>NC_069501.1:558142750-559405250 GCF_027579735.1 Bombina bombina | reverse complement strand
GAAGGATTGATCGAATGGTGGGTAAAGAACCTCGATCAACTTCCAGACAAATTAAAGCTGACCTTCAGACACAGGGTATAAATGTGTCAGCTTGCACTATTCGTCGCCATCTGAATGAAAAGGGACGCTATGGTAGGAGACCCAGGAGGACCCCACTGCTGACACAGAAACAGAAAAAAGCCAGATTGGAGTTTGCCAAAACTTACCTAAGGAAGCCAAAATCCTTTAGGGAGAATGTGCTGTGGATAGATGAAACAAAATTACAGATTTTTGGTAAAGCCCATCATTCTACTGTTTTCAGAAAAAGAAATTAGGCTTTTAAAGAAAAGAATACAGTCCCTACAGTCAAACATGGTGGAGGTTCGCTGATGTTTTGGGGTTTCTTTGCTGCTTCAGGCACTGGATGTCTTGACTGTGTGCATGGCATTATGAAATCTGAAGACTACCAAAGAATTCTGTGGTGCAATGTTGGGCCTCCGTCAGAGGTCATGGGTCTTACAGCAGAACAATGACCCAAAGCACATGTCAAAAAGCACCCAGAAATGGTTTAAGACAAAGTGCTGGAGAGTACTAAACTGGCCAGCAATGAGTCCAGATCTCAATCCCATAGAGCACCTGTGGAGAGATCTCAAAACAGCAATTGGGAAAAGGAACCCTTCCAATCTGAGAGACCTGGAGCAGTTGGTTGAAAGTAGAGTGGTGCAAAATTCCAGTAGAGAGGTGTAAGAAACTCATTGATGGTTACAGGAAGCAATTGATTCCAGTTATTTTTTCCAAGGGGTGTGCTACTAAAATATTAAATTGAGGGTGCGAATAATTTTGTCCAGTCCATTTTTGAAGTTTAGCGTGGAATGTGTCAGATTTGGGGGTTTTTCTCTACTTTTTTGTGTCATACCAATACAAACAAAAGAAATAAACATGAGTATGCCTAAACATTTTTCTGGGAAAAGTGGTGTATTATCTGCCAAAAATGCAGGGGTGCCAATATTTTTGGCCATGACTGTGTATATCTATATCTATATCTATCTATCTATCTATCTATCTATCTATCTATCTATCTATATATATATATATATATATATATATAAACATTTTCTTTTATTGAGGTTTTAGCAACGATACAACAGGTATTCAAGGTCATTATACATAGATAACAGTCTTCCAAAATTAAAACAGATTATATGGTCAACATGGTTATATATTAGATATATGTCTGTACATATCATAAGAACTAATATGACTAAGTAAATTGAGACCTCCTTTTTTCCCCCTAAATTAAGATTCTCCCACTGATAATTGGAATCCACTCTTGGACCCCTCCCTATTCATTTGTGAAAAGTAAGGGAGTCTAGCAGTTCTAATGACCTCTCTTCGGCCTTCAAATGACATAGTACAGTATTTAGTAAATAGGAAGTTATAAAACAAAGTAATGACAGGATCATACAATGCTTGATTATCTAATTAGCTATATGATAAAGTATAAGTGAAGACAAACTCAATTACTAATATTCTAATGAATTATGGCCAGTCTTGGTTAAGGCACAAAAAGGGTGCTCCTAATATCAATCTGTTACCAAGCTACTTGAAGTAACTTAATTCTGCACCATTCAAGCCTGGGCATTTAACTTGTGACACATCATTATAAGAGGAAAAACCAAAGGGTCCTAGAATAATTTCAATGAGGACTTTCTACAGCCTCTGTCTGGATACTCAGATATCTAACAAAAGAAAACAGGCTATCTTAATATAAATTATACATTCACATACAAGTACATTATAAGATTAGGGAGATATGTATGGAAAGAAATAAGCCCCAGTAAAATTAAACAAACCTTGTACTAGAATATATTCCAAAAGATAAGGGTAGTAATATCTAGCTGGGTGTGCTATATAATATAATGTTTTAAATTAGCAACAATATAATATATTATGTTGCAGTGTGATCCTTGGATTTATTAACTAGAGTCTCCTTCCAGTTCAAGCACCTTTTTTATTCTATAATGTTTATGTTCCACTACCCCGGCCGCTGGCAGAGGAGTGATGAGAAGTGTGACTGTGACTAGGTCCATCAACATCCGTTCTATAAAAGAAATAGACATATAAAAAAGAGAAAGAGTACAAGACTACTATATAAATTATAGCAATAGAGATTAGGTCTATCTATAAATTATAGTGTCTTTGTTGAAAAGGATATGTAGGTAGACTCAGAAGCTGCTGATTGGTGGCTGCACACATTTGCCATAGTTCCAGAGTGCACAAGTGAAGTGGGAGGTGGTTTTAGATGTAAGAGGAATGTGGTTAAGGTTACCATAGTTTTGTTTACGAAGTCTATTGAAAGGCACCCCTAAACCGCCGTACTTCCGCCTCGCAAACACTAGTTAAATATTATTAACCCCTAATCTGCCATCCCTAACATCGCTGCCACCTACCTACATATATTAACCCTTAATCTGCTGCCCCCAATGTCGCTACCACTATACTAAAGTTATTAACCCCTAAACCTAAGTCTAATCCTAACCCTAACACCCACTAACTTAAATATAATTAAAATAAATCTAAAGAAAATCTACTATTAATAATTAAATAATTCCTATTAAAACTAAATACTTACCTGTAAAATAAACCCTAAGCTAGCTACAATAACTAATAGTTACATTGTATCTAGCTTAGGGTTTATTTTTATTTTACAGGCAAGTTTGTATTTATTTTAATTAGGTAGACTAGTTAGTAAATAGTTATTAACTATTTACTAACTACCTAGCTAAAATAAATACAAATTTACCTGTAAAATAAAACTTAACCTGTCTTACACTAACACCTAACCTTACACTACAATTAAATCAATTACCTAAATTAAATACAATTACCTAAATTAAATACAAATACCTAAATTACAAAAAAATAAAATTATAAAAAATTACAAGATATTTAAACTAATTACACCTAATCTAATAGCCTTATCAAAATAAAAAAAGCCCCCCCTCAAATAAAAAAAAAAAACCCTAGCCTAAACTAAACTACCAATAGCCCTTAAAATGGCCTTTTGCGGGACATTGCCCCAAATAAATCAGCTCTTTTACCTGTAAAAAAAATACAAACAACCACCAACAGTAAAACCCACCAACCACACAACCAACCCCTTAAATAAAACCCTATGACCATATGACAAGTCCACGGATTTCATCCTTACTTGTGGGATATTAACCTCCTGCTAACAGGAAGTGGCAAAGGGCACCACAGCAGAGCTGTATATATAGCCCCTCCCCTTCCCCTCCACCCTCAGTCATTCGGCCGAAGGTTATAGGAAGAGAAAAGGAAAGGCTAAAAAAGGTGCAGAGGTGACTGAAGTTTTCAAAAAATAAAATAAACCTGTCTTAAAATAACAAGGAGGGCCGTGGACTCGTCATATCGTAAAAGAAAGTAATTTATCAGGTAAGCATAAATTTAGTTTTCTTTTACAAAGATATGATGAGTCCACGGATTTCATCCTTACTTGTGGGAAACCAATACCAAAGCAATAGGACACGGATGAAAGGGAGGGACAAGACAGGAACCTAAACGGAAGGCACCACTGCTTGAAGAACCTTTCTCCCAAAGATAGCCTCAGAAGAAGCAAAAGTATCAAATTTGGAAAAAGTGTGAAGGGACGACCAAGTCAAAGCCTTACAAATCTGTTCCACAGATGCATAGTTTTTAAAAGCCCATGTGGAAGCCACAGCCCTAGTAGAATGAGCCGTAATTCTTTCAGGAGGCTGCTGTCCAGCAGTCTCATATGCCAGGAGGATGATACTTCTCAGCCAAAAAGAAAGAGAGGTAGCCGTAGCTTTCTGACCCCTACGCTTTCCAGAATAAACAATGAATAATGAAGATGATTGACAGAAATCCTTAGTTGCCTGTAAGTAAAACTTTAAGGCACGGACCACGTCAAAGTTATGTAACAGACACTCCTTCTTAGAAGAAGGATTAGGACACAAGGAAGGAACAACAATTTCCTGATTAATATTCTTATTCAAAACAACCTTAGGAAGGAACCCAGGTTTGGTACGTAAAACCACCTTATCAGAATGAAATATGAGATAAGCGAATCACACTGAAATCACACTGAAATCACACTGAAATGCTGAAAGCTCAGAAACTCTTCGAACAGAAGAAATAGCAACCAAAAACAGAACTTTCCAAGATAATAGTTTAATATCTATGGAATGCATTGGTTCAAACGGAACCCCTTGCAGAACTCGAAGAACTAAATTCAAACTCCAGGGAGGAGTAATAGGTCTAAATACAGACTTAATTCTAGATAAAGCCTGACAAAAAGACTGAACATCTGATACATTTGCCAAACGTTTGTGAAACAGAATTGACAAAGCTGAAATTTGTCCCTTTAAGGAACTTGCTGATAACCCTTTCTCCAATCCTTCTTGGAGAAAAGACAAAATCCTAGGAATCCTAACTTTACTCCATGAGTAACCCTTGGATTCACACCAATAAAGATATTTACGCCATATCTTATGATAGATCTTTCTAGTGACAGGCTTTTTAACCTGTATCAAAGTATTGATAACTGAATCAGAGAATCCTTGCTTCGATAAAATCAAGCGTTCAATCTCCACGCAGTCAGTTGCAGAGAAATTAGATTTGGATGTTGGAAAGGACCTTGAATGAGAAGGTCCTGTCTCAACGGAAGTTTCCATGGTGACAGAGAGGACATGTCCACTAGATCTGCATACCAATTCCTGCGTGGCCACGCAGGCGCTATCAGGATCACTGAAGCTCTCTCCTGTTTGATTCGAGCAATCACGCGTGGGAGGAGAGGAAACGGCGGAAACACAAAAGCTAGGCTGAACAACCAAGGTACTGCCAAGGCATCTATCATTCGGCCTGAGGATCCCTTGACCGGGATCCATGTCTTGGAAGCTTGGCATTCTGACGAGATGCCATCAAATCCAATTCCGGTCTGCCCCATCTGAGAATCAATGAGGCAAATACCTCCGGGTGAAGTTCCCACTCCCCAGGATGAAAAGCCTGTCAACTTAGAAAATCTGCTTCCCAGTTCTCTACCCCTGGGATGTAGATCACTGACAGATGACAAGAGTGGGCCTCTGCCCAACTGATTATATTGGATACTTCTATCATTGCTAAGGAACTCCTTGTTCCCCCCTGATGATTGACATATGCCACAGTCATTATGTTGTCCGACTGGAATCTGATGAATTTGGCCGAAGCCAACTGAGGCCACGCCTGAAGCACATTGAATATTGCTCTCAGTTCCAGAATATTGATTGGAAGTAGAGACTCCACCTGAGTCCAAACACCCTGAGCCTTCAGGGAGTTCCAAACTGCACCCCAGCCCAGAAGGCTGGCATCTGTTGTCACTATCACCCACGAGGGTCTGCGGAAACAAGTCCCCTGGGACAGATGATCTGGCGACAACCACCAAAGAAGAGAGTTTCTGGTCTCTTGATCCAGAATGATCTTTGGAGATAAATCCGCATAATCCCCATTCCACTGACCAAGCATGCACAGTTGCAGTGGTCTGAGATGAAAGCGAGCAAACGGAACGATGTCCATTGCCGCTACCATTAATCCGATTACCTCCATAGACTGAGCCACTGATGGCCGAGGAATGGACAGAAGTGTTCGGCAAGCATTCAAAATCTTTGATTTTCTGACCTCCGTCAGAAATACTTTCATGGCTACCGAGTCTATCAGAGTTCCCAAGAAAGGAACCCTTGTCTGTGGAACAAGTGAACTCTTCTCTATGCTCACCTTCCAGCCGTGAGTTCTCAGAAAAGACAACACTGTGTCCATGTGAGATTTTGTCAGATGATATATTGATGCCTGAATCAGAATATCGTCCAGATAAGGCACCACCGATATCCCTTTTGATCTGAGAACCGCCAATAGAGACCCTAGAACCTTTGTGAAGATTCTGGGTGCTGTGGCCAACCGAAAGGAAGATCCACAAACTGATAATGTTTGTCCAAGAAGGCAAACCTAGAAACCGATGATGATCTTTGTGGATTGGAATATGAAGGTAAGCATCCTTCAAATCCACGGTAGTCATATATTGACCCTCCTGGATCATTGGCAAAATTGTTCGAATTGTCTCCATCTTGAATGATGGAACTCTTAGTAATTTGTTTAGACACTTGAGGTCCCAAATGGGTCTGAACGTTCCCTCTTTTTTGGGGACCACAAATAGGTTTGAGTAAAACCCCTGTCCCTGTTCCAATTTTGGAACAGAACAGATTACTCCCATAGTAAAAAGGTGTTTTACACAGCGTAAAAACGCCTCTCTCTTTATCTGGTTTGCAGATAATTTTGAAAGATGAAATCTCCCGCTTGGGAGAAAATCCTTGATTTCCAATTGATAACCGTGGGTCACTATTTCTAGTGCCCAGGAATCCTGAACATCTCTTGCCCAAGCCTGAGGAAAGAAAGAAAGTCTGCCCCTACTAGATCCGGTCACGGATCGGGGGCCACCCCTTCATGCTGCTTTGTGGAAGAAGAAGAAGCGGGGGGTCCTCCTTTAAAGTTCCGAAAGAAACGAAAATTATTCTGTTTACCCCTCATTTTAACCATTTTTGGCCCTTACCTCCTGTAATATCAGAAATTATCTCCTTCAATTCTGGCCCAAAAAGGGTCTTACCTTTAAAGGGAATAGCTAAAAGCTTATGTTTTGATGACACATCAGCAGACCAAGATTTGAGCCACAATGCTCTACATGCTAAAATAGCAAATCCTGCATTTTTTTCCGCTAATTTAGCAATTTGAAAAGCGGCATCAGTAATAAAAGAATAAGCTAGCTTAAGAGCCTTAATTCTATCTAGAATGTCATCTAATGGAGTCTCAACCTTAAGAGACTCTTCTAGAGCCTCAAACCAAAAAGCTGCTGCAGTAGTTACTGGAACAATGCAAGCTGTAGGTGGTAAAAGTAATCCCTGATTAACAAATAATTTCTTTAGTAGACCCTCTAATTTCTTATCCATAGGATCCTTGAAAGCACAACTATCCTCAATGGGTATAGTAGTACGCTTAGCTAGGGAAGATATAGCTCCCTCTACCTTAGGGACTGTTTGCCATGAGTCCCGAATGGTATCTGATATAGGAAACATTTTCTTAAAATTAGGAGAGGGAGAAAACGGTATACCTGGTCTATCCCATTCCTTACTAATAATTTCCGAAATTCTCTTAGGAACCGGAAAAACATCAGTGTAAGTAGGAACTTCCAAATATTTATCCATTTTACACAATTTCTCTGGAGGAATCACAATAGGATCACAATCATCCAGAGTCGCTAAAACCTCCCTAAGCAACAGGCGGAGGTGTTCAAGCTTAAATTTAAATGACATAGCATCCGAATCTGTCTGAGGCAAAACATTCCCTGAATCAGAAATTTCACCCTCAGACAGTAATTCCCTGATCCCCAACTCAGAGCACTGTGAGGGAACATCGGAAATAGCTAATAAAGCATCAGAGGATTCAGTATTTACATTAATACTTGACCTACTGCATTTACCCTGCAACACTGGTAATTTAGACAATACCTCTGTAAGGGTAGTTGACATAACTGCAGCCATCTCCTGCAGAGTAAAGGAATTAGACGCACTAGAAGTACTAGGCGTTGCTTGTGTGGGCATAAAAGGTTGTGACACTTGGGGAGAATTGGATGGCATATCCTGATTCTCTTCAGACTGAGAATCATCCCTAGGCACACTTACTTTATTAAAAATATGCTTTTTACATTGTAAAGCCCTTTCAGTACAAAAGTTACACAATGTTAGAGGGGGTTGCACACAATGAGAAACCTCAATGTCAGACATGTTGAACAGACTAGTAATACCACAAAAGTCGTTTAAACACTTATTTATAACATAAAATAAACATTAGAAAAAATGTGTACTGTGCCTTTAAGAAAAGAAAAAGTAAAAATTTTTTCCAAAATGCACAAAAAACGTTAAATTACTCCCAAATTTAACTTAATATCGTTGGTTAATCCAAAAATTACTGCACCCAGAAGCAAGGGCAGAAATAAGGCTTTAGAAGTACTTATATCAACATGTAGTCAAAAGATAGATAAAAATACACTCTGCAGAGCTGTGGCGCCTACCTGCCCCCAGGGTACTTCGAATCAAGTTTCCAACCCTTCAGACCAGCTACACAGTCCAGGAGTCATCCGAGTTACTGTTTGCTGCTGCTAAGCCTGAAGAAATTGCGCCAAAATAGTCTCCGCCCCTTAATGTCAAAAGTCAGAGTAGGCCCAAACAACACCACATGGAAATGCAGTTTTGCACTAAAGTAAAAATACACACACAATACAACTCTCAAGCATAAAACCAATAAGTTTTAAGTGCCAAAAATAAAAAACATAAAACATTGTTTTTTATATTGTCTCCCATGTCACATAATGCCCAAATATCAACTAATGATAAATATAACATAGAGACTCCAGTAGCACCCCTCTTATTAAAATAGGTTTTACTGCTTACCCCATTCCCATACAGGGAAATAATGCCAGCAAGTTCTGATATACCAAGTCTCCTCAGAAAAAACGGCTGCACATACCTTAATGCTGCTTGTAGCATGAAACCGGTCTCCACACTGAAGATGTCTGATGGTTACCTTCAGAAGTCTTGTGGGAACCAGCGTGGATCTTAGTTACAAATGCTAAGATCATCAAACCTCAGGGCAGAAATCTTCTTCCATATCCCCCTGAGGAAAATAGTACGCACCGGTACCATTTAAAATAAAAATCTTCTTGATTGAAGAAACTAAAACTAACACCTCACTTTACCATGTCTTCCTAGTATAACACAGGCAAACAGAATGACTGGGGATGGAGGGGAAAGGGAGGGGCTATATATACAGCTCTGCTGTGGTGCCCTTTGCCACTTCCTGGTAGCAGGAGGTTAATATCCCACAAGTAAGGATGAAATCCATGGACTCATCATATCTTTGTAAAAAGGGCCTTTTGCGGGGCATTGCCCCAAAGAAATCAGCTCTTCTACCTGTAGAAAAAATACAAACAACCCCCAACAGGTAAACCCACCACCCACACAACCAACCCCCCAAATAAAACCCTAACTAAAAAAACCTAAGCTCCTCATTGCCCTGAAAAGGGCATTTGGATGGGCATTGCCCTTAAAAGGGCATTTAGCTATATTGCTGCCCAAACCCTAATCTAAAACTAAAAGCCACCCAATAAACCCTTAAAAAAACCTAACGCTAACCCTCGAAGATCCACTTACAGTTTTGAAGACCGGACATCCATCCTCAACGAAGCCGGGAGAAGTCCTCAACGAAGCAGCAAGAAGTCCTCAACGAAGCCGGTAGAAGTCCTCAACGAAGCGGCAAGAAGCCCTCAACGAAGCCGGGAGAAGTCTTCATCCAAGCCAGGAGAAGTGGTCCTCCAGACAGACAGAAGTCTTCCTCCAGACGGCATCTTCTATCTTCATCCATCCGGCGTGGAGCGGGTCCATCTTCAAGACATCCAGCGTGGAGCATCCTCTTCTTACAACGACTCCCGACGAATGAAGGTTCCGTTAAGTGACGTCATCCAATATGGCGTCCCTTAGATTCCGATTGGCTGATAGAATTCTATCAGTCAATCAGAATTAAGGTTGAAAAAATCCTATTGGCTGATGCAATCAGCCAATAGGATTGAACTTCAATCCCATTGGCTGATCCAATCAGCCAATAGGATTGAGCTTGCATTCTATTGGCTGTTCCAATCAGCCAATAGAATGCAAGCTCAATCCTATTGGCTGATTGGATCAGCCAATAGGATTGAAGTTCAATCCTATTGGCTGATTGCATCAGCCAATGGGATTTTTTCAACCTTAATTCCGATTGGCTGATAGAATTCTATCAGCCAATTGGAATCTAAGGGATGCCATATTGGATGACGTCACTTAAAGGAACCTTCATTCGTCGGGAGTCATTGTAAGAATAGGATGCTCCGCGCCGGATGTCTTGAAGATGGACCCGCTCCACGCCAGATGGATGAAGATAGAAGATGCCGTCTGGATGAAGACTTCTGCCCGTCTGGAGGATCACTTCTCCTGGCTTGGATGAAGACTTCTCCCGGCTTCGTTGAGGACTTCTTGCCGCTTCGTTGAGGACTTCTCCCGGCTTCGTTGAGGATGGATGTCCGGTCTTCAAAACTGTAAGTGGATCTTCGGGGGTTAGTGTTAGTTTTTTTAAGGGTTTATTGGGTGGGTTTTAGTTTTAGATTAGGGTTTGGGCAGAAATAGTGCTAAATGCACTTTTAAGGGCAATGCCCATCCAAATGCCCTTTTCAGGGCAATGGGGAGCTTAGTTTTTTTTAGTTAGGGTTTTATTTGGGGGTTGGTTGTGTGGGTGGTGGGTTTTACTGTTGGGGGGTTGTTTGTATTTTTTCTACAGGTAGAAGAGCTGATTTCTTTGGGGCAATGCCCCACAAAAGGCCATTTTAAGGGCTTTTGGTAGTTTAGTTTAGGCTAGGGTATTTTTTTATTTTGGGGGGGCTTTTTTATTTTGATAGGGTTATTAGATTAGGTGTAATTAGTTTAAATATCTTGTAATTTGTTTTTTTATTTTGTTTAATTTAGTGTTTGTTTGTTTTTCTAATTTAGGTATTTGTATTCAATTTAGGTAATTGGTTTAATTGTAGTGTAAGGTTAGGTGTAACTCAGATTAGGTTTTATTTTACAGGTAAATGTGTATTTATTTTAGCTAGGTAGTTAGTAAATAGTTAATAACTATTTAGTAACTATTCTACCTAGTTAAAATAAATACAAACTTGCCTGTAAAATAAAAATAAACCCTAAGATAGATACAATGTAACTATTAGTTATATTGTAGCTATCTTAGGGTTTATTTTACAGTTAAGTATTTAGTTTTAAATAGGAATTATTTAGTTATTAATAATAGGTTTTCTTTAGATTTATTTGAATTATATTTAAGTTAGTGGGGGTTAGGGTTAGACTTAGGTTTAGGGGTTAATAACTTTAGTATAGTGGTGGCGACGTTGGGGGTGGCAGATTTGGGGTTAATAACTGTAATGTAGGTTGTGGTGATGTTAGGGGCGGTAGATTAAGGGTTAATAATATTTAACTATTGTTTACGAGGCGGGAGTGCGGCGGTTTAGGGGTTAATATGTTTATTCTAGTGGCGGAGATGTCCGGAGCGGCAGATTAGGGGTTAATAAATGTAGGTAGGTGGCGGTGATGTTAGGGACAGCAGATTAGGGGTTAATAATTAACTAGTGTCTGCGATGTGGGAGTGCTGCGGTTTAGGGGTTAATATGTTTATTATAGTGGCGGCCATGTCCGGAGCGGCAGATTAGGGGTTAGAAATTTTATTTTAGTGTTTGCGATACGGGAGGGCCTCGGTTTAGGGGTTAATAGGTAGTTTATGGGTGTTAGTGTACTTTTTAGCACTTTAGTTATGAGTTTTATGCTACAGCTCTGTAGTGTAAAACTACTGACTTTAGAATGCATTACGAATCTTGCGGGATAGGCTGTACCGCTCACTTTTTGGCCTAAAAAAAAAGTTTGTAATACCGGCGCAATGGAAGTCCCATTGATAAAAGACTTTCCGAAAATTGCGTAAGTTAATTTGCGGTACGGCCAAAATGTGTGCAGGACAGCTGTACCTACAAGACTCGTAATAGCAGCGGTAGTGAAAAAGCAGCGTTATGAGCCTTAACGCTGCTTTTTTACTCATACCGCAAAACTCGTATTCTAGCCGAATGTGAGCTCTCTCGTTCTTGGTTTTCTTTCTGGCTCCCACTACAGAAAAAAATCTTACCAGGATTTTAAGAAGACCCATATAGTTTTTGTGCTTTTCCTCTTCTATTTTGATATCTGCAAAATTCCATTTCCCTCTTCAGCTGTACTGTAATACTGGTATTTATTAGACCAATATGGATCCCAAAAGAAAAGAGAAAAAAGGGATCTCTCTGTAAGACAATACTACATCTCACAAATAAAGGTAGGGACTTCAGCAGTTCATGTAGAAAAATTATATACAAAATGTATTTCTTAGAAAACAAATGCAAAAATTAGTGAGTTGCTTTTGAAAGGAACACCTCAACCCTTAAATTGGTAAATAAGCGCTATACTACATGTAATCCATGCATATATTGTATATTGTATTGACATATATATTGAACCCCAGCCATACTCAAACCACACCTAAAATGAAGTGTGTATTGTCTAAACGGGTATAATTATTGGGATTGATGCACTCTGACAGCATCAGAACGAGCGCAATGCTTCCTAGCAATGCGAACGTAAACTCGCGTTCCCATTGCTGTTAATTTGTAATACCAGCGCACAATAGCATGCGCTATTACACAGTGGAGTGCTAATATAACTTTCATGAAAGCGAATTATAGCCCACCACTTGAAATCTGGCCCTTAATGTGGGTTTAGACAGCCTCAGATGCTTATGTCTCTTCATGTAAATCCCAGATATAATCAATTATGTTGAAATCAGGGATCTTTATGCTGAAGATAGTTATTAATGACTTTGGCTGTATGCTTGGGGTCAATGTCATGCTGCAGAATAATTTTGGGGTTAATCAGATGCCTCTCTGATGGTATTGCATGATAGATAAGTATCTATCTATCTATCTATCTATCTATTTGTACTTCTTAGCATTGAGGAGACCATTTCACACATGCCTAAAATTTTTGCACAGTACTGTATATATACACATTGAGCCCTTCCCAGTACAACGCCTTGTCTAATATGACTGTGAATGTAAAAAGTAACTAACATCTGTTGCAAGAAATTATGGACAGTTACTTATATTTGTAAGCTTGTTTTAGCTGCTACATTTTGTTCTTACTTTATAGCATTTTTTCACACACAAATATATACACCTTTGAGCATTTCCCAGTCCAACACCTTGTCATATACCATATCACTTTCAAACATTGTTAACACCATTTTCTTTAATTTAAAAATTTAAATGGTTTAAATTGTTTTGTTCTTAACTCAAAGTGGGATATCTATCAAGCCGTCAACTTTGTTGCATTTGCCGGCACCAATACGCTCGCCTAACATCGCCTAACATCGTGGCCGCGTAAAAAAAAAATGGCAAAAGGACACACACCAAGTTACAAATGACTAAATTACAAAAAAAATAAACGCTAAGTTACAAAAAAGAAAAAAGAATTACACCTATTCTAATAGCTTTATCAAAATATTAAAAAAAATAAAAAAATAAAAAACCCTAGCCTAAAATAAACTACCAATGGCCCTTAAAAGGGCCTTTTGTGGGGCATTGCCCCAAAGAAATCAGCTCTTTTACCTGTAAAAATAAATACAAACACCCCCAACAGTAAAACCCACCACCAAACCCCCCCAAATAATATCTAAAATAACCTAAGCTCCCCATTGCCCTGAAAAGGGCATTTGTATGGGCATTGCCCTTAAAAGGGCATTTAGTTATTTTACATGCCCAGACCCTAATCTAAAAATAAAACCCACCCAAAAAACCCTTTAAAAAACCCAACACTAACCCCCGACGATCCACTTACAGTTCTTGAAGTCCCGCTTGAAGGATCCATCCAGCCAGCGAAGTCATCATCCAGGCGGCAAGAAGTTGCCGCCGTAAACTGGAACTTCAATGCAAGTGACGTCATCCAAGATGGCGTCCCTTGCATTCCTATTGGCTGAAAGATTTCAATCAGCCAATAGGATTAGAGCTGCTAAAATCCTATTGGCTGTTCCAATCAGCCAATAGGATTTGAACAGCTCTCATCCTATTGGCTGTTCCAATCAGCCAATTGGATGAGAGAGCTCAAGTCTATTGGCTGATTGGAACAGCCAATAGGATGAGAGCTGCTCAAATCCTATTGGATGATTGGAACAGCCAATAGGATTTTAGCAGCTCTAATCCTATTGGCTGATTGAAATCTTTCAGCCAATAGGAATGCAAGGGACGCCATCTTGGATGACGTCACTTTCATTGAAGTTCCAGTTTACGGCGGCGACCGTATGAAGAGGATGCTCTGCGCCGGATGTTTGGAGGATGGACCCACTCCGCGCCGGGTGGGTATAGAAGATGCCATCTGGATAAAGACTTCTCTGGCTGGATGAAGATGGAAGAGGCCGCCCGGATGAAGACTTTTTGCCGCCTGGATGATGACTTCATCGGCTGGATGGATCCTTCAAGCGGGCCTTTAAGAACTGTAAGTGGATAGTCGGGGGTTAGGATTTTTTAAGGTTTTTTAGGGTGGGTTTTATTTTTAGATTAGGTTCTGGGCATGTAAAAGAGCTAAATGCCCTTTTAAGGGCAATGCCCATACAAATGTCCTTTTCAGGGCAATGGGAGCTTAGGTTATTTTAGATAGTATTTTTTTATTTGGGGGGATTGGTTGGTTGGGTGATGGGTTTTACTGTTGGGGGTGTTTGTATTTTTTTTTTAGAGATAAAAGAGCTGATTTATTTGGGGCAATGCCCCACAAAAGGCCCTTTTAAGGGCCATTGGTAGTTTATTGTAGGCTAGGGGTTTTTTTATTTTAGGGAGGCTTTTTAATTTTGATAGGGCTATTAGATTAGGTGTAATTCTGTTTTATTTTTGATAATGTGTTTTTTATTTTTTGTAATTTAGCGTTTATTTTTTTTGTAATTTGTAATAAGGTTTTATAGTAGATTTAAATAATTTTAGTAGGGTTAGGTTTTTTTAATATGTAATTTAGTTTATTTAATTGCTAGTTTAACTTAATTGTAGGATAATAGTTAGGGTAGGTTACTTAATAGTTTAATATAGTTTATTTTAATTCTACAGGTAAGAATTTATTTATAGATAGGGATGTGGTAATTTTAATTTAAAGTTAGCAGGTTGTTAGGTTTAGGGGTTAATAGCTTAATTTAGTTTATGGCAATGTGGGGGGCTGTTGATTTAGGGGTTAATAGGTTTAGTTAGTGGTAGTGATGTGGGAGGCCAGAGGTTTAGGGGTTAATAACTTTATTTATGTTGCGGCGGGGACGGGGAGCGGCGGTATAGGGGTTAATAACTTTATTTATGTTACGGCGGGGTCGGGGAGCGGCAGGATAGGGGTTAATACATTTTATTTAATATATTTTATTTGTTTCAGCGATCTCAGGGCGGCAGATTAGGGGTGTTTAGACTCTGGGTTTATGTTAGGGTGTTAGGTGTAAACATAACTTGTTTTCAACCATAGACATCAATGGGATATCTGGCAGCATCGAACATAAGCTTTTTGGTGCTTTCAGACTCCCATTGATTTCTATGACATCCGCGGCCGGAATAGCTTTGAAAAAGTGTCAGAATCGAATGTGTATTCGGAACATCTGTAATGACGTAAGCATCGATCTGTGTCGGATTGAAACTGGCGGATCGTATGTTACGTCACAAATTTCAACATTTGCCGGTCTGTAGGCTTTGATAACTAGGTTGGATCATGCTCGCAATAATTACGATGCGGAATTCTGGCGTATTTGCGGTTGACGGCTTGATACATATCCCCCAAAATGTTATATATATATATATATATGTGTATATATGTGTGTGTGTGTGTATTTATTTAAATATCTGTAAAAAAAAATAATATATATATAGCCATAGTCTGAGGTAAATGATTTATGCTGCACTAGCTGACCTTCATATGTTAGTGTGCAGGCTTTAACCAACCAACCCTGTAACAGTCACCAGTTTGTCATAGAAAGGGTTAACCGGCCTGTTCAGTTCAGTGGATGCAAGGGTTAAAAAAACACTTGCTCATCTCTACTAGACCCAGAAAATGCCCAAACTCCCCTTTAATGCCTCCCGCACTAAACTATCTCTGCTGCTACCACTTTAAGATTATCATTTGCAAAATTCTAAAGAGAAACCCAGAATAACAGATAAAAAAAATCCCAAAACACAATTGGGCAAAAATCAGTCTAGAAAAACACAATACTGTTAATACTAAACTCTTCAGTAGAGGCAAAAACATAATAAAGGAACATTTATTGTGAGCAAAAAAGAGTCCCAGTCCATTTATATAAAAAAAGTACTAACAAACATAAATACATAGAAAAGCAACAGTTTTTAAAATAAAAAGGAGAAACCATAACAGAAGCTACCAGCCTCTATTCCAGGGAGATGGCAGAAATATAGTATAATACGATGTTGCTCGCAGCCTCTAATGTAGATTGTGGATTAGATAAATAGAGGCGCTGGTCTTCAATATTATGGTGCACACTGAAGAAAGAAAACTTGACTTGTTATTTGCAGAAGTTAACAACAAAATAATGTGCAGTATACTCACTCCGAAAATTTCAGAGTTCAGCTTCTTCATAAGGATATATATCCTGTTTTTCCCATGATGTGCTTTAGTATTCCGAGTAATTCGGAATCCGGCTCCTCAAAGATAGTTGGTAACTTTAGAATACTTCCAAAAAAGGCAGCAAAAATACTTGTATCAAACAAATATTTATTAAAACGTATTAAAAAGCTCTTTTTCAGCTTGGCTCTACGCGTTTCTATGACTAAGTCGTCTTTTTCAAGAGCAGTAAAAAACAATTGGAAGTGCTGCCTTAGGAGTATTTACAGGTGTATTTATACAGGTAATCAATGTTCCTGTTCCGGTGACTAACACCGGAATAGGACTCACAAATAAAACATTTTATTTTTATTTTTATCCCCATCCGATTGTGTTTTGAGAGTAATGCATTTTTTATATATATGCTTAAGCTATTTCGCTCAGAATCTTAATAATTTGCCAAATCGGATCGGTATAAACAAATTGAACGTTATTTGACCAATCACAGTGAAAATAATATGGAAGTTCCCTTTCGAGTCCCGAATTTGTACAGTTCCCTTTCAGGTCCGCCGAAGGATGCGTTGTCATGTGTTCCAATTCAACCAATCGGATAGCGAGCGTTGTTCAAGATACTTTGTATGTGAAAATCTGTTTCCTGATTTGTCCGGACAGTTCTATATCACATGTCCCGAATTGGCCAATCTCTTTGTGAGCGATGTTTTCGCCATATTCTTGTGATAGCCGATATTCTGAATTTCTTCTGAGGGGTATGTAATGGAAAGTGCAGGTCACTTTGGGTCATATATATTTCAAATACAGAAACGATTACAGTGAAATTCCTTCTTGGAAAAAAACTTTTCATACCTTTGGATAGATTGTCTAACATTTTAATAACTAGAGTTAACAATATGACAAAAAACATCTATCATGGATTGGAATAGAAAAAGTTTCATTATATTGGAGAGGGGGGAGATAGAAAAAGAACTTAACAAAAGAGAACTATGGTGGATACACACACTAAAAACATATGGACACTATGGTTTAAATAAAGATATTAGAGTGGCTGCATTCATTTAATTCAATATAGAGAAACTCAATATAGAGAAGTTACACACCCACATTTATATTATGCATTTATTTGTATTTAATCATTTATTTTATATATACATAAATTTTATTATGTTCAAGGATGTAGATATTTGTTTGATGTAGAATGAAAATGTATCAAAATGTCCAAATGTTTAAATCTATGTTTGAGTCCTTCTTATAAAGGAGACTAAATCACTTTTATTTTATTTTTCCAATATTATGAGTAGTTTATTTTATTTTATCATAATTTTATTTTATTTTAATTTAATTTTTTAACTTTTAATTTTATTTTTATTATTATTCAATTTTAGATACAATATTGTTAGCTCTAGATACAATATTGTTAGCTCTAGTTATTAAAATGTTAGACAATCTATCCAAAGGTATGAAAAGTTTTTTTCCAAGAAGGGATTTCACTGTAATTGTTTCTGTATTTGAAATATATATGACCCAAAGTGACCTGCACTTTCCATTACATACCCCTCAGAAGAAATTCAGAATATCGGCTATCACAAGAATATGGCGAAAACATCGCTCACAAAGAGATTGGCCAATTCGGGACATGTGATATAGAACTGTCCGGACAAACCAGGAAACAGATTTTCACATACAAAGTATCTGGAACAACGCTCGCTATCCGATTGGTTAAATTGGAACACATGACAACGCATCCTTCGGCGGACCTGAAAGGGAACTGTACAAATTCGGGACTCGAAAGGGAACTTCCATATTATTTTCACTGTGATTGGTCAAATAACGTTCAATTTGTTTATACCGATCCGATTTGGCAAATTATTGAGATTCTGAGCGAAATAGCTTAAGCATATATATAAAAAATGCATTACTCTCAAAACACAATCGGATGGGGATAAAAATAAAAATAAAATGTTTTATTTGTGAGTCCTATTCCGGTGTTAGTCACCGGAACAGGAACATTGATTACCTGTATAAATACACCTGTAAATACTCCTAAGGCAGCACTTCCAATTGTTTTTTACTGCTCTTGAAAAAGACGACTTAGTCGTTGAAACGCGTAGAGCCAAGCTGAAAAAGAGCTTTTTATACGTTTTAATAAATATTTGTTTGATACAACAAGTATTTTTGCTGCCTTTTTTGGAAGTATTCTAAAGTTACCAACTATCTTTGAGGAGCCGGATTCCGAATTACTCGGAATACTAAAGCACATCATGGGAAAACCAGGATATATATCCTTATGAAGAAGCTGAACTCTGAAATTTTCGGAGTGAGTATACTGCACATTATTTTGTTGTTAACTTCTGCAAATCACAAGTCAAGTTTTCTTTCTTCAGTGTGCACCATAATATTGAAGACCAGCGCCTCTATTTATCTAATCCATATTCTACTCACAGTCCTGTTGGGAGAGACTGTTAGAAGGCTGCGGTCACCTAAGAGGGGAGTATTGTGCTCTATTCTAGTCATTCTGTACATTGTGTTATCAACATCTAACATATCTGTATAGTTTTTGTAATTATTCTAATGTAGATTGACAATATTATTTTTATAAATTCAACATTAAACACATTGGTCAGGTTTCTGCCAGGCCTCTTTCAGAGCGTGAGCAAGGAGGGTAGCCACCCCTTTTTAAGGCAGACTATAAACCAATTGCAAGCAGTGGCTGAAGTTACATGATGCCTTATACTTTTAGTCATGTATATACAGTACACATACACTTATAAGCAATCCCATTGTGACATCATGAGGATTATTTTGATACCAAACATAACATGCCTGTCATATTTGGTCATCCTGTAACATAAAGTGATTAAAACATGTCTTCAAGGGACAGTCTAATCAAAATTAAAATGGCATGATTCGGATAGGGCATGCAATTTTAAACAACTTTCAAATTTACTTTTATCATCAAATTTGCTTTCTTCTCTTGGTATTCTTTGTTGAAAGCTAAACCTAGGTAGGCTTGTATGCTAATTTCTAAGCCCATGAAGGCCGCCTCTTATCTTGGTGCATTTTGATAGCTTTTCTCAGCTAGACATCGCTAGTTCATGTGTGCCATATAGATTACATTGTGCTCACTCCCGTGGAGTTATTTATAGATCAGCACTGATTGGCTAAAATGCAAGTCTGTCAAAAGCACTGAGATAAGGGAGCAGTCTACAGAGGCTTAGATATAAGTTAATCACAGAGGTAAAAAGTATATTAATATAACTGTGTTGGTTATGCAAAACTGGGGAATAGGTAGTAAAGGGATTATCTATCTTTTTAAACAATAACAATTCTGGAGTAGACTGTCCCTTTATGACCTAAGGTTTGTGTCTTGATAGGGACACTGTTTTTAGCCACCCTGTGTTGACATCTTTGACTCATAAACTGACTAGAGGCACCAGGTCTCTGGATGTATTTTCACTCTAACAAAATAAAAACTAGTTTTGACCGTTATGGCTTTCACCTTTAGTGATAGTAAATGGGATAGTGATGTTAAGGAGACATTCAATTTAAAAGCACTTGATGACACTTCTAATGCATATAATGACATCTCTCAGGCATTTAAAGCACACAAAAAATCTCTTGTTTAAACAACTTAGAGTTAAATGGGAGATCTCTAGCTTGGAAAATTATTTAACAACCGAAATGATTCCTAGGGGCTTGATATTTTTGAAGTTGCCAGGCAGTAATCACAATGAACCCTGTATTACAACTTTTAAAGATGAGTGGGAGGCAGCCCTCAATGAGTGTTCAACAAAACTCATGAAATTAATTGTAAGTGAAGACAAACAGAAGCTAGAAAAAAGTAATAAGGATCTTTTGGTAACAACAGCCACTTTAAATAATTGGGAAGCAAATTCTGAATTTAAAGAACTCAATGACAAAATGAGAAATGAAGTTGTTAAAACACAATCAGAAATGAAAATTAGAAAGAAAAATAAATTCGTAAGGGATAGTAATGATTATAAAAATAATGAAGTGTATACTTTTAACAGGATTAGACGCACTAATAATAAAAGTAGGTCTCCTAATCGCTTAACATCACAGGACACTGATTCTCAGGTCCCTTTAGAAGGACAAGACAATCTAAAAGATCAAAGACAAGAAGGAGCAAAAAGAAAAACAAAAAAAATACAACAGAGCAGGGGGAGGCAGAACTATGCACTACGCCAGCGCAATTAGATGACAAACTTGTTATTAATCTCTCTTCCAACACTCTGAAAGAATCCCAAATACGTGTAATAAAAAACGACCTCTCTTTCTCTCCAACATAAAAAACTTGACAGGCTTACAGCAATAAAAGACTTGCATCTTTTTGCAAGGAGGCTTATCTGTCATAAGTTGTTTCTTGGAGGAAAAGATTATACACCACATGTGAATGATGAATTGGTTGAGGAGACACTATTCTTAGAATCTGAAGATGACACTGGCCCCAATTTATCCAAGTTTGGTGGACCTGATCCAACTCGCGGTCAATGCGCCGCCAGCAGGGGGTGTCAATCAACCCGATCGTACTCGATGCAGGCTCGCCAGAAACACGAGGCATCAAGCGCCATTCGGAGCTTGATAGATAGGTCCCAATGTCTCACAAACTCAGCTCAGTACTGGGCTTAAAGTCAAATCAAAATTCCTGCCAGCACATTCTAAAGTCCCTGTGGTAGAGGCTTTTGTCAAACTGGTGGAAAGAGAAATTAAAGCATTAAGTGTCAAAGAGATGATATGGGATAATAAAAATCAAGATGAGCAACACGCAATTTTGGAACTTCAAAATAATGAAGATCTAACTATTAAATCATCGGACAAAGGAGGTAACATAGTGGTTCAGAACACGTCTCTGTATCATAGTGAGTGCAGTAGACAGTTAAATGACCCCAATCAATATCGTAAGCTAGATCAAAACCCTATGAATGTCATTATGTCCAAATTGGAAAAAATATTGTTAAATGCACTTGATAACAACATTATAAGTAAGTCTGCATTTAATTTCTTGCTACCCAGTCACCCTAGGGTTCCAACGTTTTATACTATCCCTAAAGTACATAATGTGGGAGTGAATTATCCTCCAGGACGTCCCATTGTGGCAGGGGTACAGGGACCATTAGAAAACATTGGTGAATATATAGATCATTTTTTACAACCCTTTGTAACTACATTAGATTCTTATGTACAAGACACCCCTGATCTGTTAAGAAAAAGTCAAGATATTTCAATAACTGCTGACACAATTTTGGACACCATAGATGTTGAATTACTTTATTCAAGTATTCCTCACGATAGAGGAATACAGGCAGTATATTTTTATTTAAATCAGAGAGGAGTGGACTTGCGTAACCATACCAATTTTTTTGTTGATCTTTTACAATTTGCTCTGGAACATAACTTCTTTGTCTTTGACAATAGGTTTTATATCCAAGTTAGAGGCACAGCAATGGGGGCAAAATTTGCTCCTTCTTATGCGTGCCTCTATCTGGGATTTTGGGAAACCAAGTGTGTCTTCGATATTGACCTCCCGGGTATGCAGCACGTCAGTATGTGGCTTCGCTACATTGATGACGTGCTGCTTATCTTGGAGGGAAATGAGAATCATTTAATAGACTTTTGGCTAGATTACGAGTTTTGCATTAAGGTAACAAAGCAGCGTTAACATGTCCTAACGCTGCTTTTTTACTCCCACTGGTATTACGAGTCTTGCAGGCATAGGTGTATCGCACACTTTTTTGGCCTTACCGCAAATCAACTTACGTAAATTTCGTAAAGGCTTTTTTCAATGGGACTTGCATAGTGCCGGTATTACGCGTTTGTCCTGGGAGGCCAAAAAGTGAGTGGTACACCCTCTAATGCCAAGATTCCTAACGCATTCTAAAGTCAGTAGTTATGAGTTTTACACTACAAAGCTGTAGCATAAAACTCATAACTAAAATGCTAAAAAGTACACTAACACCCATAAACTACCTATTAACCCCTAAACCGAGGCCCTCCCACATCGCAAACACTAAAAGAAAATTATTAACCCCTATATCTGCAGCTCCGGACATCACCGTCACTAGAATAAACATATTAACCCCTGAACCGCCACACTCCTGCCTTGCAAACACTAGTTAAATATTATTAACCCCTAATCTGCTGCCCCTAACATTGCTGCCACCTACATTATACCTTTTAACCCCTAATCTGCCGTCCCCAACGTCACCGCCACTATTCTAAATTTATTAACCCTTTAAACCTAAGTCTAACCCTTAGGTAAATTTGTATTTATTTTAGCTAGGTAGTTAGTAAATAGTTAATAACTATTTAGTAACTATTCTACCTAGTTTAAAATAAATAAAAACTTGCCTGTAAAATAAAAATAAACCCTAAACTAGATACAATGTAACTATTAGTTATATTTTAGCTAGTTTAGGGTTTATTTTATAGGTAAGTATTTAGTTTTAAATAGGAATAATTTAGGTAATGATAGGAATTTTATTTAGATTTATTTAAATTATATTTAAGTTAGGGGGTGTTAGGGTTAGACTTAGATATAGGGGTTAATAAATTTAATATAGTGGCGGCGACGTTGGGGGCGGCAGATTAGGGGTTAATAAGTATAATGTAGGTGTCGGCGATGTCGGGCGTCAGATTAGGGGTTAATAAGTGTAAGATTAGGGGTGTTTAGACTCGGGGTTCATGTTAGGGTGTTAGGTGTAAACATAAAATGTGTTTCCCCATAGGAATCAATGGGGCTGCGTTACTGAGTTTTACGTTGCTTCTTTGCAGGTGTTAGACTTTTTCTCAGCCGGCTCTCCCCATTGATGTCTATGGGGAAATCGTGCACAAGCACGTATAACCAGCTCACCGCTCACTTAAGCAGCGCTGGTATTGGAGTGCAGTGTGGAGCACAATTTTGCTCTATGCTCACTCCTTGCCTGTTAACGCCGGGTTGATAAAAACCTGTAATACCAGCACTGCAGGAAAGTTTGCGGTGAGAATAACGTGTTAGTTAGCAACGCACAGCTCATAACGCAAAACTCGTAATCTAGCTGTTTGTTAGGAGTCTTGATAATGATGAGATGAATCTAATTCACACTTAAATATAGTACCACTGAGATAGAGTTTTTAGATTTGAGTATCTATAGAGTAAATGATAGATTAATGACAAAAAAAAAATAGGAAGCCAACAGCAACTAACAGTTTATTAAGGGCTGATAGTCATTACCCTTATTCTCTATTGGCAGGGATTCCAGTATCACAATTCATAAGGGCTAGGCGAAACTGCATTAGTGATATTGAGTTTTAAAAAGAGTCTATTCAACTAAGCGATTTAAGGAATGGGGATACTCAGAGTTATAAAAAATGGATATAAGAGGGTCAGTAATTTAAGTCAAATTGATAGTCTATACCGTACCTCAACTAGTAAAATGCAACCAGAAAGGAAAATAAGGTTAATTACTCAATACAATGAGGGGTGGAAGGACATACAAAGTATATTTAAAAAACACTGGTCTTTATTACAGACTGACAATGATTTGGCACAAATAACAGGGGAATATCCATCAATAACGTCTAGGAGGGCACCCAATTTAAGAGATAATCTGGTAAAAAGTTTTTAATGAAGACCACCAGCTAAACCAAATTGGTTACAAAATACCAAACTAGAACCAGGTTGCTATCCTTGCAAGTGTTGCAAAGCATGTAACTATATACAAAAAGCTATTGATTGAGCTCACATTCTATTGGCTGATCGGAACAGCCAATAGAATTCGAGCTCAATCTGATTGGCTGATTCCATCAGCCAATCAGATTTTTCCTATCTTAATTCCGATTGGCTGATAGAATCCTATCAGCCAATCGGAATTGAGGGGACCCCATCTTGGATGACGTCCCTTAAAGGAGCCTTCATTCGTCGTAGTCCGTCGGTGAAGAAGTAGGTTCCGCGTCGACGGGAGGAAGATTCAAGACCCGGCTTGGAAGATGACATCGCCCGGATAGAAGACCTCTTCAGCGCCTCTTGGAAGATGACATCGGCCGGATCAAAGACTTCTTCAGCGCCGCCTGGATGATGACTTCATCGGATGGAAGATTTCTTCAGCGCCGCTTGGAGGATTAACTTCTTCCGCTCCGGATGTCCACTTCGGTTCCATCTCTGCTCGGCTGAGTGAAGACAAGGTAGGATGATCTTCAGGGGATTAGTGTTAGGTTTTTGTAAGGGGGGTTTGGGTTAGATTAGGGGTATGTGGGTGGTGGGTTTTAATGTTGGGGGGGGGTTGTATTTTTCTTTTACAGGCAAAAGAGCTGAACTTTTGGGGGCATGCCCCCACAAATGGCCCTTTTAAGGGCTGGTAAGGTAAAAGAGCTTTGAACTTTATTTAATTTAGAATAGGGTAGGGCATTTTTTTATTTTGGGGGGTTTGTTATTTTATTAGGGGGCTTAGATTAGGTGTAAGTATCTTAAAATTGTTGTAATATTTTTAAAATGTTTGTAACTTATTTTTTTATTTTTTGTAACTTAGCTTTTTTTTTATTTTTTGTACTTTAGTTAGTTTATGTAATTGTATTTAATTGTAGTTATTTGTAGGTAATTTATTTAATTAATTTAATGATAGTGTAGTATTAGGTTTAATTGTAACTTAGGTTAGGATTTATTTTACAGGTAATTTTGTATTTCTTTTAGCTAGGTAGTTATTAAATAGTTAATAACTATTTAATAACTATTCAAACTAGCTAAAATAAATACAAAGTTACCTGTAAAATAAATATAAATACTAAGATAGCTATAATATAATTATTATTTATATTGTAGCTATATTAGGGTTTATTTTACAGGTAAGTATTTAGTTTTAAATAGGAATAATTTATTAAAGTATAGTGTAGTGTTAGGTGTAATTGTAACTTAGGTTAGGATTTATTTTACAGGTAAATTTCAGTTCAGTAAGCTATTAAATAGTTAATAAATATATAATAGCTATTGTACCTAGTTAAAATAAATTGAAAGGTACCTGTAAAATAAAAATAAATCCTAAGATAGCTAGAATATAATTATTATTTATATTGTAGCTATATTAGGGTTTATTTTATAGGTAAGTATTTAGTTTTAAATAGGATTAATTTAGTTAATAATAAAAATATTATTTAGATTTATTTAATTAATATTTAAGTTAGGGGGGCGTTAGGGTTAGACTTAGGTTTAGGGGTTAATAATTTTATTACAGTGGCGGCGGCGTAGTGGGGGGCAGGATAGGGGTTAATAAATGTATTATAGGTGGCGACGGTGTAGGGGGGCAGGATAGGGGTTAATAGGTTTAATATAGGTTGCGGCGGGTTCAGGGAGCGGCGGTTTAGGGGTTAAACTATTTATTTAGTTGCGGAGAGGTGCCGGATCAGCAGGAGAGGGGTTAATAACTTTATTATAGAGGGCGACGGTGTAGGGGGGGCAGGATAGGGGATACTAGGTATAATGTAGGTGGCAGCGGTGTCCGGGAGCGGCGGTTTAGGGGTTAATACATTTATAAGAGTTGCGGCAGGGTCTAGGAGCGGCGGTTTAGAGGTTAAAACATTTATAAGAGTTGCGGCAGGGTCTAGGAGCGGCGGTTTAGGGGTTAGTAACTTTATTTAGTTGCGGGGGGCTCCGGGGGCGCCGGTATAGGGATAGAACAGTGTAGTTTAGTGTGAGTGCTTAGTGACAGGCTAGCAATAAAGCTGGGAAAAAGCCGAAGGGCAGCGAGATCGGATGAGTGATAACTCTCACAGTCCGCTGCTCATTGCCCCGCAGCTTTTTGACAGCTTTTTTTGATAACTTAGGCGAACGTATTCAAGGTCCGCGGCGGCGAAGGTAGGCGAGCTTAGGCGGGCGTATTGGGCCGGCGAAGGCAGAAAAGTAGACGGCTTGATAACTACCCCCCATTATCTCCAGGAGGTTTAAATGAGGAACTCTTATATTCTCCCTTTTTATAAAGGTTAACCATGTTTGCAGCATGAATGTAATATTTGGTTCATTAATTGTTTCTGTAGTTTGAAATATTCTAAACAGTACAATGAGCTTTAGCAGTGTTAATCATACTAGCAAAATATTTTGGTTTTTACCTCAAAAAACATAGTGTGATGTGTTAAATAATACCCAGAAGGGGCGAAGCTTACAGCCGAAGCAGCAAGTTGTGTTTATGAGGAGCTCCTGGCTCTATTTTACATTAATACGCTTGTTTTATTGATTTTGGGGGATATTAGACATGTGCATGGCGAAAAAATTCGGTTCGGTTCGGATCGATTCTGAATTTTTCGAAGTTCGGTTCGGATCGATTCGAATTCGGAAAATTCTGAATCGTTTTGTTTCGGATTCGTTTCGGATTCATTCGGATTCGAAGAAATTCGGTTCGATTCGGTTCGATTCGGTTCGTAAATTCGGCATTTCGGTAAGTGTTAGGTGGGATTAGACAGAATTTTAATTCGGAAATTCGGTTCGATCCGAATCGCCGAATTTGCAGAATTTTCCGAATCGAAACGAAACAAATTGCACATGTCTAGGGGATATAGCCATACATTTTACCCTATTGCATCTCCAAGAAACTATACCTCCCAAGATATTGAGGTTTGGAAACCGATTTTACATTTTAGCAGCCTATTTAGGTTGTGAAACTAAGCCACATGGCTGAAACTGATTTGGAGATTTGCTCCACATCACTGCATTACTCGCTTAACTTTTACAATATACCGACCGATATGGGACTTACGGCTGCAGTCGACGCATGGGAGGCCAGACTGCACGATACCCTGCATCACCATTTCACTATGATGATAACACAGCTCCACCAAGCTTTGGTTTTGCCGGTTCTACCTCCCCTAGACACCGGGATAGTGCTAGGAAAGCACCAGCGAAAGCTACAGCTACATTATCAGGTACATTTCTACCAGACCTGATCCCACATGACATAGACTGTGCACTTAACGTACTCCAAGTTTATTATACAAAATATGCCGGCCATGAGAGAACATGTGTCATTGAAGTGGGACTTTCAGACCGAGGTGACCGTTCCCTGTCTTCACTGAATTATGCTCAGCCCCCGGCTAACCCTACCATGACAGTCAGGAGGGACTTCCACTCTACGCAGCAGGAGTTACAGGCACATGTGAAGAAGAACTTGCTGTGGAGGAGACAAGCTGGCTTGATCAGACAGAAGGTTGGACATATCAGACAGAGGTGGAAACCTTCTGCACATTGGAAGAGACTGTCCGTGACAAACATGGCGCTGACTGCGGCTCTAGACATTGGTGCGTTAAATTATTCTAATGCGGTACATCCGTCCCACACTCTACATCGGATCTGCTACGCTTCCCTATATGGACTAGACTTTGTGTGATACTTTTGAATGTAGATTGTCTAGCAGTTTTATATACATATATAATTGTGTGAAACGTAACAAGTAAGCTGCAATTTTACCCCTACTACTTTACTCTATTTGCATCTGAACCCTGCAGTGCATGTATCACAGATGAAAAGGTTACTTAATCAGCCCTACATGTTAATATTACAGCTACCCCACCTTAGTTACTCTCCTTTACTGGTCTGTTGGGGTGAACTGCTTGTGACCAAGAACCCAGCCCTATGTTACATTACTAGCCATATGTAATATGTTAGAAGTCTCCTATGTATTGTTTTCTATATAGTCTAAACGACATGTTGCTTGGGTATAGGGCCCATACCCAAGTGATAAGATCCGTTGCTTACTTAATGTTGATGACTAGCTAGATTATAGTAATTCACAGTGACAACATTCTATCTTACCTACTATATCTGCAATACGATATATTAGAGCTGTTTCCTGACAATATATTCGTAAGCTGTATTATATTAGTATATCAGTGTGAAATATGAAACAGAGATTGCATATTATACCCTAGACTGGATAGTCTACATGGGGAATTCCCCCAAAAAATTGTGAAATATATCTGGCGATAAAGGGTGGCTCACCATTTTCGCCACTAGAGGGGAGTCACGGAACAGTTATGGCTATGGGTTTCTACAATAGACTTCATTTAACTATATGTGGCTATACGCTTCATATATCGAGCTACTTTGTATCCCCTAGGTTTACCAGGCATTTAACTCTAAATTGATCCCCCCACTTCATAGGTTTACTGGATAGATATAGGCATTTGTATAGTTAGACCTTTGTCCCTGAACGACTATATTCTTGGTGGGCAAATAATTACCTTATCCTAACTCCACTATATGTTTGTTTCTCGCCTTCTAATAACTAATTTACAAGCTGTTAGGGGTCCAGGAGTGACCCTATATGTAGTAAATTGAAGATATAGTTAAAAAGAGGGTAAATTCTGAGATTTCATGTAAACTTCCATGTCAAGATTCAGGTTGTTTTAAATTGTGCGTTTTCATAAGCCTGACCAAACTTATGCAATTACATTTGGAGGTTTTACATACATTGTCCTTTTTCTATACTAAGTATAACTAGAAACCTCAATAATACATGACAGATGGGTAAAGTATCTCCCCTCACCCTTTCCCACTCTGTAAATTAGAGTGTGTCATATCCAATATCCCTTTTCCGTCTTTGTCCAGTGGTGACAGTAACCTCCGAGGCGAGGTTATATATATCCCGTACCCATATTAGGTTAGTGGTGCCAAAATTCTAGAGGGGCGATATGTCTAACTTAGCAGCGTAGGGGGTTGTAACTTTATAACTTCATACATAGTCTTTGGTCCAATACTACATTTATTTTATTCTAATCCCACCCTGAAAAACTGTTTATCTTGGCTTTGCCCCCCCACCCCTCATCCCTCATCCCCCTAACCCCCATTTCCCCTCCACCTGACATCATCAACATTTTTACTGACCATCCCTCCCTCCCTCCCCCTATATGCTCTCACATTATATTTCTACTTTTCAGAAATCCCAATTTACTAGGCATATAGTTATACCCCTACCCTACTTCTCTACACCTTTACGCTTGCTCTTTAAGCATAGGAAAATATATCCTGTAGAAATTAACTCTAGTTTTACATGTATGTCTGTCGGTTTCATTATTTAATGTTATTACAACATTTACTGTTTCCTGTTGATAATATGTCATACCATTACTGTTTGCTACATATATCTCCTAATCCAGTGATCCAGGTAATACTATTCCCAAGCTCTTATATCTTTATTCTTTTAGGTCCAAGAGTGACCAATTTTTACACTGGGAAATAGTCCATCATAAATATAAAAAAGAGGTTGGTTATTGTTCATATAGGTTAATATTTCTCGGCTAGTTTCACTTATGCCTAGCGACATTATGTCTATCTTTATGCCATGTGGTACTGAAGGTGTAAATTTGATATTTTTCACCATTTCTATGTTAAACTTGAAACTACTGATCTTCATGTTAATATTTCTATATACTGTATATTGTGGACTCTATTGACAGTCTGATAAATGTATAGACGTATGCTTATGTCCATAATTACATTGTTACCTACTCGTGTGTATATGTTTATAACCTCAATAAAATTTATTTTAGAAAAACAAAAAAATTCCCAGAATTTGTGTCAGTCAAATATTATGTATATATAAATGTACATCTACCAAGTGGTTGTTTACACTTTGTGCATTGTATCTTTAAATTTTTAAGTCATGAATTTTTCTGTGCACTCTCCAAAATGAGAGTGATAAAGGTTGTTTAATAAAACAGGTAACTATTGATAAAACGAACTGACAACAATGCATACTACCAAGTGGTTGTTGTATAGTTAATATCAAGTGTCCTGTACCTTTAAATCTAAATAAAACAGTTGCTAATATGCAGCTTAAGAGGTGTTAGCCATAATGGTCTCATCAGCAGGAAGTTATTGTATGTACAAATGAAAGAAATAAGTCATGTATACTTTAACATATAATAACTGTTGAGCTTGTTTACTTTGGGTTAAACCGTATTCATGTCTGTTGTTTACATTAGGAGCCCTGTATCTTTAAATTCAGGAATTGTCCTGTGTATTCTCTCAAATGAGAAATTTAAAAGGTTTAAAAAACAGGCAAATACTGATTACAATTATTGGCAACAAAGTTTTTTTTACCAAGTGGTTGCTTTTTAGCCAATATCAATAGTCTTGCACCTTTAAATAAAATAGCTGCAACAGTGCAGCAGTATAAGCATGAACCATAGTGTTTATATGAACAGGGAGTCATTATATGTAAAAAAGATAGAAATATACCAATATATTTCAGTTAATAACACCTGCTGATTTTGTTCACATGTGGTCAAAAAGTGTCATTTTTTGAGAAATATTTAAGTATTTGTATCTATTGATTAGCAGTGAACTTTATTTATTATTTATGTAGTAGAAATCTTTTATTTTCACATGGTTTAGACTTGGGGGATGATCCTCAATTAGGCTGCTATTTAAGGCAGCTGAGGAATAATGCAAATTACAAGCCCTGATGAAGCCAATTTGGTGAAACGATCGTAGGCAAATTTCCTTTCAAGATCCCCAGAGCAAGTGTTATCCACATATCCTTTTTCCTTTACTGGAAAACAAAGAATCTTGCTCAAATCATCACTGAACTGGGACACAACTGTTGCTGAATCACAGTAAGCTTATGTGGCTATCAGGTTCTAGTTACCAGCTTAATTGGGTCTGTTTTTTGCATGGTAGTATTTGGAGTTTAGTGTTGGTGTTCCAGAAGCTCTCTGGCTGCCCAGCTGTTCAGTTTGGCAGTTGTATACTGCTAGCTTTTCAGCGTAAGTAGCAGACCCTTACTTTACAGCCTATCTCCTTGCATGGTTTAAATCTAGACCTGTTTTTATATGCCCATAAAGAGTGAAGATTGAGCAGTGCTTAATTACAAGCAAGAAGGATTCCTGGATTACAATTGTTTTTTGTCACTATTTATTTCCTTTATCACAACTGGGAAAAAAAGGACATTAACAAAATACTTTTTGTTTCTCTTGGGACTTATCAACACAGCATTCAGGAAAACAACACTTCAGTGTGGTAAACTGTTTATGGACATTTTATTTGGAACACTTATTATTATTTACAGGGTTCTCTTTGTTTAATTCCTAAGTTCACTGCTATATATAAAATGTATTGTATGTAAGTTCACATGCACTATTTATTTTATTTTATAGTTCAATAAACCAATCACTTTGACACTAGTATCATGTGTGTTGATGTTTTACTCCACCAGTATGGATGGTCATAGCAATATATGACCATTGTTTTTCTCTATTTAAGGTTTGAGGCAAGAGTGCTTTTTTCTAGTTCTTTTCATTTTCTTTTTTCATTTAAAGGGACAGTCTACACCCGTATTAACCGTCGCTTATACTTTCTATTTAGTGCTGATAGTTGTAACTCACCTGCTCTACCCTTCATATTTTGAATCACACACCGACATCTCCGAAAATCAAAGTTTATTTTCACTCGTTATAAATGGCCGCCAAACTCCGCCCATTCACTTCTCCTTCTACCTTTTTCTCCCCTTCTCTATCAAATTCATACTCGTGCACGGTCAGTCACCTACGTCACATGTGTGTAAATACGCATGCTCCAATATACACAAGTGACGTGAATGCAGTCCGTCTGTGCTGCTTGTTTCAAATTCCCCTCATTGGGCGCGATCCGATATGCAGCGTTTGCGGCACAAGCAGCGAGGGAACCCTGCCACCCGCAGTTTAAGCTTGCAACTCGAGCTATCCTATATACGGCGCCGTCAGATGCTAAAGTGCCGTAAGTCTGATAAAGCAGCGATGTCCAGAAATCTGCGTAAGTACAAATTTCTGTCCAGAAATTCTACTTACGCAGATTTCTGGACATCGCTGCTTTATCAGACTTACGGCACTTTAGCATCCTATATACGGCGCCGTCAGATGCTAAAGTGCCGTAAGTCTGATAAAGCAGCGATGTCCAGAAATCTGCGTAAGTACAAATTTCTGTCCAGAAATTCTACTTACGCAGATTTCTGGACATCGCTGCTTTATCAGACTTACGGCACTTTAGCATCTGACGGCGCCGTATATAGGATAGCTCGAGTTGCAATTGAATCAGCCAATCAGATTTTTCTACCTTAATTCCAATTGGCTGATAGAATCCCATCAGCCAATCAGAATTTGACGGATGCCATCTTGGATGACGTCATTTAAAGGAACCTCATTCGTCGGGAAGTTGTCGTGCCGGATGGATGCTCCGCGGCGGAGGAGCGAAGAAAGAAGATTGAAGATGCCGCTTTGCTGGAAGACATCACCGGCTGGAAGAAGACTCTCTGCAGCTTGATTGAAGACATCGCCCGGATCGGATGAAGAGTTCTGCCCGGCTGGGTGAATACAAGGTAGGGAGATCTTCAGGGGGGTAGTGTTAGGTTTATTTAAGGGGGGTTAGGGTTAGATTAGGGGTATGTGGGTGGTGGGTTGTAATGTTGGGGGGTGGTATTGTGTATTTTTTTTCAGGCAAAAGAGCAGTTTTCTTTGGGGCATGCCCCGCAAAAGGCCCTTTTATGGGCTGGTAAGGTAAAAGAGCTTTGAACTTTTTTAATTTAGAATAGGGCAGGGAAATTTTTTTATTTTGGGGGCTTTATTATTTTATTAGGGGGCTTAGAATAGGTGTAATTAGCTTAAAAATATTGTAATCTTTTTTTTATTTTTTGTAATTTAGTGGGTTTTTTTTTTGTAATTTAGTTTAGTTTATTTAATTGTATTTTAGTTTAGATATGTGTAGTTTATTTAATTTATTGATAGTGTAGGTGTATTTGTAACTTAGTTTAGGATTTATTTTACAGGTAAATTGGTAATTATTTTAACTAGGTAGCTATTAAATAGTTATTAACTATTTAATAGCTATTGTACCTAGTTAAAATAAATACCAAGTTACCAGTAAAATAAATATAAACCCTAAAATAGCTACAATGTAATTATTAATTACATTGTAGCTATCTTAGGGTTTATTTTATAGGTAAGTATTTAGATTTAAATAGGAATATTTCAATTAATAATTTTAATATAAGATTTATTTTAATAAGAGTTTAGTTAGGGATGTTAGAGTTAGATAGGGTTATTATACTTAATATATATATAATATAATAATGATATTAACTATATTAACCCTAATATAATTAGGGTTGATATAGTTAATATATATAATATAATAACTATATTAACTATATTAACCCTAATATAATTAGGGTTAATTTAGTTAATATAGCTGGCGGCGGTGTAGGGGGATTAGATTAGGGGTTAATGTGTTTAATATAGGTGGCGGCGGTGTAGGGGGATTAGATTAGGGGTTAATACATTTATTATAGGTGGCGGCGGTGTAGGGGGATCACATTAGGGGGTAGTTAATGTAGGTGGCGGCGGGGTCCGGGAGCGGCGGTTTAGGGGTTAAATATTTTATTAGGGATTGCGGCGGGGGATCGCGGTTGACAGGTAGATAGACATTGCACATGCGTTAGGTGTTAGGTTTATTTTGTAGCTAGTTTAGGGAGTTACGGGGCTCCAATACTCAGCGTAAGGCTTACTACGGCTGCTTTTTGTGGCGAGGTGAAAATGGAGTAAGATTTCTCCATTTTCGCCACGTAAGTCCTTACGCTGTATATTGGATACCAAACTGCGCTGGTTTGGTATACCTGCCTATGGCCCAAAAAACTACGGGCGACGGCAGAAATATACGAGCGTAACTTCTATGTTACGCCGTATATAGGATACCAAACCAGCGCAAAATTCAGCGTCGCCGGCATTTGCGGGCGACGCTGCATATCGTATCGGGCCCCAGAGCGGTAAAAAAATAAAGCTAAACTTTGGTTCCGGATACTTGGTTCCCACTGACATTGCGCATGCGCGAAACAATGAATGCGCGCTACAGGGTTTTGATCGGTGAGCAATTTTCTATTGGACTATTGAAAATAAGAGAATGGGTGACGTATTGGGTGGGCGGATCGGAGCGGCCATTTCTAACGGTCATATTATAACTTTTCATTGAGCATAACTCGGGATGTGTACAAGACTCGGTACAGTTGCAGGGGTGAGCAAAATACATCGTGACATTATCTAACAGATGGATTGCGGTTGTTCTAAGTGTAGACTGTCCCTTTAATATTTTATAAATTTACCAGAGCACTGGTCTTTTATGATTTTTTGCCTGCATACACTATACTTGTGCCCAGTTATTTTGTTATTTACTATTTATGACAGGAGGTCTGTTTGTTAAGGATAAACGCACGGAAAAGAACATCTCAAAAAAACAAAATAATTAACCTAAAATCATGTCTTTATGACACAAATTGTGAAGAAAAATGATCCACTCCTTCAAAGTTCTTAAAACATGGTCTTTATTGGTACACAATTAAAATCTGGAAAAGCTTTCAAGTAGAAATACAAATTATTATTATTATTTATTTGTATAGCACCGCCAAATTCCTTAGCGTTGGGTACAGTGATAGGGGTATACAATGACAAGGATTTGTGATAAAATACAAAACATAACAAAACTAAACAAATCTAGTACAGGAGGAAGAGGGCCCTGCTCCGGAGAGCTCACAGTCTACAGGTTTAGGGTGCAGAGACAGAAGGTTGGGGGTAGCTTGTCCCATCGGTTGTAGTTGCAGCATTGAGTCAGGCAGTTCATGTATTAGTTTGGTTATGTCAAGGTATTTGAAATATTATTAAATAATATATAGAAGTATATTTGTCTTTATTTAATAAGTCTGTGAATGTGCACATTGTTTGTAGAACAAAGGATTGTTTCTAATAGATCTCCCACACTCAATATGCTAAATTATGCAATTGTATAAACACAATAAACTGAAAATTAACACAGTTTCAGAAACCATATGTGTGATTGCTTGGGAATATGAGATAAAATCTATTTACCCTTCCCAATGTATCTAAGAATCTAACTCAGGTGACAAATCTTGTAAGGACTTCAACGTTACATTTAGGTGCAAAATGACCCCATGTGGTGAGTAATGGACGGTGTGTCTGAAATATCCCTTTTGAAGCTTGATGAGTGGCTCATGCTGTGTGGCTACTAAGACTGGAATATACAAGATGTTAAACATCGCGTCTGGGTTAAAATAACACAGAGAAAACACATGACTTACATGTTTCCAACAACTGTATTTAGATTTCAAATAAAAGATACTAGGAAAATAAATGCAAGATACTGCATAGAAGTGGATGTGTATGTATATATATATCTATATATGTATATGTGTGTATATGTGTATTGTATATATACATGCATATTTTGAAAGCATGAATATCTTAGCCTCTGTGTGTTTAAGAACATGAATAGATGTTTATGGACCTGAAGAGAACTGATTATTAACATTTATTTTTATTTCAGATCTACATAGACAGGATTCATGTATTCAGGAAGAAATACACAGACATGTAACATGCTATATCTGAATGAATGCAGTATATCAGGAGTTTTAAATACTACCAATCTGGAAATATAAAAATAGGCTGTTATTTCTATAGAAATGCCAGGATACTGATAAAATTATAATGCATTTTAAGCTAATAATTAGCAGTATTAAATTGCCTTAATATAATAAAATGTTAATAATATAAAACATGACGTTTCATATCAAAACGATCAGGAAATTGATCTGATGCTGCTTCACCTATAATTAATATTGGGAGAGATTAATACAAGAAATTATGGCAGTTATTACATAGTTTAAAGAATTATTTCACTGTCTAAAAATGTTGGTTAAATGAATTTGTATGTATTGTCATGCTGCATTGTTTTTGTTTTGTCTGTATGACTGCTGCCACCTAAGGGCCAGAACCAGTATGGCAGTTAAAAGATTTGACTGTTTAAAGGATGCTTTTCCATAACAACAATGTATACTAAACCAATTATCCAATGACAAGGGACAAGCAAAAAGGGCGTGAACGAAACAGGTCATCAATGATTACATATAATGGGAGTAGTGAATGCACAACGGACAGTTGTCTGTAACTTGCTGAAACTAGTGATCTGATTTTGGCTGCGATATACCTGGGAAAATTTCACTAAGCAAGGAGCTCAAAACTTAACCTTGATTTATGCAAAAACCTTCCTTCGAATGAGATGACCTAAAGACCGCTACGAATTGGTTCAAAATTGGTGAAGTATATTGTTCTAATTTTCAAAACTTGAAACAAAAAGGGAACTGGTGAGAGCATAGTCAATTTGTATTTAATAGATTTAGAGAACAGTCTGCATTTTTACTAGTATTCAGCCTGTGTATGGTTAAACACATTTTTGCTACTAAATTGTTTCATCTATGCAAATATATAATAATAATTCAGAAGTGTATATTGTATTTTAAATTGGTAGTCACAGCCTATATATTGTTTAAATCTGTATCTGTAACTCATCTGTGCAAGTTCTGATACTGTAAATTAATATTGTATTAGGATAAATTGCAGTTAAATAGCAGAATATATATATTATCCTATTGTTTAAGAGCACAGTTTAGAATTGTATTGCTTGGATGTTAAAGGCTATTTATAAATAAGGTTGGTTTTAAAGATAAGCTTGCATGAACTTTACATAGCATATTAAAATAGTTTTCAAGCGCATATAATATTATTTCATATTCCTTTTATTACAAATATATTTCAAAAATGTTCATGGATATTAACTAAATAAACGAATTCAGATATTTATATTAATTGTATGGTTTCTAGTAGATGCATGTTGATTAAGGGTTTCTATTTTTAAGGATAATTAATATTTGTATTGTGTTATAACCCTGCCATAAGCTGATATATTATTTGATGGTAAGCGCCTCTGAATAGGTGGGTTTTCAAGGAGCGTCTGAAGCTATACAAGCAGTTTTATGAAGCGAGTTCCAGAGGATAGGGGCAGCACGTGCGAAGTCTTGGAGATGGGAGTGGGACGTAGAAATGACAGGAGTGGAGAGACATAGGTCAGAGTTTGATCAAAGAGGACAGGATGGGGAATATTTCTTGATGAGAGAGGAAATATAGTTGGTAGTTAGACTGTAAAGTGCTTTGTAAGTTATGGTTAATACTTTAAATTGTATTCTGGAGTGTATGGGGAGCCAGTGTAGAGACTGGCAGAGCGGAGCAGCTGATGTAGATCGGCAACTTAGGTGGATGAGTCTAGCAGAAGCATTATTAGATTGGAGGGAGGAGAGGCGATGTTTTGTAAGGCCAATTAGAAGTAGATTGCAATAATCAATGCGTGAAAAAATGAGGGAATGAATAAGTATTTTTGTAGTTTTTTGAGTAAGGAAGGGACAAATTCTGGAAATGTTGAATAAGGGGGAACAGTAGGATTTGGTAAGCACTAATATATGTGGGTTGAGTGTGAGTTCTGAGTCAAGTGTAACCCCAAGACAGCGTACCTGGGGTGAGGTGTTGAGAATAGAGTCTCCAACCATCAGAGAAATGTCAGGTGTTGGATGTATCGAAGAGGAGGGAATAAGAAGCAGCTCAGTTTTGGACAGATTTAGTTGGAGGTAGTGTGAAGACATCCAAGAGGAAATTGCAGAGAGGCAGTTAGAAATCTGGTTGAGTAAAGAGGGAGAGATATCAGGAAAGGAAAGATAGATTTGGGTATCATCAGCATATACATTTTCCAAGGGAGGATGTATAGAGAGAGAAAAGCAAGGGACCCAAGACAGAGCCTTGCTGTACTCCAACTGAGTGAGGCATAGGATCACAAGGTATATTGTTAAAGGAAACTGAAAACAAGCATTTTGAGAGATATGAGACAAACCAGGAGAGGGCTGTGTCTCGGATGCCAAGTTAATGTAGTATTTTTAGGAGGAGAGGATGGTTAACTGTGTCAAAGGCAGCGGACAGGTCAAGAAGAATAAGTAAGGAGTAGTGGCCTTTTGCTTTAGCTGATAAAAGGTCATTTGTTACTTTAGTAAGAGCGGTTTCTGTTGAGTGTTTAGGGCCGAAACCAGAAATTGAGTTAGCCGATTATAGACCAGTCGTTCCAATAATTTTGAAGCAAAGGGAAGTAAGGAGACAGGTCGATAGTTAGAAGGGGTGGAGGGGTCAAGCGAGGGCTTTTTTAGGATTGGTATGATTGACGCATGCTTAAAGGTTTCAGGAAATGTGCCAGCTGTGAGAGATTGGTTAAAGAAATGAGTTAGGCTAGGGATTAGTGAAGCAGCGAGAGAGGGAAGAAGTTGTGAAGGAATAGGGTCAAGTGGGCAGGTTGTTAGATGAGCCAAGGATAGGAGTACAGAGACTTCTTCCTCTGTTACAGGAGGGAAGTAGCATAGAGTTTTGATAATAGAAGGGGTGGGTAGGATTGCTGGGTTTGAGGTTTTGGGTGTGAGGTGCAGATATCTTTTCTAAAGGTGTCAATTTTATTTTTGAAGTGATCAGCAATAATCTGAGCAGTGAGGTTGGTAGTGGGCTGGGGTGCAAGCAGACGTAGAATGGCGTTAAAGGTTGAGAACAGCTTTCTGGGGTTGGATGCGTGAGATGATACAAGGGAGGAGAAATATACTTTTTTTGGCCAGGCTGAGCACAGAGTTGTAGGACTTAAGGATGAATTTATAATGCCAGAAATCAGCACAGGTGCGTGATTTCCTCCACTGCCGTTCAGCAGCCCGTGAACATCGCTGAAGATATCTGGTCTGATTGGTGTGCCACGGTTGCCGTTGAGAGATTGATGTATGTTGAAGAGTGGAGACTGCAGCTTTGTCAAATGTTGATTTTAGTGTCAAATTTTACTGTAAAGCCACGAGGTTTGCACAAGAGAGGGATGAAATGTTGGTGAGCAGAGGATTCAGTTGAGTGGAAAAGTTTGTGCGATCCAAGTCATTTAAATTCCTGCAAGGCAGCAGTTTTTTGAGGGCTTGCAAAGATGTAGTAGCTAGAGTAAGAAAGAAAGTTAGTAGATAGTGGTCAGAGAGAGGAAAGGGGAAGTTAAGGAATTTGGAAACGACACAGAGATTAGTGAAGACCAGGTCTATGGAGTTGCCTTCACAGTGGGTTTGAGATGTTGTCCACTGGGACAGGCCAAAAAAGGAGGTAAGGGATAGAAGTTTAGAGGCAGCAGGCATGTTCGGATTATCTGCAAGGTGGGCGCAGCACTGGGCTTACGTGTTTTGGCTGTTAGCCGTAATCATAACCTATAGTGCTGAGCCTGAAGAACTCAACAGTGCTAATAGTTTTTTCCCTCCACTTGTAATCTGGGCCTATAAATGTTGTTAGGGTTTACAAGGTTGATGAACATCTGGCTACAAAACCCTCTGTTGGCCTGCTAACTTGTATTCCTGCACCCTGTACACAAACTTTAGGTAGAGCCAATGCTGTTTGGCTAGACATTTATTAGTTTTTTATTACTTCAATTTTGATCTTAATAAAGCTTAGGGTGATTGATATCCTTAACTGTGACAAAATGGTTCTGGTCTAGGCCAAAATACACTTGGTCTGTGGACACCTGTCTGAAGAAGACACATTTCCCCAGCCACAAATATACTGGTTAAAAATGAGTAGGTTAATATAAGTTAGTATACTACACATGAAATAAGGGGTACCTATTAAATGGTGAGAGAACATGGTAAAGACAATTGCTTGTATATTAAGCTCAAGTAAATACAATTATAACTTTCTAAAATTACACACAATATATTCCCATCTGTTGTCACTAGTTAGTCCCCAATCTATACTTTTGTGGACCCCTATATATAGCATAACCTCATACATGTAACTTTAATCAGGCCTTTCAAAGCCATTATTTGTATAGTATAATTTCTCTTGTAAGGTGTATCCAGTCCACGGATCATCCATTACTTGTGGGATATTCTCATTCCCAACAGGAAGTTGCAAGAGGACACCCACAGCAGAGCTGTAATATAGCTCCTCCCCTAACTGTCATAGCCAGTCATTCTCTTGCAACTCTCAACAAGCTAGGATGTTGTAGGAGAGAGTGGTTAAATATAGTTAGTTTATTTTCTTCAATCAAAAGTTTGTTATTTTTAAATAGTACCGGCGTTGTGCTATTTTATCTCAGGCAGTAAATAGAAGAAGAATCTGCCTGAGGTTTCTATGATCTTAGCAGGTTGTAACTAAGATCCATTGCTATTCTCACATATGTCTGAGGGGATTACACAGATGAGGTAACTTCAGCGAGAGAATGGCGTGCAGTTTATTCTGCTATCAGGTATGTGCAGTTATAATTTTTTCTAGAGATGGAAAACACTAGAAAATGCTGCTGATACCGGATTAATGTAAGTTAAGCCTGAATACAGTGATTTAATAACGACTGGTATCATGCTTTCTCCCAGGGGTAATACCCTTATGATATTGCAATATAAACGTTTGCTGGCATGTTTAATCGTTTTTATATATGCATTGGTGATAAAACTTTATTGGGGCCTAGTTTTTTCCACATGGCTGGCTTAAATTTTGACTAGAAACAGTTTTACTGAGGCTTTCCACTGTTATAGTATAAAAGTTACAGTTGGTGCAGTTAAAATTACAAACTGTGACATCCAGCTTCCCTCAGGAGTCCCCTGTATGCTATAGGACATCTCTAAAGGGCTCAAAGGCTTTCCAAAGTCGTTTATTGGGGAAGGTAGGACCACAGCTTACTGTGGCAGTTGGTTGTGACTGTTAAAAAAAACAAAAAAAAAACAACAAAAAAAGTCTATTTCGTTTTTTTTATCCGTTTTTTGAACTAAGGGGTTAATCATCCATTTGCAAGTGGATGCAATGCTCTGCTAGCCTATTACATACACTGTAAAAATTTCGTTTGATTTACTGCATTTTTTCACTGTTTTTCAAATTCTGACAAAATTTGTTTCTCTTAAAGGCACAGTACCGTTTTTTATATTTGCTTGTTAACTTGATTTAAAGTGTTTTCCAAGCTTGCTAGTCTCATTGCTAGTCTGTATAAACATGTCTGACATAGAAGAAGCTCCTTGTTCATTATGTTTAAAAGCCATGGTGGAACCCCCTCTTAGAATGTGTACCAAATGTACTGATTTCATTTTATGCAATAAAGATCATATTCTGTTTTTAAAAAAATTATCACCAGAGGAATCTGACGAGGGGAAAGTTATGCCGACTAACTCTCCCCACGTGTCAGACCCTTTGACTCCCGCCCAAGGGACTCACGCTCAAATGGCGCCAAGTACATCTAGGGCGCCCATAGCGTTTACTTTACAAGACATGGCGGCAGTCATGGATAATACACTGTCAGCGGTATTAGCCAGACTACCTGAACTTAGAGGTTAGCGAGATAGCTCTGGGGTGAGACAAAATGCAGAGCATACTGACGCTTTAAGAACCATGTCTGATACTGCCTCACAATATGCAGAAGCTGAAGAAGGAGAGCTTCAGTCAGTGGGTAATGTTAATGAAAGATACCTGATTCTAATATTTCTACATTTAAATTTAAGCTTGAACACCTCCGCGTGTTACTTAGGGAGGTTTTAGCTGCTCTGAATGACTGTGATACCATTGCAGTGCCAGAGAAATTTTGTAGACTGGATAAATGCTTTGCAGTGCCGGTGTATACTGATGTTTTTCCAATACCTAAAAGGTTTACAGAAATTATTAATAAGGAATGGGATAGACCAGGTGTGCCGTTCTCTTCCCCTCCTATTTTTAGAAAAATGTTTTCCAATAGACGCCACCACATGGGACTTATGGCAGACAGTCCCTAAGGTGGAGGGAGCAGTTTCTACTCTAGCAAAGCGTACTACTATCCCTGTCGAGGACAGTTGTGCTTTTTTAGAGCCAATGGATAAAAAATTAGGTTACCTTAAGAAAATATTTATTCAACAAGTTTTTATCCTACAGCCCATTGCATGCATTGCCCCTGTCACTGCTGCTGCGGCGTACTGGTTTGAGTCTCTGGAAGAGGCTTTACAGGTAGAGACTCCATTGGATGACATACTTGGCAAACTTAGAGCACTTAAGCTAGCCAATTATTTTATTTCTGATGCCATTGTTCATTTGAATAAACTAACGGCTAAGAATTCTGGTTTTGCTATACAGGCGAGCAGAGCGCTATGGCTTAAATCATGGTCAACTGACGTGACTTTAAAATCTAAGCTACTTAACATTCCCTTCAAGGGGCAGACCCTATTCGGGCCTGGTTTGAAGGAGATTATTGCTGATATCACGGGAGAAAAAGGTTGTGCCCTTCCTCAGGACAGGTCCAAATCTAGGGCCAAACAGTCTAATTTTCATGCCTTTCGAAACTTCAAGGCAGGTGCGGCATCAACATCCTCTAATAATAAACAAGAGGGAACTTTTGCTCAATCCAAGACGGTCTGGAGACCAAACCAGACCTGGAAAAAAGGTAAGCAGGTCAAAAAGCCTGCTGCTGCCTCTAAGACAGCATGAAGGAACGACCCCCTATCCGGTAACGGATCTAGTAGGGGGCAGACTTTCACTCTTCGCCCAGGCGTGGGCAAGAGATGTTTAGGATCCCTGGGCGTTGGAAATTATATCCCAGGGATATCTTCTGGACTTCAAAGCTTCCCCCCAAAAGCGAGATTTCACCTTTCACAATTATCTGCAAACCAGATAAAGAGTGAGGCATTCTTACACTGTGTACGAGACCTCCTAGTTATGGGAGTGAACAGGAACAGGGTTTTTACTCAAATCCGTTTGTGGTTCCCAAAAAAGAGGGAACCTTTAGACCGATTTTGGATCTAAAGACCTTAAACAAATTCCTCAAAGTTCCGTCGTTCAAGATGGAAACTATTCGTACCATCCCACCACTGATCCAGGAGGGTCAATATATGACTACAGTGGATCTAAAGGATGCTTATCTTCACATTCCGATACACAAAGATCATCATCGGTTTCTCAGGTTTGCCTTTCAAGACAGGCATTACCAGTTGTAGCTCTTCCCTTTGGATTAGCTACAGCCCCAAGAATCTTTACAAAGGTTCTAGGGTCGCTTTTGGCGGTCCTAAGGCCGCGGGGCATAGCAGTAGCCCCTTATTTAGACGACATCCTGATACAGGCGTCAAACTTCCAAATTACCAAGTCTCATACGGACGTAGTACTGGCATTTCTAAGGTCGCATGGGTGGAAAGTGAACGAAGAAAAGTGTTCTCTATGCCCACTCACAAGAGTTTCCTTTCTAGGGACTCTGATAGATTCTGTAGAAATGAAAATTTACCTTGACGGAGTCCAGGTTATCAAAGCTTCTAAATTCCTGTCGGGTTCTTCATTCCATTCCGCGCCCTTTGGTGGCTCAGTGTATGGAAGTAATCGGCTTAATGGTAGCGGCAATGGACATATTGCCATTTGCACGCTTATATCTCAGACTGCTGCAACTATGCAGGCTCAGTCAGTGGAACGGGGATTACACAGATTTGGCCCCTCAACTGAATCTGGACCAAGAGACCAGGGATCCTCTTCCCTGGTGGCTATCCCGGGTCCATCTGTCCAAAGGTATGACCTTCGCAGGCCAGATTGGACTATTGTAACAAATGCCAGCCTTCTAGGTTGGGGTGCAGTCTGGAACTCCCTGAAGGCTCAGGGATCGTGGACTCAGGAGGAGTCTCTCCTTCCAATAAATATTCTGGAACTAAGAGCGATATTCAAGACTCTTCAGGTTTGGCCTCAGTTAGCAACTCTGAGGTACATCAGATTTCAGTCGGTCAACATCACGACTGTAGCTTACATCAACCATCGAGGGGGAACAAGAAGTTCCCTAGAGATGTTAGAAGTTTCAAAAATAATTCACTGGGCAGAGATTCACTCTTGCCACCTATCAGCTATCCATATCCCAGGTGTAGAGCACTGGGAGGCGGATTTTCTAAGTCGTCAGACTTTTCATCCGGGAGAGTGGGAACTCCATCCGGAGGTGTTTGCACAACTGATTCTCCGTTGGGGCAAACCAGAACTGGATCTCATGGCGTCTCGCCAGAACGCCAAGCTTCCGTGTTACGGATCCAGGTCCAGGGATCCCAAGGCGACACTGATAGATACTCTAGCAGCGCCCTGGTCTTTCAACCTGGCTTATGTGTTTCCACCGTTTCCTCTGCTCCCTCGACTGATTGCCAAGATCAAGCAGGAGAGATCATCGGTGATTCTGATAGCACCTGTCACCAGGAAAATTTACCATAAGGTATGGCGTAGATATCTTTATTGGTGTGAATCCAAGGGTTACTCATGGAGTAAGGTCAGGATTCCTAGGATTTTATCTTTTCTCCAAGAAGGTTTGGAAAAAGGATTGTCAGCTAGTTTCTTAAAGGGACAGATTTTTGCTCTGTCTATTCTTTTGCACTAGCGTCTGGCAGATGTTCCAGACGTTCAGGCATTTTGTCAGGCTTTAGTTTGAATCAAGCCTGTGTTTAAACCTGTTGCTCCACCATGGAGCTTAAACTTGGTTCTTAAGGTTCTTCAAGGAGTTCCGTTTGAACCTCTTCATTCCATAGATATCAAACTTTTATCTTGGAAAGTTCTTTTTTTTTTTTTTGGTAGCTATTTCCTCGGCTCGTAGAGTCTCTGAGCTATCTACCTTACAATGTGATTCTCCTTATCTGATTTTTCATACGGATAAGGTAGTCCTGCGTACCAAACCTGGGTTCTTACCTAAGGTGGTATCTAACAAGAATATCAATCAAGAGATTGTGGTTCCATCCTTGTGTTACACAATCTGGACGTGGTCTGTGCTTTAAAGTTTTACTTACAAGTTACTAAAGATTTTCGTCAAACATCTGCTTTGTTTGTTGTCTACTCTGGACAGAGGAGAGGTCAAAAGGCTTTGGCAACCTATTTTTCTTTTTGGCTAAGAAGCTTAATCCGCTTAGCCTATGAGACTGCTGGACAGCAGCCTCCTGAAAGGATTACAGCTCATTCCACTAGAGCTGTGGCTTCCACTTGGGCCTTTAAAAATGAGGCCTCTGTTGAACAGATTTGCAAGGCGGCGACTTGGTCTTCGCTTCATACTTTTTCAAAATTTTACAAATTTGATACTTTTGCTTCGTCGGAGGCTATATTTGGGAGAAAGGTTTTACAGGCAGTGGTTCCTTCCATTTAAGTTCCTGCCTTGTCCCTCCCTTCATCCGTGTACTTTAGCTTTGGTATTGGTATCCCACATGTAATGGATGATCCGTGGACTGGATACACCTTACAAGAGAAAACACAATTTATGCTTACCTGATAAATTTATTTCTCTTGTGGTGTATCCAGTCCACGGCCCGCCCTGTCATTTTAAGGCAGGTAATTTTTAAATTTAAACTACAGTAACCACTACACCCTATGGTTCTTCCTTTCTCGGCTTGTTTTCGGTCGAATGACTGGCTATGACAGTTAGGGGAGGAGCTATATTACAGCTCTGCTGTGGGTGTCCTCTTGCAACTTCCTGTTGGGAATGAGAATATCCCACAAGTAATGGATGATCCGTGGACTGGATACACCACAAGAGAAATAAATTTATCAGGTAAGCATAAATTGTGTTTTTGGTTGAGTTTAGATTATGCTATTTTACTGTTTAACCACAAGATGTCCTTGCTGGTCTGAATATTCATTCCAAAAACAATGAAATAGAAAAAAAAAAGAGATGTTTGTCTTTTGAGAGTAGTTACTTTATCTTGCTTATAAAAGACCTTTCAACCATAAATATTTCCAATGAAATGTCCCAGACTAGTAGCCCATGTATTCTGTATTAAAGGTCAATATAATTGTGATTGATGAATCAAATTTAGGAGTAATTAGGAGTCCAGGCTAAAGATAGATTAAGGATACTGTGCTAAGTGGCAATGTATTCTCCTAATGCTGTCCTGTTGCAAAGTAAGTATAAGGCTAGTGTCAGCAGGAAATGAAGGTAAAATAATTGCAAAGAAAGCCTAGTTCATTAAAGGGATATGAAACCCAACATTTTCCTTTCATGATTCAGATAGATAAAACATTTTTAAACATTTATTCACACAGAAAAAGAGTTGCTGCCCTAGATTTTATAGAGAGACTAAAAACATGCTGTAAGCAACAGGCAGTGTCTGATCCATCAAGGAACACAATCCTGATAGATAGGATATTCAACAGGGCTTTATTAGCTCTGTCTGCTCAACTTTTCTTCGATATCAATCTGCAACAATGTATTGTATGAAAATGCACTTACAGTTCTGATGATATATTTTCAGTCTCTAAGTTCCCTTAGAAAGCGTGTGAAAAACACCGGTGTCGTCCTTTACTCTCATCCGGCTGGCCGTGTCTCTTTACAGCCCGCACGCTTGATACGTGACTTCCTCTTTTGCTTTCAGTGCTCCAGGTGCCCTGTGGGTGTCCTTAATGAACGGTAGTGAACTGTCAAAAAAATACCCAGACCGGCTCAAACGGGTGCAAATAAAAAAAAGGTACTTTATTCAAAAAACAGTTAAAAAATCACAAAAGACCACTAGCAAGTAAGCAGCTACTGCCATGGTAAAAACTGAGGCTACGACCTCGGCCTGAATGACGTCACTGACGCGTTTCAGGTATCTCCCGTAATCATAGTTAACATCACTGTGCCTCCCTCTTCTTTTAAAAAGGGGAGTTACAGGTTTTAGCCTCATTAGCAAAATCCCTGCAGTCAGAAAATTACTCAATTACACAATTACTCTTAAAGAGGAAGTACATTTATATATCAATACAAAAATGTTCACTCAGACCTTTATGCATACCAATAATACCATTATTATACTCTCATTGCATAATAGTTTTATGCTTACTGAGAGTAATGATTATACTAGCATTCCAATTTCAATTTCAACTGCTGAAACTTTTATATAAAACAGTAACCTAGGAGCTCCCCCTATAAGACATAATGATGTAATACGTTGTTAATACACTTAATATCATATTATTAGCAATACAAAGGATTTACTTTATTCATATTTTAAGCATGCAAGAAATATACCCTAAAACTTTTATCTACAATCAATGTTGCTCATTAAAAGTTATTTCTCACAATCTTAACAATGAACTTGTCACTTGGTACAGTTAAGTATTCCCATCTCTATCACTATTGGTTTACCACACCTTTACATATAGTTCCCAAGTGACAGACAGCACACACCTGATGCTCGTGGTAGAAGGCCACTGCAAACACCTCTCTGCAATATGTAATCAACTGATGTCCACAGCACCAAAAAGATAGGAAAATAGTTGAACAAACTTAGCTTTGAGTAAGGCTTAACAGCCCGAAACGTCGCTTTTTGCTGCTGTGTTCCAAGTGCTTTGTATAAGCTGACATCTTTTTGGTGCTGTGGACATCAGTTGATTACACCACCTTTACATATAAGTGGTAGATAGGTATTACACCTAGGTACATGTATAATTTACTCATCAATTCCCAATGATTTATTAAATCAAAAGTGGAAGTAAAGCCTTTTGGCATACGTGTCTGTAGGGAAAAGATCCAGAAGGCCTCTCTACGGTATAGGATTTTAGTCTTATCACCTCCCCTCTTTGGGGGTAATACTCTTTCTATGGCCTGCCATTTAATGGTGTTTACATTTTTATCATGATCATTTATAAAATGGGAGGCCAAAGCTCGGCACTCCTTCCCATTATTGATATTATTAACGTGCTCTCTGATCCTTGACCTCACCTCCCTAGTGGTGAGGCCCACATATTGTTTTTTACAGCACGTACATGTAGCTAGATACACCACATAGCTCATAGAGCAATTAATACACTGTAAAGTTGTGTACTCTCTGCCTGTGGTGTAAGAAACAAATTTGTATGTAACTTGGATGTAGTCACAAGCCTTACACCTATTGTTGCCACATCTAAATGTTCCATTGTGTGTTAACCATGAACTTCCTGAACCTGCAGTATTTTATGGTAGTTGAGTAGGTGACAGGATATTCCCTAGCGTAACACCTTGCCTATATGAAAACCTTCATTCCTGTTTAAAATAAGGTTTGAGTTTATCTGCCAAAAGAATGGGAAGATGTTTTCTGACTATCTTGCACACACTTGAATATTGATTGCTATAATATGTTACAAATGTAGTCTTGTTCACATCTAAAATGGTTTCTTTATGTTTATCCATCAGCAAGTTCTTTCTAGTGCATAAGTCAGCCTGTGTTCTTGCCCTCTTGATCACTCTATTTGAGTATTCCCTCTCTTTCAATTGTTTAGTGAGTAGTTCACATTCACTTCTATATTTCTCTGGCTTGCTACAATTTCTTTTCACTCTTAAAAACTGCCCCTTTGCAATTGCAAAAGAGACATGTACTGGATGGTAACTAGTTGCTTGTAACAATGTGTTCTTAGAAATTGGCTTCCTGTATAACTGACTTTTGATTCTGGTGTTGTTTACTCTTATAAGAGATACATCTAAATAATCAATCTTATTCTGATTAAATTACATAGTGAATCTCAAATTCACAAAATTATGATTCAAATACTCCACAAAAAGGAGGGCCTCCTCCCTGCTGCCTGTCCATATAAAGATCAGGTCATCTATAAATCTTATAGATTTTAATACATGACCTAAAGGGATTTCCACCTCCAAAGATGTGCATGTTCTCTCATCAACCTAAAAATAGGTTGGCGTATGATGGGGCGTATTTTGCCCCCATCGCCGTGCCACATCTTTGGAGGTAGAAACTCCCTTCAAAGGAAAATAAATTGTGTTCGAGCAGGTAACGAATGACCATCAGCACATATTCTCTTTGATCTCTTGTGAATTCTGTGTTTCTCAAGAAACTGTCTATGGCTGTGATGCCGTATTCGTGGGGTATGGTGGAATACAGCGACACAACTTCCACTGTGAGCCAACCTTAATGGGGTTTCCATTCTATATCGTCTAGCACTTTTAAAAGGTGCTTTGTGTCTCGCAAATAACTCCCTAGGTGGCTCACTAGTGGTTGTATCACTGAATCCACCCATTCAGAGAGAGGTTCTAGCAAGAAGCCGATCCCCGATACTATCGGCCTACCCTTTATATTATCATGGGATTTCTGTATTTTAGGTAAATGGTGGAAGAGGGGTATTTAACCATCACGTAATCTGCTGTTTTTTGATCCCAAAAACTTTTTCTACCTTCTGGTCCACCATTGACCTTACCTGTTGCTGATATATCTTAGTGGGATCACTTGAAAGTTTAGAATATGTGTTCTCATCTTCCAACTGTTTAAATACATAGTCTGTTCTTTTTAATACAACTATGCTACCCCCTTTGTCTGATTTTTTTATATTCCAGATCAGTTGTATTTTTGAGGGCAGTTGTGACTGACATGTTTTTTACTCTTGCCTTGTTTCTGTAATATCACTTTTTTGTTTAAATCTGTGAGTTCCCACTCTATTGTTTTATGAAAGAGCTCCAATACTGTTCCCCTACTTTGTATTGGGTAAAAGGATGATTTTGAGGTAAAGGTATGACTTATCTTACTGCCAAAAATTGTGTCATCATTCTGGCTATTAGTATCCTGATGTTCTAGTTCCTGAAGGTCATTCATATCTCTCAGAAAACACAAATCATCAAAGTCCAAATCGGATTCTTCCCGTACAGGAGTATCTACAGAATTATTCCTCTCAGTGTCATCTGAGAGTATATGAACATCCCCCTGGTACCTATCCACAGTGGTATCATTTGCAAAGTGTCTTTTTAAAGTAAGATTTATTAAAAACCTATTTAGATCTATTAGGGTGTCAAATAATTTAAAATCATGTTCTGGTACAAAGCCCAGCCCTAGGTTTAAGGTTTTTTATTCCTCTAGTGTAAGCTCTTTATCAGAAACATTTATTACATTCCCCACTAGATGGACCCTCTTACCCAGTGGAGTAGTAAAATATTCAAGGATGAGAGATCTACTTTTGAGTTCTCTTTCTTTCTTTCTTTCTTTCTTTCTTTTCCAGGTGAAAAACCTGCTGCATAGAGTCTACCTCGTCTTCATTTACTCTTTCTTTAATTACATTTCCTGCATTCTTAACCATATACTTACTGGCTGGGTTTTTATATCCTTTTCTACCATTTCCCCTATAATAGGTTTTAATTTACTTCTATTATCTAATTTGATTAATTCTTTAGACATCCTTTGTTGTAAAAATAGCAATGCATTTAGCTGAGCCAATCACAAAAGGCATCTATGTGCAGCCACCAATCAGCAGCTACTATGTAGATATGCTTTTCAACAAAGGATATAAATGGAATGAAACATATTAGATCATATCAGTAAACTGGGAAGTTGTTTAAAATTGTATGCTCTTTCTAAATTCTGAAAAAAATGTGTTTCAAGTCCCTTTAATAAGTGCTGCCTTTCTTTAACAGAATGAGGTTGTAAATAAAGTTTAGCATGTACAATTCTTTATATTTACGTGACATATTTATCATGGTTCACGTCTACAAAATAATGTAGTAAAGATGAAAATATCCTATCTGTGTTACAGTACACACAACTATGATTTCTGTACTACTTACAGGGTCATGCCTGTGTAGGATCTGTAATATTGCTTTTGAGTATTCCTAACCATATATGTCCTCCTCAACCAGAGGCGTAACTAGAAATTGCAGGGCCCAGGTGTAAGAAGAAACCTCCCCACCCCAAAAAAATAAAAGGTGAATTTGATACATATCCTTTTTTTTCTTTCTTTTTTTTTTACATTTAATACAGAAAAAAATGTGAATCAGATTACATGTCTGCAAAAGGAGGTACCCTGTGCCCACAGTCTGTGAGATGGTCTGACCCCCTATTACTGTATATAGTGACACTGTTTAACCCACCAGTACTGTATATAGTGAGTTAGTGACACAGTCTGTAATCTGCCGGTGAGATGGCTGGCCTGACCCTAACCGCCCCAGTACTTTATAGAGAGACCACAATAGTCTGTGACATGGTCCAGCCCCCCGTACTGTATATAGTGGTACTGTATAGTGACACTGTTTACCCCCCGCCCCCCCATGCTGTAGTAACAAGGTCTGTAATTTGCTGGTTCCACAAACATACACACACACAAACGCACACATACATGCATAAATACACACACAGTAACATACATACATACACACACACACACACACACACACACACACACACACACACATACATGCATAAACACACACACAGTCACATACATACATACATACATACACACATACACACACATAAACACCAATGGACAAAACAGAAACACTAACCCCTGTAGTCAGAGACAGAGACACTAGTGAAGCATCACATCACACTCACATGATATCAGTGCAGGCAGTGGCAGGTCAACGTTTTTTATTGAAAAAATGTTTTTAAATTTTTTTTTAAGCTGGGCCCCTACCCTCGGGGGCCCGGTCTCAGTTGCGACCTCTGCACCCCCTGTAGTTCCACCCCTGTCCTCAACCCTAATGTCTGTCACTAATTGCCTGGATAAATGTGTTGCCTTGTCTGTCCTCACAGCTCCTAATTGCAGTTCACAATAGTTTGCTCTGGGGAAAAATTCCTTTCTGCAGCAGCTATCACCAACTGATCCACACAGAAAAGCCTTCACAAGCCTTAACCTGCGGGTAAGTTTACCTAACGATATACAGTACTTGCCCTGCCTCTTTTCACACTATGTCTTCTCTACAAACTTCAGTGCCTTTTTGTATTATGCTGTAGACTAGCCTTGAGATACTCATTTGACAAGACCAAAGTGGTAAAGTCTATCAATAGCCCATTCAGGTACCCTGTGCTACATGACTTGCCAAGCAGCCTCTGGTACAGCTTTAGTAATGGGAGATCCCCATAATTGTTTATTTTTTTTATTTTTTTTTAGACAGCGGATCCAGTGGATTTAATATATTGAATTGAATATATTTCAAATTAGGCTGGAGGAGAGAGATATATTAGTCTACCTGTTGCTTGCAAATAGCAGTTTTAACAGCTGAGTGAAAATCCTTGTATTTTCTTGGAGTTTTGGGGCAGTAATATATTTCAAATTAGGCTGGAGGAGAGCGATATATTAGTCTACCTGTTGCTTGCAAATGATAGTTTTAACAGCTGAGTGAAAATCCTGGGGGTCGATCCGATAAAAATCGTCGCCCGCAAAAGCCGGCGACGCCAATATTTGCGCTAGTTTGGTATCCTATATACGGCGTAACCTAGAAGTTACGCCCGTATATTTCTGCCGTCGCCCGTAGTTTTTTGGGCTATAGGCAGGTATACCAAACCAGCGCAGTTTGGTATCCAATATGCAGCGTAAGGACTTACGTGGCGAAAATGGAGAAATCTTACTCCATTTTCACCTCGCCACAAAAAGCAGCCGTAAGAAGCCTTACGCTGACTATTGGAGCCCCGTAACTCCCTAAACTAACTAGAAAATAAACCTAACACCTAACGCATGCGCAATGTCTATCTACCTGTCAACCGCGATCCCCCCCCCCCCCCCCGAAATCCCTAATAAAGTTATTAACCCCTAAACCGCCCCTCCCGGACCCCCCCGCCATCTACATAAACTAACCCCCTACTGTGAGCCCCTAAAACCGCCGCCATCTACCTTATCTATCGCCTAATGTGAACCCCTTACACCGCTGTCATCTACCTTATCTATCCCCTAATGTGAACCCCTTACACCGCTGTCATCTACCTTATCTTACCCTAAGTATATTATAGCTAATATAGGTATTACATTATATATATTAACTATATTAACCCTAATTATATTAGGGTTAATATAGTTAATATAGTTACTATAGTATTTATATTAACTATATTAACTCTATCTAACCCTAACACCCCTAACTAAATTTATATTAAATTAATCTAATTCATTTATAAACTAAAATATTCCTATTTAAATCTAAATACTTACCTATAAAATAAAACCTAAGATAGCTACAATATAATTAATAATTACATTGTAGCTATGTTAGGGTTAATATTTATTTTACAGGTAAATTGTTAATTATTTTAACTAGGTATAATAGCTATTAAATAGTTATTACCTATTTAAGAGCTACCTAGTTAAAATAATTACCCAATTACCTGTAAAATAAATCCTAACCTAAGTTACAAATACACCTACACTATCAATCAATTAAATAAACTACAAATATCTATCTAAAAATACAATTAAATTAACTAAACTAAATTACAAAAAAAAACACACTAAATTACAAAAAATAAAAAAAAGATTACAAGATTTTTAAGCTAATTACACCTATTCTAAGCCCCCTAATAAAATAATAAAGCCCCCCAAAATAAAAAAAATTCTTTGCCCTATTCTAAATTAAAAAAAGTTCAAAGCTCTTTACCTTACCAGCCCTTAAAAGAGCCTTTTGTGGGGCATGCCCCAAAGAATTCAGCTCTTTTGCATTTAAAAACATATACAATACCCCCCCCATTACAACCCACCACCCACATACCCCTATTCTAAACCCACCCAAACCCCCCTTAAAAAAGCCTAACACTACCCCCCTGAAGATCTCCCTACATTGTCTTCACCACACCAGGCCGAACTCCTCATCCGATCCGGGCGATGTCTTGCTCCAAGCGGCAAAGAAGAATTCTTCCTCCGGCGATGTCTTGCTCCAAGCGGCAAAGAAGAATTCTTCCTCCGGCGACGTCTTCCTCCAAGCAGCAGCAAAGTCTTCTTCCTTCCGGCAGCATCTTCCATGAAGCGGCATCTTCAATCTTCTTTCTTCGCTCCGCCACCGCGGAGCATCCATCCTGGCTGACGACTGAACGACGAATGAGGTACCTTTAAATGACGTCATCCAAGATGGCGTCCGCCGAATTCCGATTGGCTGATAGGATTCTATCAGCCAATCGGAATTAAGTTAGAAAAATCTGATTGGCTGATTGAATCAGCCAATCAGATTCAAGTTCAATCCGATTGGCTGATTGGTTCAGCCAATCGGATTGAACTTGAATCTGATTGGCTGATTCAATCAGCCAATCAGATTTTTCTACCTTAATTCCGATTGGCTGATAGAATCCTATCAGCCAATCGGAATTCGGCGGACGCCATCTTGGATGACGTCATTTAAAGGAACCTCATTCGTCGGGAAGTCGTCGTGCCGGAAGGATGCTCCGCGGCGGAGGAGCGAAGTAAGAAGATTGAAGATGCCGATTTGCTTGAAGACGTCGCCGATGGAAGAAGACTCTCTGCCGCTTGCTTCAAGACATCGCCCGGATGGAGGAAGACTTCACTGCCGCTTGCTGGAACACATCGCCTGGATCGGTTCGGCCCGGCTGGGTGAATACAAGGTAGGGAGATCTTCAGGGGGGTAGTGTTAGGTTTATTTAAGGGGGGTTTGGGTTAGATTAGGGGTATGTAGGTGGTGGGTTGTAATGTTGGGGGGTGGTATTGTGTGTTTTTTTGCAGGCAAAAGAGCAGTTTTCTTTGGGGCATGCCCCCACAAAAGGCCCTTTTAAGGGCTGGTAAGGTAAAAGAGCTTTGAACTATTTTTAATTTAGAATAGGGTAGGGAATTTTTTTTATTTTGGGGGGCTTTATTATTTTATTAGGGGGCTTAGAATAGGTGTAATTAGCTTAAAAATCTTGTAATCTTTTTTTTATTTTTTGTAATTTAGTGTTTTTTTTTTTGTAATTTAGTTTAGTTTATTTAATTGTATTTTTAGATAGATATTTGTAGTTTATTTAATTTATTGATAGTGTAGGTGTATTTGTAACGTAGGTTAGGATTTATTTTACAGGTAATTGGGTAATTATTTTAACTAGGTAGCTATTAAATAGGTAATAACTATTTAATAGCTATTATACCTAGTTAAAATAATTAACAATTTACTTGTAAAATAAATATAAACCCTAACATAGCTATAATATAATTATTAATTATATTGTAGCTATCTTAGGGTTTATTTTATAGGTAAGTATTTAGATTTAAATAGGAATATTTTAATTAATAATATTAATATTAGATTGATTTTAATAAGAGTTTAGTTAGGATGTTAGAGTTAGATAGAGTTATTATACTTAATATATATATAATATAGTAACTATATTAACTATATGAACCCTAATATAATTAGGGTTAATATAGTTAATATAGCTGGCGGCGGTGTAGGGGGATTAGATTAGGGGTTAATACATTTATTATAGGTGGCCGCGGTGTAGGGGGATGTAGATTGTAGGCAAAAGAGCAGTTTACTTTGTGACAAAGCCCCGCCAAAAGCCCTTTTAAGGGCTGGCAAAAGAGCTGTTACTTTGGGGCATGCCCCGCAAAAAGCCCTTTTAAGGGCTGGCAAAAGAGCTGTTACTTTGGGGCAATGCAACGCAAAAAGCCCTTTTCAGGGCTATTTGTAGGGTTAGACTTAGGTTTAGTGGTAGGGATAGTTTAGTATTTTAGGGGTTGAATAATTTAATATAGATGGCGGCGGGGTAGGGGGATTAGATTAGGGGTTAATAATTTTAAAATAGATAGCGGCGGGGTAGGGGCTCACTTTAGGGGGTAGGTAAGGTAGATGGCGGCGGTGTTAGGGGCTCACTTTAGGGGGTTATAGATTTAATATAGCTGGCGCCGGTTTAGGGGTTAATAACTTTATTAGGTAGCGGCGGTTAAGGGGTTAATACATATTTTATTGTTAGGCTAGTGAGGGGGGATAGCGGATAGAGGGTTAGACGTGTCGGGCTATGTTAGGGAGGCGTGTTAGGCAGTGCGGGCTATGTTAGGGAGGCGTGTTAGACAGTGCGGGTGATTTAGACTTTAGTCAGGTTTTGTAGGCGCCGGCAGTTTCTAACGTGCCGCAAGTCACTGGCGACGCCAGAAATTTGTACTTGCGCAGATTTCTGGACATCGCTGGTTTGTCAGACTTACGGCACGTTAGCATCTGACGGCGCCATATATGGGATAGCTCGAGTTGCGAGCTGAAACTGCGGGCAACGCCGGTTCCCTCGCTTGCGCCGCAAACTACGATCTATATCGGATCGCTCCCCTTGTATTTTCTTGGAGTTTTGGGGCAGGAATATATTTCAAATTAGGATGTTGCTTGGAAATGGCAGTTTTAACAGCTGAGTGAAAATCCTTGTATTTTCTTGGAGTTTTGGGGCAGGACTATATTTCAAATTAGGCTGTTGCTTGCAAATGGCAGTTTTAACAGCTGAGTGAAAATCCTTGTATTTTCTTGGAGTTTTGGGGCAGGAATATATTTCAAATTAGGCTGTTGCTTGCAAATGGCAGTTTTAACAGATGAGTGAAAATCCTTGTATTTTCTTGGAGTTTTATTAACATATCATCCTACTATTTTGGCCGCTGACCTTACTAAGCCTGCCTACCTGCATGCAACCAATGCTTATGCACAATTGCACAAAAAGTGGGAAGGTAGTCATGGAAGAGATGTGCTTTTCCTACCTAATGTCACCCCTGACTGCTTCTGTGTATTTGTGCTTAATGAGGTGATGCTGCTGGGAGCCTGCAAATTCACCCATGGAGACAGAGGACAGGAGTGGTCTGGGTCTGACAGTGACTGACTCAGTCACCAAAGTGCTGCTCCTTGTCAAGTGCTGTCTGGGTCTGTTGGACCCACTTGGTCCCATGGTTGAGCCAGCCCTGTTTGGGAAAATGAATAGATTTGAATAGAACCCCAAACCATGTTCCTGGAGAGGAACTGGTACAATCATCCCTGAAAGCTATAGATCTGAAACACATTTCAGAAAAGCCTGAGCCTTCACAGGATTTGTTGGAACATGAGAAAGAAATAATCATCCCACAGGAGGTCATATTCTGAAACCTATTTGATACCCTTGAGACACAATTTTCTGAAACCACTGATTCTGAACAAAACCTGTCCAAATTTCCTGAAATAATTTCAATCTGCCTCCCACCAACTGAGCTGGATTGAGGGCCTACCTTCATGCAGTCTTGGGGGCTGGATTTGTTTTTTTATAAGGCTTGGTCTTATTCCAATTTGAAGATGGTCTCCAATTGGAACCAGAGGCCTTAGGGGAAGGAGTGTTTTTTTGTTCTTTATTCTGAAGAAAGAAACAATTAGGAGCCTGAAATTTACCCTTAGACTTTTAATCTTGGGATAGAAAAACTCCCTTCCCCCCAGTGATAGTGGAAATAATAGAATCCAATTGAGAACCAAATAAATTCCTACCCTGGAAAGATAGAGATAGTAATCTAGATTTAGACACCAAGTCAGCATTCCAAGATTTACTGTAAGCCATAAAGCTCTTCTAGCTAAAATAGCTAAAGACAGATTTATCATTGATCTTAATAATGTAAAATATAGCATCACAAATGAAATGATTAGCATGTGAAGCAGAAGAACAATGCTAGACAAATCAGAATCTTCTACCTGATGAGCTAAACTGTCCAACCAAAAAGTTGAAGCAGCAGCCACATCAGCCATAGAAATGGTGGGTCTAAGAATATAACCAGAATGTAAGCTTTTCTGAAATAAGATTAAATCTTCCTGTCTAAAGGATCCTTAAAAGAAGTACTATCTTCCATAGGGATAGTAGTACCTTTGGCAAGAGTGGAAATAACCCCATCAGCTTTAGGGACTTTTCCCCAAAACTCTAAATTAGCCACAGGTAAAGGATACAACTTCTTAAACCTAGAAGAATGATTAAAAGAAGAACCAGGCTTAGATGATTCCTTAGTAATCATATCAGAAACAGCATCTGGAATAGGAAAAACCTCAGGAGCAACCTTTGGAGGTTTAAAAACAGAATTTAAACATTTACTGGCTTTGTTATCAAGAGGACTAGACTCTTCAATACCCAAAGTAACCAATACTTCCTTCAACAAAGAATGAATCTAATCAGTCTTAAACAGATAGGAGATTTGTCAATTTCAGAGTCTGATCAGCAAAGGATACTTCAGTATGTTGTTGGTCAATACAAATTTCATTAGAATTATGAGAATTTTTAAAAGACCTTTTACGTTTATTTGAAGGCGGAATAGCAGACATAGCCTTTTCTATAGCTGCAGCAATATAATTCTTTACATCTGCAGGAATATAATGTACATTAGATGTTGAAGGAAAAACAGACAATATATATGTACTAATAGAAACATTATCAGCATTCAACAGCTTGTCATGACAAATACCACATAATTGAGCTGAAGAAATAACATCAGCTAATTTACAACAGACACACTTAGCTTTGGTAGAACTATGTTCAGGCAGCATGGTTTCTACAGCAACATCAGAGGCAGGATCAGACTGAGACATCTTGCAAAATGTAAAAAGAAAAAAACAACATTTAAACAAAATATCCAATTTCCTCATATAGCAGTTTCAGGAATGGGAAAAAATGCTTATGCTAAAGTAAGATGCAGGAAAATAAGCATCATAGCACTTAAAAATATAAAAAGAACCAGAAGCAATAAAAGAGTTATATACAAAAAAAATATGGCGCCAAGTATGACGCATGATGCAAAAGGAAGTGAAAAATGTTTTGGTGCCAAAGCTAACACCAGGAAATGACGCAACTAACGTCATAAAAAGCGCAACTTCACGCCAAAAGAACTAATGTCAACATAGATGCAGGAATTGACGAAACTTGCGTCACTATAGACCCAACTTTGTGGCCAAAAATTTTCACGCCAAGAATGACACCATAAAAAACGTAATTTTGCGTCCTCGTGAGCCTAGTTTGCCCGCGAAATTTTTTGGGAAAACAAAATCAAATTTAAAGAACTGGAACCCCAGGTAAGAAAAAATTAAAATAATCTTCCCAAACATAATTTCCATATTTAAACTGAATGAATATTTAAAACTTTACAATATAATATAAAGCGCCAAACATAGCTGAGAGTGTCTTAGAAATTATACATATTTACCAGAAGACACCCATCCACATATAGCAGACAGCCAAACCAGTACTGAAAAATATCAGGAGAGGTAATGGTATAGGAGTATAACGTCGATCTGAAAAGGGAGGCAGGGGATGAATCCCTGCAACCAATTACAGACTCCTTTGAATAGATTTCCCATGGGTGAAACCATAAAATAAATAGGCAATACTCCCTTTACATCCCTCTGACAAACACTGTCTGAGAGGAATTAAGCTTCAGAATGCTTAGAAGCGCCTATCACAGAAGACATCAAACACAACTTACTTCACCACCTCTATAGGAGGCAAAGTTTGTAAAACTAAGGTATGAGTGTGGTGGGAGGTGTATTTATAGGTATTTTGAGGTTTTGGTAAACTTTGCCCCCTCCTGGTAGGAATGTATATCCTATACGTCACTAGCTCATGGACTCTTGCCACTTACATGAAATAAATAGGGGCTGATTTATCAAGCTCCGTATGGAGCTTGATGTCCCTTATCTAAAGACCGCTGCTCCATAATTTGTCCGCATGCTCTGAGGTTGCGGACAAAAATCAACCTTGTCGAATACGATCGGGTTGATTGACACCCCCTGCTAGCGGCCGATTGGCCGTGAATCTGCAGTGGGCGCATTTCACCAGCAGTTCATAATTACTTGTGGCAATTAAGAACCTGGCCACCAGGAGGAGGCAAAGACACCCCAGCCAAAGGCTTAAATACCTCCCCCACTCCCCTCATCCCCCACTCATTCTTTGCCTTTCATCAGAGAAGTGTCAGAAGATTTGGAGTAGTCTCTTATGGCGGGTAGTACTCTTTGCAATGGGACTGGAGTTTTAAGTAGTCCTGTCAGCCTATCAGTGAGAGCATGGGTGAAAGTTATGGAGATGCAGGGAGTGTCTAACAGCTCCATAAGCATTGACAAGTTTTGCTGCCTGCTTTCTGCTCTCAAGTCCATGTCAGGAGCGATGCTACTAACCCGTCACACTTGAAAGGCCATGTTCCTGTTCCACGGCATAGATTCTGGCAAGATCGTTTCATTTTTTATACATGTATGATAACGCTAGAAGATAGGGTCACAGTGTGACTCCTTTTATCTGTATAGAATCAAGGGTTAATATCTCCTGGGGGGATTATTGAACAGTGGGGGAATAATCTTATATGTTTATTTGATTTTATGCTGCTTTTATGTGTGAGATGTTATAGACTTATAGGCTGTTATGGAATATACAGGTTTCACTTTCACTTTGAGAGCCATGCAGCTTACAAGCTTGGCGCGCTTTTTCTTATAGCAGGGATGGTCCTGCATTGTGCACCATGTGATACTTTCCCTCTTCCTGACCGGGTATCCTAACTCTCTGTACTGTCTGGGTCATGGGAGGTGGTTAGTGTCCCAGCCATTGGGATATAAAGGTGCAGTTTTTTTGGAATAAAACAATGTTTTATTTCTATAATTCTCCTGTTATTGCACTAGCGATAGAGAATTCTGTTGAGTAATTCCTGTTTATATTGTGAGGAGGCCTTAGTACCGCCCCCTCAATTATCTTCTATATGCCTTAATAATGTGATAATATCAAACATGTTTGATACCACAGAGCCGTCCACCTCTGAGGAGTTGTTGTCCAGTGAGGTGCGTACCCTACATGCTTATCTCTCTACACATGCAGTTTCCTATAGCAGTGCTGATCCTCCAACTGGAGGGGGCCTTTTTTCCCCAGACATTACTGCGCAGCTCAAACAGCGGTGTCTGTGGGCTTTAATGCTTTACCTCGCCCTGCTAAGTGCAAGCGAAAGGTTACATATTGTACTCCTTTCCAGAGTACATCAGATAATTTATTGAGTTCTTTCTGAGACTTCAGAGTATGAACATCCTGGGTTAGAGTCTGCTGCCTCTAAACCTCTGGTTGCGGAGGAACCAGACTTTAGTTTTAGGAATTTGCACTTTCTTCTAAAGGAAGTTTTTTGGCGAATTCAGTGGTTCCAGAGGCCAAATCGCCTGCGGAATCTTTGATTCCTAAATTGGATAGAGTTTTAGGACAGGGTGGTACCTTGTCCTTCCCTGCTCCTGTTAGATGGCGAACATTATTAAGAATGAATGGGACTGGATTGTTCCTCTCTTCTCCCTTTAACAAATCGTTCCTGGTCCTGGACTCTGAATGGAGTTGTGAGATTCCGTCTCTGAAAGGGGGATGGCGCTATCTTCACCCTCGCTATATGGTTTGAGGATAGCTTTTCATTTTAAAAACCCATGGATAAAGGATGGAAACTCTGTTAAGAAAGTTGTTTCAACATACAGGATATTTGTTTCAACCGGAGGCGGCCGTTGCCGCGGTTGCTGGAGAAACTACCTATTGGTGTGACTCCTTATAGGATTGATCGGGGTGGAGAGGTCCCCTCAACGTTACTCAGGAAAGATTTACTGCCTTGAGGGTTTCTAATTCTTTTATCGGTGATGCTATTAGGCAGATTATCCACCTAAATGCTAAGGTTTCAGCTTTTTCTGTTCAGGCTCATTGGGCTCTGGCTGAAGTCATGGTCTACAGGTATGACTTCTAAGTCTAGATTTCTTTCCCTCCCCTTTAAGGGAATGATTTTGTTTGGTCCAGGCCTGGACTCAATTATCTCTATGGTCACAGGGGGCAAGGGTGCCCTTCTACCGCAAGAGAATATGAATGAGTCTAAGGGACAATTTTAATTCTTTTCATTTTGATAAAGCTCTTGTCAGCAATCCTCTGCTAAGCCTGAGCTAACCAAGAGCTCTTGGAAGTCGGCTCAGTCCTGGAATAAATCCAAGCAGAGCAAGAAGCCCGCCGAGTCTAGGTCGGCAGGAACGGGTGGTCCCCGGTCCTCTTCTGGATCGAGTAGGGGGCACACTGTTGCTCTTTTCAGTCGCTTGGTTCAGGGACGTGCAGGATCCACGGGTCCTAGAGGTCATAGCTCAGGGTTACAAGATAGGTTTCAAATCTCAGCCACCCAAGGGCAGTTCCTCTTCTCTCTCCTGTCTTCCTGACCAGAAAGGAGGGTAACCTTGCTGGGGTGGGTACGGGATCTGTCCTCTTAGGAGTTATTGTCCCGGTGCCTATCGCAGTGAGAGGTTTGGGATGCTATTCAAATCTTTTCGTGGGTCCAAAGAAGGAGGGAACTTTCTGTCAGATTTGGACCAGAAGTGCTCAAACAAGTTTTTAAATGTCCCTTTTAAATGTCCCCTTGTTCAAGACGGAGACAATAGGTCCATTCTTCCCCTCGTTCGAGAAGGGCAGTTCATAGCCATAGGGCTATTCAATGTAAAAGCACAGAAGTTACCAAATAATTTTGGGCTGAATATACAATACACTATATAATAGACAGAGTGATGTTTCTTTGCTAAAGTGTTACAACGGCAACATAATCCCACACGAAGTATTGTCAATCTTTTATAGCAAAAGTTACATAATAACAATGGGAACCCACATTTTTTTACTAGATTGTACTACTTGAGTGAAAGCCTTTGTATTGTGGGTTAGTCCATTTTAATACTCTACTGAGAATAAGTGAAGTTGGAGCACCAGACTGATATCCAAATATTCAAACTAGGGGTTAATTCCCCATGTATTAACATTAAGTGACTATTGGTCTCCAACACGGTGCATTGTATACTTATTACCTTACTTCATATACACAGGGTACAACACCCATACAAGCTATTATTGGGTTAAACCTGAATATTAGAGCTGTACTGATATATTGCTAATCCACATCATTCAGTGACTCTTGTGTATAATAATAAATATTAGATGCTTTACAAATAATACAATTAATAAATATAATAAAGTATCTTTTTATTTATAACCAACTATTTGAGTAAAGACTTTCTGCTACGAGACTGTATCAATATGGAATAATTTGATACAATCAAACCTAAGTAGTCTATAAGCACAATATACTACCTACTTTACTATATTTAACTCATTGTGATCAGGCTATTCAATAAATTCTCAGCATCTGAGAGTGTTTTTAAAGTAACTTTCCAGCATTTTATATTTAATTTCGATATGAATAAAAGTTATGTTTTAACGTAGAGCACACATGCTCACTTGACCATCAGTAACTCTGATTTGCATTATGTAATAGAGTCTTATCACTACTTATTGATGTACCCTATATTAACCCTTTGAGTGCTAAACATGTAGTCTGTCTAGTTAGAGCTTCTCTCTGCTAAAAGTTTCATATGTTGAATACTACATAGCACCTACTCCAGTCAATAAAATTTGAATGGGAATATCTCCCACATATACCAAATAGTGATAAGGGGTTATTAAGTAATATAGAGTATTAAAGTAATACTTGTATAGTAGTGCCGTTGATACCCCCCTCTCTCCGGAGACCCACATTTGTTCGCTGTCAACGATCCACATTCCGGGTGTGGACAACTGGGAAGCGGCTTTCCTCAGCAGACAATACTTTAATCTGGGGGATTGGTCTCTCCATCCCAAGTGTTTGCAGAGTTTTGCAAGAGGTAGATCTTATGATATCTCATTGCCAAGTTGCCCTGATATGGGTCAAGGTACAGGAATCCTCAGGAGGAGCTAACAGATGCATTAGCGGTGCCTTGGAGGTTCAATCTAATTTATCTTTTACGGCCTATACCACTACTTCCTAGTATAGTGGTTCCCAACAAGCAGGAGTCAGTGATACTGATTGCTCTGTCTTGGACATGAAGGATATGGTTTGCGGACTAGTGGGGATGTCGTTATCTCCTCCATGGAAGTTACCTTGTCGCAGGGATCTGCTAACCAAGGTCTCTTTGTTCATCTATGTTTAGATCTCGGAGGCTGACTGCATGGAGATTGAACGCTTAGTCCTAGCCAAGAGAGGGTTTTCTGAGAGTGTTATTTTTTACTCTCATTCAAGCTCGTAGCTGGTTGCTCGTCGCATTTATCATAAGGTGTGGAGGACCTACTTATTCTGTTCTCCAGAATGATTGTGAGAAGGGCTTTTCTGCAAGTTCCCTGAGGGGACAGATTTCGGCCCTGTCTATGTTACTGCACAGGAGGTTCGCTGAGCTTCCTGATGTGCAGTCACTGTTAAGGCTCTGCTAGGATCAGACCTGTGTTTAGATCTATTGCTCCTCCTTGGAGTTTAAATCTTGTTCTTTAGGTTTTGCACGGGCTCCGTTGGAGCCTATGCATGAAGTAAACATTAAATTATTGTCTTGGAAGGTTCCTTTTCTATGGGCTATTGCTTCTGCGTGCAGAGTATCTCTCATTACTGCCTTGCAATGCGTCCCTCCTTATCTGGCTTTCCATGCTGATTAGGCTGTTCTACGAACCAAGTTAGGTTTTCTTCATAAGGTTGTGTCAATTCACAGCATCAATCAAGAGATTGTGGTTCCTTTCAATCTTCAGGCCATGTAGGAATTTAGACAAACTTCTTTCTCTGTTTGTTCTCTTTCTGGGAAGCACGGGGGTCAGAGGGCCTCTTCGACTTACTTCCTTATCTTTTGGCTAAGGAGTGTCCTCCATTTCGCAAAGAGACAGTGGGACATAAGCCTCTTCTGAGGATTACGGCTCATTCAACTAGAGCTGTGGCCTCTTCTTGGCCCTTTAAGAATGAGGCTTCTATGGAGTAGATTTGTAAGGCGGCTACTTGATCCTCTTTACATTCTTTTGCAACATTTTACAAATTTGATGTTTTTGCTTCAGCAGAAGCAGCTTTTGGGAGAAAGGTTCTGCAGGCTGTGGTGCCCTCAGTATAGGGTCCGCCTCCTTTTACCCTCCCGTTTTTTTTTATTCAGTGTCCTCTAGAGCTTGGATATTTGTTCCCACAAGTAATAAATGAAGCAGTGGATTCTCCTCCCATTAATATAATAAACATAAATTATGCTTACCTGATAATTTCCTTTCCATCTGTGGGAGGAGAGTCCCATTTAGGCGGACCTAAATTTCATATTATTCTTCTGGCACCATTTATACCCTGATATTCACCTACTGTTCCTTGTTCCCTTGGCAGAATGACTGGGGGATGAGGGGAGTGGGGGAGGTATTTAAGCCTTTGGCTGGGGTGTCTTTGACTCCTCCTGGTGTCTAGGTTCTTAAATCCCACTGTCATGAGATGCAGGACACAGCATAGAAAGTACAACGCTATTTAATTGCAGAGCATAGAAGTAAACATCTTGTGCAACACATCTAACTTGGTAACTGCGACATAGACAATAACAGCCCTAAACCATGCCCCCACCTGGTGACGTCAATTCCCACTCTCATCAAACCCACAAGTAATGAATGAAGCAGTGGACTCTCCTCCCACAGATGGAAATGAAATTATCAGGTAAGCATAATTTATGTTTTTATGTGTGATTTGTTTTCCAGCATGTATGTGATGAGGGGGGGGAGGTATTTAAGCCTTTGGCTAGGGTGTCTTTGACTCCTCCTGGTGTCTAGGTTCTTAAATCCCACTGTCATGAGATGCAGGACACAGCATAGAAGGTACAACGCTATTTAATTGCAGAGCATAGAAGTAAACATCTTGTACAACACATCTAACTTGGTAACTGCGACATAGACAATAACGGCCCTAAATCACGCCCCCATCCGGTGACGTCACTTCCCACTCTCATCACATCTTCCCCCTTTCCAAAGGACAAAGCATACATTTTTTTTTCTTTGAATACATTAAATAACAAGGTATACAAGAAGCATACAGAAATAGTTTTGTTTAGTATACAACAAATAACAAATTAAAGAGAATATACAGGGAGTGCAGAATTATTAGGCAAATGAGTATTTTGACCACATCATCCTCTTTATGCATGTTGTCTTACTCCAAGCTGTATAGGCTCGAAAGCCTACTACCAATTAAGCATATTAGGTGATGTGCATCTCTGTAATGAGAAGGGGTGTGGTCTAATGACATCAACACCCTATATCAGGTGTGCATAATGATTAGGCAACTTCCTTTCCTTTGGCAAAATGGGTCAAAAGAAGGACTTGACAGGCTCAGAAAAGTCAAAAATAGTGAGATATCTTGCAGAGGGATGCAGCACTCTTAAAATTGCAAAGCTTCTGAAGCGTGATCATCAAACAATCAAGCGTTTCATTCAAAATAGTCAACAGGGTCGCAAGAAGCGTGTGGAAAAACCAAGGCGCAAAATAACTGCCCATGAACTGAGAAAAGTCAAGCGTGCAGCTGCCAAGATGCCACTTGCCACCAGTTTGGCCATATTTCAGAGCTGCAACATCACTGGAGTGCCCAAAAGCACAAGGTGTGCAATACTCAGAGACATGGCCAAGGTAAGAAAGGCTGAAAGACGACCACCACTGAACAAGACACACAAGCTGAAACGTCAAGACTGGGCCAAGAAATATCTCAAGACTGATTTTTCTAAGGTTTTATGGACTGATGAAATGAGAGTGAGTCTTGATGGGCCAGATGGATGGGCCCGTGGCTGGATTGGTAAAGGGCAGAGAGCTCCAGTCTGACTCAGACGCCAGCAAGGTGGAGGTGGAGTACTGGTTTGGGCTGGTATCATCAAAGATGAGCTTGTGGGGCCTTTTCGGGTTGAGGATGGAGTCAAGCTCAACTCCCAGTCCTACTACCAGTTTCTGGAAGACACCTTCTTCAAGCAGTGGTACAGGAAGAAGTCTGCATCCTTCAAGAAAAACATGATTTTCATGCAGGACAATGCTCCATCACACGCGTCAAAGTACTCCACAGCGTGGCTGGCAAGAAAGGGTATAAAAGAAGAAAATCTATCCAATTACTCCATAAACATGAATAAGTCGAGTATAGTGCATACACACCTTGATAAAGAGGATGCGGAATACCTTATTTGTAATACTCCTTTCCAAATTTAAAATTCCCTCAGGTATCTGGGACTGACCATCCCTAAGAACCCCCGAGATCTATTTCACGAAGACTATGTAAAACTCCAAACTAATATATTTACCTTATTACATAACTGGCATAAACAAGGTCATCTATCTTGGATGGGCAGAATTAATACGATAAAAATGATGGTGATCCCTAAATATCTATATCTGCTCCAAGCACTGCCTATCTCAGTCCCGAAAGCTTATTTGCATACCCAACAACGTATGCTAGAATCATTCATTTGGGCTTATAAGAAACCGAGAGTATCACGTAAATCTCTGTACTTAGATAAAGATGAAGGAGGGTTGAATATGCCAAACCTACTTCTATACCATCAGGTGGTGCACCTTACCCGAATAATAGCTTGGAACCATGGCTCACCATTTAAGCTATGGATCCAAATGGAAGCCACTCTGATTCAACAACAAACTATGAGAGATGTTTGTTGGATACCTAGGCCACACAGAACCCCTTTAACCATCGAAAATGAATGCATCAAAACAACATTGATGACTTGGGATAAACTTATTCAACGACCTAATAAACTTTCTACTCCAGTATCACCCATGACCCCTCTAATAGACAACACATTGCTCTTTAAACAACACCAATTTCAATATAATTCAGATAATATACAGCACAAAAATTTACCCATATACTTGCTGACCGAATCTTCTCAAATCAAAGACAGGATAACCCTAAGGGATGCCCTAGGCCCTCCATTCCACAGCTGGTTCTCTTACCTACAAATAAGACATGCTATAGTAGAATGCGCATATAAAGATGATTGCTTGCGTAAGCTTTTTCCCTTTGAACAATTATGTACAAATATAGATATAGGAAGAGCGCACCTTTCCATCTCATATAGAATATTAAAAAAATCTACCCTACACGAGCTACCCACATTTACCCAGCTATGGGAACGTGAACTTCAAACCCAATTCCCAAGAGAGGCATGGACGAGAGCCTTTCGCTTAACCCACACAGCCTCTATCTCCTTAACTATGGCAGAATCGAATTATAAAATTCTCTCACGGTGGTACTTGACTCCACATAGACTAAACGAAATATTCCCAGGGGCAAACTCTAGTTGCGGGAGACGCTGTGGTGAAATTGGCACCCCATCCCATATATGGTGGTCCTGTCCAGTGCTTTCACACTTTTGGTCCACACTTGAAAGAAGCATTAATTGCACACTAAACACACAAATAACCCTCTCGGCCCCTATGATTATACTTAACCATATTCCCAACGTGGGATGTGCATTTCGTAAAAAATTACTACAAATTCAGCTTACGTGTGCCAAACGCATTATCCCCAGATTATGGAAACAACAGCAACCACCCACTCTCCAGCAATGGGAAACCGAAGTGGACTATGTCTTGTCTTTGGAAAAAAGATATGCATGTTATGCAGGCAAAAAAGACTTCATACTTAATGTTCTGTTTCTGTGGGAACAAAGGACAAAACAATAAATGTCCACTTGATGACGCTATACCTAATAACAAACAACCAGATTTCACACAGAGAGGTTTCCCCCCCCCCTCCCTACCCCTCCCCCAGGACTCCTCTATACTTCTATCTTTATTTCTACTTCTACACATCTTAACTCTATACAACATATTTTTGGTAAATTGATGGCTAATTAAGAGTAAACAGCTGACTTTATCTCTAATCATTTCCTTTTTAACCAATTTTCCAAGTGATGACAAATAAAGGGAAATTGTAATGCAAATTGATACATGACAGGTCACGCTTATCCACATGCCTTTGTTATTCAAAAATTTATATGTTTGTTTAATTTGTTAATGAATATGTAAAACTTTCAATAAAAATTATTTAAACAAAAAAAAAAGAAGAAAATCTAATGACATGGCCTCCTTGTTCACCTGATCTGAACCCCATTGAGAACCTGTGGTCCATCATCAAATGTGAGATTTACAAGGAGGGAAAACAGTACACCTCTCTGAACAGTGTCTGGGAGGCTGTGGTTGCTGCTGCACGCAATGTTGATGGTGAACAGATCAAAACACTGACAGAATCCATGGATGGCAGGCTTTTGAGTGTCCTTGCAAAGAAAGGTGGCTATATTGGTCACTGATTTGTTTTTGTTTTGTTTTTGAATGTCAGAAATGTATATTTGTGAATGTTGAGATGTTATATTGGTTTCACTGGTAAAAATAAATAATTGAAATGGGTATATATTTGTTTTTCGTTAAGTTGCCTAATAATTATGCACAGTAATAGTCACCTGCACACACAGATATCCCCCTAAAATAGCTAAAACTAAAAACAAACTAAAAACTACTTCCAAAAATATTCAGCTTTGATATTAATGAGTTTTTTGGGTTCATTGAGAACATGGTTGTTGTTCAATAATAAAATTAATCCTCAAAAATACAACTTGCCTAATAATTCTGCACTCCCTGTATATAAACAACATGAAATACAATCCTGACTTGAACATCGGGGTAGACTACCCTAGTCCACAGTGACCATGGGATTAATCTGCCAATACTTCCAGTCACTGCTATAACTAGTGCTAATCCCGATATCAGGCTGGAAGTTTCACCACCCTTCCACTTGATGTCATTTTACATGAACTGTCCTCTGATACAGAAGAAGGTGATTGAGAGTCTGCTGGAAGCAAATAAGTAACCCCGCTGTGATCTTGCTGAGGGGAAGGCACCCCTCTTAAAACAGGGGATCCCACCGGCAGTGGTACTGAGGCATCCAGTCCCAAACTCTCAGGTACTGGCTGAAGATGTTTTCGATTTCGATGTGTGACTGTCCCTCCATCAATAAGGACTACATAAGACCTTGGTTCTGGAGAGCGTCCAATTACGGTAGCAGGAGTCTTCCATTTCTTCTCATCATCCAGTTTAACTCTGACACTTTGCCCCACATTCAGCTCCTGCAAGGGCCTCACAGAGTGTTTGCTGTGGTAGAAGAAACGATAGCCCCTTTTAGCCTTTTCATCCCTCCTAAGGACCTCGTCCCGGGGAACAGAGCTAGTTGGCTGGAAGACACCCAAAGTGGTGCAAATCTGACGTCCTAGCATCAGCTGTACCGGGCTAAAACCCGTGGCTTGAATGGGAGTTGCCCTATAGGCCAAGAGGGCTAGGTATGGCTCGGATTGCTTCAAAATGAACTTTGTTGTTTGAACTGCCCTTTCAGCCATTCCATTGGCCTGCGGGTAATGTGGACTCGACGTAGAATGGACAAAATCATATTCACTGCTGAAAGAACTGAACTCTGTGGAAGCAAGCTGCATTCCGTTATCACTCACTAACTCCATTGGTATGCCCCACCGGGCGAACAAGCTCTTGAGATGAGTGATAAAGGCTTGACTTGTGATCTCATTCAAGGGTGCAAATACCTGGAATAGTAGTCAATCATGACTAGGTACTTTTTCCGTGCAGTTCGCACAAATCAGCAGCTATTTTCTGCCACAGGCCTGCAGGCAGCGGAGTAGAAATCAAGGGCTCCCTTCTTTGAGTAGGCCGGCGTTCCTGGCAAAAGGCACATTTTGACACATGGCTTGCGATGTCGGAACTGATCCTAGGCCACCATACTGCCATTGCTGCCCTTTCTCTGCACTTTGTAATGCCCAAGTGGCCATAATGAATCATGCTAACAGGAATAACAATGCGGTCCTGGAACAGCACCAACCCATCCAGCTCTGTGAGCTGCGACCTTTCTGACTGGTAAGAACTTAAAGACATCCAGGCTGCCTGGCTCTCGGGCTAACCTTCTTTTATGTACTTAATAACTTCTTGAAGGTCAGTATCTAAAATGTCTCCTTTCTTATTTGCTCTAGCTTTCCTGACGAAATGGATTTGGATGCCAGAAATGAATCTACATACACTTTCACATCTGATTCCGTTGAAGATTCTTCAGCAGCAGCCAGCGGGAGCCTGGAAAGTGTATCTGCCACTACCAGTTGTTTCCCCGGCACATGCACTGCCTGAACGTTGAACCTGAGCAGCCTCATCAGAAGTCTCTGGCATCTTAGGGGTGTTTTGTCAATATCATAGGAGTTGATTAGAGGGACTAGCGGTTTATGGTCAATCTCCAGACTAAATTTCTCTAAACCCACTAGGTAACGCTGGAAGCGCTCACAGGTCCAAACTGCAGCCAGGCACTCTTTCTCAATTTGGCCGTATTTCGACTCAGCAGCCGTCAGTGTACGGGAACAGTAGGCGATGGGCTGTAGTTTGTTCTCATTCAATTGCAGAAGGGCGGCCCCTAACCCATAACTGCTCGCATCAGCACTAACCACAGTCTTTTTGGAAGGGTTGTAAAACCCCAACACTGGGACAGACCCCAGCAGGGACTTGACCTGCACAAAAGATTCTTCCTGTGAAGGTCCCCAGACAACATCTTTCTTTAGCAACTCTGTGATAGGGTGTAGTATTATGGATAAATCTGGAAGGAATTTACCCACATAATTCACAAGGCCCAATATTTGTCTCAGCTTATGTACATTAGAAGGACTTTTTATCTGTTCAATAGCAAGGATTTTATCAGGGTCCAGCTTGATGCCATCCCCATTGATAATATGCCCAAAGTAACATAACTCAGCCTTCCTAAATTGGCATTTCTCCTTATTTAATTTCAGCCCAGACTCTCTAATGGTCTGCAGCACACAGCTCAATCGCTGATCATGTTCTTGCAATGTAGACCCATACACCAAAATGTCACCCATGACGACTGCAGTGCCCTTGTGGTCCCTTAGGAGAGAACTCATCTCTCTTTGAAAGATTTCAGGAGCAGAAGATATCCCGTAGGGGAGTCTGCAGAAGCAAAATCGACCTACCGGTATAATGAAGGTAGTCAGTTTGCGGCACTTTGGATCTAGAGGTATCTGCCAGAAGCTGCTGGAATCATCCAATGTAGAGAAGAACTTCGTCCCAGCCAATTTCGGAGCCATGTCTTCAAGTGTCGGCAGCACATATCTCTCTCTCTTTACCGCCTCATTCAGCCTTTTCAAGTCTACGTAGATGCGTACCTTCCCGTTTTTCTTCGCGACAGGCACAATGGGGGCACACCAGTCAGTTCCTTCAACAACCTCTTCAATAACTCCCATATTCTTCATACGCAGAAGTTCCTTCTCCACTTGAGGCATGAGCGGGAACGGAATCCTACGAGGAGTGGTAATGCTGTATGGGACTGCGTCACCTTTAAGTGATATTTGGACTGGGTTGCAATTTAGTAGGCCCAATTCACCAAACATGTCTTCTGAAATCTCATTCACTCTGGCGCCCAGGCCCAAACCACAGGCTGCTTTTCTGCTCAATAGGTTGTTAACACACTGACCTCTAATCTCATGTACCCACATGGTGAATTTCCTCTGCTTGTACTCGCAGCTGGCAAGAAATTTCCCCGCTCAATCGATGTGGCCACCAGGACTATGAACTTTTGTTGTAACTTTCGCCAGCTGAGGCTGTCGAGGCAGTTTTACGAATGCTGAAAGGGATATAACAGTGATATCTGCTCCTGTGTCAATCTTAAAGCCAACTTTGACTCCCATAACCGTAAGAGTAACCCGCCAATCTTCATCTGAACCAGACCGTTCAACAACAGACCAAACAAAGGACACTTCTTGACCCTCCTGGTCACTATCAACCTGCATCTCTTTAATGTATTCAGTTTTACACGCCACTTCAAAATGGCCCATTCAGTTACATTTTCTACATCTTTTGTCTTTAGCAGGGCATACGACACTCTGATCATGGGTAGCATGCAGCGAGCATGCTGCGCCCATCCGCTTCTGGGCCTATCTGTTGCCCTTGATCTACCGCTCACACTGTGCCTTTCACTTGCAGTTCTCCTGAACTGCTGCACTTCATCCACAATACTCTCAGACCTCAGATCAGCACTTTGCTTTTTCACCAGTTCACTCTGGCGGGCCATCCTAATAGCCCCATCCAATGTTAAATCAACCTCAAACTGTAGCTTCAGTGAGACTTCAGCAACTGCAATTCCTATGACTATTCTGTTTCTGATTTGCTCCTCTTTAGCAACACCAAACTCACAGAATTCAGCTAGTTCATAAAGGTTTCGAACAAATGACTACACAGATTCTCCCACACGCTGAAGACATTTGAAAAAACAGGCCTTCTCATGAATCACATTTCTTTTGGGCACAAAGTGGGCACTGAATTTGTTCATAACTATTTCAAAGTCAAATTCTTCCCCTTCTTGGAAAGTAAAGGCATTGAAAACTGGCTCCACATATTTCCCCATAGAGTATAAAGAGAATTAACTTTTACTTCACCACTCTCCTTGTCCAGCTTGGAAGCAATCCTGAAGCATAGAAACTGCTGATGCTATGTAAGCCAAGCTGCAGGCTGAGAAAAATCAAAAGGCTCAGGTGGGGTAAACTTCGACATCGTCATTAATCAGGAAACAGAAGCGCAGGCAAGTACTTCTAACACCATGTCATGAGATACAGGACACAGCATAGAACGTACAATGCTATTTTATTGCAGAGCATAGAAGTAAACAGCTTGTACAACACATCTAATTTAGTAACTGCGACATAGACAATAACGTCCCTAAACCACGCCCCCACCTGGTGACGTCAATTCCCACTCTCATCACACCCATAAGTAATGAATGAAGCAGTGGACTCTCCTCCCACAGATGGAAATGAAATTATCAGGTAAGCATAATTTATGTTTTTATGTGTAATTTGTTTTCCAGCATGTATGTGAATGTTGTGTGTGTTGTATGCCTGCATGTATGTGACTGTTGTGTGCCTGCATGTATGTGAATGTTGTGTGTTGTTTGCTGTGTGCCTGTGTTGTTTGTCTGCATGTATCTGAATGCTGTTTGTGTGTTGTCTGTCGGTATGTATGTGAATGATGTGTTTTGTTTGTTGTGTGCAGCATGTATGTGAATGTTGTGTGTTGTTTGCTGTGTGCAGCATGTATGTGAATGTTGTGTGTTGTTTGCTGTGTGCCTGCATGTATGTGAATGCTGTCTATTGTGTGTGTTGTGTGCAGGCATGTATGTAAATTGTGTGTGTTGTGTTTCTGCATATATGTGAATATTGTGTGGTGTGTGATCTGTGTCAGCATGTATGTGAATGCTTTGGGGCCTATCTATCAAGCTCCGAATGGAGCTTGACGCCCCGTGTTTATAGACCGCTGCTCCATAACCCTGTCCGCCTGCTCTGATGAGGCGGACAGGAATCGCCAGAAATCAACCCGATCGAGTACGATCGGGTTGATTGACACCCCCTGCTGGCGGCCGATTGGTCGCGAGTCTGAGCGTATTGCTCCCCGCATTCAGCAAGGTCTTGCGGACCTGATCCGCACTGTCGGATCAGGTCCGCAAGACCTATGATAAATAGGCCTCCATGTGTGTTGTTTGTCTGCATGTATCTGAATGCTGTGTTGTCTGTCGGTATGTATGTGAATGATGTGTTTTGTTTGTTGTGTGCAGCATGTATGTCAATGCTGTGCGTTGTTTGCTGTGTGCCTGCATGTATGTGAATGCTGTCTATTGTGTGTGTTGTGTGCAGGCATGTATGAGAATGCTGTGTGTTGTGTGCAGGCATGTATGAGAATGCTGTCTATTGTGTGTGTTGTGTGCAGGCATGCATGTGAATGCTGTCTATTGTGTGTGTTGTGTGCAGGCATGTATGAGAATGCTGTGTGTTGTGTGCAGGCATGTATGAGAATGCTGTGTGTTGTGTGCAGGCATGTATGAGAATGCTGTGTGTTGTGTGCAGGCATGTATGAGAATGCTGTGTGTTGTGTGTCAGCATCTATGTGAATACTGTGTGTCTGTTGTGTCTCATGTATGTTAATCCTGTGTGTGTGCTGTGTGACTGCATCTATGTTAATGCTGTGTGTCTGCATGTTTGTGTTGTGTGCCTGCAAATATATTAATATGAAATGTTGAGAGTAGGGGGCCTTTTTAATATTTTAGTGCAGAATTATGTAACTTTGACTGGCTCTTTAATGGTTAAAGTTATGACACTTTACTATGTACACCAGCTATAGCTAAGTTGTTTAATGCAATAAGCACAAAAGCTTTAGCACAAGTGGGTGAAATAGCTTAGCACTAAAGGGGTTAAAGATGCTTTATAGTATCCTTCAACAGCTACCCCCTGTATAAAAGAGTAGAAATAACTGCTTACTTCACGTATCCAATCATTACAACTAATTTTTTCCTTTGTAAATAACATTCACTGGTCAATTTAACATACTAAAACAATGTCTCTGACTTTGTATTTCCTATAAGTTATATGCTTTTTACCTTTACAAATATATTGAATGAGAAGACTGCTTCTAAAAGTACATGCTTTTCATACGGTTCCCTTAAAAAAAACATAATTTATGTAAATTTACCTGATAAATTCATTTCTTTCATATTGGCAAGAGTCCATGAGCTAGTGACGTATGGGATATACAATCCTACCAGGAGGGGCAAAGTCTCTCAAACCTCAAAATGCCTATAAATACACCCCTCACTACACCCACAATTCAGTTTAACGAATAGCCAAGAAGTGGGGTGATAAAGAAAGGAGTAAAAAGCATCAACAAAGAAATTTGGAAATAATTGTGCTTTATATAAAAAAATCATAACCACCATAAAAATGGTGGGCCTCATGGACTCTTGCCAATATGAAAGAAATTAATTTATCAGGTAAATTCTTACATAATTTATGTTTTCTTTCATGTAATTGGCAAGAGTCCATGAGCTAGTGACGTATGGGATATCAATACCCAAGATGTGGAACTCCACTCAAGAGTCACTAGAGAGGGAGGGATACAAATAAATAACAGCCATTTTCCGCTGAAAAAATAATCCACAACCCAAAATAAAAGTTATTCTCATAATGAAAAGAAAAACTTAAAACATCAGCAGAAGAATCAAACTGAAACAGCTGCCTGAAGAACTTTTCTACCAAAGACTGCTTCAGAAGAAGCAAATACATCAAAATGGTAGAATTTAGCAAATGTATGCAAAGAGGACCAAGTTGCTGCTTTGCAAATCTGATCAACTGACACTTCATTCTTAAAAGCCCACAAAGTGGAGACTGATCTAGTAGAATGAGCTGTAATTCTCTGCGGTGGGGCCTGACCCGACTCCAAATAAGCTTGATGAATCAAAAGCTTTAACCAAGAAGCCAAGGAAATAGCAGAGGCCTTCTGACCTTTCCTAGGGCCAGAAAATATAACAAATAGACTAGAAGTCTTCCTGAAATCTTTAGTAGCTTCAACATAATATTTCAAAGCTCTCACCACATCCAAAGAATGTAAGGATCTTTCCAAAGAATTCTTAGGCTTAGGACACAAGGAAGGGACAACAATTTCTTTACTAATGTTGTTAGAATTCACAACTTTAGGTAAAAATTTAAATGAAGTCTGCAAAACCGCCTTATCTTGTTGAAAAATCAGAAAAGGAGATTCGCAAGAAAGAGCAGATAGCTCAGAAACTCTTCTAGCAGAAGAGATGGCCAAAAGAAACAACACTTTCCAAGAAAGTAGTTTAATGTCCAAAGAATGCATAGGCTCAAACGGAGGAGCCTGTAACTCCTTTAAAACCAAATTAAGACTCCAAGGAGGAGAAATTGATTTAATGACAGGCTTAATGCGAACTAAAGCCTGTACAAAACAGTGAACATCAGGAAGTTTAGCAATCTTTATGTGAAATAAAACTGAAAGAGCAGAGATTTGTCCCTTCAAAAAACTTGCAGACAAACCCTTTCTAAACCATCCTGAAGAAACTGTAAAATTCTAGGAATTCTAAAAGAATGCCAAGAGAATTTATGAAAAGAACACCATGAAATGTAGGTCTTCCTAACTCGATAATAAATCTTTCTAGAGACAGATTTACAACCTTGTAACATAGTATTGATCACTGAGTCAGAGAAACCTCTATGACATAGTACTAAGCGTTCAATTTCCATACCTTCAAATTTAATGATTTGAGATCCTGATGGAAAAACGGACTTTGAGACAGTAGGTCCAGCCTTAACGGAAGTGGCCAAGGTTGGCAACTGGACATCCGAACAAGATCTGCATACCAAAACCATGATGATTTTGGAGATCACTCTTGGAAGAAGAACTAGAGGCGGGAAAATGTAAGCAGGATGATAACACCAAGGAAGTGTCAGTGCATCCACTGCTTCCGCCTGAACATCCATGGACCTGGACAGGTATCTGGGAAGTTTCTTGTTGAGATGAGAGGTCATGAGATCTATCTCTGGAAGACCCCACATCTGAACAATCTGAGAAAACACATCTGGATGGAGAGACCACTCCCCTGGATGTAAAGTCTGACGGCTGAGATAATCCGCCTCCCAATTGTCTACACCTGGGATATGCACCTCAGAGATTAGACAGGAGCTGGATTCCACCCAAGCAAGTATCCAAGATACTTCTTTCATATCTTGGGGACTGTGAGTCCCACCCTGATGATTGACATATGTCACAGTTGTGATATTGTCTGTCTGAAAGAAAATGAATGGTTCTTTCTTCAATAGAGGCCAAAACTGAAGAGCTCTGAGAATTGCACAGAGTTCTAAAATATTGATTGGTAATCTCGCCTCTTGAGATTTCCAAACCCCTTGTGCTGCCAGAGATCCCCAACCTGAAAGACTTGCGTCTGTAGTGATCACAGTCCAGGTTGGCCGAACAAAGGAAGCCCCTTGAACTAAACTCTGGTGATTTAACCACCACATCAGAGAGTGTCGAACATTGGGATTTAAGGATATTAACTGTGATATTTTAGTATAATCCCTGCACCATTGATTCAGCATACAAAGCTGTAGAGGTCTCATGTGAAAATGAGCAAAAGGAATTGCGTCCGATGCTGCAGTCATGAGGCCTAAAACTTCCATGCACATAGCCACTGAAGGGAATGCCTGAGACTGAAGGTGCCGACAAGCTGCAACCAATTTCAAACGTCTCTTGTCTGTTAGAGACAGAGTCATGGACACTGAATCTATCTGGAAACCAAAAAAGGTGACCCTTGTCTGAAGAATCAAGAAACTTTTTTGGTAAATTGATCCTCCAAACATGTTTTTGAAGAAATAACACTAGTTGATTCGTGTGAGATTCTGCAGAACGTAAAGACTGAGCTAGTACCAAGATATCGTCCAAATAAGGAAACACCGCAATACCCTTCTCTTTGATTAAAGAGAGTAGGGCACCTAGAACCTTTGAAAAGATTCTTGAAGCTGTTGCTAGGCCAAATGGAAGAGCAACACATTGGTAATGCTTGTCTAGAAAAGAGAATCTCAGGAACTGATAATGTTCTGGATGAATCAGAATATGAAAGGTATGCATCCTGCAAGTCTATTGTAGACATATAATGTCCTTGCTGAACAAAAGGAAAATAGTTGTTATAGTCACCATCTTGAAAGTTGGTACTCTTACATAATGATTCAAAATGTTCAGATCCAGAACTGGTCTGAATGAATCTTCCTTCTTTGGGACAATGAATAGATTTGAATAAAACCCCAGACCTTGTTCCTGAAAAGGAACCAGCATGATTACCCCTGAAGACTCCAGGTCTGAAACACACTTCAGGAAAGCCTGAGCTTTTACTGGATTTGCTGGGATACGTGAGAGAAAAAAATCTTCTCACAGGAGGTCTTACTCTGAATCCTATTTGATACCCTTGAGAGACAATGCTCTGAATCCATTGATTTTGGACAGAATTTATCCAAAAATCCTTGAAAAACCTCAATCTGCCCCCTACTAGCTGAGCTGGAATGAGGGCCGCACTTTCATGCGGACTTAGGGGCTCACTTTGGTTTTTTAAAAGGCTTGGATTTATTCCAATTTGAGGAAGGCTTCCAATTGGAAACAGATTCCTTGGGGGAAGGATTAGATTTTTGTTCCTTATTTTGACGAAAGGAACGAAAGCGCTTAGAAGCCTTAGATTTACCCTTAGGTTTCTTATTTTGAGGCAGAAAGATCCCCTTTCCTCCAGTAACAGTTGAAATAATAGAATCCAACTGAGAACCAAATAAATTATTACCTTGGAAAGAAAGAGATCTAGACTTAGATGTCATATCAGCATTCCAAGATTTAAGCCATAAAGCTCTTCTAGCTAAAATAGCTAAAGACATGGATCTAACATCAATTTTGATAATATCAAAAATGGCATCACAAATAAAATGATTAGCATGTTGCTGTCATCGAACAATGCTAGATATGTCAGAATCCAATTCTTGTTGCGCTAAATTATCCAACCAAAAAGTTGATGCAGCCGCAACATCAGCCAAAGAAATTGCAGGCCTGAGAAGATGACCTGAATATAAATAGGCTTTCCTTAGATAGGATTCAAGTTTCCTATCTAAAGGATCTTTAAAAGAAGTACTATCTTCCATAGGAATAGTGGTACGTTTAGCAAGAGTAGAAATAGCCCCATCAACTTTAGGGATCTTTTCCCAAAACTCTATAGAAATTGCTGGTAAGGGTACAATTTTTTAAACCTTGAAGAAGGAATAAATGGAGTACCTGGCTTATTCCATTCCTTAGAAATCATATCAGAAATAGCATCAGGAATAGGAAAAACCTCTGGAGTAACCACAGGAGGTTTAAAAACAGCATTTAAATGTTTACTAGTCTTAATGTCAAGAGGACTAGCTTCCTCAATATCCAAAGTAATTAACACTTCTTTTAACAAAGAACGAATATACTCTATTTTAAACAAATAAGTAGATTTGTCAGTGTCAATATCTGAGGAGGGATCTTCTGAATCAGATAGATCCTCATCAGAGGAGGATAAATCATTATGTTGTCGGTCATTTGAAATTTCATCAACTTTATGAGAAGTTTTAAAAGACCTTTTACGTTTATTAGAAGGTGGAAATGTAGACAAAGCCTTCTGAATAGAATCAGTAACAAATTCTTTAAAATTCATAGGCATATCATGTACATTAGAAGTTGAAGGAACTGCAACTGGCAATGCACTATTACTGATGGATACATTCTCTGCATGTAAAAGTTTATCATGACAACTATTACAAATGACATTCGGAGATATTATTTCCACAATCTTACAACAAATGCACTTAGCTTTGGTAGAACCGATGTCAGGCAGCAAAGTTCCAACAGATACTTCTGAGGCAGGATCAGCTTGAGACATCTTGCAAAATGTAAAAGAAAAAACAACATATAAAGCAAAATTATCAATTTCCTTATATGACAGTTTCAGGAATGGGAAGAACTGCAAACAGCATAGCCCTCTGACATAGAAAAAGGCAAGAGGCAAACAGCAATGGGGTATAAAACTAATGAAAAATTTGGCACCAAGTATGACGCACAACGTAAAAACATTTTTTGGCGCCAACAATATCCAGAAATGACACACTTGCGCCACTAACGACACAACCGTGTGTTAGGCTTCCGCGTCAACTACGACATCGGAAATGATGAATTTGCGTCAACGGACGTACTTTTCTCGCCAAAAAAAATCTTGCGCCAAGAATGACGCAATAAAGTCTAGCATTTGGCACACCCACGGGCCTAATGCTGCCCGCAATTTGTAAGAAAAAAGTAGTCAATTTGAAAAAAAGACTAAACCCCAGGTAAGAAAAAAATATTTCTTAATATGTTTATTTCCCAAATATGAAACTGACAATCTGCACAAGGAAATACATGAACCTGACTCATGGCAAATATAAGTACAATACGTATATTTAGAACTTTATATAAATGCATAAAGTGCCAGACCATAGCTGGGGTTTCTTAAGTAATAAAAAACATACTTACCAAAAAAGACACCCATCCACATATAGCAGATAGCCAAACCAGTACTGAAACAGTTATCAGTAGAGGTAATGGTATATGAGAGTATATCGTCGATCTGAAAAGGGAGGTAGGAGATGAACCTCTACGACCGATAACAGAGAACCTATGAAATAGACCCCCGTTAGGAAAATCATTGCATTCAATAGGTGATACTCTATTCACGTCCCTCTGACATTCGCTGTACTCTGAGAGGAATCGGGCTTCAAATAAGCTGAGAAGCGCATATCAACGTAGAAATCTTAGCACAAACTTACTTCACCACCTCCCTAGGAGGCAAAGTTTGTAAAACTGAATTGTGGGTGTGGTGAGGGATGTATTTATAGGCATTTTGAGGTTTGGGAAACTTTGCCCCTCCTGGTAGGATTGTATATCCCATACGTCACTAGTTCATGGACTCTTGCCAATTACATGAAAGAAATTATGGTAATTCAAAGAATTGGTTAAATATTGTGCTATGTAAGAAATGTATTTGTATTATTATTTATTTATTTTAGAAGCTGTTTATGTTAGGTAAATAATTGCAAATCCTGGGCGAGATTACATATACGGCGCAGTTCATAAAGTGCCGTAAAATGGATTAACTAGCGATGTCCAGAAATGAGCGTAAATACACATTTCTGGAGTCGACAGTAACTAACGGCACTTTAGAAACTGCCGGCACCTAAGAAAAGTAAAAAAAAAAAAGTCAAATCCCCTGTAAACGTCTAACAAGCCTCCCAAAAATAAATACCAACACGTAAAACCCCTATATCCGCCATCAAACCCACATCGGAACTAATAAAACTATTAACCCCTAAACTGACAAGCCCCCCTAAACTGACAAGCCTAATTGAACTATTAACCCCTAAATCCGCCATCAAACCCATACCACAAACTACCTATTAAAGTATTAACCCCTAAACCGCCAAAGCCCACAACACAATAAACCTATCAAAGTATTAACCCCTAAACCACCAAAGCCCACAACGCAAATAATTAAATTACTAAGCCCCCTAACCTAACACCCTTTAATCTAATACCCCCTAAATGAACCCAAATGACAAAATACTAAAGTTACTATTAAAATAAAAAAATCTAACACTACTTTAAAAATAAAAAATAAACTAAGCATAAATTAAAGGGACAGTCTAGTCAAAATTAAAATTCTGGTGTAGACTGTACCTTTAAACTACAATTACATAAATTAAAAAAATCTAAGATCACAGAAAATAAAAAACAAAATTATCAAATTTTAAAAAATTATACCTAATCCCTATGAAAATAAAAAAGCCCCCCCAAAATAAACACCCCCTACTCTAAGAATAAACAACCAGTAGCCCTTAAAGGGCTTTTTGCAGGGCATTGCCCCAAGATAATCAGCTATTTTACATTAAAAATACACAAAATCCCCCCTAACATTAAAACCCCCCACCCACCAAACTCCCCACAATAAAAAACCAAACACTTTGTTGGGCATTGCCCTTAAAAGGGCATTTAGCTCTTTTACAAAATGCCCACCCTAATCTAAATAAATAAAAAAAAAAACTAAGTGTAACCCCCAGGTTGGTACTCACCATTCCTGAAGTCTGGCAGAGAAGGTCCTGTCCCATGCGGTGAAGTCTTCTTCCAAGCGGCGACCTCTTCTTTCTTCTTCCAGGAACAATCCGTCTCGGAGCGGAGGGCGGAGCTGAAGACTGATGACCACAGAGCTGAAGACCGGCGACCCTGGAACTGAAGACTGGCGATCGTGGAACTGAAGACCGGCGACCGCGGAGCCATGGAGCGTGGAGGATCCTCTTTGTACGATCACCGCCGTACACTGTATAGTGAATTCAAGGGACGCGATTAAAAATGGCATCCCTTGAATTCCTATTGGCTGGTTTGATTCATCAAATTCAAATCAGCCAATAGGATGACAGCTACTCATCTGTCTTCAGTTCCAGGATCGCCGGTCTTCAGCTCCACGGTCATCGATCTTCAGCTCCACCCTCCGCTCCGTGGCGGATTGTTCCTGGAAGAAGAAAGAAGAGGTTGCCGCTTGGAAGAAGACTTCACTGCATGGGACAGGACCTTCTCCGCCGGACTTTAGATTAGGGTGGGCATTTTGTAAAAGAGCTAAATGCCCTTTTAAGGGCAATGCTCAATAAATGCCCTTTTTCAGGGTAATGGGTAGTTTAGGTTTTTCAGTGTTAGGTTTTTTATTTTGGGAGGTTTGGTGGGTGGGTTTTTTACTGTTAGGGGGGACTTTGTGTATTTTTAATGTGAAAGAGATGATTATCTTGGGGCAATGCCCTGCAAAAAGCTCTTTTAAGGGCAACTGGTAGTTTATTCTTAGAGTAGGGGGTGTCTTTATTTTTTGGGGGGGCTTTTGTATTTTAATAGGGATTAGGTATAATTTTTTAAAATGTTATAATTTAGTTTTTTATTTTCTGTAATCTTAGATTTTTTTATTTTATGTAATTGTAATTTAAAGGGACAGTCTACACCAGCATTTTAATTTTGACTAGACTGTCCCTTTAATTTATGCTTAGTTTATTTTTAAAGTAGTGTTAGATTTTTTTTATTTTAACAGTTAGTAACTTTAGTATTTTGTCATTTGGGTTCATTTAAGGGTTATTAGGTTAGGGGGTATTTGGTTAGGGGGAGTTAGGATAGGGGGCTTAGTAATTTAATTATTTGCGTTGTGGGCTTTGGTGGTTTAGGGGTTAATACTTTAATAGGTAGTTTGCCTTGTGGGTTAATGGTGGAATAGGGGTTAATAATTTTATTAGGTAGTTTGCGATGTTGGGGTTGGCGGATATAGGGGTTAATACTTTATTTGTAGTTGCGGTGTGGGTTTGATGGCGGATATAGGGGTTAATATATTTTATTAGTTATTTCGGTGGGGGTTGGCGGTTGACAGGTAGCTAGATATTGTGCATGCGTTAGGTGTTAGTTTACTTTTGCAGGCAGTTTCGGGAGTTACGTTGCTCGCATACTCAGCGCAAGGCCTGCTGAGGCTGCCTTAGTATGGCGAGGGGAAAATGGAGTAAGATTTCTCCATTTTCACCATGTAAGTCCTTGCGCTGAATATTGGATACCGATTTGCGACGCGGTCCCATGTTAGCTTATGGGAGTAAACATTGCGGGTGACGGATGAAATATACGTGCGTAAACTTGCATGCTACGCCGTATATGTAATACCAAAATCGCATATGTAATGGGGCCCCCTATGGTGATATGAGCAGCAAACTTCAGTGCTTCTACTAATCTGAACATTTTCTATGACAAAGTAGAATTATACTATTAAATAGCAGTAAAGTAATTGTTTTGCTGTATGTGCTTCCAGATTACCAGAAGGAGAATAGTGTATGTACGTCTAATTCACCTGTATATGATTACAAAACAATTATTTTTCCTTAAAAGTTTCACGCAGTAGAAAAACAAGGATCAAATCACATCATACATCTAGTTAAAAACAAAAACGTCAATAGAAACTTGTAACGTTATAATAATTCTGGAATATATTATTTGTTAAAAAATATAAATTAGGGAAAAATGCAGCTAGGCATCAGTCCCATAGGGGGCGCTTCCTAAGTATATACCACTATAAGCATATATAAATAATAATTGCTATATAGTATACATAAACAATAAACAATGAATTAGTCAGAAAATAATAAAAAAAACAACCATATATCACAAAACAAATAGTGACAAAAAAAAAAAATTATTGCAATAATAAAGTCTTAGGGTTCCAATGCTATGGCCGCTCTCTGATACAGAAGGTCAATCCCTGGGATGCGAAATTCTGAAGAAAAAAAAAGAGACACAGAGGCGCCAACATGGCCTAGTACCGTCAGGCAGAAGGATGTTAAAATATATGAGATAGGGTACTCACAGACACAGCACACCCAATAGTGCTAGTGTGGGGCAGACTGGAACTTTGTAGTGGTCTAGCTCACTGAGGAAGGTACACAGGGCTCATAGACGCGGGCTTGATCAGCAATACGGCAACAGTGTCTGTAGGGAGTCACAAAAAGGAGCTACCATAGCCTAGTACAGTCCAATCAGGTGTAAAGATAATATAAAGTCACACTTACGAAAAGTACTGCACCTCCAGGTGCAGTAACAGCAAGCTGGGACTTCTCAGTCGCCCAGTGGACCACTCTCTTGGCAAACAGAATCCTCGTCAAAAAAAAAAAAAAAAAAACCCCTCCAAAAACCAGCGTGAAAATATTCCAAACAGCAGCAAGTGTATCATAAAAACATATATCTTTTTTTAAAAACAAAGCAACATGTTTCCTCAGGCTATTCCAAATTATATTATTTGTTAGTTGACTGAATGCAAAAAACAAACATAATCTCATAATTCTACACCCAAACCAAACTTCATCTTAACTGCAAAAGAATATGCATACACATCTAACAGACTCCCCATCTTGAGGGAATGTTCCAACTATAAGAACTGTCGCCATATGCTCTAAGGGTCACCCTCTATGGACTAGATTCCGAGTGGCGCAATAACTTTTGCTAGCGAGCGATAAGGGGTTTTTCATTAATCTGTGCATGCTTCGGTAGTAGTGCACGTATTACAAGTTGAAAGTAAATGCTTCGCTTGAGCACAATTGAATTTAACATGTGTACTGTTAGTGTGACTTCAGAGCTCTGGTTAAATGTTATGCAAGACAAAACAGTTGCACAAAACACATCAAAAATACATTTAAAAGTACAGTAACACTCATAATAACACTGCTAAAATATATATATATATCTTTTTAAATTGCGTTAAAAAGTTATAAGGGCTCAACGATATGAGGTCTCAGGTGTTAGGGGAAAAAAGGCAGGCAAAGGGCTTTAACATAGAGATACATACATATACTATACATGTCTAAATATGTATATGCATGTATATATGTGTGTACATATGTGTATATATGTATTTACAGACATATATACACATAAATACACACGCACACACACACACATACATATATATATATATATATATATATATATATATATATATATACGCGCATTGTAGCCCTTTGCAGTCAAGTAGCTGAAAACACACAAAAAAAAAAACATTTTTATGCAATATTCATATTTAAAGGGACACTCAGGTCAAATTCATTTTTCATGATTCAGATACAGCATGTAATTTTAAACAACTTCCCAATTTACTTCCATTAAAAAAAATTTGCACAGTTTCTTTATATTTACACTTTTTGAGACACCAGCTTCTACTGGGCATGTGCAAGAATTCACAGACTATACGTATATGCATTTGTGATTGGCTGATTGCTATCACATGGTACAGGGGGAGTGGAAATATACATAACTTTGAAATTTGTTAGAAAAAAATCTACTACTCATTTGAAATTCAGAGTAAATGCTATTGCATTGTCTTGTTAGCTTGCATTTGTTGATTATGCAAATCTACTGTGTTTACTGGTCCTTTAATAAAGTGTTTAACTGTGTATTTACTGTAAATATTTTACATTCCTATGTTCTTCAATAGGGGAATATGTTCTAAATATTTTTAAAAAAAGATATTCCTATATATAATCATCTCTATACTGTATGTATGTGTGTGTGTGTATATAAATGTATATAAATATATATATGTATAGATATTTCTATAAATATATATATATATATGATGTTTTTTTGCTAAAATATATACATTTGTAATTAAGAATAAATAGAACATATTCTACTATGTTCAGAACATTGGAATGTGGAATATTCATGTTTCATGTCAGGTTAGCGCAAGTAGGGTGTTCGTGCTCCATTGAAGTCTAAGGGTCAATACGTTTATATGTTTGTGATATTCAAAGTTTGGCTTTTTGCGCATGTCGAGTTAGCGCTCTTTCAAAAACCTTTTTACTTTCAACTTATAACACGTGCAACACCTGACACACCCAAAAAGCTTACTTCTAGCGAGATCACTAATTTGCGCTTCACTCATAATCTCTCCATATAAGTGTCTTCCGACCCACCTAAAACTGGACCCATAGGAAAACCAAATAAGTTCCTTCCTACCTTAATCTTGGTAGGTTTCAGCAATATCCAGTTGTTTCTTCTTGCCGGACTGATGTTGTTTTCTCAAATACAAAGGCCCTTCTATCTTAATAAAGACTCTTGTTCTTCAGATGGACAAGTTTCCTCCTGGTTACCCTCCTCTGAGCCATTTGACAACAATGAGAAAAGTCTTCTATATTTACAGACATTTTCAAGGATGCTGACTGATTAAAATGTCAATTAATCTTCTTCACATGACATGTACATAACAGAGGCCAAAACTGAAGAGCTCTGAGAATTGCACAGAGTTCTAAAATATTGATTGGTAATCTCGCCTCTTGAGATTTCCAAACCCCTTGTGCTGCCAGAGATCCCCAACCTGAAAGACTTGCGTCTGTAGTGATCACAGTCCAGGTTGGCCGAACAAAGGAAGCCCCTTGAACTAAACTCTGGTGATTTAACCACCACATCAGAGAGTGTCGAACATTGGGATTTAAGGATATTAACTGTGATATTTTAGTATAATCCCTGCACCATTGATTCAGCATACAAAGCTGTAGAGGTCTCATGTGAAAATGAGCAAAAGGAATTGCGTCCGATGCTGCAGTCATGAGGCCTAAAACTTCCATGCACATAGCCACTGAAGGGAATGACTGAGACTGAAGGTGCCGACAAGCTGCAACCAATTTCAAACGTCTCTTGTCTGTTAGAGACAGAGTCATGGACACTGAATCTATCTGGAAACCAAAAAAGGTGACCCTTGTCTGAGGAATCAAGAAACTTTTTTGGTAAATTGATCCTCCAAACATGTTTTTGAAGAAATAACACTAGTTGATTCGTGTGAGATTCTGCAGAACGTAAAGACTGAGCTAGTACCAAGATATCGTCCAAATAAGGAAACACCGCAATACCCTTCTCTTTGATTAAAGAGAGTAGGGCACCTAGAACCTTTGAAAAGATTCTTGAAGCTGTTGCTAGGCCAAATGGAAGAGCAACACATTGGTAATGCTTGTCTAGAAAAGAGAATCTCAGGAACTGATAATGTTCTGGATGAATCAGAATATGAAAGGTATGCATCCTGCAAGTCTATTGTAGACATATAATGTCCTTGCTGAACAAAAGGAAAATAGTTGTTATAGTCACCATCTTGAAAGTTGGTACTCTTACATAATGATTCAAAATGTTCAGATCCAGAACTGGTCTGAATGAATCTTCCTTCTTTGGGACAATGAATAGATTTGAATAAAACCCCAGACCTTGTTCCTGAAAAGGAACCAGCATGATTACCCCTGAAGACTCCAGGTCTGAAACACACTTCAGGAAAGCCTGAGCTTTTACTGGATTTGCTGGGATACGTGAGAGAAAAAAATCTTCTCACAGGAGGTCTTACTCTGAATCCTATTTGATACCCTTGAGAGACAATGCTCTGAATCCATTGATTTTGGACAGAATTTATCCAAAAATCCTTGAAAAACCTCAATCTGCCCCCTACTAGCTGAGCTGGAATGAGGGCCGCACTTTCATGCGGACTTAGGGGCTCACTTTGGTTTTTTAAAAGGCTTGGATTTATTCCAATTTGAGGAAGGCTTCCAATTGGAAACAGATTCCTTGGGGGAAGGATTAGATTTTTGTTCCTTATTTTGACGAAAGGAACGAAAGCGCTTAGAAGCCTTAGATTTACCCTTAGGTTTCTTATTTTGAGGCAGAAAGATCCCCTTTCCTCCAGTAACAGTTGAAATAATAGAATCCAACTGAGAACCAAATAAATTATTACCTTGGAAAGAAAGAGATCTAGACTTAGATGTCATATCAGCATTCCAAGATTTAAGCCATAAAGCTCTTCTAGCTAAAATAGCTAAAGACATGGATCTAACATCAATTTTGATAATATCAAAAATGGCATCACAAATAAAATGATTAGCATGTTGCTGTCATCGAACAATGCTAGATATGTCAGAATCCAATTCTTGTTGCGCTAAAACTAAGCATAAATTAAAGGGACAGTCTAGTCAAAATTAAAATTCTGGTGTAGACTGTACCTTTAAACTACAATTACATAAATTTAAAAAATCTAAGATCACAGAAAATAAAAAACAAAATTATCAAATTTTAAAAAATTATACCTAATCCCTATGAAAATAAAAAAGCCCCCCCAAAATAAACACCCCCTACTCTAAGAATAAACAACCAGTAGCCCTTAAAGGGCTTTTTGCAGGGCATTGCCCCAAGATAATCAGCTATTTTACATTAAAAATACACAAAATCCCCCCTAACATTAAAACCCCCCACCCACCAAACTCCCCACAATAAAAAACCAAACACTTTGTTGGGCATTGCCCTTAAAAGGGCATTTAGCTCTTTTACAAAATGCCCACCCTAATCTAAATAAAAAAAAAAAAAAACTAAGTGTAACCCCCAGGTTGGTACTCACCATTCCTGAAGTCTGGCAGAGAAGGTCCTGTCCCATGCGGTGAAGTCTTCTTCCAAGCGGCGACCTCTTCTTTCTTCTTCCAGGAACAATCCGTCTCGGAGCGGAGGGCGGAGCTGAAGACTGATGACCACAGAGCTGAAGACCGGCGACCCTGGAACTGAAGACTGGCGATCGTGGAACTGAAGACCGGCGACCGCGGAGCCATGGAGCGTGGAGGATCCTCTTTGTACGATCACCGCCGTACACTGTATAGTGAATTCAAGGGACGCGATTAAAAATGGCATCCCTTGAATTCCTATTGGCTGGTTTGATTCATCAAATTCAAATCAGCCAATAGGATGACAGCTACTCATCTGTCTTCAGTTCCAGGATCGCCGGTCTTCAGCTCCACGGTCATCGATCTTCAGCTCCACCCTCTGCTCCGTGGCGGATTGTTCCTGGAAGAAGAAAGAAGAGGTTGCCGCTTGGAAGAAGACTTCACTGCATGGGACAGGACCTTCTCCGCCGGACTTTAGATTAGGGTGGGCATTTTGTAAAAGAGCTAAATGCCCTTTTAAGGGCAATGCTCAATAAATGCCCTTTTTCAGGGTAATGGGTAGTTTAGGTTTTTCAGTGTTAGGTTTTTTATTTTGGGAGGTTTGGTGGGTGGGTTTTTTACTGTTAGGGGGGACTTTGTGTATTTTTAATGTGAAAGAGATGATTATCTTGGGGCAATGCCCTGCAAAAAGCTCTTTTAAGGGCAACTGGTAGTTTATTCTTAGAGTAGGGGGTGTCTTTATTTTTTTGGGGGGCTTTTGTATTTTAATAGGGATTAGGTATAATTTTTTAAAATGTTATAATTTAGTTTTTTATTTTCTGTAATCTTAGATTTTTTTATTTTATGTAATTGTAATTTAAAGGGACAGTCTACACCAGCATTTTAATTTTGACTAGACTGTCCCTTTAATTTATGCTTAGTTTATTTTTAAAGTAGTGTTAGATTTTTTTTATTTTAACAGTTAGTAACTTTAGTATTTTGTCATTTGGGTTCATTTAAGGGTTATTAGGTTAGGGGGTATTTGGTTAGGGGGAGTTAGGATAGGGGGCTTAGTAATTTAATTATTTGCGTTGTGGGCTTTGGTGGTTTAGGGGTTAATACTTTAATAGGTAGTTTGCCTTGTGGGTTAATGGTGGAATAGGGGTTAATAATTTTATTAGGTAGTTTGCGATGTTGGGGTTGGCGGATATAGGGGTTAATACTTTATTTGTAGTTGCGGTGTGGGTTTGATGGCGGATATAGGGGTTAATATATTTTATTAGTTATTTCGGTGGGGGTTGGCGGTTGACAGGTAGCTAGATATTGTGCATGCGTTAGGTGTTAGTTTACTTTTGCAGGCAGTTTCGGGAGTTACGTTGCTCGCATACTCAGCGCAAGGCCTGCTGAGGCTGCCTTAGTATGGCGAGGGGAAAATGGAGTAAGATTTCTCCATTTTCACCATGTAAGTCCTTGCGCTGAATATTGGATACCGATTTGCGACGCGGTCCCATGTTAGCTTATGGGAGTAAACATTGCGGGCGACGGATGAAATATACGTGCGTAAACTTGCATGCTACGCCGTATATGTAATACCAAAATCGCATATGTAATGGGGCCCCCTATGGTGATATGAGCAGCAAACTTCAGTGCTTCTACTAATCTGAACATTTTCTATGACAAAGTAGAATTATACTATTAAATAGCAGTAAAGTAATTGTTTTGCTGTATGTGCTTCCAGATTACCAGAAGGAGAATAGTGTATGTACGTCTAATTCACCTGTATATGATTACAAAACAATTATTTTTCCTTAAAAGTTTCACGCAGTAGAAAAACAAGGATCAAATCACATCATACATCTAGTTAAAAACAAAAACGTCAATAGAAACTTGTAACGTTATAATAATTCTGGAATATATTATTTGTTAAAAAATATAAATTAGGGAAAAATGCAGCTAGGCATCAGTCCCATAGGGGGCGCTTCCTAAGTATATACCACTATAAGCATATATAAATAATAATTGCTATATAGTATACATAAACAATAAACAATGAATTAGTCAGAAAATAATAAAAAAAACAACCATATATCACAAAACAAATAGTGACAAAAAAAAAAAATTATTGCAATAATAAAGTCTTAGGGTTCCAATGCTGTGGCCGCTCTCTGATACAGAAGGTCAATCCCTGGGATGCGAAATTCTGAAGAAAAAAAAAGAGACACAGAGGCGCCAACATGGCCTAGTACCGTCAGGCAGAAGGATGTTAAAATATATGAGATAGGGTACTCACAGACACAGCACACCCAATAGTGCTAGTGTGGGGCAGACTGGAACTTTGTAGTGGTCTAGCTCACTGAGGAAGGTACACAGGGCTCATAGACGCGGGCTTGATCAGCAATACGGCAACAGTGTCTGTAGGGAGTCACAAAAAGGAGCTACCATAGCCTAGTACAGTCCAATCAGGTGTAAAGATAATATAAAGTCACACTTACGAAAAGTACTGCACCTCCAGGTGCAGTAACAGCAAGCTGGGACTTCTCAGTCGCCCAGTGGACCACTCTCTTGGCAAACAGAATCCTCGTCAAAAAAAAAAAAAAAAAAAACCCCTCCAAAAACCAGCGTGAAAATATTCCAAACAGCAGCAAGTGTATCATAAAAACATATATCTTTTTTTAAAAACAAAGCAACATGTTTCCTCAGGCTATTCCAAATTATATTATTTGTTAGTTGACTGAATGCAAAAAACAAACATAATCTCATAATTCTACACCCAAACCAAACTTCATCTTAACTGCAAAAGAAAATGCATACACATCTAACAGACTCCCCATCTTGAGGGAATGTTCCAACTATAAGAACTGTCGCCATATGCTCTAAGGGTCACCCTCTATGGACTAGATTCCGAGTGGCGCAATAACTTTTGCTAGCGAGCGATAAGGGGTTTTTCATTAATCTGTGCATGCTTCGGTAGTAGTGCACGTATTACAAGTTGAAAGTAAATGCTTCGCTTGAGCACAATTGAATTTAACATGTGTACTTTTAGTGTGACTTCAGAGCTCTGGTTAAATGTTATGCAAGACAAAACAGTTGCACAAAACACATCAAAAATACATTTAAAAGTACAGTAACACTCATAATAACACTGCTAAAATATATATATATATCTTTTTAAATTGCGTTAAAAAGTTATAAGGGCTCAACGATATGAGGTCTCAGGTGTTAGGGGAAAAAAGGCAGGCAAAGGGCTTTAACATAGAGATACATACATATACTATACATGTCTAAATATGTATATGCATGTATATATGTGTGTACATATGTGTATATATGTATTTACAGACATATATACACATAAATACACACGCACACACACACACATACATATATATATATATATATATATATATACGCGCATTGTAGCCCTTTGCAGTCAAGTAGCTGAAAACACACAAAAAAAAAACATTTTTATGCAATATTCATATTTAAAGGGACACTCAGGTCAAATTCATTTTTCATGATTCAGATACAGCATGTAATTTTAAACAACTTCCCAATTTACTTCCATTAAAAAAAATTTGCACAGTTTCTTTATATTTACACTTTTTGAGACACCAGCTTCTACTGGGCATGTGCAAGAATTCACAGACTATACGTATATGCATTTGTGATTGGCTGATTGCTATCACATGGTACAGGGGGAGTGGAAATATACATAACTTTGAAATTTGTTAGAAAAAAATCTACTACTCATTTGAAATTCAGAGTAAATGCTATTGCATTGTCTTGTTAGCTTGCATTTGTTGATTATGCAAATCTACTGTGTTTACTGGTCCTTTAATAAAGTGTTTAACTGTGTATTTACTGTAAATATTTTACATTCCTATGTTCTTCAATAGGGGAATATGTTCTAAATATTTTTAAAAAAAGATATTCCTATATATAATCATCTCTATACTGTATGTATGTGTGTGTGTGTATATAAATGTATATAAATATATATATGTATAGATATTTCTATAAATATATATATATATATATGATGTTTTTTTGCTAAAATATATACATTTGTAATTAAGAATAAATAGAACATATTCTACTATGTTCAGAACATTGGAATGTGGAATATTCATGTTTCATGTCAGGTTAGCGCAAGTAGGGTGTTCGTGCTCCATTGAAGTCTAAGGGTCAATACGTTTATATGTTTGTGATATTCAAAGTTTGGCTTTTTGCGCATGTCGAGTTAGCGCTCTTTCAAAAACCTTTTTACTTTCAACTTATAACACGTGCAACACCTGACACACCCAAAAAGCTTACTTCTAGCGAGATCACTAATTTGCGCTTCACTCATAATCTCTCCATATAAGTGTCTTCCGACCCACCTAAAACTGGACCCATAGGAAAACCAAATAAGTTCCTTCCTACCTTAATCTTGGTAGGTTTCAGCAATATCCAGTTGTTTCTTCTTGCCGGACTGATGTTGTTTTCTCAAATACAAAGGCCCTTCTATCTTAATAAAGACTCTTGTTCTTCAGATGGACAAGTTTCCTCCTGGTTACCCTCCTCTGAGCCATTTGACAACAATGAGAAAAGTCTTCTATATTTACAGACATTTTCAAGGATGCTGACTGATTAAAATGTCAATTAATCTTCTTCACATGACATGTACATAACAGAGGCCAAAACTGAAGAGCTCTGAGAATTGCACAGAGTTCTAAAATATTGATTGGTAATCTCGCCTCTTGAGATTTCCAAACCCCTTGTGCTGCCAGAGATCCCCAACCTGAAAGACTTGCGTCTGTAGTGATCACAGTCCAGGTTGGCCGAACAAAGGAAGCCCCTTGAACTAAACTCTGGTGATTTAACCACCACATCAGAGAGTGTCGAACATTGGGATTTAAGGATATTAACTGTGATATTTTAGTATAATCCCTGCACCATTGATTCAGCATACAAAGCTGTAGAGGTCTCATGTGAAAATGAGCAAAAGGAATTGCGTCCGATGCTGCAGTCATGAGGCCTAAAACTTCCATGCACATAGCCACTGAAGGGAATGACTGAGACTGAAGGTGTCGACAAGCTGCAACCAATTTCAAACGTCTCTTGTCTGTTAGAGACAGAGTCATGGACACTGAATCTATCTGGAAACCAAAAAAGGTGACCCTTGTCTGAGGAATCAAGAAACTTTTTTGGTAAATTGATCCTCCAAACATGTTTTTGAAGAAATAACACTAGTTGATTCGTGTGAGATTCTGCAGAACGTAAAGACTGAGCTAGTACCAAGATATCGTCCAAATAAGGAAACACCGCAATACCCTTCTCTTTGATTAAAGAGAGTAGGGCACCTAGAACCTTTGAAAAGATTCTTGAAGCTGTTGCTAGGCCAAATGGAAGAGCAACACATTGGTAATGCTTGTCTAGAAAAGAGAATCTCAGGAACTGATAATGTTCTGGATGAATCAGAATATGAAAGGTATGCATCCTGCAAGTCTATTGTAGACATATAATGTCCTTGCTGAACAAAAGGAAAATAGTTGTTATAGTCACCATCTTGAAAGTTGGTACTCTTACATAATGATTCAAAATGTTCAGATCCAGAACTGGTCTGAATGAATCTTCCTTCTTTGGGACAATGAATAGATTTGAATAAAACCCCAGACCTTGTTCCTGAAAAGGAACCAGCATGATTACCCCTGAAGACTCCAGGTCTGAAACACACTTCAGGAAAGCCTGAGCTTTTACTGGATTTGCTGGGATACGTGAGAGAAAAAAATCTTCTCACAGGAGGTCTTACTCTGAATCCTATTTGATACCCTTGAGAGACAATGCTCTGAATCCATTGATTTTGGACAGAATTTATCCAAAAATCCTTGAAAAACCTCAATCTGCCCCCTACTAGCTGAGCTGGAATGAGGGCCGCACTTTCATGCGGACTTAGGGGCTCACTTTGGTTTTTTAAAAGGCTTGGATTTATTCCAATTTGAGGAAGGCTTCCAATTGGAAACAGATTCCTTGGGGGAAGGATTAGATTTTTGTTCCTTATTTTGACGAAAGGAACGAAAGCGCTTAGAAGCCTTAGATTTACCCTTAGGTTTCTTATTTTGAGGCAGAAAGATCCCCTTTCCTCCAGTAACAGTTGAAATAATAGAATCCAACTGAGAACCAAATAAATTATTACCTTGGAAAGAAAGAGATCTAGACTTAGATGTCATATCAGCATTCCAAGATTTAAGCCATAAAGCTCTTCTAGCTAAAATAGCTAAAGACATGGATCTAACATCAATTTTGATAATATCAAAAATGGCATCACAAATAAAATGATTAGCATGTTGCTGTCATCGAACAATGCTAGATATGTCAGAATCCAATTCTTGTTGCGCTAAAACTAAGCATAAATTAAAGGGACAGTCTAGTCAAAATTAAAATTCTGGTGTAGACTGTACCTTTAAACTACAATTACATAAATTAAAAAAATCTAAGATCACAGAAAATAAAAAACAAAATTATCAAATTTTAAAAAATTATACCTAATCCCTATGAAAATAAAAAACCCCCCCCAAAATAAACACCCCCTACTCTAAGAATAAACAACCAGTAGCCCTTAAAGGGCTTTTTGCAGGGCATTGCCCCAAGATAATCAGCTATTTTACATTAAAAATACACAAAATCCCCCCTAACATTAAAACCCCCCACCCACCAAACTCCCCACAATAAAAAACCAAACACTTTGTTGGGCATTGCCCTTAAAAGGGCATTTAGCTCTTTTACAAAATGCCCACCCTAATCTAAATAAATAAAAAAAAAAACTAAGTGTAACCCCCAGGTTGGTACTCACCATTCCTGAAGTCTGGCAGAGAAGGTCCTGTCCCATGCGGTGAAGTCTTCTTCCAAGCGGCGACCTCTTCTTTCTTCTTCCAGGAACAATCCGTCTCGGAGCGGAGGGCGGAGCGGAGGGCGGAGCTGAAGACTGATGACCACAGAGCTGAAGACCGGCGACCCTGGAACTGAAGACTGGCGATCGTGGAACTGAAGACCGGCGACCGCGGAGCCATGGAGCGTGGAGGATCCTCTTTGTACGATCACCGCCGTACACTGTATAGTGAATTCAAGGGACGCGATTAAAAATGGCATCCCTTGAATTCCTATTGGCTGGTTTGATTCATCAAATTCAAATCAGCCAATAGGATGACAGCTACTCATCTGTCTTCAGTTCCAGGATCGCCGGTCTTCAGCTCCACGGTCATCGATCTTCAGCTCCACCCTCCGCTCCGTGGCGGATTGTTCCTGGAAGAAGAAAGAAGAGGTTGCCGCTTGGAAGAAGACTTCACTGCATGGGACAGGACCTTCTCCGCCGGACTTTAGATTAGGGTGGGCATTTTGTAAAAGAGCTAAATGCCCTTTTAAGGGCAATGCTCAATAAATGCCCTTTTTCAGGGTAATGGGTAGTTTAGGTTTTTCAGTGTTAGGTTTTTTATTTTGGGAGGTTTGGTGGGTGGGTTTTTTACTGTTAGGGGGGACTTTGTGTATTTTTAATGTGAAAGAGATGAATATCTTGGGGCAATGCCCTGCAAAAAGCTCTTTTAAGGGCAACTGGTAGTTTATTCTTAGAGTAGGGGGTGTCTTTATTTTTTGGGGGGGCTTTTGTATTTTAATAGGGATTAGGTATAATTTTTTAAAATGTTATAATTTAGTTTTTTATTTTCTGTAATCTTAGATTTTTTTATTTTATGTAATTGTAATTTAAAGGGACAGTCTACACCAGCATTTTAATTTTGACTAGACTGTCCCTTTAATTTATGCTTAGTTAATTTTTAAAGTAGTGTTAGATTTTTTTTATTTTAACAGTTAGTAACTTTAGTATTTTGTCATTTGGGTTCATTTAAGGGTTATTAGGTTAGGGGGTATTTGGTTAGGGGGAGTTAGGTTAGGGGGCTTAGTAATTTAATTATTTGCGTTGTGGGCTTTGGTGGTTTAGGGGTTAATACTTTAATAGGTAGTTTGCCTTGTGGGTTAATGGTGGAATAGGGGTTAATAATTTTATTAGGTAGTTTGCGATGTTGGGGTTGGCGGATATAGGGGTTAATACTTTATTTGTAGTTGCGGTGTGGGTTTGATGGCGGATATTGGGGTTAATATATTTTATTAGTTATTTCGGTGGGGGTTGGTGGTTGACAGGTAGCTAGATATTGTGCATGCGTTAGGTGTTAGTTTACTTTTGCAGGCAGTTTCGGGAGTTACGTTGCTCGCATACTCAGCGCAAGGCCTGCTGAGGCTGCCTTAGTATGGCGAGGGGAAAATGGAGTAAGATTTCTCCATTTTCACCATGTAAGTCCTTGCGCTGAATATTGGATACCGATTTATATATATATAATAATTGCTATATAGTATACATAAACAATAAACAATGAATTAGTCAGAAAATAATAAAAAAAACAACCATATATCACAAAACAAATAGTGACAAAAAAAAAAAATTATTGCAATAATAAAGTCTTAGGGTTCCAATGCTGTGGCCGCTCTCTGATACAGAAGGTCAATCCCTGGGATGCGAAATTCTGAAGAAAAAAAAAGAGACACAGAGGCGCCAACATGGCCTAGTACCATCAGGCAGAAGGATGTTAAAATATATGAGATAGGGTACTCACAGACACAGCACACCCAATAGTGCTAGTGTGGGGCAGACTGGAACTTTGTAGTGGTCTAGCTCACTGAGGAAGGTACACAGGGCTCATAGACGTGGGCTTGATCAGCAATACGGCAACAGTGTCTGTAGGGAGTCACAAAAAGGAGCTACCATAGCCTAGTACAGTCCAATCAGGTGTAAAGATAATATAAAGTCACACTTACGAAAAGTACTGCACCTCCAGGTGCAGTAACAGCAAGCTGGGACTTCTCAGTCGCCCAGTGGACCACTCTCTTGGCAAACAGAATCCTCGTCAAAAAAAACAAAAAAAAAAACCCTCCAAAAACCAGCGTGAAAATATTCCAAACAGCAGCAAGTGTATCATAAAAACATATATCTTTTTTTAAAAACAAAGCAACATGTTTCCTCAGGCTATTCCAAATTATTTTATTTGTTAGTTGACTGAATGCAAAAAACAAACATAATCTCATAATTCTACACCCAAACCAAACTTCATCTTAACTGCAAAAGAAAATGCATACACATCTAACAGACTCCCCATCTTGAGGGAATGTTCCAACTATAAGAACTGTCGCCATATGCTCTAAGGGTCACCCTCTATGGACTAGATTCCGAGTGGTGCAATAACTTTTGCTAGCGAGCGATAAGGGGTTTTTCATTAATCTGTGCATGCTTCGGTAGTAGTGCACGTATTACAAGTTGAAAGTAAATGCTTCGCTTGAGCACAATTGAATTTAACATGTGTACTGTTAGTGTGACTTCAGAGCTCTGGTTAAATGTTATGCAAGACAAAACAGTTGCACAAAACACATCAAAAATACATTTAAAAGTACAGTAACACTCATAATAACACTGCTAAAATATATATATATATCTTTTTAAATTGCGTTAAAAAGTTATAAGGGCTCAACGATATGAGGTCTCAGGTGTTAGGGGAAAAAAGGCAGGCAAAGGGCTTTAACATAGAGATACATACATATACTATACATGTCTAAATATGTATATGCATGTATATATGTGTGTACATATGTGTATATATGTATTTACAGACATATATACACATAAATACACACGCACACACACACACATACATATATATATATATATATATATATATACGCGCATTGTAGCCCTTTGCAGTCAAGTAGCTGAAAACACACAAAAAAAAAAACATTTTTATGCAATATTCATATTTAAAGGGACACTCAGGTCAAATTCATTTTTCATGATTCAGATACAGCATGTAATTTTAAACAACTTCCCAATTTACTTCCATTAAAAAAAATTTGCACAGTTTCTTTATATTTACACTTTTTGAGACACCAGCTTCTACTGGGCATGTGCAAGAATTCACAGACTATACGTATATGCATTTGTGATTGGCTGATTGCTATCACATGGTACAGGGGGAGTGGAAATATACATAACTTTGAAATTTGTTAGAAAAAAATCTACTACTCATTTGAAATTCAGAGTAAATGCTATTGCATTGTCTTGTTAGCTTGCATTTGTTGATTATGCAAATCTACTGTGTTTACTGGTCCTTTAATAAAGTGTTTAACTGTGTATTTACTGTAAATATTTTACATTCCTATGTTCTTCAATAGGGGAATATGTTCTAAATATTTTTAAAAAAAGATATTCCTATATATAATCATCTCTATACTGTATGTATGTGTGTGTGTGTATATAAATGTATATAAATATATATATGTATAGATATTTCTATAAATATATATATATATATGATGTTTTTTTGCTAAAATATATACATTTGTAATTAAGAATAAATAGAACATATTCTACTATGTTCAGAACATTGGAATGTGGAATATTCATGTTTCATGTCAGGTTAGCGCAAGTAGGGTGTTCGTGCTCCATTGAAGTCTAAGGGTCAATACGTTTATATGTTTGTGATATTCAAAGTTTGGCTTTTTGCGCATGTCGAGTTAGCGCTCTTTCAAAAACCTTTTTACTTTCAACTTATAACACGTGCAACACCTGACACACCCAAAAAGCTTACTTCTAGCGAGATCACTAATTTGCGCTTCACTCATAATCTCTCCATATAAGTGTCTTCCGACCCACCTAAAACTGGACCCATAGGAAAACCAAATAAGTTCCTTCCTACCTTAATCTTGGTAGGTTTCAGCAATATCCAGTTGTTTCTTCTTGCCGGACTGATGTTGTTTTCTCAAATACAAAGGCCCTTCTATCTTAATAAAGACTCTTGTTCTTCAGATGGACAAGTTTCCTCCTGGTTACCCTCCTCTGAGCCATTTGACAACAATGAGAAAAGTCTTCTATATTTACAGACATTTTCAAGGATGCTGACTGATTAAAATGTCAATTAATCTTCTTCACATGACATGTAATTAAGACACAGGCATGTAAATTTAACAACAACACTTATACCAGTCCCAAGGGTATTATTTATTAATACAACATTTTTCAGAAGTGTGTGGTTTAGATTCTGATACAAGGTTTATTTAACATTTAACATATGAAATAAAAATGGGGCTGATATCTTGAATATGCTCTAATGGGGTCATTTATATTACAGAGGAGAGAACAGAGTTCTCTTATATAAATGGCAAGTTTCAACGTGTCTTATAATAATTACTCGTGGTAAAGCCTGTGTACATGGGTCAAAATGTAATGAAAGAAATATACCTATCCTTCTATCCCTCTATCCCTATCCCTCTGTCCCTGTCCATCTGTCCCTATTCCTCTGTCCCTATCCCTCTGTCCGTATTCCTTCTGTCCCTATCCCTCTATCCCTGTCCTTATCCTCCTGTCCTTATCCCCCTGTCCCTGAACCCCCTCATACAGCTCTCTAACTCCCCTCTAACTATTACCACCATCTTAGGTACTGGCAGCTGTCTGCCAGTACCTACAACCCCCTTTTTTTCAAATTATTTTTTGTTTTAATTTTTTCTGTAGTGTAGTGGTCCCACCACCTCCCCCCCTCCTGCAGTCACCATTTAATCGTCCCCCCCGCACCCCAAAACCCCTTTTCTGTAGTGTAGCTGCCCCATCCCTCCCTGTTCCTTTAATGTCTGTAGCATAGGGCCCTCCCACTCCCTCCCCCCTCTGCTGCTGAGCCGCCCACCCACCACCAGCAGATCATTACAGACGGTGACACACACAGTGTCACTGTCTGTAACGATCAGGCATCTGCCCACTGATCGCGCTCCGGCTCCATATGCGGCAGATGCCTGCAGCTTCAGGAGCTCCAGCTCTCGGCTGTAACATAACAGCTGAGAGTGCTGGACATTCTTTTGGCTGCGTGCGCAACTGACGACGGACGTGTCACAAACGCATTTATTGTATAAGATTGCATTTAGGCCTATATATATTAAGGGGTTTCTGAATGTTGAGAATCTGTCTCTTTGAGATTATTGCTCCTTAAAAATGGGATCAAATTACGCTTTCAAACATTTTCCATCTGGGTGAGGGCAGTGTAATACTTTGCATTATTATAACATTTTCTGCTATTTATAAATGTTACTTAAGCTATCCAAAGCACAAATTAATTACCTAATTTAACATAAATTGATTAAATGGTTATTTCTTAGGAGAAATTGACTATTAGCTAATGTTAGCTTAATATTTGTTTCCATATTAGCCTGGTGGTCAGTGATTTTGATTGTAATTGGTATTTGCATGCGGACAAAAGCGACTACTTGCGGCCTTTGGCTTTGTTTCTGAGATGATTTCTTCTTGTGAAAGTAAAACACTAAACTCTGTGCAAATCCAGATCTTAGTATGTTGCACTTTCACAAGAAGAAATCTGACTCCGAAAAGAGCTAAAGGCTGTGAGTGGCTGCCTTCATCCGCATTCAACAACTAGATTGCAAGCATATCCTATATATATTCTTGGGTACCCCTTCACTGGGTATAGCTTCTAGTAGGTTTACCTTTGCAGTGCACGTTTGCCTTGGAGGCCTGCCATGCTCCCATATACAATTTCCAAAGTAGACAATGGCAACAGCACTTTTCTTTAAAACACTTCTTCTTTATTAAAGTAACATTTTAGGATAAAATACAGCAACGTTTCGAGCCTCTTGGACCCTTCCTCGTGCTATAGATTAAGAACAAACATCTCCCTTATGTACACCTGTGTATAGGGTGTGGCTTAGTTAATTACAGAATTTTACCTGCACTTAGCTCATGTTGGTATCCCCAACTGGTAAGGTTCTGACTAAACTTTTCAACTTTGTTATTCAACTTTGTTATTTTTTAATAAACATTTATTTCTCAACACTTAAATGTATGCTTATGTGGTATGTCATATATGTTTCTTTATAATATATTACAAATAGACACATATCCACACTTTTTATACACAGGAATTTAAAAACAATTATAAAAACAAATGTAGATCATAATCCTTGTTTAATCTATTTGGATATAGTGTTTTCAGATTTTTTATCCACCATATTTCTTTCTTTTTAAGTAGCAACTCTCTATTGCCTCCTCTCCTTGGTTTAGGAATATGGTCTATGACCTGAAACCTTAACTGACTAACAGTGTGCCCTGCTGTTATAAAATGTGATGAGACAGGTAATGTCATATCCTTGCATCTTATAGAGGACTTGTGTGCACTTATTCTGTCCCTGATGGGGTTAATTGTCTCCCCTACATAGCCCCGCCCACATGGGCATTTCAAGATATATACAGCATAATTAGTATCACAGGTGAAGAGGCCATTTATTTCTCTCTTTTTAGTGTCATTAATTTGTGCAACATTTTTACCCTTTATCATTGAGTTACATTGAGCACAATGTAGACAGGGGTATGATCCCTTATTTGCAGTTGTCAGATAGTTAACTGGATCTTTTTTTATTACTGCCAATATCTGCTTTCACTACAAAATCTATTATATTTTTAACCCTTTTATATGAACTGATGGGGGGTTGTTGAAACCCCCTCTCCAATAGATACCAATGCTTTCTTATTATCTTAGAGAGATCTTCACTGTACTGATTATATTCTGAAGTGAAAAATCAGCTGATTTTTTATTTTATCTTTTTTAATCCCTATTCTCTCTTCTTTAACTGTCTGTTCACATTTCTTAATGATAGATATAGGATAGCCTCTATTGCAAAAAATTTTGTCCATTTGTTTCATTCTTTTTTCCTGCAATCTTGGTTCTTTTACATTTCTAGCTGCCCTTAAAAACTGGCTTTTGGGAATTGATTTAAACACTCGCTCAGGATGAAAACTTTCATAATGTAATATTGTGTTACGATCTGTTGATTTACAATAAAGATCAGTAACCAAATTACCAGATTGTTTGTATACCCATGTATCCAGATAACTCACTCTATTTCTAGAATAATTAAGGGTAAATTTATATATATGTACAGTATATAAGACCTATAACCGGTCATTACTTGCTTTATCTAATACTCTGGTCTTCCTAGTCATGTTAAACATAATAGGCACTTGCCTACTAGCCTTAACTTTTCTTTGATTCCCCTGCTCTCTGTTAATGATACTGAACTGCGACCTAAAATCCTTTCAGCAACTGCTACCATTTCTACTACTGCAACAATGATTCTACTTTCTACTGCTATTCCTGGCACTGTTCATAGTGTTCCTTTATATAATAAATGTGAGGGGAAACCTCTATGATTGTAGATTATTCCTAAACCAATACAGGTTACATTTTCAAATGGTCCTTTCTTCTCAGGCTAAAGTTACCTTTGTAATATATTTACTAAAAGGGAAAGACTAGTCCTGGGTCTTGCCTCGACTTAAAAATGACGCTAAAATATTGTCTAATACTGACACCTTTATCTCCATTTTTAAATCAGTGGTCAATGTTCTTGGTCATGCTGCTACTGCTAAAGCATATCTAATAGATTTTAACCAGAATAACCGACTTGTATCCCGGTATGCAATTGATTTTCATACTTTCTGCTATGAGACATCATGGAACAATGAGGCCTTAAAAGCAAGTTTATAAAAAGGCTTGAACAAAATTATTAAAAAATGAATTAACATATAGAGAAATACCTGATTCCCTGGAGGAATTTATATCATTGTGCTCACGCCAGGATATGGTTTTTTTTTGTTGTTGTTTTTTTTTATTGAGTTTTTCAAATATATTTAACATTGACAATAGCGATTAATACAAATTGTACAGATGATCATGTTGATGCACAAGGTTCAAAATTATATAAACAAGCATAATGCATACAGCCGAAGTAGTAAGATGAAAGTATAATACCCAGTGCATACTTGAGTAACATTAGAGTCTACATGAACTAGGCATATCATATAGTTGACTTATGCAAAAACATATCGAGCCATAGTATCATTAATAATAATATTACCGTATTTATTTTATGCTGCTATGTGAAAAATAAAGAAGGAAAGAGAAAAACAATAATATGAGGACCTTTTGCAACACCTTCAGCTTATTAGATAATGTAAGATGGGGAAAAGAAGAAAACTAGATAAGATGCATATGACCGGCAGCAGGGAATCAAGATTATCAAAATATACATACAGGTATACATACACGCATAGGTATAGGATAAATATACATGGATCTAGGAAACATAATTCAATGTACACACCACTGAACCCGTGACGCCCAGGGCCCTTGGGCCGACACCCGACCACAGCACTTGAAACCCCTTGATGTAGTTATATTGCAGCTGAATATGATAATCCCAACTCATACAGAGTCTTCCCAATGCTACCAAAATTAAAACCAGAAGTTCGGTCATTGCTGCAACAGGACGTGAAATAGTATTAATGGCTGTGTTTTTCGAGGGACACGACGATTTAGTCTCTGGTGTAGGATACCTGTTTTTAATTGAGAAAAGCCTAAAGAGAGAGGGTTCTACTTATGGAAAATTTACAAAAGCCTATACGTTTGACACCCTGTTTTTCTTTTCCCGAACACCTTCTACTCTGCTCCACTTGAAAAATAACCCATGGATGTGGCAACTCTGTGGCTGACTCTGAATGCACCAGGTACTGGGCTCCGGATCTATGCTTTTCTGGTGCTGCTGAAGTTTTTATGAACACTGCCTTTGCTTGTTATCATGGAGGAGCCACCCAATCAACATCTCAGTTGTTTCGGAATGAAACTCCATTACTACATTAATAAATGTTTTGTGGGAGAGCTTCATTCCAAAAACCCACAATTTGACCTTATTTATTCTCCAATACAAACTATTATTCTGGGGTTACCCTGGTTGAGGAAGCATGATCCTAAATTTCTTTGGTCTTCAGGAGGAGAGAAATGTTTCCAGACTTGCTAAAAGAATCCTGCAGAACTTCTTCCAAGTTATGTTGCCATGGTTACTACACTGCCAGGTTTACCTTCACTCTATGTCCAGATTACATAATTAATCCTCTGCCTGGGGCTCCAATTCCCAAGGGATACACCTATCCTCTTTCTAAAGCAGAAACCTTGGCAATGAAGGACTATATGAAGAAAAACCTATACAATGGTTTCCTTCTACCTTAATCTTGTCCTGCTCGAGCAGGATTTTTCTTAGTAAAAAAGAAAGATGGAGGCCTAAGACCTTGCCTAGATTACCAAGATTAACTGTATAACAGTAAAAAAATGTTACTCTTAATTCCTTCCCTACAGAATGCCAAAAACTGGTGGATTTATGGGGAGCATATATTCATGTACATATATACCCAGGTGATGAATGAAAAATGGCCTTCAATATGTGGTCAATGGCCTTCAATATGTGGTGGTTCTGGTCACAACTTGTATCTTGTCATGAAACTTTGGGCTTTGCAACATTCCTGCTGTATTTCAGGCCCCAATTAAGACAAATTTGTGTACCAAGTCACAGAAGATTTTATTAATATATTTTGATGACATACATTTTTTCATAAAATCTTCAGGAACATAATACTCATGTATCTAACATATTTGCCTAACTAATTAATTGTAGGCAAAACTTAAATTATGTGAATTTGAGAAGTCTCATATCAACTACCTGGGGTGCATTATTTCCAAAGATGATTTCATTTTGGACCCTCATAAAAATTCTGCAGTGTTGCATTGGTCACAACCTACTTTAAAAGGTATGCAACACTTTCCTGGCTTTGCCAATTATTACCACAAATTTATCAGGAACTTTTCTAAAATAGCTGTTCCCATTGTTGGACTTACCAAAAAAGGAGCTAATTGCAAGATCAAGAAGCCTTTTCTTCTTTGAAAACTGCTTTCTGTAATCAATTTATTTTAGAAGCAGACACTTCAGACAAAGGAACCAGAGAAGTAATAAATCGACAAGACCCTTACAAGAGTAATTATATTAGGAAAAAAGTTATTAAAATGTTATTAGTTATTAAAATGGCATTAACTGAATGAAGACAATGAGGCCAATTTATCAAATGTCTGTCGGACTTGAGCCGACAGTGCGGATCAGGTCTGACAGACATCGTTGAATGCGGAGAGCTATAGGCTCTCCGTATTCAGTATTGCACCAGCAGCTCACAAGAGCTGCCAGTGCAAAGCCGCCCCCTGCAGACTTGCGACCAGCAGGGGATGTCAATCAACCCGATCATACTCGATCAGGTTGAATTGTGGCGATCTCTGTCCGCCTGCTCAGAGCAGGCAGACAGGGTTATGGAGCAGCGGTCTTTAGACCGCTGCTTCATAACTTGTGTTTCTGGCGAGTCTGAAGACTCGCCAGAAACACGGCTCTTCATGCTCCATTCGGAGCTTGATAAATTGGCCTCATTGGCTCAAAGGATCCACTGTTTCCATCTTAATACTCTCAAAACACAAAAATCTCACATATTTGGAGTCTGCCCACAGACTCATTGCTAGAATGGTTCGCTGGGCATTGTTCATTTTACATTTTAACTTATATGTTTCTTATAACCCAGGTACAAAAAACATAAAGGCAGATTCCCTTTCCAGACAATTCATTCTAGAAATGTCACCTGTAGAAGAGACTGCTCAATCCATCATAGCTTCAATGTCAACAACGATTTTCACAAATTGCAAAGCGCACAAAAGAAAATACCACCTTCCTATCACCCTCCAAAAGGAACCACCTCTTCTAAGATCTGAAGATACTTTCCTAGGCTCATTGTAGTCAGTTATCTGGACACCAGGGTTATGTCACAACTTTACAATTACTCCGAAACTATGTATGGTGGCCGACTATGTCTAAAGACACTTGAGAATTTGTTCACTCCTGCCCTGTTTGTTCTACCATTAAAATGCCACGTACACTACCCACTGGCCTATTACAATCACTACCCATTCCTAAGCAACCCACTTAGCTAGATTTTATTGTCGATCTGCCTCCATCCAATAATTGCACAGTTGTTCGGGTAGTCGTGAACCTTTCCAAACAAACACTTTTTTGTTCCCTTCTGCCCAAGAACTAGACATACTTTAAAAACAGACTGGCATTTGACTCCATGTGATTCCTGAAGAAATAGAATCAGACTGTGGCTCCCAATTTATCTCATTATTTGGAATGCTCTCTGTAAACAACTAGGCATCACACTTTGCTTCTCATCTGGATATCACCCTAAATGGGCAGACCAAAAGAATTAACGAAGACTTAGAAAATAACTTGACAACCTTTGTCAATCCCGAACACTCTAACTGGACAGTTACTACCACTGGCAGAATTGGCTAGGAACTGCTTTGGCATTCTTCACTCAAATGCTCTCCTTTTCAATCAGTCTCTGGGAATCAACCCAGAGTGTCTATCCTGAGTGCCTCTTTCTCTGGAGTCCCTGCCACTGACCGTCAAGCTCAGTGCCTAACTAAACTCTGGCGCTCAATTTGTTCAGTCTTACTGTCTGCTTCTGCCAGATACAAACATTATGTGGACCGACACAGAATCCCTCACCAGAAATATAAAGATCAGGTATGGCTGTCTACTCACAATAACCATTTAAAACAACCCTCATGTAAACTGGGGCAGTACTATATTGGTCCATATAAATTCTCCATCCAATAAACTCTGTCTCTTACAGACTGGCACTACCTAAGTCACTACATATTGATAGTTATACCTGTTCTCCCTCTCATCTGGCCCCAATTCTTATTCAAGGTAAACCTGAGTATGAAGACTCTAAAATCTTGGGCTCTCGCTTCAAAGATTGTTGTCTTTAAAATTTCTTAGTTTATTGGAAGGGTTATTCAATTGTGGACAGAGCTTGGGTCCCTGCACCCACTTTCATTTCACAATTTCATGCCTCCCACCCTTCTAAGCCTGCTTGAGGCTATTTAAAGCGCTATCAGGTGTGCTATTTTGACCCTGGCTGCTTTTTCTTTAAGGCAAGCTATCTGATGTTGGGGTTAGCTTTAGCATGCTATCGTCAGTGCTTTTTGTATAATGCACCTTTCCCCTTTATATTTCATTAGCACAGTCTGTTCTCTGCACATGTATAGTTTGTCTTCACAAACTTTGTGCTACCAGTTACTGACCTGACTGTCTACTGACCTGCTTTTGTGCACACCTTTGCAGTATTAGTAGTTCTTGGCTACGATTCAAAGGGGTGTATAGATGTAGCAACCGCCGCCATTACACAGCATGTGAATTTTTGGAGATGAATGAAGACTTTGAAAGCACCTTAATGGGTGAAACTTTTAAGCATAACTTGTGTTCAAACTGTAGGTCCACGTATGTTGTTTATCTTCTCACATAGAAAGATTGTGGGTTACAATATGTGGGACTGACGATTCGTGAGCATCTCTCTAGCATTAAACTAGGAAATTTAATACCACCATTAGTACAGCACTTTAGGAGCAAACAAAATAATAAAAAACACAAAATTTATGCTTGCCTGATAAATTTATTTATTTCTTGACACGGTGAGTCCACGGTTCATCATTAATTACTGTTGGGAATATCACTCCTGGCCAGCAGGAGGAGGCAAAGAGAACCACAGCAGAGCTGTTAAGTATCACTTCCCTTCCCACAACCCCCAGTCATTCGCCCAAAGGAAAGGAGAGAAAGGAAATAACACAAGGTGCAGAGGTGCCTGAGGTTTATATAACAAAACCTGTCTGAAAAATAGTAAGGGCCGTGGACTCACTGTGTCAAGAAAGAAAGAAATTTATCAGGTAAGCATAAATTTTGTTTTCTTTCTAATGACACGGTGAGTCCACGGATCATCATTAATTACTGTTGGGAATCAATACCCAAGCTAGAGGACACAGATGATACGGAAGGGATAAGACAGGTAACCTAAACAGAAGGCACCACTGCTGGAAGACAATTTCACTCAAAAAAAACCTTGGCCGAGGCAAAAAAACCCATCCAATTTATAGATTATAGAAAAGTAAGCAAAGAAAGGCCAAGTCGCCGCCTTACAGATCCACGTCACAGAGGCCTCATTCTAGAAGGCCTAAGACGAAAAGACCGCCCTAGTAGAGGGAGCTGTAATTCTCTCAGGAGGCTGCTGTCCAGCAGGCTCATAGGCCTTACAATAACACTTCTCAACCAGATAAAAGCAGAAGTGACAAAAGCTTTCTGGCCTTTATGTCTATCCAGAAAAACAACAACGATACAGAAAACTGACAAAAGTCAGTTGTATCCTGTAGATAAAATCTAAGAGCCTGCCCAACATCAAAGTTGTTCAACAGATGTTCTTTATGAGAAGAAGGATTAGGACAGAGTGTAGGAACCACAATTTCCTGATTAAAAAATCTGTCCGAAGCAACCCTAGGAAGAAAAACAAACTTGGTACGGAGAACTGCCTTTTCTGCCTGAAATACTAGATAAGGAGAAGCAAAACTGAGAGTTTGGAAACCTTCTAAGCAAAAGAAACAAAATATTCCAAGATAACAACTAAATATCTATGGAATGCTTAAGCTCAAACGGAGCATGGAGAAAACCTTCACGAATAAGGTTAAGACTCCAAGGGAGCAAATGACTTAAACACAGACCTGACTTGTTCCAGGACCTGATAAAAGAATTGAATATCCGGCACAACCGCCAGACACTTGAGCATTATATGGAAAGAGCCGAAAACTGAGCCTTGCGTATACTAACAGAAATCCCATTTCAAGGTTTACCTGGAGAAAAGGTAAGGATCTTGGGATCCTGCCATAACTATCGTGAATCCTTCTAGGGATAAACTTACTAGCCTGAATCGTGGACTTGAATAACCGATTTGAAAAATCCACATCTAGCTAAAAAAGAAGAAAATCAAAGTTCTCTCCTACTCGATCCGAATGACTCGCGGAGGGAGAACAGATAGGAAGATATGCCAACCTTTTTTTCCCAGGTTTCTCCCATCTTCTCCCCCGACCTGCCTGTATACTAATTGGTTAGGATTTAACTTAATTTCACTCTTTTCCTACTCTTCTTGCAATAAAGAGAACTAGAACGAGTATGTTTTCTCTTTCTCCATTTCAATTTTTTTCTTTGTTTTGTTCTTTGTTTTTGTTAAGAATTTACCACTTGCTCTTAGAGGTTCCTTGTATCCTTCTCATAAACTTAAGGTCAAGCTACTTTTAGCCCATTATGGTTTAATTGCTACTGAATTCAATATGTTTAAGCACCTTTCTTTTAGGAGAATACTCCCGATGTAATATGTTATATGGCGAAATATGTCTGTTTCTTCTTATTTTGGTTATTTATTATAATTATCTAATACTATCAGAGAATATTGCAGATACTGTATATCATATGGCTTAGAGATTGTTAATGGTGATAATGTATATGTTTTCATTTATGTTTCTATCGCACAACCTTAATAAAAAAAGTAAAATTATAAAAAAATAAAAAAAGGGAAGATATGCTGCCAACCTGAAGTTCCAAAGAACTGCCAGAACATCTAGAAAACGGCTTGAGGAGAGAACACTTCTGGATGGAGTTCCCACTCCCCGGACTGAGAGGTCTTCTGTCTATAAATTTGTTTCCCAGATGTCCACTCCAGAAATATGGATGGCAGATAGACAGAAACTGAGAACACCTGCCCACGGAAAAAATCTAAAACTCAGAGTTCCTCCCTGGAGGTTAATGTAAGCCACAGAGGCTATGCTGTCTGACTGGAACCCGAGAACCTGGGTTGAAGACAACTGAGGCCAAAAGATCAGAGCAGTGAAGACTCACTCTCAACAAAAAAAATGAAGGGGAGAGCAGACATCTCCTCAACGAGTCCCAGACTCCTCCCCAGCCCAGCCGACTGGTTGCCGTGGCCCCAAACGCCCAGGAAGGTCTCCGAAGCATTTGATCTGAGACAGAAGATCCAGATAAAACCACCACAGGAAGAGACCCTATTCACCGGAACAGGATTCCTTTAACAATACGGACAATCCCCGTTCCACTGTCTGAGCATGCACAACTTCAGAGCTCTCATACCACCATCAGACCAATCCCTCCATACACTGAGCCACTGATTGTAGACTGAATAGAGAGGCCAGAGGAAGGATCTTAGCTTTCCTGATCTCTGTCAAACAGATCTTCATCGATAGGGAATCAATTATAATCCCTAAGCAAACTACCCTTGTAGCTGGAACAGGCAAACTCCTTTCCAGCTCCATTTGTGAAACTAAAAAGAAAACAAAAAATCCCTGAATGAGATCTTGCTTGTAGAAGGATGACGCCTGAACCAATAGGACATCTAGGAAAGATGCCCCTACAATCCCGAACTGATTGCAACCCAGAAAAAGAAAACACTGGGAACTGTGGCAAAACCACTGTTGAACCACAAACTGAAAAAGTTTGACCGGAAAAGCAAAAACTCTGAATTTTGAGATAATAGAATGGGAATCTGAAGGTGCACTTCCTTAAGGACTAAGGTCGTTTATAAGTTGACCTTCTAGCACCAAGGAAGAAAGGAGTGAATAATCTCCCTCTTGAAGGACGGTCAGACATTTACTGTCTAAAGGAGGACGAAAAGAACCCTACTCTTTACACAAACAGAATAGAAAAACTAAACCCTGTTCCTAAACTGGAACTGGAGCAAACACTCCCAGGGCAAAAGATCCTGACCACATTTCAAAAAACGCCTCTCTTCTTATCTGGTCTACAGATATACTTGAGAGGTAGAACCTGCTCCTGGAATGAAGGAGTTGAGTTCCAAATTGTAACCCTGGAATACTATATCTACAACTCTTTTCTAGGACATCTTGTGTCCAGGCATTAGAAAAACTGAGGTAGAATGCCCCCCACATGATCCGATCCTGGCTTTGGGGCAAACCCCACCTCCAGAATGAGAGTTAGCTGCAAGTTTCTTTAACTACTTCCCCCTGATTCAAGACTGACTGTGCATCCAAGGAAACTGCCCCTGTTTGGAACACAAAGGGGAAAACTTCCTGAAGTTACGAAGGAAACAACAGAAATAACAGAATGACCTAATAGCCTTTCTGACCTGGATCTCATAATGGAGTCCTCCAAATAGAATCAGACAAGACGTCGCACCCAACAGATGCTACACTTGTCCCTAAAGGTTTCCATCCTTAAAAAGAGCATCTGTCCTCTATATGGATTGACTATCTCTTAACCAGAATAGCTATGGCCCCTACTGCTTCAAGCACCATGTGCCATGGCATTTAAAGGAGACAGCTTATTACTGACAGGAGATGGGGGAAAAAGGACTCCTTGACTTCTCCCATACCTGAAAAAAATTCTCCTAGTAGAGGAAAAATTTTCACAATGAATTGCAGTCCATATTAAACTTACTAGATTCTGAGGATTGACAACGACAGGGTAGCCGAAGTCTATCCAGAAGCCTACCCCTCTTAAATAATACACAAAGGAGTTCAGGCTTGAATCTGAAGAGAACTACTTCAGCACCAGATGAAGGAATTATACTGCTGAATCGGAGCTTTACCCCTCAGATGCTACTGACTATTCTCATCGGACTATATAGGAGCAATATGTGTAGCAGCAAACGGAGCAGAAACCTTACTATCTGATTCGATAAACTTCCTCTTGCGATTTCCCTTTAAGATCGGAAAATAGGGGACGGAGCTAGCCTAAGAGAGGAAGCAGACGTAGTGTGTTTGAGCTCCTGCATAACTTTATTATTTTTACTTGTTAAAAGTGATTTAAAACATACATTTTGGACAGATTGTTGCATAATGAAGCAGTGGGAGAACTGTAGCAGTGGAGAGATAAGAGACCTAAAGGCTATTCAACCTCCTGAAGGAAACCTCTAAGCTGTCCCTACAGATACCCATATACCGGAACGGAAATCTGCACCGTTTTGCTACCCTCAATACCAGCAGAAGAAGTGGCTGCCCAGAAAAGAGCTGGTGAGTTGGAGGTACACTGTGGGGCTCGCCCGATAGTGGATGCACACACTAGAAGTACAGGGGATAAAAAGGCGCGAGAAAACGCCATTGCCCCGCGACGTCACAGCTAGACACCGGAAGAGATGGTGGGGGCGAGATCCGGAGTAGGGAGCTGCACAAGAGACAGTAACCTGGGTGTGTAATTAGAGAGCAGCAGAACTCCGGTGCTCACACGCTGCAGCAGGTCTCTGGGCAACTTGGAGGAACAAGGGATCAGGAGCTTCTGATATACTGGGAGTGCAGCGTTGTCTAGGCTGGAGGCTCACACAGCGGCACTCAAACAGTTCAGCTAATCCACAGCGTGGCTGAGAGCCAAGGATACTGCACCAGCTACATTAAATAATAATAGGGGAAAGTGTGTGAACATTTCTTTCTTAAGTAACCCCTACAGTACCACTAAGCACTCTAACCTACTAATTAAATAAAAAAAGAAGAGACACAATCAACACTTGATACCATACACAGCTCCTTCACTATAACAGCTTATAAACGCCTTAGATGTTCCTTCACCCTTCTGAACTCCCATATTAACCCCTGCTTATTTGTATTTGGATGGATGCCAGAGAACATCGCACCACATCATACAGGCAGTGCAATGAGTGTGAATAACTCTGTGCACATAATCTTTTGTAGTGACATCAGGCTCTATTAAATACAAATAAAATCAATGAGACACATAACCTCCTAACACTGTACACAGCTCCCTCAGTGTAAAGCCATATAAACAACCCAGAACCACTTTAACCCCTCTGAATCTGCATATTGCCTTCTGCTTATTTTATCACAAATTGACTTAAATATTTGCTCTCAGCAGCAGGTTACATCATAGGAGCAGTATTATAGAGGAGTTTCTTCTTGGCACCCTCTCCCCCCCCTTTCCTGCCAGCCCAGAGTGGTGGCAGGTCATACCCCCTATACCTTTTACCTCGATCATCCTGTGAGGATAACTGCCCTGGGGAGAGGGGAACTACAGGTTTGCAACATCATAAAACCAGCTTCTAAGCTATACTGACGTTCCACCAATTGTTGTACAAAAAATATACCACTGACTGGGTAATATATACTACAGCTTGTACCAGTTACTAACTGAACTGCTCACACCCCCTAGAATACATATACAGCAACAAAGTTTGGGGATATATATGAACTAGAATGTGATCAACACCCGGATCTTTAATGGGGGAACCAAAATTTAGCAGTCACAATGATAACAACATCAAGATGTATCTTAACATGAAATGATAATAAAAAACATACCTCTTGTCATCTTAAATAACCTACCTGCCTAATCATAATAGCTACAATAAAGCCTGGGTTGTAATAATCTTTATATAGGATCACAGTCTATGTAAATCAGTGTCCAGGAGAAGACAAAAGCCTCAGCTAACAGAGAGGTGGACCTTTCTCTTAGATTCTGCATTTCTCTCAACTATACCTACCTATTGCCAAAATGGCCTCTAAAAGACCCACCAAAGGGGATAAAACGATAAAAACTACAGCTGTGTCAAAAATTTTTAAGTCCTCTCAAACAAGTAAACAACAGATAGACACAGAAGCGGATGAAGAATCGGACACTGACTCTCAACAGCTACTACAAGACAAAAGCCCGCTGACAAAAGCCGACCTTAGAAATTTAGTATCCAAAAAGGACATTGCAGATAATTTTGAAAAACTATGGGAGAAAATTGATTCTATACACTCATCTGTGACCAATAGCCTTTCCGAAATCAAGTCTGATTTACTGGAGATGGGTAATAGAATTGAGACACTAGAAGATCAAAAAGACTCCATGGTGGATCAAATGGATGAAATGTCCCAAACCATGTCTTCACAACAACAATTACTTGAAGAATTTCAAGATAAAATGGAAGATCTAGAGAATAGGAGCAGGAGGAACAATATCCGTCTCAAGGGAGTTCCAGAGGAAGTAGGTCCTACAGAAATTCCTGCCTACCTCACCCAACTTTTCACTCAAATTACAAGCTCTCCAGCAGACTACATTTTCCATATAGAGAGAGCACACAGGGCGCTAAAGGCCAAACCTAAACCAGGTCTATTACCAAGAGACATCATAATCAAGCTAACTTTCTTCCCGGCAAGAAAACATCCAACGTTTAAATACCAAGGCAACGTGATACAGTTCTACCAAGATCTCAGTGTCAGGACACTACAAAGGAGGGGAGCCCTACGTCCTCTTACTACCCTACTTAGAAAACATCAAATTCCGTATAGATGGGGGTTCCCATTTGCCTTACACATCACAAAAGACTCTAAAACAATTACATTTAAGGATCCAGAAGATATACCAGAGATCTGCAAGATTTTGGCTTTAGAAGCACCCATCATCTCAACTATGACATCAAACCCAGAGAAGAGTAAAGACCCAGACAGACATCCAGACCCTTCTAAATGGCAGACTATCAACTACAAAAAACAAAAAATAAGAGAAACAAGAGGGAAGATTTCCTAGAAGATATCACATCTGTCTCGAAGATGCAAATATGTGAAATTCACTTATATTGGAGCCTTAGCGGCATTGAGGGCGGTTGAAGGAACAATAGACAGGGATAACCCCAGATCACCTTTAAAGCATCTGTAACTACGGTTCTCTGTCTCCCAATCTGGCGCACAACCCTCCATGTTGCCGCCTATTCTCAGGGACTCCTACTAAGTTATGATTGCAAAAGTTATAAGATGTTGTGGGAATATAGTTTCCCCCAGAGTAGTAATATAGTATAATATATTTTCTTGTTTATTCCTATGATATATCAAAGTTTACCTCCTAGAGGTCCTAATGTTGAGGACCCTGAATTGCTGTTTATTATGTTCTTAACATTGTATTCTCTTTCTAGCTCCCTCCCCATCCCCAGTGACGACACAATACAGTCCACCAACTGCACTCCTGATCGGCTACAGTCCATAACACTAGGTCTCCAGCCAAGGGGCCCAAAGGTAACAACACTCCTTTCGCACCATGCTAACACAGACATATTATCATGATCCCCAAAATAAAGATATTATCCCATAATGTAAGGGGATTAAATACTGACGTAAAAAGGCGAATGGCGATGACACAATACACCTCCTTGCATGCCAACATTTTATTTCTCCAGGAGACTCACATGCTTAAAGATAGTATCCCAAAATACTGGGCAAAATATTTTATAACCCATTACCATTCAACAGCAACAACTAAAAAAAGGAAAAGAAAAGAAAGAGAGGGGGCGCCCTAAGAGTGAGAGGAGAGATGTGACCAAATAATTCTATCTTTATCTATCTAAATATTATAAGTTAATATTCACAAATCTGAATGATACTAAAGTGATATATCAAAGCAATATGCTGTGTAGACCAGTATCAATGTGGTACAATAGTAATAAATCATACAATGTGCAATGTTAAACAGTGTTAATCAATAACAATGTGATACAAAGTAATACAAATAATAAACAAACTAGACAAACACAGTGATAATAAAGTGAAAGTCTCTATTGAGATGGGAGGCAGCTATCTGTGATGATCCAGGCCAGGATCCAGGCCAGGATCCAGGAGCAGCAATCTATGAAGAGAAAAAACAGAAGCGCCACATGGCCCAATATTGTTTGGTCCAGAACTAGTAGATCTTAAAGTAATGAGTAAACTCACGTTTAGTAGAGCACCTCAATTAGTGCTATATATGCGGTCTGGGTTCTATTCGGTCACCCAGAAGACCAACTTCCTGCACAGGAGCTGATGTCTGTATAGGCAGAAGGGAGACACAGGCAGATACTAGGCCATATTGGCACCTGTGTCTCCCTTCTGCCTATACAGACATCAGCTCCTGTGCAGGAAGTTGGTCTTCTGGGTGACCGAATAGATCCCAGACCGCATATATAGCACTAATTGAGGTGCTCTACTAAACGTGAGTTTACTCATTACTTTAAGATCTACTAGTTCTGGACCAAACAATATTGGGCCATGTGGCGCTTCTGTTTTTTCTCTTCATAGATAACTAAAAAAAGGGGCACATCTATTCTCATACATTCTTCGCTCAATTTCACACAAGAAGATATAATTGCAGACATCACCCTCTGCAACGTCTACGCACCGAACGAAAATCAACACAGCTTTTTTAAACATATCTCACATCTACTCACACAATGGTCTCATACAAAAATATTTATGGCAGGAGATTTCAATGTCACCATGAGGCCTATTAGCTCAACTGACACTAAACCCTTAACCAACAAGCAAATTAGACACAATCGCATTGTCAAATCAATACAGGAAAACCTACTGCCTCACTCCCTGATAGAAACATGGTCTACATTATATGGCTTAACCAACGATACCACGTTTTATTCGGAAGCACATAAAACCTATATTAGATTAGACTACATATACGTAAGTCAGATACTACAACCTCTATTACACAGCTCCCAGATCCATACTTGTGTATGGTCGGATCACTCGATCATCACTTTGCAGGTGGAGGGATTATGTGATCCACACAGAAGTAAAACGTGGACCTTTGATAAATCGTATATCAGAAAACTCCAAACACATGACAATATACTTAAGCTACTAACCGAATACTGGCATATAAACACGGATACTGTAACTAACCCAGGGATCACGTGGGAGGCTCACAAAGCGGTCCTGAGGGGGATACTTATCAAAGAAAAAACACTACAGATCAGAAAATATAGACAACAATTAAAACAACTCCACACAGAAATTGAAGAATTAGAAAGACAACGTAAGCATACTAAGACAAAAAACATCCAAAAGACTCTCCACTCTAAAAAAACTGCACTAGCTGCACTACTACACACGCAAACCACTAGAGCCATTCAGAACCAGCAGGCACAATACTTCATATTCGCAAACAAGCCGGATAGATACATGGCACACAAAATTCGGGAACGATGTCGAGCCTCAGTGATCACCTCGCTTGAGACTCCTAACAACACAGTGACTTCACACCCACAGGAAATAGTAGACACTTTCGCAGCATACTACGGTGACCTATATGACGGCAGAAAGGTTTTACACAATACTGAGACAGAGACACTCACTACAACTTTTTTTAACCATGATTTATTGCAAACCATTTCTAAAGAACAGAGGGAAACTTTGAATGCACCCATATCCACCATGGAAGTGCTAGGGGCTATCAAAGATCTTAAACCAGGAAGGGCGGCGGGGCCGGACGGCTTCCCTGGAGAATATTATAAGCTCTTTAAAGTAACACTAACCCCACATCTTGTCAAGTTCTGTAATTATGTCATGGAAGGGGGGGTCGTCCCACCTGAGCTCCTGGCTGCAAAAATAGTAGTAATCCCTAAACCAGGTCGGGACCATAAAAAATGCCAAAATTATCGCCCAATATCCCTAATTAACCAAGACTTCAAGATCTTCACAAAGATAATAGCGAACCGACTTAAGCACATTATACCTCACCTGGTTCACCCGGATCAGGTGGGTTCTGTTAAAGGAAGGGAAGCCCCTGATAACATACGTAAAGTTACTAATCTAATTCAGCCAATCAGATTGAGCTTGCATTCTATTGGCTGATCGGAACAGCCAATAGAATGCGAGCTCAATCTGATTGGCTGATTGGATCAGCCAATCGGATTGAACTTGATTCTGATTGGCTGATTCCATCAGCCAATCAGAATTTTCCTACCTTAATTCCGATTGGCTGATAGAATCCTATCAGCCAATCGGAATTTGAGGGACGCCATCTTGGATGACGTCTCTTAAAGGAACCGTCATTCTTCAGTTGGACGTCGGAGGAAGAAGATTGATCCGTGCTGGAGGTCTTCACTATGGAGCCGTTCCTCATCGGATGAAGATAGAAGATGCCGCTTGGATCGAGATGGTTGCCGGTCTGGATCGCCTCTTCTTCCCGGATAGGATGAAGACTTTGGAGCCTCTTCTGGACCTCTTCAGCCGCAGGATTATGGATCGCCAGCCCCCGCTTGGGTTGGATGAAGATTTCTGAGCCAGGACAGATCGGTGATACCCGGCGAGGTGAAGATAAGGTAGGAAGATCTTCAGGGGCTTAGTGTTAGGTTTATTTAAGGGGGGTTTGGGTTAGATTAGGGGTATGTGGGTGGTGGGTTGTAATGTTGGGGGGGGGTATTGTATGTTTTTTTTTTACAGGCAAAAGAGCTGTTTTCTTTGGGGCATGCCCCACAAAAGGTCCTTTTAAGGGCTGGTAAGGTAAAAGAGCTTTGAACTTTTAAAATTTAGAATAGGGTAGGGCATTTTTTTATTTTCGGGGGCTTTGTTATTTTATTAGGGGGCTTAGAGTAGGTGTAATTAGTTTAAAATTGTTGTAATATTTTTCTAATGTTTGTAAATATTTTTTTATTTTTTGTAACTTAGTTCTTTTTTATTTTTTGTACTTTAGTTAGTTTATTTAATTGTAGTTATTTGTAGGTATTGTATTTAATTAATGTATTGATAGTGTAGTGTTAGGTTTAATTGTAACTTAGGTTAGGATTTATTTTGCAGGTAATTTAGTAATTATTTTAACTAGGTAACTATTAAATAGTTATTAACTATTTAATAGCTATTGTACCTGGTTAAAATAATTACAAAGTTATTTGTTTAATAAATATAAATCCTAAAATAGCTACAATATAATTATATATTGTAGCTATATTAGGGTTTATTTTACAGGTAAGTATTTAGCTTTAAATAGGAATAATTTATTTAATAATAGTTAATTTATTTCGTTAGATTTAAATTATATTTAAATTAGGGGGGTGTTAGGGTTAGGATTAGAATTAGCTTTAGGGGTTAAAAAATGTATTAGAATAGCGGTGAGCTCCGGTCGGCAGATTAGGGGTTAATGCTTGAAGTTAGGTGTCGGCGATGTTAGGGAGGGCAGATTAGGGGTTAATACTATTTATTACAGGGTTATTGAGGCGGGAGTGAGGCGGATTAGGGGTTAATAACTTTATTATAATAGCGGCGTGGTCCGGTTGGCAGATTAGGGGTTAATAAGTGTAGGCAGGTGGAGGCGACGTTGTGGAGGGCAGATTAGGGGTTAATAAATATAATATAGGGGTCGGCGGTGTTAGGGGCAGCAGATTAGGGGTACATAGGGATAACGTAGTTGGCGGCAGTGTACGGAGCGGAAGATTAGGGGTTAAAAAATTTAAATATAGTGGCGGCGATGTGGGGGGACCTCGGTTTAGGGGTACATAGGTCGTTTATGGGTGTTAGTGTACTTTAGAGCACAGTAGTTAAGAGCTTTATGAACCGGCGTTAGCCCAGAAAGCTCTTAACTACTGACTTTTTTCTGCGGCTGGAGTTTTGTCGTTAGATTTCTAATGCTCACTTCAGCCACGACTCTAAATACCAGCGTTAGAAAGATCCCATTGAAAAGATAGGATACGCAATTGACGTAAGGGGATCTGCGGTATGGAAAAGTTGCGGCTGTAAAGTGAGCGTTAGACCCTTTAATGACTGGCTCCAAATACCAGAGGGCGGTAAAAACCAGCGTTAGGAGCCTCTAACGCTGGTTTTGACGGCTACCACCCAACTCTAAATCTAGGCCAAAGAGATTATTTGGCCTACCCTAGAAGCAACATTAGGTGGATGGGGCGAGACTGATGCAATTATTTGGGATCCTGGGAGAACACAAACCAATAAAGAGACTTCTAGACCTTACACTACAAACCTCACAGTAACCACATGGAAAAAGCAAGAACCAAATACGGCCTCATGCCACAATATTCCTTATACATCCCGGTAAAATATATCTTACCTAGTGAACTCTGGGTTCAGCTTCAGAAATGGGAAAATAAGGGGTTATATAGAGTGGCAGACTTCATGGAGGGTGGAACTACACTATCATTTAATCACCTTCAGACAAAATTGAACCCCTTGAAACTACACTGGTACATATACTTACAGTTACATTCGGCTGTCCAGTCATATCTGAGAAAACCAAGAGAAAGCAACAGTACACCAATATAACATTTCTGTAAATCAGAGGACCGAAATAAACACACTATCTCTATCCTATATATAGCCATACAGGCTTCGCAGATTACTACAAAAACCTCCACTATGTTGGCGTGGGAGAGAGAATTACTTATCTGTAAAGAAATTAAAGAGTGGGAAACAATATTTCAAAATGCAGAAAAAGGACTTATAAGTGTAGACCTTAAGGAAAACGTCACTAAGACTATATACCGATGGTATCTAACGCCCACGAGAACGGCTCATATGCATACACAAGGAAGTGCCTTTTGTTACAGAGGGTGCGGAGAAATAGGAACATATAGGCATATGTGGTGGGATTGTAGGGAAGTTACAGGGATATGGAAACAACTATCCTCCTTTCTTAGTCGAATCCTGAACGAGAATATAGAACTCACATTTCAACAGGCTCTCCTACATGTGCATATTAATAGATTTAATAAACACATCAACACATTTATTAGGATTCTAAGCACAGTCACGCGGACATGCATAGCCAGACATTGGAAAACAGGTAGCCCAACCTGGACAGAAATATACAATAAAATACAATATAAATACAATATGTATGAGTTGGCATCACACACTTTAGATAATAAGGAAGTAGTCCAAACGGTATGGTATTACTGGATAACTAAATGAAACCTAGACACATAGAACTAGTGGGAGATGTAGCCTTAGGTGGTCAATACAGATACAAAAATCTTCACCTATAGACGTACATGCAACAAAAACCAAAACACAATGTGTCGTCACTTCCCTTCCCCATCCCTTTATTCCTATCCCAACCCACAGAACCTTACCTTCTTTCGGTGTTGTATTCTCTAAACTTAAGTTATATAGAGATAGAGTAATTAAACCTTGATTCCACGAAAGTTTCATTAAAGCTCAACAAAAGACCAATTTAGAGCTAGATGTCACAACTGTACTATCTCTTAAGAGAGATTGCTTGCTACTAAGGAAGATGCCTGGACTGAATATCATCAGAATTCAATAATCTCAGGACTCTATTAGTGCTCTTTAATGGTTGAGTCTATATGGATATTTCAGTATTACTAGAAACGAATAGAGTGGTATAAAGGTTATTAATTGAATCATTTATTATATAGAAATGTTATGCTGTAAACCTATCCTTGGGAGTCCATGACGATGGAGATTGATGCAGGGGAAGGTATTTCTGTAACTGTTTAAGTTTTCAAACTAATAAAAAATATTCAAACATAAGATCGGAAAATAGATAATGCCACAGATATCTGAAAATACCTGGAAAGACAATTCTGCAAGCAATTAACTCCTCCTGGAGATTGAGAGGAACCTCATGGCACTGCATGTGACACCATACAAATGGTTTAGGACGTCAGGGGAGAAAGCTGTGACATAGTTTAAACAGCATCATCCAGGGAGACATGGGGCAAAATCACCTTGGAAATTAAAACACTGTCACTGTCACTTTAAGGATATAGTGAATACCTAAAAATCTAAATGTATTTAAGAACAGACCTCTGTTCCATACTCTAGTCAAATACAATTATTGATATATAGATTTTAATAAAAGTATGTGGGGCCTCTGTATGTTACACAGTCAAGAGTAAACAGGACCACATTGACAAAAAATTGTTGCTAAGGTAGGGGGAAGAAAAAAATCCTTATTTGCTTCTGACTTTTGCTTATAGGAAAAAAACGGATCATAAAAACGATGCAAACATTATCTTGCAGAGACCGTTTAAAATTGGGATGATCTGAAGGGCTATTCACACACACACACACACTTAATTGTCTCAGAGCTAGATTACTTCCCCCTGCATAGACAAACATCGAGGTAGGCAGACTCTGTTTCGTTCTCTAACCGGAGAATGGAACAGAGAGAATACAGCGCTCAAACACCTCTAAAATGACGCTGCTCCAAAATGGAGAAAAGAGGCGTTGCCAAAAGTCAGCACAGAAAAAAATGAAATCTGTCATGTAAATCCATCTATAAGAAGTATTCTGTAAACTAGAACTGCTCCTAAAACAAAACATAGGTACCCTTGTCCAGTTCCTCAATGTTTCAGCACCTGGTATACCCAGGCGGTCTGTACTAATCACTGAGCCCACCAGGAAAAAGCACTGTAAATACAGCAGAATGTAAGACACTATGTATACCCATAGAAATGGCGCCAATTACACTAAAAAAGGGAAGCAGGAGCTTTAGTTCTCAACAGCCCCTCAAAATGATTAAGGAACCTTACAATATATAGAACTATATACAGCAATAAAAATAAAAGCCCAACTGGTAGTTAACTTCCTCCTAGTTGTTCATCACATGCATAATGTGCCTGCCACTGCTGTAATCATCCAAAAGGATATGTCCCATATAAAAGCAGAGGGTCTTGACCCTTTCAGTGCCAGCGTTCTAGCCCCAGAAGAACGAAAGGCACTTACCTGCATTCTAGCCGTCCGGCAGTCAGACGACTCACAAAGTTTAAGATGATGTGGCTCCTTACAGAGACCTGTGTAAAAAGAAAGAGTAAGCTTACTCAGGCTTTCTATACCAGGGTAGCAACATGTTAGGAGAACACAGCAAAGCCCACTTTACAAGTTCCTAACTGCTTTAAAGTCACCACAGCCCTGCTGAAGAGACTAACGTGGAGTACAGCTAGACCCAAATTGTGATGGAAGGCCAGAGCAATCTTGCCCAGACTTCAAAATAAAAAAATCTTGATAGAAGAATGTTAATCAGGGCATCTCAATTTTTCACCTCTTCCTTGTACTAGAGGCAAAGAGAATGACTGGGGGTTGTGGGAAGGGGATACTTGACAGGTCTGCTGTGGTGCTCTTTGCCTACTCCAGCTGGCCAGGAGTGATATTCCCAACAGTATTTAATGATGATCCGTGGACTCACCATGTCATTAGAAAGAAAACAAAATCTCTGAGATGGATCATCATAGAAGTAATTTACAGCAAGAGCAGAGGTAGTGATAGCGATACCCTTTAGGCAAATGAGAAGTATTTTGGATACATAGACTTAGGACAAGGGTAGCATGTGGGTTAAACTCGGAATATCATGTCATTAATTATTGGCAATAGATAGCAACAATGTTCTGGATACTCCAAAGTCTATGTCTCCAAACTTACTCTAATTTATGTGTATATATACTGTATATGTATATATTTATATATATATATATATATATATATATATATATATATATATATATATATATATATATATATATATAAATTAATTCAACATTGTGATTAACTTAATACTCCAGTTTAGCCATAGGCTATTCTAGGGTTACACGCAAATATGCAATGGAAGATGTCAATACATTCTTGCAAGTTAGATGTGGATAAGCCTTACACCTGGTAGCTCTTGAAGACTATAGAAACTATAGAAACCTCCATGTTTTTTTCCTTTTTTCATTTAGTCCTGAAAGAGTAATACTCTTCATCTTCAGAACATAAAACATTAACACATAAGTAAATGAATGTATTAATAAAAATGTAAAGACAGGAATATAGTTCTCATAAGCTAAAAAGAAAATGTATGCTTACCTGATAAATTTATTTCTTCTTAGACATGATGAGTCCACGGATCACCTTCATTACTTGATATTCACTTCCTGGTCAGCAGGAAGAGGCAAAGAGCACCACAGCAGAGCTGTTAAATAGCTCCACCCTTCCCTCCCACTCCAGTCATTCGACCGAAGTTAGGAAGAGAAAGGAAAAGCCAAGGTGCAGAGGTGACTGAAGTTTACAATAAAAAACATCCTGTCTAAAAATGACAGGGCGGGCCGTGGACTCATCGTGTCTAAGAAGAAATAACTTTATCAGGTAAGCATAAATTGTATTTTCTTCTTAAAGACACAATGCATCCACGGATCATCTTCATTACTTATGGGATCCAATACCCAAGCTAGAGTACACGGATGATACGGGAGGGACAAGACAGGATACCTAAACGGAATGCATCACTGCATGAAGATCCTATCTCCCAAAAGCCTCCTCAGCTGAGGCAAATGTATAAAAATTTTAAAATTTTGTAAAAGTGTGAAGAGAAGACCAAGTTGCAGCCTTGCAAATCTGTTCCACAGAAGCTTCATTTTTGAATGCCCATGAGGAACAGCCCTAGTGGAATGAGCCGTAATCCTCTCAGGGGGCTGCTGTCCAGCAGTTTCGTAAGCCAAACGTATAATACTCTTCAGCCAAAAAGAAAGAGAAACAGCCGTAGCTTTCTGTCCCCTACGTGTGCCTGAAAATACCACAAACAAAGAGGAAAACTGGCGAAAGTCTTTAGTCGCCTGTAAATAAAACTTTAAAGCACGAACTACATCCAAATTGTGTAAGAGCCTCTCCTTCTTAGAAGAAGGATTAGGACACAAGGAAGGTACAACAATTTCCTGATTAATGTTCCGATCAGAAACAACCTTGGGAAGAAATCCAAATTTCGTACATAAGACAACCTTATCTGCATGAAAAATAAGGTAAGGGGGCTCACATTGTAATGCTGAAAGCTCAGACACTCTACGAGCAGAAGAATCGCTACCAAAAATAAAACCTTCCAAGATAACAACTTGATATCTAAGGAATGCATAGGTTCAAACGGAACCCCTTGAAGAACCTTGAGAACTAAATTAAGACTCCATGGAGGAGTAACTGGTCTAAACACAGGCCTAATTCTGGTTAAGGCCTGACAAAAAGACTGAACATCAGGGACATCAGCTAGACGCTTGTGTAACAGGATAGATAATGCTGAAATTTGACCCTTTAAAGAACTTGTAGATAATCCTTTCTCCAATCCTTCCTGGAGAAAAGATAAAATCCTAGGAATCCTAACTCTACTCCAGGAGTAGCCGTTGGATTCACACCAATAAAGGTACTTACGCCAAATCTTGTGATAAATCTTTCTTGTGACAGGATTACGAGCCTGAATCAAAGTGTCTATGACTGAGTCAGAAAAACCTCGCTTGGCTAGAATCAACCGTTCAATCTCCAAGCAGTCAGCTTCAGAGAATCTAGATTTGGATGATGGAAGGGTCCCTGAATCAGAAGGTCCTTTCGAAGCGGAAGCCTCCAAGGTGGTAGAGACGACATCTCCACCAGGTCTGCATACCAGATCCTGCGAGGCCAGGCCAGTGCTATGAGAATCACTGAAGCCCTTTCTTGTTTGATCCGGGCAATCACTCGCGGAAGGAGAGCAAACGGAGGAAACAGATATGTTAGATTGAAGGACCAAGGGGCCGCCAGAGCATCTAACAGCTCCACCTGAGGATCTCTGGATCTCGACCTGTACCTGGGAAGTTTGGCATTCTACCTGGATGCCATGAGATCCAACTCCAGCTGACCCCATTTGAGGATCAGACTGGCGAACACGTTCGGATGAAGTTCCCACTCCCCCGGATGAAAGGTCTGTCTGCTCAGAAAATCCGCCTCCCAGTTGTCCACCCCTGGGATGTGGATTGCCGACAGACAAGAATGGGCCTCCGCCCACTGAATTATTTTGAAAACCTCTGTCATCGCCAAGAAACTCCTTGTTCCTCCCGGATGATTGATGTAGGCCACTGACCTTATGTTGTCCGTCTGGAACCTGATAAACTGAACCGAAGCTAGCTGAGGCCAGGTCAGGAGAGCATAGTAGATCGCACTCTATTCCAGAATGTTTATGGGCAAAAGAGACTTTGTCTGAGACCATATCTCCTGAGCCCTTAGGGAGCCCCAAACTGCTCCCCACCCCTGAAGGCTGGCATCTGTTGTCACAATCTCCCAGGATGGTCTGCAAAAACATGTTCCCTGGGAGAGATGATCTAGAGACAACCACCAAAGAAGAGACTCCCTTGTCTCCTGTGCCAATAAAAGTTGAGGGGACAAGTCCAAATAAGCTCTGTTCCATTGTTTGAGCATGTCCAACTGCAGAGCTCTGAGATGAAAGCGAGCAAAAAGGACGATGTCCTTTGCCGCTATCATCAGACCTATTAACTCCATGCATGGGTCCACAGAAGGACAAGGAGAAGATTGCAGAGCTCAACAAGTATCGATAATCTTTAATTTCCTGACTTCTGTCAGAAAAATCTTCATAGACAGAGAGTCTATGATGGTCCCTAGAAAGGACACTCTTGTATGAGGAACTAAAGAGCTCTTTTCTAGATTCACCTTCCACCCGTGTGACCTTAGGAAAGCCACTACCAGCGCCTGAACTAGGATATCGTCCAGATACATTGCCACCGCAATGCCTCTTGAACAAAGCACTGCAAGAAGAGACCCCAGAACCTTTGTGAAGATTCTGGGAGCCGTGGCAAGACCGAAAGGAAGAGCCACAAACTGGAAATGCTCGTCTAGAAAGGCAAACCTTTAGAACCTGCGATGATCCCTGTGAATGGGAACATGCAAGCACGTGTCCTTTAAATCTACTGTTGTCATAAACTGACCCTCCTGGAGCAAGGGAAGAATGGAACGAAATGTTTCCATCCTGAAGGATGGAACGAAAAGTTTCCATCCTGAAGGATGGAATGAAAAGTTTCCATCCTGAAGGATGGCACTCTGAGAAACTTGTTTAGACTCTTGAGGTCTAGAATTGGTCTGAAGGTTCCTTCCTTCTTGGGAACCACAAACAGATTGGAATAGAATCCCATACCTTGATCTTGAGGTGGAAAGGGAACGATCACTCCCAGAGCTAAGAGGTCTTCTACACAATGTAAGAATGCCTCTCTTTTTGTCTGGTCTGCAGATAACCTTGAAATTAGAAACCTGCCCCTGGGAGGACAAATTTTGAACTCCAGCTTGTATCCCTGAGACACTATTTATATTGCCCAGGGATCCTGAATGTCCTGAACCCAGGCTTGAGCGAAAAAAGAAAGTCTGCCCCCTACCAGATCCATTTGTCCCGGATCGGGGGTAAAACCTTCATGCTGTCTTAGGAGTCATTGGCCGCCTTCTTGGATTGCTTACCCTTATTCCAAGATTGGGCAGGTCTCCAATTAGATTTAGCTTGTTCCTGCTTAGTTGAGGGAGAAAAGGAAGAAAATCCCTTGAAGTTGCGAAAGGAGCAAAAATTACTTTGTGAAAAGAAATGCCAAGATACAGCGCTACACTACCCCCAGATGAGGGTTGAGTTGCTAAAGATGGTGTCCACGACTAGGAATGTATATTACATAAAGGTCAATATATTATATTGTATTACACAACAAATATATATAAAACCATGTGAAAAAAAGTATTTAAAAAAGTAAAAGAGTTAAAAATGTAAAAAAGTTAAAAATAGTTAAAAAATGGTTAAAAATAGGGATATTTGATGCAATTTTAAATTGCATTAAACAATCATTTTATTAACATAAACTTACAATTCAAAATAGGTTAAACAATCTAAGGGAATGTCCCATACAATGTCCAAGAAGTTATGTCCTATGTAACATACAGATAATTAAGTCCCATACCAAAATGTCCAAAACAAGTGTTCAAAGTTAGTGTCCAAAAAATATATTAGAGTGTCCAAAGTTGGTGTAAAAATCAAAAAATTGTGGAGAAAAAAATGTGAAAATATAAATTATGAAAAAATGAAAAATATATAAAAATATAAAAATGTAAAAATATATGAGTTGTGATCAGCAACCCATATGAGAAGTATATAATATATGTGATAGTGAATTGATATCGTGAAGGTGTACACCTAGAAATGTGTATAAAAAATGTGTCATAAAAAATGTGTCATAAAAAATGTATCAAAAAATAGTCAAGTGGATTCTAATACTGGTTAAATAAAGTCCAAATAGCTCAAAAAAAATATATATAATTCCAAGTTAATCCAAATGTGAATGTATAAAGTGCTGGGTTGATGTTCCTCTTCTTAAAAGGTTTATCAAATGTATTGGGATATCCTCCTGTACCTAAAAAAGTGTACAGAAAATAGACATAGTGCAATAAAATCACTTTAAAATAGCAACAAAAGTATTCTACTCACCAGATATATTCTGAGCTGCAATACCAGTATATAGCCAACGCGTTTCGGTCCTCAGGGACCTTTCTCAAGACTGGTAGCAGCTGTCTGGCTTCTACACCTTAAATGTATTTTAATAGCCAATAGGATGGTTTGTAAAAATTGCGCCTAAAATTCACGCCAGAAATTCGCGCCAAAAATTCACGGTAAAAATTTGCGGTAAAAATTACGCTAAAAGTACATTTCTAAAATTGGTTATTATATTGTCCCCCATTTCTAATGTGTCCCAATGAGTATATTAAGTTTTAGGCAAGAATTATCCAATTCTCCTTAATGTCCGCTTACCGGATGTTTATAACGGATGTTGGGGCCCACCGGAAGTAACGTATATTTGCGGACCGGAAGTGACACGCGTGATGCGCGTAACATCCAAAAAAAAAATATCATGTGTATTTGCCGGTGGGAGTTGCCAACTCACTTTTAACATATTGGGGTTAAAGTACATTGACTAGGCAAATTACAAAGTAGCCTAATATGTATGTTAATATATGTAATGGCAATGTTCCTTATAGTTGATGTTACTATATAAAAACAATCTCTATATAAATAAGTATAATTATATAAAACTAAATAATTAGAAATTGGTATTAGTATTGATAGCTCAGAATGTCTGGTACAGAATAAAAATACAAATAAAATATAAATTATGAGATACAAATGAGTACATATAAATGGGTGTCCATATGTAATTACTGTGTTAATGCTTAGCATTTGTAAAATATATTAAAAAATAAAAATAGAAATATAAAAATATAAATATAAAAACGTTATGCAGGAGTAATATATTAATTACCTAACATTACGTGAACAGAGGTAGACATTACTTAAAAACAAGAGTATGATATTATATTGCATAGTATTTGTCTGTATATAACCTGTTAATATTAATTATATTACACCACATGAAAAACTTTACCCCTATCACGAGGATCTCGGTGTCCTATGCAATTTCAGGAGTCTGCCAATAGGTTTAGGGGTAGCTTATATGTTCAAATATATAAAATATATTGTAAAAGCTTTTTGAAACCTTTATTTTAAAAAAGGTTTTGGACCCCATAAAATCCTTTAAAACTTTTTAAAACCATTTTAAAATTTCTTTTGTTTTAAAATTTCTTTAATTTTAAAATAATTGGTTAAGAGTGGGGCTTGTGTTTGAAGCAGTCTACTTTCTTCCCATCTTTCCATATTTTCTGGTTTTCTGGTGTCTTTTGGAGAGTTAGGAATGGGAGAGAATAGTTTTTTGTGTCTCTTATAGTAGGTGGAATATTTCTGTATTGCTGTTTAGACCTTTGGGGAAGATGCAGTCTAGAAGGAAGATCCACTTTGATTCTACTCTCAGAAGTTGTTTTTCAAAATCCCCTCCTCTCCAATTTTTGGTGGGTCTACTAATGCCCATATATTTGAATGTTTTGTTACTTCCTTTATGTTTTTCTTTAAAATGTTTGTATAGCGGAAAATCTTCCTTTCCCCATTTTATCTGTAAAAGATGCTCGCGGATTCTGTCTCGCAGTTTCCTAGAGGTTTGCCCTACATACTGTAATCCGCATCCACATTCAATTAGATATATGATGCCTGAATCCTGGCATCTAATCATTTCTTTCATATTAAAAGACTCTTGTGTTATATTGGATTTGAATGTGTTACTCTTCTTGCCATGTTTGCAAGCCTTGCATGAGAGGCAAGGAAAGAAACCTTTAAGTTGTTTTCCCATGTAGATCTTTTCATTGTGGTTTTCTTAGTTACTTTGGGGACACTAGGATTGTTTTAATGTTTTTTGTTTTTCTGTAAATGAATGTTGGGGATTCTTTTAGATCCTTCCCAATTATATTGTCCTCTTTCAGAAAGTGCCAGTGCTTCTTTATTATTTTTTCGATTAGAAACCTATTTTCGCTGTATTCAGAGATGAAAGTTACCTGTATGGTAATGTCCCTTTCTGGAGTCTTGTCCTTATTTTTGTATTTCAACATAGATCCTCTATCCATTTTCTCAACTTCTTCAATCGTTCTGTTTATGGTTTCCGCATCGTATCCTCTGTCCACGAATCTTTCTTTTAGGATTTTTGACTGTTCTTTCCATTTTCCTCTGTCCGAGCAATTCTTTCTGATCCTCATTAACTGTCCTTTCGGGATGTTTGATTTCCATCTATGGTGGTGGGAACTGGTCTGATGGATGTAATTGCTACAATCCACATCCTTAAAGTACGTAGAAGTAGACACTCTTCCTTCTTTTATCGTTATGTCTAAGTCCAGAAAGTGGATATTTTTCTTACTTATCTCGTACGTGAATTTTAAGTTCATGGTGTTATTATTCATCACATTAATAGTGTGTTGGAGGTCTTCCACAGAACCTCTCCATATAATGAGGATGTCATCTATGTATCTTTTGTATAGGACCAGGTCTGCACCTGCTGGGCAGGAGTCCCAAAAGAGGTTCTCCCATTTTCCCATATATAAGTTGGCATAGCTAGGCGCAAATCTAGCTGTTCCGCATATCTGGTTATAGAACACTCCTCTGTCGTTGAAATAATTATGGCTGAGGATATAGGAGATACCCTCCACAACAAACTCCCTTTGTTCCTGACTCAATTCACTGTCCTTTTTCATGAAGTATTCCACTGCTTCTAAACCCAAATCATGTGGGATACTCGTATAAAGAGCAGTGACATCACAGGTAGCTAATATGTATTGGTCGTCCCATTCCAGACTATTGAGTAGGTTCAGGACTTCTGTAGAGTCCTTAAGATAGGAAGGTAGTTGTTGTACATGTTTCTGAAGTCTTCTATCGATGTATTCTGATAGGTTGCAGGTGATGGAACCAATACCGGATATGATCGGCCTTCCGGGGGGGTTATCCAACCTTTTGTGTATTTTAGGAAGGTAATAGAATACAGGTATCCTTGGATGTTTCATAGATTACTTTGTCTTCCTTTCTGCCTATTCTTTTTGTCCGGAGGGAGAAGGTGACCCTTACCTCACGTAATGTCAGAAATAATCTCTTTCAGCTCAGGACCAAACAGGGTCTTCCCCTTGTAAGGACAGCTAGAAGCTTTGACTTAGATGAAACGTCTGCAGACCAAGGTTTCAGCCATAAGGCCCTGCAAGCCAAGATAGAGAAGCTTGAAATTTTGGCCCCCAACTAAATAACTTGAAGGGTGGCATCCGAGATAAAGACATTAGCTAGCTTAAGAGCCTTTATCCTGTCCTGGATCTTGTCCAAGGGAGTTTCTCACCTGAGGGCATCAGCCAGAGCATCAAAGCAGTAGGCTGCCGCACTCGTGACGGTAGTTATACAGACCGCCGGTTGCCACTGCATACCCTGGTGAACATAAATATTCTTGAGTAGACCCTCTAATTTTTTGTCCATCAGATCTATAAAAGCACAGCTATCCTCTATAGGGATAGTAGTTCTCTTTGCCAAGGTTGAAACAGCTCCTTCTACCTTAGCAACAGTTTGCTAAACCTCTTTAACTGAGTTAGCTATAGGAAACATCTTCTTGAAAATAGGAGAGAAAGGAATACCAGGTCTCTCCCATTCTCTATTAATAATTTCAGAGGCCTTCTTAGGAACTGGAAAAACATCTGTAAACATCTGTAAAGGAAGGTACCTCATAATATCTGTCTAATTTGCTAGACTTTTGGGGGGACAACCATCACTGTGGAGTCACTATCCTCTAGGGTAATTAAAACCTCTCTAAGTAAGAGACAAAGCTGTTCCAGTTTAAACCTGAAAGATACCACTTCTGAGTCGGTCAAATCTGAGATTTCTCCTTCAGATGCCAGAGCAGGAACCTCTTCATCAGATCTGTGAAAAGAGACTTCTGAGATAGCTACCACAGCATCAGAAACCTCGCTAACTGCAGAAATGGACTTTCTCTTGCGACGGCCCTGCAACATTGGAAAGGCAGACAGAGCATCAGAGATAGCAGTAGACATAAGAGAAGCTATGTCCTGTAGTGAAATTCCAGAAAGAACTACAGTAGACGTGCAGGGCACTGCTGGTGAGGCCGATCATTTTTGGGACACTTGGGGAGAAAGTTGCTGCAGAAATTGACCCTCATCAGAAGACTCTTGGACATCTGTCTGAGAGGAGATTGGCTCAGCAAAAATTGTATCCCTAAAATTCACAGTCCTTTCAATACATGTAGGACAGAAAGGGATTGGTGGTTCCACATTTGCATCAAGACCAAGACATAAAGCACATGTAACAGCTTGCACCTCATCTTAGTCCATTTTTTCACATAAAATATTGGTATTGAGCAGAAAAAATACTGGGAATAACAATAAAAACATAATTTATGCTTACCTGATAAATGTATTTCTCTTGTGATGTATCGAGTCCATGGATTCATCCATACTTGTGGGATATTCTCCTTCCTTACAGGAAGTGGCAAAGAGAGCACCCACAGCAGAGCTGTCTATATAGCTCCTCCCTTAGCTCCACCCCCCAGTCATTCGACCGAAGGCTAGGAAGAAAAAGGAGAAACTATAGGGTGCAGTGGTGACTGAAGTTTTTTAAATAAAAATATACTGCCTCTCTTAAATAAACAGGGCGGGCCATAGACTCGATACATCACAAGAGAAATAAATTTATCAGGTAAGCATAAATTATGTTTTCTCTTGTAAGATGTATCGAGTCCACGGATTCATCCATACTTGTGGGATACCAATACCAAAGCTTTAGGACATGGACGAAGGGAGGGACAAGACAGGTACCTTAAACGGAAGGCACCACTGCTTGGAGAACCTTTCTCCCAAAAATAGCTTCCGAAGAAGCAAAAGTATTGAATTTGTAAAATTTGGAAAAAGTATGAAGCGAAGACCAAGTCGCCGCCTTACAAATCTGCTCAACAGAAGCCTCATTTTTAAAAGCCCATGTGGAAGCCACTGCTCTAGTAGAATAAGCAGTAATTCTTTCAGGAGGCTGCTGGCCAGCAGTCTCATAAGCCAAACGGATGATGCTTTTCAGCCGAAAGGAAAGAGAGGTAGCCGTAGCCTTTTGACCTCTCCGTTTACCAGAACAAACAACAAACAATGAAGATGTTTGACGGAAATCTTTAGTTGCTTGTAAGTAGAACTTTAAAGCACGAACCACATCAAGATTGTACAACAGATCTTTGATGAAGGATTAGGACACAGTGAAGGAACAACAATCTCCTGATTGATATTCCTATTAGAAACAACCTTAGGAAGAAACCCAGGTTTGGTACACAAAACCACCTTATCTGCATGGAAAACAAGGTAAGGTGAGTCACACTGTAAAGCAGATAACTCAGAAACTCTTTGAGCCGAAGAGATAGCTACTAAAAACAAAACTTTCCAAGATAGAAGCTTAATATCTATGGAATGCATAGGTTCAAACAGAACCCCTTGAAGAACTTTAAGAACTAAGTTTAGGCTCCATGGTGGAGCAACAGGTTTAAATACAGGCTTGATCCTGACCAAGGCCTGACTAAATGCTTGAACGTCTGGGACATCTGCCAGACGTTTGTGTAAAAGAATAGACAAAGCAGATATTTGTCCTTTTAAGGAAGTAGCTGATAATCCCTTCTCCAATCCTACTTGGAGAAAGGACAATATTCTAGGAATCCTAATCTTACTCCATGAGTAACCTATTTGCGCCAAATCTTATGCTAAATCTTCCTGGTGACAGGCTTTCTAGCTTGAATCAGGGTATCAATGACCGACTCAGAGAAACCACGCTTTGATAAAATCAGGCGTTCAATCTCCAAGCAGTCAGACGCAGAGAAATTATATTTGGATGCGTGAATGGACCTTGGATTAGAAGGTCCTGCCTCATTGGCAGAGTCCACGGTGGAACCGATGACATGTCCACTAGGTCTGCATACCAAGTCCTGTGTGACCACGCAGGTGCTATCAGAATCACCGAAGCTCTCTCCTGCTTGATTCTGGCAACCAGATGTGGGAGGAGAGGAAACAGTGGAAATACATAGGCCAGATTGAAGGACCAGGGTACTGCTAGAGCATCTATCAGTACCGCCTGGGGATCCTGGGACCTGAACCCGTAACAAGGAAGTTCGGCATTCTGACGGGACGCCATCAGATCCAATTCTGGTGTGCCCCATAGCCAAGTCAGCTGGGCAAATACCTCCGACTTAGGAAATCCGCCTCCCAGTTCTCTACCCCTGGGATATGGATTGCCGAGAGATGGCAAGAGTGATCCTCCGCCCATCAGATAATTTTGGTTACCTCCATCATCGCTAGAGAACTCCGTGTTCCTCCTTGATGATTGATATAAGCTACAGTCGTGATGTTGTCCGACTGAAATCTGATGAATTTGGCCGCAGCTAGCTGAGGCCACGCCTGGAGCGCATTGAATATCGCTCTCAGTTCTAGAATGTTTATCGGGAGTAGAGTTTCCTCCCGAGACCATAAGCCCTGTGCTTTCAGAGAGTTCCAGACTGCACCCCAGCCTAGCATGCTGGCATCTGTCGTTACTATGAGCCACTCCGGCCTGCGAAAACACATTCCCTGAGACAGGTGGTCCTGAGACAACCACCAGAGAAGAGAATCTCTGGTCTTCTGGTCCAGATGCAGTTGAGGAGATAAATCTGCATAATGCCCATTCCACAGTTTGAGCATGCAGTGGTCTGAGGTGTAGGCGGTCAAAATGTCCATTGCCGCTACCATGAGTCCGATTACCTCCATACACTGAGCCACTGATGGCTGAGGAATGGAATGAAGAGCTCGGCAAGTGGTTAAGAGCTTTGATTTTCTGACCTCCGTCAGAAATATTTTCATTTCTACCGAGTCTATCAGAGTCCCTAGGATGGAAACTCTTGTGAGAGGGAAGAGGGAACCGCCAAAAGGGACCCAAGCACCTTTGTGAAAATTCTGGGAGCCGTGGCCAACCCGAAGGGAAGGGCCACAAACTGGTAATGCCTGTCCAGAAAGGTGAATCTGAGGAATTGATGATGATCTCTGTGAATAGGGATGTGTAGATACGCATCCTTTAAGTCCACGGTAGAATAGTCCGAATAGTCTCCATCTTGAATGATGGTACTCTGAGGAATTTGTTTAGAATTTTGAGATCCAAGATTGGTCTGAAAGTTCCCTCTTTTTTGGGAACCACAAACAGGTTTGAGTAAAACCCTAGCCCTTGTTCCGCTTTTGGAACTGGGTGGATTACTCCCATGGTATGTAGGTCTTCTACACAGCGTAAGAACGCCTCTCTCTTTGTCTGGTTTGCAGACAATTGAGAAATGTGAAATCTCCCCCCTTCGGGGAGAGTCTTTCAAGTCCAGAAGATATCCCTGGGAAACAATTTCTAAGGCCCAGGAATCGTGAACATCTCTTGCCCAGGCCTGAGCAAAGAGAGAGAGAGTCTGCCCCCTACTAGATCCGGTCCCGGATCGGGGGCTACCCCTTCATGCTGTCTTCAAGGCTTCTTGGCCTGTTTACCCTTGTTCCAAGCCTGGTTAGGTCTCCAGACTGACTTGGATTGGGCAAATTCCCCTCTTGCTTTGCAGCAGGGGAAGCTGAAGCGGGACCACCCTTGAAGTTCCAAAAGGAACGAAAATTATTTTGTTTGGTCCTCATTTTATTTGTTCTATCCTGAGGGAGGGCATGGCCTTTCCCTCCAGTGATGTCTGAAATAATATCTTTCAGTTCAGGCCCGAATAGGGTCTTTCCTTTGAAATGGATGTTCAAAAGTTTAGATTTTTATGACACATCAGCAGACCAGGACTTAAGCCATAACACCCTGCGTGCTAAAATGGCAAAACCTGCCGCTAATTTAGCCAGTTGGAAAGCAGCATCTATAATGAAAGAATTAGCCAACTTAAGGGCCTTAATTCTGTCCATAATATCCTCTAATGGAGTCTCCATCTGAAGAGCCTCTTCTAGAGCCTCGAACCAGAAAGCAGCGGCAGTAGTTACAGGAACAATGCACGCAATAGGTTGGAGAAGAAAACCTTGATGAACAAAAATTTTCTTCAGGAGAACCTCTAATTTTTTATCCATAGGATCTTTGAAAGCACAACTGTCTTCGATAGGTATAGTTGTACGCTTAGCCAGAGTAGAAATAGCTCCCTCCACCTTAGGAACTGTCTGCCACGAGTCCCGCATGGTGTTAGATATGGGAAACATTTTCTTAAAAACAGGAGGGGGAGCGAACGGAATACCTGGTCTATCCCACTCCTTAGTAATAATATTCAAAATCCTCTTAGGGACTGGAAAAACATCAGTGTAAACAGGAACCTCTAAGTATTTGTCCATTTTACACAATGTCTCTGGTACCACTATAGGGTCACAATCATCTAGAGTCGCTAATACCTCCCTGAGCAATAAGCAAAGCTGTTCAAGCTTAAATTTAAAGGCCGTCATATCAGAATCTGTCTGAGGGAGCGTCTTTCCTGAATCAGAAATTTCTCCCTCAGATAACAAATCCCTTACCCCTACTTCAGAACATTGTGAGGGTATATCAGATACGGCTACTAAAGCGTCAGACGGCTCAGCATTTGTTCTTAACCCAGAGCTGTCACGCTTTCCTTGTAAACCAGGCAGTTTGGATAAAACCTCTGTGTGGGTTGTATTCATAACTGTGGCCATGTCTTGTAAAGTAAATTAATTCAACGCACTAGAGGTAGTAGGCGTCACTTTTGAAGGCGTTACTGGTTGTGACACTTGGGGAGAGCTAGATGTTAAACCCTCATTTCCTTCTGTCTGAGAATCATCTATTGCAATATTTTTAAGTGCTAAAATATGCTCTTTATAATTTATAGACATATCAGTGCAAGTGGGACACATTCCAAGAGGGGGTTCCACAATGGCTTCTAAACACATTGAACAAGGATTTTCCTTGGTGTCAGACATGTTAAACAGGCTAGTAATGTAACAAGCAAGCTTGGAAAACACTTTAATCAAAGCAAATAACACTTAGAAAAAAACGGTGCTGTGCCTTTAAGAGAAAAAAAGCTGCACAAACTCTGCAAAACAGTGTAAAAAAGCAGTAAACTCAACGAAATTTTTACAGTAGCATCATAAAGCCTTAGTAACTTTGCACAGCTATGCAAATAAACAATTAACCCCTTAAAGTAAAAACCGGATTGACAAAACGTCAAAAAACAGTAAAAAATGTTCAGCACCTTGCCACAGCTCTGCTGTGGCGCCTACCTGCCCTTTAGGAAGATTTGTGGGGGGAAAAAACTTCTTTACAGCCCTCAAACACAGTAGGAACCTCTGGAGAAGCAGCTGGATGTCTCTGAGGAAAAGAAACTGCGCAACTGAGGTGCGAAAATAGGCCCCTACCACCTCACTCGATGTTATGGGGCCTAAAAGAAACACAACAGAGTGTTTCTTAAACTAGCCATGTGAGTTAATAACCCTTAAACAAGCCACAATGACCCCTTAAATTCCCTCAAAAAAACGTTATATTTGCATTTTTTATAAAAAACAAAAACGTTTTTTCCTATCAGTGTCACCAGTAACTAATAAGCCCTTCATGTAAGCTGGGATTCCTACTAAGTGTCTGAATACAGCTTACCCTTCCCTCGTGGGGATATTGCCAGGCTTTTCTAGAATTAACAGTCTGTCTAGAAAAAAATAGACTGAACATACCTCAATGCAGTTTAGCCTGCAAACCGTTCCCCCAACTGAAGTTTTCCTGTACTCTTCAGCCCTTGTGAGAACAGCAGTGGATCTTAGTTACAAAGTGCTAAGATCATTATCCTACTTGCAGAAATCGTCATCCCTTTTCTGCCAGAGAGTAAATAGTACACACCGGTACCATTTAAAATAAACTTTTGCTTGAGAAAATAAAAACTAACATTTTTGTCACCACACTCACTTTACCCTTCCTAGTACTTAGAGTAGGCAAAGAGAATGACTGGGGGGTGGAGCTAAGGGAGGAGCTATATAGACAGCTCTGCTGTGGGTGCTCTCTTTGCCACTTCCTGTAAGGAAGGAGAATATCCCACAAGTATGGATGAATCCGTGGACTCGATAATCGTACAAGAGAAATAAAAAAACGTTACAGTCTCTTTAAATGTAAACATTTTTTCTCTCTCTTGACAAACTGCTAATTTTGCTGTAGTTATGAAACGATTAGAAAATGTAAGAAAATAATTAAACCTCTGACCCACAGCAACCTGCTGAGGTGTTCCTATCTTAAACAATGCTACCGGATCCCTTATAGAAACAATCCGTTACTGCAACCTGCCAGCAAAACTGAACTAGGACCGCATTTGTGCTAAAAGCGCATGAAAAGTGTTCTACATGCTGCTCTAGCCCAGAAAAAACCCCAGTACAACACATCTGAAGACCTGCAAAAGGATTTGAGAATTCTAAAAATATTCTACGTGCAATGTGCACAAATGCTCGCAGTTTAGTAAGTAAATTACCTACACTTACTGCAATAATGATTCAAGATAAATTGGATTTAGTAGCTATAACAGAGACATGGTACAATGACTCTCACGACTGGGAAACAGTCATACCTGGTTACATCTTGTTTAAAAAAAATAGAATAGGTAAAAAAGGGGGCGGAGTTGCTTTGTACGTGAAAGACAATATTAAAGTAACTGAAATTGTAGAAAAAAATGACAATGTAGAAAGTGTTTGGGTAACTATAGAAACTGAAGGGAAACAGGTGTTTAGAATAGGAGTAGTATATAGACCACCATTACAGGATGAAGCATCAGACAATTTATTAATTGATGAAATAGCCAAAATTACAATGAAGGGCAATGTTATTGTAGTGGGGGACTTTAATATGCCTGATGTAGACTGGGAAGTACCGGTTGCCAAATCAACTAGAAGTAAATATATCCTGGAATCTTTACAAGGGGAATCTCTTGAGCAACTAGTAAAAGAACCAACACGAAAAGGAACTATATTAGATTTAGTACTTACAAACAGTGATATAGTATCTGAGGTGTCTGTGGGTGAGAACTTAGGCTCTAGTGATCATCCGTCTGTATGGTTTAATATTCAGGCAAAGGTACTAAGCAACCATAGTAAAACAAAGTCTTAGACTTTAGATCAACTGATTTTTCTTACATGGGCAGATACCTAGATGAATCCCTAAAAGGGATGGCACAGATTACAGGAGTACAAGAACAGTGGGGATATTTTAAAAATGCTATTCTAGATGCAACTAAACACTGTATTAGGCTTGTTTGTAAAAGTAAAAGAAAAAGAAAACCAATATGGTTTTCAAGAGAAGTAGCACATGCAGTTAAGACAAAAAAGACAGTCTATAAAAAATTCAAACTCACTGGCTCAGAAGAGGATAAAGAAAAATGGAGAACCCATCAAAAGATGACAAAGCAGTTAATCAGAAAGGCTAAAGCTGATGCAGAAGAGAAAATAGCACAATCTGTAAAAAACGGTGACAAAACCTTCTTTAGATATATCAGTGAAAAGAGAAAAACTAACAGAGGGATAGTTAGACTCAAGAATGAGGATAGAGTATTGGAAGAAGATAAACAAATAGCAAACTGTTTAAATGATTACTTTTGTTCAGTCTTTACAACAGATGGTAAAGATAGTGAGATTCTATTAAGGGATGTTACTGTAAATAATAATGTGAGTAGTACTTTTCTTTTTACAGAGGAAGAGGTTTCAAGGGCTATATCAAAAATAAAAGTTAATAAGGCTGTGGGTCCAGATAATATTCATCCAAGAGTTCTAAAAGAACTTCGATCCGTAATAGCTACTCCAATAGCTGATTTATTTAATCAGTCACTTCTAACAGGAGTTGTTCCAAAAGACTGGAAAATTGCCAATGTAGTCCCTCTTCATAAAAAGGGTAGTAGGGAAGATTCTGCTAACTATAGGCCAGTCAGTTTGACCTCAATTGCAGGGAAATTAATGGAAACTCTTTTAAAGGAAAGACTTGTATCTTTCATTCAGACAAACAACTTAGAAGACAAAGGACAGCATGGTTTCACTGCTGGAAGATCATGCCTGACTAATCTAATTGATTTCTTTGACCATGTAACTAAAATAATAGACCAGGGAGGAGCCGTAGATGTTGCCTATCTAGACTTTAGCAAAGCATTTGACACCGTCCCACACAACAAACTTATTCACAAAATGTATTGCCTTGGAATAGATGCTAAGATTGTTAAGTGGGTAGAATGCTGGCTTAAAGATAGACGACAGAGGGTTTCAATTAATGGAGTACATTCAAATGAGGCATCAGTTACTAGTGGTGTTCCCCAAGGGTCAGTTCTTGGGCCTGTTTTGTTTAACATGTTCATAAGTGATATTGGAAGTGGGCTTAAGGGGAAGGTTTGCTTGTTTGCTGATGATACAAAAATTTGTAACAGGGTAGATGTTCCAGGAGGAGTTGATCAAATGAACTGTGACATTAATAAACTAGAGGACTGGTCAAATAAATGGCATCTGAAATTTAATATTACCAAGAGCAAAATTATGCATACAGGATCCAAAAACCCAAAGGCCAATTATAGTCTCAATGGTACATTACTGACTGTAATTAAAGAAGAAAGGGATTTGGGAATTATTATTTCAGATGATTTAAAATTTGGTACACAATGCCGCAGTGCAGCCAGCAAGGCCAGTCAAATGCTTGGTTGCATTGGAAGAGGTTTTAGTAGCAGAAATAGCAAGGTTCTTATGCCACTTTACAGATCATTAGTTAGACCAAATATGGAATACTGTGTACAGTTCTGGAGACCATATCTTCAGACAGATATAAATAAACTAGAAGCTGTCCAAAGGAGGGCTACTAAAATGGTACATGGTCTAAAATATAAAACGTACAAAGAAAGACTCTATGATCTAAATATGTATAGTTTAGAGGATAGAAGGGAAAGAGGTGACATGATAGAAACCTTCAAATATATGAAGGGACTTAATAAAATAGAAGCTGAAAGCATTTTTCGCAAAAAAATAAATGCCAAAACAAGGGGTCACAATCTAAAGTTACAGGGTAGTAGATTCAGGAGAAATTTGAGGAAGCATTTTTTTACAGAAAGGGTGGTGGATTCATGGAATAAACTTCCATTTGAGGTGGTAAACACAAAGACTGTAAAGGAATTTAAAAATGCCTGGGACATGCATAAGGCTATCCTAAGGAAAAAGTAACATGTAATATGGGTAGACTTGATGGGCCTTTTTGGTTCTTATCTACCGTCAAATTCTATGTTTCTATGTTTCTATGCAACTGCTTGGAAATAGTGCTATAAGCAGAGGCTCCAAAAAACAGGAAGTCCCACCCTTCGTGGGCGTGCTGCAAGTCTCTGCTTCCCTCTCAGGGAAAAAACTAAAGTGAAACCACCAGAGCCCTCCATTTAAGTGAAAATAAACTTAGCAACATAACTCCAGCCCCAGTGCCTTCACCTAATCACTGCCCAAGTAAGACTTCTTTTCTGAAAGTCTGAAACTGTCCCCACATAAGTAAGGTTTACCATTAACCCCTTATGTACCGTAGTGCTAATGAAACAAACAGAGACTCCTTAGATCCCAGAAAAAGGCAGCACTTACCTCAAACACTGCCTGGCAGTAGGGCAGTTCCCAAGCTTGAGAGGTCCTCTCCCTCATATTGGCCTGAGAGATAAGCAATGCTGAGTCAGTAATAATCTCAGGCTGAAGGATATGGGGCAGCTGAAAATGGGAGGCGCAGTGAGAATTATGTCCCACTAGTTCCCATAGCTCTAAAGCCACCAGAGCTCTACTGTAGAGACTGATATGGACTAGGCTACACCCCAGAACAAAGTAGCACTCTCGGCCACTACTCATAAAACAAAAAACTCTTGATTGAAGAATCTAAACTAACACCTCACTTTACCTGCTTCCTATCACTAACGTAGGCAAAGAGAATGACTGGAGTGGGAGGGAAGGGAGGAGCTATTTAACAGCTCTGCTGTGGTGCTCTTTGCCTCTTCCTGCTGACCAGGAAGTGAATATCCCATAAGTAATGAAGATGATCCGTGGACTCATCGTGTCTTTAAGAAGAAAACACTTCTCCAATTAAACTCCACTCCTTCACTTTTAACCAGCATATAATCAGACACTTGAGCAAGCCTGCATGATCTGGAAATGAAAACACAAGGCAGGTAACACAAGGATATGTGCATGGGTAAAAAAAAAAAATACTAATTTTTTTTCAGGTACGCTAAGGTATAGATAACAGGTATTCACTTTATTACTTTAAATACAGAATATCGTAGATAAACTTGCATGTATTTGTAGGGAATGTAATTCACAAAGACAAGCTTAATACTAAAGGAGGTGAGAGAGCAATAATCAGAATGTACCTCTCTCAGGATATGTTACAGCTCCTGAAGTACATACTAATTCCCCAACCATAATAAGCCACCAGATAAAACACCTACAGCAAACTGTCTTTGGAGCAGGACCAACATTTATTTTGACTAAGTGGGCCTTTAAAACTTTTCAGCAGGTGTGAAATTGTTCATGTTTATTCATCTGAAGGAAACTGATATAAATGGTAAAATGAATACTACAATGAGTAGAGAAACGCCACATAAACAAAACACTGAAATAGTGAGGTAAAATTTGAAGTAAGGGAAAAAAAGAATGTATATGACAGAAGAACCATACAATTCTACAAACATTTTCAGTATCCATTCCTCAAGTAAAATTTCATGCAGGCATACAGAATTTTAACGGATGTACAGGAATACAGATACCAATCCCATTTCTATAAACTGCTAGAAGATTTTAGAGCTATACAAGTTTGAACATAAATAATAGTGAAAATGATTAACAGTCTTCTCAGACGTACTGTAGTTTTGTTACATAAACACTTCTGTAAACATACTAAGTGTTGGGGTGCTGAGACCTTTATTGCAATTGTGCACTTATTGTTTTATTCTGTTTCAGTGATGAGAGCTAGTAACTGCTGTTTCATACCCAATACCTAAAAACAGAATTTATGCTTACCTGATAAATTACTTTCTCCAACGGTGTGTCCGGTCCACAGCGTCATCCATTACTTGTAGGAAATATTCTCCCCCACAGGGAAAGGCAAGGAGAGCACAAATATAGCTCCGCCCCCCAGTCATTCGATCGATGGTTAGGAGAAAAAGGAGAAACTATAGGGTGCCGTGGTGACTTTAGTGTATAAAGAAAACATTTTTTCAACCTGATTAGGAAAACCAGGGCGGGCCGTGGACCGGACACACCGTTGGAGAAAGTAATTTATCAGGTAAGCATAAATTCTGTTTTCTCCAACATTGGTGTGTCCGGTCCACGGCGTCATCTATTACTTGTGGGAACCAATACCAAAGCTTTAGGACACGGATGAAGGGAGGGAGCAAATCAGGATACCTAAATGGAAGGCACCACGGCTTGCAAAACCTTTCTCCCAAAAATAGCCTCCGAAGAAGCATAAGTATCAAATTTGTAGAATTTGGTAAAAGTGTGCAGAGAAGACCAAGTCGCTGCCTTACATATCTGATCAACAGAAGCCCCATGTGGAAGCCACAGCCCTGGTAGAGTGAGCTGTGATTCGGTCAGGAGGCTGCCGTCCGGCAGTCTCATAAGCCAATCGGATAATGCTTTTCAGCCAGAAAGAGAGAGAGGTAGCAGTAGCTTTGTGACCTCTCCTCTTACCAGAGTAAACGACAAACAAAGATGAAGTTTGTCTAAAATCTTTTGTTGCTTCTAAATAGAACTTTAAAGCACGAACAACATCTAAATTGTGTAATAAACGTTCCTTCTTCGAAACTGGATTCCTGGTTAATATTCTTGTTGGAAACAACTTTTGGAAGAAAACCAGGCTTAGTACGCAAAACAACCTTATCTGAATGGAAAACCAGATAGGGTGGATTACACTGCAAAGCAGATAATTCAGAAACTCTTCTAGCAGAAGAAATAGCAACCAAAAACAGAACTTTCCAAGATAACAACTTAATATCTATGGAATGTAAAGGTTCAAACGGAACCCCTTGAAGAACTGAAAGAACTAAATTTAGACTCCAAGGAGGAGTCATGGGTCTGTAAACAGGCTTGATTCTAACCAAAGCCTGAACAAAAGCTTGTACATCTGGCACAGCTGCCAATCGCTTGTGTAACAAGACAGATAAAGCAGAAATCTGTCCTTTTAGAGAACTAGCTGACAACCCTTTATCCAAACCTTCTTGGAGAAAGGAGAGAATCTTTGGAATTTTAATCTTACTCCAGGAGAATCCCTTGGATTCACACCAACAGATATATTTTTTCCATATTTTATGGTAAATCTTTCTAGTCACAGGTTTTCTGGCTTGGACCAGAGTATCTATCACAGAATTTGAAAACCCACGCTTGGATAAAATCAAGCGTTCAATTTCCAAGCAGTCAGCTGCAGAGAAACTAGATTTGGATGTTCGAATGGACCTTGTACTAGAAGATCCTGTCTCAAAGGTAGCTTCCATGGTGGAGCCGATGACATATTCACCAGGTCTGCATACCAAATCCTGCGTGGCCACGCAGGAGCTATCAGAATCACCGAGGCCTTCTCCTGTTTGATCCTGGCTATGAGCCTGGGAAGGAGAGGAAATGGTGGAAACACATACGCTAGGTTGAACGACCAAGGCGCCACTAATGCATCCACTAGAATCGCCTTGGGGATCCCTGGATCTGGACCCGTAACGATGAATCTTGAAGTTCTGACGGGACGCCATTAGATCCATGTCTGGAATGCCCCATAATTGGGTTAACTGATCAAAGACCTCCGGGTGGAGTTCCCACTCCCCCGGATGGAAAGTCTGACGACTCAAATAGTCCGCCTCCCAGTTGTCTACTCCTGGGATGTGAATAGCAGATAGATGGCAGGAGTGATTCTCTGCCCATTGGATGATCTTGGTTACTTCCTTCATTTGTTCCCCCCTGATGATTGATGTATGCAACAGTCGTTATGTTGTCCGACTGAAATCTTATGAACCTGGCTTCCGCTAGCTGAGGCCACGCCAGGAGTGCATTGAATATTGCTCTTAGTTCCAAAACCATAGACCCTGAGCTTTCAGGGAGTCCCAGACCGCGCCCCAGCCTAAGAGACTGGTGTCGGTTGTGACAATGACCCACTCTGGTCTGCGGAAACTCATTCCCTGAGACAGGTGATCCTGGGTCAACCACCAGAGAAGTGAGTCCCTGGTTACCTGGTCTACTTGAATTTGGGGAGACAAGTCTGTATAGTCCCCATTCCACTGATTGAGCATGCACAGTTGTAATGGTCTTAGATGAATTCGAGCAAAAGGAACCACGTCCATTGCTGCGACCATTAGTCCTATTACTTCCATGCACTGAGCTATGGAGGGTTGAGGAATAGAATGAAGAACTCGACAAGCGTTTAGAAGCTTTAACTTTCTGACTTCTGTCAGGAAGATCTTCATTTCCACAGAATCTATTATTGTTCCCAGAAAAGGAACCCTTGTGGACGGTGACAGTGAACTCTTTTCTATGTTCACCTTCCACCCGTGAGATCTGAGAAAAGCCAACACAATGTCCGTGTGGGCCCTTGCTTTGGAAAGAGACGACGCTTGGATTAGGATGTCGTCTAGATAAGGTGCTACAGCAATGCCCCTCAGCCTTAGGACCGCTAGAAGGGACCCTAGCACCTTTGTGAAAATTCTGGGAGCGGTGGCTAAACCGAATGGAAGAGCCACGAACTGGTAATGTTTGTCCAGAAAAGCGAACCTCAGGAACTGATGATGAGTTTTGTGGATTGGGATATGCAGATATGCATCCTTTAGATCCACGGTAGTCAAATATTGACCCTGCTGGATTGTCGGCAAGATTGTCCGAATGGTTTCCATTTTGAAGGATGGAACTCTGAGTAACTTGTTTAATATCTTTAAATCCAGAATTGGCCTGAAAGTTCCCTCTTTTTTGGGAACCACAAACAGGTTTGAGTAAAAACCTAGACCTTGTTCCCCGGAGGGGACTGGGTTTATCACTCCCATCTTTGATAGGTCTCTTACACAATGTAAGAATGCCTGTTTCTTTATCTGGTCTGAAGATAAGCGAGACAGGTGGAATCTTCCCTTTGGAGGAAGTCCCTTGAACTCTAGTAGGTATCCCTTGGAGACTCTCTCTAGTGCCCAGGGATCCGGAACATCTCTTGCCCAAGCCTGAGCGAAGAGAGATAGTCTGCCCCCTACCAGATCCGGTCCCGGATCGGGGGCTACCCCTTCATGCTGTCTTGGTAGCAGCAGCAGGTTTCTTGGTCTGTTTACCCTTGTTCCAGCCTTGCATGGGCTTCCAAGCGGGTTTGGGCTGGGCCGCGTTACCTTCTTGTCTAGCGGCAGTGGAGTTATTAGCCGGTCCCTTCCTGAAATTGTGAAAGGAACGAAAATTAGACTTGTTCTTAGACTTAAAAGGCCTATCCTGTGGGAGGGCATGGCCCTTACCCCCAGTGATGTCTGAAATATTTTCCTTCAATTCCGGCCCAAAAAGGGTCTTACCCTTGAAAGGAATATTAAGTAACTTAGTCTTGGACGACACATCTGCCGACCAGGATTTTAGCCAAAGCGCCCTCCGCGCTACTATAGCAAAACCTGAGTTTTTCGCCGCCAATTTCGTTATTTGAAAAGCGGTATCCAATATAAAGGAATTAGCTAACTTTAATGCGTGAATTCTGTCCATGACTTCTTCAAAGGAAGTCTCTTTCTGGAGCGACCTTTCTAGTTCCTCGAACCAAAAGGACGCCGCTGAAGTGACAGTAATAACACACGTAGCTGGTTGAAGGATGAACCCTTGCTGAACAAAAATCTTTTTAAGCAATCCTTCCAATTTTATCCATAGGATCTTTGAAAGCGCAGCTGTCCTCTATAGGAATAGTTGTGCGCTTCGCTAGTGTTGAAACAGCTCCCTCAACCTTCGGGACCGTCTGCCATGCGTCCCTTCTAGGGTCTACTATGGGAAACATTTTCTTAAATATAGGAGGGGGGGCAAAGGGTACACCTGGCTTCTCCCACTCCTTATCCACTATGCTCGCTACCCTCTTGGGTATTGGAAAAGCGTCGTCGTGCACTGGGACCTCTAAAAATTTGTCCAATTTGCACAACTTCTCTGGTACTACCATAGAATCACAGTCATCCAGAGTAGCTAATACCTCCTTAAGCAAAGCGCGGAGATGTTCTAGCTTAAACTTAAATGCTACTATATCAGGTTCTGCCTGTTGAGAAATTTTTCCTGAGTCTGAAATTTCATCCTCAGACAGCCCTTCCCTCACAGCCAATTCTGATTGATGTGAGGGTAAAATAGATAAGGCATTGTCAGCGTCTGATTGTTCATCCTTTTTATCTGTATTTAAAACTGAACAATCACGCTTTCTCTGAAATGCTGGCAGTTTGGATAAAAGATTTGCTATAGAATTATCCACTACTGCTGTTAATTGTTGCATAGAAATAAGCACTGGCGCGCTAGGTGTCGCCTGCGCGGGCAAAGCTGGTGTAGACACAGAAGGAGAGGATGTAGAACTATCCCCACTACCTTCATTAGATAAATCATCTTGGGCAACATTATGAAATGTAACAGAGCTGTCCTTATTTTGTTTGTATGGCACAATTATCACAAACACTCGAAGGGGGAACCACATTTGTCTCTACACACACAGAACATAGGTTATCTGATGACCCAGACATGTTAAACAGATTTAGGCAGGCAAACAATGAAATAAAAACGATTTTAAACAAAAACGTTACTGTCTCTTTAAATAATAAAATGACACACTTTATTTCTGAATGTTCAAAAAACTATGAAGGCAATATCCGATTTTTATGAAATTTGGACCCCAGTGTCTTAATGCTTATAAAGTATTGCACAGCAAATATGGAGACTCTAGCTCTTAAAACAAGCAAACCGGAGCTAATTGTTGGATTTAACCGTTTTTATACACCACAATCCCTGCTACAGCATTGCTGTAGCTTTTACCTTCCTTAGGGGTCAACCATTCACAGAAAAAAGCCTTCTGGAGTCACCTTCTGAGCCACAGGACCCTCTCACATGAGACTGCATGCACTGCCTGAAATCAACTGCCAAAATGAGGCCTCCTCCCTCAGTACACTAGAGTGAAGGGGCCTTCCTGACTAGAATTAGGTGTCTAAAACAAGCCAGATCAATAAAAAACGTTCCCAAGTGTATATGAGCTTATAAAACATTTCAAATGCCATGATATTGTAATAAAAACTAATCGATTTGGCCCCTAACAGTGTCTACCAGCATAAAATTCAAAAAGGGGAAGCCTGTTATCTTTTTTGCTGAGGTGAAAGAAAAATGGCTTACCGTTTTCCCTGAGGGGAAAAATGACTGTCATCTAGCATTAGCCTGTGTTGTTAGAAGGAGACTAGTCATACCTGAAGCAGATGAGTCTGCAAGCTGTTACCCCCAACTGAAGTTCTCTGGTTTCAACAGTCCTGTGTGGTAACAGTAATGGATTTTAGTTACTTGTGCTAAAATCATAGCCCTCTTAAACAGAAATCTTCATCACTTTTCTGTTGTAGAGTAAATAGTACAAGCCAGCACTATTTTAAAATAACAAACTCTTGATAGAAGAAATAAAAAACTACAACTAACACCACAAACTCCTCGCCATCCCCGTGGAGATGCTACTTGTTCAGAGCGGCAAGGAGAATGACTGGGGGGCGGAGACAGAGGGGGAGCTATATGGACAGCTCTTGCTGTGTGCTCTCCTTGCCTTTCCCTGTGGGGGAGAATATTTCCCACAAGTAATGGATGACGCCGTGGACCGGACACACCAATGTTGGAGAAATAAGTGCTATTACACATTCTGCCGACTCACCTCCCACTATAACAATCTTCTCTCAAAACGTGAATAGCTTCTTCCCTCCAGAGAAAAGGTCCCTAACGCTACATCACCTTTATAAACAAGATAATAAGCCTAAGGCTTTAACCCTGTATTTTTCTCAGCATTTTTCCCCTTTTTTTAAATGATGCCCTGCGTGGAATAAAATGGTGTTGGTATATTAATCATTTTGAGTTAGTTTGAAATAATAACACGTGATGAGAACAAAGAAGGTAGAATCCTTTTAGTGGTAGGCTTTCTATATAGTCGCATTTCCTGGCTAGAAGGATTATACCTTTTTCTCTAACAGCCACCAAACTTATTGTAGATTGGATTATATACTCTGTAGTAAGTCAGCTTTACCACTTCTATGAACAGCTAAAGCATTAAAGTATTTAACATGGTGGATTGGCAATTTTTGTCTTCTGCCCCATCCAGGTTCGGCTTCTCTGACAAGTTTATACATAGAATATTAGCACTATACACACACAACTGATGGCTAAAATGAGGGTCAATGAGATAAGTTCAACGCCACTCTCAATTAGGAATGGCACTAGACAGGGGTAGCTCCTCTCCCCACTTTTGTTTGCAGTTACTGTACAAATATTAGTTGCTAAGGTGTGTATGCATATATATACACATATATACACACACACATATACATATATATACACACACACACATATATATATATATATATATATATATATATATACACACATACATACAGTATATATACATATACTGTATATACACATACATACACACACACACACAGTGGTATGCCAAAGTTTAGGCACCCCTGTCAATTTCCATGATTTTCATTTACAAATAATTGGGTGTTTGGATCAGCAATTTCATTTTGATCTATCAAATAACTGAAGGACACAGTAATAGTTCAGTAGTGAAATTAGGTTTATTGGATTAACAGAAATGTGCAATATGCATCAAAACGAAATTAGACAGGTGCATACATTTGGGCACCCTTGTCATTTTGTTGATTTGAATAACTGTAACTACCTAGCACTGATTAATTGGAACACACAATTGGTTTGGAGCCCATTAAGCCTTGAACTTGAGAAAAAGTATTTAAGGTGGCCAATTGCAAGTTTTTGTTCTCTTTGACTCTCCTCTGAAGAGTGGCAACATGGGGGCCTCAAAACAACTCTCAAATGACCTAAAAAACAAAGATTGCTCAACATTATGGTTTAGGGGAAGGCTACAAACAGCTATCTCAGAGATTTAAGCTGTGAGGAACATAGTGAGGAAATGAAAGACCACAGGCACAGTTCTTGTTAAGGCCAGAAGTGGCAGGCCATGCAAAATATCGGAGAGGCGCTGAAAAAGCATTCGATGCAATAGTATGGGATCACTTATTCACTTCACTATCCATCCTGATTTGGTAATAGAGGTAATTTCCTTAATTTTGTCAAATTAATTTATAAGGCACCTTGCTCCACTTTGTTTATAAATGGGCAACTCTCCCCCAAGATAACGTTGAAGAAAGGGACTAGACAAGGATGCCCTTTGTCACCTTTATTGGTCAACCTCTCGATAGAACCATAAGCGGTAAGACTTAGACAAGTGTTAACTGGAATTAAGCTGGGAGATGGTAATGTAATCTTATCATTATATGCAGACAACCTACTACTTTTTTTTTTATCTAGAACTGCTCGTAACATACCGATATTACTAGAAATAATTAATGAATTTGGATCATTTTCTGGATATAAAGTAAACTACCCAAAATCAGAACTACTTTGGATTATACAGCCTAAAAACATAATTTATGCTTACCTGATAAATTTATTTCTCTTGTGGTGTATCCAGTCCACGGATCATCCATTACTTGTGGGATATTCTCATTCCCAACAGGAAGTTGCAAGAGGACACCCACAGCAGAGCTGTCTATATAGCTCCTCCCCTAACTGCCATATCCAGTCATTCGACCGAAAACAAACAGTGAAAGGAGAAACCATAGGGTGCACCATAGGGTGCAGTGGTGACTGTAGTTTAAAATTAAAAAATACCTGCCTTAAAATGACAGGGCGGGCCGTGGACTGGATACACCACAAGAGAAATAAATTTATCAGGTAAGCATAAATTATGTTTTCTCTTGTAAGGTGTATCCAGTCCACGGATCATCCATTACTTGTGGGATACCAATACCAAAGCTAAAGTACACGGATGAAGGGAGGGACAAGGCAGGTACTTAAACGGAAGGTACCACTGCCTGTAAAACCTTTCTCCCAAAAATAGCCTCCGAAGAAGCAAAAGTATCAAATTTGTAGAAGTTTGAAAAAGTATGAAGCGAAGACCAAGTCGCCGCATTGCAAATCTGTTCAACAGAAGCCTCATTTTTAAAGGCCCATGTGGAAGCCACAGCTCTAGTAGAATGAGCTGTAATCCTTTCTGGAGGCTGCTGGCCAGCAGTCTCATAGGCTAAGCGGATGATGCTTCTTAGCCAAAAAGAAAGAGAGGTTGCCGAAGCCTTTTGACCTCTCCTCTGTCCAGAGTAGACAACAAACAAAGCAGATGTTTGACGAAAATCTTTAGTAGCTTGTAAGTAAAACTTTAAAGCACGAACCACGTCCAGATTGTGTAATAGACGTTCCTTCTTTGAAGAAGGATTAGGACACAAAGACGGAACAACAATCTCTTGATTGATATTCTTATTAGATACCACCTTAGGTAAAAACCCAGGTTTGGTACGCAGAACTACCTTATCTGCATGGAAGATCAGATAAGGAGAATCACATTGTAAGGCAGATAACTCGGAAACACTACGAGCCGAGGAAATAGCTACCAAAAAAAGAACTTTAAGAACCAAATTTAAGCTCCAAGGTGGAGCAACAGGTTTAAACACAGGCTTGATTCTAACTAAAGCCTGACAAAATGCCTGAACGTCTGGGACATCCGCCAGACGCTTGTGCAAAAGAATAGATAGCGCAGAAATCTGTCCCTTTAAGGAACTAGCTGACAATTCTTTCTCCAATCCTTCTTGGAGAAAAGATAATATCCTGGGAATCCTGACCTTACTCCATGAGTAGCCCTTGGATTCACACCAATAAAAATATTTACGCCATATCTTATGATAGATTTTCCTGGTGACAGGCTTTCGTACCTGAATTAAGGTATCAATGATTGACTCGGAGAAACCACGCTTTGATAAAATCAAGCGTTCAATCTCCAGGCAGTCAGCCTCAGAGAAATTAGATTTGGATGGTTGAAAGGACCCTGAAGTAGAAGGTCCTGTCTCAGCGGCAGAGTCCATGGTGGAAAAGATGACATGTCCACCAGATCTGCATACCAAGTCCTACGTGGCCACGCAGGCGCTATCAAGATCACCGATGCTCTCTCCTGCTCGATTTTGGCAATCAGACGAGGGAGCAGAGGAAACGGTGGAAACACATAAGCCAGGTTGAAGGACCAAGGCGCTGCTAGAGCATCTATCAGCATTGCCTTGGGGTCCCTGGACCTGGATCCGTAACAAGGAAGCTTGGCGTTCTGGCAAGACGCCATGAGATCCAGTTCTAGTTTGCCCCAACGATGAACCAATTGTGCAAACACCTCCGGATGGAGTTCCCACTCCCCCGGATGAAAAGTCTGTCGACTTAGAAAATCCGCCTCCCAGTTCTCTACACCTGGGATATGGATAGCTGATAGGTGGCAAGAGTGAATCTCTGCCCAGTGAATTATCATTGAGACTTCTAACATCGCTAGGGAACTCCTTGTTCCCCCTTGATGGTTGATGTAAGCCACAGTCGTGATGTTGTCCGACTGAAATCTGATGAACCTCATTGTCGCTAGCTGAGATCAAGCCTGAAGAGCATTGAATATCGCTCTTAGTTCCAGAATGTTTATTGGAAGGAGTGACTCCTCCTGAGTCCACGATCCCTGAGCCTTCAGGGAGTTCCAGACTGCACCCCAACCTAGAAGGCTGGCATCTGTCGATACAATTGTCGAATCTGGCCTGCGAAAGGTCATACCTTTGGACAGATGGACCCGAGATAGCCACCAGAGAAGAGAATCCCTGGTCTCTTGATCCAGATTTAGTAGAGGGGACAAATCTGTGTAATCCCCATTCCACTGACTGAGCATGCAGAGTTGCAGCGGACTGAGATGTAGGAGTGCAAACGGCACTATGTCCATTGCCGCTACCATTAAGCCGATTACTTCCATGCACTGAGCCACCGAAGGGCGAGGAACGGAATAAAGAACACGGCAGGAATTTAGAAGTTTTGATAACCTGGACTCCGTCAGGTAAATTTTCATTTCTACAGAATCTATCAGAGTCCCTAGGAAGGAAACTCTTGTGAGGGGGGATAGAGAACTCTTTTCCTCGTTCACCCATGCGACCTCAGAAATGCCAACACTATGTCCGTATGAGACTTGGCAATTTGGAAGTTTTACGCCTGAATCAGGATGTCGTCTAAATAAGGGGCCACTGCTATGCCCTGCGGCCTTAGGACCGCCAGAAGCGACCCCAGAACCTTCGTAAAAAATTCTTGGGGCTGTAGCTAACCCAAAGGGAAGAGCTACAAACTGGTAATGCCTGTCTAGGAAGGCAAACCTGAGAAACCGATGATGATCTTTGTGTATCGGAATGTGAAGATAAGCATCCTTTAAATCCACTGTAGTCATGTATTGACCCTCCTGGATCATAGGTAGGATGGTACGAATAGTCTCCATCTTGAATGATGGAACTCTGAGGAATTTGTTTAAGATCTTTAGATCCAAAATTGGTCTGAAAATTCCCTCTTTTTTGGGAACTACAAACAGATTTGAGTAAAATCCCTGTCCCTGTTCCTCCTTTGGAACTGGATGGATCACTCCTATAACTAGGAGGTCTTGTACGCAGTGTAAGAATGCCTCTCTCTTTTTATCTGGTTTGCAGATAATTGTGAAAGGTGAAATCTCCCTTGCAAATGGATGATTAACCCCTTAGTTCAAAAAACGGATCAAAAAAACGATATAGACGTTTTTTAACAGACACACCAAACTGCCACAGCCTTGCTGTGGGCCTACCTTCCCCAACAAACGATTTTGGAAAGCCTAAGAGCCCTTTAGAGATGTCCTATAGCATTCAGGGGACTCCTGGAGGAAGCTGGATGTCTCAGTCTGTAAAAGTTAGTGTGCAAAAAAGCGCTAAATTAAGCCCCTCCCACTCATAGTAACACAGTGGAAAGCCTCAGGAAACTGTTTCTAGGCAAATTTAAGCCAGCCATGTGGAAAAAACTAGGCCCCAATAAAGTTTTATCACCAAAGTATATATAAAAACGTTTAAACATGCCAGCAAACGTTTTATATTGTAAATATAAAAGAGTATTACCTCAGAAAGTAAGCATGATACCAGTCGCTATTAAATCACTGTATTCAGGCTTACCTTACATAAATTTGGCATCAGCAGCATTTTCTAGCATTCACATCTTCTAGAAAAATCTAAACTGCACATACCTCATAGCAGGATAACCTGCACGCCATTCCCCCGCTGAAGTTATCTCCCTCTTCAGTCATGTGTGAGAACAGCAATGGATCTTAGTTACAACCTGCTAAGATCATATAAATCACAGGCAGATTCTTCTTTTTTTCTGCCTGGAACAAAATAGTACAACTCCGGTACCATTTAAAAATAATAAACTTTTGATTGAAGCAAAATAACAGCTACATTTCACCACTTCTCTCTTACTACCTCCTTGTTTGTATAGAGAGTTGCAAGAGAATGACTGGATATGGCAGTTAGGGGAGGAGCTATATAGACAGATCTGCTGTGGGTGTCCTCTTGCAACTTCCTGTTGGGAATGAGAATATCCCACAAGTAATGGATGATCCGTGGACTGGATACACCTTACAAGAGAAAGACATATTTCTCATTACCCATTTCAAGAGGTTGAACAAATTAAATATCTTGGTCTATATTTAAGTTTAAATCGGGGGTTGTGGTATTCTTTAAACCATCTCAAATCTTTCCAAGAAATTAGATTCTTAATAGAAAAGTGGAGATCATTGCCCATCTCTGTATCTGCCAAAATTATGGTGTTGAAAAACAAAATTTATGCTTACCTGATAAATTTCTTTCTTTTGCGATGTACCGAGTCCACGGTTTCATCCTTACTTGTGGGATATTATCCTTCCTAACAGGAAGTGGCAAAGAGAGCACCCACAGCAGAGCTGTCTATATAGCTCCCCCCTTAAATCCACCCCCCAGTCATTCGACCGAAGGCTAAGGAAGAAAAAGGAGAAACTATAAGGTGCAGAGGTGACTGAAGTTTTCAATAAAAAAATACTATCTGTCTTGAATAGACAGGGCGGCTGTGGACTCGGTACATCGCAAAAGAAAGAAATTTATCAGGCAAGCATAAATTTTGTTTTCTTTTTCAAGATGTACCGAGTCCACGGTCTCATCCTTACTTGTGGGATACCAATACCAAAGCTTTAGGACATGGATGAAGGGAGGGACAAGACAGGAACCTAAACGGAAGGCACCACTGCTTGCAGAACCTTTCTCCCAAAAATAAGCTCCGAAGAAGCAAAAAATATCACATTTGTAAAATTTGGAAAAGGTATGAAGCGAAGACCAAGTCGCAGCCTTACAAATTTGTTCAACAGAAGCATCGTTTTTAAAAGTCCATGTGGAAGCCACCGCTCTAGTAGAGTGAGCTGTAATTCTTTCAGGAGGCTGCTGTCCAGCAGTCTCATAAGCCAAAGGGATGATGCTTTTCAGCCAAAAGGAAAGAGAGGTAGCCGTAGCTTTTTGACCTCTACGCTTTCCAGAATAGACAACAAAGAAGATGTTTGACGAAAATCTTTGGTTGCCTGCAAATAAAACTTCAAAGCACGAACCACGTCCAAGATGTGCAACAGACGTTCCTTCTTAGAAGAAGGATTAGGACACAGAGAAGGAACAACAATTTCCTGATTGATATTCCTGTTAGTAACAACCTTAGGGAGGAACCCAGGTTTGGTACGCAAAACCACCTTATCAGCATGGAAAACAAGATAAGGCGAGTCACATTGTAATGCAGATAGTTCAGAAACTCTTCGATTTGAAGAGATAGCAACTAGAAACAGAACTTTCCAAGATAGAAGCTTAATATCTATGGAATGCATGGGTTCAAACGGAACCCCCTGAAGAACTTTAAGAACTAAATTTAGACTCCATGGCGGAGCAACAGGTTTAAACACAGGCTTGATTCTAACTAAAGCCTGACAGAAAGCCCGAACGTCTGGGACATCTGCCAGACGCTAGTGCAATAGAATAGACAAAGCAGATATCTGTCCCTTTAAGGAACTAGCTGACAATCCTTTCTCCAATCCCTCTTGGAGAAAGGACAAAATCCTAGGAATCCTGATCTTACTCCATGAGTAACCTTTGGATTTGCACCAAAAAAGATATTTACGCCATATCTTATGATAGATTTTCCTGGTGATAGGCTTTCGAGCCTGAATCAAGGTATCTATGACCAACTGCGAGAAACCCCTCTTTGATAAAATCAAGCGTTCAATCTCCAAGCAGTCAGTTGCAGAGAAATTAGATTTGGATGCTTGAACGGACCTTGAATCAAAAGGTCCTGCCTCAGTGGCAGAGTCCATGGTGGCAGAGATGACATGTCCACCAGGTCTGCATACCAAGTCCTGCGTGGCCACGCAGGTGCTATCAAAATCACTGAAGCTCTCTCCTGTTTGATACTGGCAATCAGACGCGGAAGGAGAGGGAATGGTGGAAACACATAAGCCAGGTTGAACGACCAGGGCACTGCTAGAGCATCTATCAGTATTGCCCGAGGATCCCTTGACCTGGACCCGTAACGAGGAAGTTTAGCGTTCTGACGAGACGCCATCAGATCCAATTCTGGTGTGCCCCATAGCTGAACCAGTTGAGCAAACACCTCCGGATGGAGTTCCCACTCCCCCGGATGAAAAGTCTGACAACTTAGAAAATCTGCCTCCCAGTTCTCTACCCCTGGGATATAGATTGCTGATAGATGGCAAGAGTGAGTCTCTGCCAATCGGATTATTCTGGAAACTTCTATCATCGCTAAAGAACTCCTTGTTCCCCCCTGATGATTGATATAAGCCACAGTTGTGATGTTGTCCGACTGAAATCTGATGAATCTGGCTGAAGCCAGCTGAGGCCACACCTGAAGAGCATTGAATATCGCTCTTAATTCTAGAATATTTATCGGTAGGAGGGCCACCTCCTGAGTCCACAAACCCTGTGCTTGCAGGGAATTCCAGACTGCACCCCAGCCCAGTAGGCTGGCGTCCATCGTCACTATAACCCACGCTGGCCTGCGGAAACACATTCCCAGGGACCGGTGATACTGTGACAACCACCAAAGAAGAGAATCTCTGGTCTCCTGATCCAGATTTATCTGAGGAGATAAATCTGCATAATCCCCATTCCACTATCTGAGCATGCATAGTTGCAGTGGTCTGAGATGTAAGTGAGCAAACGGAACTATGTCTATTACCGCTACCATTAGTCCGATTACCTCCATACACTGAGCCACTGACGGCCGAGGAATGGAATGAAGAGCTCGGCAGGTGGCTAAAATCTTTGATTTCCTGACCTCCGTCAGAAATATTTTAATGTCCACCGAGTTTATCAGAGTCCCTAGGAATGAAACTCTTGTGAAGGGGGAAAGAGAGCTCTTTTTTACGTTCACCTTCCACCCATGAGATCTTAGAAAGGCCAACACGATGTCCGTGTGAGACTTGGCTAGTTGGAAAGTCGATGCTTGAATTAGGATGTCGTCTAGATAAGGCGCCACTGCTATGCCCCACGGCCTTAGCACCGCCAGAAGGGACCCTAGCACCTTTGTGAAAATTCTGGGAGCCGTGGCCAACCTGAAGGGAAGAGCCACAAACTGGTAATGCTTGTCCAGAAAGGCAAACCTGAGGAACTGGTGATGATCCTTGTGGATAGGAATGTGTAGATACGCATCCTTTAAGTCCACGGTGGTCATATATTGACCCTCCTGGATCATTGGTAAAATAGTCCGAATGGTCTCCATCTTGAAGGATGGGACTCTGAGGAATTGGTTTAGGATCTTGAGATCTAAGATTGGTCTGAAGGTTCCCTCTTTTTTGGGAACCACAAACAGATTGGAGCAGAACCCCTGCCCCTGTTCTGTTTTCGGAACTGGGCAGATCACTCCCATGGTAAATAGATCTTCTACACAGCGTAAGAACGCCTCTCTTTTTGTCTGGTTTACAGACAATTGAGAAAGATGGAATCTCCCCCTTGGAGGAGAATCTTTGAAATCTAGAAGATAACCCTGGGTTACGATTTCTAAAGCCCAGGAGTCCTGAACATCTCTTGCCCAAGCCTGAGCAAAGAGAGAAAGTCTGCCCCCTACTAGATCCGCTCCCGGATCGGGGGCTACCCCTTCATGCTGTCTTGGTGGCAGCAACAGGCTTCTTGGCCTGTTTACCTTTGCTCCAAGCCTGGTTAGGTCTCCAGACTGGCTTGGATTGAGCAAAGTTCCCCTCTTGCCTTGCAGCAGGGTAAGAGGAAACAGGGCCACCTTTGAAGTTTCGAAAGGAACGAAAATTATTTTGTTTGGTCCTCATCTTATTTGACTTATCCTGAGGGACGGCATGACCCTTCCCTCCAGTGATATCTGAAATGATCGCTTTCAGTTCAGGCCCGAATAGGGTCTTACCCTTGAAAGGGATGGTCAAAAGTTTAGATTTTGATGACACATCAGCCGACCAGGACTTAAGCCATAACGCTCTACGCGCTAAAATGGCAAAACCTGAATTCTTTGCCGCTAATTTAGCCAGATGAAAAGCGGCGTCTGTAATGAAAGAATTAGCTAGCTTAAGAGCCCTAATTCTATCCAGAATATCATCTAATGGGGTCTCCACTTGAAGAGCCTCTTCCAGAGCCTCAAACCAAAAGGCAGCTGCAGTGGTTACAGGAACAATACACGCTATAGGCTGGAGAAGAAAACCCTGATGAACAAAAATTTTCTTTAGGAGACCCTCCTAAAGTCTAACCCTAAAAGGTTCTTTAAGTACATAAATAGCAAAAAGTCTAAGAAGGATAATATAGGTACATTAAAATGTGTGGAGGGTAGCATGATAAATAATGACAGGGAGAAGGCTGAGGTACTAAACCAGTTTTTTTCTTCAGTATACACAAGAGAGGAACCATTGAATGATACTTTGGAACAGAATAGAACATGCCAGTCCATACCACTAACTGGGTTTTGTTTAGAGGATATCAGGAAAAAACTAAAAAATATTAAGGTAAATAAAACTCCAGGCCCAGATGGAATACACCCAAGGGTGTTAAGTGAACTTAGCACTGTTATAGACAAACCTTTACTCTTAATTTTTCAAGACTCATTATCCTCAGGCATGGTACCCCAGGATTGGCGTAAAGCTGATGTGGTGCCACTCTTCAAAAAGGGAAGCAGGGATGATCCAGGAAGCTATAGACCAGTTAGTCTGACATCAATAGTGGGGAAGATATTTGAAGGGATTATAAGGGATTATATTGATGAGCATATTCGTGTAAACAAGATTATGAGTTCTAATCAGCATGGCTTTAGGAGAAATAGATCATGTCAAACTAATCTAATTAGATTCTACGAGGAAGTAAGTAAAAATATAGATAAAGGGGAATCAGTTGATGTGATATACTTAGATTTTGCAAAGGCATTTGATACAGTGCCACATGAGAGATTAATGCACAAAATTAAGGGACTGGGAATAGCTGAAAATGTTAGCTCGTGGATAAATAACTGGATAAAATATAGGGAGCAACGAGTAGCAGTAAATGGATCATACTCAGATTGGACAAAGGTAATCAGTGGCGTCCCCCAGGGATCAGTACTGGGCCCTGTTCTTTTTAATATTTTTATAAATGACTTGGAGCAAGGATTAAATAGCGACATCTCTATTTTTGCAGATGATACTAAGTTAAGTAAGGTCATTAGGTCAGAGCAGGATGAACTCTCTTTGCAAAGGGATTTGCTAAAATTAGAACTATGGGCAAGTGAATGGAAAATGAGATTTAATACGGAAAAATGTAAGGTTCTACATTTTGGAAGTAAAAATAAGCAGGCTATGTATTTTTTAAATGGGAAAAGACTTAGCCAAACACAGGAGGAAAGGGATTTGGGAGTAGTAATAGATAACAAGCTAAAGATGAGTGCACAATGCAGGGCAGCGGCTTCAAAGGCTAATAAGATACTAGCATGTATTAAAAGAGGCATTGATTCAAGGGAGGAAAGCATAATTCTGTCATTATATAAAGCCCTGGTAAGACCTCACCTTGAGTTTGGAGTGCAGTTCTGGGGACCGATTGCTAAAAAAGATATTACAGAACTAGAAAAAGTTCAGAGAAGGGCCACAAAGCTAATAAGGGGATTGGAGAAATTAACCTATGAGGAGAGGCTAGCCAAACTGGGTCTGTTCTCTTTAGAAAAAAGGCGCTTGAGAGGTGACATGATTACTTTATATAAATATATTCAAGGCCCATATACAGAGATGGCAGAAGCTCTTTTTATTCCAAGAAAATTGGTTCTGACAAGAGGTCATAATTTAAGGTTGGAGGAAAGGAGATTTAATCTCCTGCAACGGAAACGTTTTTTCACTGTAAGAGCAATAAAATTGTGGAACTCATTACCAAAGGAGGTAGTGAATGCCAATACCATAGATACATTTAAAAATAGTCTGGATAAATTTCTGTATATAAACAAAATTCATGGATATGATTGCTAGTATTAAATGGGTCACATTTTAATGGGGTTATTTAAGCTTAACTGGAGCTTTTTGTAAGTATTTTAGATTTGTATAGGTTGAACTCGATGGACTTCAGTCTTTTTTCAACCTTATCTACTATGTTACTATGTTACTATGTATGTTACCCTCTAATTTTTTATCCATAGGGTCTTTGAAAGCACAACTGTCCTCAATAGGTATCGTTGTACGCTTAGCCAGAGTAGAAATAGCTCCCTCCACCTTAGGGACCGTCTGCCACAAGTGCCGCATGGTTTCGGATATGGGAAACATCTTCTTAAAAATAGGAGGGGGAGCGAACAGAATACCTGGTCTATCCCACTCCTTAGTAACAATATCCGAAATCCTCTTAGGGACCGGAAAAACATCAGTGTAGACAGGAACCTCTAAATATTTATCCATTTTACACAATTTCTCTGGAAATACAATAGGGTCACAATCATCCAGAGTCGCTAAAACCTCCCTAAAGCAATAAGCGGAGGTGTTCTAGCTTAAATTTAAAGGCCGTCATATCTGAATCTGTCTGAGGGAACATCTTTCCTGAATCAGAAATCTCTCCCTCAGACAGCAAATCCCTCATCCCTACCTCTGAACATTGTGAGGGTACATCGGATACGGCTACTAAAGCGTCAGAAGGCTCAGCATTTGTTCTTAACCCAGAGCTACTGCACTTCCCTTGCAACCCAGGCAGTTTAGATAAAACCTCTGTGAGGGTAGAATTCATAACTGTGGCCATATCTTGCAAGGTGAAAGAATTAGACACACTAGAGGTACTTGGCGTCACTTGTGCGGGCGTTACTGGTTGTGACACTTGGGGAGAAATAGATGGCATAACCTGATTTCCTTCTGTCTGAGAATCATCCAGTGCCAAACTCTTATAAGTCAAAATATGCTGTTTGCAATTTATAGACATATCAGTACATGTGGGACACATTCTAAGAGGGGGTTCCACAATGGCTTCTAAACATATTGAGCAAAGAGTTTCCTCAATGTCAGACATGTTGAACAGGCTAGTAATGAGACAAGCAAGCTTGGAAAACACTTTATTCAGTGAAAAAACAACAATTTTAAAAAACGGTACTGTGCCTTTAAGAGAAAAAAGGCATACACAATCTGCAAAACAGCTTAAAAATACCTCAAATGTTTCGAAATTTTTACAGCAGATTCAATAAGCTTTAGTAAGATTGCACCACAAGCAAATTAAACATTTAACCCCTAAATATGGAAACCGGATTGACAAAGTGCCAAAAACCGGAAAAACATAATTTATGCTTACCTGATAAATTTATTTCTCTTGTAGTGTGTTCAGTCCACGGGTCATCCATTACTTATGGGATATATTCTCCTTCCTAACAGGAAGTTGCAAGAGGATCACCCAAGCAGAGCTGCTATATAGCTCCTCCCCTCACATGTCATATCCAGTCATTCGACCGAAACAAGACGAGAAAGAACTATAGGGTGCAGTGGTGACTGGAGTTAAAATTTAAAATTTAGAACCTGCCTCAAAAAGACAGGGCGGGCCGTGGACTGAACACACTACAAGAGAAATAAATTTATCAGGTAAGCATAAATTATGTTTTCTCTTGTTAAGTGTGTTCAGTCCACGGGTCATCCATTACTTATGGGATACCAATACCAAAGCTAAAGTACACGGATGAAGGGAGGGAAAAGGCAGGAACATTAAACAGAAGGAACCACTGCCTGTAGAACCTTTCTCCCAAAAACAGCCTCCGAAGAAGCAAAAGTGTCAAATTTGTAAAATTTGCAAAAAGTATGAAGTGAAGACCAAGTTGCAGCCTTGCAAATCTGTTCAACAGAGGCCTCATTTTTAAAAGGCCCAAGTGGAAGCCACAGCTCTAGTAGAATGAGCTGTAATTCTTTCAGGAGGCTGCTGTCCAGCAGTCTCATAGGCTAAACGTATTATGCTACGAAGCCAAAAAGAGAGAGAGGTAGCCGAAGCCTTTTGACCTCTCCTCTGTCCAGAGTAAACGACAAACAGGGAAGAAGTTTGTCGAAAATCTTTAGTTGCCTGTAAGTAGAACTTCAGGGCACGGACCACGTCTAGATTATGCAAAAGACGTTCCTTCTTTGAAGAAGGATTAGGACACAATGATGGAACAACAATCTCTTGATTTATATTCCTGTTAGAAACAACCTTAGGCAAAAACCCAGGTTTAGTACGCAGGACTACCTTGTCTGAATGAAAGATCAGATAAGGAGAATCACAATGTAAGGCAGATAACTCAGAGACTCTTCGAGCCGAGGAAATAGCCATCAAAAACAGAACTTTCCAAGATAAAAGCTTGATATCAATGGAATGAAGGGGTTCAAACGGAACACCCTGAAGAACTTTAAGAACCAAGTTTAAGCTCCACGGAGGAGCAACAGCCTTAAACACAGGCTTAATCCTAGCCAAAGCCTGACAAAAAGCCTGGACGTCTGGATTCCCTGCCAGACGCTTATGTAAAAGAATAGACAGAGCAGAAATCTGTCCCTTTAGTGAACTAGCGGATAAGCCCTTTTCTAAACCCTCTTGTAGAAAAGCCAATATCCTAGGAATCCTAACCTTACTCCATAAGTAACTCTTGGATTCACACCAATATAAATATTTACGCCATATCTTATGGTAAATTTTTCTGGTAACAGGTTTCCGAGCCTGTATTAATGTATCAATAACCGAATCCGAAAACCCACGCTTTGATAGAATCAAGCGTTCAATCTCCAAGCAGTCAGCCTCAGAGAAATTAGGTTTGGATGGTTGAAAGGACCCTGAATTAGAAGGTCCTGCCTCAGAGGTAGAGACCATGGTGGACAGGACAACATGTCCACTAGGTCTGCATACCAGGTCCTGCGTGGCCACGCAGGCGCTATCAGAATCACTGATGCTCTCTCCTGTTTGATCCTGGCAATCAGTCGAGGTAGCAACGGAAAAGGTGGAAACACATAAGCTATGTTGAAAACCCAAGGGGCTGCAAGAGCATCTACCAGCACCGCTCCTGGGTCCCTGGACCTGGATCCGTAACGAGGAAGCTTGGCGTTCTGGCGAGATGCCATAAGATCCAGATCTGGTTTGCCCCAACGACGAATCAGTTGAGCAAATACCTCCGGGTGTAGTTCCCACTCCCCCGGATGAAAAAAGTCTGGCGACTTAGAAAATCCGCTTCCCAGTTCTCCACACCTGGGATGTAGATCGCTGACAGGTGGCAAGAGTGTGACTCTGCCCAGCGAATTATCTTCGAGACTTCCAACATCGCTAGGGAACTCCTGGTTCCCCCTTGATGATTGATGTAAGCCACAGTCGTGATGTTGTCCGACTGAAACCTGATGAACCTCAGTATCGCTAACTGAGGCCAAGCTAGAAGAGCATTGAATATTGCTCTTAATTCTAGAATGTTGATTGGTAGGAGTTTCTCCTCCTGAGTCCACGATCCCTGAGCCTTCAGGGAGTTCCAGACTGCTCCCCAGCCTAGAAGGCTGGCATCTGTTGTTACAATCGTCCAATCTGGTCTGCAAAAGGTCATTCCTTCGGACAGATGGACCCGTGACAACCACCAGAGAAGAGAATCTCTGGTTTCCTGGTCCAGATTTAGCAAAGGGGACAGATCTGAGTAATCCCCGTTCCACTGACTTAGCATGCATAGTTGCAGCGGTCTGAGATGCAGGCGCGCAAATGGCACTATGTCCATTGCCGCGACCATCAAGCCGATTACTTCCATACACTGAGCTACTGATGGGCTCGGAATGGAGTGAAGGGCACGGCAAGCATTGAGAATCTTTGATAACCTGGACTCCGTCAGGTAAATTTTCATCTCTACAGAATCTATAAGAGTCCCTAGAAAAGGAACCCTTGTAAGCGGTAACAGAGAACTCTTTTCCACGTTCACTTTCCACCCATGCGACCTCAGAAATGCTAGAACTATCTCTGTATGAGACTTTGCATTTTGAAAACTTGACGCTTGAATCAGAATGTCATCTAGGTACGGAGCCACCGCTATGCCTCGTGGTCTTAGTACCGCCAGAAGTGAGCCCAGAACCTTTGTAAAAATTCTCGGGGCCGTAGCTAACCCGAAGGGAAGAGCTACAAACTGGTAATGCCTGTCTAGAAAGGCAAATCTTAGGTACCGATAATGATCTTTGTGAATCGGTATGTGAAGGTAGGCATCCTTTAAGTCCACTGTGGTCATATATTGACCCTCTTGGATCATGGGCAGGATGGTCCGAATGGTTTCCATCTTGAACGATGGAACCCTTAGGAATTTGAGTAAAACCCTTGTCCTTGTTCCGTTCGCGGAACTGGGTGGATCACTCCCATCACTAAGAGGTCTTGTACACATTGTAGAAATGCCTCTTTCTTTACTAGGTTTGTTGATAACCTTGACAGATGAAACCTCCCTTGTGGAGGAGAAGTTTTGAAATCCAGAAGGTATCGCTGAGATATAATATCCAACGTCCAGGGATCCTGTACATCTCTTGCCCAGGCCTGGGCGAAGAGAGAAAGTCTGCCCCCCACTAGATCAGTCTCCGGAGAGGGGGCCCTGTCTTCATGCTGTCTTAGAAGCGGAAGTAGGCTTTCTGGCCTGCTTGCCCTTGTTCCATGACTGGTTGCCTTTCCAACCCTGTCTGTAACGAGCAGTAGTTCCTTCCTGTTTTGGAGCGGAGGAAGTTGGTGCTGCTCCTGCCTTGAAGTTACGAAAGGCACGAAAATTAGACTGTTTGGCCTTTGATTTGGCCCTGTCCTGAGGAAGGGTGTGGCCCTTACCTCCCGTAATGTCAGCAATAATTTCCTTCAAGCCGGGCCTGAATAAGGTCTGCCCTTTGAAAGGAATGTTAAGTAGTTTAGACTTAGAAGTTACATCTGCTGACCAGGATTTAAGCCATAGTGCCCTGCGCGCCTGTATGGCGAATCCGGAATTTTTAGCCGTAAGTTTGGTTAAATGCACTACAGCATCCGAAACAAACGCATTAGCCAGTTTAAGCGTTCTAACTTTGCTCAAAGTCTCATCCAATGGTGCTGTGCGAATCGCCTCTTCCAGAGATTCAAACCAGAATGCCGCTGCAGCCGTGACAGGCGCAATGCATGCAAGAGGCTGCAATATAAAACCTTGTTGAACAAACATTTTCTTAAGGTAACCCTCTAATTTTTTATCCATTGGATCTGAGAAAGCACAGCTATCCTCCACCGGGATAGTGGTACGCTTGGCTAAAGTAGAAACTACTCCCTCCATCTTAGGGACCGTCTGCCATACGTCTCGTGTGGTGGCGTCTGTAGGGAACATTTTTCTAAATATCGGAGGAGGGGAAAAGGGCACACCGGGTCTATCCCACTCCTTACAAATAATTTCTGTAAGCCTTTTTGGTATAGGAAAAACGTCAGTACACACCGGTACCGCATAGTATCTATCCAACCTACATAATTTCTCTGGGATTGCCACCGTGTCGCAATCATTCAGAGCCGCTAACACCTCCCCTAGTAACACGCGGAGGTTCTCAAGCTTAAATTTAAAATTTGAAATTTCTGAATCCGGTCTCCCCGGATCAGAACCGTCACCGACAGAATGAAGCTCACCGTCCTCATGTTCTGCAAATTGTGACGCAGTATCGGACATGGCTCTCGTGTCATCAGCGCGCTCTGTCCTTAACCCAGAGTTATCGCGCTTGCCTCTTAATTCGGGCATATTGTATAATACTTCTTTCATAACATTAGCCATATCATGTAAAAGTGATTTGTAAGGGCCTTGATGTACTTGGCACCTCAATCTTACGCACCTCCCGAGCGGGAGACGCAGGTACTGACACGTGAGGAGAGTTAGACGGCATAACTTCCCCCTCGTTGTCTGGTGATAATTTCTTTATCGGTACAGATTGACTTTTATTCAAAGTAATATCAATACAATTGGTACACATTTCTATTGGGCTCCACATCGGCTTTTGAACATAATGAACAAGCAGATTCCTCTGTATCACACATGTTTAAACAGACTAGCAATGAAGCTAGCAAGCTTGGAAATCACTTTCAATAAGTTTACAAGCAATATAAAAAACGCTGCAGCGCTTTTAAAAAAACACAGTTGAATAACAAAGAAAACTAATTCAGTTATAGTCAACAATTCTTAACGAGAAATGTATTAATTAGCAGAGGATTGCACCCATTAGCAAAAGGATGATTAACCCCTCAATACCCAAAAACGGATATCAAATTAAGATTTAACGCTTTTATCACAGTCAAACACACTGTCACAGATCTGCTGTGACTGATTACCTCCCTCAAAAACGAATTTTGAAGACCCCTGAGCTCTCTAGAGACGTCCTGGATCAAGGAGGAAGAAACAGGAAGACTGTGCTAGAATTTTAACCGCGCAACAAGGCGCTAAAACAAGGTCCCTCCCACTCATATTACAACAGTGGGAGACCTGATATAACGGTTTCTATGCAGAAAATACGTTAGCCATGTGGAAAAAAATCATGCCCAAAAAGATTTATCACCAAAGTACCTCACAAAACGAATAACATGCCAGTAAACGTTTTAAAAACAACATTTTGAATGTCATGCAAAGTTATCACTAAGCCTGCTACCAGTCGCTTCCACTGCAGATAAAGGCTTAAACATTCAGTATTAACAGTATTTTCTCAGTCAAATTCTAGTCCCTAGAAAATAACTCAACTGCGCATACATTTATCAGCCTGATACCAGTCGCTACTACTGCATTTAAGGCTGTACTTACATCATATGGGTAACAGCAGTATTTTCTTAGTCAATTCCATTCCCAGAAAATAATGTACTGCACATACCTCATTTGCGGGGGACCCCGCATGCTATTCCCCTCTTTCTGAAGTTACCCTACTCCTCAGAATGTCGAGAACAGCCAGCGGATCTTAGTTACGTCTGCTAAGATCATAGAAAAACGCAGGCATTTTAAAATAACAAACTTTTGATTGAAGAATAATTAAGTAAAAACTCCAACTCCTCTCGCGACCTCCTTCTTTGTTGAGGGTTGCAAGAGAATGACTGGATATGACATGTGAGGGGAGGAGCTATATAGCAGCTCTGCTTGGGTGATCCTCTTGCAACTTCCTGTTGGGAAGGAGAATATATCCCATAAGTAATGGATGACCCGTGGACTGAACACACTTAACAAGAGAAAAACCCTGTCAGCACCTTGCCACAGCTCTGCTGTGGCGCCTACCTGCCCTTATGGATTGGTAATGTGGGGATAAAGCTTCGTCTTGGCCCAAAAAGTTCACCAGGACCCTCCGGTGTTGTAGCTTGCTGCTTGTCATGAGAAAACAACTGAGGCGCAAAATTAGGCCCCGCCCATATCACTCAATGTTACTAAGGCCTCCAAAAAAACACACCAAGCGTTTTTACCAGCCATGTGGGTTCTAAAACCCCAAAAAGCCAAGTGTACCCTCAATACAGTTGTCCCTCAAAAGTTTATTATCAGCACTCCCAGAACACACAACCGTTCAAACTGAGTGTCAACCATAAGTTTAGCCCTTTATGCAAGCTTAGTAATGCCACTATAGGTCTAGGATTACTGCTTACCCTTACCCTTATGGGGATACTGTCAGCCTTTCTGAAATATCAGTCTTTCCAGAAAAAATGACTGAACATACCTTATTGCTGTATAGCATGGAACCGTTCCTCACACTGAAGTTTCCTGTACTCCTCAGCCTCTGTGGGAACAGCATTGGATCTTAGTTACAAATGCTAAGATCATCATCCTCTAGGCAGAAATCTTCATCCATAGAGCCCAATAATGAAAAAACATTTTAGAAACTTTTATATAAAATGGGTGAATATTATTAGATTACAACCATCGGAGGTACAAGTAGAGATTTTGAAGCCCCTGCGAGAATCAGGTCTCAGAGGAGTTATAGAATTTGGGACAGTATTAGATAACATATTTGGCACTAGGAGGAAATAGTTGACAGTAAGAGAGACCCAATTTTTCAACTTGTGGGGATTTTTTCCCCCTTTTTGTTTCTCTCTCTTCCTTTTTTCTCTGTCGCGTTGTGTCTTGTCTTGTTTTATCTTGTTTGGTTTTGTCTTGTTTTATGGCATGTGGTGTGTATATATTATAAAAGTCCCAATTCAGGTACTAAGAGTAAATGGACTTTTTGCATTAGATAATTAATGATTTCTTTGAAGGATAGAGACATTGTCATAGGCTGAGGGTCTTAGTTGGATTTTGTTAGAATTTAATTATTATAAGGTTACCCAGTATGTAGGGCAATTGATTGTGGTATGGCTCTATACATATGTTTCTTTTTTTATATGATTCTGTGTAAAGTATCATGAATTGGTATGTAAATAAAAAAATAAAAATAAATATCGGAGAGGTAAAGGATGGTGAGAACGGTCAAAAACAGCCCACAGACCACCTCCAAAGACCTACAACATCATCTTGATGTTTCATCAGAGATGCCTGATGAAACAGCTAGCACAGCTGAGAAACAGGTTGCAATCTGTTGGTAACATGCGGCTAGATTACGAGTTTTGCGTTATGAGTAAAAAAGCAGCATTAAGGCTCATAATGCTGCTTTTTCACTACCACTGCTATTACGAGTCTTGTAGGTACAGCTGTCCCGCACACTTTTTGGGCCGTACCGCAAATTAACTTACGCAATTTGCATAAAGTCTTTTTTCAATAGGATTTTCATAGTGCCAGTATTACAAGCTTTTTTTTTAGGCCAAAAAGTGAGTGGTACAGCCTATCCCGCAAGATTCGGAACGCATTCTAAAGTCAGTAGTTATGAGTTTTATGCTACAAAGCTGTATAACTAAAGTGCTAAAAAGTACACTAACACCCATAAACTACCTATTAACCCCTAAACCGAGGCCCTCCCGCATCGCAAACACTATAATAAAATTATTAACCCCTAATCTGCCGCTCCGGACATCGCTGCCACTAGAATAAACATATTAACCCCTAAACCACCGTACTCCCACATCACAAACACTAGTTAAATATTATTAACCCCTAATCTGCCGTCCCTAACATGGCCGCTACTTACCTGAATATATTAACCCCTAATCTGCCTTCCCAAACATCGCCGCCACTATACTAAAGTTATTAATCCCTAAACCTAAGTCTAACCCTAACCCCCCCTAACTTAAATATAATTAAAATAAATCTAAAAAAAAACTACTATTAATAACTAAATAATTCCTATTTAAAACTAAATACTTACCAGTAAAATAAACCCTAAGCTAGCTACAATATAACTAATAGTTACTTTGTAGCTAACTTAGGGTTTATTTTTATTTTACAGACAAGTTTGTATTTATTTTAACTAGGTAGAATAGTTAGTAAATAGTTATTAACTATTTACTAACTACCTAGATAAAATAAATACAAATTTACCTGTAAAATAAAACCTAACCTGTCTTACACTAACACCTAACATTACACTACAATTAAATAAATTAACTAAATTAAATACAATTACTAAATTATAAAAAAAACAACACTAAATTATACAAAATAAAAAACAAATGACAAGATATTTAAACTAATTACACCTAATCTAATAGCCCTATCAAAATAAAAAAGCCCCCCCCAAAATAAAAAAAAACCCTAGCCTAAACTAAACTACCAATAGCCCTTAAAAGGGCCTTTTGCTGGGCATTGCCCCAAAGAAATTAGTTCTTTTACCTGTAAAAAAAATACAAATACCCCCAACAGTAAAACCCACCACCCACACAACCAACCCCCCAAATAAAACCCTAACTAAAAAAACCTAAGCTCCCCATTGCCCTGAAAATGGCATTTGGATGGGCATAGCCCTTAAAAGGGCATTTAGCTCTATTGCTGCCCAAAGTCCCTAATCTAAAACTAAAACCCACCCAAATAAACCCTTAAAAAAGCCTAACACTAACCCCCGAAGATCCACTTAAAGTTTCTGAAGAGCCGACATCCATCCTCAACGAAGCGGCAGAAGTCCTCATCGAAGCCAGCAGAAGTCTTCATCCAAGCGGGCCAAAGTCCTCCTCGAAGCTGGCAGAAGTGGTCCTCCAGACGGGCAGAAGTCTTCATCCAGACGGCATCTTCTATCTTCATCCATCCGGCGCGGGTCCATCTTCAAGACATCCGGCGCAGAGCATCCTCTTCTTCCGATGACTCCCGACGAATGAAGGTTCCTTTAAGTAACGTCATCCAAGATGGCGTCCCTTAGATTCCGATTAGCAAGTTAGCAACGCACCCCTCTTACCGCAAAACTCGTAATCTAGCCGTAAGCTTTTAAATACTTTGGGTAATGTACATACCCATTGGTTTTAATAAAAGTTTGCTGAACTTTATGGAAGCCTGAGTTTTATTGGACCTTTATCTGGGCACTCCCGAGCCCCTACATCCTCTTGAGGATCAGTTCGCAGGGAAACTGAGATCTCAGCTTGCACCACTTAGCACATTGGTGCTGCTTATTTTGTAAGTATATTTTCTCTCTCAAGATTTGCCATTGTTGGTTATACTCGCAGTATTATACTAGGAGGCGCCCTCTTTTTTGTGATCTCCATTCACAGATATTTGGATCAACATCATCTTACTGCAGATGGTGTCACTGTGCATCATTCAACAATTCCGCGCACTTTGCACAAGGAGAAGCTGTATGGGAGAGTGATGCGAAAGAAGCCTTTTCTGCACAAACCACAAACAGAGTTGCTTGAGGTATGCAAACGCACATTTGGACAAGCCAGCTTCATTTTGAAAGAAGGTGCTGTGGACTGATGAAACAAAGATTGAGTTATTTGGTCATAACAAGGGGCGTTATGCATGGCGGCAAAAGAACACAGCATTCCAAGACAAACACTTGCTACCCACAGTAAAATTTGGTGGATGTTCCATCATGCTGTGGGGCTGTGTGGCCAGTGCCGGTACTGGGAATCTTGTTAAAGTTGAGGGTCGCATGGATTCCACTTAATATCAGCAGATACTTGAGAATAATGTTGAGGAATCAGTCACAAAGTTGAAGTTACGCTGGGGCTGGATATTTCAACGACGACCCAAAACACTGCTCAAAATCTACTCTGGCATTTATGCAGAGGAACAAGTACAATGTTCTGGAATGGCTATCCCAGTCCCCAGACCTAAATATCATTGAAAATCTGTGGGGTGATTTGAAGCGGGCTGTCCATGTTTGGCAACCATCAAACCTAACTGAACTGGAGATGTTTTACAAGGAGGAAGGGTCCAAAATCCAGACACTCATTACAGGCTATAGGAAGCTCTACTAAATATTGATGCAATTTTTCTGTTTGGGTGCCTAAATTTATGCACCTGTAATTTCGTTTTGATGCATATTGCAAATTTTCTGTTAATCCAATAAACCTCATTTTACTACTGAAATATTGCTGTGTCCTTCAGTTATTTGACAGATCAAAATGAAATTTCTGATCCAAACACCCAATTATTTATAAAAACAGAATTTATGCTTACCTGATAAATTACTTTCTCCAACGGTGTGTCCGGTCCACGGCGTCATCCTTACTTGTGGGAATATTCTCTTCCCCAACAGGAAATGGCAAAGAGCCCAGCAAAGCTGGTCATATGATCCCTCCTAGGCTCCGCCTACCCCAGTCATTCGACCGACGTACAGGAGGAAATATGCATAGGAGAAACCATATGATACCGTGGTGACTGTAGTTAGAGAAAATAATTCATCAGACCTGATTAAAAAAACCAGGGCGGGCCGTGGACCGGACAAACCGTTGGAGAAAGTAATTTATCAGGTAAGCATAAATTCTGTTTTCTCCAACATAGGTGTGTCCGGTCCACGGCGTCATCCTTACTTGTGGGAACCAATACCAAAGCTTTAGGACACGGATGAAGGGAGGGAGCAAATCAGGTCACCTAAATGGAAGGCACCACGGCTTGCAAAACCTTTCTCCCAAAAATAGCCTCTGAAGAAGCAAAAGTATCAAATTTGTAAAATTTGGCAAAAGTGTGCAGTGAAGACCAAGTCGCTGCCTTACATATCTGGTCAACAGAAGCCTCGTTCTTGAAGGCCCATGTGGAAGCCACAGCCCTAGTGGAGTGAGCTGTGATTCTTTCAGGAGGCTGCCGTCCGGCAGTCTCATAAGCCAAACGGATAATGCTTTTAAGCCAAAAAGAAAGAGAGGTAGAAGTTGCTTTTTGACCTCTCCTTTTACCAGAATAAACAACAAACAAAGAAGAAGTTTGTCTGAAATCTTTAGTGGCCTCTAAATAGAATTTTAGAGCACGGACTACGTCCAAATTGTGTAACAAACGTTCCTTCTTTGAAACTGGATTCGGGCACAAAGAAGGTACAACTATCTCCTGGTTAATATTCTTGTTGGAAACAATTTTCGGAAGAAAACCAGGCTTAGTACGCAAAACCACCTTATCTGCATGGAACACCAGATAGGGCGGAGAACACTGCAGAGCAGATAACTCAGAAACTCTTCTAGCAGAAGAAATTGCAACCAAAAACAAAACTTTCCAAGATAATAACTTAATATCTACGGAATGTAAGGGTTCAAACGGAACCCCTTGAAGAACTGAAAGAACTAGATTAAGACTCCAGGGAGGAGTCAAAGGTCTGTAAACAGGCTTGATTCTAACCAGAGCCTGAACAAACGCTTGAACGTCTGGCACAGCTGCCAGCCTTTTGTGAAGTAAAACAGATAACGCAGAAATCTGTCCCTTCAGAGAACTTGCAGATAATCCTTTCTCCAAACCCTCTTGTAGAAAGGATAAAATCCTAGGAATTTTTATCTTGTTCCATGGGAATCCTTTAGATTCACACCAATAGATATATTTTTTCCATATCTTATGGTAAATTTTTCTAGTTACAGGCTTTCTAGCCTGAATCAGAGTATCTATTACAGAATCTGAAAACCCACGCTTTGATAAAATCAAGCGTTCAATCTCCAAGCAGTCAGTTGGAGAGAAACCAGATTCGGATGTTCGAATGGACCTTGAACAAGAAGGTCCTGTCTCAATGGTAGCTTCCTTTGTGGAGCTGATGACATATTCACCAGGTCTGCATACCAAGTCCTGCTTGGCCACGCAGGAGCTATCAAGATCACCGAAGCCCTCTCCTGGTTGATCCTGGCTACCAGCCTGGGAATGAGAGGAAACGGTGGGAAAACATAAGCTAGGTTGAAGGTCCAAGGTGCTACTAGTGCATCCACTAGAGTCGCCTTGGGATCCCTGGATCTGGACCCGTAACAAGGAACCTTGAAGTTCTGACGAGACGCCATCAGATCCATGTCTGGAATGCCCCATAATTGGGTTATTTGGGCAAAGATTTCCGGGTGGAGTTCCCACTCCCCCGGATGGAATGTCTGACGACTCAGAAAATCCGCTTCCCAATTTTCCACTCCTGGGATGTGGATTGCAGACAAGTGGCAGGAGTGATCCTCCGCCCATTGAATTATCTTGGTCACTTCCTCCATCGCCAGGGAACTCCTTGTTCCCCCCTGATGGTTGATATATGCGACTGTCGTCATGTTGTCTGATTGAAACCTTATGAATTTGGCCTTTGCTAGATGAGGCCAAGCTTTGAGAGCATTGAATATCGCTCTCAGTTCCAGAATGTTTATCGGGAGAAGAGATTCTTCCCGAGACCATAGACCCTGAGCTTTCAGGGGTTCCCAGACCGCGCCCCAGCCCACCAGACTGGCGTCGGTCGTGACAATGACCCACTCTGGTCTGCGGAAGCTCATTCCCTGTGACAGGTTGTCCAGGATTAGCCACCAACGGAGTGAATCTCTGGTCCTTTGATCTACTTGAATCGTCGGAGACAAGTCTGTATAATCCCCATTCCACTGTCTGAGCATGCACAGTTGTAATGGTCTTAGATGAATTCGTGCAAAAGGAACTATGTCCATTGCTGCAACCATCAATCCTATTACTTCCATGCACTGCGCTATGGAAGGACGAAGAACAGAATGAAGAACTCGACAAGAGCTTAGAAGTTTTGATTTTCTGACCTCTGTCAGAAAAATTCTCATTTCTAAGGAGTCTATTATTGTTCCCAAGAAGGGAACTCTTGTTGACGGGGAAAGAGAACTTTTTTCTATGTTTACTTTCCATCCGTGAGATCTGAGAAAGGCTAGGACGATGTCCGTATGAGCCTTTGCTTTTGACAGAGACGACGCTTGAATCAGGATGTCGTCCAAGTACGGTACTACTGCAATGCCCCTTGGTCTTAGAACCGCTAGAAGGGACCCTAGTACCTTTGTGAAAATTCTCGGAGCAGTGGCTAATCCGAATGGAAGTGCCACAAACTGGTAATGCTTGTCCAGAAAAGCGAACCTTAGGAACTGATGATGTTCCTTGTGGATAGGAATATGGAGGTACGCATCCTTTAAATCCACCGTGGTCATAAATTGACCTTCCTGGATGGTAGGAAGGATCGTTCGAATGGTTTCCATTTTGAACGATGGAACCCTGAGAAATTTGTTTAAGATCTTGAGATCTAGAATTGGTCTGAACGTAACCTCTTTTTTGGGAACTATGAACAGGTTGGAGTAAAACCCCATCCCTTGTTCTCTTATTGGAACTGGATGAATTACTCCCATCCTTAACAGGTCTTCTACACAATGTAAGAATGCCTGTCTTTTTATTTGGTTTGAAGATAATTGAGACCTGTGGAACCTTCCCCTTGGGGGTAGTTCCTTGAATTCCAGGAGATAACCTTGAGAAACTATTTCTAGTGCCCAAGGATCCTGAACATCTCTTGCCCAGGCCTGAGCAAAGAGAGAAAGTCTGCCCCCCACCAGATCCGGTCCCAGATCGGGGGCCATCCCTTCATGCTGTTTTGGTAGCAGTGGCAGGCTTCTTGGCCTGCTTACCCTTGTTCCAGCCTTGCATCGGTCTCCAGGCTGGTTTGGGTTGAGAAGTATTACCCCTCTTGCTTAGAGGATGTAGAAGTAGAGGCTGGTCCGTTTCTGCGAAAGGGACGAAAATTAGGCTTATTTCTAGCCTTAAAAGACCTATCCTGAGGAAGGGCGTGGCCCTTTCCTCCGGTGATGTCTGAAATAATCTCCTTCAAATCAGGACCAAACAGTGTTTTGCCCTTGAAAGGGATGTTAAGCAATTTTGTCTTGGAAGACACATCCGCTGACCAAGACTTTAGCCAGAGCGCTCTGCGCGCCACGATAGCAAACCCTGAATTTTTCGCCGCTAATCTCGCTAATTGCAAAGCGGCATCTAGAATAAAAGAGTTAGCCAATTTAAGTGCATGAACTCTGTCCATAACCTCCTCATACGAAGATTCTTTATCGAGCGACTTTTCTAGTTCTTCGAACCAGAAACACGCTGCCGTAGTGACAGGAACAATGCATGAAATTGGTTGAAGAAGGTAACCTTGCTGAACAAACATTTTTTAAAGCAAACCCTCTAATTTTTATCCATAGGATCTTTAAAAGCACAACTATCTTCTATGGGAATAGTAGTGCGTTTGTTTAGAGTAGAGACCGCCCCCTCGACCTTAGGGACTGTCTGCCATAAATCCATTCTGGGGTCGACTATAGGAAATAATTTCTTAAATATAGGGGGAGGCACAAAAGGTATGCCGGGCCTTTCCCATTCCTTGTTTACTATGTCCGCCACCCGCTTGGGTATAGGAAAAACATCGGGGGGCACCGGAACCTCTAGGAACTTGTTCATCTTACATAATTTCTCTGGAATGACCAAATTGTCACAATCATCCAGAGTAGATAATACCTCCTTAAGCAGTGCGCGGAGATGTTCTAATTTAAATTTAAATGTCACAACATCAGGTTCAGCTTGATGAGAAATTTTTCCTGAATCTGAGATTTCTCCATCAGACAAAACCTCCCTCCTGGCCCCTTCAGATTGGTGTGAGGGTATGTCAGAAGCGTTATCATCAGCGTCCTCTTGCTCTTCAGTGTTTAAAACAGAGCAATCGCGCTTTCTTTGATAAGTAGGCATTTTAGATAAAATATTTGCAATAGAATTATCCATAACAGCCGTTAATTGTTGCATAGTAATAAGTATTGGCGCACTAGATGTACTAGGGGCCTCTTGTGTGGGCAAAACTGGTGTAGACACAGAAGGGGGTGATGCAGTACCATGCTTACTCCCCTCATCTGAAGAATCATCTTGGGCACTATTATTATCTGTGGCATCATTGTCCCTACTTTGTTTGGACACCCTGTCACAATTATCACATATATTTAAATGGGGAGACACATTGGCTTTCATACATATAGAACATCGTTTATCTGATGGTTCAGACATGTTAAACAGGCTTAAACTTGTCAACAAAGCACAAAAAACGTTTTAGAATAAAACCGTTACTGTCACTTTAAATTTTAAACAGAACACACTTTATTACTGAATATGCGAAAAAGTATGAAGCAATTGTTCAAAATTCACCAAAATTTCACCACAGTGTCTTAAAGCCTTAAAAGTATTGCACACCAAATTTGAAAGCTTTAATGGTCTTAGATGAATTCGTGCAAAAGGAACTATGTCCATTGCTGCAACCATCAATCCTATTACTTCCATGCACTGCGCTATGGAAGGACGAAGAACAGAATGAAGAACTCGACAAGAGTTTAGAAGTTTTGATTTTCTGACCTCTGTCAGAAAAATTCTCATTTCTAAGGAGTCTATTATTGTTCCCAAGAAGGGAACTCTTGTTGACGGGGAAAGAGAACTTTTTTCTATGTTTACTTTCCATCCGTGAGATCTGAGAAAGGCTAGGACGATGTCCGTATGAGCCTTTGCTTTTGACAGGGGGAGGCACAAAAGGTATGCCGGGCCTTTCCCATTCCTTGTTTACTATGTCCGCCACCCGCTTGGGTATAGGAAAAACATCGGGGGGCACCGGAACCTCTAGGAACTTGTTCATCTTACATAATTTCTCTGGAATGACCAAATTGTCACAATCATCCAGAGTAGATAATACCTCCTTAAGCAGTGCGCGGAGATGTTCTAATTTAAATTTAAATGTCACAACATCAGGTTCAGCTTGATGAGAAATTTTTCCTGAATCTGAGATTTCTCCATCAGACAAAACCTCCCTCCTGGCCCCTTCAGATTGGTGTGAGGGTATGTCAGAAGCGTTATCATCAGCGTCCTCTTGCTCTTCAGTGTTTAAAACAGAGCAATCGCGCTTTCTTTGATAAGTAGGCATTTTAGATAAAATATTTGCAATAGAATTATCCATAACAGCCGTTAATTGTTGCATAGTAATAAGTATTGGCGCACTAGATGTACTAGGGGCCTCTTGTGTGGGCAAAACTGGTGTAGACACAGAAGGGGGTGATGCAGTACCATGCTTACTCCCCTCATCTGAAGAATCATCTTGGGCACTATTATTATCTGTGGCATCATTGTCCCTACTTTGTTTGGACACCCTGTCACAATTATCACATATATTTAAATGGGGAGACACATTGGCTTTCATACATATAGAACATCGTTTATCTGATGGTTCAGACATGTTAAACAGGCTTAAACTTGTCAACAAAGCACAAAAAACGTTTTAGAATAAAACCGTTACTGTCACTTTAAATTTTAAACAGAACACACTTTATTACTGAATATGCGAAAAAGTATGAAGCAATTGTTCAAAATTCACCAAAATTTCACCACAGTGTCTTAAAGCCTTAAAAGTATTGCACACCAAATTTGAAAGCTTTAACCCTTAAAATAACGGAACCGGAGCCGTTTTTACATTTAACCCCTATACAGTCCCAGGAATCTGCTTTGCTGAGACCCAACCAAGCCCAGAGGGGAATACGATACCAAATGACGCCTTCTATAAGCTTTTTCAGTGGATCTTAGCTCCTCACACATGCATCTGCATGCCTTGCCTTCCAAAAACAACTGCGCATTAGTGGCGCGAAAATGAGGCTCTGCCTATGACTAGAGAAGGCCCCCATCTGAAAAAGGTGTCCATACAGTGCCTGCCGTTTTTTAACAACAATCCCCAAGATTATAATAACTATAAAGCGCTATAATCTGTCAAATATGCTTAGCAAGTAATCGTTTTAGCCCAGAAAAATGTCTACCAGTTTTTTAAGCCCTTATAAAGCCTTTATTCTTATACTTAATCTAAGAAAATGGCTTACCGGTCCCCATAGGGGAAAATGACAGCCTTCCAGCATTACCAAGTCGTGTTAGAAATGTGGCCATCATACCTCAGGCAGAAAAGTCTGCCAACTGCTTCCCCCAACTGAAGTTACTTCATCTCAACAGTCCTGTGTGGAAACAGCAATCGATTTTAGTAACGTTTGCTAAAATCATCTTCCTCTCACAAACAGAAATCTTCTTCTCTTTCCTGTTTCAGAGTAAATAGTACATACCAGCACTATTTTAAAATAACAAACACTTGATTGAAGAATAAAAACTACATTTAAACACCAAAAAACTCTTAGCCATCTCTGTGGAGATGTTGCCTGTGCAACGGCAAAGAGAATGACTGGGGTAGGCGGAGCCTAGGAGGGATCATATGACCAGCTTTGCTGGGCTCTTTGCCATTTCCTGTTGGGGAAGAGAATATTCCCACAAGTAAGGATGACGCCGTGGACCGGACACACCTATGTTGGAGAAATAAAATCATGGAAATTGTCAGGGGTGCCTAAACTTTTGCATACAACTGTGTATGTGTGTGTGTATATATATATATATATATATATATATATATATATATATATATATATATATAGGGAGTGCAGAATTATTAGGCAAATGAGTATTTTGACCACATCATCCTCTTTATGCATGTTGTCTTACTCCAAGCTGTATAGGCTCGAAAGCCTACTACCAATAAAGCATATTAGGTGATGTGCATCTCTGTAATGAGAAGGGGTGTGGTCTAATGACATCAACACCCTATATCAGGTGTGCATAATTATTAGGCAACTTCCTTTCCTTTGGCAAAATGGGTCAAAAGAAGGACTTGACAGGCTCAGAAAAGTCAAAAATAGTGAGATATCTTGCAGAGGGATGCAGCACTCTTAAAATTGCAAAGCTTCTGAAGCGTGATCATCGAACAATCAAGCGTTTCATTCAAAATAGTCAATAGGGTCGCAAGAAGCGTGTGGAAAAACCAAGGCGCAAAATAACTGCCCATGAACTGAGAAAAGTCAAGCGTGCAGCTGCCAAGATGCCACTTGCCACCAGTTTGGCCATATTTCAGAGCTGCAACATCACTGGAGTGCCCAAAAGCACAAGGTGTGCAATACTCAGAGACATGGCCAAGGTAAGAAAGGCTGAAAGACGACCACCACTGAACAAGACACACAAACTGAAACGTCAAGACTGGGCCAAGAAATATCTCAAGACTGATTTTTCTAAGGTTTTATGGACTGATGAAATGAGAGTGAGTCTTGATGGGCCAGATGGATGGGCCCATGGCTGGATTGGTAAAGGGCAGAGAGCTCCAGTCCGACTCAGACGCCAGCAAGGTGGAGGTGGAGTACTGGTTTGGGCTGGTATCATCAAAGATGAGCTTGTGGGGCCTTTTTGGGTTGAGGATGGAGTCAAGCTCAACTCCCAGTCCTACTGCCAGTTTCTGGAAGACACCTTCTTCAAGCAGTGGTACAGGAAGAAGTCTGCATCCTTCAAGAAAAACATGATTTTCATGCAGGACAATGCTCCATCACACACGTCCAAGTACTCCACAGCGTGGCTGGCAAGAAAGGGTATAAAAGAAGAAAATCTAATGACATGGCCTCCTTGTTCACCTGATCTGAACCCCATTGAGAACCTGTGGTCCATCATCAAATGTGAGATTTACAAGGAGGGAAAACAGTACACCTCTCTGAACAGTGTCTGGGAGGCTGTGGTTGCTGCTGCACGCAATGTTGATGGTGAACACATCAAAACACTGACAGAATCCATGGATGGCAGGCTTTCGAGTGTCCTTGCAAAGAAAGGTGGCTATATTGGTCACTGATTTGTTTTTGTTTTGTTTTTGAATGTCAGAAATGTATATTTGTGAATGTTGAGATGTTATATTGGTTTCACTGGTAAAAATAAATAATTGAAATGGGTATATATTTGTTTTTTGTTAAGTTGCCTAATAATTATGCACAGTAATAGTCACCTGCACACACAGATATCCCCCTAAAATAGCTATAACTAAAAACTACTTCCAAAACTATTCAGCTTTGATATTAATGAGTTTTTTGGGTTCATTGAGAACATGGTTGTTGTTCAATAATAAAATTAATCCTCAAAAATACAACTTGCCTAATAATTCTGCACTCCCTGTATATATATATATATATATATATATATATACACACACACATATATATATATATATATATATATATATATATACACACACACACACACACACACATATATATATATTTTCAGGAGAAGATATTGGGTTGAGAAAAATCATGTTAAAAAAGAACAAGAAATATAGTTAGTGTGCTATAACATTACTTTTTAAATTTTTATTTTTTAACAAGTAACAATCCAGTTTCATATATATATATATATATATATATATATATATATATATATATATATATATATACACACATATACACCTTTAATCCTCTAATTCTCTGCATGTTTCTAAGCCTCCTCTTATCTCAGTGCACTTTAGTAGCTTTTCACAGCCAGACAGTGCTAGTTCATATAGATGACATTGAGCTCACTCCCATCGAGTTATGCAGGAACCAGCACTAAATGGGTAAAATGCAAGTTTGTAAAAAGCACTGAGGTAAGTGGGCAGTCTGCAGAGGCTTAGATACAATGGTAATGTAAAACTGGGGAATGGGTAATAAAGGGATTATCTATATTTTTAAACAATAACATTTTTCAAGCAGACTGTCCCTTTAACCGTGATTTATCACTTTTGTGCTACCGCTTTTACAAGCATTGTTTAGCCTCGCTCTTCCTCTCTTTATTGTGTTGTCTTTTATGATTATTGTTATAATGGTGTCTTATTTACCTCACTTGATGATGGTCTGTATAACTATATTTTATATCTAAACTCTCTTTAATTGTTTGTTGTATCATTAAAGTTTCAATAAAATATTTAAAATAAAAAAACATTTCTGTAAAACAGGTAGACAAAATGAGCAGAAAATAATTTATTTTTCCAGTAACAAAACCAGAAATGCATGTTTTTCTTCCAGATATACTGCTCCAAGAACAGCACCCTTGGTAATAAAGAAAACAAGGAATCACTGGAGTAGTGTTATCATACATTTATACAGTTAATCCCTTCAGGGTCCACGTTTATTTGCACATTTCTGTTTGTACATGATTCTGATTTTCACAGTCTGCTTATGATATATAAAAAAACAAAAAAAAAAACAAAAAAAAAAAACACCACTTCACTCACACTTCCCAGATGCCTCTTACACTCATCTCCATCATGCATACATAGCAGCAACACTCAACACTTTCTCTTGTCCACATCTTCATCCATTCTTTTGTTCCAAGGTTGCTCTACCACTCAGTCCTGGACCAAATTATGGAACATGAGAATTGAGTTGTAGATTTTTAAGGCTGGTCCGAGTTTTATGCCAAGTATCTTCACAAGGTCACCCTGAGTCAACAATAGAAAAGCCTCCCCGTCTATCTGCTGGAAAGAGAAGAGGTTATGATGAGGAGTGATGTGGTAGAGGGTACTGGGGAAAGGCCAGAGTTTTATTTGGGTACAGGACAACTAGTTCACTGTAGAGGGTACAATAATAAAAGGAGAGGCAAATTTTGAAGACAAAATCTTGCAACATGCTCTTTGCTACTACTAAAGAGCATAGAGGGACTGAGATCCCATGAATTGGGAGAACACAATCAGTGTGGGCGTGGGAGTTATTAAAGGATTTAAACACTGCTTTTTATCTCACAGACAAAATTAACCACTGTTCTATACTTGACAGAAATGCAGTAAAATGTCTTACCTCTTCTCTGAAGATTGAGGCTTGTTCATTACAACCAGGAAGCTGGTGCACAAATTTAGCCACCTTAAAAGAAAATGAAGAGGTAATAAGAAAAGGGAGGTGAGAGGGGAAGAGGCAAAAATGGAAGAAAATAAAGAAGGCATTTATAAGAGTGTAAAAGTAATGTGTATGTAATGGGTATCCAGTAAAGCAATATAAACATATCTTTTGCTGTTCAGCTTCTCGTTCCAATTATTTTCATTTAGTTTCTCCATCAAATTATCTTCATTTAGTTACTCTCTTCCTATAGAACATCTCTCGTCTATGGAGAACTCTTCAGTTCCCCTTTTTTATTCCTATTTTTCCACAATATCCTAGTCCCTTTTCTGATTAATTTTCTCTAACTCTAGGTTACACCTTTTTGTTCTAGCAAATAGTTTTTTTGTTCCGTCAAGACATTATTCACTATCCCTTATTAGCTATTCATTTCCCACCTTACCAATCTTCCACCCTCACATATCTCACCTCCTCTGAATTCCATTTGCTAACAGTCTGAGCAGTGTATGAGGACACTTCAGGAAGTAGACGGCACTGCTGCTCCCAGCACAGGTGTATTCGGTGACCAGGGTCTGAGGACAAGGACGTCATGAATACAGACTGGTGAAGAGCTTGTTCTAAACTCAGTTCTGAGTCTGTAAAAAATAGCATACAGTGGCATTCATTGAACAGGACATTTGGTGCAAAAGCTCCCCATATTACAGTATTATTAAAAATGCACCAAATTTCATGTGTAATTTGAATTGATCCATTTTTTCATTGTCAAAAGCACACAAAATGTCAGTTGCAGAATGTATATTTTTATATAAATCTAACAGTGCCAACGTTTAGCTTACTTTAATAATCACGGTTATAATATACGCCCAGACATATTGCATAGGTTGCACAAATCTGTGCATCAGATTATGTCATAGATATACATCTACTGCACTATACAGAACAGTTCTATCATTCCTTCATTTATATTTTGTCCTTTAAAATAAGTGTTGTGGACACACCCTTGTGGTCTGTTAGAGCAATTGCAAGCAAATATTAAAGTGACATTTTAGTGTATGTTTTTGTCATTTTTCTTTTAATTTTGTGTAAAATACTGTGGAACTTTAAGATAAGTGTAAATTATGGAAATTCAAGCTATAAAAACTCCAGGTAGAGCATGAGAGGAAGCTAATAGGACATAATAGGAAACATTTGTGACAACCATTACCATTGTCAATAAACTCCTAAATAATCTAGCTTAGAGGGAGTAGTTTCATAAAAATCTACCTTTATGACTCATTTTCATCAAAGCAGAAAACCAAGAGACCATTAGCAGGGCCTCTAGGTCCATTCAGAGTCACAAAAGATGATTTAGACAAAGAAAACAGGTTACATTTTTTATACATAAAAAACGTTACTGTCTCTTTAAATTGTAAAGTGTAACTTTTTATTTTTGAGTGCTGAAAGAAACAACTACTGCAGATTACATTTACCCCTCAGCCTGTGCTTGAAGAACCTTGCTGAGGAGCCCTGCTACCAAATGCATTTAATAAAAAAATAAAAAAAGTAACAAATTTAGCCCAAAAAAAGGTCCGGAACTCAGCTGAAAAGCTGTGTGACCTCTGTGTAGACATTAAAGGCTGAGAGTCCAGCACTTGACGATACTGTCTTATTTGAAAATAACCAGTGTTTTGGAAACATGTCCGGAAGTCAGCTGAACGCTGTACGACCATTGCGTAGACGTTAAAGACTGCGAGTCTAGCACTGGACGTTACTGTCTTAATTGTAATTAACCGGTGTCTAGCTGAAGCGCTATCTGGTTCTACCCCTACGTCACTGTCTCAGCTTTATTAAACAGTGACTCTTGAGTAGGAAGGGCGCGGGCCAAATTGGCGCCACACAAACTCCGCCCATCAATTTTGGAGGTGTAGGAGATCCTCTTTTCTTGTTTGCTTGTGGGTTTGTACATTTTGCGCTGGTCTTTGATCAGTTTTTATAATGAATGAACTACAATCTCCTGGTTAATATTCTATGAAGATATTACCTTGGGCAAAAAACTATAATGTGTACGCAGTAACGTCTTATCCTGATAAAAAAAAAGATACAGCTCTTCACAAGAAAGAGTAGATTACTAAGATACTCTCTTTGCTGAAGAAATAGCCAAAAGAAAGAATACCTGAATGTCCAACTCATGCATAGGTTCAAATGGATGAGCTGGTAAAACTCTCAAAACCAAGTTGAGATTCCATGGACAGGCAATTGGTTTTATAACCGGACTCTGCAAAAAGCTTGAATAACTGGAAGCCTATCAATATTTCTATATAATAACACAAAAGTAGAAATGTGACCTTTCAAAGTACTAGCTGAAAAGCCCTGAAGAAATTTCAGAATTCTAAACAAATGTCAACAAAAAACCTATTTCAACACACCATGAAAAATAAAACTTCCATACTTTGCTACATCTTCCTGGTAACTGGTTTTCGAGTCAGAATAAGAGTATCAACCACTGAATGTGAAAAGTCCATTTGAGAAAGAATCACCCGTTCAAACTCCAAGCAGTCAAATTGAGAGATTCAAGATTTTGATGAAAGAAGGGTCCCTGTGATAACAGATCTAGACATAGAGGAAGACATCATGGTGTAACACTGGACATTTGAACAAAATTCACTTACCAAGTTCTGTGTGGCCATGAAGGAGTTATCAGAATGGTCAATGTGTGTTCCTGCTTGAGACAAGCAATTGCTCCATTGATGGTTCGAAATAGATAAAATAAGTGAAATGACAAAAACAATGCTAGAGCATCTTTCAATTCTTCTTGGGGTCTATGTACCTTGCCCCATACCTGGGGAGCTTTTGTGATTCATCTGTGAAGCCATTAAGTCTATCTCTAGCAGACCCAAACGCTGCATCAACTGAATGTGGATTGTAGAAATTGTACACTGTTGGCACTCTGCCCATGACAAAATGCAAGATACTTTATCCATTGCTAGAACACTGCGTGTATCTTTCTGGTGATTGATGTAGGCTACCACAGTTATGTTATCTGATTGAAAACAAATGCATGCTAACGCTCTAAGAGAAGGACAAGCCTGCAGAGCCCTGAAAATTGCACAAAGTTCTAGAATATTGATTGGTAACCTTGCCTCCTGAGGAGAACAAACTACCTGTGATCGGCGAGATTCCTAGGTCGTGTCTGTGGTAATTTCCCATGAGGGACAAAGAAATGAGATTCCCTGTGAGATAACGTGATGAGACGTCCACCATGATAGGGAACGCTTTAATGAGGGATCCAATTGAATTACCTAAGATGAGTGCAATCCCCATTCCACTGATTCAACATGCAGAGCTAAAGAGGTGCATACGTGCAAAAGGGATGACGTATGATGCTGTCACTATCAAACTTACTACCTCAATACACTGGGCCACTGTAGGATGAGTCAAGGATTGAAGATTTAGACGAGTTGAAGTTTGAGCTTGCGTTGCTCTGTCAAATACAGACGCATGGCAATAGTCTCCTGCGAAGAAACAACAGTAGTTGATTGATCTATTAATAAAAGTAAGGATGGTGCCTGAACCAAAATATTGTCCAGGCAAGGCACTACAGCTATACCCTTATCCCTAACGACCAACAATAAAGCCCCAAGGACCTTGTTTAAGATCCTGGGCGCTGTGGCTAATCCAAAAGGAAGGGCTACAAACTGGTAGTGTTTGTCCGGAATAAGGTAAACAGAAGAAACTGACAGTGATCCCTGTGAATAGCTATGTGAAGGTACACATCCTTTAACTCTATAGTGGACATGAACTGAAGGAAGAATGGTTCTATTAGTTTCTATCTTGAATGAAGGAACTCATGAAAAACTTGTTCAAGGCTTTCAAATATATAATGGGTCTGAAAGTTCCCACTTTCTTCGGAACAATGAAAAGATAGGAACAGGAACCTTGACCTCGTTCCGAAGGCAGAACTGGAAAAAAACGCCCCATGCTTTCTAGCTCTTGAACAGATTGAAAAGGGCACTTTTCTAATTGAAAATCTTTGGGATGTGTGACAGGAGGAACCTCCCTGGAGGAGGCTGTGACGGAAAACCTATTCTGTAACCTTGTGATACTATATCTAGTACACAACGGTCCTGAACAGACTGAGACCAGGTCTTCTGAAAAAAGCCTCAACCTGCCTCTATCAGCAACAAGTCTGAGCCGGGGACCGCACCTTCATGCTGATTTAGAATTGGAAAGATATTTCTTGTTATGTTTTGGATTTGATCCATACTGGATTAGGATTCCATTATGACTTTGAGGAGTTTGATTTTTGAGAAGACAATGAACTTTGGTTTAGAGACTGACAAATGAAACAAAATCTATTATTAGATATACCTTGGCTTAGAGTCCTGGACCCCTAAAGTTTGCAATATTTCCTGAAGTAAAGAGTGCAAATGCTCAACCTTAAAATAAAGGAAGTAGCCTCAGAGTCCTGATCAAGATTAAAATTGTGGTTTTAAGAGGTTAATTCCCCCCTCTGAAGACGGATAGACGTCAGAGTCTTAATCCTCAACTGATTTGGCAGAAATAGTTAAGTTAGATAAAATCACCTCTAGAAGGCAAATGAGAGGAAAAAACAAAAATGTATGCTTACCTGATAAATGTATTTCTCTTTCTTGACACAATGAGTCCACGGATCATCTAATTACTATTGGGAATATCACTCCTGCCCAGCAGGAGGCGGTGTCTGAAGTTTATAACAAAAAACCCTGTCCTTAAGAAACAATAGGGCGGGCCGTGGACTCATCGTGTCAAGAAATAAATACATTTATCAGGTAAGCATAGATTTTGTTTTCTTTCTAATGACACGATGAGTCCACAGATCATCTAATTACTATTGAGAATCAATACCCAAGCTAGAGGACACAGATGATAGGGAGGGACAAGACAGGGAACCTAAATGGAAGGCACCACTGCTTGAAGAACATAAATTATAACATTTATAGAATTTAGAAAAAGTGTGGAGAGAGGACCAAGTTGCAGCCTTACAAATATGTTCCACAGAAGCTTCATTTTTGAATGCCCAGAAAGAGGAAACAGCCCTCGTAGCTGTAACTCTCTCAGGAGGCTGTTATCCAGCAGTTTCATAGGCCAAGGAAATGATACTCTTCAGCCACAAAGAAAGAGAAGTAGCCGTAGATTTCTGTCCTTTAAATTTTCCAGAGAAAATCACAAACAGAGCAGAAGACTGAAGAAAATCCTTAGTCGCACTGCCAATAAAATTTCAATGCACGCACCACGTCTAGATTGTGCAGCAGACGTTCCTTCTGAGAAGAAGGGTTAGGACACAAGGACGGAACAACAATCTGAAACCACATTAGGGAGAAACCCTAACATACGGCTAGATTGCGTTATAAGGGGTTCGGTACTAACTTGCACGTTATTGTCACCGTTCACTTACCTACAGCGCTGGTATTACAGGTTTTCATAAACCCGGCGTTAAAAGACAAGAAGTGAGCGTTGAGCAAACTTGTGCTCCATACCGCACTCCAATACCAGCGCTGCTTAAGTCAGCGGTGAGCTGGTTTTACGTGCTCGTGCACGATTTCCCCATAGACATCAATGGGGAGAGCCAGCTGAAAAAAAGTCTAACACCTGCAAAAAAGCAGCGTAAAGCTCTGTAACGCAGCCCCATTGATTCCTATGGGGAAAGAAAATTTATGTTCACACCTAACACCCTAACATGAACCCAGAGTCTAAACACCCCTAATATTACACTTATTAACCCCTAATCTGCCGCCCCCGACATCGCCAACACCTACATTATACTTATTAACCCCTAATCTGCCGCTCCGGACATCGCTGCCACTATAACATATTAACCCCTAAACTACCGCACTCCCGCATCTCAAACACTATTTAAATACTATTAACCCCTAATCTGTCACCCACAACGTCGCTGCCACTATACTAAAGTTATTAACCCCTAAACCTAAGTCTAACCCTAACCCTAACACCCACTAACAAATATAATTACAATAAATCTAAAGAAAACCTACTATTAATAACTAAATAATTCCTATTTAAAACTAAATACTTACCTGTAAAATAAACCCTAAGATAGCTACAATATAACTAATAGTTACATTGTATTTAGCTTAGGGTTTATTTTTATTTTACAGGCAAGTTTGTATTTATTTTAACTAGGTAGAATAGTTACTAAAAAATTATTAACTATTTACTAACTACCTAGCTAAAATTAATACAAAATTTACCTGTAAAATAAAACCTAACCTGTCTTACACTAACACCTATCCTTACAGTACAATTAAATAAATTACCTAAATTAAATACAATTAACAAAATTAAATACAAATACCTAAATTACAAAAACAAACAAACACTAAATTACACAAAATAAAAAAAACAAATTACAAGATATTTAAACTAATTACACCTAATCTAATAGCCCTATCAAAATAAAAAAAGCCCCCCAAAATAAAAAAACCCCTAGCCTAAACTAAACTACCAATAGCCCTTAAAAGGGCCTTTTGCGGGGCATTGCCTTAATTCCGATTGGCTGATAGAATTCTATCAGCTAATCGGAATCTAAGGGACGCCATCTTGGATGACGTCACTTAAAGGAACCTTCATTCGTCGGGAGTCGTCGGAAGAAGAGTATGCTCCGCGCCGGATGTCTTAAAGACGAACCCGCTCCGTGCTGTCTGGATGAAGACTTCTGCCCGTCTGGAGGACCACTTCTCCCGGCTTCCTTGACGATGGATGTCCGGTCTTCAAAACTGTAAGTGGATCTTCGGGGGTTAGTGTTAGGTTTTTTTAAGGGTTTATTGGGTGGGTTTTAGTTTTAGATTAGAGTTTGGGCAGCAATAGAGCTAAATGCCCTTTTAAGGGCAATGCCCATCCAAATGCCCTTTTCATGGCAATGGGGAGCTTAGGTTTTTTTTAGTTAGGGTATTATTTGGGGGGTTGGTTGTGTGGGTGGTGGGTTTTACTGTTGGGGGTTGTTTGTATTTTTTTTTACAGGTAAAAGAGCTGATTTCTTTGGGGCAATGCCCCGCAAAAGGTCCTTTTAAGGGTTCTTGGTAGTTTAGTTTAGGGTTTTTTTTTATTTGGGGGGGCTTTTTTTATTTTGATAGGGCTATTAGATTAGGTGTAATTAGTTTAAATATCTTGTAAATTCGTTTTTTATTTTGTGTAATTTAGTTGTTTTTTTTTGTAATTTAGGTATTTGTATTTAAATTTTGTTAATTGTATTTAATTTAGGTAATTTATTTAATTGTACTGTAAGGTTAGGTGTTAGTGTAAGACAGGTTAGGTTTTATTTTACAGGTAAAGTTGTATTTATTTTAGCTAGGTAGTTAGTAAATATTTAATAACTATTTAGTAACTATTCTACCTAGTTAAAATAAATACAAACTTGCATGTAAAATAAAAATAAACCCTAAGCTAGATACAATGTAACTATTAGTTATATTGTAGCTAGCTTAGGGTTTATTTTACAGGTAAGTATTTAGTTTTAAATAGGAATTATTTAGTTAATGATAGGAATTTTTAGTTAGATTTATTTTAATTATATTTAAGTTAGGGGGTGTTAGGGTTAGACTTACGTTTAGGGGTTAATAAATTTAATATAGTGGGGGCGGCAGATTAGGGGTTAATAAATGTAGGTAAGTGGCGGCGATATTAGGGGCGGCATATTAGGGGTTAATAATATTTAACTAGTGTTTGCGAGGCGGGAGTGCAGCGTTTTAGGGGTTAATATGTTTATTATAGTGGCGGCGATGTCGGGAGCGGCAGATTAGGGGTTAATAATTTTATTTTAGTGTTTGCGATGCAGGAGGGCCTTGGTTTAGGGGTTAATAGGTAGTTTATGGGTGTTAGTGTACTTTTTAGCATTTTAGTTATGAGTTTTATGCTACAGCTTTACGAATGCGTTACGAATCTTGCGAGATAGGCTGTACCGCTCACTTTTTGGCCTAAAAAAAAAGTCCCATTGAAAAAAGACTTTACGAAAGTTGCGTAAGTTAATTTGCAGTACGGCCAAAAAAGTGTGCGGGACAGCTGTACCTACAAGGCTCGTAATAGCAGCGGTAGTGAAAAAGCAGCGTTATTAGCCTTAACGCTGCTTTTTTACTCATAAACGCAAAACTCGTAATCTAGCCGTTAGTACACAAAACTACCTTATCCGAATGATAAATAAGGTAAGGTGACTCATACTGTAATGCCGAGAGCTCTGAAACTCTACAAGCAGATGAAATAGCAGCAAAAAACAAAACCTTCCAAGATTACAACTTAATATCTAAGGAATGCATAGGCTCAAACGGAGCATGTTGAAGAACTTTATGAACTAGATTAAGACTCCAAGGAGGAGTAACCGATTTAAACACAGGCCTGATTCTGACCAAGGCCTGACAGCTGTAACAAAATAGATAAGGCAGAAATTTGACCCTTTAGGGAACTTGCCGATAAACCCTTCTCCAAACCCTCTTGGAGAAGAGACAAAATTCTAGGAATCCGAACTCTACTCCAAGAGTAGCCTTAGGATTCACACCAATGCAGATATTTATCTTATGGTAAATCTTTCTAGTCACAGGCTTACGAGCCTGGATCAAGGTCTCAATGACTGACTCTGAATATCCACACTTGGATAAAATTAAGCTTTCAATCTCCAAGCAGTCAGCTTCAGAGAAACTAAATTTGGATGAAGGAAGGGCCCTTGAAGTAGAAGCCTCCAAGGTGGAAGAGATGACATCTCCAACAGGTCTGCATACCAGATCCTGCGAGGCTACGCCAGTGCTATGAGGATCACCGACACCCTTTCCTGTTTGATTTGAGCAATGACTCGTGGGAGGAGAGCGAACAGGAGAAATAGGTATGCAAGGCTGAAATTCCAAGGTACCGCCAGAGCGTCTATCAGTACCGCCTGAGGATCCCTTGACTTTGACCTGTACCTCGGAAGCTTGGCATTCTGCCGAGATGCCATGAGATCCAACTCCATCTGTCCCCATTTGAGAATCAAGCTGGAGAACACTTCCGGATGGAGTTCCCACTCCCCCAGGTGAAAGGTCTGTCTGCTCAGAAAATCTGCCTCCCAGTTGTGCACTCCTGGGATGCAGATCGCCTACAGGCAGCAGTTGTGGGACTCCACCCACTGAATTATCTTGGCTACCTCTGCATTGGCCAAGGAACTCTGAGTTCCCCCTTGATGGTTGATGTAAGCCACTGAAGTTATGTTGTCCGAATGGAACCTGATAAACCTGGCCGATGCTAACTGAGGCCAGGCCAGAAGAGCATTTAAGATTGCTCTCAGCTTCAGAATGTTTATGGGTAAAACAGACTCCGACTGAGTCCATGTCCCCTGTGCCTTTAGAGAGCCCCAGACTGCTCCCCATCCCAGTAGGCTGGCGTCCGTTGTCACAATCACCCAGGTGGGTCTGCGAAAGCAGGTTCCCTGGGAGAGGTTCCTGAGACAACCATCAAAGAAAAGAATCCCTGATCTCCTGCTCCAGAAGTATTCGTGGAGACAGATCTGCATAATCTTCGTTCCACTGTCTGAGCATGCATAACTGCAGAGGTCTGAGGTGGAAACGGGGAAACGGGATGATCAGACCGATTACCTCCATGCATTTTGCCACTGATGGCCAAGGAGAGGACTGAAGCGCTAGACAGGAATTGAAAATCTTTGATTTCCTGACTTCTGTCAGACAAATCTTCATTGATAAGGAATCTATTATGGTTCCCAAGAAAATTACCCTTGTAGTTGGAACTAAGGATCTCTTTTCCAAATTCACCTTCCATCCATGAGATTGCAGGAAAGATAACAATATTTCCGTGTGGGATCTTGCTTGTTGAAAGGATGGCGCCTGAACCAGAATGTCGTCCAGATAAGGCGCCACTGCAATGCCCCGCAATCGGAGCAGTGGCAAGGCCTAATGGAAGAAGTGTTGGTCTAGAAATGCAAACCTCAGAAACTTGTGATGGTCCCTGTGGATGGGAACATGCAGGTACGCATCCTTTAAAACTACCGTTGTCATAAATTGACCCTCTTGAACCAAGGGAAGAATGGAACGAATAGTTTCCATCTTGAAGGATGGTACTCTGAGGAATTTGTTTAGACTTTTGAGATCTAAAATTGGTCTGAAGGTTCCCTCTTTTTTGGGAACCACAAACAGATTGGAGTAGAACCCCGGACCCTGTTCCTGCATTGGGATGGGAACTATCACTCCCAGGTCGGAAAGATCCCGAACACAGTTTAAGAACACCTCTCTTTATATCTGGTCTACAAATAATCTTGAAAACAGAAACCTGCCCCTGGGAGGTAAGGTCTTGAACTCTAGTTTGTATCCCTGGGACACGATGTCCTGAACATCCCGAACCCAAGCCTGAGCGAAGGAGGAAAGTCTGCTCCCTACACATCCGGTCCCGGATTGGGGGCAGACCCTCCATGATACTTTTGAGTCAATAACGGGCTTCTTGGATTGTTTTCCCTTGTTCCAAGACTGGTTGGGCCTCCAAGAAGGCTTGGACTGTTCATGCGTGAAAGAAGGAGAGGAAGGCTTACCCTTGAAGTTTTGAAAGGAACGAAAATTACTCTGACGTCCCTTCTGCTTATTCCTCTTATCCTGAGGGAGGAAATGACCCTTTCCTCCCATAATGTCAGAAACTATTTTGTCAAACCCGGCCCAAACAAGGTCCTTCTCTTGTAAGGGATCGCCAAAAGCTTAGACTTAGATGACACATCCGCAGACCAAGATTTTAACCATAAAGCTCTGCGGGCCAGTACGGCAAAACCGGAAATCTTTGCTCCCAGTTTAATAACCTATAGGGAAGCATCCGTAATAAAGGAATTGGCCAACTTAAGGGCCTTGATCCTATGCTGGATCTCTTCGAGGGGAGTGTCTGTCCGAATAGAATCAGACAATGCATCAAACCAGTATGCTGCCGCACTAGTGATGGTGGCAATACACACCGCAGGTTACCAGTGTAAACCCCTGTGTACATACATTTTCTTGAGTAACCCTGCTATAGGAAACATCTTAAATATAGGGGATGGAGAAAAACATAATTTATGCTTACCTGATAAATTCCTTTCTTCTGTTGTGTGATCAGTCCACGGGTCATCATTACTTCTGGGATATAACTCCTCCCCAACAGGAAATGCAAGAGGATTCACCCAGCAGAGCTGCATATAGCTCCTCCCCTCTACGTCAGTCCCAGTCATTCGACCAAGAATCAACGAGAAAGGAGTAACCAAGGGTGAAGTGGTGACTGGAGTATAATTTAAAAGATATTTACCTGCCTTAAAACAGGGCGGGCCGTGGACTGATCACACAACAGAAGAAAGGAATTTATCAGGTAAGCATAAATTATGTTTTCTTCTGTTATGTGTGATCAGTCCACGGGTCATCATTACTTCTGGGATACCAATACCAAAGCAAAAGTACACGGATGACGGGAGGGATAGGCAGGCTCATTATACAGAAGGAACCACTGCCTGAAGAACCTTTCTCCCAAAAATAGCCTCCGAAGAAGCAAAAGTGTCAAATTTGTAAAATTTGGAAAAAGTATGAAGTGAAGACCAAGTTGCAGCCTTGCAAATCTGTTCAACAGAGGCCTCATTCTTAAAGGCCCAAGTGGAAGCCACAGCTCTAGTGGAGTGAGCTGTAATTCTTTCAGGAGGCTGCTGTCCAGCAGTCTCATAGGCTAAACGTATTATGCTACGAAGCCAAAAAGAGAGAGAGGTAGCAGAAGCTTTTTGACCTCTCCTCTGTCCAGAGTAAACGACAAACAAGGAAGAAGTTTGGCGAAAATCTTTAGTTGCCTGCAAGTAGAACTTGAGGGCACGAACTACATCCAGATTGTGTAAAAGACGTTCCTTCTTTGAAGAAGGATTTGGACACAAGGATGGGACAACAATCTCTTGATTGATGTTCCTGTTAGTGACTACCTTAGGTAAGAACCCAGGTTTAGTACGCAGAACTACCTTGTCTGAGTGAAAAATCAGATAAGGGGAATCACAATGTAAGGCTGATAACTCAGAGACTCTTCGAGCCGAGGAAATAGCCATTAAAAACAGAACTTTCCAAGATAACATTTTTATATCAATGGAATGAAGGGGTTCAAACGGAACACCCTGTAAAACGTTAAGAACTAAGTTTAAACTCCATGGTGGAGCAACAGCTTTAAACACAGGCTTGATCCTAGCTAAAGCCTGACAAAAGGACTGGACGTCTGGATTTTCTGACAGACGTCTGTGTAACAAGATGGACAGAGCTGAAATCTGTCCCTTTAATGAACTAGCTGATAAACCCTTTTCTAAACCTTCTTGTAGAAAAGACAATATCCTAGCGATCCTAACCTTACTCCAGGAGTAACCTTTGGATTCGCACCAGTATAGGTATTTCCGCCATATTTTATGGTAAATCCTTCTGGTAACAGGCTTCCTAGCCTGAATCAGGGTATCAATAACCGACTCAGAAAAACCACGTTTTGATAAAATCAAGCGTTCAATTTCCAAGCAGTCAGCTTCAGAGAAGTTAGATTTTGATGTTTGAATGGACCCTGTATCAGAAGGTCCTGTCTTAGAGGTAGAGACCAAGGCGGACAGGATGACATGTCCACTAGATCTGCATACCAAGTCCTGCGTGGCCATGCAGGTGCTATTAGAATTACTGATGCTCTCTCCTGTTTGATTTTGGCAATCAATCGAGGAAGCAGCGGGAAGGGTGGAAACACATAAGCCATCCTGAAGTTCCAAGGTGCTGTCAAAGCATCTATCAGAACTGCTCCCGGATCCCTGGATCTGGACCCGTAGCGAGGAAGTTTGGCGTTCTGGCGAGACGCCATGAGATCTATCTCTGGTTTGCCCCAACGTCGAAGTATTTGGGCAAAGACCTCCGGATGAAGTTCCCACTCCCCCGGATGAAAAGTCTGGCGACTCAAGAAATCCGCCTCCCAGTTCTCCACTCCCGGGATGTGGATTGCTGACAGGTGGCAAGAGTGAGACTCTGCCCAGCGAATTATCTTTGATACTTCCATCATTGCTAGGGAGCTTCTTGTCCCTCCCTGATGGTTGATGTAAGCTACAGTCGTGATGTTGTCCGACTGAAACCTGATGAACCCCCGAGTTGTTAACTGGGGCCAAGCCAGAAGGGCATTGAGAACTGCTCTCAATTCCAGAATGTTTATTGGAAGGAGACTCTCCTCCTGATTCCATAGTCCCTGAGCCTTCAGAGAATTCCAGACAGCGCCCCAACCTAGTAGGCTGGCGTCTGTTGTTACAATTGTCCAGTCTGGCCTGCTGAATGGCATCCCCCTGGACAGGTGTGGCCGATAAAGCCACCATAGAAGAGAATTTCTGGTCTCTTGATTCAGATTCAGAGTAGGGGACAAATCTGAGTAATCCCCATTCCACTGACTTAGCATGCATAATTGCAGCGGTCTGAGGTGTAGACGTGCAAAAGGTACTATGTCCATTGCCGCTACCATTAAGCCGATCACCTCCATGCATTGAGCTACTGACGGGTGTTGAATGGAATGAAGGACGCGGCATGCATTTTGAAGCTTTGTTAACCTGTCTTCTGTCAGGTAAATCTTCATTTCTACAGAATCTATAAGAGTCCCCAAGAATGGAACTCTTGTGAGAGGAAAGAGAGAACTCTTCTTTTCGTTCACTTTCCATCCATGCGACCTTAGAAATGCCAGAACTAACTCTGTATGAGACTTGGCAGTTTGAAAGCTTGAAGCTTGTATTAGAATGTCGTCTAGGTACGGAGCTACCGAAATCCCTCGCGGTCTTAGTACCGCTAGAAGGGCACCCAGAACCTTTGTGAAGATTCTTGGAGCCGTAGCCAATCCGAATGGAAGAGCTACAAACTGGTAGTGCCTGTCTAAGAAGGCAAACCTTAGATACCGGTGATGATCTTTGTGGATCGGTATGTGAAGGTAAGCATCCTTTAAATCCACTGTGGTCATGTACTGACCCTCTTGGATCATGGGTAAGATTGTCCGAATAGTTTCCATTTTGAACGATGGAACTCTTAGGAATTTGTTTAGAGTCTTTAAATCTAAGATTGGCCTGAAAGTTCCCTCTTTTTTGGGAACCACAAACAGGTTTGAGTAGAACCCTTGTCCTTGTTCCGACCGCGGAACCGGATGGATCACTCCCATTAATAACAGATCTTGTACGCAGCGTAGAAACGCTTCTTTCTTTATCTGGTTTGTTGACAACCTTGACAGCTGAAATCTCCCTCTTGGGGGAGATAATTTGAAGTCTAGAAGGTATCCCTGCGATATGATCTCTAGAGCCCAGGGATCCTGAACATCTCTTGCCCAGGCCTGGGCGAAGAGAGAGAGTCTGCCCCCCACTAGATCCGGTCCCGGATCGGGGGCTCTCGGTTCATGCTGTCTTTGGGGCAGCAGCAGGTTTCCTGGCCTGCTTGCTCTTGTTCCAGGACTGGTTAGGCTTCCAGCCTTGCCTGTAACGAGCAACAGCTCCTTCCTGTTTTGGTGCAGTGGAGGTTGATGCTGCTCCTGTTTTGAAATTCCGAAAGGGACGAAAATTAGACTGTCTAGCCTTAGCTTTGGCTTTGTCTTGAGGTAGGGCGTGGCCCTTACCACCTGTAATGTCGGCGATAATATCTTTCAAACCGGGCCCAAATAAAGACTGCCCCTTGAAAGGTATATTAAGTAATTTGGACTTAGAAGTCACATCAGCTGACCAGGATTTTAGCCACAGCGCCCTACGTGCCTGTATGGCGAATCCTGAGTTCTTAGCCGTAAGTTTAGTTAAATGTACTACGGCCTCCGAAATGAAAGAATTAGCTAGTTTAAGGACTCTAAGCCTGTCCGTAATGTCGTCTAGCGTAGATGAACTAAGGTTCTCTTCCAGCGACTCAATCCAAAATGCTGCCGCAGCCGTAATCGGCGCGATACATGCAAGGGGTTGCAATATAAAACCTTGTTGAACAAACATTTTCTTAAGGTAACCCTCTAATTTTTTATCCATTGGATCTGAGAAAGCACAGCTATCCTCCACCGGGATAGTGGTACGCTTAGCTAAAGTAGAAACTGCTCCCTCCACCTTGGGGACCGTTTGCCATAAGTCCCTAGTGGTGGCGTCTATTGGGAACATCTTTCTAAATATTGGAGGGGGTGAGAACGGCACACCGGGTCTATCCCACTCCTTAGTAACAATTTCAGTTAGTCTCTTAGGTATAGGAAAAACGTCAGTACTCGCCGGTACCGCAAAGTATTTATCCAACCTACACAGTTTCTCTGGTATTGCAACGGTGTTACAATCGTTAAGAGCTGCTAAGACCTCCCCTAGTAATACACGGAGGTTCTCCAATTTAAATTTAAAATTAGAAATATCTGAGTCCAATCTGTTTGGATCAGAACCGTCACCCACAGAATGAAGCTCTCCGTCCTCATGCTCTGCGAGCTGTGACGCAGTATCAGACATGGCCCTAGCATTGTCAGCGCACTCTGTTCTCACCCCAGAGTGATCACGCTTGCCTCTTAGTTCTGGTAATTTAGACAAAACTTCAGTCATAACAGTAGCCATATCTTGTAATGTTATCTGTAATGGCCGCCCAGATGTACTAGGCGCCATAATATCACGCACCTCCCGGGCGGGAGATGCAGGTACTGCCGCGTGAGGCGAGTTAGTCGGCATAACTCTCCCCTCGCTGTTTGGTGAAATTTGTTCACATTGTACAGATTGACTTTTATTTAAAGTAGCATCAATACAGTTAGTACATAAATTTCTATTGGGCTCCACCTTGGCATTGGAACAAATGACACAGATATCTTCCTCTGAGTCAGACATGTTTAACACACTAGCAAAAAACTTACAACTTGGTTATAATCTTTTTTAGCAAAAAAATACTGTGCCTCAAAGAGGTACTAAACGATTAAATAACAGTTGAAATAATGAACTGAAAAGCAGTTATAGCATCAAACTTTAAAACAACACAACTTTTAGCAAAGGTTTGTTCCCATTAGTAAAATAACAATAATTAAATTTGACATAAGAAGTACAAAGCAACGTTTTTATGCACAGTCACTATAAGAATTCTCACAGCTCTGCTGAGAGAATTTACCTCCCTTCAAAGAAGTTTGAAGACCCCTGAGATCTGTCAGAGATGAACCGGATCATGCAGGAAATATAAAAATGACTGACTGGAAATTTTTGATGCGTAGTAAAGAGCGCCAAAAACGGCCCCTCCTTCTCCCACACAGCAGTGAAGAGAAACGAAACTGTCACAATTACAAGCAAAAAACTGCCAAGTGGAAAATAATGCCCAAATATCTATTCACACAGTACCTCAGCAATGTAAACGATTCTACATTCCAGCAAAAACGTTTAACATGATAAATAGTTATTAAAAGTATTAGTGACTTTTAGCAGAGTAGTTCCGGTGAAATACCATCCCCAGAATACTGAAGTGTATACATACATGTCATTTTAACGGTATGGCAGGATTTTCTCATCAATTCCATTCAGAAAATAAAAACTGCTACATACCTCAATGCAGATTCATCTGCCCGCTGTCCCCTGATCTGAAGCCTTTACCTCCCTCAGATGGCCGAGAACAGCAATATGATCTTAACTACTCCGGTTAAAATCATAGTAAAAAACTCTGGCAGATTCTTCCTCAAACTCTGCCAGAGAAGTAATAACACGCTCCGGTGCTATTGTAAAATAACAAACTTTTGATTGAAGTCATAAAAACTAAGTATAATCACCATAGTCCTCTCACACATCCTATCTAGTCGTTGGGTGCAAGAGAATGACTGGGACTGACGTAGAGGGGAGGAGCTATATGCAGCTCTGCTGGGTGAATCCTCTTGCATTTCCTGTTGGGGAGGAGTTATATCCCAGAAGTAATGATGACCCGTGGACTGATCACACATAACAGAAGAAAAGGGATACCCGGTCTCTCCCATTCCCTAGCAATAATCTCTGTAGCTCTATCTGGTACAGGAAAAAACCTCCACCATGGAAGGTATACCAAAATACTTATTTAGTTTACAAGACTTCTTAGGATTGACTACGACAGTAGTGTCAGAGTTGTCCATGGTAGCTAAAAACTCCTTAAGTAGTAAACGGAGGTGCCTAGCTTAAATCTGAAGGATATAACTTCAACATCAGAGGAAGGAATTACACTGTCTGAATCTGAGATCTTACCCTCAGGTGCTACCAAAATATCCTCCTCTTCAGACCTATGAGACGGAACGTTCAGAATAGATACAGTCATGACAGAAACCATACACACTGATTCTTTACATTTCCTCTTGCGCTTTCCCTGTAGCAAGGGAAAAGCAGACAACGCATCAGAAACTGCAGAAGACATGAGGGAGCAATGTCTTGCAAAGAAACTCCAGACGGAGCTTGGGAGGAAACGTATGGCACTGTATTAATTAATAAAAATTTGGGACACCTGAGGAGAAAAACTGCGGCATATTTTGAATATTGTCAAAAGACTCCTGGACAGCATCAGTCCTAGACAATATTGGCTCAAAAAGTCTATCCCTAAAATGTAGTGTTCTCTCAACACATGAGGAACAGAAAAGGATTGGTGGACTAATATTAGCATGCAAACATAAAGGACATCTGTAATCTATAACAGAGTCTTGATCCATCTTAACAAAAATAAAAATATTTAAAATTTTACTAAAATTTTATACAGAAAAAAAGTTACTGTTTCTTTACATTTTAAAACGTAACTGCTTTATTTTTGATGAACTGTAAAAACATAATTGCTTTATTTTTTAATGTAATGCAATAATGAAAAATAATGATTCAAAACACTTCAAACAGCTTCTACACCTCAGCTTTAGCTCTGCTGAGGTGCCTACCTTGCTGGATTACCGGAGATAATGTGTATGGAAACAGGAACCAAAACAGAGCTGTTGCAAATAATGTTAAATGATCGTTAATCCGTTTGAACTAAAAACGGCAAGTTGCAAGATTTCTCTCCTTCATATACAGTAATTGAGAGAAAATATGTGCGCAACAGATAATTTCACCGTCACACAAGCCCCGCCCATTGTGGGCGTGTCAAAAATAACGTGTCAGTTGACATTTTATGTGAATCTCCGTAATAAAAAACACCAACATTGAGCCTATTCTCCTCAAGTCCCCAGTGCCTGCAAATACTGCCTTACATAATCCCCTTAAAACATTAGGATTAATGTATCAAACATCCCATTTCAGGGAAATAATAAAGCGCCATATTTTTTCCTTAATACTCCTTAAGAAAAATAAATTTAGCACTTACCTCAAATTCTGCCTGGCAGCAAGGCAGCTCACTAGGTTTGAGAGGTCCTCTCCCTCACATAGACCTGTGGATAAATAAAAAGGGCAGCACTTTATTTAAATTTTAGTGAGGCGCAGTGAGAATTATGTCCCACAAGTTCCCTTTGCTTAAAAGCCACCAATGCTCTACTAAAGAGACTGAAATGGACTACGGCTACACCCTAGAGGAAAAAGAGCACATACTTGTACTGCAATTAAAATAAAAAAATCTTGATTGAAGAATCTTCTCAGATACCTAACTTTACCACTTCCTTACTCAAGCGTAGGCAAAGAGAATGGCTGGGGTTGGAGGGAAGGTAAGTGATATTTAACAGCTTTGCTGTGGTGCTCTTTGCTGCCTCCTGCTGCGCAGGAGTGATATTCCCAATAGTAATTAGATGATCCGTGGACTCATTGTGTCATTAGAAAGAAATACTTCTGCTTACTTGAAGGTGACATTGCTGCCAAAACCTCATTAACAGTGATATTTACAAAGCCTTTAAAACCTGGAGTAAAGTCCATGGGGCTCCCCTTAGAGGATCCCACTGAAGGAGGACAAGCTACCTTAGAAGGAACAGCTGGAGTACTCATATGAGAGTGTAAAACAGAATTTAAGCAAAATTGCAAAGCTGAGCTGGAGGACAAACAGTATCCAGTTTGCAAAGCATACCTTTGTTTAGAGGAATCAAATAATCAGCAGACCTCCCTTCTAGTGTGCCTGACAAACCTCTAGAAGGGACAGTCCCAGTCTTCAATATGGTTTAATAATCAGGTGAATTAAATGTGAATTTACACAGATATAGAGTAAAAGATTAAAATGTCACTGAATCTAGTGTGGATATAAGATACAGCAGTAGCAAGTCATACTGCTATAATAAGCTATGGGTTACAGTAAAAAAAAAAAAAACTAAGATTTTCAAAAGATATGCAAATAACCCACACTCTCTCCTGGTTAAAGTGCTCTTAACCCCTTCTAAAACACACTGGTGACTGGAGCAAAAAAAAGAAACGTCCAAAGCAGCTGCTGTGTGAGGGAGAAGGAAGAAGCGAGCACACAAGTCTGCAGTGCAGCGGGAAACATTAACTCCCATGCTGCCAGAGTGAAGCCGCAGAGTGATGTAACCACCAAAAATTACACGAATGATAGCGTTGAAGCACTGTACCACAGCCGCACATAAGAAAAAGGCAGTACATGTAAATAATCATTACGCTGCTGCAGTAAATAATAGCCCCATATAATATTAGCATAAAATAAAAATCACAGCAGCCTAACTTGTCCCTTTAAAAATGTGTCTGCAGTTACATACACACTCATATCAAATCATGGTATGGTCCCACACCATTCTGAGTCTGATTAAGGTCCTCTGGCTATGATATAGCTTTTGGGCTGTGTGAGTGAAGGTACTCACATGAAAGGACCACCCACTCCACTTTGCTTAGCCAGCTGCAAATTCTGTGTACAATAGAGAGCATACCCAGTAAAACAAACAGCAGAGGAGTTACCTTGGGACTACAACAACATGGCCAAACAGGAGGCTAAAAGACCAGTCCCAGTGACACCTGTGACAGACGTGTGATCCTATACCCCTATTGCATTTTTACCTTATGAGGGAAACAAGTTCAAAGAGCTCCTTACCTAGAAATAATTTTGAGCACCTCAATTCTTCACCTTCTCCTGGAGAGGCAAATAAGAAACTGGGAGGTAGAGGGAAGTGGGAGAGATTAAAATCTCTGGTGTAGGGGATTTTGCCTCCTCCTGGTGGCAATACATTTTATAAGCATAGAATTGGGGCTATTTCTTCGCCTCTGTCTAGTCATGGGTGCCACCATGTTGAAACCTATCTCACTACTTTTCAGTGCTTACCAGTTTGCACATGTGCAGCAAATCTCCATCAGATACCTGTAGTGTAACAGAGTTCCATAATGACAGCACCCATGATTAGAGGGATGTACGTGATTAATATGTGAATGAGGCATGATTAAAAATGTTAACAAAGAAAAACCAAGATATTTTGTTTGAGAGAGGAAAAATGAGTTTTAAGAGGTCAAGGTTATGTGGAACACATAATTAAGTTTAGCGCATAATCTCAAACTACATGACATATGTCTAGATTCACTAACAGCCTCTCCAATCTTTCTAATTTCTCTCTACTCTTGTTACCCCAATAAAGACTGGATAGAAGATGGACCGTTAGTGAAGATATGCCTAGAATAACATAGGACCTGGAGAGGCTTATAACATACAAGACTTTTAGTAAACAGTGTAACATTTTTTACCTGTTCCGTCCATCTCCTGTTTCACTAGTTGCAGGCGAATGTATGTATGAGCACTCCTGCAAAAAAAGACAAAAACTGGCATTCACAATGATGATTTCTGTTGATTCATTAAAAATAGCTGGGCCTGAGAACCTAACAACAAAATCCATCAAGGAAATCAATAAATTGAATTATAATACAGAAAGCTTGTTAACTCGTTTAGGGCCCGATTACCAAAAATTTGAAAGCATAGGCAGACCTCACTCAACTTTCCTAATCAAGGGACTATACTTGGAAGTCCAAGTAAGTAGCAAGCTGCCTCCCATAGAACCTAATTAAGCTCTCTGGAATGCAGAATCTTGCAGAGAAGAGTGAATGTGACAAGGTGCGCCCAGCACTGATCACTATTAAAAAAACTAATTTATTTACCATTCCCAAGTTATGCATAACCAACACTGTTGTATTAATATACTTTTTACCTCTGATTACCTTGAATCTAAGACTCTGAAGACTGCCCCCTTATCTCAGTTCATTTGAGACCACTCAGTGCTAACTCCTAGGTAACTCTACAGAAGTGATGAGAATGTTATATATATGGCACACATGAACTAGCGCTGTCTAGCTGTAAAAAAACTGTCAAAATCCACTTAGATAAGAAGCGGCCTTCAAAGGCTTAGAAATTAGCATATAAGCTTACCTAGGTTTAGCTTTCAACAAAAAATACAAGCAGAAGAAATAAAATTTGATAAGAGTAAATTGTAAAGTTGTTTAAAATTACACGCCCTATCTGAATCATGAAAGTTTAATTTTGACTAGACTGTCCCTTTAAGTACTGGCTTTTGAGTAGGCAGACAGGGATAAAATAAGCAGGCCAGTGTGCATAGCGATAAAGATAAGGTTGTCTTGCTCTCCCAAATAAGCTCAGCTTATTAAAATAGGTTGTGGTGTCAATTAGCAAAACATCTATAAAATTAAACCTAAAGGAGCATTTTCTCATTAATTGTATACTCTGCAGCTGGTATAACAAGTCATTGGAAACCTATAAAGGGTAAACCAATTTTACGTTCAAAGATATACCTCTTAGGTGGCAGTTTATTGTCCATTTCTTCCTCTATCCACTCTGACTTTACCCATGGATTACTTCTCCAACATTCATCTATAGGTGGTGGAGACTTCCTGCTTAGAGAAAGAAACTAGGACTCAGAGACACAATCTTCTGATTGGATAAGAAAACATTACACAGGTGTATTACCTAGATAGGGGAGAGTCAGGAGGAGGGTCCAAAATTGTATTTGGAGTTCCTGGTCTGCGGGACCGAGAAGTAATGTGGATTTGTGGCAGTCGCTCTCCATTAAGACGATCTTGCAGTAAATTTTCTCTGTTAAGATTTACCTCTGAGTATGGACATCCAACAGCACTGTAACAGAGTGAAGAACAGCATTCAGTGAAGATGCAGTGAGCTTGACTCAACATACCATTACAGCAGTAACGTTCATCACTACTCCTCAGTGGCTGAATGCAGATCAAGATTAACAAAAAACAGAATTTATGCTTACCTGATAAATTACTTTCTCCAACGGTGTGCCCGGTCCACGGCGTCATCCTTACTTGTGGGATATTCTCTTCCCCAACAGGAAATGGCAAAGAGTCCCAGCAAAGCTGGTCACATGATCCCTCCTAGGCTCCGCCCACCCCAGTCATTCGACCGACGGACAGGAGGAAATATATATAGGAGAAACCATATGATACCGTGGTGACTGTAGTTAGAGAAAATAATTCATCAGACCTGATTAAAAAACCAGGGCGGGCCGTGGACCGGACACACCGTTGGAGAAAGTAATTTATCAGGTAAGCATAAAACATAATTTATGTAAGAACTTACCTGATAAATTCATTTCTTTCATATTAGCAAGAGTCCATGAGCTAGTGACGTATGGGATATACATTCCTACCAGGAGGGGCAAAGTTTCCCAAACCTCAAAATGCCTATAAATACACCCCTCACCACACCCACAATTCAGTTTAACGAATAGCCAAGAAGTGGGGTGATAAAAAAGTGCGAAAGCATATAAAATAAGGAATTGGAATAATTGTGCTTTATACAGAATCATAACCACCACAAAAAAAGGGCGGGCCTCATGGACTCTTGCTAATATGAAAGAAATGAATTTATCAGGTAAGTTCTTACATAAATTATGTTTTCTTTCATGTAATTAGCAAGAGTCCATGAGCTAGTGACGTATGGGATAATGATTACCCAAGATGTGGGTCTTTCCACACAAGAGTCACTAGAGAGGGAGGGAAAAAATAAAGACAGCCAATTCCTGCTGAAAATAATCCACACCCAAAATAAAGTTTAACGAAAAACATAAGCAGAAGATTCAAACTGAAACCGCTGCCTGAAGTACTTTTCTACCAAAAACTGCTTCAGAGGAAGAAAATACATCAAAATGGTAGAATTTAGTAAAAGTATGCAAAGAGGACCAAGTTGCTGCTTTGCAGATCTGGTCAACCGAAGCTTCATTCCTAAACGCCCAGGAAGTAGAAACTGACCTAGTAGAATGAGCTGTAATTCTCTGAGGCGGAGTTTTACCCGACTCAACATAGGCAAGATGAATTAAAGATTTCAACCAAGATGCCAAAGAAATGGCAGAAGCTTTCTGGCCTTTTCTAGAACCGGAAAAGATAACAAATAGACTAGAAGTCTTACGAAAAGATTTCGTAGCTTCAACATAATATTTCAAAGCTCTAACAACATCCAAAGAATGCAACAATTTCTCCTTAGAATTCTTAGGATTAGGACATAATGAAGGAACCACAATTTCTCTACTAATGTTGTTGGAATTCACAACTTTAGGTAAAAATTCAAAAGAAGTTCGCAACACCGCCTTATCCTGATGAAAAATCAGAAAAGGAGACTCACAAGAAAGAGCAGATAATTCAGAAACTCTTCTGGCAGAAGAGATGGCCAAAAGGAACAAAACTTTCCAAGAAAGTAATTTAATGTCCAATGAATGCATAGGTTCAAACGGAGGAGCTTGAAGAGCTCCCAGAACCAAATTCAAACTCCAAGGAGGAGAAATTGACTTAATGACAGGTTTTATACGAACCAAAGCTTGTACAAAACAATGAATATCAGGAAGAATAGCAATCTTTCTGTGAAAAAGAACAGAAAGAGCAGAGATTTGTCCTTTCAAAGAACTTGCGGACAAACCCTTATCTAAACCATCCTGAAGGAACTGTAAAATTCTCGGTATTCTAAAAGAATGCCAGGAAAAATGATGAGAAAGACACCAAGAAATATAAGTCTTCCAGACTCTATAATATATCTCTCGAGATACAGATTTACGAGCCTGTAACATAGTATTAATCACAGAGTCAGAGAAACCTCTTTGACCAAGAATCAAGCGTTCAATCTCCATACCTTTAAATTTAAGGATTTCAGATCCTGATGGAAAAAAGGACCTTGTGACAGAAGGTCTGGTCTTAACGGAAGAGTCCACGGTTGGCAAGAGGCCATCCGGACAAGATCCGCATACCAAAACCTGTGAGGCCATGCCGGAGCTACCAGCAGAACAAACGAGCATTCCTTCAGAATCTTGGAGATTACTCTTGGAAGAAGAACTAGAGGCGGAAAGATATAGGCAGGATGATACTTCCAAGGAAGTGATAATGCATCCACTGCCTCCGCCTGAGGATCCCGGGATCTGGACAGATACCTGGGAAGTTTCTTGTTGAGATGGGACGCCATCAGATCTATTTCTGGAAGTTCCCACATTTGAACAATCTGAAGAAATACCTCTGGGTGAAGAGACCATTCGCCCGGATGCAACGTTTGGCGACTGAGATAATCCGCTTCCCAATTGTCTACACCTGGGATATGAACCGCAGAGATTAGACAGGAGCTGGATTCCGCCCAAACCAAAATTCGAGATACTTCTTTCATAGCCAGAGGACTGTGAGTCCCTCCTTGATGATTGATGTATGCCACAGTTGTGACATTGTCTGTCTGAAAACAAATGAACGATTCTCTCTTCAGAAGAGGCCAAAACTGAAGAGCTCTGAAAATTGCACGGAGTTCCAAAATATTGATCGGTAATCTCACCTCCTGAGATTCCCAAACTCCTTGTGCCGTCAGAGATCCCCACACAGCTCCCCAACCTGTGAGACTTGCATCTGTTGAAATTACAGTCCAGGTCGGAAGCACAAAAGAAGCCCCCTGAATTAAACGATGGTGATCTGTCCACCATGTTAGAGAGTGTCGAACAATCGGTTTTAAAGATATTAATTGAGATATCTTCGTGTAATCCTTGCACCATTGCTTCAGCATACAGAGCTGAAGAGGTCGCATGTGAAAACGAGCAAAGGGGATCGCGTCCGATGCAGCAGTCATAAGACCTAGAATTTCCATGCATAAGGCTACCGAAGGGAATGATTGTGACTGAAGGTTTCGACAAGCTGTAATCAACTTTAGACGTCTCTTGTCTGTTAAAGACAGAGTCATGGACACTGAATCCATCTGGAAACCCAGAAAGGTTACCCTTGTCTGAGGAATCAAAGAACTTTTTGGTAAATTGATCCTCCAACCATGATCTTGAAGAAACAACACAAGTCGATTCGTGTGAGATTCTGCTAAATGTAAAGACTGAGCAAGTACCAAGATATCGTCCAAATAAGGAAATACCACAATACCCTGTTCTCTGATTACAGACAGCAGGGCACCGAGAACCTTTGTAAAAATTCTTGGAGCTGTAGCTAGGCCAAACGGCAGAGCCACAAACTGGTAATGCTTGTCCAGAAACGAGAATCTCAGGAACTGATAATGATCTGGATGAATCGGAATATGCAGATATTCATCCTGTAAATCTATTGTGGACATATAATTCCCTTGCTGAACAAAAGGTAAGATAGTCCTTACAGTTACCATCTTGAACGTTGGTATCCTTACATAACGATTCAAAATTTTTAGATCCAGAACTGGTCTGAAAGAATTCTCCTTCTTTTGGTACAATGAAGAGATTTGAATAAAACCCCATCCCCTGTTCCGGAACTGGAACTGGCATAATTACTCCAGTCAACTCTAGATCTGAAACACATTTCAGAAATGCTTGAGCTTTTACTGGATTTACTGGGACACGGGAAAGAAAAAATCTCTTTGCAGGAGGTCTCAACTTGAAACCAATTCTGTACCCTTCTGAAACAATGCTCTGAATCCAAAGATTGTGAACAGAATTGATCCAAATTTCCTTGAAAAAACGTAACCTGCCCCCTACCAGCTGAGCTGGAATGAGGGCCGCACCTTCATGTGGACTTAGAAGCAGGCTTTGCCTTTCTAGCTGGCTTGGATTTATTCCAGACTGGAGATGGTCTCCAAACTGAAACTGCTCCTGAGGATGAAGGATCAGGCTTTTGTTCTTTGTTGAAACGAAAGGAACGAAAACGATTATTAGCCCTGTTTTTACCTTTAGATTTTTTATCCTGTGGTAAAAAAGTTCCTTTCCCACCAGTAACAGTTGAAATAATGGAATCCAACTGAGAACCAAATAATTTGTTACCCTGGAAAGAAATGGAAAGTAAAGTTGATTTAGAAGCCATATCAGCATTCCAAGTTTTAAGCCATAAAGCTCTTCTAGCTAAAATAGCTAGAGACATAAACCTGACATCAACTCTGATAATATCAAAAATGGCATCACAGATAAAATTATTAGCATGTTGAAGAAGAATAATAATATCATGAGAATCACGATGTGTTACTTGTTGCGCTAAAGTTTCCAACCAAAAAGTTGAAGCTGCAGCAACATCAGCCAAAGATATAGCAGGTCTAAGAAGATTACCTGAACATAGATAAACTTTTCTTAGAAAGGACTCAATTTTCCTATCTAGAGGATCCTTAAACGAAGTACCATCTGACGTAGGAATAGTAGTACGTTTAGCAAGGGTAGAAATAGCCCCATCAACTTTAGGGATCTTGTCCCAAAATTCTAATCTGTCAGACGGCACAGGATATAATTGCTTAAAACGTTTAGAAGGAGTAAATGAATTACCCAAATTATCCCATTCTTTGGAAATTACTGCAGAAATAGCATCAGGGACAGGAAAAACTTCTGGAATAACCACTGTTTGCAGAATGAATACCAAGGTAAAAACGGGGCATTGCATAATGTGGGAAAATGTACATGGTGTGATCTTTTGAAACTTACGGTATTACTGACCAATGGAGACTCCAAATAGAGTACTTAAATTTATTACACAAAATGTGAGGGGTTTTAATTCTCCTGCTAAAAGATCCATGGCAATGTCTGATTTGCATAAAAGGAAAGGAGATATATTATTCCTGCAGGAGACGCATTTTAAGCGTTCTCATGAGCCGAAATTTATGAGCTCCAACTACAATCAACATTTCCATAGTTCCCATATTTCAAAAAGATGCGGAGTTAGTATCCTTATACATAAAACCATATCGTTCCAACATATTCAAACTCACACTGACACAGAAGGCCGCTTTCTGGCGGTCTTTGGATTAATATATGGTAGACCAGTTACACTGATCAATCTATATGCGCCCAATACCCTACAACTTCCATTCTATAGGAAAACATTTAGACGCATACTAGATGTAGCTAAAGGGCTGATTTTCATAGGAGGAGACCTTAATATCCCCATACACCCAGAACTTGATAGCTCCAACCCTAACCCCAGTACATCTAAACGCACACTTAAACATCTATGGAAAATACTGAGGGAATATAATTTCTATGATATTTGGAGGTTTGTCAACCCTGAAAAAAGAGAATATACTTTCTTCTCTTCTCCAAACAAGACTTACAGTCGGCTGGACTATCTACTTACCAATCAGATAGGCCTTGAACATATTAAAAATGCAAAAATCGTTCATACAGTATGGTCTGACCACTCAGCAGTTTTTTTTTATATAGCTTGGCCCAATACCCCAGTTACACCATATATATGGAAATTAGACGACTCCCTTTTGAAAGGGGAGATACAACTCACTAAAACCCAAAAAGCACTACAAGAATATTTTACTTTTAATACTAAAGATAATGCCGACCCGATTACAGTATGGGAGGCTCATAAATGCTTTATGAGAGGGGAATTCATGAAAAGAAAAGCCCAATTCAAAAGATTAGAAAGGCAAAAATACATGAACCTCACTACAAAACTATCGGAATTAGAACATAACTATAGGATGAACCCTGACGACCAAGCAATATACCAATCAATTCAAAATATAAGAAAAGCTCTTCACGAGCTGTTATTAAGAGAATATACAGATACCCTATCTAAATTTCGACAGAAATTTTATTACGAAGGTAACAGGGCAGGCAAATTGCTGGCTAGAGCCCTTAAAATTAAGAAATTAAAAACTTTTATCCATGCTATAAAAACCCCTAAAAATACAGAAGTTTACTCCACTAAAGATATCCTCACACAATTTGAGAAATACTATACACACCTATACAATATTAAACAAAACAATAATAACCCACATATAGACATAAATATACAAAACTACTTACAAGCACTCCCCCTTCCCACACTGGAAAAAGAACAAGCAGCTGACTTGGAAGCCCCTATCACCCCTGAAGAGATAAAAAAAGCAATACAAGAGTCCTGGCCCAGATGGCTTCACCACATATTATTATAAAACCCTTGCCCCGATATTAATTCCTCATCTATTGACAATCTTCAATAAAGTAAATATTAATAATCCCTTCCCCCAGACTATGTTAGAAGCCCATATCACTGTACTTCCTAAACCAGGTAAATCCCCAGATACACCCCAAAATTTTAGACCCATTTCATTGTTAAATGTAGATGTGAAATTATTTGCCAAAATCTTAGCTTCACGAATCAATAAATTCCTCCCCACATTAATAAATACGAACCAAGTCGGCTTCACACCCTACAGAGAGGCGAGGGATAATACCATGAAAATCCTGACCTTGCTCGAATACACACAAATACACAACATTCCATCTATCTTCCTGGCCATGGACGCTGAAAAGGCCTTTGATAGATTAGACTGGGCTTTTCTGAGACATACACTTGAGAGATTTGGAATGGGAGAAAGTTTCATAAACAAAATATTTACATTATATAATTCACCCACAGCCAAAATCAAACTTAACGATTCCTTATCCAGTAAAGTTGAGATCAATAATGGTACCAGACAGGGCTGCCCCTTATCCCCCATTTTATTTATATTGACAATCGAAATCCTGGCCGCAGCAATTAGACATAACCCTAACATAAAAGGCATCCAGATCCAAGATACTCAATACAAACAGGCATTATATGCCGATGATATTATTCTAACACTTACCAGCCCACGACTATCTTTAGAGACATTAAAAAAGGAAATAGATAAATATAGCACATTTTCAGGATTTAAAATCAATCCCACAAAATCAGAACTGTTGGGGATCTATATACCCGAACAGGAGTTACAGGAAATCGCAAATAAATATCACTATAACATACAAACCTCCTCTATCAAATATCTGGGGATCCAAATAACATATAACCAAGACCTTCTATTTAAATTAAACTATCAGACCCTGATGGATGAGCTGCAACAAGAACTACGAAACTGGGAACACAAAAATTTGTCCTGGATAGGAAGAATGGAAGCATTTAAGATGACCTGCCTTCCAAAAATTTTATATAAACTCCAAACGATCCCTATCCCAGTTCCACCATCATATCTGCCCACCCTCCAAAATATTGTTAATACATATATCTGGCAAAATAAAAGACCACACATAGCAAAAAAAATAATATATAGAAACAGGAAAAATGGAGGTTTAGGAGTCCCTAATTTAGTTTACTACAGGCAAGCAGCCATCCTCAATCGGGTTATAGACTGGTGTAAACATGGGGAATGTAAAGAATGGGTGAGACTAGAGCAACAAATAGCTAACTGTCCTAATGTGGGTGGAATGTGTTGGTTGGATAGGCTACATAGGAACATGAACAAAACGCTTCCCAGTATCATAAAGGAAACATTTAAAGTATGGGACTACATCTCTAATAAGACCACAGGTGTTTCCTCTAATCCCTCCCCATTAACACCGATCTTACATAACCCAGAGATCCCGATACGACAGCACCCTGCCAACAAAACATGGTCCAATATAAACACTTTAATTCCAGTCCATACACTCATAAGCAATGGAAAACTAAAACCACAAGAGGAAATGGGGGAGATGACTCCACTCTTTATAAATGAATGGTACACACGTCAACAACTACCACATTTTATTACAAGTAACATACAGAAATCCAAACTAATTAGACCCCTCACTCTATTTGAAAATGTATGCTACTCACAAACCCCCACCAAAGGAGGTCTGTCAATGTTATACAAAATGCTGATAGAGCACCACTCCAGATCTCTACCAGCTTACTGTAAGATCTGGGAAACCGATCTACAAAAAGAAATCTCTCACAAAGATTGGGAAATAATTTTTAATAATATGGGCAAGGCCTCATCTTCGATGAGTATTACAGAAACTAACCTGAAACTCCTATATAGATGGTACCTCACTCCGCTTAGACTTTCAAAAATCTATACAACCACAAATAGTACATGTTGGAGAGGATGCGGTGAGGAGGGTTCACTAGTCCACATATGGTGGAACTGCCCATACATTAGACAATATTGGATGAAAATTAAGGAAGAAATAGAGAAATGCTTGTCCCACAAGACCCAATTAGATCCCCTAATATTACTCTTCAACTACCCTCCTAAATTAAAATGCAAACTTAGATTAAAACTGTTACACATAATGACGAATGGAGCTAAACAACTAATACCACGACTATGGAAAAGTCTGAGAATCCCCACGATTAATGAGTGGCAGAGCCACATTACGCAGATCTTAACCCTGGAAAAATACCATTATACACAAACACAACAATTGGAGTTTTACAATAACTTAAAGTTTATATGGGAAGATTATCTAGCATCAATGTGAGTAACTGATTCACGGTATCACTTGCAGTTTTTCTATCTGTTAAGATCAATGTCATATTCATGTACCCACCATATTGAGATATATTGTGTTCTTAATTGTAATGCTTTGTCACTTTCTGTTATGTACCTATGTTTTATTTACAACAATAAAGGAAATTTAAAAAAAAAAAAAAAAAAAAAACTTCTGGAATAACTACAGGAGATTTAAAAACCTTATTTAAACGTTTAGATTTAGTATCAAGAGGACCAGAATCCTCTATTTCTAAAGCAATTAGGACTTCTTTAAGTAAAGAACGAATAAATTCCATTTTAAATAAATATGAAGATTTATCAGCATCAACCTCTGAGACAGAATCCTCTGAACCAGAGGAATCATCAGAATCAGAATGATGATGTTCAGTTAAAAATTCATCTGTAGGGAGAGAAGTTTTAAAAGATTTTTTACGTTTACTAGAAGGAGAAATAACAGACATAGCCTTCTTTATGGATTCAGAAACAAAATCTCTTATATTATCAGGAACATTCTGCACCTTAGATGTTGAAGGAACTGCAACAGGCAATGGTACTTTACTAAAGGAAATATTATCTGCTTTAACAAGTTTGTCATGACAATCAATACAAACAACAGCTGGAGGAATAGCTACCAAAAGTTTACAGCAGATACACTTAGCTTTGGTAGATTCAGCACTTGACAGCGATTTTCCTGTAGTATCTTCTGACTCAGATGCAACGTGAGACATCTTGCAATATGTAAGAGAAAAAACAACATATATATAAAGCAAAATTGATCAAATTCCTTAAATGACAGTTTCAGGAATGGGAAAAAATGCCAAAGAACAAGCTTCTAGCAACCAGAAGCAATAAAAAATGAGACTTAAATAATGTGGAGACAAAAAGTGACGCCCATATTTTTTCGCGCCAAATAAGACGCCCACATTATTTGGCGCCTAAATGCTTTTTGGCGCCAAAAATGACGCCACATCCGGAACGCCGACATTTTTGGCGCAAAATAACGTCAAAAAATGACGCAACTTCCAGCGACACGTATGACGCCGGAAATAGAATTTTTGCGCCAAAAAAGTCCGCGCCAAGAATGACGCAATAAAATTAAGCATTTTCAGCCCCCGCGAGCCTAACAGCCCACAGGGAAAAAGTCAAATTTTAAGGTAAGAAAAATGTTAAATTAAAATGCATTATCCCAAATATGAAACTGACTGTCTGAAAATAAGGAAAGTTGAACATTCTGAGTCAAGGCAAATAAATGTTTGAATACATATATTTAGAACTTTATAAACAAAGTGCCCAACCATAGCTAGGAGTGTCACAGAAAATAAGACTTACTTACCCCAGGACACTCATCTACATATAGTAGATAGCCAAACCAGTACTGAAACGAGAATCAGCAGAGGTAATGGTATATATAAGAGTATATCGTCGATCTGAAAAGGGAGGTAAGAGATGAATCTCTACGACCGATAACAGAGAACCTATGAAATAGACCCCTTAGAAGGAGATCACTGCATTCAAATAGGCAATACTCTCCTCACATCCCTCTGACATTCACTGCACGCTGAGAGGAAAACCGGGCTCCAACTTGCTGCGGAGCGCATATCAACGTAGAATCTAGCACAAACTTACTTCACCACCTCCATCGGAGGCAAAGTTTGTAAAACTGAATTGTGGGTGTGGTGAGGGGTGTATTTATAGGCATTTTGAGGTTTGGGAAACTTTGCCCCTCCTGGTAGGAATGTATATCCCATACGTCACTAGCTCATGGACTCTTGCTAATTACATGAAAGAAATTCTGTTTTCTCCAACATTGGTGTGTCCGGTCCACGGCGTCATCCTTACTTGTGGGAACCAATACCAAAGCTTTAGGACACGGATGAAGGGAGGGAGCAAATCAGGTCACCTAAATGGAAGGCACCACGGCTTGCAAAACCTTTCTCCCAAAAATAGCCTCCGAAGAAGCAAAAGTATCAAATTTGTAAAATTTGGCAAAAGTGTGCAGTGAAGACCAAGTCGCTGCCTTACATATCTGGTCAACAGAAGCCTCGTTCTTGAAGGCCCATGTGGAAGCCACAGCCCTAGTGGAGTGAGCTGTGATTCTTTCAGGAGGCTGCCGTCCGGCAGTCTCATAAGCCAATCGGATAATGCTTTTAAGCCAAAAGGAAAGAGGTAGAAGTCGCTTTTTGACCTCTCCTTTTACCAGAATAAACAACAAACAAGGAAGATGTTTGTCTGAAATCTTTAGTAGCCTCTAAATAGAATTTTAGAGCACGGACTACGTCCAAATTGTGTAACAAACGTTCCTTCTTTGAAACTGGATTCGGACACAAAGAAGGTACAACTATCTCCTGGTTAATATTTTTGTTGGAAACAACTTTCGGAAGAAAACCAGGCTTAGTACGCAAAACCACCTTATCTGCATGGAACACCAGATAGGGCGGAGAACACTGCAGAGCAGATAACTCTGAAACTCTTCTTGCAGAAGAAATTGCAACCAAAAACAAAACTTTCCAAGATAATAACTTAATATCTATGGAATGTAAGGGTTCAAACGGAACCCCTTGAAGAACTGAAAGAACTAGATTTAGACTCCAGGGAGGAGTCAAAGGTCTGTAAACAGGCTTGATCCTAACCAGAGCCTGAACAAATGCTTGAACATCTGGCACAGCTGCCAGTCTTTTGTGAAGTAAAACAGATAAAGCAGAGATCTGTCCCTTCAGAGAACTTGCAGATAATCCTTTCTCCAAACCTTCTTGTAGAAAGGATAGAATCTTAGGAATTTTTGTCTTGTTCGATGGGAATCCTTTAGATTCACACCAACAGATATATTTTTTCCATATTTTAGGGAAAATTTTTCTAGTTACAGGCTTTCTAGCCTGAATCAGAGTATCTATTACAGAATCTGAAAACCCACGCTTTGATAAAATCAAACGTTCAATCTCCAAGCCGTCAGTTGGAGGGAAACCAGATTCGGATGTTCGAATGGACCCTGAACAAGAAGGTCCTGTCTCAAAGGTAGCTTCCATGGTGGAGCCGATGACATATTCACCAGGTCTGCATACCAAGTCCTGCGTGGCCACGCAGGAGCTATCAAGATCACCGAGGCCCTCTCCTGATTGATCCTGGCTACCAGCCTGGGGATGAGAGGAAACGGTGGGAATACATAAGCTAGGTTGAAGGTCCAAGGTGCTACTAGTGCATCTACTAGTGTCGCCTTGGGATCCCTGGATCTGGACCCGTAGCAAGGAACCTTGAAGTTCTGACGAGACGCCATCAGATCCATGTCTGGAATGCCCCATAATTGAGTTATTTGGGCAAAGATTTCCGGATGGAGTTCCCACTCCCCCGGATGGAATGTCTGACGACTCAGAAAATCCGCTTCCCAATTTTCCACTCCTGGGATGTGGATCGCAGACAAGTGGCAGGAGTGATCCTCCGCCCATTGAATTATCTTGGTCACTTCTTTTATCGCCAGGGAACTCCTTGTTCCCCCCTGATGATTGATATATGCAACGGTCGTCATGTTTTCTGACTGAAACCTTATGAATTTGGCCTTTGCTAGTTGAGGCCAAGCTCTAAGAGCATTGAATATCGCTCTCAGTTCCAGAATGTTTATCGGGAGAAGAGACTCTTCCCGAGACCATAGACCCTGAGCTTTCAGGGATTCCCAGACCGCGCCCCAGACCACTAGGCTGGCGTCGGTCATGACAATGACCCACTCTGGTCTGCGGAAGCTCATTCCCTGTGACAGATTGTCCAGGGTCAGCCACCAACGGAGTGAATCTCTGGTCTTTTGATCTACTTGAATCGTCGGAGACAAGTCTGTATAATCTCCATTCCACTGTCTGAGCATGCACAGTTGTAATGGTCTTAGATGAATTCGTGCAAAAGGAACTATGTCCATTGTTGCAACCATCAATCCTATTACTTCCATGCACTGCGCTATGGAAGGACGAGGAACAGAGTGAAGTACTTGACAAGAGCTTAGAAGTTTTGATTTTCTGACCTCTGTCAGAAAAATCTTCATTTCTAAGGAATCTATTATTGTTCCCAAGAAGGGAACTCTTGTTGACGGGGACAGAGAACTTTTTTCTTTGTTCACCTTCCATCCGTGAGATCTGAGAAAGGCTAGGACGATGTCCGTATGAGCCTTTGCTTTTGACATGGACGACGCTTGAATCAGGATGTCGTCCAAGTAAGGTACTACTGCAATGCCCCTTGGTCTTAAAACCGCTAGAAGGGACCCTAGTACCTTTGTGAAAATCCTTGGAGCAGTGGCTAATCCGAATGGAAGTGCCACAAACTGGTAATGCTTGTCCAGAAAAGCGAACCTTAGGAACTGATGATGTTCCTTGTGGATAGGAATATGTAGGTACGCATCCTTTAAATCCACGGTAGTCATAAATTGATTTTCCTGGATAGTAGGTAGGATCGTTCGAATAGTTTCCATTTTGAACGATGGTACCCTGAGAAATTTGTTTAGGATCTTTAGATCCAAAATTGGTCTGAATGTTCCCTCTTTTTTGGGAACTATGAACAGATTGGAATAAAATCCCATTCCTTGTTCTCTTATTGGAACTGGATGTATCACTCCCATCTTTAACAGGTCTTCTACACAATGTAAGAATGCCTGTCTCTTTATTTCGTTTGAAGATAATTGAGACCTGTGGAACCTTCCCCTTGGGGGTAGTTCCTTGAATTCCAGGAGATAACCTTGAGAAACTATTTCTAGCGCCCAAGAATCCTGAACATCTCTTGCCCAAGCCTGAGCAAAGAGAGAAAGTCTGCCCCACACTAGATCCGGTCCCGGATCGGGGGCTATCCCTTCATGCTGTTTTGGTAGCAGTGGTAGGCTTCTTGGCCTGCTTACCCTTGTTCCAGCCTTGCATTGGTTTCCAGGATGGTTTGGGTTGTGAAGTATTACCCTCTTGCTTAGAGGATACAGAATTAGAGACTGGTCCGTTTCTGCAAAATTAGCCTTAAAAGACCTATCCTGTGGGAGGGCGTGGCCCTTTCCCCCAGTGATGTCTGAAATAATCTATTTCAAATCAGGTCCAAATAATGTTTTACCTTTGAAAGGAATGTTAAGCAATTTTGTCTTGGAAGACACATCCGCTGACCAAGACTTTAGCCAAAGCGCTCTGCGCACCACGATAGCAAACCCTGAATTTTTCGCCGCTAATCTAGCTAATTGCAAAGCGGCATCTAAAACAAAAGAGTTAGCCAATTTAAGTGCTTGAACTCTGTCCATAACCTCCTCATACGAAGATTCTTTACTGAGCGATTTTTCTAGTTCCTCGAACCAGAAACACGCTGCCGTAGTGACAGGAACAATACATGAAATTGGTTGTAGAAGGTAACCTTGCTGTACAAAAATCTTTTTAAGCAAACCCTCTAATTTCTTATCCATAGGATCTTTGAAAGCACAACTATCTTCAATAGGAATAGTAGTGCGTTTGTTTAGAGTAGAAACCGCCCCCTCGACCTTGGGGACTGTCTGCCATAAGTCCTTTCTGGGGTCGACTATAGGAAACAATTTCTTAAATATAGGGGGGGAACAAAAGGTATGCCGGGCCTTTCCCACTCTTTATTTACTATGTCCGCCACCCGCTTGGGTATAGGAAAAGCGTCGGGGGGCACCGGAACCTCTAGGAACTTGTCCATCTTACATAATTTCTCTGGAATGACCAAATTGTCACAATCATCCAGAGTAGATAACACCTCCTTAAGCAGTGCGCGGAGATGTTCTAATTTAAATTTAAATGTCACAACATCAGGTTCAGCTTGATGAGAAATTTTTCTGAATCTGAGATTTCTCCATCAGACAAAACCTCCCTCATGGCCCCTTGAGATTGGTGTGAGGGTATGTCAGAACAGTTATCATCAGCGTCCTCTTGCTCTTCAGTGTTTAAAACAGAGCAATCGCGCTTTCTCTGATAAGTAGGCATTTTGGATAAAAGATTTGCTATGGAGTTATCCATTACAGCCGTTAATTGTTGCATGGTAATAAGTATTGGCGCACTAGATGTACTAGGGGCCTCCTGTGTGGGCATAACTGGTGTAGACACAGTAGGGGATGATGTAGAATCATGTTTACTCCCCTCATTTAAGGAATCATCTTGGGCAATATCATTATCTGTGGCATTACTGTCCTTACTTTGTTTGGACACTATGGCACAATTATCACATAAATTTAAATGGGGAGACACATTGGCTTTCATACATATAGAACATAGCTTATCTGATGGTACAGACATGTTAAACAGGCTTAAACTTGTCAACAAAGCACAAAAAACGTTTTAAAATAAAACCGTTACTGTCACTTTAAATTTCAAACTGAAAACACTTTATTACTGAATATGTGAAAAAGTATGAAGGAATTGTTCAAAATTCCCCAAAATTTCACCACAGTGTCTTAAGGCATTAAAAGTATTGCACATCAAATTTCAGAGCTTTAACCCTTAAATTAACGGAACCGGAGCCGTTTTTACATTTAACCCCTATACAGTCCCAGCTATATGCTTTGCTGAGACCCAACCAAGCCCAGAGGGGAATACGATACCAAATGACGCCTTCTATAAGCTTTTTCAGTGATTCTTAGCTCCTGACACATGCATCTGCATGCCTTGCTCTCCAAAAACAACTGCGCATTAATGGCGCGAAAATGAGGCTCTGTCTATAACTAGAAAGGCCCCCATCTGAAAAAGGCGTCCAACACAGTGCCTGCCGTTTTTCTAAACGTTCCCCAAGATTATAATACCAATTATTAGTTAGAATCTGCATAATATGCCTAGTAAAGCAATCGTTTTAGCCCAGAAAAATGCCTACCAGTTTTTAAGCCCTTTTTGAAGCCCTTTATTCTTTTTATGTTTAACTAAGAAAATGGCTTACCGGTCCCCATGAGGGGAAATGACAGCCTTCCAGCATTACATGGTCTTGTTAGAAATATGGCTAGTCATACCTTAAGCAGAAAAGTCTGCTAACTGTTTCCCCCAACTGAAGTTACTTCATCTCAACAGTCCTGTGTGGAAACAGCAATCGATTTTAGTTACTTTCTGCTAAAATCATCTTCCTCTTACAAACAGAAATCTTCATCCTTTTCTGTTTCAGAGTAAATAGTACATACCAGCACTATTTTAAAATAACAAAAACTTGATAGAAGAATAAAACTACATTTAAACACCAAAAAACTCTTAACCATCTCCGTGGAGATGTTGCCTGTGCAACGGCAAAGAGAATGACTGGGGTGGGCGGAGCCTAGGAGGGATCATGTGACCAGCTTTGCTGGGACTCTTTGCCATTTCCTGTTGGGGAAGAGAATATCCCACAAGTAAGGATGACGCTGTGGACCGGACACACCAATGTTGGAGAAACATAATTTATGCTTACTAGATAAATTCCTTTCCTTCCTGGCAGGGAGAGTCCATGACTTCATTCCTTACTGTTGGGAAATACAACACCTGGCCACCAGGAGGAGGCAAAGACACTTAAACATCCCTCCCACTTCCCCTATCCCCCAGTCATTCTGCTGAGGGAACAAGGAAAAGTAGGAGAAACATCAGGGTATAAAAAGGTGCCAGAAGAAATAATATAAAAAGGTAGCCGCCCCTCAAAACAATAAATTACGGGCGGGGTCATGTACTCTCCCTGGCAGGAAGGAAAGGAATTTATCTGGTAAGCATAAATTATGTTTTCCTTCCATAAGGCAGGGAGAGTCCACGACTTCATTCCTTACTGTTGGGAAAACTATACCCAAGCTCCAGAGGACACTGAATGAATAACGGGAGAGAACAGAAAAAAAGAGGCGGACCCTATTCTGAGGGCACCACAGCCAGCAAAACTTTTCTCCCGAAAGCTGCTTCAGTCGAATCAAACACATCAAACTTGTAAAATTTAGAAAAAGTGTGTAAGGAGGACCAGGTAGCCGCCTTACAAATCTGATCCATTGAGACTTCATTCTTTAAAGCCCAAGAGGAAGCCACTGCTCTAGTGGAATGAGCCGTTATCCTCTCAGGAGGCTGTCGTCCCGCTACTTTTTATAAGCTAAGCAGATGACACTCCTCAACCAGAAGGATAGGGAAGTCGTAGTAGCCTTCTGCCCCTTATGCTTCCACCGTATAGATGACAAACAAAGAGGAAGATTGTCTGAATTCCTTAGTAGCCTGAAGATAGAACTTCAAGGCACCAACCACATCTAGGTTGTGAAGCAAACGTTCCTTCGCTTAAGAAGGATTAGGACACAAGGAAGGAACAACAATTTCTTGATTAATGGGTAGAGAAGAGATATCAATCCTAGGATTGATGATTTGTACGCCTGTATAGCACTCAATTTCCTAAAAGGGAGGGGGGGTGGCTTGAAATTAGAATTGGGCAGAAAGAGCCATAGGGGAGGGGTGTGTTGAAAATGGTTAAAATATAACCTTTATTAGGAAATTTAAAAATTATATATGTCCACATACAAACATAAACATTAAAAAAGGGTAGTTGTCTGGTTATGTATTTCAACGTAATGGATATAAGTATTAAAGTTGTGTTATACGCGGTTAAATCTTAAAACCCAGGATGTATTAATCAATAGTTTAAGAATTTATATCAGTTTATAATAATATAGAGATCAATTTTAGTATATTAATACAACTGTCAGTATCAATATAAAGTAAGAGTCATATTGGAATATGACATAATGGTATATTATGTTAACACACAGCGTCAAGTTGTAATCTTTGCTCAATCTGGATATAATAATATTGCTTGCAACTATTAGATAGTGTAACATATATTCTTTACATAGTTTGTGTCCCAACTCCGGTAAACGTAGTGGATTCAAATATTAAATGCTGCTAGTAATCCCTGACCAAGTCAGGTATAATTCAAATAATCAAAAGAACCTTATTGTTTAGGTTCCTTATATACCATCCATGTAGACTTAAATGTTAATAAATAATTCAACTTAGGAAACTGTTGTTCATAGTTGCAATTTGCTTTGCTGAAAATAGACACTTGTATGTATACTACGGTTAGAAGGCCATAAAACCAGATCAGTAGTAGGTAACTGTAATATTGTATCAAACTAGTCTTTGTTATTTAAAGCAAGAGAGATTGGGGGTCCTATTAGTATACTGCAATTAACACTGACTGGCAGATAATTGGTTACAAAACCAACAAGTATTGCAAGATAGATTACATGTATCTCTCAATAATATAATAAGTTTTAAGCACTGAATTTCGATGCCTCTATCTGATTATATTCAAAGTGCAACAGTTTAAATATCTTCACAGTACCATGAGGTTGCCATTCAATGCACTAATGATATATTACTAACTTGATCGGCTTGTCATAGTTAACCACAACTCGTGAGTGCTTAGATTCTAAGGTTAGTATCATTGAGAGTGCAACAATTTAAACTTGATTAATTTCTTGATTAATGTTACGATTCAACACCACCTTAGGGAGGAACCCTAGTTTAGTGCGTAAAACTGCCTTATCAGCATGAAAAACCAGGTAAGGGGGGGGGGGATCACATTGCAAAGCAGAAATCTCAGAAACTCTGCGTGCAGAGGCAATAGCCAACAAAAAAAACCAAAAAACTTCCAAGATAACAATTTAATGCCAACCCTATGCATAGGCTCAAATGGAGCCTGCTGCAAAACACTAGCTCGTAGCCAGAGCCTTAAAGGGACAGTAAAGTAAAAAAAAAAATCTTTCATGATTTAAATAGGCCATGTAATTTTAAACAACTTACCAATTTACTTTTATTACCAATTTTGCTTTGTTCTCTTGATATTCTTAGTTGAAAGCTAAATCTAGGAGGTTCATGTGCTAATTTCTTAGACCTTGAAGACTGCCTCTAATCTGAAAGCATTTTGACAGTTTTTCACCACTAGAGGGCATTAGTTCATGTGTTTCATATAGATAACATTAAGCTCAGGCACGTGAAGCTCCTAGGAGTCAGCACTGATTGGCTAAAAATTCAAGTCTGTCAAAAGAACTGGAATAAGGCGGCAGTTTGCAGAGGCTTAAATACAAGGTAATTACAGAGGTATAAAGTATATTATAACTGTGTTGGTTATGCAAAATTGGGGAATGGGTAATAAAGGGATTATCTACATTTTTAAACAACAAAAATTCTGGTGTTTACTGTCCCTTTAACAAAGCACTGCACATCCAGAAGCTCAGCCAATCTTTTGTGCAGTAACACCGACAGGTCCGATATCTGTCCCTTCAGGGAACTAGCAGATAGGCCCTTCTCCAGTCCATCCTGGAGAAAAGCTAAAATTCTGGCAACCTTAACCTTATGCCAGGAAAAGCCACGCTCTTCACACCAGTAAAAACAAGTCCTCCACACTTTATGGTAAATACGTAGAGTAACTGGTTTACAAGCTTAAACCAGAATGTCGATAACACTCTCAGAGAACGCTCTTTTGGCTAAGACTAAGCGTTCAATCTCCACGCAGTCAGCCTCAGAGAATCTAGATTCTGATGAACGAAGGGACCCTGTATCAGCAGATCTCTGCGACAAGGTTACCTCCACTGAGGAGATGAGGACATCCCCACCAGATCCGCAAACCACATCCTTTGTGGCCACAACTGAGCAATCAGAATCACAGATGCTTGCTCCCAAACGATGGGGGAAGCGTTAATGTTGGAAAAAGATATGAGACTGAACCTCCATGGTACTGATAGGGCATCTATCAATTCCGTCTGAGGATCCCTCGACCCGTACCTGGGTAGCTTGGTTTTGAGGGGGGATGACATGAGATCTATCTCTGGCGTCCCCCACTCGCTGAATATCTCTGCAAACACCTCAGGGTAAAGAGACCATTCCCCTGGGTGAAAGGATTGCCTGCTGAGGAAGTCCACTTCCCAGTTGTCAAGACCTGGAATGTGGATCGCTAATAGTGTACATTTGTGAGTCACTGCCCACTCTAGTATCTGAGATACTTCTCTCATCGCCAAGGAACTTCTCATTCCCCCTTGATGGTTGATATAGGCAACCGAGGTTATATTGTCTGATAGTAATCTGACAAACTGGGACGAACCTAGAAGGGGCCAAGCCTTCAAGGCATTGAAGATTGCCAGGGGTTCCAAAATATTGATCGGAAGGGAGGACTCCTCCTGAATCCACAGAACTTGTGCCTTCTTGACACCCCAAACGACTGCTCAGCCGGAAAGGCTTGCTTCCGTAGTCACAATCTCCCAGGACGGTCTCAAAAAGCATGTGCCTTGGGACAGATGATCTGGACAGAGCCACCAGGAGAGCGAGTCTCTTGACAGGCTGTCCAGCACAATCTGTCTCAACAGATCTGAATGGTCGCCATTCCATTGTCTCAGCATACATAGTTGTAAGGGTCTGAGATGGAATCTGGCAAAAGGAATTATGTCCATGCAGGACACCATGAGTCCGATTATCTCCATACACTGAGCCACGGAGGGTCTTGAGGAGGCCTGGAGGGCAAGACATGCAGAAGTTAGCTTGCAGTGTCTCTGATCTGTGAGGAATAGTCTCATGGATATGGAGTCTATTATAGTTCCCAGGAAATTCACCCTTGTACTTGGAGTAAGAGAACTCTTTTCCAAGTTTATCTTCCATCCATGTGATCGAAGAAGACTGAGAAGGGACTCAGAATGTTCTTTCGCTAGACGAAAAGATGGTGCCTGTACCAAGTTATTGTCCAGGTAAGGCGCTAATGCAATACCTCATGTTATGGCAATGGCTAGAAGAACCTTTGTAAATATTCTTGGAGCAGTAGCTAGGCCAAACGGAAGAGCTATGAACTGGAAGTGCTGATCCAGAAAAGCAAACTTCAGGAACTGAAAATGTTCCCTGTGAATCGGGACGTGAAAGTATGCATCCTTCAGGTATATTGTGGTCATAAACTGTCCTTCCTGAACCAGAGGCAGGATTGACCGTATTGAGGGAACACTCAAACTTGTTTAGGCACTTTAGGTCCAGAATTGGACGAAAGGTTCCCTCCTCCTTTAGAACCACAAAAAGGTTTGAATAAAACCATAAACCTCTTTCTGCTGAAGGTTTCCTCCCCCTTTTAGAACCACAAAAAGGTTTGAAAAAAACCATAAACCTCTTTCTGCTGAAGGTTCCAGGTCAATTACTCCTAGAGAGGAGAGATCCCGTACGCAACCTAAGAAGGCAGCCCTCTTTCTGGTCTTGTCGAAAGACTGGAGAGTAGGAATCTGCCCCTGGGCGGATGAGACTTGAATCCTATCCTGTATCCTTGAGATACAACCTCCAGGACCCAAGGATCCTGTAGATTCTTGAACCAAGCATGTGAAAAAAGAGAGAGAGTCTGCCCCTACCCGATCCAGGATCGGGGGCCGCCCCTTCATGCAGATTTGATCTCGGCGGGCTTCTTAGTCTGTTTGGACTTATTCCAGGAGTGAGCTGGCTTCCAAGTACTCTTGGGCTGCTCGAATTTGGAAGAGGACTGCTGTCGTTGCAACTTGTTAGCATGAAAGAACGAAAATTAGACATTTGCCGTCCCTTAGGCCTATTCTTCTTATCCTGCGGTAGGAAGGCACCTTTCCCTCCGGTAACTGTAGAGATAATGGAGTCCAGCCCTGGACCGAATAAAATCTTCCCCTTGAAGGGAAGAGAAAGGAGTCTGGATTTAGAAGTCATATCTGCAGACCAAGACTTCAACCAGAGAGCCCGGCGGGCTAGAACCGCAAAGCCAGCAGCCTTTGCATTTATGCGAATAATCTGCAAATTTGCGTCACAGATGAAGAAGTTAGAAATTCTCAGTGCCTTAATTCTCTCCTGAATATCCTTGAGGGGAGTCTCCACCTCAATGAGCTCCAACAGAGTGTCGTACCAGTAGGTAGCTGCTCCAGCAACCGCAGCTACAGCTGCTGCCGGTTGAAATAAAAACCCTGTATGTTGAAACATCTTCCTCAGAAAAGTTTCCTTTTTTTTATCCATAGGCTCTCTAAAGAAGAACTATCCTCCAGAGGGATAGTAGTATGCGTAGCCAGCGTGGAGATAGCACCATCCACCTTTAGGATGGTGCCACATAAATCTAATTGAGTGTCAGGGAGCGGAAATAATTTTTTTAAAGTAGACGAGGGGGAAAAAGTTACTACTCTTTCCCATTCATTACTAATAATGTGGCACAGGAAAAGTCAGAGGGACCTTCTTATCTTTGTAAACCCTGTCTAATTTAGGGATCTTAGGCTCCTCAGGGAGTGTAGCCTCTGGAACCTCTAGAGTAGACAGAACCTTTAATAAAAAACGCAGATGCTCAATTTTAAATCTATAGGAGGGTTCCTCTGCTGAAGGAGGTTTAGTAACTGATGACTCTAGGTCAGGAGAACTATGTTTAACCTTTCTCTTGCGTTTGTAAGAGCGAGGTAAGGCACTCAGGGCCGCAGACACCGCCGATTGTAACTGCGAGGTAAAGTCCGCTGGAAAAAGGCACCCTCCAGATGGAGGAGTAGTTGAGCCGCGGTGAACTGCATATGGAGCGGGTAATGTAGAAAGGGTAGTCATTTCTTGGGACCCAGATTCATGAGGAGTAGACGGCTCAGAAGGGCTAATAACTCTATGAGTATTAGCAGGCTTGTCTCCATTCTTAGACTATACAACAGTGTTTAGGCAAATGGAACAAAATTGAGCAGGCAGGCAAACCACAGCCTCCTCACATTTTAAACAGGAATTATTAATCAGTACAGAAGGAACGGAACTTACTAATTTAGTATCAGAGTCCTCCATAGCTTTGTATATACCCACAGAAGGACAATCAAAAAGAAACCCTTTAATTTAAAAAAACGGCATGTCAATGGCTGGGGCACTCATCACCTCCTAGAACCAGACAGCTAACAGTGAAAACGCTCTCTTTAGTAGTGATGTCTGCAACAGGATTTTAGGAAATGAAAGGGACCATACCCGGCCACATGGTACGTAGAACAGAACTTCCCAAGCTATGAAAAAGGGCGTCAAGCTATTATAAGCTGCGCAACACTTCAAAAACGAAAGTGAAACCTGTTTGTTCCAAGCCACAAAACACACAGTCTATGAGCCTAAAAAAACAACTCACATTAAGCAGATATAAATCCCCAAACTCTTCAAATAATCTCCCTTAAGGAGATATTAACCATTGATCCTAACAAGGTATAAAAGGAGCCACACTGTGACCCTTTTTTTTGTTTAAATAGTTTTTATTGGGTGTATCAATTTAACAGATGCGTAAAAACATAATTTATGCTTACCTGATAAATTCCTTTCTTCTGTAGTGTGATCAGTCCACGGGTCATCATTACTTCTGGGATATTAACTGCTCCCCTACAGGAAGTGCAAGAGGATTCACCCAGCAGAGCTGCATATAGCTCCTCCCCTCTACGTCACTCCCAGTCATTCGACCAAGGACCAACGAGAAAGGAAAAGCCAAGGGTGAAGTGGTGACTGGAGTATAAATTAAAAAATATTTACCTGCCTTAAAAACAGGGCGGGCCGTGGACTGATCACACTACAGAAGAAAGGAATTTATCAGGTAAGCATAAATTATGTTTTCTTCTGTTAAGTGTGATCAGTCCACGGGTCATCATTACTTCTGGGATACCAATACCAAAGCAAAAGTACACGGATGACGGGAGGGATAGGCAGACTCTTTATACAGAAGGAACCACTGCCTGAAGAACCTTTCTCCCAAAAATAGCCTCCGATGAAGCAAAGGTGTCAAATTTGTAAAATTTGGAAAAAGTATGAAGCGAAGACCAAGTTGCAGCCTTGCAAATCTGTTCAACAGAGGCCTCATTCTTGAAGGCCCAAGTGGAAGCCACAGCTCTAGTAGAATGAGCTGTAATTCTTTCAGGGGGCTGCTGTCCAGCAGTCTCATAAGCTAAACGAATTATGCTACGAAGCCAAAAAGAAAGAGAGGTAGCGGAAGCTTTTTGACCTCTCCTCTGCCCAGAGTAAATGACAAACAGAGAAGACGTTTGTCGGAATTCCTTAGTTGCCTGCAAGTAAAATTTTAGAGCCCGGACTACATCCAGGTTGTGCAGTAGACGTTCCTTCTTTGAAGAAGGATTTGGGCATAAAGAAGGAACAACAATCTCTTGATTGATATTCCTGTTAGTAACTACCTTAGGTAAGAACCCAGGTTTAGTACGCAGGACTACCTTATCCAAATGAAAAATCAAATAAGGAGAATCACAATGTAAGGCTGATAATTCAGAGACTCTTCGAGCCGAGGAAATAGCCATTAAAAATAGAACTTTCCAAGATAACAACTTTATATCAATGGAATGAAGGGGTTCAAACGGAACGCCCTGTAAAACATTAAGAACAAGGTTTAAACTCCATGGTGGAGCAACAGTTTTAAACACAGGCTTAATCCTGGCCAAAGCCTGACAAAAAGCCTGGACGTCAGGAACTTCTGACAGACGTTTGTGTAACAGAATGGACAGAGCTGAGATCTGTCCCTTTAATGAACTAGCAGATAAACCCTTTTCTAAACCTTCTTGTAGAAAAGACAATATCCTAGGAATCCTAACCTTACTCCAAGAGTAACCTTTGGATTCACACCAATGTAGGAATTTACGCCATATCTTATGGTAAATCTTTCTGGTAACAGGTTTCCTAGTCTGTATTAAGGTACTAATAACTGACTCAGAAAACCCACGTCTTGATAAAATTAAGCGTTCAATTTCCAAGCAGTCAGCTTCAGAGAAGTTAGATTTTGATGTTTGAAGGGACCCTGTATCAGAAGGTCCTGTTTCAGAGGTAGAGACCAAGGCGGACAGGATGACATGTCCACCAGGTCTGCATACCAAGTCCTGCGTGGCCACGCAGGTGCTATTAGAATCACTGATGCTCTCTCTTGTTTGATTCTGGCTATCAATCGAGGAAGCAACGGGAAGGGTGGAAACACGTAAGCCATCCTGAAGTCCCAAGGTGCTGTCAGAGCATCTATCAGGACTGCTCCTGGATCCCTGGATCTGGACCCGTAACGAGGAAGCTTGGCGTTCTGTCGAGACGCCATGAGATCTATCTCTGGTTTGCCCCAACGTCGAAGTATTTGGGCAAAGACCTCCGGATGAAGTTCCCACTCCCCCGGATGAAAAGTCTGACGACTTAAGAAATCCGCCTCCCAGTTCTCCACTCCCGGGATGTGGATTGCTGACAGGTGGCAAGAGTGAGACTCTGCCCAGCGAATTATCTTTGATACTTCCATCATAGCTAGGGAGCTTCTTGTCCCTCCCTGATGGTTGATGTAAGCTACAGTCGTGATGTTGTCCCACTGAAACCTGATGAACCCCCGAGTTGTCAACTGGGGCCAAGCCAGGAGGGCATTGAGAACTGCTCTCAATTCCAGAATGTTTATTGGCAGGAGACTCTCCTCCTGACTCCATAGTCCCTGAGCCTTCAGGGAATTCCAGACGGCACCCCAACCTAGAAGGCTGGCGTCTGTTGTTACAATTGTCCAGTCTGGTCTGCTGAATGGCATCCCCCTGGACAGGTGTGGCCGAGAAAGCCACCATAGAAGAGAATTTCTGGTCTCTTGATCCAGATTCAGAGAAGGGGATAAGTCTGAGTAATCCCCATTCCACTGACCTAGCATGCACAGTTGCAGTGGTCTGAGGTGTAAGCGTGCAAAGGGTACTATGTCCATTGCCGCTACCATTAAGCCGATTACCTCCATACATTGAGCCACTGACGGGTGTTGAATGGAATGAAGAGTGCGGCAAGCACTTTGAAGTCTTGATAGCCTGTCCTCTGTCAGGTAAATCTTCATTTCTACAGAATCTATAAGAGTCCCCAGGAAGGGAACTCTTGTGAGTGGAACGAGTGAACTTTTCTTTTCGTTCACCTTCCATCCATGTGACCTTAGAAATGCCAGCACTAACTCTGTATGAGATTTGGCAGTTTGAAAGCTTGAAGCTTGTATCAGAATGTCGTCTAGGTATGGAGCTACCGAGATTCCCCGCGGTCTTAGTACCGCCAGAAGAGCACCCAGAACCTTTGTGAAGATTCTTGGCGCTGTAGCCAATCCGAATGGAAGAGCCACAAACTGGTAATGCCTGTCTAGGAAGGCAAACCTTAGGTACCGGTAATGATCTTTGTGAATCGGTATGTGCAGGTAAGCATCTTTTAAATCTACAGTGGTCATGTACTGACCCTCTTGGATCATAGGTAAAATTGTCCGAATAGTCTCCATCTTGAACGATGGAACTCTTAGGAATTTGTTTAGGATCTTTAAGTCCAGGATTGGTCTGAAAGTTCCCTCTTTTTTGGGAACCACAAACAGATTTGAGTAAAACCCCTGTCCCTGTTCCGATCGTGGAACTGGATGGATTACTCCCATTAACAAGAGCTCTTGTACGCAGCGTAGAAAAGCCTCTTTCTTTGTCTGGATTGTTGACAATCTTGACAGATGAAATCTCTCTCTTGGAGGAGAGTATTTGAAGTCCAGAAGGTATCCCTGAGATATTATCTCTAGCGCCCAGGGATCCTGAACATCTCTTGCCCAAGCCTGGGCGAAGAGAGAAAGTCTGCCCCCCACTAGATCCGATCCCGGATCGGGGGGCCTCAATTCATGCTGTTTTGGGGGCAGCAGCAGGTTTCCTAGTCTGCTTGCCCTTGTTCCAGGACTGGTTAGGTTTCCAGCCTTGTCTGTAGCGAGCAACAGCTCCTTCCTGTTTTGGTGCAGAGGAAGTTGATGCTGCTCCTGCTTTGAAATTACGAAAGGAACGAAAACTAGACTGTCTAGTCTTGGCTTTGGCTTTGTCCTGAGGCAGGGCATGGCCTTTACCTCCTGTAATGTCAGCGATAATCTCTTTCAACCCGGGCCCGAATAAGGTCTGCCCTTTGAAAGGTATATTAAGCAATTTAGACTTAGAAGTAACATCAGCTGACCAGGATTTTAGCCACAGCGCCCTGCGTGCCTGAATGGCGAATCCTGAATTCTTCGCCGTAAGTTTAGTAAGATGTACTACGGCCTCCGAAATGAATGAATTAGCTAGTTTAAGGACTCTAAGCCTGTCCGTAATGTCGTCCAGAGTAGCTGAACCAATGTTCTCTTCCAGAGACTCAATCCAGAATGCCGCTGCAGCCGTGATCGGCGCAATGCATGCAAGGGGTTGCAATATAAAACCTTGTTGAACAAACATTTTCTTAAGGTAACCCTCTAACTTTTTATCCATTGGATCTGAAAAAGCACAGCTATCCTCCACCGGGATAGTGGTACGCTTAGCTAAAGTAGAAACTGCTCCCTCCACCTTAGGGGCCGTTTGCCATAAGTCCCTTGTGGTGGCGTCTATTGGAAACATTTTTCTAAATATCGGAGGGGGTGAGAACGGCACACCGGGTCTATCCCACTCCTTAGTAACAATTTCAGTAAGTCTCTTAGGTATAGGAAAAACCTCAGTACTCGTCGGTACCCGCAAAATATTTATCCAACCTACACATTTTCTCTGGTATTGCAACTGTGTTACAATCATTCAGAGCCGCTAACACCTCCCCTAGTAATACACGGAGGTTTTCCAGTTTAAATTTAAAATTTGAAATATCTGAATCCAGTCTGTTTGGATCAGAACCGTCACCCACAGAATGAAGTTCTCCGTCCTCATGTTCTGCCACCTGTGACGCAGTGTCTGACATGGCCCTAATATTATCAGCGCACTCTGTTCTCACCCCAGAGTGATCACGCTTACCTTTTAGTTCTGGTAATTTAGCCAAAACTTCAGTCATAACAGTAGCCATATCCTGTAATGTGATTTGTAATGGCCGCCCAGCTGTACTCGGCGCTACAATATCACGCACCTCCCTCTGAGCGGGAGATGTAGGTACTGACACGTGAGGCGAGTTAGTCGGCATAACTCTCCCCTCGTTGTTTGGTGAAATTTGTTCAATTTGTACAGATTGATTTTTATTTAAAGTAGCATCAATACAGTTAGTACATAAATTTCTATTGGGCTCCACTTTGGCATTGCAACAAATGACACAGGTATCATCTTCTGAATCAGACATGTTTAACACACTAGCAAATAAACTTGCAACTTGGAAATACAATTCAAATAGAATAATATTAAAACGTACTGTGCCTTTAAGAAGCACAGAAGATCTATGACAGTTAAAAATTAATAAATTGAAACAGTTATAGCCTCAATCCTTGTAAACAACACAACTTTAGCAAAGGTTTAATCCCATTAGCAAAGATAACAATTTCTGAAAGCAGGAAACAAATTACAGAATAAAAGTTTTTATTTCAGTCAAACTATAATTCTCACAGCTCTGCTGAGAGAAATTACCTCCCTCAAAATAAGTTTTGAAGACCCCTGAGCTCTGTAGAGATGAACCAGATCATGCAGGGAATACAATGAGTTGCTGACTGAAATATTTGATGCATAGTAAAAGCGCCCCTCCCCCACACACACAGCAGTGAGGGAGAACAGAAACTGACAGAAAAAACAGATTTAAGCAACTGCCAAGTGGAAAAATGGTGCCCAAACATTTATTCACTCAGTACCTCAGCAAATGAAAACGATTTTACATTCCAGCAAAAACGTTAAACATAATCTCTAGTTATTAAACAGCTTTATGTCTTTCTTACAGTGTAATTCTAGTGAAGTACCATTCTCCCAGAATACTGAAGTGTAAAGTATACATACATGACATTATATCGGTATGGCAGGATTTTCTCATCAATTCCATTGTCAGAAAATAAAAACTGCTACATACCTCTATGCAGATTCATCTGCCCGCTGTCCCCTGATCTGAAGTTTACCTCACTCCTCAGATGGCCGAGAACAGCAATATGATCTTAACTACTCCGGCTAAAATCATAGCAAAACTCTGGTAGATTCTTCCTCAAACTCTGCCAGAGAGGTAATAACACACTCCGGTGCTATTTTAAAATAACAAACTTTTGATTGAAGATATAAAACTAAGTATAATCACCATAGTCCTCTCACACGACCTATCTAGTTGCTGGGTGCAAGAGAATGACTGGGAGTGACGTAGAGGGGAGGAGCTATATGCAGCTCTGCTGGGTGAATCCTCTTGCACTTCCTGTAGGGGAGCAGTTAATATCCCAGAAGTAATGATGACCCGTGGACTGATCACACTTAACAGAAGAAATATCGCTTAACATCAATGAAACAATTGTATGAAAATATACAGTATATTATAACAGTGACCCATCATTTTCTAGAATCTAGGGAAGTGATGAGGGGAGGGTGATTAGGGAAAGGGAAATGGATAAAGAAAAAGGGAATCCTATCACTTATACTTCATTTCAAGTCTATGCTATATCCTCAAGCATAATAACTAGCTAATTCCAGTAGACATAACAAAACCCATCAACACATTTCTCAGGACATTACATATATTTCTGGTCAGTTTGGTACAGTACGTAAATACATAAAGGGATTGCCAAAATGTTAACTGTTAGTGTGATGTATTTGTTCCCATAAGAATAGTATGTTGGTTATGAAGTCTTGCTTGCCTAAGTAGGAGTAGTACATTTTTTCCAGGGCTAGGACATGGTCTATCTCCAAAATCCATCTGGAGATAGTAGGTACCTCTCGCGTCTTCCATAGCCTAGGAATCAGCCTCTTAGCGCACGTTAGCATTATAAGGAGTAGTTTTTTACGGTAGGCGCAGGAAATCTGCGGGACATGGTATAGGAGAATGGAGCAAGCATTCAGGGAGATATTAGTACCCAAGACACCATTTATGTTCTGTTCTATTTGCGGCCAGAAATCAGCCAGAGCAGGACAGGACCACCATATATGGGTCATAGAGCCCACCTCTCCGCATCTCCTCCAGCAATTGGAAGAAGCGCTAGGGTAGATGACATGCAAGCGCTGGGGAGTTAAGTACCAATAAGCCATAATTTTATAATTCACTTTGGCCATAATTAAAGAGGTGGAAGAAGAATGAGTGGTACGGAAACAGCGTTCCCAATCTTCATCATCCAAGTCATTCGGTATTTCCTCATTCCACCTCGCCAAGTATGCAGGGCGTTGCTCCGGAAAGGAGCCCCTTAAAATATTACATGACCTAGAGAGATGCGCTCTCTTAATCTTGGGGTTGATACATAATTGTTCAAATTGTGTCAATGTCCTCTGTATATCTTGCTTGTAAGGGCTGCTGTGAATAGCGTGTCTAATTTGAAGCTATGCAAACCAATTTTGGAAAGGAGATCCTAATTCTTCATTAAGTAAAGCTCTCTCCTTTACTCCAGTTGAGTCTGAGAGTAGGTATATTGGAAGGTTCTGTAGCAGTTTGTTTGCATTTGTGTGGGTAAAGAGATTATGTTGTAAGAACAGGTGATTGCCTAGTAGCGGAGTTAGAGGGGATATCAAAGTGGAGACTCCTCTATTATGAGTGATAACATAGTCCCATGTCTTAAGGGTGGCTTTGATATAGTTATTCTGTAGTAATGTCTGAGATCTAGTATGTTTTGGAAGCCAAGCTATATCTCTCATATTTTTAACTTGGGAAAGGTGACTTTCTATCTGAATCCACAGCTTGTCTGAAGGGGCGTGATTCCATGAGAGTATCCTCCTTAAGTGGACTGCTCTGTAATAATTAGTGAGGTTAGGAATATTTAAACCGCCATCTTCCTTGCTAAGGTATAAAGTGTGTTGCGCTATTCTAGGTGTCTTATAGGACCATATAAATGAGTTTATCATTTTCTGTTGGGTCCTGAGATAGGCATTGGGCAAGGCCATCGGGAGAGTCTGAAAAAGGTAAAGAAATTTGGGGATTATCATTTTGATCGTGTTGATCCTGCCCATCCAGGACAGATGTCCCTGTCTATGCCAGGAATCCAGCAAGTTTTTAACCTTCGTTTGGAGGGATATGTAGTTATCTGAAAATAGTTTGCGTGTATCTTTCGGGATTATCAGTCCCAGATATTTAAATTTATCTGTGATAGTTAATTTAGTACATTGTGTTATGGCTATTATCTCCTGATGTGATAGATTAAGTGGTATTAGGCCGGATTTTTCCATATTAATGGAAAAGTTCGAGACTTGTTTATACTCCTCTAATGTCTTAAGCAATGCTGGTAGTGTCGTCCTTGGGGACTGCAAAGTGAGGATCACGTCGTCCGCAAACATAAGGCATTTCTGAGTGATACTGCCAAACTCCATACCCCTTATGTCTACATTATGTCTGATCTGTAGCGCTAAGATTTCTACTGTGAGGGCGAATAATAAGGGTGATAGGGGGCAGCCCTGACGCGTGCCATTGGAGATGGGAAATGATTTCGATATAGTATTATTTATTTTAATTTTTGCAATAGGACTATGATATAGAGCCTTAATTCTATTGATGAATGAGTCCAAAAGGCCAAATTTCGACAGGGCTTTCCACATAAACTGCCAGTCCACCCTTTCGAAAGCTTTCTCCGCATCTGTGGAGAGTAGGACAAGAGGCACACTGTGACCCTTTATAGCGTTTTAAATTGTATATATAAAAAACGGTCTTACCCTCCAGGATCCATGCTGTGGAACAGGCACAGCCTCTTAAGTGTGACAGTCTTGCAGCAGCGCTTCTGACATGGACTTGAATGTGTAGCAGCAAGCAGTGAAACTCGTCAACACTGATTGCTCAGGAGCTGTTTAGCGACAGTCTGGATGGGTTCGTAGAAAAACTTTCCCTGCATCTCCAGACTCTAACTTTCATCAATACGCTCACTGAGAGGTTGACATGATTACTTAAAACTCCAGTCCTTTCTCGAAGGGAACATACCCATTACAGGACTATCCAAATTTTCTGACACTTCTCTGCCACCTCCTACAGTGACGAAATGCAAACAATGACTGGGGGATAGGGAAAGTTGGAGAAATATTTAAGCCTTTGGCTGGGGTGTCTTTGCCTCCTCCTGGTGGCCAGTTGTTGTATTTCCCAACAGTAAGGAATGAAGTTGTGGACTCTCCCTGCCTTATGGAAGGACATCTTTGATGACAGGTGTAAGAAATCAGGCTCATTTATCGCTGTTATTTCAGTTGGACTCAAATACAGGCCTGATTGCAGCTTGTGGAGAGTATGTTGTAAATATCTCAACATTGCAGATTTCATTCAAACACTAACATTGTTACTTCTGTATTTTAAACGTACGTATAATGTGTTCCATATCTTGGTCCCCTTACATGCCCAATTCCATTGCAGCCAGCAATGGGACAGCCTTGTCCTGCCACTGGCATTGTATCTGTTGCACCTTAGGAAAGGGAGATGTTAATATTAGCACATTACTATGACTGATTCATTCCAATTTTTTCCCATCAGTGGTCTTTTTTTGCTTTATATTTAATGACATACCTGCGGGCAGCTGGAGGGGGTGTCCAGTTTTTCCACACCATCCTACAGGGTGAATATCCGGGCTATCTGCATCCACCCAGAAATCATATAGAGAGCTCCAGCCATCAAAATGAAGCTGTGAGAGATTCCGAGGTATGAATGTGTGTTTAGATCACTATTTCACTTTATGTGTGACAGAGTATCTCATTCCTCACGGTCCTGATTTCTCAGTGTGGTAATGTCTTACAACTCACCTTAATGCGGTTCTCCTCTTGCTCGACAATGCTACAAACCCTTATTAGCATGGGATTCCTCCGGTCCACAGCTTCCAGTTTCATGTTTGGTTGGAATCCATGTGGAGGACGCTGAGAGAAAGTGAAGAAAAAAGAAACGTGTAAATAATAGAGTGGTATAGAGAATGGCAAGCAGGAAAGAGTTACCTGGGAAACGGTAAGTGGCAAAAGAAAGTTTGGAAGGAAAAGAGACTGCATAAGGAGGAAGTGTTAGATATGTGTTAGGTGAAATGCATGTGTGCGTGCGCAATATGTGCTTACCAGTTTGAAGGCCCTTGCCGGGGCTGCCTGGGCTCCAGTCTTCTCTAGATAACTTTCCCAGGAGAAAGCTTTTGGCTCTTTATATTCTGCATAACACAGAAAAAAAAAAACACACAAAAAAAAAAAAATATTTATGTTTCGGTTATGTCACCATATAAATGTACCTTAATTCGCTTAGGGGTTATATACTCTTATTTTACGTTAACATCAATGCTAAAAAAACACATTTCTGAATTTCACATTTCAGTCTTTGTCAAAATCCATAACATTCAGTTACTTATGTATTATAAAATGTACATATAGTTTTTTGTTTTTTTTATATATATATTGCATACATGTAATGCGAGAAATTTTTATGAAACAGACAAATTCAACTTTCAAGTATTTTGTATTAAACTATTTTATAATTCATTAAGGGTATTAAAGGAACAGTAAATAAATAGATTGCAATATAAAAGGATTCATTATGCGTAGCAAAAATTTTAAAAAAATTCCAATATACTTTATTTAAATTGCAGGTTTCCTTATCTTTAAAGGGCCACAATAGTCAAAAAATGACATGCGCTAATTTGTTAGAGCATGTAATTTAAAGACTACCGACCCTGCATCACAAAACGGTTAAAGGGACAATAAACACCTTGTAATTACGACATATTTCAGTGTTGCTACTGAATAACATACCTTTTTAAAAACACATTAAAGTGAAGGTAAACTTTGATGAATGAAAGCCCGTTTTTAAAAAAATCCTATTAAAAACAGGGGCACTTTCATTCATCAAAGTTTACAAAGCAGTTGTTTTGATTAAAAACTTACCTCTCTTCCTTGCACAGCCAGAACAGCTTCCCCCACACGGAGATCCTCTCTTCACACGTCATCAATGACTAATCCGGCTTCCTCCAATCCTGGCTTTCCCCCCAGGGTAGTCATTGCCTGAGGCCATGCCGTGATTGGAGGAAGCTGGATTAGTCATTGATGACGTGTGAAGAGAGGATCTTCGGGTGGGGAAACTGCTCTGGCTGTGAAAAAAACAAAGGTAAGTTTGTAATCAAAACGGTTGCCTTCTAAACTTTGATCAATGAAAGTGCCCCTGTTTTTAATAGTAGTTTAAAAAAAACGGGCTTTCATTCAAAGTTTACCTTCACTTTAACATCCTTTTTACAGCAATTATTTATCAATAGCCCCACTCCACCCACCATTTGCCTTTTTTGGAAGAGCCCGCCTGGGCTAGCCCCTGCTATAGTGTTAGTATAGAGTACATTGTTTTGCAGTTGTTATCTGATAAAGTCAATTAGGGAAAGATATATAGCAGAATTAACCTTGAGAAAACAACAGGTTGTGGTTTAAGTACTAGGATTTAAAAATTGCTCAGTTTTTCAAATGGCAAACTAAATAATGAAAGTATAATGCAAAGTTGTTTCGTTATGCATAACTATTTTATATACAAATATCAAGGTGTACAGAAGAAGTACTGCTCGGAGCACTGCCGTCCCGAACAGAAACCATTGTTGATCTAACCAGCAGTGCTAGTTGCATATCTGAGTTGAGTGACTACCGATGCCGATTGGATCAGCGGAAGGTTTTGCATGGAACCAGCAATACTCTGCGGGTCCTGTTTGGGGGGGGGTTAAATACCCAGTAGCATAGGGTCCGTAGTCTTAAAAATTACATTCTCTAAATAAAATTAGAGCATATAGGGTTTTGACTATTATTGCCCTTTAAGTCTGAAAATTTGGGGTTTTCCAGTTCTGATCATTGCAAGTGCGCACTAAAAACTTTACAAGCCGTATCTGTCCCTAATTAGCTTCAGCTATGTTAGCATACAGTAAAACTGAGATTATGCTGACAAAATGACAGTGGCTAGTTTATCTACTACAAGTTCTTGATTTGATCCTCCAAATAAGGCAAGAGGTGGGTGGAGTTTGGGTATTGAAAATGCATCTGTTATTTTAACAAGCTGGGCTGAATTCTATGACCAAACCCACTCACTTACAAGGCGCTATATATTGGGAGTTTGTGATGCTAATTTTATCTTGATAAAGCCTGCTACTAGGCTGAAACGTGTAGATGAACTGGTATTTCTGTCTACAACAATCTCTAATACGAAAATACAAAGCGCTGTTATTTGTAGGAAGCCAGCACTAACTACACACCACTAGAGAGAAAACAGAATTTATGCTTACCTGATAAATTACTTTCTCCAACGGTGTGTCCGGTCCACGGCGTCATCCTTACTTGTGGGATATTCTCTTCCCCAACAGGAAATGGCAAAGAGTCCCAGCAAAGCTGGTCACATGATCCCTCCTAGGCTCCGCCCACCCCAGTCATTCGACCGACGGACAGGAGGAAATATATATAGGAGAAACCATATGATACCGTGGTGACTGTAGTTAGAGAAAAGAATTCATCAGACCTGATTAAAAAACCAGGGCGGGCCGTGGACTGGACACACCGTTGGAGAAAGTAATTTATCAGGTAAGCATAAATTCTGTTTTCTCCAACATTGGTGTGTCCGGTCCACGGCGTCATCCTTACTTGTGGGAACCAATACCAAAGCTTTAGGACACGGATGAAGGGAGGGAGCAAATCAGGTCACCTAAATGGAAGGCACCACGGCTTGCAAAACCTTTCTCCCAAAAATAGCCTCAGAAGAAGCAAAAGTATCAAATTTGTAAAATTTGGCAAAAGTGTGCAGTGAAGACCAAGTCGCTGCCTTACATATCTGGTCAACAGAAGCCTCGTTCTTGAAGGCCCATGTGGAAGCCACAGCCCTAGTGGAGTGAGCTGTGATTCTTTCAGGAGGCTGCCGTCCGGCAGTCTCATAAGCCAATCGGATAATGCTTTTAAGCCAAAAGGAAAGAGAGGTAGAAGTCGCTTTTTGACCTCTCCTTTTACCAGAATAAACAACAAACATGGAAGATGTTTGTCTGAAATCTTAAGTAGACTCTAAATAGAATTTTAGAGCACGGACTACGTCCAAATTGTGTAACAAACGTTCCTTCTTTGAAACTGGATTCGGACACAAAGAAGGTACAACTATCTCCTGGTTAATATTATTGTTGGAAACAACTTTCGGAAGAAAACCAGGCTTAGTACGCAAAACCACCTTATCTGCATGGAACACCAGATAGGGCGGAGAACACTGCAGAGCAGATAACTCAAACTCTTCTAGCAGAAGAAATTGCAACCAAAAACAAAACTTTCCAAGATAGTAACTTAATATCTACAGAATGTAAGGGTTCAAACGGAACCCCTTGAAGAACTGAAAGAACTAGATTTAGACTCCAGGGAGGAGTCAAAGGTCTGTAAACAGGCTTGATCCTAACCAGAGCCTGAACAAATGCTTGAACATCTGGCACGGTTGCCAGTCTTTTGTGAAGTAAAACAGATAAAGCAGAGATCTGTCCCTTTAGAGAACTTGCAGATAATCCTTTCTCCAAACCTTCTTGTAGAAATAATAGAATCTTAGGAATTCTTATCTTATTCCATGGGAATCCTTTAGATTCACACCAACAGATATATTTTTTCCATATTTTATGGTAAATTTTTCTAGTTACAGGCTTTCTAGCCTGAATCAGAGTATCTATTACAGAATCTGAAAACCCACGCTTTGATAAAATCAAACGTTCAATCTCCAAGCCGTCAGTTGGAGGGAAACCAGATTCGGATGTTCGAATGGACCCTGAACAAGAAGGTCCTGTCTCAAAGGTAGCTTCCATGGTGGAGCCGATGACATATTCACCAGGTCTGCATACCAAGTCCTGCGTGGCCACGCAGGAGCTATCAAGATCACAGAGGCCCTCTCCTGATTGATCCTGGCTACCAGCCTGGGGATGAGAGAAAACGGTGGGAATACATAAGCTAGGTTGAAGGTCCAAGGTGCTACTAGTGCATCTACTAGAGTCGCCTTGGGATCCCTGGATCTGGACCTGTAGCAAGGAACCTTGAAGTTCTGACGAGACGCCATCAGATCCATGTCTGGAATGCCCCATAATTGAGTTATTTGGGCAAAGATTTCCGGATGGAGTTCCCACTCCCCCGGATGGAATGTCTGACGACTCAGAAAATCCGCTTCCCAATTTTTCACTCCTGGGATGTGGATCGCAGACAAGTGGCAGGAGTGATCCTCCGCCCATTGAATTATCTTGGTCACTTCTTTCATCGCCAGGGAACTCCTTGTTCCCCCCTGATGATTGTTATATGCAACGGTCGTCATGTTGTCTGACTGAAACCTTATGAATTTGGCCTTTGCCAGTTGAGGCCAAGCTCTGAGAGCATTGAATATCGCTCTCAGTTCCAGAATGTTTATCGGGAGAAGAGACTCTTCCCGAGACCATAGACCCTGAGCTTTCAGGGATTCCCAGACCGCGCCCCAGCCCACTAGGCTGGCGTCGGTCGTGACAATGACCCACTCTGGTCTGCGGAAGCTCATTCCCTGTGACAGATTGTCCAGGGTCAGCCACCAACGGAGTGAATCTCTGGTCTTTTGATCTACTTGAATCGTCGGAGACAAGTCTGTATAATCCCCATTCCACTGTCTGAGCATGCACAGTTGTAATGGTCTTAGATGAATTTGTGCAAAAGGAACTATGTCCATTGTTGCAACCATCAATCCTATTACTTCCATGCACTGCGCTATGGAAGGACGAGGAACAGAATGAAGTACTTGACAAGAGCTTAGAAGTTTTGATTTTCTGACCTCTGTCAGAAAAATCCTCATTTCTAAGGAATCTATTATTGTTCCCAAGAAGGGAACTCTTGTTGACGGGGACAGAGAACTTTTTTCTTTGTTCACCTTCCATCCGTGAGATCTGAGAAAGGCTAGGACGATGTCCATATGAGCCTTTGCTTTTGACAGGGACGACGCTTGAATCAGGATGTCGTCCAAGTAAGGTACTACTGCAATGCCCCTTGGTCTTAGAACCGCTAGAAGGGACCCTAGTACCTTTGTGAAAATCCTTGGAGCAGTGGCTAATCCGAATGGAAGTGCCACAAACTGGTAATGCTAGTCCAGAAAAGCGAACCTTAGGAACTAAGTGGATAGGAATATGTAGGTACGCATCCTTTAAATCCACGGTAGTCATAAATTGATTTTCCTGGATAGTAGGTAGGATCGTTCGAATAGTTTCCATTTTGAACGATGGTACCCTGAGAAATTTGTTTAGGATCTTTAGATCCAAAATTGGTCTGAATGTTCCCTCTTTTTTGGGAACTATGAACAGATTGGAATAAAATCCCATTCCTTGTTCTCTTATTGGAACTGGATGTATCACTCCCATCTTTAACAGGTCTTCTACACAATGTAAGAATGCCTGTCTCTTTATTTGGTTTGAAGATAATTGAGACCTGTGGAACCTTCCTCTTGGGGGTAGTTCCTTGAATTCCAGGAGATAACCTTGAGAAACTATTTCTAGCGCCCAAGGATCCTGAACATCTCTTGCCCAAGCCTGAGCAAAGAGAGAAAGTCTGCCCCCCACCAGATCCGGTCCCGGATCGGGGGCTATCCCTTCATGCTGTTTTGGTAGCAGTGGTAGGCTTCTTGGCCTGCTTACCCTTGTTCCAGCCTTGCATTGGTTTCCAGGCTGGTTTGGGTTGTGAAGTATTACCCTCTTGCTTAGAGGATACAGAATTAGAGGCTGGTCCGTTTCTGCGAAAGGGACGAAAATTAGGCTTATTTTTAGCCTTAAAAGACCTATCCTGTGGGAGGGCGTGGCCCTTTCCCCCAGTGATGTCTGAAATAATCTCTTTCAAATCAGGTCCAAATAATGTTTTACCTTTGAAAGGAATGTTAAGCAATTTTGTCTTGGAAGACACATCCGCTGACCAAGACTTTAGCCAAAGCGCTCTGCGCGCCACGATAGCAAACCCTGAATTTTTCGCCGCTAATCTAGCTAATTGCAAAGCGGCATCTAAAACAAAAGAGTTAGCCAATTTAAGTGCTTGAACTCTGTCCATAACCTCCTCATACGAAGATTCTTTACTGAGCGACTTTTCTAGTTCTTCGAACCAGAAACACGCTGCCGTAGTGACAGGAACAATGCATGAAATTGGTTGTAGAAGGTAACCTTGCTGTACAAAAATCTTTTTAAGCAAACCCTCTAATTTCTTATCCATAGGATCTTTGAAAGCACAACTATCTTCGATAGGAATAGTAGTGCATTTGTTTAGAGTAGAAACCGCCCCCTCGACCTTGGGGACTGTCTGCCATAAGTCCTTTCTGGGGTTGACTATAGGAAATAATTTCTTAAATATAGGGGGGGGGAACAAAAAGGTATGCCGGGCCTTTCCCACTCTTTATTTACTATGTCCGCCACCCGCTTGGGTATAGGAAAAGCGTCGGGGGGCACCGGAACCTCTAGGAACTTGTCCATCTTACATAATTTCTCTGGAATGACCAAATTGTCACAATCATCCAGAGTAGATAACACCTCCTTAAGCAGTGCGCGGAGATGTTCTAATTTAAATTTAAATGTCACAACATCAGGTTCAGCTTGATGAGAAATTTTTCCTGAATCTGAGATTTCTCCATCAGACAAAACCTCCCTCATGGCCCCTTGAGATTGGTGTGAGGGTATGTCAGAACAGTTATCATCAGCGTCCTCTTGCTCTTCAGTGTTTAAAACAGAGCAATCGCGCTTTCTCTGATAAGTAGGCATTTTGGATAAAAGATTTGCTATGGAGTTATCCATTACAGCCGTTAATTGTTGCATGGTAATAAGTATTGGCGCACTAGATGTACTAGGGGCCTCCTGTGTGGGCATAACTGGTGTAGACACAGTAGGGGATGATGTAATATCATGTTTACTCCCCTCATTTGAGGAATCATCTTGGGCAATATCATTATCTGTGGCATTACTGTCCTTACTTTGTTTGGACACTATGGCACAATTATCACATAAATTTAAATGGGGAGACACATTGGCTTTCATACATATAGAACATAGCTTATCTGATGGTACAGACATGTTAAACAGGCTTAAACTTGTCAACAAAGCACAAAAAACGTTTTAAAATAAAACCGTTACTGTCACTTTAAATTTCAAACTGAAAACACTTTATTACTGAATATGTGAAAAAGTATGAAGGAATTGTTCAAAATTCACCAAAATTTCACCACAGTGTCTTAAAGCATTAAAAGTATTGCACACAAAATTTCAGAGCTTTAACCCTTAAATTAACGGAACTGGAGCCGTTTTCAAATTTAACCCCTATACAGTCCCAGCTATATGCTTTGCTGAGACCCAACCAAGCCCAGAGGGGAATACGATACCAAATGACGCCTTCTAGAAGCTTTTTTAGTGATTCTTAGATCCTCACACATGCATCTGCATGCCTTGCTCTCCAAAAACAACTGCGCAGTAATGGCGCGAAAATGAGGCTGAGTCTATAACTAGAAAGGCCCCCAGACTAAAAAAGGTGTCCAACACAGTGCCTGCCGTTTTTTAAACGTTCCCCAAGATTATAATGCCAATTATAAGCTACAATCTGCATAATATGCCCCAATAAAGCAATCGTTTTAGCCCATAAAAATGTCTACCAGTTTTTAAGCCCTTTTTTAAGCCCTTTATTCTTTTATATTTGACTAAGAAAAAGGCTTACCGGTCCCCATGAGGGGAAATGACAGCCTTCCAGCATTACATGGTCTTGTTAGAAATATGGCTAGTCATACCTTAAGCAGAAAGGTCTGCTAACTGTTTCCCCCAACTGAAGTTACTTCATCTCAACAGTCCTGTGTGGAAACAGCAATCGATTTTAGTTACTGTCTGCTAAAATCATCTTCCTCTTACAAACAGAAATCTTCATCGTTTTCTGTTTCAGAGTAAATAGTACATACCAGCACTATTTTAAAATAACAAACACTTGATAGAAGAATAAAAACTACATTTAAACACCAAAAAACTCTTAACCCTCTCCGTGGAGATGTTGCCTGTGCAACGGCAAAGAGAATGACTGGGGTGGGCGGAGCCTAGGAGGGATCATGTGACCAGCTTTGCTGGGACTCTTTGCCATTTCCTGTTGGGGAAGAGAATATCCGACAAGTAAGGATGACGCCGTGGACCGGACACACCAATGTTGGAGAAAGAGGTTTCTGATTGGCCACAAGCTGGTCATGTGATCACAGACACAGAAGTGTCCTAGCGTATACGGAGTGAGAACGCCGAATACAGAAGCAGCAGCATCCAAAGTCACCTAAGGACGACGGCTGGATATAGAGTGGAACACCTCGGTGCAGTAAGTTGCCATGTTTCTCTGATGTCCGTTGTACCGGGTGAGCGCCGATTTATATGTATCTGCTTCAATCCTCTTGGATATCTCCCTTTTGGCTTGTTTAGTAACTGTGGTTGAACAGCTAAATCTCCATCATTCACGTTTGGACTTGCAACTTTATTCAGCTAACGCAAAACAGTCTGAATACAGATGACTGTGACTGTGGACTTTGTTTTATTACTTTTTCAGCTTTTTTATACTTATATGTTTTATACTCTATCTTTTTTATTATATACATACGATTTAGGCTTTATTCGTTTTATTTTATGAACCTGAATTTAGTAAACCTTTATATACATACCGTTTGGTGTGGTTGCTGTTTTAGCACTCTTTTCCTTATTTTTACTTAGACTTTTGTGATTGGCTGTAGAGGACAATCCTACTGTTTAGTTGCCTAACCACACCGCTGAGTGTCTGTAGATATTTCTATTTTTTGTTTAGTATTGAAAATGCAGCAAGTTAGGTGTTAACCCTTTCAAAAAACCTTCGATTCTCACCTAGTATGTTAATTTATTGTGAAATTGAAGAAAAATCTTGTAATTCCAAGAGTTTACTGTCCCTTTATATTACGTTTTATCTCTGCATAGCATGTATCGGCAATCATTTTATAAGCACAATTTTCAAGGATTTATAAATAAAGAACAGTTCAGGAATATTCCCATTAAAAAGCCTGGTGGTATTATGGGAACACATCTCAGGTTTTATTAAAGTGAAGGTCCATTTTGATGAATTAGTGCCCGGTTTTTAATAAACCTATTAAAAACAAGGGCACTTTAAGTAATCAAAATTGACATTTCACTGTTTTCTTCAAAAACTTACCTTTTAATTCTGAATGCCGCTCCAGCGATTCCCCCGGCCGTCGGAAGCCTCTGCAGACGTCAGAAATGACGAAGCAGGCTTCCTCCAATCACAGCTCTTGGCCTGATGCAACACTGTGATTGGAGGAAGCCGGATTCATCATTTTGGACCCGCGAAGACGGCTTGCGACGGGTGGAGGAAGTGCTGGAGCGGCTGCCAGGATTAAAAGGTAAGTTTTTGAAGAAAACAGTGAAATGTCAATTTTGATGAATTAAAGTGCCCTTGTTTTTAATAGGTTTATTAAAAACCGGGCACTAATTCATCAAAATGGACCTTCACTTTAAATAATAAGTACCATAGTTTCTCATTTATATTCCACCTGCATGAACTCCAAAACAAAGTAAGGTCAAGGCTTCAAATAGGAGTTTTTATGTTCTACGTGCAAAACCAACAAATCAAATCCCTCTTGCCCTGAAATAGATCTCACACCTTGAATCTTAAATACTTGTGGTTTTAGTCAATATTATAGATAAATACATGTACACATCTCTCTTACCCGGAGGAGGGGTCAAAGCGATTCCAGATTCCTGACAGTAGCCAACCGGTCGGATATATGGACTACTAGCATCACACCTGTTACAAACAATGGTGGTGTTAACATATTGTATACTGACAATGACAAAAAAAATGATGAAATTAAAATTCAAGACTACATAGACTGAATATACTCTCTCTTTGCTGTCACTCCAGAAGGCAACCTAATGAAATATTCTACAACCCATACCACATCTACAGAACTTTTTTATGTAGTTAGAGCTTTCCCCCAGGAGAATTGTATTGTTAAAAAAAGATATATTCCAGACATGAGAAAGTAAAAGAATAAAATCCTATCTCCAAAGAAAAACTGTAAACTAACTAAGCATTATGCTAGAAGCTAGCGTTTTATTTCCTCCAATATTTTAGCTTTGTCGAGAGACTCAAAAAAAGGACATGAAAAACAATATTGAACTTTCATGGTTCAGATAAAGAGGGCAATTTTAAGAGACGTTTCAGTTTACTTCTGTTAGGAGATGAATTTAATTATTTTGGTATTTGTTGAAAAGCATACATAAAATAGTGGCCACATATACATATCACTAGTCATTGGCTCACAAGATGTCTTCAGCTAGGACCAAGTAATGCATGGCTGCTCTGGAGCTAGATATATGCAATAGTAAATAATGTAACAAATCATGCCATTGTCTTTTGGCACTTTTATGCCCCTTTAAATGCAATATACGTAAGAACTAGAAATGCATTTTAATGCATCATTTTACAGAACCCCTGTATAATCTAAATGCAACTCTTTCAAAGGAACATGTAACTTTTTCTTTTATGATTCAGATAGCGTGTATAATTAATAATAAAAAAAAAAAACTTTCCAGTTTAAATCTATTACCAAATCTAACTTGTTCTCTTAGTATCCTTTGTTGAACACCACACTTCAAAGGTTCAAAAGTGTATTTCTTGAGCAGTATATGGCAGCTGTTTAGCAACAATGTTTTTACACATTGTGCAAACACTGCTGCCATCTAGTTTTTCAAAAGTGTTACAAAACAATGATGCATGAGGCAGCAACAGACTGGATAAAATAAGCCACAACCCTGAAGGTCAGTGAACTAGTTGCCTGCAAGTATGCCATGATGATGGCAGCACAAATCCATAATAAAATTGATGCCGTAAACACAGAAACATTTTACATTTACCCCCAAAAGGAGAACAAACAAAAGCTGCAAGTAGATTTTCCATTTTCACAAAGAGCCCAAATCCCATCAGTTTATATAGTGGGACTTCCTAAGAACGATGGGACCATGTGGATGGTTTGCAGTGACATAACATTTGGTAGATAGTTTTGTATGCAAGGAAAATCAAATATGTAATAGATACACTTGAAAGTTATCCTGAGCTATATGAATGAAACATTTCAGCTTTTCCATATGAAATTAACAAGAGGTACTTTTCAATCTCACTTTCTTTGATTTTGTTTAAATTTGGCAAACTAAAAGGGCCACCTGAGATATTGGCCTATGCAAAATTGCAGGTCCATATCTTCTGGATTTACGAAGTTATAGAGGCACAAACTTTGTGATTTTTACAATTTTTTCCACCAATATTGTTGTCTTTAACATTCAATATTTCGTAATTTAGAAAAATGATATTTGTAAACCGTTGTAATCAATACTTTGGTGGCCATTTTCTCAAAAACTATTCTTAATTTTTTCAAAAAAACATAATTTATGCTTACCTGATAAATTTATTTCTCTTGTAGTGTGTTCAGTCCACGGGTCATCCATTACTTATGGGATATATTCTCCTTCCCAACAGGAAGTTGCAAGAGGATCACCCAAGCAGAGCTGCTATATAGCTCCTCCCCTCACATGTCATATCCAGTCATTCGACCGAAACAAGACGAGAAAGGAGAAACTATAGGGTGCAGTGGTGACTGGAGTTATAATTTAAAATTTAGAACCTGCCTCAAAAAAGACAGGGCGGGCCGTGGACTGAACACACTACAAGAGAAATAAATTTATCAGGTAAGCATAAATTATGTTTTCTCTTAAGTGTGTTCAGTCCACGGGTCATCCATTCCTTATGGGATACCAATACCAAAGCTAAAGTACACGGATGATGGGAGGGACAAGGCAGGAACATTAAACAGAAGGAACCACTGCCTGTAGAACCTTTCTCCCAAAAACAGCCTCCGAAGAAGCAAAAAAGTGTCAAATTTGTAAAATTTGGAAAACGTATGAAGTGAAGACCAAGTTGCAGCCTTGCAAATCTGTTCAACAGAGGCCTCATTCTTAAAGGCCCAGGTGGAAGCCACAGCTCTAGTGGAATGAGCTGTAATTCTTTCAGGAGGCTGCTGTCCAGCAGTCTCATAGGCTAAACGTATTATGCTACGAAGCCAAAAAGAGAGAGAGGTAGCCGAAGCCTTTTGACCTCTCCTCTGTCCAGAGTAAACGACAAACAGAGAAGAAGTTTGCCGAAAATCTTTAGTTGCCTGTAAGAACAACTTCAGGGCACGGACCACGTCTAGATTATGCAAAAGACGTTCCTTCTTTGAAGAAGGATTAGGACATAATGATGGAACAACAATCTCTTGATTGATATTCCTGTTAGAAACAACCTTAGGTAAAAACCCAGGTTTAGTACGCAGGACTACCTTGTCTGAATGAAAGATCAGATAAGGAGAATCACAATGTAAGGCAGATAACTCAGAGACTCTTCGAGCCGAGGAAATAGCCATCAAAAACAGAACTTTCCAAGATAAAAGCTTAATATCAATGGAATGAAGGGGTTCAAACGGAACACCCTGAAGAACTTTAAGAACCAAGTTTAAGCTCCACGGAGGAGCAACAGCTTTAAACACAGGCTTAATCCTAGCCAAAGCCTGACAAAAAGCCTGGACGTCTGGATTCTCTGCCAGACGCTTGTGTAAAAGAATAGACAGAGCAGAAATCTGTCCCTTTAGTGAACTAGCGGATAAACCCTTTTCTAAACCCTCTTGTAGAAAAGACAATATCCTAGGAATCCTAACCTTACTCCATGAGTAACTCTTGGATTCACACCAATATAAATATTTACGCCATATCTTATGGTAAATTTTTCTGGTCACAGGTTTCCGAGCCTGTATTAATGTATTAATAACCGACTCTGAGAAACCACGCTTCGATAGAATCAAGCGTTCAATCTCCATGCAGTCAGCCTCAGAGAAATTAGGTTTGGATGGTTGAAAGGACCCTGAATTAGAAGGTCCTGCCTCAGAGGCAGAGACCATGGTGGACAGGACGACATGTCCACTAGGTCTGCATACCAGGTCCTGCGTGGCCACGCAGGCGCTATCAGAATCACTGATGCTCTCTCCTGCTTGATCTTGGCAATCAGTCGAGGCAGTAACGGAAAAGGTGGAAACACATAAGCCATGTTGAAAACCCAAGGGGCTGCTAGTGCATCTATCAGCACCGCTCCCGGGTCCCTGGACCTGGATCCGTAGCACGGAAGCTTGGCGTTCTGGCGAGATGCCATGAGATCCAGTTCCGGTTTGCCCCAACGAAGAATCAGTTGAGCAAATATCTCCGGATGAAGTTCCCACTCCCCCGGATGAAAAGTCTGGCGACTTAGAAAGTCTGCCTCCCAGTTCTCCACGCCTGGGATGTAGATCGCTGACAGGTGGCAAGAGTGAGACTCTGCCCAGCGAATTATCTTTGAGACTTCTAACATAGCTAGGGAACTCCTGGTTCCTCCTTGATGATTGATGTAAGCTACAGTCGTGATGTTGTCCGACTGAAACCTGATGAACCTCAGTGTTGCTAACTGAGGCCAAGCTAGGAGAGCATTGAATATTGCTCTTAATTCCAGAATGTTTATTGGAAGGAGTTTCTCCTCCTGAGTCCACGATCCCTGAGCCTTTAGGGAGTTCCAGACTGCGCCCCAGCCTAGTAGGCTGGCATCTGTTGTTACAATCGTCCAATCTGGTCTGCGAAAGGTCATTCCTTTGGACAGATGAAGCCGAGACAACCACCAGAGAAGAGAATCCCTGGTCTCCTGGTCCAGATACAGTAAAGGGGACAGATCTGAGTAATCCCCATTCCACTGACTTAGCATGCATAATTGCAGCGGTCTGAGATGCAGGCACACAAATGGCACTATGTCCATTGCCGCGACCATTAAGCCGATTACTTCCATGCACTGAGCTACTGATGGGCTTGGAATGGAATGAAGGACACGGCAAGCAATTAGAATTTTTGATAACCTGGACTCCGTCAGGTAAATCTTCATCTCTACAGAATCTATAAGAGTCCCTAGGAAAGGGACCCTTGTGAGTGGAAACGGAGAACTCTTTTCCATGTTCACTTTCCACCCATGCGACCTCAGAAATGCTAGAACTATCTCTGTATGAGACTTTGCATTTTGAAAACTTGACGCTTGTATCAGAATGTCGTCTAGGTACGGAGCCACCGCTATGCCTCGCGGTCTTAGTACCGCCAGAAGCGAACCCAGAACCTTTGTAAAAATTCTCGGAGCCGTAGCTAATCCGAAGGGAAGAGCTGCAAACTGGTAATGCCTGTCTAGAAAGGCAAACCTTAGGTACCGATAATGATCTTTGTGAATCGGTATGTGAAGGTAGGCATCCTTTAAGTCCACTGTGGTCATATACTGACCCTCTTGGATCATGGGTAGGATGGTCCGAATGGTTTCCATCTTGAACGATGGAACCCTTAGGAATTTGTTTAAGATTTTTAAGTCTAAGATTGGTCTGAAGGTTCCCTCTTTTTTGGGTGTTTGGTAGGTTTAGACTGTCTAGCTGGTGGGGAATCTAGCACACCTGAAGTAAACTTTATCCCAAAGTTTAAAGAGTTATAGTTAGTTGTAGTAGGTGGCGCAAAACAAGTTGCTATTCCCAATGTGTCTTACTGTAAATATGTGTGATAATATGTGGGCTCAATATATGTTAATGTTTTGATGAGTCCTAATTTTATATTCTCTTTTGGAAAAAAATGGATGTCGAAACTATTTAAGAAATAAATATGATCCTTTATTTGATTATGGTAAATTTACCCAATAGTAGTGATGCTAAAAGTACAGTTAAACAAAAATTATTACAATTCCTTCAAAGTTTAAAAAATGACACCGGTGTTTCTATGTATAAAAATGTACAGTGACCGATCTGGGTGCTTGAAAAAGGCTGTCCAGCCGAAACATGTTGATACCAGAGCACACCTGCACAGGATTTGAGAAGACAAAGTGAATACCAGCTATACCCAGTTGAAATATTCAAGTTCCCACTGAGCGGCATATATTTAACCGCAAAGATCACATTGATAACTAGAAATCCTTTTTCTACTTATCCTACAAACTTTCTACTTATCCCAACAACCACATTTCAGCACTCAGATCGGTCACTGACCGACATCTAAGAAACCTGGGAACAACAGACCGGAAAGGCACGCAAAAATTCCACATCAGGAGGTTATCCAACAACCATACCATCGTGATCGGTCACTCACCGACAGACAAGCCACAGAATAGAAAAACCGGAGATACTTAAAAAAACATCAGCAAACGGTTAGCACTTAACCGCAGCAAAGATCCCACCAAGAAACCCTTAAGAGTGCGATCGGTCACTGACCGACAAAGGATAAGGTAACTGAGCGGCCACGACAACTACCCAAACACTTATATAAAAGTGAATTTTCTCGCAGCAAACAGATAAGCCCACCTAATAAGAGGAAACCAAAGCGGCATTTATTTAACCGCCAGCAGCTCATATAGAACTGCCACCAGCTTGATCTTGAAACTTAATCAAAACACTGGCATAGCGGCGTTTATTTAACCGCAATTATCTCACAAAAGTGATATCAAACAGATACACTTCAAGGTACTAATTTGTATACTTATATTATAGTGTGATAAAAATCGCACCAACATACCTCTACATTTGATATATAGTTGCCTAAGATAAGATCTCAATTGCATAGCTGAACTTGAAACAAAGTATCCTATATGAACTATACAGCAACTATTGTTTTATCCACTATAAAATTGTATCTACAAACATTCTGTTAGAAATTACAACTTGTGATAAACCCAAAACTGTATAAATTATAAGATTTCAACGTTATTATTTTAATTTAATTTATTTTTTATATATTATGTACATTTTTATACATAGAGACACCGGTGTCATTTTTTAAACTTTGAAGGAATTGTAATAATTTTTGTTTAACTGTACTTTTAGCATCACTACTATTGGGTAAATTTACCATAATCAAATAAAGGATCATATTTATTTCTTAAATAGTTTCGACATCCATTTTTTTCCAAAAGAGAATATAAAATTAGGACTCATCAAAACATTAACATATATTGAGCCCACATATTATCACACATATTTACAGTAAGACACATTGGGAATAGCAACTTGTTTTGCGCCACCTACTACAACTAACTATCCCTCTTTTTTGGGAACCACAAACAGATTTGAGTAAAACCCTTGCCCTTGTTCCGATCGCGGAACTGGGTGGATCACTCCCATCACTAAGAGGTCTTGTACACATTGTAGAAATGCCTCTTTCTTTACTAGGTTTGTTGATAACCTTGTCAGATGAAACCTCCCTTGTGGAGAAGTTTTGAAATCCAGAAGGTATCCCTGAGCTATAATTTCCAACGTCCAGGGATCCTGTACATCTCTTGCCCAAGCCTGGGCGAAGAGAGAAAGTCTGCCCCCCACTAGATCCGTCTCCGGAAAGGGGGCCCTGTCTTCATGCTGTCTTAGGGGCGGAAGTAGGCTTTCTGGCCTGCTTGCCCTTGTTCAATGACTGGTTGCCTTTCCAACCTTGTCTGTAACGAGCAGTAGTTCCTTCCTGTTTTGGAGCGGAGGAAGTTGATGCTGCTCCTGCCTTGAAATTACGAAAGGCACGAAAATTAGACTGTTTGGCCTTTGATTTGGCCCTGTCCTGAGGAAGGGTGTGGCCCTTACCTCCAGTAATGTCAGCAATAATTTCCTTCAAGCCGGGCCCGAATAAGGTCTGCCCTTTGAAAGGAATATTCAGTAGTTTAGATTTAGAAGCTAAATCTGCTGACCAGGATTTAAGCCATAGCGCTCTGCGCGCCTGTATGGCGAATCCGGAATTCTTAGCCGTAAGTTTGGTTAAATGCACTACGGCATCGGAAACAAACACATTAGCTAGCTTAAGCGTTCTAAGCTTGCTCAAAGTCTCATCCAATGGTGCTGTGCGAATCGCCTCTTCCAGAGACTCAAACCAGAATGCCGCTGCAGCAGTGGCAGGCGCAATGCATGAAAGAGGCTGTAATATAAAACCTTGTTGAACAAACATTTTCTTAAGGTAACCCTCTAATTTTTTATCCATTGGATCTGAGAAAGCACAACTATCCTCCCCCGGGATAGTGGTACGCTTGGCTAAAGTAGAAACTGCTCCCTCCACCTTAGGGACCGTCTACCATAAGTCTCGTGTGGCGGCGTTTATAGGGAACATTTTTCTAAATATCGGAGGAGGGGAAAAGGGCACACCAGGTCTATCCCACTCCTTGCTAATAATTTCTGTAAGCCTTTTTGGTATAAGAAAAACGTCAGTACACACCGGTACCGCATAGTATTTATCCAGCCTACATAGTTTCTCTGGGATTGCCACCGTGTCACAATCATTCAGAGCCGCTAACACCTCCCCTAGCAACACGCGGAGGTTCTCAAGCTTAAATTTAAAATTTGAAATTTCTGAATCCGGTCTCCCCGAATCAGAACCGTCACCCACAGAATGAAGCTCTCCGTCCTCATGTTCTGCAACTTGTGACGCAGTATCAGACATGGCTCTCGTATCATCGGCGCGCTCTGTCCTTAACCCAGAGTTATCGCGCTTGCCTCTTAACTCGGGCAGATTGGATAATACTTCCTTCATAACATTAGCCATATCATGTAAAGTGATTTGTAAGGGCCTTGATGTACTTGGCGCCACAATCTCACGCACCTCCCGAGCGGGAGGCGAAGGTACTGACACGTGAGGAGAGTTAGACGGCATAACTTCCCCCTCGTTGTCTGGTGATAATTTCTTTATCGGTAAAGATTGACTTTTATTTAAAGTAATATCAATACAGTTGGTACACATATTTCTATTGGGCTCCACATCGGCTTTTAAACATAATGAACAAGCAGATTCCTCTGTATCAGACATGTTTAAACAGACTAGCAATGAAGCTAGCAAGCTTGGAAATTACTTTCAATAAGTTTACAAGCAATATAAAAAACGCTGCAGCGCTTATCAAAAACACAGTTGAATAACAATGAACTAATTCAGTTATAGTCAACAATTCTTAACGGTAAATGTATTAATTAGCAGAGGATTGCACCCATTAGCAAGAGGATGATTAACCCCTCAATACCCAAAAACGGATATCAAATTAAGATTTAACGCTTTTATCACAGTCAAACACACTGTCACAGGTCTGCTGTGACTGATTACCTCCCTCAAAAACGAATTTTGAAGACCCCTGAGCTCTCTAGAGACGTCCTGGATCAAGGAGGAAGAAGCAGGAAGACCGTGCTAGAATTTTAACTGCGCAACAAGGCGCTAAAAAAAGGCCCCTCCCACTCATATTACAACAGTGGGAGACCTGATATAACGGTTTCTATGCAGAAAAATACATTAGCCATGTGGAAAAAAATCATGCCCAAAAAGGATTTATCACCAAAGTACCTCACAAAACGAATAACATGCCAGTAAACGTTTTAAAAACAAACTTTTTCAATGTCATGCAAAGTTATCACTAAGCCTGCTACCAGTCGCTTCTACTGCAGATAAGGCTTAAGCATTATTTCAGTATTAACAGTATTTTCTCAGTCAAATTCTAGTCCCTAGAAAATAACTCAACTGCGCATACATTTATCAGCCTGATACCAGTCGCTACTACTGCATTTAAGGCTGTACTTACATCATATGGGTAACAGCAGTGTTTTCTTAGTCAATTCCATTCCCAGAAAATATTGTACTGCACATACCTCATTTGCGGGGGACCCCGCATGCTATTCCCATTTTCTGAAGTTACCCCACTCCTCAGAATGTCGAGAACAGCCAGTGGATCTTAGTTACGTCTGCTAAGATCATAGAAAACGCAGGCAGATTCTTCTTCCAAATACTGCCTGAGATAGAAAAACAGCACACTCCGGTGCCATTTAAAATAACAAACTTTTGATTGAATAATAAGTAAAAAACTCCAACTCCTCTCGCGACCTCCTTCTTTGTTGAGGGTTGCAAGAGAATGACTGGGTATGACATGTGAGGGGAGGAGCTATATAGCAGCTCTGCTTGGGTGATCCTCTTGCAACTTCCTGTTGGGAAGGAGAATATATCCCATAAGTAATGGATGACCCGTGGACTGAACACACTTAACAAGAGAAAAGGGAAATTTATTCTTACCTGATAAATTGTTTCTTTACGATATGATGAGTCCACGGATTTCATCCTTACTTGTGGGAGATCGCCTCCTGGTCAGCAGGAGGAGGCAAAGAGCACCACAGCAGAGCTGTATATATAGCTCCTCCCTTCCCTCCCACTCCAGTCATTCGACCGAAGTTAGGAAGAGAAAGGAAAAGCCAAGGTGCAGAGGTGACTGAAGTTTAACAAAATTAACAACCTGTTTAACCTCTTTCTTAAAACAGATGAAAGACGGGAGCCAGCAGCCTACAGGAACGGTGGCAAGCTTTTGGAGCTCTGGTTCTAACTGCTACAAAATACAGCATTTAACTACCCATTTCACCTAAAAACAAAGAGCAAATCTATGGTTTGACTGCCTGGCCACAGACTGGATGAAGAGCCAATTTTATTTATGAATTAAAAGTGAGGCCGGTGGTTTAAATTCAGCCTACGCAGTCAGCAACCATACTTGTGGCCACAAGAGCTAGTGACTTATTCACTATGGAGAGCATTCACTGGATCTTGTTTGAGCTTGGTAAACTTCTAGAAACGTATAGACTTATGCCTGACGCCTCTTTCAATTCACTGCCGGTTTCCGTGCTTAGTGCCGGGACCCCACCGGAGGGCTGCTCGCATACAGTGACCGAGAATGGAGTCAGTGGAGCTGCTTCTGAGCCCCGACACGTGTTGTGCACCTCTGCTTCCACCGAGCGAGTGTTTGGCAGCTCCGCAGGACAGAGACCTAAGCAACAACTAGAAATCCGCTCAGCAGCTCAAGGCAGAGTAGGCTCACGAGAAAGTGACGTGAGACTGAGACACATGGCTACGGATAAAATGGCGATGCTAGGACCAGGGAGCTTGGATCCGGTTCTCAGGCCCTTTACGAACACACCACAAGAAATGACTATACGAAATAACAGCACCGCTACTGATTCACTGCGCCTACTCCCTCCCTGCAGCATACTTAATGAGGGGCGAGATGCGAGCACAGCAAGAGAGAAAACTCGCAATAGTATGCCTGCCGACCATGCTAGGCAACAAGGCGGCACACACCAAGAAGGCAGGTATTCACTAGGCATACCCGGGGTCACGTCTGCCATTGAAGCATCGGTGACACTACAAGACACAAAACCAACCCGGCAAAGCCTTGAGCAAAGGGGGAGAGCGGTAACTCGTCAGGTCTTACACTCATATCCTTCTCCCGAGCCGTCCTTTGTTTGGGATTTATCAGGTGAGCTCGAATACTTCAGCAGCTCTATGAAACTCCGCTACCTACTCACTTTATATGCAGGGGCAAGGAACTTGGAACTCTCCTTCAAACGCCTTCAGGCCCATAGTGAGTCTCCCTCTGTTACTCCACACGATCCGCTTCCTTTTCGTACTCCTCCTGCCTTGGGTACTAGCAGAAGAGGAGTAGGTTAACTCTCTACACAGCGGAAAAGACTGCCGAAGCTTGCCGAGCAGGCTAGGTACAATCTGCACTGCTGACTGTATCTCGTCCCCCATCTCTCTTAATAATATGTATGCTATTAGCCAGATTTGTGAAATGTTATTACAAGCCTGTATGCTACGTATCTCCCTTCTTTATACAGCCTTGCTCAGTTAGTTTGTGGTTTCATGTTAGTTAACATGGTGTGCTGTTCATTGCTTTATTAGACACTTTATATGTAGATGTGTATGGAATGTAGTTAAATGTTAGTTGCTAAAATTTACCAATCAACATACCATTATCTGAGCGGTAGCTTATTGAACCTAATGTTTCCTAAAAGGAGGTTATTTGACTTGGGTTATTGTATATTTGTTACTGCACTGTGTGGCTCGGCTGCTTTTTAACTATGCCTATTCCCTGCATATTATATGACTAGAGTTTGATGCTTAAAATATATTCATATAGCTCTCCCTAACACCATACTTTTAGGTGTCTATTATACCGTGTTTCCAACTAGACAAGTTTATTATGTTAAATAGCTATAGATGCTCCCCCTGAAGGTTGTTTTTTTTCTGTACTGAATGGGATGTGTACTACAGTATTATTTATGGCTCAACTAAATTATCAACCAATGTCCTGTTTCCCTCCCTCTACATGTGATAGCCTGCTATGCATACCCTCCTAAGGGGATCTCTGCTATGGTGCTCCCTACTAGTTTAAATGCAACTAGGAGCTTGGATATCTGCGGCCGAGATGTCTGAGTCTTCCACATTTTTAACTTGTATACTGCCGGAGGACCTCATGGCAAACTAGGATTAAAAAATTTACTTTTCTCTATGTGACCACACCTTGGTGGATAGACCCAATTATCTGATGCCTATTAATGCCAAATATGACACCTTGGAAACTATTTAAATGTAGTGGCAGGCCAAACAGCATGTTCACATATCTGTGCACATATGTAGGTTTCTCTGTTATTATACTTACTATGGGTTGAGCTCACTACCTGTAATTCTGACCATCCCTATCTTATGATGAGCTGCACTTCCTGTCACTGTTTGGTGTGGTACTCTAGGGCGGGCTGGACCTGCACTATTGCCACCGCATTTAACCTTTCTCCTCACAATACCGCAGCTGGGCCCCGTAGTCCATAATGTATTTTATCTTAGAGTTTTCAATCTTTCTAACCCAGGTATAATGGAGTCCTGTCACACAACTGACCCAATTTCATGTACACATTAGTTCCCATATGCCTGTAAAACCACCCACACAGACATATTGCCTAATTGTATAGAAACTTATGGGCACTATTTCATCTACATTACCTCCTTCTCCCCCCCCACACGATTAATACACCTCCTAGGTGTGGAGGACTATATATGTAGCTCATCTAGCCAATGCCACACCCTGCTCATACTTGCTATTAGCAAATCTTGCAGTATACCTCGCTATTGGCTTTGTTTCCCCTCTTAGGCATTGCACGATAACCTATCATCTTCTCCTTTCCCATGTTAAAATTTCAGTTTTCTTGCTAGTCACCGCAACATATCAATATAGTTCTTCACATTACTCATATATAGGAAAACATTCCTTCATTACAGTATTTACACTCTACTAGGTTGATAATTAACCATCCATGATAGTGGAGGACAGCTCACTGGTTGAAAAGAACCCAATATGTCCAAGCACGTAGCGTGGGGCTTGTGCTTCCCCCAGTCCTGATGTGGCGCTTAACCCATACAATTGGTCCACCCTATGTAACTCATCACCTCCCCCCCCCCTTAATATATCTCCTAGCCTAGGAGAGTGAATTATGTGGTTTCTCTTGTCAATACCACACCGTAATTCCCCCCCCCTTTTACAATTATATCTTGCACAACAAAATTACATTGGCACTACTTTCTCTCCCAAGCTGTACAAGATTGTTTAGTACTACTTTTTTTCTTTCTCTTCCTCGCATATTATATATTTAGTTTATATCTGATATTAACCTTACTATTTTATTTCCCTAAGCAATTCTTTCATCAATACTGAGCTTACAATTGAGGTTTACCTCATTGTTACATTTCCCTGAGAAGCTTCTTTGAATTTATCTAATCTATTTGATAATCACCTTGTTGTTATGCCTCCCTAAGTAATGCCTACACAATTATTTAGTTTGCATTTGATACTCACCTTGTTGTATATCTTCCTAAGCTTGCTTATAAGTCTATTTGGTTTACATTTGATGTCTACCTTGACATATCTTTCTAACCAATCCCTATACAGATATTTAAGTACAAGACGATTTGAATGTTCATTAAGGGCAATATCTCAAGAAAGAAATTTGAAAATATGAGGTCCTTCATCTATCTAAGTTAGAATTTTATGTGTATAGCGTCAGATGAGACTGTAATCATTTATTAGGACGTTTGATGTATTTCTGTTTTAGATCCCAGTGACTCCATTGGAGTAGAGTTCATTAGAGAATGTGTTTATTTAGATGCATGATACATATTACCATTGTGTTACGTCCTATACTGTATTGTTAGCAATTGTCTGTTTGCTCATTTGAGAACCTCAATAAAAATGACTTTTAAAAAAAAAAAAAAAAAAAACACAGATGAAAGACTCCCCCCCAGATAAGGAACAGATAGTAAATGTTACTGTATTAGCAACAAGATACTTAATCTTTAAAAAATGGAAAGAAACACCAACTCCTAGTATTCCAGAGATAAGAAATTGTATAAAAAACCAATGTATACTTGAACAGTATGACACAAAATTATTTGAAACCCAAGATGTTAACAGGTTCTTTCAAAAATGGTCATCATTTATAAAAATCTTTACAAAAAAAGAAATAGACCATCTAATTTATCCCTTCAGGAACTCAGATTTAGTCTTACTAGGAATCTGGTAGGAATAGAAATCAGCCCCCCCTTTTTTTTTTCCCTTTCTCTCTTTTCAGTTTTTTCTCTCCCATCGTCCCCAAAGCCCCCCCCCCCCGCCGCGCTCTTTCCCCCTCCCCATATACATTATTCTAAATTATATTAAACTAATATCTACGGCTGATCCGAGTATCTCGTTAGCCTAATAAAGTATTCTTTCAATACAGTTAAAAATAATAATGATGACATTCGAAGTCCAATAGACCTACACATGTAGAAAGTCTAGATAAAATAACGGGTTAGACCAAGTCAGATGGAATTAGTTGATATATAAGAACAAATTGTGATTGGTTCTGCCTAGTTATCTGCATTGTTTCTTTTTTGTATCTTGTCTATGCTGTTTATAAGTACTCCTAAGTTTATTTTTTCTTTGATACATAGCCCTGCGAGGCGTAATAAGAACCTACATGTAGTAGGACCCAAACTGATAGTGTATTGGAAACTGAATAAAAATAAAAGATTTAAAAAAAAAAAAAAAAATTAACAACCTGTCCTAGAAAATACAGGGTGGGCCGTGGACTCATCGTATCGTAAAAGAAACAAATTTATCAGGTAAGAATAAATTTCCCTTTTCTTTTACAAGACACGATGAGTCCACGGATTTCATCCTTACTTGTGGGATACAATACCAAAGCTATAGTACACGGATTAAACGGGAGGAACAAGACAGGTAACCTAAACGGAAGGCACCACTGCTTGAAGAACTTTCCTCCCAAAAACAGCCTCAGACGAGGCAAAAGTATCGAATTTGTAAAATTTTGAAAAAGTGTGAAGAGACGACCAAGTTGCAGCTATGCAAATCTGTGCAACAGAAGCATCATTTTTGAATGCCCATGAGGAAGCCACAGCCCTAGTGTAAGAGAGCCATAATTTGTTCAGGAGACCGCTGTCCAGCAGTCCCATATGCCAAACGGATGAGACCCCACAGCCAAAAGAAAGAGAGGCAGTCGTAGTTGTCTGACTCCTACGCTTCCCTGAAAAAAATGACAAACAAGGAAGATGAATGTCGAAAATCCTTAGTCGCCCCCAAGTAGAACTTCAAGGCATGGACCACGTCCAGATCACGTAACAGATGCTCCTTCTTAGAAGGATTAGGACACAAGGAAGGAACAACAAGATCCTGACAAATATTCTCATTTGAAACAACCTGAGGAAGCAAACCAGGTTTAGTTCGCAACACCACCTTATCCGGATGGAAAAGATGATAAGGAGAATCACATTGCAATGTCGAAAACTCAAATACTCTGCTAGCAGAAGAAATAGCAACCAAAAACAAAACTTTGCAAGATAATAACTTAATATCTATGGAAGGCATAGGTTCAAACGGAACCCTTGAAAAACTCCAAGAAACAAAAGACAAACTCCAAGGAGGAGTTAGAGAATTAAATACAGACCCTGTACTAGTTAGAGCCTGACAAAAGGAATGTACAGCTGGAACCACTGCCAGACGTTTGTGCAACACAAAAGACAAAGCAGAAAACTGTCCCTGTAGGGAACTAGCGGAAAACTCCTTCTCCAATTCTTCTTGGAGAAAGGACAAAATTCTGGGAATCCTTACCCTACTCCATGAGTAACCCTTGGATTCACACCAAGAAAGAAATCACACCATAACTTATGGCCAATCTTCCAAGTAACAGGATTACATGTCTGAAAAAAAGCATCTATGAGCGAATCAAAGAAACCTTGCTTGCATAGATCAAACGTCCAACCCCCAAGCAAACCGCTTCAAAGAAACTAGATGAGGGTGAAGAAGAGACCCTGAAGAAGAAATTCCAACTCAACGAATGAGTGCAAGATCAAAGAGATGACACGGTCAGCAGATTAGCATACCAAAAACTGCGAGACCACGCAGAAGAGGGGAGAAGCACCAATGCCTTCTCCTATATGATCAAAACAAACCCTCTGAAAAAAAACGCCACGGGGAAAATAAGAGATCCTAGTCTGAAGACCAAAGAACTGCCAAGGCAGTTATCAGCTCTGACTGGGGCCCCCGAACCTGGACCCGTATCCCGAAAACTAGGCACTCAGACAAGATGCCATGATATCCAACTCCTGCCGAACCCATTTGAAAATCAGGTAGGAGATACTCCCGGATGGAGATTCCACTCTCCTGGAACTCAGAAAATCCGCTTCCCAAGTGTCCACCTCTAGGATATGGATCACGGACAGCAAGAAAGAAACTGGGCCGAAGCCAACTGAGGCTAAAACAGAAGAGACTTGAAGCTCGCTCTCAGTGGTAAGAAATCGAAGAAACAGACTCCGCTAGAGTCCACACTCTGCTAATCATGTACCCTGATCACTAACACAGGCAAAGAGAATGACTGGGGTGGGATGAGCTATATATACAGCTCTGCTGTGGTGCTCTTTGCCTCCTCCTGCTGACCAGGAGGCGATATCCCACAAGGATGAAATCCGTGGACTCATTGTATCTTGTAAAAGAAATATATGTTGTATATATACTATTACTCATTAACTGAATTACCAAAGTTGAAGATGGGATGCCAATGGGATCAGGAGTTATGTTGGATTCAGTAAAACAGGAAGTCCCATTTACAGCAATTTCCTTACTCCAGACAAGTTTAAACATGTTCTGACTTGAATGTCACATCATAAATTTAAGTTCTGTTGTGATCTTTGCAGGGTGAAGATTGCTCCACTGCACTTTGAAGTGAATTGAAGAGATATATGAACTTCATTGCCGTTGCTACATCTGCAAGTGGCGCAGAAATTAGTACATTTTCAAGTATGTGTTGTAATCGGTTAAGTAGTAAAGGACTTGGTAATGGATCATGGATGAGAGAACTTTTTCCAGAGAAAAAACATAATTTATGTAAGAATTTACCTGATAAATTAATTTCTTTCATATTGGCAAGAGTCCATGAGCTAGTGACATATGGGATATACATTCCTCCCAGGAGGGGCAAAGTTTCCCAAACCTCAAAATGCCTATAAAAATACACCCCCCACCACACCCACAATTCAGTTTAACGAATAGCCAAGAAGTGGGGTCATAAGAAAGGAGTGAAAGCATCAACAAGGAATTGGAATAATTGTGCTTTATACAAAAAAATCATAACCACCATAAAAAGGGTGGGTCTCATGGACTCTTGCCAATATGAAAGAAAACAGAATTTATGCTTACCTGATAAATTTCTCTCTCTTGTTATGTATCGAGTCCACGGATTCATCCATACTTGTGGGATATTCTCCTTCCTTACAGGAAGTGGCAAAGAGAGCACCCACAGCAGAGCTGTCTATATAGCTCCTCCCTTAGCTCCACCCCCCAGTCATTCGACCGAAGGCTAGGAAGAAAAAGGAGAAACTATAGGGTGCAGAGGTGACTGATGTTTTTAAAATAAAAATATACTACCTGTCTTAAACAGACAGGGCGGGCCGTGGACTCGATACATCACAAGAGAAAGAAATTTATCAGGTAAGCATAAATTCTGTTTTCTCTTGTAAGATGTATCAAGTCCACGGATTCATCCATACTTGTGGGATACCAATAACAAAGCTTTAGGACACAGATGAAGGGAGGGACAAGACAGGTACCTTAAAAGGAAGGCACCACTGCTTGTAGAACCTTTCTCCCAAAAATAGCCTCCGAAGAAGCAAAAGTAACAAATTTGGAAAATTTGGAAAAAGTATGAAGCGAAGACCAAATCTGTTCAACAGAAGCCTCATTTTTAAAAGTCCATGTGGAAGCCACTGCTCTAGTAGAATGAGCAGTAATCCTTTCAGGAGGCTGCTGGCCAGCAGTCTCATAAGCCAAACGGATGATGCTTTCAGCCAAAAAGAAAGAGGTAGCCGTAGCTTTTTGGCCTCTCCACTTACCAGAATAAACAACAAACAATGAAGATGTTTGACGGAAATCTTTGGTTGCTAGTAAGTAGAACTTTAAAGCACGAACCACATCAAGATTGTGCAACAGACGTTCCTTCTTTGAAGAAGGATTAGGACACAGCAAAGGAACAACAATTTCCTGATTGATATTCCTATTAGAAACAACCCTAGGAAGGAATCCAGGTTTGGTACGCAAAACCACCTTATCTGCATGGAAAACAAGATAAGGTGAGTCACACTGTAAAGCAGATAACTCAGAAACTCTTTGAGCCTAAGAGATAGCTACTAAAAACAGAACTTTCCAAGATAGAAGCTTAATATCTATGGAATGCATAGATTCAAACGGAACCCCTTGAAGAACTTTAAGAACTAAATGTAGGCTCCATGGCGGAGCGACAGGTTTGAATACAGGCTTGATTTTGACTAAACGCTTGAACATCTGGGACATCTGCCAGACGCTTGTGAAAAAGAATAGACAAAGCAGAAATCTGTCCTTTTAAAGGAGCTAGCTGATAATCCCTTCTCCAATCCTTCTTGGAGAAAAGACAATATTCTAAGAATCCTAATCTTACTCCAGGAGTAACCCTTGGATTCACACCAATAAAGATATTTGCGCCAAATCTTATGATAGATTTTCCTGGTGACAGGCTTTCTAGCTTGAATCAGGGTATCAATGACCGTCTCAGAAAAACCACGCTTTGATAAAATCAGGCGTTCAATCTCCAAGCAGTCAGACGCAGAGAAATTAGATTTGGATGCTTGAATGAACCTTGGACTAGAAGGTCCTGCCTCATTGGCAGAAGCCACGGTGGAACAGATGACATGTCCACTAGGTCTGCATACCAAGTCCTGCGTGGCCACGCAGGTGCTATCAGAATCACCAAAGCTCTCTCCTGCTTGATTCTGGCAACCAGACGTGGGAGGAGAAGAAACGGTGGAAATACATAGGCCAGATTGAAGGACCAAGGCACTGCTAGAGCATCTATCAGTACCGCCTGGGGATCCCGGGACCTGGACCCGTAACAAGGAAGCTTGGCGTTCCATAGCTGAGTCAGCTGGGCAAATACTTCCGGATGGAGCTCCCACTCCCCCGGATGAAAAGTGACAACTTAGGAAATCCGCCTCCCAGTTCTCTACCCCTGGGATATGGATTGCTGAAAGATGGCAAGAGTGAGTCTCCGCCCATCGGATTATTTTGGTTACCTCCATCATCACTAGAGGACTCCATGTTCCTCCTTGGTGATTGATGTAAGCTACAGTCGTGATGTTGTCCGACTGAAATCTGATGTATTTGGCCGCAGCTAGCTGAGGCCACACCTGAAGCGCATTGAATATTGCTCTCAGTTCTAGAATGTTTATCGGAAGGATAGTTTCCTCCCGAGACCATAAGCCCTGTGCTTTCAGGGAGTTCCAGACTGCACCCCAGCCTAGCAGGCTGGCATCTGTTACAATAATCCACTCTGGCCTGCGTAAACACATTCCCTGAGCCAGGTGGTACTGAGACAACCACCAGAGAAGAGAATCTCTGGTCTCCTGATCCAGATGTATTTGCGGAGATAAATCTGCATAATCCCCATTCCACTGTTTGAGCATGCACAGATGCAGTGGTCTGAGGTGTATGCTGGCAAAAGGAACTATGTCCATTGCCGCTACCATGAGTCCGATTACCTCCATACACTGAGCCACTGATGGCCGAGGAATGGAATGAAGAGCTCGGCAAGTGGTTAAGAGTTTTGATTTTCTGACCTCCGTCAGAAATATTTTCATTTCTACCGAGTCTATCAGAGTCCCTAGGAAGGAAACTCTTGTGAGAGGGAAGAGAGAACTCTTTTTTATGTTCACCTTCCACCCGTGAGATCTCAGAAACGCCAACACGATGTCCGTGTGAGACTTGGTTAACTGGAAAGTCGACGCCTGAATTAAGATGTCGTCTAGATAAGGCGCCACTGCTATACCCCGCGGTCTTAAAACCGCCAAAAGGGACCCTAGCACCTTTGTAAAAATCCTGGGAGCCATGGCCAACCCGAAGGGAAGGGCCACAAACTGGTAATGCCTGTCCAGAAAGGCGAATCTGAGGAATTGATGATGATCTCTGTGAATAGGGATGTGTAGATACGCATCCTTTAAGTCCACGGTAGTCATATATTGACCCTCCTGGATCAGAGGTAGAATAGTCCGAATAGTCTCCATCTTGAATGATGGTACTCTGAGGAATTTGTTTAGAATTTTGAGATCCAAGATTGGTCTGAAAGTTCCCTCTTTTTTGAGAACCACAAACAGGTTTGAGTAAAAACCTAGCCCTTGTTCTGCTTTTGGAACTGGGACGATTCACTCCCATGGTATGTAGGTCTTCTACACAGCGTAAGAACGCCTCTCTCTTTGTCTGGTTTGAAGACAATTGACAAATGTGAAATCTCCCCCTTGTGGGGGAGTGTTTAAAGTCCAGAAGATATCCCTGGGACACAATTTCTAAAGCCCAGGAATCGTGAACATCTCTTGCCCAAGTCTGAGCGAAGAGAGTCTGCCCCCTACTAGATCCGGTCCAGGATCGGGGGCTACCCCTTCATGCTGTCTTGGAGGCAGCAGCAGGCTTCTTGGCCTGTTTACCCTTGTTCCAAGCCTGGTTAGGTCTCCAGACTGACTTGGATTGGGCAAAATTCCCCTCTTGCTTTGCAGCAGGGGAAGCTGAAGCAGGACCACTCTTGAAGTTCCGAAAGGAACGAAAATTATTTTGTTTGGTCCTCATTTTATTTGTTTTATCCTGAGGGAGGGTGTGGCCTTTCCCTCCAGTGATGTCTGAAATAATCTCTTTCAGTTCAGGCCCGAATAGGGTCTTTCCTTTGAAAGGGATGTTCAAAAGTTTAGATTTTGATGACAGATCAGCAGAACAGGACTTAAGCCATAACGCCCTGCGTGCTAAAATGGCAAAACCTGAATTCTTTGCCGCTAATTTAGCCATTTGGAAAGCGACATCTGTAATGAAAGAATTAGCCAATTTAAGGGCCTTAATTCTATCCATAATATCCTCTAATGGAGTCTCCTCTTCTAGAGCTTCAAACCAGAAAGCAGCTGCAGTAGTTACAGGAACAATGCATGCAATAGGTTGGAGAAGAAAACCTTGATGAACAAACATTTTCTTTAGGAGACCCTCTAATTTTTTATCCATAGGATCTTTGAAAGTACAACTGTCTTCGATAGGTATAGTTGTACGCTTAGCGAGAGTAGAAACAGCTCCCTCCACCTTAGGAAGCGTCTGCCACGAGTCCCGCATGGTGTCAGATATGGGAAACATTTTCTTAAAAACAGGAGGGGGAGCAAACTGTATACCTGGTCTATCCCACTCCTTAGTAACAATATTCACAATCCTCTTAGGGACTGGAAAAACATCAGTGTAAACAGGAACCTCTAAGTTTTTATCCATTTTACACAATTTCTCTGGGACCACAATAGGGTCACAATCATCCAGAGTCGCTAATACCTCCCTGAGCAACAAGCGGAAGTGTTCAAGCTTAAATTTAAAGGCCGTCATATCAGAATCTGTCTGAGGGAGCGTCTTTCCCGAATCAGAAATCTCTGCCTCAGATACCAAATCCCTTACCCCTACTTCAGAACATTGTGAGGGTATATCGGATACGGCTACTAAAGCGTCAGAAGGCTCAGCATTTGTTCTTAACCCAGAGCTGTCATGCTTTCCTTGTAAACCAGGCAGTTTAGATAAAACCGCTGTGAGGGTTGTATTCATAACTGTGGCCATGTCTTGTAAAGTAAATGAAGTTGACGCACTCGAGGTACTTGGCGTCACTTGTGCGGACGTTACTGGTTGTGACACTTGGGGAGAGCTAGATGGCAAACCCTCAATTCCTTCTGTCTGAGAATCATCTATTGCTATATTTTTAAGTGCTAAAATATGCTCTTTATAATTTATAGACATATCAGTGCAAGTGGGACACATTCTAAGAGGGGGTCCCACAATGGCTTCTAAACACATTGAACAAGGATTTTCCTTGGTGTCAGACATGTTAAACAGGCTAGTAATGAAACAAGCAAGCAACATGCACAAACTCTGCAAAACAGTGTAAAAAAGCAGTAAACTTTACGAAATTTTTACAGTAGAATCATAAAGCCTTAGTAAGTTTGCACAGCCAGCCAAATAAACGATTAACCCCTTAATGTAAAAACCAAATTGACAAAACGTCAAAAAACGTTATAAAAACGTTCAGCACCTTGCAACAGCTCTGCTGTGGCGCCTACCTGCCCTTTAGGATAGATTTGTGGGGAAAAACCTTCTTTTAGGCCCTCAAACACAGCAGGACCCTCTGGAGAAGCAGCTGGATGTCTTCAGAGTAAAAGAAACTGCGCAACTAAGGCGCGAAAATAGGCCCCTCCCACCTCACTCGATGTTAGTGGGGCCTAAAAGAAACACACCAAAGTGTTTCTAGACTAGCCATGTGGGTTAATAACCCTTAAATCAACCACAATGACCCCTTAAAGTCCCTCAAAAAAAGTTAAATTTTTCAATTAAAAAAAATGTTTTTTCCCATAAGTGCCACCAGTAACAAATGAGCCCTTTATGCAAGCTGGGATTCTCTATTAAGTGTCTGAATACAGTTTACCCTTCCCTCATGGGGATATTGTCAACCTTTTCTAGAATTATCACAGTCTGTCTAGAAAAAAAATTGACTGAACATACCTCAATGCAGCTTAGCATGCAAACCGTTCCCCCAACTGAAGTTTTCCTGTACTCCTCAGCTTCTGTGGGAACAGCAGTGGATCTTAGTTACAAAGTGCCAAGATCATTATCCTCCTTGCAGAAATCTTCATCCCTTTTCTGCCAGAGAGTGAATAGTACACACCAGTACCATTTAAAATAACAAACTTTTGCTTGAGAAAATAAAAACTAACATTTTTGTCACCACACTCACTTTACCCTTCCTAGCAGTTAGCAGGCAAAGAGAATGACTGGGGGTGGAGCTAAGGGAGGAGCTATATAGACAGCTTTGCTGTGGGTGCTCTCTTTGCCACTTCCTGTTAGGAAGGAGAATATCCCACAAGTATGGATGAATCCGTGGACTCCATACATCTTACAAGAGAAATTAATTTATCAGGTAAATTCTTACATAAATTATGTTTTCTTTCATGTAATTGGCAAGAGTCAATGAGCTAGTGACGTATGGGATAGCAAATACCCAAGATGTGGAACTCCACACAAGAGTCACTAGAGAGGGAGGGATAAAAATAAAGACAGCCAATTCCGCTGAAAAATTAATCCACAACCCAAATCAAAAGTTTTAATCTTATAATGAAAAAAACGGAAATTATAAGCAGAACAATCAAACTGAAACAGCTGCCTGAAGTATTTTTCTACCAAAAACTGCTTCTGAAGAAGAGAAAACATCAAAATGGTAGAATATAGTAAAAATAAGCAAAGAAGACCAAGTTGCTGCTTTGCAAATCTGATCAACAGAAGCTTTATTCTTAAAAACCCAGGAAGTGGAAACTGACCTAGTAGAATGAGCCTTAATCCTCTGAGGCGGGGATTTACCCGACTCTAAATAAGCATGATGAATCAAAAGCTTAACCAAGACGCCAAAGAAATGGCAGAAGCCTTCTGACCTTTCCTAGAACCATAAAAGATAATAAATAGACTAGAAGTCTTTCTGAAATCTTTAGTAGCTTCAACATAATACTTCGAAGCTCTTACCACATCCAAAGAATTTAAGGATCTCTCCAGAAAATTCTAAACATTAGGACACAAAGAAGGGACAACAATTTCTCTACTAATGTTGTTGGAGTTCACAACTTTAGGTAAAAATTTAAACGAAGTCCGCAAAAACCGCCTTATCCTGATGAAAAATCAGAAAAGGAGACTCACAAGAAAGAGCAGATAAATCAGAAACTCTTCTAGCAGAAGAGATGACCAAAAGGAACAACACTTTCCAAGAAAGTAATGTAATGTCCAGAGAATGCATAGGCTCTAGGAATTCTAAAAGAATGCCAAGGGAATTTATGAGAAGAGCACCATGAAATGTAAGTCTTCCAAACTCGATAAAAAATCTTTCTAGACACAGATTTACGAGCCTGCAACATAGTAATAATCACTGAGTCAGAGGAACCTCTATGACTTAGCATTCAATTTCCATACTATCAAATTTAATGATTCTGATGGAAAAACGAACCTTGAGATATAAGGTCTGGCCTTAATGGAAGTGGCCAAGGTTGGCAACTGGACATCCGAACAAGATCCACATACCAAAACCTGAGCGGCCATGCTGGAGCCACCAGCAGCACAAACGATTGCTCCATGATGATTTTGAAAATCACTCTTGGAAGAAGAACTAGAGGCGGAAAAATATAGGCAGGTTGATAACTCCAAGGAAGCACTGCTTCCGCCTGAGGATCCCTGGACCTGGATAGGTACCTGGGAAGTTTCTTGTTTAGATGAGATGCCATCAGATCTATTTCTGGAAGCCCCCACATCTGAACAATTTGAAAAAACACATCTGGGTGAAGAGACCATTCTCCCGGATGTAGAGCTTGATGATAGAGATAATCCGCTTCCCAATTGTCTATACCTGGGATATGGACCATAGAAATTAGACAGGAGCTGGATTTTGCCCAAGCAAATATCCGAGATACTTCTTTCATAGCCTGAGGACTGAGAGTCCCACCCTGATGATTGACATACGCCACAGTTATGACATTGTCTGTCTAAAAACCAATAAACGTCTCTCTCTTCAAATAGAAGCCAAAACTGAAGAACTCTGAGAATCGCACGGAGTTCCAAAATATTAAATGGTAATCTCACCTCTTGAGATTTCCAAACCCCCTGTGCTGTCAGAGATCCCCAGACAGCTTCCCAACCTAAAAGATTCGCATTTGTTGTGATCATGGTCCAGGTTGGATGAACCGAAGAGACCCGTAGAACTATACGATGGTGATCTAACCATCAAGTCAGAGATGGTTGAATATTGGGATTCAAGGATATTAAATGTGATATCCTAGAATAATCCCTGCACCATTAATTAAGGATTAAAAACTGGAAAGGTTTCATATGAAAATGAGCAAAGGGAATCAAATCCAATGCTGCAGTCATGAGACCTAAAACTTCCATGCATATAGCTACTGAAGGAAATGAGAGACTGAAGGTTCTGACAAGCTAAACCCAATATAAATTGTCTCTTGTCAGAGACAAAGATATTGACACAATCTATCTTGAAACCTAAAAAAGGTGACCCTTGTCTGAGGAATCAAGGAGCTTTTGATAAAATGATCCTCCAACCATGTCTTTGAAGAAACAACAGAAGTTGAATCGTATGAGATTCTGCAGAACGAAAAGACTGAGCAAGTACCACGATATTGTCCAAATAAGGAAACACTGAGAACCTTTGAAAAGATTCTTAGAGCTGTCGCTAGGCCAGAAGGAAAAGCAACAAATTGGTAATGCTTGTCTAAAAAAAGAGAATCTCAGAAAATGAAAATAATCTGAATGAAAACAGAATATGAAGATATGAATCCTGTAAGTCTATTGTAGGCAAATAATGCCCTTGCTGAACAAAAGGCAGAATAGACCTTATAATCACCATTCTGAAAGATGGTACTCTAACATGACAATTCAAAAGTTTTTCTTTCTTTGGGACAATGAATAGTTCTGAACAAAACCCCAGACCCCGTTCCTGAAACGGAACTGGTATGAATACCCCAGATAACTCCAGGTCTGAAACACACTTCAGGAAAGTCTGAGCCTTAACTGGAATAGCTAGAATATGTGAGAGAGAAAAAGACTTCACAGGCGGTCTTACTCTGAATCCTATTCTGTACCCCAATCTAAGAAGTTTGGACCGAATTGAACAAAACAACTTTAGAAAAAATCTTAACCTGCCCCCTACCAGCTAAGCTGGAATAAGGGCCGCACCTTCATGCGAATTTGGGGGCTGGCTTTGATCTCTTAAATGGCTTGAATACATTCCATTTTGAAGAAAGCTTCCAATTAGAAACATGTTACTTGGGGAAGAATTAGGTTTCTGTTCCTCATTAAGAACAAAAACTAATATAAGCTTAGAACTTAATCTTGAAGCAAAAAAACTCCCTTCCCCAGAGTAACAGTTGAATGTATTAAATCCAACTATGAACCAAATAATGTATTACCTTGGAAGGAAAAAAAAATAGAAATCTGGATTTTAGAAATCAAATCAGCATTCCAAGATTTAAGTCACAAAGTTCTTCTAGCTAAAAACATAGATTTAACCTCAATTTTGATAATATCAAAAAATTGCATCACAAATGAAATTATTAGCATGTTGAATCAAGTTAACAATGCTAAACAAATCATAAACCAATACTTGTTGCGCTAAAGTTTCCAACCAAAAAAGATGAAACAGCTGCAACATCAGCCAAAGAAATTGCAGGCCTAAGAAAAGGACCTGAAAATAAATTAATTTTCCTTAGAAAATATACAAGTTTCCCATCTAAAGGATCTTAAAATAAATACTATTTTCCATAGGAATAGTAGTACGTTTAGCAAGAGTAGAGATAGCCCCATTAACTTTGGGGATCTTTTCCCAAAACTCCAAAGTAACTGCTGGCAAAGGATACAATTTTAAAACCTTAAAGAAGGAATAAAAGAAGTACCAGGCCTATTCCATTCCCCAGAATTAGGAACTGGAAAAAAACCTCTGAAGTAACCACAGGAGGTTAAAAAGCAGAATTTAAATGTTAGCTAGCCTTAAAATCAAGAGGACTAGTCTCCTCAATATCCAAAATAATCAACACCTTTTCAACAAAGAACGAATGTACTCTATTTAAAAGTAAAAAAGTAGATTTGTTAGTGTCAATATCTGATGAAGGATATTCTGAATGAGATAAATCATCATCAGAGAAGGATAATTCAGTATGTTGTCGGTCATTTGAAAATTCATCAACTAAATGAGAAGTTTAAAAAAGACCTTTACATTTTATTAACAGGCGGGATGGCAGACAAAGCCTTCAGAATAGAATCAGAAAAATATTCTTATAAATTCCCAGGTATATCTTGTACATTAAATGTTAAAAGAATAGCAATAGACAATGCATTAATACTGATGGACATTTTTTCTGCATGTAAAAGTTTATCATGATAACCTATTACAAACCATAGCTAAAGATAAAAATTCATAACATTAAAATAAATTAACTTAGCTTTGGTAGGACTGATATCAGTCAGCAGGAATCCAACAGTGTTTTCTGAAACAGGTACAGTTTTGAGATATTTTGCAAATGTAAGAGAAAAAACAACATATAAAGCAAAATATCAATTTTCTTATATGACAGTTTCAGGAATGGGAAAAATGCAAACAAAATAAGCCTCTGGAAACCAGAAGCAAAATGAAATAAAGACTTAAATAATGTCAGAAATCTGGCGCCAAGTATGACGCCCACAACTGACAAAATATTTTTTGGCGCCAAGAACATCTGCAACAAACACGAGCGTCATAGATGACGCAACTACGTGAAAAATCTTGGCGCTAAATAAGACGCCGGAAATGACGAAATTACATCAACAAACGTAATTCTCGCGCCCAGAATGACGCAATAAATTATAGCATTTTGCGCTCCCGCAAGCCTAACAGCCCGCAATTTAAAAAAAGAGAGTCAATTTAAAAAATTTCAGGTAAAAATTTTTTTTTTTTTTTTTTTTTTTTAATATGCATTTCCCAAAATGAAACGGACAGTCTGCAAAAAGGAAATATACTGATTAACCTGAATCATGGCAAATATAAGTACAAAACATATATTTAGAACTTTACATATAAAGTGCCCAACCATAGCTGAGAGTGTCTTAAATAAAAGAAAACATACTTACCAAAAGACACTCATCTACATAAAGTAGATGGCCAAACTAGTACTGAAACGAGAAACAGTAAAGGTAATGGTATATAAGAGTATATAGTTGATCTGAAAAGGGAGGTAGGAGATGAATCTCTACGACCGATAACAGAGAACCTATGAAATAGATACCCATTAGGATGACCATTGTATTCAATAGGTAATACTTCTTTCACATCCCTCTGTCATTCACTGCACTCAGAGGAACCGGGCTTCAGCATGCTGAGAAGCGCATATCAACGTAGAAATCTAGCACAAACTTACTTCAGCACCTCCATAGGAGGCAAAATTTGTAAAATTAAAATGTGGGTGTGGTGGGGGGTGTATTTATAGGCATTTTGAGGTTTGGGAAACTTTGCCCCTCCTGGTAGGAATGTATATCCCATACGTCACTAGCTCATGGACTCTTGCTAAATTACATGAAAGAAATGCTAAAATGTGTGATGTGACATCCAAGTCAGAACATTTTTATTTATTTTTTAAATTAAAACGCCTTTTTGAGAAAATGGCTGCCGAAGTATTGATTACAACGGCTTACAAATAATTTGCTCCTAATATAGACAAATATCTCATCTGAAAGACCTTTCCAAAGACACCTAATTCACTTCTATAGGTTTCCTGGTTACGGAACTATTAAATGTTAAAGTTAGCATGAAGGGGGGGGGGGGGGGGAGAATGGTCAAAATCACAATTTTGCACCCCTAAAACTTTGTAAAAAAAAAAAAAGAAGATATGGACCTGCTATTTTGCATAGACTCATACCTCAGGTGGCCCTTTCAGTATGCCAAAGTTAAAAAATAAATAAAGAATATGAGGTTAAGGACCTTGTTGCATTGACATGGAATGACCCATTTCTACAATAATTTAAGTGTTAAAGTCATATATTTTAAGACAGGCAGACATGAGATAATTATATGTAATATACATACACTCCTTACCAGTAATCATAGCTGTGATCCCAACTATCAAAATGAATGAGAAGTCTGTTCTCCACAGTATCAGAGATGGTGGCTACACACAGCAAGGTTGGATTTTTACGATCTACAGCTTCTAACTTCATACCAACCCGGAAACCAGTGGGTGTCCCTGGCTGTGGTGAAAGGAAGGCACAGTGCAAAGTGGTTACAGATATGATGTAAACAAGATGAGAATGTAAAAAATGATGGTGCTTAGCAATCACATTAAGAGAGACTTTAAACTGGTTAAACAGGACTGAGGTATACAAGTAAAGAAAGCATTGAACCCCCTCCCCCATTCTCTCACCGTGTTATAGCTTTTAAACAGTGTTTTTGGAGCTGTCTGAGCCTTACAGTGTTTGAGGTATAAAGACCAATTAAATTCACCATTTCTGTAACCTGCAACCAAAAATAAATAAATAAAAATAATACACCCTTTTCTCAAATGTATATATATATATATATATGTATGAATATATATATACACATATACATATATACACACATACATACATATACACACACATACATACATACACACATATACACATACATACACACATCCCTGGCATCAATGTTTACCTTTGGGAGGCATTAGTTTGTGTCCTGTTTTTTCACACCACCCCACGGGGTGGATATCAAGTGAATCAGCATTAACCCAAAAATCATAGCAGTCAGGATACCCATCAAAATGGAGACGAATCCGATAACCTTGAACCTGGCAGAAAAGAGGGAAGTGACCTAATAGTAGTAACTATTTTACAACATTAAAAAGGTACATTCCATTTTAGAACAAACTGACGAAATGAGAGAAGTCTGACAAAATGTTCCCTACTTGAGATGTCATTTAGTCTTTTTTACATCACTCGAGTTTTCACACTCACCTCCACCACAGTAAGTACACAGTACAAAGATGGATGTTCAGGATCTATACCCTCCATCTTCATTCCCACCTTAAAATTGTTTGAAGATTGAGGAAAGTTCTGGTGCTGGTGTAAGAAGAAAAAAAAAAAGATGAAAAAGTGAGACGAACAGGTAAGCGGACAAAAACACGTGCATAATCTAGTGCTTTTTTCTTTGGGGTGTTGTGAGCATGCTGAAACTTAAAAGGACACTCAAGTCAAAATAAACTTTTATCATTCAGATAGAGCAGCAGTTTTAAGACACTTTCCAATTTACTTCCATTATCAAATTTTGCGATCTTTTTATATTCACATTTTCTGGGGAACAAGTGCCTATTGAGCATGTGCACAAGGGTACTGTATACGTATACTAGTCAGTAATTGGCTGATATCCGTCACGTGATACAGGGGGATGGAAAATGGGGGGGGGGAATAAATTTGTCAGAAGAAAATCTAATTCTTATTTGAAATTCAAAGTAGCTGTTATTGCCTTGTCTTTTTATTATGTACTTGTTAATTATGCAATTCTACTGCATGGAATGGTCATTTAACTGATACCATTTAAAAGAGGGATTTTTGTTTCAAACATACAGAAACATTCATTTTTGTTCCTTTCAAAATATATAAATACCAAGAAATAATAATCATATTAGGAAATCACATTTAAAATATCTTTCCTTTGTTTCCAAGGGCTTGATGATCAAAAATTCTCCAGTTTGGAGAGAAATTATAGTAACAACTTCACATGGACTGAACTCACTGAATTATCTAAGAAAAGGGTGGAACCTGGAAATCCCAGAGAGATGAGAGCTGTATCCCATAGAAAGTAATGAAGATAGATAATCTAACAGGGGAGAGTGAAGTTAGCACCTCATACTGATATCTCAGATTACAGCAAATACACAAAACTGATTTTTTTTTTCCTCTGCAATTAACTTGCATTTGCCTAAGTTTAGTATACATTACTTTTCTGTCAGTTAAATATATTGTTAATATTGAGCACCTAAGATGGGGGTGACCAGTGTGTGTGTGTGTGGGGTGAGGAAGTGAACAGAGCTGTTTGGGAAGGACCAGGGGGTGGGAGGGTAATCTCTACACTAAAGCTAAAATTAACTATACAAGCTACCTGATTAACCCCTTAACTGCCGGGAATAATAGAGTGGTGCGCAGCTGCAATTAGCAGCATTTTAATTACCAAAAAGAAATGGCTAAGCCATGTATGACTTCAATCTCTTAACAAAGGGGATACCAGAGAAGCTTTTACAATCATTTGTGCCATGATTGCACAAGCAGTATGTAAATAATTTCAGTGAGAAACCCAAAGTTTGAGAAAAATTTAACTTTTTTTTTTTTTATATGATCGCATTTGGTGGTGAAATGGTGGCACAAAATATAACAAAATGTGCATAGATCAATACATTGGGTTGTCTACTTAAAAAAATATATATAGTTTTAACATATAAATAAAAATAACAAAAAAGCGATGGCAAAATTGCTAAAAATTCCCTGGAAATTCGGGCAAGTTCTTCTCTAAAAGTCCCCATAGCAAAGGGATTAAATGTAATAAAACTTAAAGAACACAATCTGAATTAAAAATGATTTTACAATACAAAGTACAGACAAAGTGTAAATAAAAACAAACTCATCTCATGCAAAGCTATATTGCAATGAGCTTGTCTCTCCACATCCAGAAATGCAGGGGACTACCGATAGCAAAATTTGCTTTCTAGAATCTTCTGCTAGAAGATCCTTTTTAAATTATCTCATATGAGCGGAGAGCTTTAGATCAGGGGTCAGCAACCTTGAGCCCCCAGATGTTTTGGAACTACATTTCCCATGAAGCTCAGACAGCCTAAAAAGTGTCTCAGCATCATGGGAAATGTAGTTCCAAAACATCTAGGTGCCAAAGTTTGCTGACCCCTGCCTGCTTTAGATCATCGGGCCCCAGGTCTTAAGCTAATGTTTGGTACTGACCCACATCTCTAAAGTGTTAACCACATAACAGTACTATTACAATACCAAAAAGGTATTCCCCTTTATTTAATTTGAATTTTTGATTTTCGTTTTTTCTTCTTCTCTGAAAAAGTAATACAAAAATTACTTAGAAAACTAATTTTAGGACAATACTTTTATTCTGTACTACAAGTTGCTTTGAATATTTGTTCTATGGGAAAACATTTTTTTGTACGGACAACAAGTACAAGTACTTTGTTCTGTTTGAATACAGAAAATAAAAGTTAATCCAATCAGCACAAAACCCAACCATTTAAGCACTGTTCTCATGGTTAATAGAGAGAGAGAATCAAAGTGGGATCTTAAAGTTTTGAAATAATCATTTTCTCTTTATTGCTGAAGGATTTTGATTACTATGATAGTCCTTTAACTCTTGTAAATTATTATTTTTTTTTTAAACACACACGTCTAAAATAAGTCACATACTGATTTATGATTCAAAATTTATATGATATAAATCCTCAAAAAATTCATATATAAAAATATACAGTGTATATATTTCTATATACATCCTAAAAAATTTAAAAAGCGCTTCCTGTCATGATGTATACATTATGAACATTTTATCTTGTTGTCATCCATGAAATGTAATTTTATTAGTAGACTCATTTTAGTATGTCTTTCCTCCAGCTATAAATCACTGCACTCATATCAGGGGGGGGGGGAAATAATATGTTTTAAAAGTCAGATACCTCTTTGAAGCACTTCAGTGGAGCAGCTGGTGTCTTCTCCTCTTCAAGGTAGGAGACCCAGTTCCATGTTTTTTTCTTTGATTGTGGTGCTGAAGTAAATGGATAATGAATAAGTTAAGAAAGAGAGGGACTACAAGATTAGGAAAATACACCTAAAAAACAAGCGTGTCTTCTGAAGCTTCTACCTGCTTTTGTTTGTTTTGGTTTTCGACTCTTCAGACTCCCCCTATTTTTATCCTACAACAACAAAAAACAAACAACAAAAGTAGTTATAAAAAAAGGGAATAGGGGGAAATGAAAACAAAAAATCAGATTTCCTCCAATCGTTGCGTGCCTCAAGATCTGGACGCCAAAGGGGGGAACGCAACGATTGGAGGAAGTCGGATTCGTCATCCATCTGCCAACGAAAGCAGAAGCTGCGGGCGGAGGGTCGCCGGTCTGCTTTCCATAAAACAAAGGTAAGTATTTTAAAAACAGAAGCTTCATTGTAAAGTTTAATGAATGAAAGTGCCCCTGTTTTTATGAGTATTTTTTTAAAATGGGCACTTATTTATTAAACTTTACATTCACTTTAATATTGGCTTAAATTTTATTAAGTTGGTCAGTAAAATTTACGGGTGGTGCACCCATTAAAAAGGTCTTAGGGAGAAGACCATAGCTCTGCCTAGCTACATAAATGTGGACAAACAGTACCAGAAAATGAAAAGCCCTTAGCGTCTCTGCTAGGAAACCTTGAATTCTCATAAGAAATATTTGTCAGACAACTATTCATATAAACACTATAAAATATATATATATATATATATATATATATATATATATATATATATATATATATATACACACACATACATACACACACACACATACATATATATCACAAACTAGATTTTGAGAGACATGAATTCTATAGTCTTTTTTTTATCTGTGTTCCTATAAATTAATCAAGCAAAGTCTTACTCCTTTCAGGAAACTTACTTCCTCCTTTTCCATTCCATCCTCGTCCTCCTCAGATTCCAGGAGTAATTTCCTTTTCCTACGCAGCCGCTGTGGACGCTCGTTGTCCACAGAAGGTGCAGAAACTGCGGATGGTGGAGGCCGTGTCTGAGGGGCTGTTTGTTCTTCTACAGGAGGTATCACTGAAGTAACATCACTATGGGAAAAGCGTTCGTAATTACAACAAAGCAACACCTAATCAATTCTTCCTAATTCCCATAAATTATCCAGCAAATACATCTGCCTCCTTGTAGAGATTTTTTCTCTATGCACTTGTAGACAGTTCTCTACCCGGTCTTGCACTTACATCTCTGTTGTTGTTTCCCGTTTCTCCATCTCTTGTTCTTTACTTTTGCCAGTTATTTTATCTCCTAAAAAACAGAAAGATTTTAAAAAGAAAGTCAGTTTCATATTAAATAACCAAATTTCCAAAAAATAAAAACAAGAAGAAAAAAAAAGGATTAGTTGTATTAACAAACAACATTTCTTCATATTAAAAAAAAAAGTTGGAAATAGTTGCAGGAGTACTTATTTCTATATCTAAATTTATTTTATATTTTTTATTTTTTTTTAATTTAGGTCCCAGTCAAGGCATACAACAAAACATGTCAATACAAGGAAAATATACATCCAGTTTGAAATAAATAAATATATATATATATATATATATATATATACATTCCAGATTAATGTGACATGTTACAAGGATATTAATATACATATTTCTTGCCAGTTGAACTATAAACCCTCTACATGATATCTGAGGCCACTTTTGGACCTCCTAGTATTATGGGGAATGTAAACTACAGAGGGTAATTTTGAAAAGGAGGAGACCACTCTTGGAACTCAAATAGTGGACCTTATTTTACTTTTCATAAAGGTTTAGGTGTTAAATTCTTATATGAAAACATTACCTACCCAAACTAGTGGAGATCACAAAGGCACAAAAAGGGCATATTTGGAAATCTCCCCATCAATAACATAACTTATGATAAATATGAACAATTAAAAGATAGGGGTCAGCATAAAACATTGCATAGGCCATACAAGCTAGAAAATAAACCTAATGGTCCACGTAGTATCTTGTCAAAATATAAATAAAACTATCAAGAGATGGAATATGGAACAGGTCATTTGTATATTGTCTTATACAGTAAGTAAGGGCCCCGTATTACTTCTGGACACAAAATAGTAGGGATTTTATTTATTAGTGAGATTATATAGGAGATATACTGTGCACAGAAATTACTTCTCTACAATACTGCTCTGCACTGGAATATCATGTTGTCCCGGCCGCTGACGACATTATAGGTGATATATAACAAATTATAGAGAGCATGTTAAATACTAAGTGCTGTGTTAAAAGATGCGCTTGGGATATGCTCCAGGATCTTACTCATATGAAAAGACCATTATATTCTCTATAAACGGAACCATATGGAATATACAAGTGAATTGCCACCTATTTCTAGCGTAAAAGCAGTAAATAGGGGTATGAGTTCCTCGTAAAAATCATGATAGTTTATGAGCTAAGAGGATATAAAGATTTACATGCTAGACTATCAGAGCTGCCATATATACACTTCAGCTTACTCAGTAGGGTGAAATCCACATTGTGCAAGAACAATATAACCAGCCCCTTATGGTTTATATATATAAAATCTGGGTTCTTCTTAATATATGATGGTATCTCTTGCTGGTACAACTATAAGATGCAATGTTGTAATAAGCTATATCAGTAACTCAAACAAATAAGCATTAAGTAACTATTTAAAAGTAACACAGAATAACATAACTGTTTAGGTGAACAAAGTCATAAGTAACCTTAAACATATGGAAACACATATAGGTATAGTAGGTGAGCGCATATAATCATACCATCCTAACTCTCAAAGTATAAGACATGGGACTTGTGCAGTGGGGTATTAACATGATAAAGACACATAGCTATAGTTAGGTGATATTGTAGACCTGACATATGTTTCTATGTAACAAAGATAAATCTAGCATGTAGCAGTATACTAGGATTCAAGGAATGTGCTCAACTAAAGTTAGATACCCTAATAGGCCTGTGAATAGTCAACATAGATGAGTTCATATTAACCCCCATACTTTAAAAAAAAATACGGTAAGTTGGTATCAGTGGTATTTGCTGGAGAAATCCGCAGTACAGGCGAGTCCTGAAACTTAATGTACAGCTTCCTCCGGTAAGCAGATACGGATGATTATTTAGCTTTATCCAACTCCGGATCTTTGAAATGTGCATGAGCCAGGATATATAGGGTTACCAAGGATGAGTCCAAGATCGAGCATATGTGGAAGGAGATCTGTCGTATGTGTCCCTTTATAATGTATGCTCAGCAAAAGTTGCACAGGCGGTTTAATGCAGCCCGTTCCGATACCACATAATTGGGCATGAAGCTGCAATATGCTGAGAGGTAAACCACACGATGTGTCCTTGTGGGTATCTACAGGAACTAGCTCTCAACCTGTATAGTAGTGGAGAGTGGTTTTACTGTATGCAGCCCACATTGTAGTGTTTGTTTTGTCGATCGGTCAACTATGGTGATAGACCTGAAATCTCTTTGTGAGGCTGTTTTGTCAGTGTCATTCAACATGTGTAGCAAGTCGGCGTCTTTAAAGTTATCGACAAGTTTATCCACATGGGTGCGTATCCCGAGTAAGTGCCCCCCATCTTTTATGAGGTGGGTTATTGCTTGCGGTGCACTGGAAAGCCGCTACCAGCGATCCCTCTAGTTTTGCAAAATGATTTTCCATGATCAGGAGCAGCTCTTTTTCCCCATGTGGCTGCCATCTGTACAATCTCATCAAGGGAGCGACTCGCCACAAGTCAAAGACAGCAAGCAATAGCGATATTAGATGGTGCTGATTAGATGGCAGTGTTTTGGGTAGGTAATCTCTTAGGGATTAAAGGCACACAATGTGCTTCATAACGACAGGGCCCTAAAGTACCCTGCCGGGGGGGGGGGCAAGATCTTAAAGTGGCTCTGAGCGCTGATGCCAGCAGCAAATTCCTTCAGTATTGGGCTTAAAAGATGTGTTTTCTATAGGAGATCTCAGATCTATTAATTTATGCTATGTTTAGCGCCTTCAAAGTACACTAGCTGAGAGATATTGTTGGAAATCTGGAGCAGCATGCAGTTATGCGTCTGAACATGGACGCTGCCCGGAAGTCCCCCCCTTCTATATCTAGATTAAAACCTTTTTATTCTGTCACTTTATCATTAGCCTTAGCTACTTACTCAAGTTCTGTATAGAATAAGATTGCTGCCAAAAAGGCAAGAATTTGCGATTCTTTACCATTGTCCATAAATTGTGACATACAAATCTTTAATTACAATACAATCCTTTTTTTTTTGGAAGTACAATTTTCTTCTTTTTTTTTGGATATACATTTTTTTCCTTTTGGAATTACACTTCCAGCATGTGTCAAAAAACTGTCAAAAATAAATGCTGGAAGTGTAATTCCACAAAACAAAATTGTACTTCTAAAAGAAAAATGGTATTGTATATCCAAAAAAGAAAAGTATTCTTCCAATAAAGAAAATTGTACTTCCAAAAAAACAAATAATAATAAAAAAATTGTATTTGTAATTAAAGAATCATATTCTAAAAAAACAAAACATGATTGATTCTTACCTTATAAATTCCTTTCTTTTTTGGTGGTGGGAGTCAACCATTCATTACTGTTGGGAATTCATCAACTATCCACCAGGGGGAGGCAAAGACACCCTACACCATGAGCTATATTATCCCTCCTACTTCCCTGACTCTCCCAGTATTACATATAGCCAAGAATAGGAAAAAGAAGTAGGAAATATAGTAGGAAGTAGGGTAAAGAGGTGCCAACAAGACCTGCCACCACTAGGAAAATCAGGTAAATTATGTATTCTTTTTTATGGTGGTAAGAGTCCTCGATTCCTTACTGTTGGAAACTAATACCCAAGCTGTGGAGTCCACAAAAAAATTGGTGGGACAAAAAGTGAAGAAAGGAAACTACAGCCTGAAGAAACTTTCTTCAAAAAGCTGCTCTGCCGAGGCAAACACGTCAAAATTATAAAATTTGGTGAAAGTATGCAATGATGACCAGGTTGCAGCCTTGCAATTTTGAAGCCTCATTTTTGAAGGCCCATGAAGTAGCAACAGAACAAGTTGAATGAGCTGTAATTACGCGAAGGCAGCGACAGCCCCACCTCCAAGTAAGCCTTTTGAATCAAACTTTTTAAAGGGATACTAAACCCAAATTTTTTATTTCATGATTCAGATAGAGCATGCAATTTTAAGCAACTTTCTCATTTGCTCCTATTAACAAATTTTATTTGTAATAGCAGTAATGTAAGGTTAGGAGCCGGACCATTTTTGCTTCAGCACCTGGTTAGCGCTTGTTGATTGGTTTGCTACATTTAGCCACCAATCAGCAAGCGCTACCCAGGTGCTAAACCAAAAATGGGACGGCTCTTAAGCTTACAGCTTAAGTAAAATTGCATGCTTTACCTAAATCATGAAAGACAAAATTTGGGTTTAGTATCCCTTTAACCATGTAGCTAAAACAACAGAAGTGGTCTTTTGACCCGTACGTTTATGGGGGGGGGGGGGGGGGGGGGAGTTTGAAGACTGACAAAAGTCCTTAGTCGGCTGTAAATAAAATTTCAAGGCCCTTACAAAATGTAGAATGTGCAATAGTCTTTTATTAGAAGATTTTGGATTAGGACATAACATGGGAACCACAATTTCCTGGTTAATATTCTCTGAAGAAACCCAAAGTTTGTAAAACTGCTTAGTCCTGATGAAACACCAGGTATGGACAATGGCAAGGGAGAGCTGGCAATTCAGATACTCTCCTAGCTGATGAAATTGCTAACAAAAATAAGACCTTCCAAGATAGAAGCTGACTATCCAATGTATGCCTAGGTTCAAAAAGGAGGAGATTGCAAGACTCTTAGAACCAAATTCAAACTCCATGGAGGAGAGATAGGTTTGATAAGTCTGATACTCACCAAAGCCTGAATAAATGCCTGGCAATCTGGAAGACAAGCCTGCTTTCTGTGCAATGAAACAGAAATCGCTGAAATATGACTCTTTAGAATGCTGGCTTATAGACCCTTATCCAGGCCATCCTGAAGAAATTGCAAGATTCAAGGAATCCTAAACGAATGTCATGAATATCTTTAATCTGAACAACAAGAAAAATACACCTTCCAAACCTTGTGGTAAATTTTTCTGGTACCAGGCATACAAGCCTGAATCAGAAAAACCCAATTGAGAAGGAACTAAGCATTTAATCTCCATGCAATCAAACAGAGACTGAAAATGTTGATAAAAGAACGGACCTTGAGACAGTAGTGGATGTTGAGGAAGACGCCAAGGAAGAGAGCTGGACATCTGGACCAGATCCACATACCACATTCTGCAGGGCCAAGTGGGAGCTGTAAGTATTGCAGAAATTTCCTCCTGCTTGATTCGAGCAACCAACTGATCAAAAATCATCTGACTGGAGGAAACAATTCCCCCGAGTGTAGAGTCTGACGACTCAGATAATCCGCATCCCAGTTTTTGACCCCTGAAATGTGATTTGCTGGAATGGAGCACTGATGAACCTCTCCCCAACTCAGAGTACAAGAAACCTCTCATCACCAGAGCACTGCAAGTACCACCCTAATGATTTATATAGGCTACTGCAGTGATGTTGTCTGACTGGAAGCGAATGAAAGGAACCAATCTGAGAAGAGGCCAAGCCTGAAGCGCTCTGAAAAATCGCATGGAGTTCCAATACATTTATCGGTAGCCACACCTCCTGAGGCAACTGTACCCTCTACAACCCCAGACCACCCCTCAACGTGAAAAGCTAACGTCCACAGTGATTATTTCCCATGACGGACGTAGTAACCCCATGCCCCAAGACACCAGAATGGGGGATATCCACCAAAATAGATTGTCTATAGAAACTGAAACAACTACTCCCAAATCCTCCAGATTTTGCACACACTGAAGGAACGCTGCTCATTTTCCTGGTTTCTTCGACACATAAAACAGAATATACCACCCTCGAGGAGGACTCGACCAAAAACCTATCCTGAAACCCGGAGAAATTATCTCCAGTACTCAGGGGTCCTGAACAGACTGATACCATGGTTTCTGTAAAAGGCTTAGCCTGCCCCCTACTAGAAACGAGTCTGGATCAGGGGCCGCACCCTCATGCAGATTTCACATTGGTGGTAGATTTGCTTGCTTGGATTTATTGAAGTATGGATTAGGTTTCCAGGTAGATTTGGAGTAATCTGGTTTTTGAGAGGAGGATTACTTCTGTTTCCTGGATTGGAGAAAGGAGCGAAACCAGTTTCCAGGTTTACCCTTAGATCAAGATTTTTTTATTCTGGGTTAACAAGGCTCCCTTGCTATACCCGTAACTGTGGGAATAATAGCATCCAGCCCGGGACCAAACAAGTTCTCTCTCTTAAAAGCTAACATCAGATGTCTCTACTTTGACACCATGTCAGCAGATCACGACTTCAACCAAAGTGGTGAGAATTACCAAAGCCATATTCTTTGCATTGAGACAAATTTCTTCAATGATCGCATCACAAATAAAGGAGTGTGCCAACCACAAAAAATGAATGTGTTCCTGAATATCCTCTAACAGTGATTTTTCTTAAACCAATTGAGATAAAGAATCCTACCACAGAGATGCTGCGCATTCAAGACAAGTGATACCCACCACTGGTTGAAACAACAGTTCCCTACAGGAAGGTCTTCCTATCCATAGGTTCCCTAAAAGAAGTGATATCTTCCAGAAGGATTGTGGTTCATCTAGCTAAACTAGAGATAGTTTCGAACACCTTACGAATGGTTTCCCAAAGTTCCAAGTTAAGACTCTTTAATAGTCTCTTAAATGTAGGAGAAGTAATAAATGGAACCCCAGGTTTTTCCCATTCCTTGGAAATTATTTCCGCGACCAGAACGGGAACTGGAAAAACCTCAACTGATTTAAATTTGGGTTTAAAGCGAACATCCAATTTTTTAAAAAGCCTTATTCTCAGCAGGTTTAGGGTTTGAATCCCTACGTTTTTCAGAACTTCCTTGAGTAAGGAACATAAATGCTCCATTTTAAAATTAAAGGAAGAATCCTCAGTTTCTCAATTATTCCTCAGAAGACAGTTCACCCTCAGAAAGGGAAGACAAATTGCCAGTATCAGATAGCTAAACCGGTTCAATAGACACAGAAAGGCTATACAAAATTATGTGAGACAAACAGATAGTATGACTGATAGGCTATCTAAACAGATATTTAGAATCTTTAAAAAGCCCAGTACAATATTATCAAGCAAAGTGCTACCGTTGTAAAGGAAGCCCCAAAAATGATGTCCTGTGAAGGTAAGAATAGTGTGTTTAACTTTCCCCCTACACACACCCCTGGTCTCGGTATAGGGATCTAACCCCCTCCTATGAGATCACACTGCAAAGCATGTATGTGACTGACCTGGCTGAAACGCCTTCGTCAGAGTGCAGGACTACGCTGAGGGAGATTGCGTGCCAACAGTAAAAAAAAAGAAAAAAGAAGCGTGAACTGCTTTAATGCCCTCTGTTCCAGAGATTATTCACTCCTGCGCTGTGTCCAAGTTTACCTCAGTTGTGGGTAAATAACAATGTCCTGGTACCGGTTTACGGCTCCCCTGTAATCTTAGAGGCCTGCCGATGAGCTGTGCAGTCTCTGTACTTAAGTAAAATGCACCTGGCAAAAATGTAACTCAAGGGGCAATGTGCTTAAGGGGGCAATGCTCTAAAAAAGAGCAATAGACAGTTCCCCTCTGAATAATAAAATAAAAATCAGTGCACCGCACATTAATGGAGTAGCATCCCCATGAATAAACCTATGAAATAGCAACCTGACTGCTGTGGCTGCATAACTAAGACTGACACAGGCTGGTGTGAGGTGGGCTATAAGTACACTACTTAGTGTGCTTGCTGCCAGTCTAAAGGCTGTATGAGGATACAGGTACTTACCCAGTAGCTGCCCATTCCTCTGATCTTACCCAAGTCCCAAGCTTGAAGCTCCAGGAGATCGCACATCCAGTACTGTAATATACTGAGGGAGTAAATATTCTTCATGTCCACACAGGATGAGGCTAAAGGAACTGGTCCAGCAACACCTGTGACAGGCTTGTGACCACTAGACCTGCAAGGAGATTTACATTGCACAGCCGTTACTCTCCAAAGCACTTAACAAATCTATCTTTGCCTGCTCCTAGACTAGACAAAGAAAATACTGATATGGTCAGAAAAGTAGGAGGGATATTAAAGCTCTTGGTGTAGGGTGTCTTTGAACCCTACTGGTGGCCAGGTGACTATTTCTTAACAGTAATAAAATGTGGACTCACCACCATAAGAAAGATTTGTATTTGTATGTCACAATGATGAAGAATCACACACACTTGCCTTTTTGACAGCAATCTTTTTCCATACCTCTGCAACAAAGTGTCTATAGAATGGTGTGTATTAGACATGTGCATTTAGATCCTTCGATAGGATCCGAATGCAGAAGTATATGCAATTTGTCTCTTTTTGGAGCCGGATTGATTCTTGTGCAAATCCAGACATAGTGATCTAGCACAATAATCAAATCAGGCTCCAAAAAGATCTGAATTGCACATGCTTCTGAATTCGGATTCTAACGAAGGATTCACATACATGTCTAGTGTGTATGTCTGTAGATATAATAACAACAAAATTACAAGATTCTTGTGCAGAATGCTTAAATTGACATCAGACCCAAAAATATTATTTCATGATTCAGATAGAAAATACAATTTTAAACAACTTTCCAATTTACTTTATTAATAAAATGTGTTTCATTCTATTGGTATCTTTTGTTGAAGGAACAGTAATGCACTACTGGGAGCTAGCTGAACACATCAGGTGAGTTAATAAGAGGCATGTATCTGCAGCCACCAATCATCAGCTAGCTCCCAATAGTGCATGGCTGCTCCTAAGCCTATCTAGGTATGATTTCCAACAAGTGATACTAAGATAACAAAGCAAATTAGATAACATAAGTAAATTGTAAAGTTGTAAAAAAAAGTTGCATGCTCTATCTGAATCAAGAAGAAGGAAAAAAAAAAAAAAAAAAAAAAAAAAAAGTACTTTACTGTCCCTTTAAATTTAGCTCTGGGTTATGTTTAAAGGGACATTACATTACAACTATGTGTTTAATCCATTTGCATGAGTTAAAGTCTCATTTGAAGCAGCAAGTGCTAAACAAAAGCTGGTAATTGGCAAGGCCATGCGTCTGCCGCGGCTCATTGGCTCACCAGTTGTTTCCTGCTTAGAACTAGCAGTTCTCTGTGGCTCTAGAGCAGGACTTTGTGTGGTTAACCCCTCCCAAGTGGTTAAACCTATAGGGGTAGATTACAAGTGGAGCGCTAATGTATTGCACGCCCACAAAAGGGCAAATTTGCCTGATTACGGGCGCACGATAAATAACCAGCTATTACAAGTGGCTGGTATTGCTACCTCAAGCTCGCTGTAGCAATTAGCACTCCGAAAATTAACCAGAGGACAATATTTTGCGCTCAACTTGTAATCTAGGCCATAGTTAGAATTGCAGCCTCTATAGTGCAAAAATTGTATGCTCTAACAAATGAGCTCATTCAATGTTTGCACATTAATTCAGGGAACTTTTTTCTGTAACTCTTTGGGAACTGATATCTACTGGCAGAAGGTTGATATCTTATAAGAAGGTTACTCTTCTACAAAAGAAACATTGGATGGAATCAGAACCATGAAAACGGATGTGTTTAAACCCCACAAAGAAGTTAAACACTGACAATGCAGTGGAACAAAAGTGAACACAGCTGCTGAGCCAACTAAGACCTAGTTTCCATTGAGATGGTAAAGTTTGGAAACTGGTGGTAACATAAAAGTCTCCATAGACTTTAATCGAGATAAATGTTTTTATCACCAGTTTCCACAATTTACTACCTCAATGGAAACTAGGGCTAAGACGGCACATGTGAATAGCTGCCAGTTACCAGCCATGTTAAAATGATGGTAAAGTATAACCATACCTAGCTCTATATCAAGAATTGTTATTGTTTAAAAAGAAAGATAATCCCTTTATTAATCATTCCCCATTTTTGCATAACCAACACTGCTTTATTTATATACTTTTTACCTCTGTGATTATCTTGTATCTAAGACTCTGCAGACTGACCCCTTATTTAAGTTCTTTTGACAGACTTGAATTTTAGCCAATCAGTGCCCTCTCATAAGTAACTTCACGGGCAAGAGCACAATGCAAGCTATATGGCACACGTGAACTAACGTCCTCTAGCTGTGAAAAACTGTCAAATGCATTCAGATAGCAGGCGGCCTTCAAGGTCTTAGAAATTAGCATATGAGCCTACCTAGCTTTAGCTTTTAACTAAGAATACCAAGAAAACAAAGCAAAGACAATGATAAAAGTAAATTGGAAAGTTGTTTAAAATTGCATGCCCTATCTGAATCATGAAAGTTTAATTTTGACTAGACTGTCCCTTTAAGAAAGTTATCTAAACGTTATCAGCAATGTAAATATAATTTTAAAATATCCTGTTTTAATATAATACTATTTAAAAGTTTATTCCACTGTGTCACTTGTGCCGCTTCTCTCCACCCCCATAGCTTTTGTTTTCTTCAGTTCAGTGATGCGTTGGATTGGTCCTGCATGCTCTACATGTAACTAAAGTGAGACTAGGTAAGTAGGCGGTGAAAAGCCCAGATGCACACTCCTGAGTGCAGGATATACCATGCAGGTGAACAACTGCTGTCAGATGTTGGACAAAAACCTTGCCCCTCCCACCTCCAAACACACTAAACACGTTGTCCCCTTCGTGCATACAGGTCTGACACAAATTTATCATCACACAGCTCACTGCCCCTCGCCTTCCATACACTGCTAAACCCCTTGCTACAACCTCTATAAGCAGCCAACTAACATAACCTTACACTGTACCTGTTAACCCAAGGCTGCCCTTTAGCTAGGGTCATCTCCACCTGGATGAGTACAGCCACAGGGCTGCCATGTGTCAGACCCCCAACTGCCCTCACCACACTCAGGGGTTAACAAATCTGTTTAAAAGTGCTATTTGTATACAGATATATGGAGAATAACCCAAAAAGTTAGGAGCCGAGAGTAAAATTCTAGAAGCCAGTTGCTCCCTGGCTCCTGGGTTTGTCAAGCCCTGCCCTAGCTGTCATCCTTATAAACATTGCGTACTTGGTGCATTAATAAAGTGCAAAGACAATATATGTATTGTGCAGCTGTATATACTTTATTAGCACACATTGGAAAAAGTGAGGCATATGACTTGCAAGCTGATTAGCAGCCACAGGCAAAAAAAAAAAAAAAAAAAAAAAAAAGGAGGAGGAGGGGGGGCTGGCGGGTTATTGATGAAAGAACGGACTTTAAAGGTATAGGAAAGTCAAAATGAAACTTGCATGATTCGGATAGAGCATGTGATTTTAAGACACTTTTAAATTCACTTCTATTTTCAAATGTGCTTCATTCTCTTAGTATCCCTTGTTAAAATGAATACGCACATATCATACACTAGTGGGAGCTGCTGATAATTGGTTCCTGCACACATTTGTCTCTTGTGATTGGCTAAATAGATATTTTTAGCTTCCTGTCAGTAGTGCAATGCTGTCCCTTCAGCAATGGATAACAAGAGAATGAAGAAAATTTGATAATAGAATTAAAATTGGAAAGTTGTTTAAAATTGTATGTTCTATCTGAATCATAAAAGAAAATGTTGGGGTTTACTATCCCTTTAAGGTAAAATATTTTAAAAAAAATCTATATTGATTATGTATGTTTAAAAACCTGGTTTATATTTTCTTGACACAAAGATTAGTTCTGGATAAAGTAAAAATGCTAAATTTACCATCACTTTAAACTCAGGATCATTTTCAATCAAGAGGAGAGTTTAAATATGTGCTTAAAAAGGGACATGAAACCCAATATTTATCTTTCATTTTAAACAATTTTCTAATTTACTTATATTATCTAATTTGCTTCATTCTCTTGGTATCATTTTTTTAAGGAGCAGCAATGCACTACTGGTTGCTAACTGAACACATGGGTGAGCCAATGACAATTGATATATATATATATAATGCAGCAACCAATCAACAGCTAGAACCTAGGTTATTTGCAGCTCCTGAGCTTACCAAGATAACCCTTTCAGCAAAAGATAACAAGAGAAGGAAGCAAATTAAATAATAGAAGTAAATTGAAAAGTTGATTAAAATTGTAGTCTCTTTCTGAATCATAAAAGAATAATTTTGGGGATTCATGTCCCTTTGAGCATATAGGTATACACTAGCAATAGTGCAATAATAAAATACTTTACCACATGTCCATTTAAAAATAAAAGAAATATGGGAAAATGTTATAAGTGCTCTGGGTCTAATCTGTTTTCACTTTTTTTCTATGTATGTTATGTTTTAAATAGTCTCTCTAATCCCAAATGTCTTATCTGATCATTCAGAAATCATAAATGTCTTGCAAAAAGAAGACATGGTGTTTTAACACTGCTCTGACAAACTTTGACCTAATAAACTGACATACTTAACATACTTACCTTGGGTCGCAGCAGGAAGGTTGGAATTAGAAGTGGTTTGCCCTGCTGCAGAAGCACTGGAGGTGGGAGGAGCAAGGTCAGAGCCTGTGATTATATCCAGGGTCCCAAACTCACTAAGACGGAACTGAAAGAAAGAATGAGTAGGAGACAATATGTAAATGAAGAATTTACAGGACAGCTGTGAATAGTGCTCAGAGGCAAAAGAATTGCAAACAGAGTGAAATAGAACTCCCAGCTGATCCCAAAGTTATAAACTAGTGCAACAATGTAGCTTAAAAGCATTAACAGACCTGTACAGTGAAACAAAGTTCTCCAGTTCATATATTATCACTAATATTTCTCAGTGCAATGTACTCTTTAGTAAATCAGCATCTTTGGATTACTGAATCTAGGGTAGTTGCTTACATCCACTAATAAGTCTGAGATTTCTACTATGAGACCTACATTTGTGAATCTGATCAAAATAACAAAATTTGATTATATGTGCTGTCATGGAGGGCTTTCTAAATATTCAGTGATTCTAGGCTGGTAAAGATGATTAGTATATGGATCAGTACATTTTATGTTAGCATCGTCTGACCTGGATGTGACTCCCAGGAAGGGTAGCAATGCCGTCACTCCAATCCAATGCATTCATCAGGTCAAAGTCAGAGGCAACTCCTTGAGACATCTCCCTGCCCCACCTGGGGGTAAACACATTATGTTACACCACTATGAAACAAAATCACACTATTATACCCACTAAAAAGAGAACTTGTTTAATAAACTAGCACAAAAAGAGGTAGATTCTACATCATTTAAAAATCAATCCAACTGTTTTTCTATAGAAGTGTCTATCCATTAATTTGTATAGCATTTGAAGGTTTTAACAACATTCCTTTTGAGAGCTCAAAAGGCGCTAGGGCCTTTCAACACTCTCCAAAGCCATCCTAAATGATTACTTCTATATCAGATCTGAATTGTCTGTGGGAATGCTTGCAGCCAGTTAACAGCCAATATGAGACTATTACACTGCGGTGTACATTTGGATGGCAGAAATACCATCTGTGCCCAGACTATATTGGCTGTTAAAAAGGTGGTGGGAGTGGAAATATATATGTATAACATGGAAGTCATAGTGCAGAGTTTATGTTCATTGGCACAGCGCACCCCCCCACACACACACTTCTACTTGTGCAGAGGGTCTGGGAGACACATACATACATACATACACAGCATAAAGAGGGGGGCATGACCTCATGCAAAACTTTCTCCCCACCACTGTACAATGCATGCTAGGAATAAGAGTACAGAAATACAGAATCACAATACTGAGAGTGAAATTGTGAACTATAAATTCCAGAATGCTATATAGATTGTTACAGTATAAAAAGTTACAAACCCCCATTCATATAATGTTATAACCTCTAAATGTGTATCCAACCGGAAAGATTCCCATGACAAACACCCATTTCGGGCTAAATGACCAACAATTATTGCAAACACAACATAATGTTGACCAGGGCAAACAATCTCTCTGACACTGCAGAGCCCATCACATATATGTATATTCAGGAATAAAAGTTAGTTAGTTAGTTTATTCATATTCCTTTTCTTTACACACTCTAAATAGCAGTTATCTTGTTCAGAGTATCATGGCTCACATTTTAATGATATACAAATAAGCAGGAATAATTTATATTTCTTATTCTACAAACCTATCATTCTACCTCATCTGCAGAATGTATCATTTCTCAGCTTCATACCGCAAAAGGGACAAAAACCTCACCAAGCTTTGCTAAATATCATGTGACATTCAATAGCAGACATCACAAAATGACAGTGCATGGGGTCCCTACTTCCTAAATTTGAGCCCCCTACTTTCACTTTCATTGAAATGAGGCTCCTGTCACTTATTTAATTCAATTATTTATTTTATAAGACTAACCTAGATACAAAAATAAACATAAAAATTTATGGAACGTATTTTTTTTTTGCATACATAATATCCACATTATTAGTAATTAAATAACTAGCTTGCACTATCGTTAGGATTTAAAAATACAGCTGCTTTGACTGCATAATAATATCTAGCCATATAACATCCGTTCTCAATACTATAACTTTCTAGACTACAGTTTATTTATTCTATCAATGAACACACACTTTATATGTTAAATTCATAAATTAACAATGGTTAATTGCATAAAATTATTTGACTTAAACAGAACATCACCGTCATTTCATATTTTCCAATTTAATTCCACTACTTTATAATTTCCTCTTCAAAAAGCTGAAAAATTCTAATTACAAGCGAGCATCACTCTATTCAAACTGTTTATCTAAAATACACAACTTTCCCATTTTTTTTTTCTTAGCGGAGTATCACTCTTTTTTTTTTTCTGCGCTGCAGATCATCACTCCTCACCCCTCTTCTCTTCCAGAGCCGCCCCTTCTACCGCAAGATGGCGCTGGGGGCAGGACTGCATAACCCGGCCTCCTATCCCATCATTTCCATGGTAACGAACTGCCCCCACTCAGAAAAGTCCTGCTGAAAGATAATGCTACCCAATCAGCTTACGCTAAAACTGCGCCGGCCATGTTGGTTGGCACTGCAGCGTCACGCATTGCCAACCAAATCATGCTCAATAGATAATTATTACAATTATTCTAATTCTTAATTTAACTCACTCTAGACACACAACTATAGGGTACACATATTTGTAAAATGTGTTTTTTAGATAATTAATTCAATAGATGGTAGATTTAAAAAAAAAAAAAAAAAACCCATAAATACTTTCATTTGACGTCATGTGTACAATAAAATGAATAAAGTTTGTTAACAAAAAAATGGTGACTACCGTTAATGTAGTCATAGGCACCTGTATTATGTAAATAATTGTCAATATTTAACGAGGTTGTTCTAAAGTTAGATCACGAAAAAAAAATCCCGAATTCTAACTGCTGTGAAAGGTAGAGGCTAATAACTCCATAACAGAAACCTCTAGTATATTGTTTTTAACTCTCCTCACTCATCCTGGAGTACTTTGTTCCAAAAATGTCAAATAAACATTATGTTGCCCTAATAAACTGGGAATGTATTACTGAACATGTCCTTCTATAAATAGCAATATATATATAAAAAAAAAAAATCAGGGCCCATTTTTTTCTATTATATACAGTCAGGGGGTCAATTTCTACAGAAAAAGTGTGAAAACTCACCAAGACTTCCACCCCCTCACAATTTATATTGTTTTATATACACGTAAATACACACACACTATATTTATATGTATATAATCTATGCACTCTGGTTAATGAAAGCAAATTAAAACCGATGAAGGGCTGAATGGTTGCCTTTGCAGACATCCCAACCTGCAAAAACTCATTTCCGGGAGGTACCCCCCCCCCCCCCATATTAGCGCTCCACTGTGTAATACCAGCTATTGTGCGCTGGTATTACAAGTTAACAGCAATGCGAAGTTGAGCTAACGTTTGCATTGCTGGGAAGCATTGCGTTCATGAGAGTGCTTCCATAGGCTCCAATGGGAGCCTCATTTTGATGCCTTCAGAGACGGCATCAGAAGAACCAAAGCGCAGTGAAGGGGGTAAGTAGCGCAGCAATTGCAAAATTTGTAAATACATATGTATATGCTGATAAACATATATATTTATGTGCATACCCCCCAACTGTCCCGATTTTCGCGGGACAGTCCCGATTTTAGGGGTCTGTCCCTCTGTCCCGAGTTGCTAGCCATCTGTCCCGATTTGCCCCAGGCATTAAAAAAAAAAAAACATTTTTTTTTTTTTTTTTTTTTTTAATTCTGTTGGGCCCATACTAAGAAGCAGCTGGCTTTGCTTTCACAGGGTTAGATACCTGTTTCCTTGTGGAAAAGGAATGGTGTGTGGGTTAAGCAGGAGTAAGAAGGCTGTATACACTCTGACCACAGGTAATGGTGACCTCTCTAACCTACCTCTGGTAGTGATGATGTCTAACCCCTGGGGATAATACTAGCATGCCTTCAGTTTTATACAATGAGCAGTGCTAATACCAGGGTAACAAACAGTGGCAGCCGCAGACTGCCAGCTAATGTGCTTGCCAACCCCAGGACCCCATACAATGAATGTAGTGTGTGTGTCTATCTGTATCCATAACTTTGTGTGTATCTGTATGTATACGTTTATGCTATGTAGTGTGTGTGTGTCTGCATGTATAAGTGTATACTATGTAGTGTCTGTGTATCTGCATGTATAAGTGTATGCTGCCTGTATAAGTGTATGCTATGTAATGTGTGTGTGCATCTGCATGTATAAGTGTATGCTATGTAGTGTGTGTATCTTCATGTGTAAGTGTATGCTATGTAGTGTGTGTATCTTCATGTGTAAGTGTATGCTATGTAGTGTGTGTATCTTCATGTATAAGTGTATGCTATGTAGTGTGTGTGTATCTGCATGTATAAGTGTATGCTATGTAGTGTGTGTGTATCTGCATGTGTAAGTGTATGCTATGTAGTGTGTGTGTGTATCTGCATGTATAAGTGTATACTATGTAGTGTGTGTGTATCTGCATGTATAAGTGTATACTATGTAGTGTGTGTGTGTATCTGCATCTATAAGTGTATGCTATGTAGTGTGTGTGTATCTGCATGTGTAAGTGTATGCTATGTAGTGTGCTACTGTGCATTTTTGCTGACTTTAAAGGCCAGAATTTAGAATATTAATGGGGAATGCAGAGAGCAGTTTTAAAGAATTTATTATTAAATGTCCAAGTAAGATAAAAATATTTAGCAATGTCTTTGCAAAGGATAATTAAATACATAGCTCATATAGCCATACCAGTGGTGTGAGTTTGTGTTTGATTTGCTGCCTAAGTGTATTAAAATCTATGACTTTATTTAGAATTTTATTTATATTACTTTGGTCTTATGATTTTTTAAGCCCCGCCCACCACATTTCAATTTTTTGCGGGGGGGGGGGTGTCCCTCTTTTGAATTTTGAAATGTTGGGAGGTATGCTATGTGTATATACATAGGCTTACCAGACGTCCCAGTTTGACTGGGATTGTCCCAGTTTGGAGGCGCTGTCCAAGTGCCCCACCTAATTGTTCATTCTGTTCCAGCTGGTGCCGGCATTACAAATACCGGCAATGCAAAAGCTGTTTACATTCTGATTGCAATTGACTAACATAGCTGACATGGATGGTATTATCACGAAATGCTATACTGTGTAGGTCCCCGAAAGCCCCCATAAACTCAAAATGAATTGCAAGTACCACACAACCCTCTGATTGGAAGCCACACTCAGTGAAACACCCAAATAGCTTTATTCATCCAATCCAAAAACTTGCTGCGGTGAGAGGAATTTAAAGTGTCATCTGACAAAACACTGACAGCAGCTGTGACAGTGCAGGGTAGAACTAGGGCTATAAGGAACTGGTAATAATCGTGGAAGAAAAGGGAAGAAAAGACTGAACCAGGACACGAAGAGAGTCAGTAATGGAAGCAAAGCAGGACCAGGAAAGAGTTAGTCATAACCGTGGCACCAAGGCACACAGGGCAGAACAGGAGCGAATAAGACCAGGAATATCAAAGCTACCTGCCGTACACACTACCATGCCTCCCCTCAGAGTGAGCATAATCGGTTCAGGAAATTGGTGAGTCAAAAACAGCAGTCATCACTGTGCCACAAGCAGTGAGTATCACTCATTTGGGTCATAGTCTCATAAGGACTGATCCGTTGAAACTAGGAGGTAAATAATAAATGCAACCAACTGGGATCTTGGTGTAGTATTATCCAGTACTGGTATTTATGTATAGGAGCAACAATTACGTCACTTAATTTCCTAAAACTAGACTCTTATTTTACTGGTACAGTCTCCAACACCCATCAATAAAAGGTTAAATCCTAATCTTTTCACTGTTTGGGTCAGTGCTTACCATGAATACTATGTGAATAGTTATAATTCACTACCTACTGCTTCTACTCTAACCTCCCATCACTAGACCAGCGCTGACCTCTCAACCACAACCATAACCACTAATGACTTCTAGTTACTATAGACTTATAGGAATGTAGTTGTTATCCTCCCCAAAGCTCTAGGGTGCAGCATTAGACATCTTTTTCTGTCTCTTCTCTCTCTATTACACACCAGACGCAGAGAGGTTTAATAGATATTTAAAAATTAGCCTTTGCTGTCCCCCCAAATGAAGCATTCAAGTGCAACAGATCAAATGACTACTCTTTTATATGGGTAAAAAATAAAAGGGAAGGGTGTGAAGGAGGAGCTCAGTTTTTTACATTTTGCTATGGGGCCTAGTGTTTCTTTAGTTATGCCCCAGACTGGTCAAGCAGTAGCCTCCCATCAATGAGCTTTCTGCCCCTGCTCTTCAACTACTGACTGTTTATTCAGTTTTATTACTAAAATCTGGTCATGAACACAGACCAGTAGTTTAATGTTTCCATACCACAGTATCTACCTCCATCCCTGTACAATTGCAGGGCCTGTATGTGTCTTCTTGTGTGCACCATGCTGTTGCAGTGGTGATACTAATGATAATTAACACCGCGAACACAGATGCCAACATGTATATCAATATAATATCATTTCTCTATATATGTAGAAATACTAATTTGCATAGCCATATCCTCACCATCTCTGAGTAATTTCTGCTTTAACTTCTGACTTTTCCAACCCTTACTACTTTCATATAACTGAATGATCTAGTGTCACTTATTGATACCTTCTATTCCAGTCAGAGCCTATTTTTAAAGAAATTAAATTATGCATTTGTGAGTTTTTTTTAAAACTAGTTTAGGTTGGCAATCACCACGCCCCCCTTGGTCACGCCCATTGACCATGCCCCTGACCACACTCCCACTGGTACAGCGCCAGGTGGTAAAATAAAGAATCTCTATTCTAATATGTGTGCGCCTATGTAAAAACACTAGATAAATATCTACCAAACAACAATGGTCTTGAATATTATTTGTAAAAAATAAATGATAAATTAATGAAAAAAAAAAAATATATATATATATATATATATAAAAGAATATAGTTAAATTGATGCTTAAAAGAGAATACCATTAAACGTTTGAAAAAATAATTCTTAAGTTATTTTCACTATAATAATGCTTTACCAACAATACTGGTTAAAAAATATATCTATTTAGTTCACATGCAACACATAAAACAATTTAAAAGGTTGTCTAGTAGTGTGTATATGTATAAAAGTTGGTACCAACCATTACAAACTAATAAAAATGGTCAAAACTGTAAAAATATATATAATAAATAAAGTGCAGTTATACGATTCAAAATCCTATAAAAACTCATACAGGAAAAAGTAAAACAAATAATTCCTATTTTATGTTATTCCTAAAAACTCTAACCATCCATTAGAGTGGAGCAAACAAATAGTTATATAAAAATCACTTTGGGTTTTTCTTTAGTGAATCTGACGGTAGACACGAGACCCACTAGTCTCTATATTACAAAGTTTGGTAAACAGTGTACAGTTCAGGTTTTTTCAGACAGTTAACAGTCTTTTATAATGCAATTTATAAGCACAGTCTTATCTCTTTGTTTGTGTTTTTCGAATAAGGTACCTTATTTATACAGTAGTCGGTCCAAGTGTGTAGTCACATTAATACACCAGTGTGTACAGGTAGATGCAGGAAAAGAACTGTTTGCAAGTATATCTTTAGTATTTTCCAACAATGTTCCGGCGTATGCGTCTCCTAAGGTGCTACTATGTCACTCCGTGACCAGTTCTGGGGACGCCCACTAAATGCGGGATTGACAAGTGAGCAACGATGTGTGTGGTAATCCTGTGTGGTGTGTTTCCTTGTAGCAGTCTGTATCCAAGCAACGCGTTTCAGCTCTAAGGAGCCTTTTTCAAGCTATGACAGACGTGCTAGGATCCTCTTTTTAAACCCTTCAAGTCGTACCTGATTAGATATTTCACTTTGTTGGGACAAAAAACGTCCTTTGATTGCTTTCAGGCAAACCTATTTGAAGCATATAATTGAAGCAGTTGTATTTAGGAACAATCTTAGTGCTAAATACATCAATTAAGTGTCCTATTTAATTATTTATATGGTTACAAAAAACAAAGCAAGTACTTAGTTCTCTATTTCTCCTTGGTTAAAGATCTATGTTTTATTATGAAAAACAGCATAAATTTAGCATTGGGATTAACCAGCAATTGATATATGCAAAAGGGAAATTTTATGCGTATATAATAAAAAAAACACAATCAATAGTAATTAATTATTAAATGTGGCTTAAAAAATATTTTATACAACAAATTCTTTTAAAATTATTTTTTATATACAAAACCATTATTGTTTGTTTTTTTAAAAAGGCGCATGTCAGTATAAAAGGTAATAAAATTATGAATGATTACAAAAATTATAAAATTTATAAAATTTAGATATAGATAAAATCTAGATATAGATAAAATCTCTAGATATTATTTATTTCCAAACAATCATACACTAAAAAACTATTTTCCTCACATGATATATATAAAAATCTAAGAAAATATATATACATAAGCAATATATAAAAAATATATCTAAAAAATATATATGTATATATGCACATATATATATAAAAAATATATGTATATATATATATAATATGTACATATATATAAATATAAAAAATAGAAAAATATATGAGTATTTATTAAAAACGGACAATTTAATATTAGAATGTCTCCCTACGGTTCTACGATACCTATATTTACATGGCAAAAAAATACTTAATTCTAATCAGGGACATAAATCTATGTAAAAAGCGCCAATTGGTCCCAGTTTCACCTCCAAAAGTTATGGTAAGCCTATATATACACATATTAACACATAAATATATATGTATATAAACATATACATATATGTTTACTGGGAACACACAGTTCCCATAGACTGCAACGTAAAGGCACTTTTAGTGCCTTTTTTTCTAACACCCCACTGCCACCAACTTTAGACCCCAAACATTGCCTAGTGCAGTTATTTTTTATGTAATTGCCCTCTAATTTGGGGCACTTTTTGAAAATTAACCAGAGATCGGCAATGACTGGTTAATTATCACGCGCCTGCAAACGGGTAAATTTGCGCGTTTATGAACATGAGATAATTTAGTGCTTTACTTCTAATCTAGCCCTAAATGTGAAGCAAGTAACAGTGGCAGAGGAAGCTGGAGGCATGAGGGCACAGTAACCAGGGCCGTCTTTAACACAGGGCAAAAGGGGCAGCTGCCCAGGGCCCAGTCTCTTTTGAGGGGCCCAAGAGTCCTAAAATAAAAAAAAATAAAAAATGTTATGGTTCATACCAGAGTGCTGATGTGACATGGGGAACACACACATTCAGTCCTAATACTGTCACAGTCAAAAGTACTCTGCTTATATATATATATTTTTTTAAAGAAAACTGTGCCAGACCATGTTGGTGTCTTGTGACATGCCAAGCTATTGCCATGTGCTGTTTTAGATGTGCACTGTGCAGCACTAAATGCAAAGCCCTAACTCTGCATCCAGCCATTCCCACTGCATCAGAAAAGGTCCTACTGGGGTTATCACTGTTACCAGGTAACTGCTCTGGTGGTGGGGATTGTTTCTGGGTAGGGCTGACTTTAGGCGCATGAAGCAAAAAGCTGAAGTGGCAGGCACGTGAGGATTTGAGCATCTGTGCAGCTGCATACACTGCTCTCTTCAGTCCTGAGGCTGTGTGACTCATCTCACACTGTATCCATGCAACCTTGAGCAGACAGCATCCAGTCTGTTGGTCCCCTTAGCCCTGTCTTTCTGCTGTGGCCCTAAGATCAACTAACTGAAATTTGTTAGGGGAACAGTGCTTTGTAGGAAGGTGTCAGTGGGAAGAATAAGTGAGTGCACACAAGCCCCTCCCCATGCAGCATTGTCTAGTGCAGGGCGAGAGGGAATTTGTTCCTAGCAAAGAAGTGATATGTGCTGCTGTGGCTGATGTATAGTATCATGCTGATACTTCACACATTAATGTAAGGTTTATTTTTATAGTTTTTGTTTTTTCTCTGTCTCAGATTTTACAGCTTCCCATAGTAGTTCTGCTATTACAGTCAGTAAACTTATATTTGTCTGCACCTCCATGCTTCCTCCTCAGTCTTTACCTTGCTTTGCTCCTGTTGGCTGCCCTAAATCTCTTTAACCTCACACCAGAATCACATTCAAAAGAATATTAAATGAATCCACAATGGAGGAATTTATATATTTATTTACTTATTAGTACTGCTTAGGTCCAGTTTCACATATTGCAATTTATTTCATTTTTTTAAATGATTAGCCCAGCAGTGGATGATCCACTGCTGGGCTAATAATTAAAAAAAAAAATTGATTTAGTTGTTTTTTGAGATGTTGGGGTGGAGAGCGAAATTGCATGGGGTGGGGGGTGGGGGGCAAGAATTTTTTTGCCCAGGGTCCAGTCAATATTAAAGACGGCCCTGACAGTAACATTGAAAGCAAAACAGGTCACTTTTCAATTTGGGGTGAAACTGGTAAGGTTGAATCTGCATCAAATACATTATCTTGTACAGGTCAGCATTATGGCCCGCTGACCATAAACTGATAGATCTACAGCCACTTAAATAACCTGCTGTACACACTATGTAGGAGGGGGTTAAAAAATCCTATAACAACCCTACTGTGGGTTGTATTATGATATATAGCCAAATAACTGTTGGATGAAAAATAAGAGTATTACTAAACACCAATGTTACATATAATTAAAACAAAATAAGTGTATAAAACAATATCCTATGGACTCTTATCTGTTCAGGATATCACTCCTTAGTTGGATCCAAAGGTGAAAATGTCCTTTTTGTAGTGAAAGTCCTGTTTATCATTCAGGGGGAATATCAAAGGTTGGTTCACACCCAATATGGAGTCAGCTCCTTGCCCGGTATTCGATCTCTGTGAAACTTTCTCTGTGAACAATAATCACAAGACAAAGGCGCCTCCTAGTGTGATAATGTTGATACAAGATGGACTATGTAAATGACAAATGGATACTCACAAATGGAGCAGCACCCAATTGTGCTGAGTCAAACACTATGGGAACTTGCATTGTCCCAGCTCGCTGGTTCAATATGGGTACCAGTCTCCCAGTGTAACAACCCGATTTGTTATTATTATGTTGCAATTGAAATTAACACTGTTCTCCAATAAAATACTTTCAGTTACAAAATTGTGTGTTTGTCTCTTTAAATCAGTACCATTGTTTGTCTGAGTAACAATCGTAATGATCACAAGAAGTTTTATATTTTGAGCTAAGGAGTGGAGTAACATATGCTTAATGTTACCCTTATTATCCCTTTGCTCATTAGAAGCATAGTTTAGGTATGGCAGAAACATATATGTAATTCAAAATAAGCAGGGAATCGTAATGGAGATTGATACAGCAAAATAGATAAAGTTTAAGTAATGAGTTTTGGCTCACCAACTTGATGGAACAAGGGAGCAGGAGATGCGGCAGTGAGTAATGTCGAGCGGTAGATGTTGAAGCTGTTCTCAGTAGAAGTAAGCAGGAGAGTCCGGTGTGAACAGGTTGTACAAACACGGCGTCAGCGTGAAAACACTGTGAGTAGTTGGAGCGGCCGCCCGTGACGTCAGAGGAAGTTCCGATGCGGTACGGTGCTGGAGAAGTGACAGGTGAAGAGAAGCAGCGTTGTTGCTGCGAGGAGTATCTCGGAAACAAAGGCAGAGACAACTCACACAGAGCCAGGAAGATTAGGCAGGATGTAGCAAAACCTCAATAATGCGTTCAGGCAAAAATACAGGCTGAGTATTGACAGGAGTCAACCAGCTAATACCAAGCAATGAAGCAAAAGGCTTCAATGCTTATAAAGGGAGTTGAAACGAAAATGAGGCTGATGTGAAATTAGATCCTTAAAGGGACAGACTGTTACAGAGGGCCCCCCAAAAATGAACCTCTCCGAGGTTCAGGGACGTGGACGATCTGGATGTCGCCTATGAAAAAGGGAAACCAGTCGGGGTGCCGACAAATTAGCTGAAGGCTCCCATGAATCATCCTCTGATGAATAACCTTTCCAATGTATTAGATATTGCAACTTGCCCGATACGATCCGTGAGTCAAGAATACTCTGAACTTCAAATTCAGTATCTGGGGCAAGTGGTGGCTGCTGAGAAGTATGTGTCATGGAATCCCTCAAAGCAGTATAGGGTTTCAATAAACTGACATGGAAAGTTGGGTGTATTTTGTATTGAGGAGGTAATTCTAGTGTGACGGCATTCCTATTAACTACCTTGAAGATGGGAAATGGACCAATAAAAAATTTGTTCAACTTTCTAGTAGGAGTTGTCAATCTTAAATGTTTCGTTGATAGCCACACCAAATCACCAGGTGAGTAAGTGGGTGACGGCCGTCTACGTAAGTTGTAGTAGTTCTGTTGTCTAGTCTGAGCTGACTTAATGTTATCATGAAGAATGGAGAATGTTTCTGCAATTATGTTGGTTGTGTCAGTTACGACCGGACAGACACTGTCTATTTGAGTGTTAATATGGAAAGTAGGGTGCAACCCATAGTTTGCAAAAAAAGGCGTAGTTTTAATAGACGTATGATAAGAATTATTGTGGGCAAATTCTGCCAATGGGAGAAGGGAGGACCAGTCATCCTGATGCTGTGTGACATAACACCTGAGGTATTCTTCTAACCATTGATTGGTTCTTTCACATTGCCCATTAGACTGTGGGTGGTATGCAGTACTTAACCGTCTATCAATTTGTAATGCAGTACATAGTTCTTTCCAAAGTCGAGACGTAAATTGCGTCCCCCTGTCCGTAGTTATGGATTGGGGTAAGCCATGCAATTTTATTACGTGTTGAATCAGTAACTTAGCAGTTTCCAGAGATGTCGGCAATTTATGGTAAGGAATAAAATGCGACATCTTGGTGAATAAGTCTACCACAACCATAATTGTTTTGTTGTTATCAGAAGTTGGTAATTCTACAATAAAATCTGTGGCAATGTGAGTCCAAGGTTTTTCTGGAGCTGGTAGTGAGAGTAAGTATCCTATAGGTTTTTGTTTCTCAATCTTTGAGGTTGTGCAAGTTTCACAACTCTGTATGTACATTCTTATGTCCTTTTGCATCTTTGGCCACCAGTAAGATCTTTTAGCTAATTCAATGGTTTTATGAATTCCTGGGTGACCAGAGAGTTTATTATCATGTAGACTTTCCAGTAAAGAATTTCTCTGTGAGGGGGGTACATATAGTCTGTTTGAATAATAGTAATGACCATCGTTACGTTTTTCTAACTTTTCCTTTGGAAATGTATTATCTTGGAGTTGTTCCTTCTGGAGAGTTTTGTTATGTTCATAAAGAATAGCTATGGTATTCTGTATATAAGTTTCAGGAATTACAGTGCCATGATGTCTGGAATTGGTAGGTTTTTCGGGTAGTCTTGATAGTATATCTGCCTTTGAGTTTTTAGATGCAGGTCGGTATGAAATAATGTAGGAGAATCTAGAGAAAAAGAGACTCCATCGGACTTGCCTGGAGGTAAGGGTTTTATGAATTTTTAGATATTGCAAATTCCTATGATCAGTATAAATCTGAATAGGAATTGTTGTACCTTCTAATAGATGCCTCCAATGCTCCAAGGCAGCCTTCATAGCTAGAAGTTCTTTTTCACCAACGTGATAATTTAATTCAGGGGTAGTTAATACCCTTGAAAAATAAGCTACTGGATGGATAGAATCTTTGGGTGAAGATCGTTGGGATAGAATGGCTCCAATTGCATATTGGGAAGCATCAACTTCCAACACATACTGGAAGTTAGGATCTGGGTATTTTAAAATTGGTGCTGTAGTGAATCTGGTTTTTAAGAGCTGAAAAACTTGTTCAGTTTCAGCAGTCCAGTGAAAAGGAATATCATTCTTGGTGAGATTTGTTAAAGGTTTTGTTATACCAGCAAAATTCTTTATAAATTTGCGGTAAAAGTTTGAAAATCCAAGGAACTTTTGGATATCGCGTTTGTTCTTTGGTCTAGGCCAATCTAAGATGACCTGAATTTTATTGGGTTCCATTGTTATGCCATTTGGGCTTATGTTGTATCCTAAAAATGTAATATTTTGTGTATGGAAGATACATTTTTCAAGCTTAGCATACAGACTATGTGCTTTTAATCTATGTAAGACTGCACGTACATGTTTGATGTGGTCCTGATAATTAGCTGAATATATTAGAATATCATCTAAATATATTACCATGGATGTGTCTAACAGATCCCTGAATATGTCATTTATAAATCTCTGAAACGTGGCTGGGGCGTTGCATAACCCAAAAGGCATGACTGTATATTCATACAGTCCATACCTTGTGCGAAACGCAGTAAGCCACTCATCTCCTGGTCTTATTCGGATGAGATTATAGGCGCCTCTTAGATCAAGTTTCGTAAAGATCTTAGCCCCCCTAAGCCTCTCAATAAGTTCAGGGATCAGAGGTAATGGGTATCTGTCTTTAATTGTGCGGTTATTTAATTGTCTATAATCAACGATTGGACGTAATGTTTGGTCTTTATTTCGAACAAAAAATATACCTGCTCCTGCTGGAGAGGTTGAAGGTCTAATGAAACCTTTTCGCAAGTTTTCATTTATGTAATTTTTTAAAGTTTGGAGTTCTGGTTCTGAGAGAGGAAATATATGTCCAAATGGTATATCAGATCCAGGGATGAGATCTATTGGGCAGTCATATGGACGATGAGGAGGCAGATTTTCTGCCTCAGTTTTACTGAAAACTTGCTTAAGATCCTGATACTCAATAGGAAGTTTTGATTCACTTAGAGCTAGTAGTGGTAAATGTGGATTACAGGTTGTTCTGCAATAATCTGAATTAAACTCAAATGTACTAGTTGTCCAGTTAATTGTAGGTTGATGTGTTTGTAGCCATTGTAATCCTAAAACTATGTGAAAAATCGGAGACTGTAAGACATCAAATTTAATGTACTCTCTATGTGATGTATGAGTGGTCACCAGAATCGGTACTGTGTGATGTGTTATTGGTCCTGTTTCTAACTGTTTTCCATCAATAAGACGAACCGTTACAGGTTTATTTTTTGCAATAAGGGGGATTTTATTAAATTTAACATAATCAATATCAATGTAACAGGAAAATGCTCCGGAGTCTATGACTGCTTTAGAGTGGAGGAGATGTTGATCCCACTGTAATGAGATAGGAAGTAAACAGTTAGTTAATTCAGTATTAGGAGAGGGGGTTACTGAACTGAGTATCTGTGGCTTACCCTTTTTCTGCTTCTTAAGGGTTGGGCAAGCTGTGACCTCATGATCCTTTGATCCACAGTAAAGACATAGATGATTTGCCCTTCGTCTCAGTTTTTCTTCTGGGGTCAGTGGTCCTCTGATTACTCCGATGTCCATAGGCTCATCAGCACTTCGTTGTGTGTGTGAAGAAACTCTAGAGTCAGTTAGTTTAGTATGTGTGTCATAGTTTGATTTTTCTAACTTTCTTTCCCTAAGCCTGTGATCGATTTTTATTGACAGCTGCATTAATTGTTCTAGATCATCTGGCAGATCTATTCTGGCGAACTCATCTTTGATTGACTCTGAGAGTCCAATCCTGAATTGATTTCTCAGGGAAATCTGATTCCAGCCAGAATCTTGCTGCCAGATTTTAAATTCTGAAATATAATCCTCTACCTCCCTTTTATGCTGTCTGAGAGACCTTAATTTATTATCGGCTGTTAGCTGTTTGTGTGGATCTTCATACAAGGAGGAAAGAGCTTTAAAAAAATCATCAATGGAATTAAGTAGGGGGTCATTGCGTTCAAAAAGGGTATCTGCCCATGCCCTAGGTTCTCCTCTAAGGTATGAAATGACAGTTAATACCTTTATTTTATCTGTTGTGAAGGTTTTTGGTTTCAAAGTGATAAACAGTATACATGAGTTTAGGAACTGTCTAAACTGTTTGCGATCACCAGAAAATTTTTCTGGGGGACTTACAGGTGGCTCATTAAATGGCTCTATGTGAGAGTGTGTGGGCTTTAATGTATCTTGTATAATTTTTCTAAGTGTTTGGTTTTCCACCTGCAACTCTCTAAGACCAACGTTTAATTGATCTACCTTTTGATCTAATGTAGCTACATAGTTGAAGAGTTCCATGGGATCCATCTTTATGCTGCTTTTTTCTTGGCTTGGTATTTCTGTAACAACCCGATTTGTTATTATTATGTTGCAATTGAAATTAACACTGTTCTCCAATAAAATACTTTCAGTTACAAAATTGTGTGTTTGTCTCTTTAAATCAGTACCATTGTTTGTCTGAGTAACAATCGTAATGATCACAAGAAGTTTTATATTATGAGCTAAGGAGTGGAGTAACATATGCTTAATGTTACCCTTATTATCCCTTTGCTCATTAGAAGCATAGTTTAGGTATGGCAGAAACATATATGTAATTCAAAATAAGCAGGGAATCGTAATGGAGATTGATACAGCAAAATAGATAAAGTTTAAGTAATGAGTTTTGGCTCACCAACTTGATGGAACAAGGGAGCAGGAGATGCGGCAGTGAGTAATGTCGAGCGGTAGATGTTGAAGCTGTTCTCAGTAGAAGTAAGCAGGAGAGTCCGGTGTGAACAGGTTGTACAAACACGGCGTCAGCGTGAAAACACTGTGAGTAGTTGGAGCGGCCGCCCGTGACGTCAGAGGAAGTTCCGATGCGGTACGGTGCTGGAGAAGTGACAGGTGAAGAGAAGCAGCGTTGTTGCTGCGAGGAGTATCTCGGAAACAAAGGCAGAGACAACTCACACAGAGCCAGGAAGATTAGGCAGGATGTAGCAAAACCTCAATAATGCGTTCAGGCAAAAATACAGGCTGAGTATTGACAGGAGTCAACCAGCTAATACCAAGCAATGAAGCAAAAGGCTTCAATGCTTATAAAGGGAGTTGAAACGAAAATGAGGCTGATGTGAAATTAGATCCTTAAAGGGACAGACTGTTACACCCAGTTGTCCTCAATAGGTAAAATAAGCTCAGACTCTCAAAAGTAGTTAAAAAATTCCAATATTTAATGATAATTATAAAAACAGATGTCAAACATATGACAAAGTGATAGCATATGATAGCAACGCGTTTCTCAGACCTCTGTCTGTTTCATCAGGCTTCTGTTCACTAAATGAGAGTTCTGGCTTACATACAACAAATGACCAATCCTAATCTTCTAAACCCTGACACACCTCCTCAGGTGTGTGCATGTTTAACTAATCCAATTAGTGATAATGTGGGTGTAGCAAACCCTAAATGTCTAACATCATTTCATACTTTAAAACCTAAAAACATACAACAACAATTATTTACCCCTTAACGACGCATGTCGTACAGGGTACGCCGCACACAACCTGGTCTTTAAAGACCAGCGACGTACCCTGTACGACATTTGGGTTTAAAGCGACTGGAAGCGATCCTAAACGCTTCCAGCCGCTTTCCGGTTATTGCAGTGATGCCTCGACATCGAGGCATCCTGCAATAACTCTCCTTGGCCATCCGATGCAGAGAGAGCCACTCTGTGGCCCTCTCTGCATCAGACATCGATGGCCGGTATCGTTGGTGGGTGGGCGCCAGTCTGGGAGGCGGTTGGGCGGCCATCGATGGGCCGTGTGATGTGGAGGGGGCGGGATCATGGGCGGGATCACCGGGGGGCGCGCACGGGAGCGCGAGCGTGCACAGGGCACGCGCATGGGAGCCGGGAACGGGGAGGGAGCGGGTGGGAACCGCTACACTGCGGAAAAAATGTGAACCGAAAGTGGGGGAAAAAAAAATATTGAAAATGATCTAAGGGATCTCAGAGGGAGGGAGGTGGGGGGCAAGCTACACTACAGAAAAATTATAAAAAAAAAATATAATATAATAAAAAAATATATTTTATTGTAAACTGGGTACTGGCAGACAGCTGCCAGTACCCAAGATGGCTACTAATACGTTAGAGGGGGAGGGTTAGAGAGCTGTTTGAGGGGGGATCAGGGAGGTTGGGGGCTAAGGGGGGATCCTAAACATTAGCATATGTAAATATGCACACAAAAAAAAAACTTTTATTTTAGTACTGGCAGACTTTCTGCCAGTACTTAAGATGGCGGGGACAATTGTGGGGTGGGGTAGGGAAGAGAGCTATTTGGGAGGGATCAGAGTATGTGATATGTCAGGTGGGAGGCTGATCTCTACATTAAAGCTAAAATTAACCCTGCAAGCTCCCTACAAGCTCCCTAATTAACCCCTTCACTGCTGGGCATAATACACGTGTGGTGCGCAGCTGCATTTAGCGGCCTTCTAATTACCAAGAAGCAACGCCAAAGCCATATATGTCTGCTATTTCTGAACAAAGGGGGTCACAGAGAAGCTTTTACAACCATTTATGCCATAATTGCACAAGTTGTTTGTAAATAATTTCAGTGAGAAACCTAAAGTTTGTGAAAAAATTTGTGAAAAAGTGAACAATTTTTTTCATTTGATCTCATTTGGCGGTGAAATGGTGGCATGAAATATACCAAGATGGGCCTAGATCAATACTTGGGGTTGTCTACTACAGTGGTGGTCCACGAGAAGATGTTGGTGGTCCCTGACACCATCAAGCAGGAATTAATCTTCTCTGAGGGTGTCACCCTCGTCGCGCTGCAACTCCCTACAGTGTCTGGCTGGACATCAGTGAAAACCGGAGTAGGAGTTAAATTACAATCTCCCTACACACGTTGCGTAGTACTGTGCAACTTGCGTAGCTAGATTGTATATTTAATTCCTCCTGCCCGGTGCGCTGTTCAGAGAGGTTGATATAGTCTTGGCTTGAAATAGTGGAATTATAGTATATAAAAAAAAGAAAATCTTAAAAAAAAATCTCTTATATTTAATTTATTTTCTTCCCTTTACCTGTCTCTTTGTAGTAGTTTTCCTAATTCCTTCAGATGGACTTACATAACTGTTTGTCTTCCTCCCCTCCATTTTCTTTTTTTTAAATTAAATATTAATTATTTTTCATTATAATAATTTTCCAGCACACAAATCAATTCCACCTGAATTCCAGTAATTGCCATCCAGCAGATCAGCCCTATCCCACCAGTATTATAGTAATTGCCAGTAACATCAGTCATGATTAACTCACATCCATATTGAGAGCTTTCTGATATAAACTTAATTTATGACTCCAATATCTGTCCATGATCATAAGAAGTTTTGAACAATTCCGAGCTGGGGAGGTAACTTGGAATTCTTGTGGTCCTTTTAAACATAATTCTTCGATTGAGACAGGCAAGTTACAGTTAAAGTTTATGTTTTGTTTTATTGTTTAATATTTATTGTTATTATTTACAGTTGGGGGGGTAAGAGGTTCAATTTACGCATTAGAGAGCTATAGAGGGAGGGAGATGGTCGTACTGTTATAAAGACTTTTCTGCTTCTTGGATGACATACACCCCTCTCGCTTTTGGATGCTATAATAATATATGCAGATGCACAGATATACAGAATACTCTGGTTTAAGCTGTGCTAAAATCTTATTTTCACAATTTTGACATCACATGAACTCAAGCCTACTAGGCAAGGAACTGAAGATTTCTTTTTGAAAGGTGGGAAGGGCAAGGGATCTTACCTGAATTAATAATATGTGATGTAAGTTTTATATGTTCTTCAATAATAAAAATAATTTCAACTAAACATAATTCTTCTTTTCCCACTTTCTGCCTCTGTTTGCAGCTCAAAAGTTGGCACTCACCCTTCATCTGTCATTCGGAAGTATTCTCTCAGTACTGTCATTCAGTTAGTTAAAGGGACATTAAACCCCAAATTTTACTTTCATAATTCAGACAGAAAATACAATTTTAAACAACATTCCAATTTACTTCTATTATCTAATTTGCTTCATTCTTTAGATATCCTTTGTTAAAGAAATAGCAATGCACACAGGAGAGCCAATCACAGGAGGCATCTATGTGCAGCCACCAATCAGAAGCTACTGAGCCTATCTAGATATGCTTTTCAGGAAAGAATATCAAGAGAATGACGCAAATTAGACAATAGAAGTAAATTAAAAAGTTGTGTAAAATGGTATTCTCTATCTGAATCATGAAAGAAAAAATTTGTGTTTAATGTCCCTTTAATTACAAAAAATTATTCTTAAAAAGTTGTAAATATATACATAATGTAAACCTAGCTATTGTTATACTAGTTATGTACAGTATGTGTGTGTATATATATATATATATATATATATATATATATATATATATACAGGCAGTCCCCAGGTTACGAACAAGATAGGTTCTGTAGGTTTGTTCTTAAGTTGAATTTGTATGTAAGTTGGAACAGGCACTTTTTTTAGGTGAAACTCTAGCCAAACAGTTTTTTTAGTTTTGGATAGCATAGGATAAAGTTTGTTTTGCTATCTGTGCCCCTGTTCGGAAAATTTCACATCACTTTCTGTCCTTGTGACAATTGGATTTTCAGTATTTTGGATTATCCTGGAAAGAAGGATTGTCGATAAAGCTCCATTTTCTCTGTTTGTAAGTACGAGTTGTACTTAAGTCGGATGTCCGGGGACTGCCTGTATATATACTTTAATGTTAGTGGTCCACGGATTCAAAATTGTGAGTTTAGTTGTCCCTGAGGTCCGAAAGGTTGGCGACCTCTGGTCTACTACACTACACTAAAGCTAAAATTAACCCTAGAAGCTCCCTACATGCTCCCTAATTAACCCCTTCACTGCTGGGCATAATACACGTGTGGTGCGCAGCGGTATTTAGCGGCTTTCTAATTACCAAAAAGCAACGCCAAAGCCATGTCTGCTATTTCTGAACAAAGGGGATCCCAGAGAGGTGTTTACAAACATTTATGCCATAATTGCACAAGTTGTTTGTAAATAATTTCAGTGAGAAACCTAAAGTTTGTGAAAAAATTTGTGAAAAAGTGAACAATTTTTTTTATTTGATCTCATTTGGCGGTGAAAGGGTGGCATGAAATATACCAAAATGGGCCTAGACCAATACTTTGGGATGTCTGCTAAAAAAAATATATGTATACATGTCAAGGGATATTCAGGGATTCCTGAAAGATATCAGTGTCCCAATGTAACTAGCGCTAATTTTGAAAAAAAGTGGTTTGGAAATAGCAAAGTGCTACTTGTATTTATGGCCCTATAACTTGCAAAAAAAGCAAAGAACATGTAAACATTAGGTATTTCTAAACTCAGGACAACATTTAGAAACGATTTAGCATGGGTGTTTTTTGGTGGTTGTAGATTTGTAACAGATTTTGGGGGTCAAAGTTAGAAAAAGTGTGTTTTTTTCCATTTTTTCCTCATATTTTATCATTTTTTTATAGTAAATTATAAGATATGATGAAAATAATGGTATCTCTAGAAAGTCCATTTAATGGCGAGAAAAACGGTATATAATATGTATGGGTACAGCAAATGAGTAAGAGGAAAATTACAGCTAAACACAAACACCGCAGAAATGTAAAAATAGCCCTGGTCCTTAAAGGGACACTGTACCCAATTTTTTTCTTTTGTAATTCAGAAAGAGCATGCAATTTTTTTTTTTTTTATATTTGATTTTATTGAGGCATAGTAATAAGAGAATACAATCTTATACAGTAATATCATATAAAAATAAAAATGTACAGGCAAGGGAAAAGAAAAAAAAAACATACCAACTGGCAGTCATTAATATATCATCAGATAAGATCAAGCAAAAATATGCCAAAACATTGCAGATTTTTTTAGTCTGGATTAATAAAGGAAAAAAAAAAAAAAACAAACAATATTTGAAGCCTCTTATTTTCTATTATTTGTCAATATTCTTATGAATCCTGTACCTTCAGGCTAAATAAAAATTAGTATCTGCCAATTGAAACCTGTTTTACATGGAAGTGGGGAGAAGGGTGCGGGGAGAGGGAAAGAAAGAGAGAAAAAAAAACACGGGGGGAAAATTTAGTGGGAGAGAAAAGTTAAAGCATATGAATACTAGGAAGATGTTCAAGGTCTAGCTATTACCAGAGACCTAATAGAACTATCTCTGAATGTCTAAAGGGATATATTAGTTGGTTTATTTCTTCTGGAGTAAATATTTTAATGAAGGCCGACCATTTTTGGAAAAATAAAACCACCTCTCTTTCAGATGTTAAGGATACATCCATTTGTTCAATAATACATTGCTTTTTCATATAGTTTTTAATTTCTTGAATACTAGGTATTGAGGAGTCTCTCCACTTTCCAAAAATTAAATTTCTCGTTGCTAAAATTGCCCCATTCCTAATTTTTTTTTGGGCGGAGTTTGTTGTGGGTTCTATAAGAAATACCACCACTGCCAATGAGAGAGAGAGATTAGAAAGCTTTAACACATTGATTAGCCAGAATTCTACTTTTTTCCATAGTTGTCTAATCTTTGGACAAGACCATATCATATGGACTATGTCAGTAGCCGGAAGAGAACATTTAGGACACATGTTAAATTCATAGTTGTGCCATTTAAACCCTTTGAGTGGGGTATAGTATGTTCTATATAATAACTTAATATGTGATTCCCTCCAGTTTGTGGATAATGTAGTCTGGGCTACAATGGTTATAGATTTTTCCACCTGTTCTACCTCAATATTTAAATCTGGTATTAGTGAATTCCACTTTTGTGTTATCTGTTGAAGATTAAATTCTCCATCTTGACTTATCACCAAGTCATACCAACATGATATAGAAGATAAGTCGTTTTTAGCCAAGATGGGCCAATTATCTAACTTCCCCCATGACCAAGACCATCCAAACTTCTCTACTAGTGAAAATAAATAATGTCTGGCTTGAAGATACGCAAAAAAATCTTTATTGCTTATATCAAACTCCTGTTTCAACTTTTCAAAGGTTTTGACCGATGGAGTACCTTGTTCTATGAATTGAGTCATAAAAAGGAGACCCTTTCTTTGCCAAGTTTGAAATACTTGAGTTTGAGTACCTTCCTGGAATTCTGGGTTACCACATAATCCTTGGAATTTTGGAATAGATCAATATTTAATTTGCGGCCTAATTTTTTCCAGGCTTGTATAACCATATATATTGATTGAAGACCTCTCACTTTTTTCGGAATTAGTTGAATCGGGCAGTGAATTAAAGCTGAAGGGTTATAAGGAAATATGATACTTCTCTCTAGACTATTATTAGTAAAATAGTCCTTATTCAGAATCCAATCTATTGCCGTGCGCGAGAGAAAAACCGAGCTATATTTACTAATATCCGGAAGAGCCATTCCTCCATATTTCTTAGGGAGATAGAGTTTGTTTAGAGAGATTCGAGGTCTTTTACATTTCCAAATAAAATATCGCAATGCCCTATTTAAGCTTTTCCAGTCTTTGACTTTCAGAATCACCGGAATATTTTGAAGAGGATAAAGAATTTTGGGGAGGAGGACCATCTTAAACAAAGCAATATGTCCCAATAGGGATATTGGGAGGTTTTGCCAGTTTACCATATATTCTTTAATTCTAGTCAAGATGGGAGAGATATTAAGAGTATACCACTCTTTTGGATTAGTTGAAATATAAATCCCTAAATATTTAAAATAAGTCAAGACTTCCTTAAAAGGTATCGTATCAATTGAAGCCTCATTTTTCCTAACCCACATTAACTATGATTTAGAGATATTGAGCTTGTAACCTGTAAATGAACCAAATGAATTGGTGATTGAGATTAGCCTTGGAATGTTAACCGCTGTATTAGACATATAGATTAATACATCATCGGCATATAGAGCAATTTTTGGTTCTGCTGAACCAATTCTTATCCCTTGTATCATCTGTCTGATTTTAAGGGCCAATGGTTCAATCGCTAAATCAAATAGAAGAGGTGACAGCGGGCACCCCTGCCTTGTGCCCCTCTGAAGATTAATTAAATTAGATTCCAATTTTTTGATAGTTAATCTAGTTGTAGACTTAGTGCAAAGATTATTAATAAAAAGAGGGATATTATCCTTAAAACCAAATCGTAGTAAGGAATTAATAATGTGCTGATGGAAGACAGAATCAAACGCTTTTTCTGCGTCTAAAGCGATAATTGCTATATCAGGTTGGTCTTGGGATAGAGCTTCACGACAGTTATGAAAATAGTCAAGGACTAGGAATAATTCTCTAACCTTAGCAGCTAGATTGCGCCTGGTTAAAAAACCCGCCTGATCTTTGTTAATAAGATCGCCTATCACTTTTTGAAGTCTTTTGGCTAAGATAGATGATAATAACTTGTAATCCGAATTGAGTAATGCAATAGGTCTATATGACTCTTTTTTTCAAGGGGTCTTTCCCTGGTTTCAAGATTAATGTTGTGATAGATGCTGTAAAAGATAGAGGGATAGGTTTGGTATTTATAAATAAATAATTGAATACTTTTCTTAAGTGGGGAGTTATAATTGGAGCAAGGAGTTTGTAAAACTCATTAGGGAGAAAGTCTGGGCCTGGTGCTTTATCCAGGCGAGCTTCTTTAATTGCCAAGGTGATTTCTTGGTCAGAAATAGGGGCATTAATTTTACTTACTGCTTCTTCATTTAGAACTGGATGAACAAGTCCTTCCCAGAAAAGTTCTGAGGCTTCTTCATCTGATTCCCTAAACGAATAAAGATCTCTATAATAAATAAAAAAGGCATCAGTAATCTCTCTTGAATTTTGGAGTTCCTTGTTCTAAGATTGAATCAATAGTAGAGCTCCCTTGTGCGTTCTTAACTAAGTTTGCTAATAATTTTCCTGCCTTATTTCCATGCCTGTAAAATTTAGCTCTGGTTTTATAATCCTCTTGAATTGTAACATGCATTAAAAAATTAAAAAATGATCTCTCTCTCTCTTAGCCGAGGCGTATCTCTTCCAATTTACTAATGTTGGTTGGGATAGATATTTGCTATAGCTATTAGTAAGTGCTCTCAGTACTTCGTTTTCCCGCAAAACCGCTTATAGTCAGCCATATATGCAATAATTTCCCCCCTCATTACCGCCTTACCAGCTTCCCATAATGTATTTGGATCTTTGACAGTGTCAACATTTAGAGTAAAGAATTCAGTCATTCTGGTTGTCAGCCATTCTCTAAATTTTGCATTTTTCATTAGAAATTTAGGGGGAAAAAATCGCTGTGTAGCAATTTTTTTTTCGTTTAATGGTATTTTTAGCGTTATTGGAGCATAGTCTGAAATAGTGACTTGCGATATTTTCGATGTGGTGCCAATTCTCAATAAATTCTCAGTAACTAGGAATAGATCAATTCTAGAGAAAGATCTTACACTTTTAGCTTTACATGTAAACTCCCTTTGGTCCGGGTTTTGAATTCTCCAAATATCTTTAAGGGCTAGATTTTTGAATAAAGTTTTAAACATTTTGCCTTCAACCTTATCACTTTTAGCTGAGCCATTATTGGGTTTTTGCCTGAGCCTGTCTATCTGGGCTCTTGGAGTCATGTTAAAGTCCCCTGCTACAATTATGTAGCCTTCGCCTATTTGCAAAATTTTAGTTTGTAGGGATTCCCAGAAACATCTTTCAAAATTATTAGGGGCGTATAAGTTGCATAGTGTAAAAATAGAATTAGCCATTCTAATTTTTAAAATCAAGATTCTACCTTCTGGGTCTATATATTCTGACAAAATTTCATATGAATTTTTTTTTCTTAGAAGAATGGCTACGCCTCTTTTTCTGCCAATACTCGGCTAGAAAAACACTTAATTTACCCAGGAGAGTTTTAACTTTAGAGACTCTTCTGCATTTAAATGTGTCTCCTGGATAAATGCGATGTCAGAGTTAAGTTTTCTTAATTGAGAAATTATCATTTTTCGTTTCATTGGAGTTGAGACCCCTCCAACATTCCAAGAGGATAAAGTCAAGTTTTTTATATTAGACATTCTTTAAATTTTTTCCTTCTCCTCCTCCTCAGCCTCCCCTGAGATGGAGAATATCCTCTAAGATGAAAAAAGAAAGAAGGAAAAGATAAGAAAGGAAAATAAATAAAAAAAAAAAAAGGAAAAAGGGGGAGAAGAGATCTCCCCGCACCCCCAACACCTCTGCCATCGCTTTTCAATATTAAGGCCTGAAGGATAATAAAAATTAAAAAAAAACACCAAATACCATTAACTCTTATACAGTGAAGAGATCATCAGCCAATACAGTCTTAATCTGCCATACAATTTAACAACATAGGGCGCGATCCGATATCGATCGCAGTTTGCGGCGCAAGCGAGGGAACCGGCGTCGCCCGCAGTTTCAGCTCGCAACTCGAGCTATCCCATATAGGTCGCCGTCAGATGCTAACGTGCCGTAAGTCTGACAAACCAGCGATGTCCAGAAATCTGCGTAAGTACAAATTTCTGGCATCACCAGTGACTTGCGCCACGTTAGAAACTGCCGGCGCCTATAAAACCTGACTAAAGTTTAAAACACCCGCACTGTCTAACACGCCTCCCTAACATAGCCCGCACTGTCTAACACGCCTCCCTAACATAGCCCGCACTGTCTAACCCTCTATCCGCTATCCCCCCTCACTAGCCTAACAATAAAAATGCTATTAACCCCTAAACCGCCGCTCCTTTACCCCGCCGCAACCTAATAAAGTTATTAACCCCTAAACCGCCGCTCCCGTACCCCGCCGCCAGCTATATTATATCTATAACCCCCTAAAGTGAGCCCCTAACACCGCCGCCATCTATATTAAAATTATTAACCCCTAATGTAAGCCCCTTACACCGCCGCCATCTCTATTAAAATGATTAACCCCTAATTTAATCTACCTACCCCGCCGCCAGCTATATTATCTATATTAACCCTAAGTATATTATAGTTAATATAGGTATTACATTATATATATTAACTATATTAACCCTAATTATATTAGGGTTAATATAGTTAATATAGTTACTATAGTATTTATATTAACTATATTAACTCTATCTAACCCTAACTAAATTTATATTAAATTAATCTAATTCATTTATAAACTAAAATATTCCTATTTAAATCTAAATACTTACCTATAAAATAAACCCTAAGATAGCTACAATATAATTAATAATTACATTGTAGCTATGTTAGGGTTAATATTTATTTTACAGGTAAATTGTTAATTATTTTAACTAGGTATAATAGATATTAAATAGTTATTAACTATTTAATATCTACCTAGTTAAAATAATTACCCAATTACCTGTAAAATAAATCCTAACCTAAGTTACAAATACACCTACACTATCAATAAATTTAATAAACTACAAACATCTATCTAAAAATACAATTAAATTAACTAAACTAAATTACAAAAAAAAAAACCCACTAAATTACAAAAAATAAAAAAAAGATTACAAGATATTTAAGCTAATTACACCTATTCTAAGCCCCCTAATAAAATAATAAACCCTCAAAATAAAAAAAAATTCCCTGCCCTATTCTAAATTCAACAAATTTCAAAGCTCTTTACCTTACCAGCCCTTAAAAGGGCCTTTTGTGGGGGCATGCCCCAAAGAATTTAGCTCTTTTGCATACAACAAATACAATACCCCCCCCCCCATTACAACCCACCACCCACATACCCCTATTCTAAACCCACCCAAACCCCCCTTAAAAAAGCCTAACACTACCCCCCTGAAGATCTCCCTACCTTGTCTTCACCACACCGGGCCGAACTCCTGATCCGATCCGGGCGATGTCTTCCTCCAAGCGGCAAAGAAGAATTCTTCCTCCGGCGACGTCTTCCTCCAAGCGGCAGCAAAGTCTTCATTCTTCCGGCGGCATCTTCAATCTTCTTTCTTCTCTCCGCCGCCGCGGAGCATCCATCCCGGCCGACTGCTGAACTTGGAATGAGGTACCTTTAAATGACGTCATCCAAGATGGCGTCCGCCGAATTCCGATTGGCTGATAGGATTCTATCAGCCAATCGGAATTAAGTTAAAAAAATCTGATTGGCTGATTGAATCAGCCAATCAGATTCAAGTTCAATCCGATTGGCTGATCCAATCAGCCAATCAGATTGAGCTCGCATTCTATTGGCTGATCGGAACAGCCAATAGAATGCGAGCTCAATCTGATTGGCTGATTGGATCAGCCAATCGGATTGAACTTGAATCTGATTGGCTGATTCAATCAGCCAATCAGATTTTTTTAACTTAATTCCGATTGGCTGATAGAATCCTATCAGCCAATCGGAATTCGGCGGACGCCATCTTGGATGACGTCATTTAAAGGTACCTCATTCCAAGTTCAGCAGTCGGCCGGGATGGATGCTCCGCGGTGGCGGAGCGAAGAAAGAAGATTGAAGATGCCGCCGGAAGAATGAAGACTTTGCTGCCGCTTGGAGGAAGACGTCGCCGGAGGAAGAATTCTTCTTTGCCGCTTGGAGGAAGACATCGCCCGGATCGGATCAGGAGTTCGGCCCGGTGTGGTGAAGACAAGGTAGGGAGATCTTCAGGGGGGTAGTGTTAGGCTTTTTTAAGGGGGGTTTGGGTGGGTTTAGAATAGGGGTATGTGGGTGGTGGGTTGTAATGGGGGGGGGGTATTGTATTTGTTGTATGCAAAAGAGCTGAATTCTTTGGGGCATGCCCCCACAAAAGGCCCTTTTAAGGGCTGGTAAGGTAAAGAGCTTTGAAATTTGTTGAATTTAGAATAGGGCAGGGAATTTTTTTTATTTTGGGGGTTTATTATTTTATTAGGGGGCTTAGAATAGGTGTAATTAGCTTAAATATCTTGTAATCTTTTTTTATTTTTTGTAATTTAGTGTTTGTTTTTGTAATTTAGTTTAGTTAATTTAATTGTATTTTTAGATAGATGTTTGTAGTTTATTAAATTTATTGATAGTGTAGGTGTATTTGTAACTTAGGTTAGGATTTATTTTACAGGTAATTGGGTAATTATTTTAACTAGGTAGATATTAAATAGTTAATAACTATTTAATATCTATTATACCTAGTTAAAATAATTAACAATTTACCTGTAAAATAAATATTAACCCTAACATAGCTACAATGTAATTATTAATTATATTGTAGCTATCTTAGGGTTTATTTTATAGGTAAGTATTTAGATTTAAATAGGAATATTTTAGTTTATAAATGAATTAGATTAATTTAATATAAATTTAGTTAGGGTTAGATAGAGTTAATATAGTTAATATAAATACTATAGTAACTATATTAACTATATTAACCCTAATATAATTAGGGTTAATATAGTTAATATATATAATGTAATACCTATATTAACTATAATATACTTAGGGTTAATATAGATAATATAGCTGGCGGCGGGGTAGGTAGATTAAATTAGGGGTTAATCATTTTAATAGAGATGGCGGCGGTGTAAGGGGCTTACATTAGGGGTTAATAATTTTTATATAGGTGGCGGCGGTGTAAGGGGTCAGATTAGGGGATAGATAAGGTAGATGGCGGCGGTTTTAGAGGCTCACAGTAGGGGGTTAGTTTATGTAGATGGCGGCGGGGTCCGGGAGCGGCGGTTTAGGGGGTAATAACTTTATTAGGGATTTCGGGGGGGATCGCGGTTGACAGGGAGATAGACATTGCGCATGCGTTAGGTGTTAGGTTTATTTTCTAGTTAGTTTAGGGAGTTACGGGGCTCCAATAGTCAGCGTAAGGCTTCTTACGGCTGCTTTTTGTGGCGAGGTGAAAATGGAGTAAGTTTTCTCCATTTTCGCCACGTAAGTCCTTACGCTGCATATTGGATACCAAACTGCGCGGGTTTGGTATACCTGCCTATGGCCCAAAAAACTACGGGCGACGGCAGAAATATACGCGCGTAACTTCTAGGTTACGCCGTATATAGGATACCAAATCCGCGCAAATATTGGCGTCGCCGACTTTTGCGGGCGACGATTTATATCGGATCGACCCCATAATTCATACTACTTAACACATTTTTCTGCAAAAAAAATTTCTGCCTCTGGGGCAGCCTCAAAGAAGTATACCTGACCCTGAAATTCTACTTTCAGCTTAGCTGGATAAATAACCGTAGCAGAGAGACCCTCCTTAATCATCCTGCCACAAATTGGGGAGAGCTCCCTTCTTTTCAGAGAGGTTTCATAAGCAAAGTCTTGGAATACTAAGATTTTGTTCCCATCTAGTAAGATAGGAGCATTTTTACGAGAAAATTGCATGACCCTGACCTTATCCTGAAAGTTCAAATATTTCACAATTATAGGTCTAGGCCTTGGTCTATCATCAACTGATAGGGGAAGTCTCCCCAATCTGTGGGGTCGTTCTACCTTTAAGGGCAGGATTTCTTGAGGGATCTTTAAAAGTTGAGGTAGGGTTTCCGCTGCGAACTTCACTAGGTCTACACTCTGAGAAGTTTCTGGGACCCCGATTATTCTGATATTATTTCTTCTAGACCTATTTTCTAGGTCTTCAATCTTATTCTGTAGCTCTTTCAGGGTTAAAGAGTGTGCCTGTAATTTAGTATCTTGTGTAACTGAATGATCTTCAAGATCAGACACCCTTTGCTCTACTTCTTGAATCCTTATTGAAAATTGCTTAACCTCCATAGAGAGTGTGTGCAGATCTTGCTTTATCTCCATTCTGAGGGATTCAAATTTAGGGTTCAGAGCTTCTAAGATGTCTTTTACAATTATTTGAGAATTAATAGCCTCTTTTGATTTTACAGAATGTTCAGGTTCTAAATTTAATTCAACTGTAGTTTCAGTTGTGTTTTTATTTCTCTTGTCTCTGGGTCTAGAAGCCATGGTTGGTGAGGAATTTTTAAGGTGTGCTGGTGAGTTTAAAAATGTATCCATAAGTGAATGGGCAGTTAGGAAAAAAAAATTCTGTGGATTAAGTGACAGTGGGAAAAAGAAAAAAAAAAAAAAAAAAAAAAGGGGAAGGGGAAGGGGGGAGTGAAGGTAAGTGTTTGTGGGGGAATGGGGTGAAAAGTGCAAGTGAGGGCGGAGGAAGGGAAAAAAAGAAAAAAAAAAGATCAAACAAAAAGAAAACCTCTAAGTGAAGAGGTGTCTATTCAAGGACTGTGTTAAGACCAGGGGTTCACATACCCAGAGGACAGAAGATTACTTTAAGAAAATTAAGACCTGACGTGATAAACTCAGTTTATTAATATGAGGTCTAATCCGTTATTTCTTTCCAGTCTTTACAATTAGAAAGTTCTCAAACTAATGTATTACATACAGAATCGGTCAAAAGTACTAACCAGCTTTAATCAGAACTTAAGTCATAGCAGTTGTGCCTCAGCTCTCCTTCACTTAGTCCCCCAACTTAAGTTTGTCTTGTCCCCTTGTCCCCTTCTCTTGCCCACCTGTCTATTCTCCCTCTGTGTTTCTTGGGCCTTTACTAATTAAGTGGGAAGAGAGCGAGAAAATATATAAAATAAGAAAATACTTCCTTTTCTCCCCTCTCCCCTCTCAAGTCAAAAACAATTACTTGAACAAGACCTCAATAACAGGCATGTACGAGTTGATGTTAGTTAATAGCTTTACATTTAACACCCTGCAAAGAGGTTCAAATTTACATGACAGCAATATCCCTCTTTTATTTTTAAATTATTCTATATTTATGGGTATTCCTGTTTGTATATAATCCAGTAGGTAATAAGACCAACAACTCTTAGGGATAGCAAGTCTGAGTGTTTTTACAATAATATACAATGGGCATCACAAATGGGTACCTTTGTATCACACCTAAGCGTGTTGTTTAACTTATTTTAACTTTAACACTTTGTCTATTTTACCACTTTAAGTATTAATATCTCTACAGCGATTTAACAACAAGTAATAAGTCTTTAGTTATATTGAAAAAGTATTCTGTGACAATTAGCAAGCTTTAGTACAAGGGGGTTAATAGCTGTTAGTATTAGTTATACACTGCCCTTCTAGAGGTAAATTAATTAAAGCAACAATATCCGTATTAGAACAAGCAGGTTTTAGCCAAGCATTATTAATATAAGGTAGTCCTCAGCATAACATTCATAGCGAAGTTAGAGAAAAGATAATCAGCCTTGGTGTCAGATAGAGTACTTTGTCTAAATCAGTTAGTGCAGTAATAGTCAGCAATAGACACATTAAACACAACCAGTTCTTTTTACTTAAAATAAACTTAAGCTATAAACTTGCAGTTCCCTTAGCATGTATTGATTGAGGTGTCAAGTGCTCACTACAACTTAGGGTAGCGCCAAAGCAGCGTTTTATGCCCCCATAAGCTGAGAGATATTTCCTTGCAGGGAGTAAGTTACGTCTGGTATGTGAGCAGAGTAAAGCAAGCAAATTATGGCTAAGCACTGTTAGTATAGAGCAGTCTTTAGCGTGCTTATTTATAGCAAAATTAAAGGAAAGTTAATCAGCATTAGTATTAAGATAGAGTGCTTTGTCCAAAGAAGTTCATGCAGCAACGGTCACAAACAGAACTTTTTTGTTTAAAGTAAATTTGTATTATATACTTGCGATTTTCCTTAGCTTGTGGTAGTTGAAGATAGTGTTGGAGCGGTGTCTTATGCCCCCACACTCTGGGAGGTGTTTCCTTGCAAGGAGTGAGTTGCGCCTGGTGTGGCTGCTCAGTGGAGTAGTGGAAGTGATGCCGGCTTGTTCCAGTAATTAATGCAGCATTAGACAGACATCCTTTTCTCTGGATCACAGCCCTTACTTCATTTCATCCAGCCGCTGTCTCTCCGTCAGCCTCGGTCGCACACTGCTTGGTCCCCGCCTCCTCCGTACGCTCGCTCACAATCCTGCGACAGGTATACACGCCACAGAGGGTTCAGCTGGAGACCAGGCACTCTATTTCCCAAGACGTCAAGGAGGCGACTAAATCAGTCCGGTCAAGGTAAGAAAGAGGGTGAATTTTCGTGAAGTTGAGCTGAGCTTAAATCACTGCCTTCTACCCCCCAAACACAACCCAGCTGGGAGGGGGGGTGTGAGAGATATTGATGTTCCGCCGGCGAGATTTGTGGTGTTTCCAGGCTATCTACCCCCCTCACGCAGCACCGGTGGGAGGGGGGGACTGCCTTTCAAGGTCTTATCCTGTGTGTGACCTCTCCACAGGATGGTCTTCGCGGGGTCTAACACAGCGTGTGGTAACTTGTAGCGCAAGTTTGTAGCAGCGCTGTGAGAGTTCCTCCAGGGGATATCCAGGCTGGATGCAACGTCTCCCCACGACTGCTGGGGCACCTGGCGCGTAATCTACCGCCAAGGACTAATTGCATGGAAGAAATGAGCAGGTCTAGTGCAGCACAGCCTCATGCACAGACTCCTCCTCCGGAACAGACACCAAGAGCATGCAATTTTAAGCAACTTTCTAATTTACTCCTATTATCAATTTTTCTTCGTTCTCTTGCTATCATTATTTGAAAAAGAAGGCATCTAAGCTTTTTTTTGGTTTCAGTACTCTGGACAGCACTTTTTTATTGGTGGATGAAGTTATCCACCAATCAGCAAGGACAACCCAGGTTGTTCACCAAAAATGGCCCGGCATCTAAACTTACATTCTTGCATTTCAAATAAAGACACCAAGAGAATGAAGAAAATTTGATAATAGGAGTAAATTAGAAAGTTGCTTAAAATGTCATGCTCAATCTGAATCACGAAAGAAAATGTTTGGGTACAGTGTCCCTTTAAGGGAAAGAAATTGAAAAATGGCCTTGTCCTTAAGGGGTTAATACGAAATACCAGTATATCATATCAACACAACTGTGTGTCTTTTCATTAGTTTAGAATCACAAAATTTTTATAAATCCAATCTTATTTATGGATCATCTAAAATTATCTTGTTATTATTAATCCTGACAATTGTGTACACACGCGCACACACAATAAACTCATAATATATATATATATATATATATATACATATAGAATAAAGCCCAAGAGATGCAGTGGAGGATAAATAGGAGCGCCTAGGGCTTAGGTATAAACAGGAATCACACTATGATGAAAAATATATTAATTTATTATACCATCTCAATATAAACAAAAATATTAAAATATTAAAATGAATACGACCATTGATTGGAACAAGTTATTTGGACCCTTGTTAGAGGATCTTAGCTTAATTGGATCAGTTTCTCTTCTGGTTGTAACAGATATAGAAATTAAACAGGTGCTGTGCTTAATCGCAATAAGAAATTAAAAATTAAAACAATACTGTGCTTGATCACAATAATAAATTAACTTAGCTTAGTTACACAACATATAGTACATATAATTGTGACAAGATAGTGAAAATCGGTGATCAAAATGCTAATGTGGAAAACTGTGATCAAAAAATATTGTACCAAACAAAAAAGGGGTAGATAAATTCAAAGATATTCAAATAGTCAAAAAATCGAAAAATCGAAAAATCAAAAAAATCAAAAGGTGAAAAAATGAAAAAAATAAAAGACAAAACCGGTTTGTCAAAAAGGTGAATTATAAATATGTATATGTGCTTAAAAAGTTATGTGAAAAATTGTGTCACAATAGTAATAGTGATTCTAATCAATTCTACAATCAACCATAATACAAACTCCTATTAGGAAAAGAATCTCATATAATATGCTATAATATTGGCCCAAACAACAAATCAAAAAACAATATGGTAACAATATTCTCGTTACTAATATAGGCTAAACGAATTGCAATGTTGCTAGCAAAAACTTACAGATATGTCAATAAATTATTAAAAAATACAAAATATTAAATATAAAATATACAAAATATTAAAAAATACAGATTCTATAAAATGTCCAAGTGATAGGTCCAATTGGAAATAATCCAAACTGTGGGAAACTGTTGGAAGGGAATAAAAACAATATCCTTAGAGGCTGTCCTGATCCAGAATCCTAGTCTTTACAACATGGACCTGAAAACAAAAACAGAAAAAATCCTCACATAAAGGGCCTATAGGATAGAGTCTAATGGTAATCAAACTTACCCCAAAAGCCAAAAGTCCTGGTACTGATGAAGCCTCACAAAGATATCTTAAGAAAGGCTCCGCTGCAGGGCCGAAACGCGTAGAGATTTGTGAGGCTTCATCAGTACCCTTTATGTGAGGATTTTTTCTGTTTTTGTTTTCAGGTCCATGTTGTAAAGACTAGGATTCTGGATCAGGACAGCCTCTAAGGATATTGTTTTTATTCCCTTCCAACAGTTTCCCACAGTTTGGATTATTTCCAATTGGACCTATCACTTGGACATTTTATAGAATCTGTATTTTTTAATATTTTTTATATTTTATATTTAATATTTTGTATTTTTTTAAAATTTATTGACATATCTGTAAGCTTTTGCTAGCAACATTGCAATTCGTTTAGCCTATATTAGTAACGAGAATATTGTTACCATATTGTTTTTTGATTTGTTGTTTGGGCCAATATTATAGCATATTATATGAGATTCTTTTCCTAATAGGAGTTTGTATTATGGTTGATTGTAGAATTGATTAGAATCACTATTACTATTGTGACACAATTTTTCACATAACTTTTTAAGCACATATACATATTTATAATTCACCTTTTTGACAAACCGGTTTGGTCTTTTATTTTTTTCATTTTTTCACCTTTTGATTTTTCGATTTTTTGACTATTTGAATATATTTGAATTTATCTACCCCTTTTTTGTTTGGTACAATATTTTTTGATCACAGTTTTCCACATTAGCATTTTGATCACCGATTTTCACATTTTCATATGTTGTGTAACTAAGCTAAGTTAATTTATTATTGTGATCAAGCACAGTATTGTTTTAATTTTTAATTTCTTATTGCGATTAAGCACAGCACCTGTTTAATTTCTATATCTGTTACAACCAGAAGAGAAACTGATCCAATTAAGCTAAGATCCTCTAACAAGGGTCCAAATAACTTGTTCCAATCAATGGTCGTATTCATTTTAATATTTTAATATTTTTGTGTATATTGAGATGGTATAATAAATTAATGCATTTTTAATCATAGTGTGATTCCTGTTTATACCTAAGCCCTAGGCGCTCCTATTTATCCTCCACTGCTATTACTCCTAGACCTAATAGGGGGTCTTCCTAATAGTGTAGCCGGTATTTAGTCTTAGGCGCTGTCCGCCCTCCCATCCAAAGCCCAAGAGATGCACTCGCCATGTTGCAAAATAATTTATTTTAGGTGAGTTAACGTTTTCGGGGAGTAACCCCCGTCTTTAGACTCCTGTGTGTTTGTTTTCTCACAGGAATCTGAAGACGGGGGTTACTCCCCGAAAACATTAACTCACCTAAAATAAATTATTTCGCAACACGGCGAGTGCATTTCTTGGGCTTTATTCTATACTTTATCTGGATTGCACCCCACATATTGAACCAAGGAACAGTGAGTGCTGATACCTGGGACATTATATATATATATATATACACATACCTACACACACACACGCACATGCACATAAGCACACATACACACACATGTGAAGATCACACCCGTAATAGTAGTAGTAGTAGTAGTAGTTTGTCTAATTTATATATTACCAGTATGTCTGTTATTGTATAGATGCTTCCAGATTACCCATTAATGTCTAATATATGCATATAGAGAGTGATAACATCTAACCTCTAACCTTTTTTCTAAATCCGGTATTTAAATAGATCCATTAGATTACGGTTTTGTAGTATAATCATAAACCCTATGACAACTATTAGGCAAGGGGAGGTACGTACATATGGTCTGGCGTATGAACAAATGAACCCGATCACCAAATGGATTAATAGCAGACCAAGAAGGTGCATGTGCTGACACACGCTATATGTATAGTGAATTTAACTGATTACCTTTTAGTTATAGGGGCTGTTCTTATACATCTAAAACAGATTGTTTTTAGCCAAGGAGTACTAACGGATATACTTCCGTGTACGTCACGCCAAATAGGCTTTGTGTCCTATTAAAGATCCCTACGTCGAATTACTGATGCTCATATTAGCCAATAGTAACGATTCTACAAGGCCTTGATGTAACCACCCCTATAAACGGAGAGCCAACGTCTATCTTATTCTATTATCAAGGTTTCGTGACTGCGCTCCCTGCAAGTGGCAATACGTGATCCATACCAATATTATAATCACAGTACTAGTCCGGCAAAAAGCCTATCACATTGAGCTATCCCAAGTATAATAAGGATCTTATGAGCGTGATAATAAATTTCTTATGTGTATGTGTCATTCGTTTAGAAATAACTAATCACAGTATTACATAAACAGATATTTGTGGAAAAAAATGTGAATTTTAAATAAGTGACCACTGTGAAGATCTATGATAAGGGAATGTGTGTGTTAAGGGAGTGTATAACATTTCAGTGTCTTAATGACATACTTTGTTGTTGTGATGAGAGAGTGGGGTATTAGAAGTGAAAGATTACTTAGGATCTATTAAATGGATAGATTCAAATATTCTGATGCCAAGTGATCCTAAATAATTAAGTGGGGATATATATGTGTTAAGTAGTACCACAAAAAAAAAAAACAACTAAATAATGTGTCTATGTGAACCCATTATTAATTAATAACCTATAATAACATTATCTATGAATGTCAAGTGATAAAATTCTAAACGACTATTGGGTAAAGAAAGCTACAATATAGTGCATAGCTACCCATGATTAAAAATATGTTATATCACTACTAATGGGTGGCCGTGGGAAAAGACTAATGACTATGTTCCTCAATGGAGACTAATGCCTTAGGGGTTATGGATATCTAAATACAGTATGATTATGCCAGTGCATATAGGGGAATATATTAATATCTAACTTTTTTTGAACATTATAAATAAATATCTCTACTACCACTCATGATACAGGAGGCTAATTAAAAGGGATTGTATATAAATGAACTTGTTTTGTATATTAAATGTAACCTACATTTTAAGTATAGACAGGACATATCATGCAAATCATATGTGTATATGTGTGGTGGTAACCTATCACTAACATTGATTCTACCATAGGTCCTTTCCATACCAGTAATAATAACAACCAAATCTTGTCTGTGGTGCATGTTGACAATATGGTGATATGATATACACAAGGAGGTGTACAATATGTCTGAGGAAACAAAATGAAAGTGGTTTTCTTAAAAAGCAGCCATATCTATGTTTTCATTTAACTCTGACAGAAACAAGGTGTCAAATTTGTAAATCCAGTAAGTCTCTCTCTGGCATAGACTCTTAAATCTAATGATACCCTGTTTAAAAGGAATTTTTTCAAGGGGGGTAATCCGAAACTAACAATTATAACCATAATTGCACTGTACATGGTGTCTGGAGACACTGTGTTTGAGGCTGCCCTTATCTACATTCCTAAAGTGTTCATCCCATCTACTTCTCACTTTCCTGATAGTCCTACCTAAATATTGGACCCCACAAGAGCAAGTGAGTAGATATATTACGTAATTAGAACTACAATCTAGTATATCTGTTAATTGATAAGTATATCCTGAAGTAGTAGACGATACACTAGTAACCCCATGGGTGATATACTTAAACATATTACATCTTTTTATTCTGCATCTAAAGGATCCTATCTGTTGATAGCTATTGTGACTAGAAACTCCTGTTTTAGATACTTTTTTAGACATTATGATTTTACTAGGGGCTATTTTTTGTTTAATCGTAGGTGCTCTCCTATATGTGATATTTGGTTGATCTTCCAATAATCCTTTAAGAATGGGGTCTTTCTTTAGAATGTACCAATGTTTGTTAAGTATTCTTCTTATGGCTCTATAATTGGAATTGTAGTTAGTAATAAATTATGTAGTTTTCTGGGGCGTGGCCACACAGCAGACATGGAAGATTGCACTTTTGGGAGATCTCTAAATATTTTTCTACAAATGTCCGATTATTCCTGAAGTTTTAAGCCAATTTACCTCAGACTTATTCTGTACAGATACCTTAATGTGAGGGGACCCTGATCTAAGATGAATTGATCCAGCCTGCTGAAAGCACTACTGAGGACCTGAAATAGAGCTCGCAACTCTTCTCATGCCCGGGTTAGAGTGGAGATATTCTTACTACACATTAAACCCACGCTGCTCTGAATATGGAGGAGGAATATTTGCTAATAAAGGCATTACTCGGCAAGCTAGACCGGCAGATCTTCAACAGTTTCCAGGATCTTACGCATGTTCTTAAGACCACTATGGGAGCAGGAGACAACCACGCATCCAATATGGCGGAGAAAATTGATAGCTGCACGCAAAGCACAGAGCCTCAGCACACCGCAAATACATGCTATCCCATAGCGGACAATTTCGAAAGCCAGCTTACCCGTGACTTCGAGATAGTGGGGCAGCAAAATACTTTTCTGCTGGAGGACGAATGCACCTCTGATGGCTCTGATCCTGTTGCGCAGATTGAGGGACGCTCTGTGGAACTTGTACCACACGGCAGTCGCGCTGATCTACTATTACACCCGGATAACAGTCCCAGCGTCTGGAGCCATTGTGATCAGATAGCGACTAGGCGGGAGAAGAGCTATTCTATATACGGACCTAAGAAGGTTCATTACGCTAATCTGTGGGTTCAGTCAGGTCCGATGTTGTTAGCCGATGCAACCCCAAATAGACTGAGCCACTCTGATCTGATGAAGAAGGGATTAACATCATTCAAGCATTGGGTACTACCTTGTAGCTCACGGCACCCAGACAGTTTTTCAGCTTCTGGAGTGGGATGACTATTGCATACACGGTAGCATATTGTCTCATCCTCAGTTCGCATATAGATATTGTTGCCAGTATATCTGTTTTAACTCACTGTTTGATAGTTAGGTGTATCTCTGCCTGTTTTAGGCCATAATATATGCATCTTCAATATAAAGATTTTTCAGGAGGCACATGGTTGGATATCCCTCAAGATTTGACTGAAACTCATGTTAAGGTCATTGCCCCTTATTTTCAATGTGCTAAAATAACTCACTAGAGTCATAAGGAGCCCTGTGTTTTTATGCTGTTCATCCTAACTCCCTAGACCAATATTATACTTTCGTTCCCTAGCATTGCAGTGTTCCTTATAATATTCTTATGTAAGGGCTAAAAAACATTAGATGCATTATTGGGGCCTTCTGTCTCTTTTAACATTTTTCTCCTGTTTCATGGCAGTCTGTTAGAGGCCTTAGCATTCCCTGGTAGGGACTGTTGTGACCTTTAAAAGGGTATGACTATACTCAAGCATACCTATTCATATGCATAACTAATAGCGGTTAGCTGGGTATATTTCACTTTATCTATTCCTCTCCTTGGGATATAGGATGCTGGAGAATAGTAATTTGTCTTTACTCTCTGCCCACTCTCATTTGCTATATACTTTAGGGTATCTAATGTTACATGGTTTTACTATGGGGCCTAGCTCTCTCATCTGTCATAGAGGATCCATAACAAAAATTGAAGATCACATGTTTGTTTTCTGTGTGCAGAACTACCCATAGGTCTCAAATTAAGATAGGTCTAGGTGAAATAGTTGTATGCTCCTCATCTCTACATACACGAACTAGTGAGCACTGCATTCATACACATAGGGTATATTCCTACTTTTACCTTCAAGTTTACTATCTCCAGAATATGCACAATTTAGTAATTTGAGCTGTAAGTTTTCATTACTTAACCTTTAATTATACACATAGCATTATTATGACCATATTTACACTCTAGCTAGCCCGCATAAAGCCGCACACATCTCCAGCTCCCCTCATAATTACAGATTATTTGCTCCTCACTCACTATTACCCTCTATACCCCCTCCTAATTCACATATACAATATTTCAGGACTTGCTCACACTTCTCTCGCCTCATCCACCACTCACACTAGTACATCCATAATACTATACAGGGAGTGCAGTATTATTAGGCAAGTTGTATTTTTGAGGATTAATTTTATTATTGAACAACAACCATGTTCTCAATGAACCCAAAAAACTCATTAATATCAAAGCTGAATAGTTTTGGAAGTAGTTTTTAGTTTGTTTTTAGTTATAGCTATTTTAGGGGGATATCTGTGTGTGCAGGTGACTATTACTGTGCATAATTATTAGGCAACTTAACAAAAAACAAATATATACCCATTTCAATTATTTATTTTTACCAGTGAAACCAATATAACATCTCAACATTCAGAAATATACATTTCTGACATTCAAAAACAAATCAGTGACCAATATAGCCACCTTTCTTTGCAAGGACACTCAAAAGACTGCCATCCATGGATTCTGTCAGTGTTTTGATCTGTTCACCATCAACATTGCGTGCAGCAGCAACCACAGCCTCCCAGACACTGTTCAGAGAGGTGTACTGTTTTCCCTCCTTGTAAATCTCACATTTGATGATGGACCACAGGTTCTCAATGGGGTTCAGATCAGGTGAACAAGGAGGCCATGTCATTAGATTTTCTTCTTTTATACCCTTTCTTGCCAGCCACGCTGTGGAGTACTTGGACGCGTGTGATGGAGCATTGTCCTGCATGAAAATCATGTTTTTCTTGAAGGATGCAGACTTCTTCCTGTACCACTGCTTGAAGAAGGTGTCTTCCAGAAACTGGCAGTAGGACTGGAAGTTGAGCTTGACTCCATCCTCAACCCGAAAAGGCCCCACAAGCTCATCTTTGATGATACCAGCCCAAACCAGTACTCCACCTCCACCTTGCTGGCGTCTAAGTCAGACTGGAGCTCTCTGCCCTTTACTAATCCAGCCACGGCCCATCCATCTGGCCCATCAAGACTCACTCTCATTTCATCAGTCCATAAAACCTTAGAAAAATCAGTCTTGAGATATTTCTTGGCCCAGTCTTGACGTTTCAGCTTGTGTGTCTTGTTCAGTGATGGTCGTCTTTCAGCCTTTCTTACCTTGGCCATGTCTCTGAGTATTGCACACCTTGTGCTTTTGGGCACTCCAGTGATGTTGCAGCTCTGAAATATGGCCAAACTGGTGGCAAGTGGCATCTTGGCAGCTGCACGCTTGACTTTTCTCAGTTCATGGGCAGTTATTTTGTGCCTTTGTTTTTCCACACGCTTCTTGCGACCCTGTTGACTATTTTGAATGAAACGCTTGATTGTTCAATGATCACGCTTCAGAAGCTTTGCAATTTTAAGAGTGCTGCATCCCTCTGCAAGATATCTCACTATTTTTGACTTTTCTGAGCCTGTCAAGTCCTTCTTTTGACCCATTTTGCCAAAGGAAAGGAAGTTGCCTAATAATTATGCACACCTGATATAGGGTGTTGATGTCATTAGACCACACCCCTTCTCATTACAGAGATGCACATCACCTAATATGCTTAATTGGTAGTAGGCTTTCGAGCCTATACAGCTTGGAGTAAGACAACATGCATAAAGAGGATGATGTGGTCAAAATACTCATTTGCCTAATAATTCTGCACTCCCTGTAGGTTAGAAAGACTAAGCGCTGAGGTAATTGGGACATCCATACCTTTTTAGAGAAATTTATATCTTTAAGCCTTAACGCCCATATCCTTTCATAGTCTTCCCCATCTTAAGTGGCCTATACATCAACCTATGCATATATGGATTGTAATACTATGTCAAGATTGGATGTTTATATATTTGTTTTTTGAGCTTGTGGCTATTTTCTTAGGAAAGGGCCTAAGTGTAGAACTGTCAATGTACCCACCATTTATACTTTATATTATTAATGCCTGACGGTATAACTAATTCTATATCTCTTAAATTGCCCTTGTTTATATATGGCCCCGCCCTCCCACCTTGTCCCTCATTTAAAGTGCGGTGCTTACCCGCTGAATTTCCACCCTCCCCATACTATATATTCATTCATTTGCTTTTTGTAGCTCATAAAGAGCTATTCATCTGACCATCAGTTAGCTTCTATACCCATAGACCATTTGGCCTAGAAATATGTTCTTAACTGGTCAGTCAACTACATTATTGTATCACAAAATCGAGGTTCCATCAGCCTATTAACTGTGTATTTTATATTTGTTGAATTATTTTGCTCAACTATGTTTGTATCTTTCTTTTGTTATCAAAAGGCGGACTATGTTTTTATGTTTGTTACGCAAAACCTCAATAAAAAATATTTAAAAAAAAAAATTATGTAGTTTTCTTCTTAATGATGTTATTATGCATAGTATTTCTCGATGGGGGATGAAGAATCGTCTCTCTCTCTAATTGTCTGGCCCTCAAATATCCTTCTTCTATAAGTGCCAGAGGATAGCCCTTTTCAATAAATCTATTTTTAAAAATAAGAGACTGTTTATCATATGTTTCTAGAAGGGAACAGTTACGCTTAATGCGCCTGAATTGGCTGTACGGTATATTTCTCTTCAAGCTACCTTATTTGATTACTTTGATAGTCTAAAAAAGTATTACTATCAACTAATTTAAAAAAGGTTTTAGATTGTACTGAATTGTTAACATCCCATGTCAGAACTATATCTAAATAGTCAATTTCTTCCGGATGTATTTTATAGGTAAAGGTAAGACCAAAGATGTTGTCATTAAGTTTAGAAGTGAAGTCTATAGCTGAATTAATTGACCCATTCAAAATGATGATCAGGTCATCAATGTATCGGCCATAGAAGACCAGGTTCTCCCTCCAGCCCTGGTAATAGACATATATGTCCTCAAATCTTCCCATAACCAAACTGGCAAAGCTGGGGGCGAACTTGGTCCTCATGGCAGTACCTTTAACCTAAAAATAGTATTTGTCCAGATATTTAAAATAATTGTGTTTAAGTATAAAATCAATTAGTTCAAGGAGATATTCCTTCTGTACCTTGGTCATATACATATCTTCATCCAAATAATCAGACACATAACATACACCTATTTCATAAGAAATATTAGAATATAATGCATTAATGTCACATGTCATCCATAAATAATGGTCACCTCTCTTAATGTCAGTTTTTGAAGTAAATCTGTTGTGTCCCTAATGAATGAAGGAAGTTGCCTTATGTATTTCTGTAAGTAATAATCTACATAAGCTGATAAATGGTCCGTTATGCTGTTAATTCCAGCTATTGCAGTTTGCAAATCCTTGTGGATTTTCGGAAGGTGGTAAAAATACGGAATATTAGGATTTTTTGGAGTTAAATATTGTTTCTCTTTTAAAGTAAGTATACCTTCCTCAAACTCGTAATGGATTATGGAATTTAATTTTTTTGAAAAAGTCAGAGTGGGGTCCTGATCTAATGGTCGATAATATTGGACATCCTTTATTATTCTATCTGCTTCTTTGAGATAGTCCAAATAGTCCTGTATGACTATCCCACACCCTTATCTGCCTGGCGTATGACTATTGATTCGTTGATGGACAAGTTGATGAGGGCTTTTCTTTCATTTGGCTATAAATTGGAAATACCCAAGATATGTTTTGGGATACGGGCTAAATCTTCCAGGACTAATTCTGAAATAAGTCTATAAAAGATCCTTCCTCTCGTGGCGGCATAAAGGACGAAGGTAAACATTTATCAGAATGTATATAACCATCATACAGTTTATGCACTCTATGGTCAATGTCATTATGTATAACTAGACTAGGACATCTTTCATTCATTTGATCAGTTATGATGGGCATACCTTAGTTTTTTTTTGTTGTGGTACTACTTAACACATATATATCCCCACTTAATTATTTAGGATCACTTGGCATCGGAATATTTGAATCTATCCATTTAATATATCCTAAATAATCTTTCACTTCTAATACCCCACTCTCTCATCACAATAACATAGTATGTCATTAGCACACTGAATTGTTTTACACTCCCTTAACACACACATTCCCTTATCATATATCTTCACAGTGGTCACTTATTTTAAATTCACATTCGCCTAGACTTAGAGTTTTGTCGGTAAAGACCTGCGGTGCTAACAAGCCTTTTTTTTCCAGTGCACCCTTAAGACAACGCTGGTATTACGAGTTGTCTAAATGGCTGCGTTAGCCTCAGAAAAGTGAGCGTTTAGCATAATTTAGCGCCACTTCAACCCTCAATACCAGCGTTGCTTATGGTAGCGGTAAGCTGGAAAAACGTGCTCGTGCACAATATCCCCATAGGAAACAATGGAGCTGAGCTGGCTGAAAAAAAAATCTAACACCTGCAAAAAAGCAGCGTTCAGCTCCTAACGCAGCCCCATTGTTTCCTATGGGGAAACACTCTCTAAGTCTACACCTAACACCCTAACATGAACCCCGAGTCTAAACACCCCTAATCTTACACTTATTAACCCCTAATCTGCCGACCCCGCTATCGCTGACACCTACATTATATTATTAACCCCTAATCTGCCGCTCCGGACACCGCCACAACCTACATTATAGCTATGAACCCCTAATCTGCTCTCCCTAACATCGCCGACACCTATATTATATTTATTAACCCCTACTCTGCCCCCCCCCAACGTCGCCACCACCTACCTACACTTATTAACCCCTAATCTACCGACCGGACATCGCCACCACTATAATAAATGTATTAAACCCTAAACCGCAAACACTATAATAAATTGTATTAACCAATAATCTGCCCTCCCTAACATCGTCGCCACCTACCTACAATTATTAACCCCTAAACTCCCGCCCCCAACATCGCCGTTACTATAATAAAGTTATTAACTCCAAAACCTAAGTCTAACCCTAACATCCCCCTAACTTAAATATAATTTAAATTAAACTAAATAAATCTACTATCATTAAATAAATTATTCCTATTTAAAACTAAATCCTTACCTATAAAATAAACCCTAATATAGCTACAATATAACTAATAGTTACATTGTAGCTATTTTAGGATTTATATTTATTTTAAATGCAACTTTGTATTTATTTTAACTAGGTACAATAGCTATTAAATAGTTCATAACTATTTAATAGCTACCTAGTTAAAATAATTACAAAATTACCTGTAAAATAAATCCTAACCTAAGTTACAAATACACTTAACACTACACTATCAATAAATTTATTAAATAAATTACCTACAATTATCTAAACTAAAATACAATTAAATAAACTAAACTATAATACAAAAAAAAAAACACTAAATTACAGAAAATTAAAAAAAATTACAAGAAGTTTAAACTAATTACACCTAATCGAAGCCCCCTAATAAAATAAAAAAGCCCCCCCAAAATAATAAAATGCCCTACCCTATCCTAAATTACAAAGTAATCAGCTCTTTTACCAGTCCTTAAAAGGGCTTTTTGGGGGCATTGCCCCAAAGTAATCAGCTCTTTTACCTGTAAAAAAAAATACAATACCCCCCCCAACATTACAACCCACCACCCACATACCCCTACTCTAAAACCCACCCAAACCCCACTTAAAAAAAACGAATTCTTCATCCAAGCGGGGCAGAAGAGGTCCTCCATCCGGTTGAAGTCTTCATCCAAGCGGGGCAGAAGAGGTCCTCCATCCGGTTGAAGTCTTCATCCAAGCGGGGCAGAAGAGGTCTTCCATCTGATTGAAGTGTTCATCCAAGCGGAATCTTCTATCTTCATCCATCCGGAGTGGAGCTGCAGCATCCTGAAGACCTCCGACGCGGAACATCTTTCCTGGCTGACGACTTCCCGACGAATGACTGAAGACCTCCGACACGGAACATCTATCCTGGCTGACGACTTCCCGACGAATGACGGTTCCTTTAAATGACGTCATCCAAGATGGCGTCCCTCGAATTCCGATTGGCTGATAGGATTCTATCAGCCAATCGGAATTAAGGTAGGAAAAATCTGATTGGCTGATTCAATCAGCCAATCAAATTGAAGTTCAATCCGATTGGCTGATCCAATCAGCCAATTGGATTGACCTCACATTCTATTGGCTGATCGGAACAGCCAATAGAATGCGAGGTCAATCCGATTGGCTGATTAGATCAGCCAATCGGATTGAACTTCAATCTGATTGGCAAATTGAATCAGCCAATCAGATTTTTCATACCTTAATTCCGATTGGCTGATAGAATCCTATCAGCCAATCGGAATACGAGGGACGCCATCTTGGATGACGCAATTTAAAGGAACCATCATTCGTCGGGAAGTCGTCGGTCAGGATGGATGTTCCGTGTCGGAGGTCTTCAGGATGCTGCCGCTCCGCTCCGGATGGAAAAAGATAGAAGATTCCGCTTGGATGAACACTTCAATCGGATGGAAGACCTCTTCTGCCCCACTTGGATGAGGACTTCAACCGGATGGAGGACCTCTTCTGCCCCGCTTGGATGAAGACTTCAACCGAATGGAGGACCTCTTCTGCCCTGCTTGGATGAAGAATTCGGCTCGGCTGAGTGAAGACGACTCAAGGTAGGGAGATCTTTAGGGGGTTAGTGTTAGGTTTTTGTAAGGGGGGTTTGGATGGGTTTTAGAGTAGGAGTATGTGGGTGGTGGGTTGTAATGTAAGGGGGGGTACTGTATTTTTTTACAGGTAAAAGAGCTGTTTACTTTTTTAAAAAAAACCTTTATTGGTAAAAGAGTTGACAATCTGTACATGCATATCAAAACTGTTGTAATATAGTGTCATCTTACATTTATACATGTAATTTTTAACATATCATAACATATTAATCATATATTTGATTATTTAGTGTTAAATGATCGTAGGTAAATCTTTAACTAACGGTGTTAACATCATTTCTAAAATTTGACATATGAACTTTGAAAGAATTTATCAGGCATATAGAAAAGGTAATATTTATCAGGTCTCCAGCTTTTACATTTCACACCGCTGAGAGTGTTTGAGTGCAGAGAAAAAAGACCAAACAGATAGAAATATCAGTGGGAGAATGGAAAGGAAAAGAGAGGGACCAAGGTGACAGGAGGAGGAGGGAGAGGAAAAAAAAAAAAAGGGGGGGGGGGTTACGGGGCCAGGGAGAAAAAAGGCAAACACAATATCTAACATATGTCTAAACTGTGCAGATATTTTAAAGCCCACGTCCCTCCCAGGTCAACAGCATCATTTTGTGTGTGCTTAGTTTACCAATTCTCAAGTAGTGGTATCTCTCTAACCTCAACAGCTCCCTTACTTTAGCCTTCCGTTCAAATATGCTTGGGATGTTTTGTTTTTCCCAGTATAAGGGTATTAGACCTTTTGCAGCATTTAGCATTAAAAGGAAAAGCAAGTACCTATCTTCCCCTACAATCTTGGGCAGCTGGTGATATATTAAATAATTTGGGCTTGGAGGAATAATAACCCCCAGTATTCTGCTCATTTCTCCCAGTGTCACCTCCCAATAGGATCGTATATGTGGGCACGACCACCAAATATGTATGAGGGTACCCTCTTCTCCACATCCTCTCATGCATCCCCCACTAGTCTGCGGATATATTTTTTTAAGTCTTTGGGGGGTTAAGTACCATCTGCTCAATAATTTGTAATGTGATTCCTGTATTCTAGCTGAGACCGACGCCTTCCTTGCCTTCTCAAATATCTTTAGCCACTCTTTATCAGCAATATCTTGTCTCAGGTCTTTCTCAGGTCTTCCTGCCAGGCCTGTGCATAGGTTGGGAGGGAATTCTTGCTCCCCATGACTAAGAGTTTGTAAATTTGTGAAATCAGGTGTGTTGGGTTGTGTGACATAGTACAGAGGGTCTTGAAAGGTGTTCTGCATCTAGTCAAGCCAGCCCTATTCTTGTGTGTACTAAAGTACTAACTTGTGTCTCTCTAAACCACAACGAGAAAAGAGCACTATCCCATTCAATCAGCTCTGGTCGGGTTTTCAGCTTGTCCCGATGTAGGACATTGAGCATCGCTGCATCCATGAGGCTATAGAATTTACTTGGGAAATATGGCCCTATTTTGACTCTTTGGGGGGCTTTTTTATTTTATTGGGGGCTTAGATTAGGTGTAATTAGTTTAAACCATATGTACGTACCTCCCCTTGCCTAATAGTTGTCATAGGGGCTATGATTATACTACAAATCCAGAATCTAATGGATCTATTTAAATACCGGATTTAGAAAGGTTAGATGTTATCACTCTCTATATGCATATATAAGACATTAATGGGTAATCTGGATGTATCTATGCAGTAACAGACATACTTGTAATATATAGATTAGACAAACTACTACTACTACTACTATTACGGGTGTGATCATCACATGTGTGTGTATGTGTGCTTATGTTTATATATATATATATATATATATATATACAGTATATATATATATATATATATATGTGTGTAGGTATGTGTGTACTGTGTATATATATATATATATATATATATAATGTGTTTATTGTGTGTGTGCGTGTACACAATTGACAGGATTAATAATAACAAGATAATTTTAGATGATCTATAAATAAGATTGGATTTATATAAATTTAGTGATTCTAAACTAATGAAAAGAGACACAGTTGTGTTGATATGATATACACATTATGGTATTTAGGCAGTTGTTAAATAATTGTTGTTGTATGTTTTTAGGTTTTAAAGTATGAAATTATGTTAGACATTTAGGGGGGTAGTTATCAACGTGTCTACTTTTCCTGCCATCGCCGGCCCAATACGCCCGCCTAAGCTCGCCTCACATCGCCACCGCGGACCTGCAAAAATTCGCCTAAGTTATCAAAAAGCTGTCAAAAAGCCGCACACCAAGTACGGGGCGATGAGCAGTGGACTGTGAGAGTTATCACTCATCCGATCTCGCTGCTCTTCAGCTTTTTGACAGCTTTCTTGCTAGCCTGTCACTAAGCACCCACACTAACTACACTGTTCTACACCCTATACTGGCACCCCTGGAGCCCCCCACAACTAAATAAAGTTAGTAACCCCTAAACCGCCGCTCCTAGACCCTGCCGCAACTCTTATAAATGTATTAACCCCTAAACCGCCGCTCGTGGACACCGCCGCAACCTACATTATACCTAGTAACCCCTATCCTGCCCCCCCAATACCATCGCCCTCTATAATAAAGTTATTAACCCCTATCCTGACGATCCTGCACCTCGCCGCAACTAAATAAATAGTTTAACCCCTAAACCGCCGCTCCCTGACCCCGCCGCAACCTATATTAAATTTATTAACCCCTAATCTGCCCCCCTACACCGTCGAAACTATAATAAATTTATTAACCCCTATCCTGCCCCCCACTACACCGCCACCACTGTAATAAAATTATTAACCCCTAAACCTAAGTCTAACACTAACCGTAACACCCCCCTAACTTAAATATTAATTAAATAAATCTAAATAATATTTCTATTATGAACTAAATTAATCCTATTTAAAACTAAATATTTACCTTTAAAATAAACCCTAATATAGCTACAATATAAATAATAATTATATTGTAGCTATCTTAGGATTTATATTTATTTTACAGGCATCTTTCAATTTATTTTAACTAGGTACAATAGCTATTAAATAGTTATTAACTATTTAATAGCTTACCTAGCTATAATAAAGAGAAATTAACCTGTAAAATAAAAACTAACCTAAGTTACAATTACACCTAACACTACACTATACTTTAATAAATTATTCCTATTTAAAACTAAATACTTACCTGTAAAATAAACCCTAAGATAGGTACAATGTAATTAATAATTACATTGTAGCTATTTTAGGATTTATATTTATTTTACAGGTAACTTTGTATTTATTTTAGCTAGTTAGAATAGTTATTAAATAGTTATTAATTATTTAATAACTACCTAGCTAAACGAAATACAAAATTACCTGTAAAATAAATCCTAACCTAAGTTACAATTAAACGTAACACTACACTATCATTAAATTAATTAAATAAATTAACTACAAATAACTACAATTAAATACAATTACATAAACTAACTAAAGTACAAAAAATAAAAAAAGCTAAGTTACAAAAAATTAAAAAATAAGTTACAAACATTTAAAAAATATTACAACAATTTTAAGCTACTTACACCTAATCTAAGCCCCTAATAAAATAACAAAGCCCCCCAAAATAAAAAAAATGCCCTACCCTATTCTAAATTAAAAAGTTCAAAGCTCTTTTACCTTACCAGCCCTTAAAAGGGCCTTTCGTGGGGCATGCCCCAAAAAATTCAGCTCTTTTGCCTGTAAAAGAAAAATACAACCCCCCCCAACATTAAAACCCACCACCCACATACCCCTAATCTAACCCAAACCCCCCTTAAAAAAAACTAACACTAATCCCCTGAAGATCATCCTACCTTGAGTCGTCTTCACTCAGCCGAGCAGCGATGGAACTGAAGAGGACATCCGGAGCGGCAGAAGTCATCATCCAAGGGGCGCTGAAGAAATCTTCCATCCGATGAAGTGATCCTCCAAGCGGCATTGAAGAAGTCTTCGATCCGGGCGATGTCATCTTCCAAGCGGGGTCTTCAATCTTCTTCTTCAGGATCCATCTTCATTCCGCCGACGCGGAACATCCTTCTTTCCCGACGGACTACCGACGAATGAAGGCTCCTTTAAGGGACGTCATCCAAGATGGCGTCCCTTCAATTCCGATTGGCTGATAGGATTCTATCAGCCAATCGGAATTAAGGTAGGAAAAATCTGATTGGCTGATTGAATCAGCCAATCAGATTGAGCTTGCATTCTATTGGCTGATCGGAACAGCCAATAGAATGCGAGCTCAATCTGATTGGCTGATTGGATCAGCCAATCGGATTGAACTTCAATCTGATTGGCTGATTCAATCAGCCAATCAGATTTTTCCTACCTTAATTCCGATTGGCTGATAGAATCCTATCAGCCAATCGGAATTGAAGGGACGCCATCTTGGATGACGTCCCTTAAAGGAGCCTTCATTCATCGGTAGTCCGTCGGGAAAGAAGGATGTTGCGCGTCGGCGGAATGAAGATGGATCCTGAAGAAGAAGATTGAAGACCCCGCTTGGAAGATGACATCGCCCGGATCGAAGACTTCTTCAGCGCCGCTTGGAGGATCACTTCATCGGATGGAAGATTTCTTCAGCGCCCCTTGGATGATGACTTCTGCCGCTCCGGATCTCCTCTTCAGTTCCATCGCTGCTCGGCTGAGTGAAGACGACTCAAGCTAAGGTGATCTTCAGGGGGGTAGTGTTAGGTTTTTTTTTAAGGGGGGTTTGGGTTAGATTAGGGGTATGTGGGTGGTGGGTTTTAATGTTGGGGGGGTTGTATTTTTCTTTTACAGGCAAAAGAGCTGAATTTTTTGGGGCATGCCCCACGAAAGGCCCTTTTAAGGGCTGGTAAGGTAAAAGAGCTTTGAACTTTTTTAATTTAGAATAGGGTAGGGCATTTTTTTATTTTGGGGGGCTTTGTTATTTTATTAGGGGGCTTAGATTAGGTGTAAGTAGCTTAAAATTGTTGTAATATTTTTTAAATGTTTGTAACTTATTTTTTTTATTTTTTGTAACTCAGCTTTTTTTATTTTTTGTACTTTAGTTAGTTTATGTAATTGTATTTAATTGCAGTTATTTGTAGTTAATTTATTTAATTTATTTAATGATAGTGTAGTGTTAGGTTTAATTGTAACTTAGGTTAGGATTTATTTTACAGGTAATTTTGTATTTCTTTTAGCTAGGTAGTTATTAAATAGTTAATAACTATTTAATAACTATTCTAACTAGCTAAAATAAATACAAAGTTACCTGTAAAATAAATATAAATCGTGTGCGGAATATCTGGAGTGACGTAAGAATCAATCTGTGCCGGACTGAGTCCGGCGGATCGAAGCTTACGTCACAAAATTCTACTTTTGCCTGTCTCTAGCCTTTGATAACTAAGGTGAATCAGCCTCGCCACAAATACGCTGTGGAATTCCAGAGTATTTGAGGTTGACGGCTTGATAACCTCCCCCCTTAGGGTTTGCTACACCCACATTATCACTAATTGGGATTAGTTAAACATACACACACCTGAGGAGGTGTGTCAGGGTTTAGAAGATTAGGATTGGTCATTTGTTGTATAAAAGCCAGAACTCTCATTTAGTGAACAGAAGCCTGATGAAACAGACAGAGGTCTGAGAAACGCGTTGCTATCTGTGATTTTAATATGAGTCATATGTTTGACATCTGTTTTTATAATTATCATTAAATATTGGAATTTTTTAACTACTTTTGAGAGTCTGAGCTTATTTTACCTATTGAGGACACCTGGGAGACCGGTACCCATATTGAACCAGTGAGCTGGGACACTGCAAGTTCCCAGAGTGTTTGACTCAGCACAACTGGTTTCTGCTCCATTTGTCATTTACATAGTCCATCTTGTATCAACATTATCTCACTAGGAGGCGCCTTTGTCTTGTGATTATTGTTCACAGAGAAAGTTTGTATCTAGATCTACAGACACCAGCATTGATAAGCTCATAATATTGGTGTATAAAATAAAGTAATTGGACTTTTCCTACTTCAAGATGTTTCACAAACACCTTTAATTGCAAGGACTATTTTTCTTTGTGTGTAAACATGTATTTCCCCTGCAAATCTCATCCCAGCTATCTCTAGAATAACTAAAATTAGTTCCAATCAGAGAGAAAGCAGGAAGCTGGTAGGACATGACTCTTCCCTGCTTGATGAGCAGATTTTTACTTTGGTAAAACACTGAACTTTTTTTTACAAAAAATGTAAAATAACTAAACTAGACACACATGAACGCCTGTTGTGTAATGTCAAGATACAGGGTGTTCATACTTTGTTTTTAACTCACATGGTACATAGCCAGATTTAGCTTCAGTTCCTCGCCCCTCCTCCCCCCTTAAGTCTCACCCACTTAAAGTGATGGCAAATCCTAGTGTTGTCTTTGCCGCACTGAGCTCCTTTGGCAGCCCACGGCAGAACGCTATTTTGCTGAGAGGTGACACCAAGGCACCAAGCAGGAGAGCCCGCACAGCTATTAGCTAAGAGGTGGAATTGTCACCTCTCAGCAAAATAGCACTCTGCTGTTGGCTGCCTGAGGCGCTCAGCATGGCGAACGCTTCAAACAGGAACTTTCAGCATGAAGAATTTTATACTTCATGAATTAAAGTCCCCTTTATTTGTTCCAATGGTAAATCCTAGCGTTTCACAAACAATAGAATTTACCATTAATTTAAGGTGCAATAGTCCTATTTCTGCCGAAGGGAATTAAATAACCCCAAAGCAAGCCACAAAGAAATGTGTGCGGGGGGATCACACAGCAGGACTGACAGGCTTGAATTTAGTGACTTGTAGGAAGTGTTACTGCCCATTACTAGAGGATCTCCCTATCCCTCTAACCAGAATGTGCTCCAGCTCCTACCACCAGCAGCTGCAGTGTTTACTGAAGCATTTCTGTCCAGGGGGTAACTTAGTTCCGCCTGCAAAAATAGTGCAGGAACTCCGTTCCTATGAGTTCCTACTGGATTTGACCCCTGTATACAGTATGTTTTAGATTAATCCAATCTTTAAAACTTGGATTCAAGGACAGATTGTGGTCTATAAATACAAGGACAACAATATTTTTTATTTATTTGATTTTTTTTAAGGAAGGACAAGAAAGAGATATACATCTGCTTAAAGAAAATTCTCTACTATGTTAAATCATTTTATTATTGCATTATTGCCGGCATATAACTGAGTGCTCCCCTGCAAAGGAATTAAACACATAGCCCATCCTCCTAATGCTCTCTCTACTGTACCTCAGCTTAATTATTTTTCTCCAAAGTTTATTTTGGAGAAGGCCTGTAGAGCATTTTATTTGTGTAGTATTTATTAGTGCAGCATTTTTTAGATATCACTGTGTGAACTCTGCAAAAATAATCATGGATTACATTGTTAAGTCCTCTCCTGAGCAGCAATGCACTACTGGGAGCTAGCTGAGCACACCTGACGAGTCAATGACAAGAGATGCATGTGTGTAACTGCCAGACACCAGCTAGTTTCTAGCAGCACACTGTTGCTGTTTAGAGTATGTACATATTCTTTTCAACAAAGGATATCAAGAGAACAAAGTAAATTTGTTAATAGAGATTCATTTAAAAGTCTCTTAAAATAAAATGCTCTACCTGAATCATGCAAGCTTCATTTTGACGTTCCTATTTCTTTAATCATTGATTAGGAATTATAATTACATTTCCAGCTCTCAACATTAAAGTGATGGTAAAAGAATGTTGCAATGAAAAATACATTAGTTTGCAACTAAAACCACATAATTACTTTTTAAAAAAGTGTATAAATATTTTTTAATAAAATATTTTCTAATCCTAATTGGTATTGTCTGTTCCTCCGCTCCTTTTCATTTCCTCTTTTGGCTGGTCTGTGATGTATAGAGCAGTCACACCCACTCTCTACATATACTTTCTAAGCACTTTAAAGAGGCTGGACTTCAAGATTGTCATATGACCCACACGCTGATTGGATGTTCACTAGAATTGTCATAAAAAAAAAAAAGAGTTAGCCAGGGACAACACAATCAGAGCAGTTACCTTGACCTCTTATGCCAAACATAACGAGATCCCATCTGTCCTCATAGGGACGGATGCCGAAAAGGCATTCGACCATATCAATTGGAACTTTCTCAAAGAAACATTATCATCACAAGGATTTGACACCAAAATGATACAGCGTATAAGTCTACATTCCCACCCCACGGCTAGAGTTAAGGCAAATGGAGTTCTATAAGATCCCTTTAACATCAATAATGGGACTAGGCAGGGCTGCCCCCTCTCTCCAATATTGTTTATTCTTACTATGGAGGTCTTGGCAGCACATATCAGACAGGATAAAGAAATAAAAGGAATTCCCATTGGCCCACACAGCTTTAAGATTGCTATGTAAGCAGATGACATCTTATTCTCACTTGCAAATCCCCTCTCTAGCATCCCAGAGGTATTGAAGCAAATAGATACTTTCGGCAGATTCTCTAATTTTCTAGTTAATAAACATAAATCAGAAATACTAAACATATCGCTCCAAGTGCCACCTTCCATTCCATACAGGATATTTGCCCCCTAAAACTTCAAGAAAAATCCCTGAAATATCTAGGCATCCAAATTTCCCCTAATATGACACAGCTCTTCGATGAGAACTACTTGGCACTGTCTCGCAAAATACAAGTGGACTTCAATACATGGGCAAATAAACCGATTACTTGGTGGGGGAGAACTCATTATGTTAAAATGACTGTCTTGCCCAGGATCTTGTATGTGTTTCAAACCCTCCCAATTCCAGCACCTAGATGGTTTATTGCACAAATACAAAAATATATAAATCTATTTATTTGGGGGAAAATCAAACCCAGGGTAAACAGAGACAGCTTATACAGAGCATACGGAAATGGGGGACTGGGTCTACCATTTATATCAGACTACCTAGATGCTATAATATTACAAAGGGTGATAGACTGGAATAGATCCATAGATTCCAAAGCGTGGGTGGCAATAGATTCAAACATCCTCAAAGCTCCAGATGTGGGAGCTCTCTGTTGGGTCCCCAAAGACCTTAGACCGCCCCAGTGTGCGGAATTGGCAATACATCGTCGAGTGTTTGAATCTTTGGACTCGATCATAAAAAAGAAAAAACACATTTTGAGCATTCGCTCACCACTGTTTCCAGTCCCGAGAAATGCTGAGTTAATAGGAGGGTTGGATAGGGATCAGAGGAGATTAACAGAGTGGGACTATTCTACTCCACTAAGAGAATTCTCTATACAAGGAAAGCTTAAGAAGAGAGAGGAATTGGCACATATAATGAGAGGCAGTTACACTGGCTGGCTAAAGTATTCACAATTGGCTCACTTTGTACACACTTCACCTTTCAGACAGGACTATATGAGAGAACTCACTCCATTTGAGAACTACTGTTCCACTAAAGGAATGCTAAGACATTCATTGTCCTTAGCAAGGAAAATGATACAAAGTGAACAGGCTCTACAACTCCCCTCATACACACATCACTGGCACACCGACCTAGAAACTGATATACAGGGAGATTAATGGCAATCCTCAACCTCACCTCAAGCATTGGAACTTAATTTTAAAGTACTATCACGCTGGTACCTCACCCTGGTGAGGTTACAATCTATTTACCCCAAAACATCGGGGAAGTGCTGGCGGGGCTGTGAGGCAAGAGGTACCTACCTTCACATGTGGTGGAACTGCCCCAAGGTCCAACCCTTGTGGAGAGCGATAGAGGGTTATCTCTGATTGCTTTTGGGCGGAGATTTCTCTCTGACACCTAGAATTGCTTTGTTGAACGACCTGCCGAGATTCCCATGTAAACTTAGACTCGCTTTACTTCAGATAGGCTTGACAGGAGCTAAAGCACTAATAGCGCTACATTGGAAGACTCCCCACACACCGACATTGACAAATTGGACTGACAAAGTAGCAGACTTATTAATCTTGGAAGAATATGGTTATGCCAAAAGGGGAAAACTACATTTACTAGCTGACATAAGATTCCTGTGGGAAGACGGTGTGAGACGTTTATATCCTGTTCACGTGAATGTTAATTCTAGAACTACCGACTGACCAGAGATGGCCGGAATCTACTCTGTCCTGTTCTGTCCCTCTTTTCTTTTCCCTCTTTTTCTCCATCCTCTTAGGGGTCCAAGAGAACCAAATAGGGAGAGATGGATATTGCTCAGTTTCTCATGAGAGGAGTTAAGTACAGACGTATAGACTACATAAATCTTCATTATATTTCCCTAAGGATATAGAAACATACTCAAAATATATTGTTAGCGGCTGACAAGTATTTTTATTTTTATTTTTTCTTTAGATTTGCTGTGTATATTGTTAAGGTTTGTTTATTTCAAATAGGATACCACCTAACCAGGTATTGGCTTAGTCTCAAAACTAAAACTATGGACAACGGTATATAATCAGCCTCCCGGGTTATGGTCAGGTCAAGACTTCTGTGTCAATGCTGTTTCAACAACTTGTATTCGAAATGCAAAAGTATAACATGTAAAGTGCATTGTAAAATATTTATATAAAACAATAAAACTGAAGTACGGTTTCTATAAAAAACAAAAACTTTAATTCTTTCATGATTTACAATTTTACTGGGATCAGTACAAATCCACCTTTTCACCCCCCATGTTATAGATGATCAAGCATGGGAGCCCTCCGTCCTTCCACCCGTACACTCAATTCTGAGTTTCTATATGTTCTTTGTTTATTTGGGTTAAGAAGTAATCTGTATCATCTATAATCTAAAAAGAAGAATCTAGATAATAGTAGAATCTGGAAGCATTGACCGAAAAGTTTATTGTGTTCTGTTATTTTGTTTACTTTGCACAATTCTCACTAATATTATTGATACGATTGTTATCAGATATCATAGAAGAATGTATAAACCTATAAGAATTGTATTATCTTTAATGCTTGCATTCTTGTAATTTGAAAAACTTAATAAAAACATCAATAAATAAAAAAAACAAAAAAAACAATAAAACTGTTTAAAAAAATAAAATAATAATAATCCAAGTGAGCCGGCATAACATTGCAATAGAAGCATTACTATATGCACTAATTTAACCCTTTAACAGATGGATTAAAAACAGAAAAGGTACACATATACACCTAGATTACGAGTTTTGCGTTAGAGGCTATGCGGTGCTAACGAGCAGTTTATGCTCACCGCTCACTTACAGACAGCGCTGGTATTACAGGTTTTTACAAACCCGGCGTTAGACAAAAAGTGAGCGTTGAGTAAAATTTTGCTCCACATCTCACTCCAATACCAGCGCTGCTTACGTTAGCAGTGAGCTGGTGAAACGTGCTTGTGCATGATTTCCCCATAGGAATCAACGGGGAGAGCCGGCTGAAAAAAAGTCTAACACCTGCAAAAAAGCAGCGTTTAGCTCATAACGCATCCCCATTGATTCCTAAACCTAAGTCTAACCCCAACCCTAACCCCCCCTAACTAAAATATAATTTAAATAAATCTAAATAAAATTACTATCATTAACTAAATTATTCCTATTCAACACTAAATAAATACCTGTAAAATAAACCCTAAGCTAGCTACAATATAACTAACTAGTACTAAAGCCCGTGTATACGGGCCATTTTTTGCAGTACAGCGGTCCCACCCCTTGCTCTCTCCCCCCTCTCTTTTGCTCTCTCTTCCCCCCTCTCTTTTGCTTTCTCTCCCCCCTCTATTTTGCTTTTTCTCCCCCTCTCCTTTACTCTCTCTCTCCCCTCTTTTGCTCTCTCTCTCCCCTCTTTGGCTCTCTCCCTGCTTTCTTTTGCTCTCCCTCCCCCCTCTTTTGTTCTCTCCCCCCTCTTTGGCTCTCCCCCCCCTCTTTGGCTCTCCCCCCCTTTGGCTCTCTCTCCCCCCTCTTTGGCTCTCTCTCCCCCCTCTTTGGCTCTCTCTCCCCCCTCTTTGGCTCTCTCTCCTCTTTGTCTCTCTCTCTCTCCCCCCTCTTTGGCTCTCCCCCCCCTTTGACTCTCCCCCCCCTTTGGCTCTCTCCCCCCCCTTTGACTCTCCCCCCCTCTTTGGCTCTCTCCCCCCCCTTTGGCTCTCTCTCCACCCTCTTTGGCTCTCTCCCCTCTTTTGCTCTCTCTCCTCTTTGGCTCTCTTTCCTCTTTGGCTCTCCCCCCCTTTGGCTCCCCCCCTTTGGCTCCCCCCCCTTTGGCTCTCTCCCCCCTCTTTTGTTCTCTCCCCCCTCTTTGGCTCTCTCCCCCCCTCTTTGGCTCTCCCCCCCTCTTTGGCTCTCTCTCCCCCCCTCTTTGGCTCTCTCCCCTCTTTTGCTCTCTCTCCTCTTTTTCTCTCTTTCCTCTTTGGCTCTCTCTCTCCCCCCTCTTTGGCTCTCCCCCCTTTGGCTCTCCCCCCCCCTTTGGCTCTCTTCCCCCCTCTTTGGCTTTCTCCCCCTCTCTTTGGCTCTCCCCCCCCCCTTTGGCTCTCCCCCCTCTTTGGCTCCCCCCCCCCCTCTTTGGCTCTCTCCCCCCCTCTTTGGCTCTCTCTCCCCCCTCTTTGGCTCTCTCCCCTCTTTGGCTCTCTTTCCTCTTTGGCTCTCTATCTCCCCCCTCTTTGGCTCTGCCCCCCCCTTTGGCTCTCTCTCCCCCCTCTTTGGCTCTCCCCCCTCTTTTGCTCTCTCTCCTCTTTGGCTCTCTCGCCTCTTTGGCTCTCTTTCCTCTTTGGCTCTCTCTCCTCTTTGGCTCTCTTTCCTCTTTGGCTCTCTCTCTCCCCCCTCTTTGGCTCTCTCCCCCCCCTCTTTGGCCCTTCTCCCCCCCTCTCCTGCTCCCTCTCTGGCTCTGTCTTCATTGAAAGCCTTTGCCTCTCTGGCCACGCCCCCATCGCGGCACCCCGCCCGGCCACGTCCGATCGCTGCGACACCCGCCCGGCCACGGCCCTCGCAATGCCTGGCTATGCCCCTCGCGATGCCCTGTCACGCCCCCATCGCAACGCTCCCGTCGGCCACGCTCCCTGACACTCCGCTTCAGCCTTACTCTGTGCTGAGTGTCAGGATCCAAATGGTCAGGTATGTTTGTCACGTGCAGTCTCTACTGCGTATGACTGCATCTGACAAACATACTTGGCCATTTATTATATAGGATAGTTACATTGTAGCTATCTTAGGGTTTGTTTTTATTTTACAGGCAAGTTTGTATTTATTTTAACTAGGTACAATAGTTACTAAATAGTTATTAACTATTTAATAAACTATCTAGCTAACATAAAGACAAATTTACCTGTAAAATAAAACCTAACCTAAGTTACACTAACACCTAACACAACACTATAATTACATTAATTCCCTAAATTAAATACAATTAAATACAATTAAATAAAATTAGCTAAAGTACAAAAACAAACAAACAAACAGTAAATTAAAGAAAATAATAAACAAATTACAAGATTTTTAAAGTAATTACCCTAACAAAATAAAAAAGCCCCCCCAAAATAAAAAGCCCTACCCTACACTAAATTACAAATAGCCCTTAAAAGGGCCTTTTGCGGGGCATTGCCCCAAAGTAATCAGCTCTTTTACCTGTAAAAAAATTTACAATTCCCCCCCCAATAGGGTTGCCACCTTTTGCCCAGAAGATTCCTGGACACTTTCTAAATAGGGGTGGAGGGGGCGTGGCTTAGGGGCGTGGCTTTGCGCAGCCTCAAATTCAATATGAAATCAAATTTATATATATAATATAATATATATATATATATATATGTATATAATATATATATAATAAACAGTATATATATAATATATATATAATATAAAGTATATATTATATATATATATATATAATATACAGTATATATGTATATAATATATATATATATATAATATACAGTACATATATATATATATAATATATATAATATACAGTATATATATATATATATATATATAATATATATATATATATATATATAATATACAGTCTATATATCTATAATATATATATATATACTGTATATATATATATTATAATATGTATATATAATATATATATATATACATATATATATATATATATATATGAAGAATGTTGCAAGAGACACCATCTTTGTTTTGGGCAAATACATTAATGTTTAACTTATCATATTTAATAGTAGCACTATCTAAAAGCAACATATTTTGATATAATAAGGGATGTGCAGTGCGTTCCAAATTTAAAACGTTTTGTTTGAAAAAGTCTTCCAATTACTTTCGCCTTATCCGTTTGTTGAACATTTGTTTCAATGTTTAGCGCTCTTCATATAGTATTGTTCTCACTTGTTAATTGTTATTAGTAAATATTAAAATTGCAAAGACAAAAAAGCTAATTTTGTATAATCCTAAATTAGTCAAGGGGTCATTTTAAATTTGTTACCAAAAACAAATTGCCACCTCCTATAAGAAATTCATGCATTCTAAGTAACAACTGTGGAAAGTCTGGCCTGCAGGCTGCTACCCACGAGCACGCACCTCTGCTCACTCACTGTCTTCTTGTCTCCTGTCCTGAGTCCTTACACAATCTTTGCACGCAGTGCAGGCTCAGCGCAGCGATGGACATGGACATGGAAGTGACGTCACGTGAACCTCCCTCCTCCTCCTCCCTCCTCCTCCCTCACTCCAGACAGCGCAGGTTCCGTCTCTCCTCCCACCGGGTTATGAGCTCCTCTGGCCAGCTGTTTTTTTTTAATCTGCGGTCAGTCCTGTGCCAGCCCCAGGGGAGCTCTTAGCCCGGGGCAATTGACAGTATTTCCGGGGCAAGGGACATACAGTCCCAGACCGGGACTGTCCCGGTGAAACCGGGGCAGGTGGCAACCCTACCCCCCAATCAGCCAATAGGATTGAGCTGGCATTCTATTGGCTGCTCCAATCAGCCAATAGAATGCCAGCTCAATCCTATTGGCTGATTGCATCAGCCAATGTGATTTTTTGTACCTTAATTCCAATTGGCTGATAGAATTCTATCAGCCAATCGGAATTGAAGGGACGCCATCTTGGATGACGTCACTTAAAGGTACCTTTATTCTTCAGTCGCCGTGGAAAGAAGAGGATGCTCCACGTCGGATGTCTTGAAGATCGACCTGCTCCGCGCCGGATGGATGAAGATAGAAGATGCCGTCTGGATGAAGACTTCTGCCCATCTGGAGGACCACTTCGCCCGGCTTGGATGAAGACTTCTCCAGGCTTCGTTGAGGACTTCGGATTGGTTGGATGAAGACTTCTCCCGGTAAGGTGATCTTCAAGGGGTTAGTGTTAGGTTTTTTAAGGTGGTATTGGGTGGGTTTCAGAGTAGGGTTGGTTGTGTGGGTGGTGGGTTTTAATGTTGGGGGGATTTGTAATTTTTTTTACAGGTAAAAGTGCTGATTACTTTGGGGCAGTGCCCCGCAAAAGGCCCTTTTAAGGGCTATTTGTAATTTAGTGTAGGGTAGGGCTTTTTTTATTTTGGGGGGCTTTTTTATTTTGTTAGGGGGATTAGATTAGGTGTAATTACTTTACAAATCTTGTAATTTGTTTATTATTTTCTGTAATTTAGTGGGAGTTTTTTGTACTTTAGCTAATTGTATTTAATTGTATTTAATTGTATTTAATTTAGGGAATTAATTTAATTATAGTGTAGTGTTAGGTGTTAGTATAACTTAGGTTAGGTTTTATTTTACAGGTCAATTTGTCTTTATTTTAGCTAGGTAGTTTATTAAATAGTTAATAACTATTTAGTAACTATTCTACCTAGTTAAAATAAATACAAACTTGCCTGTAAAATAAAAATAAACCCTAAGCTAGCTACAATGTAACTATTAGTTATATTGTAGCTAGATTATGGTTTATTTTATAGGTAAGTATTTAGTTTTAAATAGGAATAATTTAGTTAATTATAGTAATTTTTATGTAGGTTTCTTTTAATTATATTTAAGTTAGGGGGTGTTAGGGTTAGACTTAGATTTAGGGGTTAATAATTTTAATATAGTGGTGGCGACGTTGGGGGCGGCAGATTAGGGGTTAATAAATGTAGGTAGGTGGCGGCGATGTTAGGAACGGCAGATTAGAGGTTAATAAAATTTAACTAGTGTTTGCGAGGCAGGAGTGCGGCGGTTTAGGGGTTAATATATTTATTATAGTGGTGGCGATGTCCGGTTCAGCATATTAGGGGTTAAAAAATGTATAGTGTTTGCGATGTGGGAGGGCCTCGGTTTAGGGGTTAATAGGTAGTTTATGGGTGTTAGTGTACTTTTTAGCACTTTAGTTAAGAGTTTTATGCTACGGCGTTGTAGTGTAAAACTCTTAACTACTGACTTTAAAATGCTGTATTAGTCTTGACAGGAGAGGGTGTACTGCTCACTTTTTGTCAGACTCGTAATACCGGGGCTATGCAAGTCCCATTGAAAAAATAGGATACGCAATTTACATAAGTGGATTTGTGGTATTTCCAAATCTGGCCAAAAAAGTGAGCGGTACACCTGTACCTGTAAGGCTTGTAATACCAGCGGGCGTTAAAATGCAGTGTTAGGACCAGCCAACGCTGCTTTTTAAGTCTAACGCAAAACTCGTAAACTATTTTACACTACCAGAGGACAGTACCACAGGATATAAGCCACTTGCAAGTTATTTGTAATGTCTACTCTCACATTTCAGGAAGCAGAGAAAGTAGAAATTACAATAACTAGTAAAGCCAATAAAATTAGCTAACTAAAATAAAGTGTCTGTTTCTTTTGCATGATGTACCGAGTCCACGGATTCATCCTAACTTGTGGGATATTGTCCTTCCTGACAGGAAGTAGCAAAGAGAGCACCACAGCAGAGCTGTCTATATAGCTCCCCCTTAACTCCACCCCCCAGTCATTCTCTTTGATGGCTCTAAGCAGGAAGAGTAAAGAGAAGAGGTGTTAAACTGTTAGTTTTATTTTATCTTCAATCAAGTGTTTGTTATTTTTAAATGGTTCCGGTGTTGTACTATTTACTCTCAGGCAGGACATAGATGAAGATTTCTGCCTGGAGGATGATGATCTTAGCATTTGTAACTAAGGTCCACTGCTGTTCCCACATGAGCTGAGGAGTACAGGAAAACTTCAGTGTGAGGAACGGTTTCTTGCTATACAGCAATGAGGTATGTTCAGTCATATTTTCTGCAGAGACTGTGTTAACTCAGAAAGGCTGACAGTGTCCCCATTAGGGGAAGGGTAAGCAGTAATCCTAGTGTTATCAGAGGTTTTTACTAGCTTGCATAAAGTGTTAATTATTTTGTGGGCACTCAGTTTGTTATGTGAAATTTGGGACAAACGTTTTTGTGTCTGGGAGTAACATTTTCTGTTTTATGGGACATTTGCTTGAGGGTTCTTTGGGGTTGTTTATAACCCACATGGCTTTCAGGCAGGGTTTGTTAGTTTTGTGTAGGCCCCAGCAACATTGAGTGAGCTGGGCGGGGCCTACATTTACAAGCAGCAAGCAACTTCTCCTGAGGTCCTGAGAGTCTTCTGGGGGACTAATTGAAGCTTTAAACCCCATATTATCACTTCCTAAGGGCAGGTAGGGCCCCAGCAGAGCTGTGGCAAGGTGCTAATAGGGGTTTTAACCGGTTTTAGACACTTATCAATCCGTTTTTTTTCATTTGGGGGTCTATTGCTTTGTTACTTGTGGTGCAATCCTTCTAAAGCTTAGTGGTTACACTGTTAAAATTTCAGAAAAATTGAAGCAATTTTAACCTGTTTTGCAGTTTGTGTATGCCTTTTTTTTCTCTTAAAGGCACAGTACTGTTTTTGCAAATTGTGTTTTTTTCATTAAATAAAGTGTTTTCCAAGCTTGCTTGCTTTATTACTAGTCTGTTAAACATGTCTGACACTGAGGAAACTCATTGTTCAATTTGTTTAAAAGCCATTGTGGAACCCCCTCTTAGAATGTGTCCCACTTGTACTGATATGTTTATAAATTGCAAGCAGCATATTTTGACTTATAAAAGTTTGGCATTAGATGATTCTCCGACAGAAGGAAATCAGGTTTTGCCATCTAGTTCTCCCCAAGTGTCACAACCAGTAACGCCCGCACAAGCGACGCCAAGTACTTCTAGTGCGTCTAATTCTTTCACCTTGCAAGATATGGCTTCAGTTATGAATACTACCCTCACAGAGGTTTTATCTAAGCTGCCTGGGTTGCAAGGGAAGCGCAGTAGCTCTGGGTTAAGAACAAATGCTGAGCCTTCTAACGCTTTAGTAGCCGTATCCGATATTCCCTCACAATGTTCTGAGGTAGGGATGAGGGATTTGCTGTCTGAGGGAGAGATTTCTGATTTAGGAAAGATGTTCCCTCAGACAGATTCAGATATGACGGCATTTAAATTTAAGCTAGAGCACCTCCGCTTATTGCTCAGGGAGGTTTTAGCTACTCTGTATGATTGTGACCCTATTGTAGTTCCAGAGAAATTGTGTAAAATGGACAAATATTTAGAGGTTCCTGTTTACACTGATGTGTTTCCGGTCCCTAAGAGGATTTCAGACATTGTTACTAAGGAGTGGGATAAACCAGGTATTCCGTTCTCTCCCCCTCCTGTTTTTAAGAAAATGTTTCCCATTTCTGACACCATAACGGACTCATGGCAGACGGTCCCTAAGGTGGAGGGAGCTATTTCTACCCTGGCTAAGCGTACAACTATACCTATTGAAGACAGTTGTGCTTTCATTGATCCTATGGATAAAAAATTAGAGGGTCTCCTAAAGAAAATTTTTGTTCATCAAGTTTTCTTCTTCAACCTATAGCATGCATTGTTCCTGTAACCACTGCAGCTGCCTTTTGGTTTGAGGCTCTAGAAGAGGCTCTTCAGATGGAGACCCCACTAGATGATATTTTGGACAGAATTAAGGCTCTTAAGTTGGCTAATTCTTTTATTACAGACGCCGCTTTTCATCTTGCTAAATTAGCGGCTAAGAATTCAGGTTTTGCCATTTTAGCGCGTAGAGCGTTATGGCTTAAGTCCTGGTCAGCTGATGTGTCATCTAAATCTAAGCTTTTGTCCATCCCTTTCAAAGGTAAGACCCTATTTGGGCCTGCATTGAAAGAGATCATTTCAGACATTACTGGAGGGAAAGGTCATACCCTCCCTCAGGAGGGATTGGAGAAAGGATTATCAGCTAGTTCCCTAAAGGGACAGATATCTGCTCTGTCTATTTTGTTGCACAAGCGTCTGGCAGATGTTCCAGATGTTCGGGCTTTTTGTCAGGCTTTAGTTAGAATTAAGCCTGTGTTTAAACCTATTGCTCCGCCATGGAGTCTGAATTTAGTTCTTAGAGTTCTTCAGGGGGTTCCGTTTGAACCCATGCATTCCATACCATGCATTCCATAGATATTAAGCTTTTATCTTGGAAAGTTTTGTTAGTTGTTATCTCTTCAGCTCAAAGAGTTTCTGAACAATCTGCATTACAATGTGACTCTCCTTATCTTGTGTTCCATGCTGATAAGGTGGTTTTGCGTGCCAAGCCTGGGTTCCTACATAAGGTTGTTACTAACAGGAATATCAATCCAGAAATTGTTGTTCCTTCTCTGTGTCCTAATCCTTCTTGTAAGAAGGAACGTCTGTTGCACAACTTGGACGTGGTTCGTGCTTTGAAATTTTATTTGCAGGCAACCAAAGATTTTCGTCAAACATCTTCTTTGTTTGTTGTCTATTCTGGAAAGCGTAGGGGTCAAAAGGCTGCGGCGACTTCTCTTTCCTTTTGGCTGAAAAGCATCATCCGTTTGGCTTATGAGACTGCTGGACAGCAGCCTCCTGAAAGGATTACAGCTCATTCTACTAGAGCGGTAGCTTCCACATGGGCTTTTAAAAATGATGCTTCTGTTGAACAGATTTGTAAGGCTTCATACCTTTTCAAAATGTTATAAATTTGATACTTTTGCTTCTTTGGAGGCTATTTTTGGGAGAAAGGTTTTGCAAGCAGTGGTGACTTCTGTTTAGGTTCCTGTCTTGTCCCTCCCTTCATCCGTGTCCTAAAGCTTTGGTATTGGTATCCCACAAGTTAGGATGAATCCGTGGACTCGGTACATCATGTAAAAGAAAACAAAATTTATGCTTACCTGATAAATTTCTTTCTTTTGCGATGTATCGAGTCCACGGCCCGTCCTGTCTATTCAAGACAGATAGTATTTTTTTATGTAAACTTCAGTCACCTCTGCACCTTATAGTTTCTCCTTTTCTTCCTTGACCTTCGGTCAAATGACTGGGGGGTGGAGTTAAGGGGGGAGCTATATAGACAGCTCTGCTGTGGTGCTCTCTTTGCTACTTCCTATCAGGAAGGACAATATCCCACAAGTTAGGATGAATTCGTGGACTCGGTACATCGCAAAAGAAAGAAATTTATCAGGTAAGCATAAATTTTGGTTTTTCTGCTACGTTGTTTTTCTGTACATGATTCAGATAGAGCATGCAATTTTAAAAAACTTTACAATTTAACAAAACGTGCATAGCCTTTTAATATTTATACTGAGTCACCAGCTCCTACTGAGCATGTGCAAGAATTTACAGAATATATGTATATGCATTTGTGATTGGCTGATGGCTGTCACATGATACAGGCGGAGTGAAAATAGGCATAACTTTGAAATTTGTCAGAAAACAAATCTACTAATCATTTGAAGATCAGACTAAGTGCTATTGCATTGTCTTGTTATCATGCATTTGTTGATTATGCAAATTGTCTGTGTTTACTGGTCCTTTAAACACTCTATCATTCTTTTGAAAGAAGGGCATTTGCACATCCGCAATATATAATGTTATGTAAAAGAAGGACCAGTCTGCTTTTTTATGTCCCTTTTAATGTGTTTCCAATTTTACCTGCTGGAATGTATTACATTGTTTACAAAAAGCTCCTTTACCTTTATTTTATTTCTTTTGTAATAGTTGATTTGCCTGTTGTATCTGTTTCTATACTTAATATTTCAGTTGTTTCCTTCTCTTGATATTCTTTGTTGAAGGAGCAGCCATGCACTACTGGGAGATAACACTTTGGGTAAGCCAATGTCAAAAGGCATATACAGGGAGTGCAGAATTATTAGGCAAGTTGTATTTTTGAGGATTAATTTTATTATTGAACAACAACCATGTTCTCAATGAACCCAAAAAACTCATTAATATCAAAGCTGAATAGTTTTGGAAGTAGTTTTTAGTTTGTTTTTAGTTATAGCTATTTTAGGGAGATATCTGTGTGTGCAGGTGACTATTACTGTGCATAATTATTAGGCAACTTAACAAAAAACAAATATATACCCATTTCAATTATTTATTTTTACCAGTGAAACCAATATAACATCTCAACATTCACAAATATACATTTCTGACATTCAAAAACAAAACAAAAACAAATCAGTGACCAATATAGCCACCTTTCTTTGCAAGGACACTCAAAAGCCTGCCATCCATGGATTCTGTCAGTGTTTTGATCTGTTCACCATCAACATTGCGTGCAGCAGCAACCACAGCCTCCCAGACACTGTTCAGAGAGGTGTACTGTTTTCCCTCCTTGTAAATCTCACATTTGATGATGGACCACAGGTTCTCAATGGGGTTCAGATCAGGTGAACAAGGAGGCCATGTCATTAGATTTTCTTCTTTTATACCCTTTCTTGCCAGCCACGCTGTGGAGTACTTGGACGCGTGTTATGGAGCATTGTCCTGCATGAAAATCATGTTTTTCTTGAAGGATGCAGACTTCTTCCTGTACCACTGCTTGAAGAAGGTGTCTTCCAGAAACTGGCAGTAGTACTGGGAGTTGAGCTTGACTCCATCCTCAACCCGAAAAGGCCCCACAAGCTCATCTTTGATGATACCAGCCCAAACCAGTACTCCACCTCCACCTTGCTGGCGTCTGAGTCGGACTGGAGCTCTCTGCCCTTTACCAATCCAGCCACGGGCCCATCCATCTGGCCCATCAAGACTCACTCTCATTTCATCAGTCCATAAAACCTTAGAAAAATCAGTCTTGAGATATTTCTTGGCCCAGTCTTGACGTTTCAGCTTGTGTGTCTTGTTCAGTGGTGGTCGTCTTTCAGCCTTTCTTACCTTGGCCATGTCTCTGAGTATTGCACACCTTGTGCTTTTGGGCACTCCAGTGATGTTGCAGCTCTGAAATATGGCCAAACTGGTGGCAAGTGGCATCTTGGCAGCTGCACGCTTGACTTTTCTCAGTTCATGGGCAGTTATTTTGTGCCTTGGTTTTTCCACACGCTTCTTGCGACCCTGTTGACTATTTTGAATGAAACGCTTGATTGTTCGATGATCACGCTTCAGAAGCTTTGCAATTTTAAGAGTGCTGCATCCCTCTGCAAGATATCTCACTATTTTTGACTTTTCTGAGCCTGTCAAGTCCTTCTTTTGACCCATTTTGCCAAAGGAAAGGAAGTTGCCTAATAATTATGCACACCTGATATAGGGTGTTGATGTCATTAGACCACACCCCTTCTCATTACAGAGATGCACATCACCTAATATGCTTAATTGGTAGTAGGCTTTCGAGCCTATACAGCTTGGAGTAAGACAACATGCATAAAGAGGATGATGTGGTCAAAATACTCATTTGCCTAATAATTCTGCACTCCCTGTATGTGCCCCAATCAGAAACTAGCTCCCAGAATTGCAATGTTATACCTAGGTTCGCTGACTCCCCTCACAGCAGCGAAGATTCACACTCCCCATGGAGACTTCTGAGCTGCTCGGCTGACTCCCCACACAGCCCCTTCACACGCCCCACAGAGTTAACAAGTCTAATGTTAGTAGTGTTCCCTACACTGAATATTTTGTTATTGTCTCCTTTCTTTGATGATATTGCGCTAGGAGGCGCCTCTGTTTGTTTCCTTCTTCTCTAGGAACACCATTCATTAAGGGACACTAAAGTCAAAATTAAACTTTCATGTCTCAAATAGAGCATGCAATTTTAAGTAACTTTCTAATTAACTCCTGTTATAAATTTTTCTTCCTTCTTTTGGTATCTTTATTTGAAAAGCAGGAAGGTATGCTTAAGAGCCGGCCCATTTTTGGTTCAGAACCTGGGTTGCACTTGCTTATTGGTGACTAAATATAGCCACCAATCAGCAAGCACTAACCAGGGTGCTGAACCAAAAATGGGCCGGCTCATTAGCTTATATTTAAACTTTTTCAAACAAAGATACCAAGAGAACAAAGAAAAATGGATAATAGAAGTAATTAGAAAGTTGTTTAAAATTGCATGCTTTATCCAAATCCCTTTAATATTTCATGTCGGGTATAGTGCACTTAAATGGACACTGTACCCAAATTTTTTCTTTTGTGATTCAGATAGAGCATGCAATTTGAAGCAACTTTCTAATGTACTCCTATTATTAAATTTTCTTAATTCTCTTGGCATGTTTATTTGAAAAGCAAGAATTTAAGTTTAGATGCCGGCCCATTTTTGGTGAACAACCTGGGTTGTCTTTGCTGATTGGGCAGCACCAATAAACAATTGCTGTCCATGGTTCTGAACCACAAATTTGCTGGCTCCTCAGCTTAGATGCCTTCTTTTTCAAATAAAGATATCAAGAGAATGAAGAAAAATTGATAATAGAAGTAAATTAGAAAGTTGCTTAAAATGGCATGCTCTATCTGAATCACAAAAGAAAAAAAATTGGGTACAGTGTCCCTTTAAGAAAACGTGATCTGGTATGCACGGCTGTCATTTTGGTTGATGTCTACTGGGTTCTCTAGTGAATGCTCACCTGTGGTGAATAATGGGAAAAGAGAACTTATATTCTTGTTAAAGGTTAATAATATATCATACAAATGTTTAAGGCAACCGTAAAGGTTAAGGTTTCAAAATTGTATAGGCTAAATTTCAGAACATTGTTTTTGGGGGGTTTTCCCATAAAATATAAAGGAGGGGAAAGCAGGTTAGGAGGAAGGAAGGTATGAAAGAGAAAAAACAAAAGAAAATTAAAAACCACAGAAATATAGTGTAGTTATTTGAAAAAAAAAAAAACAATCACTGGTTTGGAACACTATTGAGTTGGGTGTTGTCTAAACAAGCAGATAGATTTTATTTTCTCAAATAACTAAGTTGATATAGTCAACAATGTAAAGGATGTTGCTATCACAAATAATTTGTAAAATTAGAACAATAATATTGAAAGAAAGAATTGATTTAATAGCGCATTGTTTCGTTAACTTGATACATTATTTTAACAAAATAATCAACCATGCTCACATACAAATTAAATACACTTGAGCAATAGTAGTTACAACTAGATTGTATAAGTGTTACTATTTGTTAAGTGGATACTTTTAAATTGAATGTACATTTTAATGAATGAGTGCCCGGTTTTTAAAAATACTGTTAAAAACAGGGATATTCATTAAAATTTACATTGAAGTGTTTTTATTAAAATACTTACTTTTTTTTTTTTTTAGGAAACCCAGACCGACTATCCTCCGTCCGCAGCTCCTGCTGTACTTAGCATATTGATGATGAAACCGGATTCCTCCAATCGTTGCATGGCCTCACGAGCTGGACGCCTCGGGGTGCAAGCCATGATCGGAGGAAACCAGTTTCGCCATTGCTGTGCCAGTACAGAGGATCTGCGGGCGGAGATTCGCCGGTCTGGGTTTCCTAAAGAAAAATGTAAGTATTTAAAAAAAATGCTGCAATGTAAAGTTTAATGAATGAAAATGCTCCTATTTTTAATAGTCTTTTTAAAAAAAAATGGGCACTCATTCATTCAAATTTACATTCACTTTAATACAGTTCTATGAAGCTTTAACTGCTATTTCTTATGGTTGTAATATTACCTGTTCCAGAATTGTCCAGATTACTCTTAATTGCAGGACTGTTGGCATAATATGTATAATTTAAATTCCTACAATCTGGGAGCTACATTAATCTTAGTTTTATATCATCCTGTGGCACCTGCCTGTTGTACAAATTACAATGCTTCTGCTATAATCTTCCACCCACATGTTTATTAAGAGACAGTTGAATAAAGCATTGTGCAACCACTATCACAAGTAGATTAAAAGAGACGTAACACACCCTTCCTAATCCACCACCTATGCACATTATTCAATATAGCCGACCAGGCACACCCTTTTCTCTCCTCAATGTTAGAAGCCCATATCACAGTTATCCCTAAACCGGGCAAACCCACTGACTCCCCTGCCAATTTCCGCCCTATCTCGCTCTTAAACACTGACATCAAGCTGTTTGCAAAACTCATCGCCCTAAGAATCAACAAACTGCTACCCCAATTGATCCACCTGAATCAGGTGGGATTTGTACCTCGCCGAGAGGCGAGGGACAACACTACTAAGATTCTTAATCTCCTTGAATATGCTCAAACTCATACTATCCCTTCTATCTTCCTGGCCATCGATGCCGAAAAGGCGTTCGATATACTAGATTGGCTATTCTTAAAACTTACATTAGCACGATTTGGAATTGGAGATAAGCTTATAGGGAAAATTTTTGCCTTATATCATTCACCTAAAGCCCGTATTAAATTAAATGATTCTATATCAGACCCTTTCCCCATCCTTAACGGCACAAGACAGGGCTGCCCGCTTTCCCCTCTGCTATTCGTATTGGCCATGGAGGTTCTAGCTGCTAACGTTAGGAATAATTCAGGAGTAAAGGGGTTCCAAGTAGGTGACACTCAATACAAAACAACGTTGTATGCTGACGATGTTCTTTTTACCCTAACCTCACCCTTAGAATCGCTCTCCTTCTTAATACCTGAAATAGAGAGATATAGTTCCCTATCTAATTTTAAAATTAATATGTTAAAGTCAGAGTTTTTAAGTGTGGGACTTCCAGATCAAAAAGCTACCCAAATCACAGAGCAATATCTATTCCGACAGGAGCATACCTCTATCAAATACCTGGGAATTCAAATCTCACACACACACGATTCCTTATTCCACTTGAATTATCTCTCCCTCTTCGACTCGGTGAAGGCAGAATTGAAAGGTTGGCAGGGCAAATGCTTATCTTGGCTCGGTAGAGCGCATGCTTTCAAGATGAGTATCTTGCCCCGCTTCCTCTATTTATTTCAGACGGTCCCTACCCACCTCCCCCAGCATTATATAAGTGCAGCACAAAAATTAGTCAATGCTTTTTTGTGGGCACATCAACACCCCAGGATAGCAAAAGCTACACTTTATAGGCCACGTCACAGAGGAGGACTTGGAATACCCAACCTCTTGTTTTATCAACAAGCGGCCTTTCTCACCAGATTAATAGACTGGTGCAAAAATGTGCAAGACAAAGAATGGGTGAAGCTTGAGCATGATTTAGCTGGCTCAAAAAGTCTAGGCACACAATGTTGGCTCCACAAACACGACAGAGCTATGTTGACATCCCCCACCTCCCTGATAAAAGACACTTTTTTAACATGGGACTGCCTTACAAAATCCCTGAAGGGGGTATCCACAATACCTTCTCCATTAACCCCTCTATGTCACAATAAGACCTTCCCACCTTGCCAACAGGTATGGGCAAATGACACATATGGCATTTCAGCGGGACTACCCTGTCTTTCCCTGCTGGAGGGGGGCAATGTATTACCTAGATCCACTTTAGTAGAGAGAAGTATTCCATACTTCAACAAATGGTTTGAATACTTTCAAATGTCACATTTTATCTCACATCATGTAGACAGGACTAACATAGTTAGGAGCTTAAACCCTTTTGAAGCACTTTGCTGGTCCACGCAGTCAACGAAAGGTGCACTCTCTATGACATATAAAATTTTAACGACCATCCACTCTAGAAACCTCCCATCATACACCCGAACCTGGGAAACAGAACTAGGTCTCAGTATCTCACCTGAGACATGGGACTGTATTTTCCAACACATGGGGAAAGCGCCATCCTCAATGAGCATAACCGAGACAAACATGAAACTACTATGTAGGTGGTACCTATACCCGAGTAGGCTGGCCAAAATCTACAGACTCTCTGACCCTCTGTGCTGGAGAGGCTGTGAACAGGTAGGATCACTATATCATATATGGTGGGACTGCCCAGTCCTCCAGCCCTTCTGGAAAAATACACACTCTGAGATCCAAAAAGCCCTCGCACACGAGATCCCTTTTGACCCTCTTACTCTGCTATTCAACAAACCCCCACGAATTAAATGTAAATATAAATCCAAGTTACTATATATTATGCTTAGCAGTGCAAAACAACTAGTGCCGAGACTATGGAAACAGAAAGCTGTCCCGACTACAAAAGAATGGGCACAACAGGTTTCACTTCTACTATCCCTTGAAAAATACCACTACACTCAAACCAACAGACTTGACTTCTACTGTGCAATGTCCTTCTATTGGGAGACCTATATTCATGGGATTGAAGGGACAACTTATTGAGTAATTTTGCCACCTTATAACTCTTACTAGGTGGTAGGTCCTGAGGGACATTTAGATATCTGGGCTGCGCTCATGAATGAGCCCCATCCCTGTTATATTCCAGGATTCTAGATGACACTACATATCACGACCCATGTCTTGCGCTATACCCTATAATGCAACTCTTACCTCATAAAATATTACGAGTTACGTAACATGTTTTATTTTATTTGCCTTCTTTTCCTTTTTGTACTTTTCTTTTCTCTCCCTTTGTTCAATGTTATTTGATTGGTTGTATAAAAAAAAAACTACAAGCTTTGGACTATGCAGATAGCCTGTCTATCTTCTCCTGGACATTCTGATTCTCTGACATATCTAAAAATTGATGATAGAAGTATTAAGATATATTTACTAATGTCCGGAGGAACTGGTTGTTTGTATTAATGTTAAACATGACAGGATTGTATGTTTCCATAACTTTTTTGCCAATAAAGCTTGTTTAAAAAAAAAAAAAAAAAAAAAAAAAAAAAAAAAAGAGACGTAACACTCCCATGATTGTCCGCGACGTACATTTCACTAAATAATTCCTCAGTGTGGAGGAGCTAGGTACTTTCTGATGTGCTATTTATGCTTTAACAAATCCCTCCTCTGTTGTTGGAATAGGTCAAATTAACATCACACGACTGACCTCTGATAGGTGCTTTACACTTGTCTATCATCCTTGATCATGTGGATTTGTGATGTTTACCACCTATCAGGGCTTAGTTGATTATACAGTAAATTCTTATTTGAAGATCATTGTTTACAAAATCCATGCTGTCAAATTGTATTTAACTGTACTCTGTGGTCTTGGCCGATTGAACATGTCTATAGTTGGCATTGCTCAATTGTGGTATCGCCTCTTAAAGTTATTTATAACGTACTATAATTTGATCAATTTCCAGCATGTTATTGCTACTCCTTAACTTCTGGTTCATTTACACATAGGTTTTGCTAGAGATTAATATGTTGAATTTAGCTTGGTTAAAGAGATATTATTAGAGAGTGCCAAAAATGTGGCCAACTTGCTGAATGTACATATTTTCAGTTTTTACAACTTTTTAGTTGATTCTTAAAGGGACACTGAACGCAAATTTTTTCTTTTGTGATTCAGATAGAGCATGCAATTTTAAGCAACTTTCTAATTTATTCCTATTATCATTTTTTCTTCTTCCTTCTCTTGCTATCTTTATTTGAAAAAGAAGGCATCTACGCTTTTTTTTTGGTTTAGAACTGTGGACAGAACTTTTTTATTGTTGGATGAATTTATCCACCAATCAGCAGGGACAACCCAGGTTGTTCACAAAAAAATGGGCCGGCATCTAAACTTACATTCTTGCATTTCAAATAAAGATAGCAAGAGAACAAAGAAAATTTGATAATAGGAGTAAATTAGAAAGTTGCTTAAAATTTCATGCTCTACCTGTATTAACAATACAGGTGTTTAAAAAGTAATAGATAAGGATCATAATTGTGTTAAATATATTACTCATAAAATACTCTCATGGCATTTATAGGTTTATTATGGGGATCATTTCTTGTGTGTACTAGTATATCACTTATAAATGATATCATATAAGTAAAAAAAATAGGGAGTCTGTGCGTGTTATTTTTTAAAGAGTCGCCTCCTAGTGCAATATCATCAAAGAAAAGAGACAGACGAGAGAAGTTATGGTGAATTATTTTGCTTCAAAAATTATTAGAAGAGTGAGTAAAATTAAATAAATAAATTATATACCTGTCAATAATAAAGTGTTAGGTAATTAAAAAAATCTAATAGGACGATACTAATGTATCAAACATAATGGAATTTATGACTTGAGCAAAGATTGATAGCAATATGAGTGTGACCAGTCACTTGTTTGGCACAGAAAGGGTTAACAGACCCTTTCCACCTTAAAGGGACAGTCAAGTCCAAAAAACACTTTAATGTTTCAAATAGGACATGTAATTTTAAACAACTTTTTAATTTTGTTCTCTTGGTATTCTTAGTTGAAAGCTAAACCTAGGAAGGCTCATATGATAATTTCTAAGGCCGCCTCTTATCACATGCTTTTTTCTTTGCTTTTCATAACAGGGGAGAGCTAGTTCATGTAAACCATATAGATAACATTGTGATCACACTCGTGGCTTGTGGCAGACACTGCACTAATTGGCTAAAATGAAAGTCAATAGATAATAAATACAATGTCATGTGATCAGGGGGCTGTCAGAAGATGCTTAGATACAAGGTAATCCCAGAGGTAAAAAGTATATTAATATAACAGTGTTGGTTATGCAAAACTGGGGAATGGGTAATAACATAATTTATGCTTACCTGATAAATTCCTTTCTCCTGTAGTGTAGTCAGTCCACGGGTCATCATTACTTATGGGATATTAACTCCTCCCCAACAGGAAGTGCAAGAGGATCACCCAAGCAGAGCTGCCATATAGCTCCTCCCCTCTACGTCACACCCAGTCATTCGACCGAGAACCAAACGAGAAAGGAGAAACTATAGGGTGCAGTGGTGACTGGAGTATAATTTAAAAATTTAGACCTGCCTTAAAAAACAGGGCGGGCCGTGGACTGACTACACTACAGGAGAAAGGAATTTATCAGGTAAGCATAAATTATGTTTTCTCCTGGTAAGTGTAGTCAGTCCACGGGTCATCATTACTTATGGGATACCAATACCAAAGCTAAGTACACAGATGACGGGAGGGACAGGCAGGATCTCTATACGGAAGGAACCACTGCCTGAAGAACCTTTCTCCCAAAAACAGCCTCCGAAGAAGCAAAAGTGTCAAATTTGTAAAATTTGGAAAAAGTATGAAGAGAAGACCAAGTTGCAGCCTTGCAAATCTGTTCAACAGAGGCCTCGTTCTTAAAGGCCCAAGTGGAAGCCACAGCTCTAGTAGAATGAGCTGTAATCCTTTCAGGAGGTTGCTGTCCAGCAGTCTCATAGGCCAAGCGTATTATGCTACGAAGCCAAAAGGATAGAGAGGTAGCAGATGCTTTTTGACCTCTCCTCTGTCCAGAATAAACAACAAACAGGGAAGAGGTTTGGCGAAAATCTTTAGTTGCCTGTAAATAAAATTTCAGGGCACGGACTACATCTAGATTGTGCAGAAGTCGTTCCTTCTTTGAAGAAGGGTTAGGACACAATGATGGAACAACAATCTCTTGATTGATATTCTTGTTAGTGACTACCTTAGGTAAGAACCCAGGTTTAGTACGCAGAACTACCTTATCTGAGTGAAAAATCAGATACGGAGAATCACAATGTAAGGCTGATAACTCAGAGACTCTACGAGCCGAGGAAATAGTCATTAAAAACAGAACTTTCCAAGATAACAGCTTGATATCAATGGAATGAAGGGGTTCAAACGGAACACCCTGTAAAACGTTAAGAACTAAGTTTAAGCTCCACGGTGGAGCTACAGTCTTAAACACAGGCTTAATTCTAGCCAAAGCCTGACAAAAAGCCTGAACGTCTGGAACTTCTGACAGACGTTTGTGTAGAAGGATGGACAGAGCTGAGATCTGTCCCTTTAAAGAACTTGCAGATAAACCCTTTTCTAAACCTTCTTGTAGAAAAGACAATATCCTGGGAATCCTAACCTTACTCCATGAGTAACCCTTGGATTCGCACCAGTGTAAGTATTTACGCCATATCTTATGGTAAATCTTCCTGGTAACAGGTTTCCTAGCCTGTATTAAGGTATCAATTACTGGCTCCGAAAATCCACGCTTTGATAAAATTAAGCGTTCAATTTCCATGCAGTCAGCTTCAGAGAAATTAGATTTTGATGTTTGAAAGGACCCTGAATTAGAAGGTCCTGTCTCAGAGGCAGAGACCAAGGTGGACAGGATGACATGTCCACTAGATCTGCATACCAGGTCCTGCGTGGCCACGCAGGCGCTATTAGAATCACTGATGCTTTCTCCTGTTTGATCCTGGCAATCAAACGAGGAAGCATCGGGAAGGGTGGAAACACATAAGCCATCCTGAAGGTCCAAGGTGCTGTCAAGGCATCTATCAGGACCGCTCCCGGGTCCCTGGACCTGGACCCGTAACAAGGAAGCTTGGCGTTCCGGTGAGACGCCATGAGATCCATATCTGGTTTGCCCCAACGTCGAAGTATTTGGGCAAAGACCTCCGGATGAAGTTCCCACTCCCCCGGATGAAAAGTCTGGCGACTTAGGAAATTAGCCTCCCAGTTCTCCACTCCTGGGATGTGGATCGCTGATAGGTGGCAAGAGTGAGACTCTGCCCAGCGAATTATCTTTGATACTTCCATCATCGCTAAGGAACTTCTTGTCCCCCCCTGATGGTTGATGTAAGTCACAGTCGTGATGTTGTCCGACTGAAACCTGATGAACCTCAGGGTTGCTAACTGAGGCCAAGCCAGAAGGGCATTGAGAACTGCTCTCAATTCCAGAATGTTTATTGGAAGGAGACTCTCCTCTTGAGTCCATGATCCCTGAGCCTTCAGGGAATTCCAGACAGCGCTCCAACCTAGTAGGCTGGCGTCTGTAGTTACAATTGTCCAGTCTGGTCTGCTGAAGGGCATCCCCCTGGACAGATGTGGCCGAGAAAGCCACCATAGAAAAGAATCTCTGGTCTCTTGATCCAGATTCAGCGTAGGGGACAAATCTGAATAATCCCCATTCCACTGACTTAGCATGCACAATTGCAGCGGTCTGAGGTGCAGGCGTGCAAAAGGAACTATGTCCACTGCCGCTACCATTAAGCCGATTACCTCCATGCATTGAGCCACTGACGGGTGTTGAATGGAATGAAGGGCACGGCAAGCATTTAGAAGCTTTGTTAACCTGTCCTCTGTCAGGTAAATTTTCATTTCTACAGAATCTATAAGAGTCCCCAAGAAGGGAACTCTTGTGAGTGGTAAGAGAGAACTCTTCTCCTTGTTTACTTTCCACCCATGCAACCTTAGAAATGCCAGTACTAACTCTGTATGAGACTTGGCAGTTTGAAAGCTTGACGCTTGTATCAGAATCTCGTCTAGGTACGGAGCTACCGAAATTCCTCGCGGTCTTAGTACTGCCAGAAGAGAGCCCAGAACCTTTGTAAAGATTCTTGGAGCCGTAGCCAACCCGAAGGGAAGAGCTACAAACTGGTAATGTCTGTCTAGGAAGGCAAACCTTAGATACCGGTAATGCTCTCTGTGAATCGGTATGTGAAGGTAAGCATCCTTTAAATCCACTGTGGTCATGTACTGACCTCTTTGGATCATGGGTAAGATTGTCCGAATAGTTTCCATCTTGAATGATGGAACTCTTAGGAATTTGTTTAGGATCTTTAAATCCAATATTGGTCTGAAGGTTCCCTCTTTTTTGGGAACCACAAACAGATTTGAGTAAAACCCTTGTCCGTGTTCCGACCGCGGAACTGGGTGGATCACTCCCATTAGTAAAAGGTCTTGTACACAGCGTAGAAACGCCTCTTTCTTTATCTGGTTTGTTGACAACCTTGAAAGGTGAAATCTCCCTTGTGGAGGAGAAGCTTTGAAGTCCAGAAGATATCCCTGAGATATGATCTCCAACGCCCAGGGATCCTGGACATCTCTTGCCCAAGCCTGGGCGAAGAGAGAGAGTCTGCCCCCCACTAGATCCGTTTCCGGATCGGGGGCCCTCACTTCATGCTGTCTTAGGGGCAGCAGCAGGTTTTCTGGCCTGCTTGCCCTTGTTCCAGGCCTGGTTAGGTTTCCAGCCCTGTCTGTAGCGAGCAACAGCTCCTTCCTGTTTTGGAGCAGAGGAAGTTGAAGCTGCTCCTGCCTTGAAGTTACGAAAGGCACGAAAATTAGACTGTCTAGCCCTGGGTTTGGCTCTGTCTTGAGGCAGGGCATGGCCTTTACCTCCCGTAATATCAGCGATAATTTATTTCAAACCGGGCCCGAATAAAGTCTGCCCCTTGAAAGGTATGTTAAGTAATTTCAATTTAGAAGTTACATCAGCTGACCAGGATTTTAGCCACAGCGCTCTGCGCGCCTGAATGGCGAATCCGGAATTCTTAGCCGTAAGTTTAGTTAAGTGTACTACGGCATCAGAAATAAATGAATTAGCTAGCTTAAGGGTTTTAAGCTTGTGTGTAATCTCATCTAATGGAGCTGAGTTAAGGGTCTCTTCCAGAGACTCAAACCAAAATGCTGCCGCAGCCGTGACAGGCGCAATGCATGCAAGGGGTTGTAATATAAAACCTTGTTGGACAAACATTTTCTTAAGGTAACCCTCTAACTTTTTATCCATTGGATCTGAAAAGGCACAGCTATCCTCCACCGGGATAGTGGTACGCTTAGCTAAAGTAGAAACTGCTCCCTCCACCTTAGGGACCGTTTGCCATAAGTCCCGTGTGGTGGCGTCTATTGGAAACATTTTTCTGAATATAGGAGGGGGTGAGAAAGGCACACCGGGTCTATCCCACTCCTTAGTAATAATTTCAGTAAGTCTCTTAGGTATAGGAAAAACGTCAGTACTCGTCGGTACTGCAAAATATTTATCCAACCTACACATTTTCTCTGGGATTGCAACTGTGTTACAATCATTCAGAGCCGCTAACACCTCCCCTAGCAATACACGGAGGTTTTCCAGCTTAAACTTAAAATTTGAAATGTCTGAATCCAGTTTATTTGGATCAGATCCATCACCCGCAGAATGAAGCTCTCCGTCCTCATGCTCCGCCAATTGTGACGCAGTATCAGACATGGCCCTAGCATTATCAGTATACTCTGTTCTCATCCCAGAGTGATCTCGTTTACCTCTAAGTTCTGGCAATTTAGACAAAACTTCAGTCATAACATTAGCCATGTCTTGTAGAGTGATTTGTAATGGCCGCCCTGATGTACTTGGCGTTACAATATCACGCACCTCCTGAGCGGGAGATGCAGGTACTGACACGTGAGGCAAGTTAGTCGGCATAACTTCCCCCTCGTTGTCTGGTGAATGTTGCTTAACATGTACAGATTGACTTTTATTTAAAGTAGCATCAATGCAATTAGTACATAAATTTCTATTGGGCTCCACCTTGGCTTTTGAACATATTGCACAAAGAGATTCCTCTGTGTCAGACATGTTTAAACAAACTAGCAATTAGACTAGCAAGCTTGGAATACTTTTCAACTAAATTTACAAGCAATATGTAAAAACGTTAATGTGCCTTTAAGAAGCACACAAAAACTGTCACAGTTGAATAACAATGAACCGGATTAGTTATAGAAACCAAATTTAGCAAAGGATTGCACTCATTAGCAATGGATGATTAACCCTTAATATCAGAAAAAACGTATAACAATTGAAAATATAAGCGTTTTTATCACAGTCAAGCACAGTCTCACGGGTCTGCTGTGAGTGATTACCTCCCTCAAAACTAGTTTTGAAGACCCCTGAGCTCTGTGGAGACGTCCTGGATCATGCAGGGAGAAAAAGACAGACTGTGACTGAATTTCTGATGCGTAGTAAAAGCGCCAAAATAGGCCCCTCCCACTCACACTACAACAGTGAGGGAAGCTCAGTAAACTGTTTTAATTTAAAACAAACGACAGCCATGTGGAAAATAAAGCCCAAAACAATTTTCACCAAGTACCTCAGATAATTAAACGATTTAACATGCCAGTAAACGTTTAAAATCTAATATATGAAATGTCATTAAAAAGCCTGCTGCTAGTCGCTCACACTGCAAGTTAGGCTAAAAATTATATGCATACAGTATTTTCCCAGTGAAGTGCCATTCCCCAGAAATACTTAAGTGTAAACATATATACATATCAGCCTGATACCAGTTGCTACTACTGCATTTAAGGCTGTACTTACATTATATCGGTATTAGCAGTATTTTCTCAGTCAATTCCATTCCTTAGAAAATAATATACTGCAACATACCTCTTTGCAGGTGAACCTGCCCGCTGTCCCGTGATCTGAAGTTACCTTACTCCTCAGAATGGCCGAGAACAGCAAACGGATCTTAGTTACGTCCGCTAAGATCATATACAAAAACTCAGGTAGATTCTTCTTCAAATTCTGCCTGAGAAGGAAACAACACACTCCGGTGCCGTTTAAAATAACAAACTTTTGATTGAAGATATAAAAAACTAAGTTTAATCACCACAGTCCTCTCACACATCCTATCTATTAGTTGGGTGCAAGAGAATGACTGGGTGTGACGTAGAGGGGTGGAGCTATATGGCAGCTCTGCTTGGGTGATCCTCTTGCACTTCCTGTTAGGGAGGAGTTAATATCCCATAAGTAATGATGACCCGTGGACTGACTACACTTAACAGGAGAAAAAGGAATTATCTATCTTTTTAAACAACAAAAATTCTGGTGTTGACTGTCCCTTTAACCAATTTGTCACAGTCTAGCCACTCCAGGCAAGTCTGTGACTTAGTCTGTTCTAGACCTAGAAAAAAATCCCTAAACTTCCCTTTAATTCTATCCACACTAACCTATCTCTAAGCTTCCACCACTTAAGATTTATTATATGGGAAATTTTTGAGGAAAAACCAGACTAACAAATTAAAATCCAAGAATACAATTTAGCAAAAATGAATCTACCCCCCCCCCACAGTATTAATACTACAAGTCGCTTTCATTAACGTGGTTCAAATATTAGACAAAGGCAAAACTTAATAACTAATATTTATTATTTGCAAAAAACAAGTCACAGTGCACACAAGGAGAACCTAATATCTTAATCCGATGAATATAGTTTCTGCTTCCAGGGAAATGGAAATTGAAAAATATGGCCAGACACTCCGCAATGAACAGCTTACCATGTAGAATGACAAACTTATATTGTTAGAATCAAAGTTATATATCCTTTTCTCTAATATCAGATTTGGTGACCAAACCAGCTTCCAGAGGGGCCAGGGAAATACCCACCCCTCACTTTTACAACATGTCATAAAACTCTGAATCTTTGACTGATATTATAGAACACCTTATAACTTATGTTATGTATATCCAGTTCATATGCACAGATGGGCAATCCCTCTGTGAGGCCATGGGGAATATTTTGACATCAAACACCATATATTTTGCATTCTTTGTTGTTCCAAGGCTTTATGTCTTATAAAAGTCTATTTCTTTGCAAGACTGGTTGTCGTGTCAATGACCTTAGGCTAGTGTCTGGATAGAGGCACTGTGTTCTTGTCAAGGAAACTACTGGGAATGTATACCCTTAAATGCAGGACCACTCAGTCTCACACCAAACCTTTGGTTCATAAGATTTAACAAGAACCTTGTTTTTGCTCATAGATCTGAGGGTCACTGCTGCATGAAATGCAGAGTGAAAAGGTTTATATACAAATATATACAATGTGACTGTTGCAACTCTGGGGTGCAAATACAGTTCCAATATTCTTGGGTTGAGAGGATTAGGAGCTGTGCATAGGAATAAGCACACAGGTAATGCAGACACAGTAGCAGAGGATAAGATCACACACACAGAATTATGCAATGGATCCAGCTGATATACTTATCGTTGCAGAGTTTAATTTAACCAGGCACAACTTGTTGTATGCATATATCCCATAAAGTGCAACAGGAGGAAGTGAGTATGACTGGTTGTCAATACAGCACATTAGAGCAACACATGAGGTGAATAACTCACAGCAGATTATAACAGAATAAACGTCAGAATGTGCTAAGTATGTTACCAACTTTGAGTGACCGGTAAAGTTACTTGTGGAATCTGAAGTCAAGTAGTGCCTGCGGCGTCTGAACACAGCTCCGATAGCTTGCCTCTGGCAATCCGTGAATCCGGAAGAGAGTTAGTGACGACAAACGCCGTCCGCGTCTGCAGAGAGTGTGTCCGACAACAGCTGAGGCTTGACTGACAGGCTGGAGAAGCGGAATGCTTAGGGGAAGCCTGAGAATGATCCGAGATGAGGATAGCAGCAACCAGAATATCCCACGCAGAGGTAAGGCAGATACTGCCACAAAGAACGGAGTACAAATCCTTGATACAGGAAGAAGGCTAGGTCTCTTCGCTCAGGCTCAGGTTACACCTGAGTACAATACAAATTACCAAGCACAGGTAATCAAGAGGAGGGGCCTTAAATAGGGAGAGAAAGCATGATGGACACCAATTTAAAGGTACAGGAGCGATAAACCCTAACAGGACGCCCCTCCCAAGGAGCCGCTCAGCGGATCAAGGCTTAGGCCTATCGGGGTGCCTCCTATGAAAGAGAGAGAGAAGACGAGGAGCAGACAAGTTGGTGTAGGGCTCCCAAGAATCCTCATCCACCACAAAACCTTTACATCAAACCAGATACTGAAGTTGGTTGTGGTAGTAACGAGAGTCCAAAATAGCCTCAACCTTGTAATTCATCTCATCCACAATACGAGGTGAGTATAGATCCCTGGTGTGATAGTGGGGTTTGAGGAGCGATACATGGAACGTGGGGTGAATCTTGAGGGAAGGTGGCAAAAGTAGGGTCACTGCGTTGACGTTAATGATCTTAATGATTTCATATGGTCCTATGTAAAGCTTACCTAGCTTCTTACTAGGAATTTTAAGTTTTTGGTACTGAGCCAAACTTTGTCCCCTGGTTTGTACTAAGGAGGTTTTGAACGTCTTAGATCGTAGCGTCGTTTCTGTGAAGCTTGAGCTTCCAGCAGGGTTGCCTTAAGAGTAGAAAATCCTTCAGCAATTGTGTTGATAGTTTCATCTACAGTTAGTAACATGGAATCAGTTTTGTGGAATAAGTGATAGGAAGAGTGAAAACCATAGTTAACGTAGAAAGGTGAAGACTTTATTGAGGAGTTGATAGTATTCTTATGAGCAAATTCGGCCGTAGCCAAAAGGTTGAACCATCCTGCTTGATGGAACAGTAACAGCGTAAGTATTGTTCAAGAGACTGGTTAGTCCTTTCAGACTGTCCATTCATCTGAGGATGGTAAGCCATACTCAGTTTCCTTGTTATTTTAAGAGTGGAACATAATTGATTCCAAAACTTGGAGGTAAACTGAGAACCTCTGTCAGTCGTGATGGAATAAGGTAACCCATGTAACTTGACAACATGATTTAGAAATAGCAAAGCGGTTTCAGAAGCAGTTGGTAACCCTCTATGGGGTATAAAGTGAGCCATTTTAGAGAAAAGGCCAACAACAACTAGAATAGTGTTGTAATTAGAGGAAGATGGAAGGTCCACGATATAGTCCATTGCTATGTCCCTCCAAGGCCTATTGGCTACTGGAAGGGAGAGTAACAACCCATAAGGACGGGTGCGTGAATGTTTGCAGGTGGTGCAAATGGAACAAGACTGTATATATGATTTCACTGAAAACTCCATATGGGGCCACCAATAATCTATTTGAAGAAGATGAAGAGTTTTGTGGACACCTGGATGACCTGAAAGAAGAGAGTCATGTGCAGAATGTATCAGCTCCCCTCGGAGTGCTTCTGGAATGTAAATCTGCTTACCATGATAGTAAAGGCCATTGTGATCTTTATGTAGACCAAGATGAAGTAAGGAGGAATCAGAGTTATGATGTTCCTTTATGGAGGACCTAGTAACCAAAGTCAATCTGATGAACCTGTTTTGAGGAATTATGGAACCTGGAATCTCGCAATTCAAAGGTTTGGGATATTTTCTTGAAAGGGAAGAAAAGTTGTGTTTTTAGATCCTGGCCGATAGGTGATGGTGAAGTCGAATCTAGAGAAGAAAAGACTCCACCAAACTTGTCGGGAGGTTAACGTCTTGTTAGTTTTTAGATACTCGAGATTCCTATGGTCTGTAAGTATCAAAATGGTATGCATAGTTCCCTCAAGCAAGTGCCTCCAGAACTCAAGTGCTGATTTTATCGCAAGAAGCTCGTTTTCACCTATTGCATAATTTAACTCTACTGAACTCATAACTCTGGAGTAGAATGATATTGGATGCATGGGCTCCTTAGGAGAGGATCTTTGTGATAATACTGCTCCTAGGGCAAACTCAGAAGCATCAACCTCAAGCGTATACTGTAAACTGGGATCTGGGAATTGCAGTACTTGGGCAGTCACAAACCTATCCTTCAACTTCTTAAAAGATTCGTCAGCTAACTGATTCCAGGTAAACCTGAGATTTTTTTGTGTAAGTCTAGTCAAAGGCCTGGCAATCTCAGAGAAGCCCTTAATAAACTTCCTATAGAAGTTTGCGAACCAAGGAATCTTTGAACGTCTTTTTTGGTAGCGGGGGTTGGCCAATTTGTAACTGCCTCAACTTTATTTGCTTCCATTGAAATACCTGAAGGAGATATGAGGTAGCCAAGGAAGGAAATAGTAGTAGTATTAAAAATACATTTTTCCATTTTTGCATACAGACGATGCAACCTTAGACGGGAAAGAACAAGTTTTACATGATCGTAGTGATTCTGTAAGTTGTCAGAATAAATCAAGATATCGTCTAGATAAATGACGATACAGACATCAAGTAAGTAATGAAATATGCCATTTATAAAACACCGAAAAGTTGCAGGAGCGTTGCACAGACCAAAAGGCATGAAAGTGTAATCATAGAGGCCGTAAAGTGTGCGGAAAGCTGTAAGCCACTCATCCCCTTTCCTCATTCTTATTAAATTGTACGCTCCTCTAAGGTCTAGTTTGATGTATATGCTAGCTCCTTGCAACCGTTCTATAAGCTCAGGTATGAGCGGAAGGGGATACCTGTTTTTCTTAGTACACTTATCGAGTTGTCTATAGTCGATAATAGGCCGAAGGGTACCATCCTTATTTTTAACAAAGAACATGGCTGCCCCAGCCGATGATGTGGAGGGTTGAATAAACCCTTTTTTTAGGTTCTCCTCTAAATACCCTTTTAAATGGTCTAGTTCAGGTTGTGAAATTGGATATATGTGGCCATAAGGGATAACACTACCAGGTATTAAATCTATTGGACAGTCGTAGATCCTATGAGGGGGTAGATTCTGAGCTTCTACCTTGTCAAACACGTCAGAATATTTGAGATAACAATGTGGTAAAACATGGTCAGTGATGTTACAGACTGATTTGGAAAACAGAATGCCTTACAAAAGGTAGAATTAAGGTTCACAGAGCCCAAACTCCAAGATATAACTGGGTCATGTTTCCCCAACCAAGTGATACCAAATATTAAGGGATATAATGATGATGGTAGAACATCAAAGGAGCATACCTCAGTATGCCCTGACAGTGTGACAACTTGTAAAGGGCCTGTGTGATGGGTGATAGGACCGGAATTGATAAAGGAACCATCCACCAATCTTATAGCTAGTGCATTATCTTTCTTTATTAAAGGAATCTTATTTATTAACACAAAAGAATAGTCAATTAAATTCCCAGAAGCTCCAGAGTCAATAACGGCCTGGGTCTTTGTCTTTCGATGCTGCCACTGTAAGAAAACAGAGAGTGGCAAATGAGTTGAAGCAGTGGAAATCTTATGCAAACAGTCTTTAACTACATAGTTCTTACCCCTCTTCTGTCTGATAAGTGTGGGACAATCTCTAACACCATGGTTTTTGGCCGTGCAGTATAAGCAGAGGTTGTGAAGTCTTCTTCTTGCCTTTTCCTCTGGTTTTAACGGACCTCTCATGACTGCAACCTCCAAAGGTTCCTCATTCAACCTAGAAGGTACATTAGAAGTAACGGAATGGTAAAGAGGAGGTCTCTTAGTAGAGGGTTCATTCACGGTCTTTTCGGATCTTCTCTCTCTGATTCTTCGGTCTATGGTGATGCAGAGAGTCATAAGAGATTCTAAATCAATGGGAACCGTACCACAGGCAAGCTCATCTTTCAATGTTTCAGAGAGTCCTGTACGGAATTGATGTTTCAATGTGTATCAGGTGCCCACCTTTTGAAATCTGTAATATACTCTTCAAATGCACGTTTACCTTGACATAAACTTCTGAGAGCAGTCTCAGCAGTGTTCTGCTTATGATGGTCCTTATACAGAAGAGACATGGCTGCAAAAAATGAATCTAAGGACTGCAAAATGGGGTCATTATTTTCATATAAGGTGTTTGCCCATGATTTAGCCTCCCCTCTAAGGTATGAAATTACTGTTAATACCTTAACCCTATCAGAAGGGTAGGTTCTGGGTTTCAGGGAGAAATAAAGTGTACAGGAGTTTTTGAACTCCCTAAATAAGGCTCTATCGCCAAAGAACTTTTCAGGTGGAGACACTGCTGGTTCAGGGGTCAGTTCAGCAGCTTGCGGTTTTTGTGACAAGAGTTCATTAATAAATTTTCTTATATGTTCATTTTCAAGTTGAATTTCTCTAAGTCCTTGCAACATGTGATCCATGCTTTGTGCTAGGGAACCTACACGATTTGTAAGCTCTGTGATATCCATGATTCAGGGTATATCCTTTTTTTAAAGGCTTGGTAATATGTCAAGGAAACTACTGGGAATGTATATCCTTAAATGCAGGACCACTCAGTCTCACACCAAACCTTAGGTTCATAAGATTTAACAAGAACCTTGTTTTTGCTCATAGATCTGAGGGTCACTGCTGCATGAAATGCAGAGTGAAAAGGTTTATATACAAATATATACAACGTGACTGTTGCAACTCTGGGGTGCAAATACAGTTCCAATTTACTTGGGTTGAGAGGATTAGGAGCTGTGCATAGGAATAAGCACACAGGTAATGCAGACACAGTAGCAGAGGATAAGATCACACACACAGAATTATGCAATGGATCCAGCTGATATACTTATCGTTGCAGAGTTTAATTTAACCAGGCACAACTTGTTGTATGCATATATCACATAAAGTGCAACAGGAGGAAGTGAGTATGACTGGTTGTCAATAGAGCACATTAGAGCAACACATGAGGTGAATAACTCACAACAGATTATAACAGAATAAACTTCAGAATGTGCTAAGTACGTTACCAACTTTGAGTGCAACCAGAATATCCCACGCAGAGGTAAGGCAGATACTGCCACAAAGAACGGAGTACAAATCCTTGATACAGGAAGAAGGCTAGGTCTCTTCGCTCAGGCTCAGGTTACACCTGAGTACAATACAAATTACCAAGCACAGGTAATCAAGAGGAGGGGCCTTAAATAGGGAGAGAAAGCATGATGGACACCAATTTAAAGGTACAGGAGCGATAAACCTTAACAGTTCTATAACTATCTGTGTTGACAGTTGGGGCAATAAACTGACCCTATGCTCTAAAGTTCTCTCTTGTGAATCTTACAAACTATTTATGAGGGCTCAGGCTTATCTAAAGAACAAAACACATGAACACATTTATTCTGAACCCCCCCCCCAACTGTTTTTAGTACACAAGGTAAGAAGTTAACCCTTTAACAACTAAACTCATGATTCCTTCATGACAATGAGCAGTAAAACAGTGGTGTAGAAATATAGATAGTATTACAAATGAGTATGAATGACGTAAGTGGAAGTGTTGGGTGGTAAAATGTGATAACAATTTAAATTGGTTTGAGTTGTGATGTGACAGGGTCCATAATCCCAATTAATCCCCTATTATAGGTTAATGTTTAACATATAAATGTATTGCTTTAATACTGTATAGGATTTATAATTGTATGTATTCTCAACTATCTAATTAACTTTTTCTGTTGTTATTTATTATCCTGTTAAACCTCTTAATACAGATGAAGTTTTGCAACTTTAAAGGTATAGATTGAAGTTGTTATAATCATTCAAGCCACTTGGTTTGACACTATTCAACCATTATATCCATTTGCTTTCTGCTTGTAGGAGTAACTTCTCAATATTGGCTTCTCTCATTCCTAAGGATATTTTCTGAACTACTGAAAATTTCAGGGTTTTGGGATTTCCTTGGTATGATTGTAAAACGTTTTTGGCTACATTGGTGATATTCTTATTGTTCATTGTATGTTTTTAAGCTTTTTTATGTTTCTTAGATGTACTGTAGGTGAGGTCATGCCTACATATTTTTTTGTAACGGGGCATTGTAGAATTTAAATTACTCCCTCTGATTTGCATGAATAGTACTCTTGTAAGATATGCCAGTATGACCTGGGATGATTTTTATAGGTAGAATTGGAGGGCATATTGAACATGTTCCACATGGATGCATTCCTGTATTGGTTGGTATCTACATAATGGCTTTTAACCAATTGATCTTTGAGGTTTTGGGATCTCTATAACTGATAGAGATTTTGTTACCTATGACATTCTTCAATATAGGGTTCATTTGCAAAATATGCCAATTGTCATTCATAATTTTGGTTATTTCTGGCATTTGGGGATTATATGTTGTAATCAATCTTGGGTAACTTTCTTTGTCACTTGATTTTACGTTTGGTGGAAGTAATGATTTTCTGTCCATTTTAGAGGCCTCACATTTTGCTTTTTAAATCTGTCTTTTGCTGTAGTCTCGTATGAGTAATCTGGACATTAACTCTTTACTCTCTTCCCAATATGTTTCAATAGTTGAACTGTTGCGTCTCAGTCTTATAAATTCTCCATATGGGATGGATTTGATTGTCCCTTTGGCATGGGCACTGGTTTTATGTAACAGTATATTGGTAGAAGTTGATTTTACAAATGGTTTGGTGCTGCTACTGCCATCATTATTTCTTTCAATCATTAGATCCAAAAATGAGCACATTGCTTATTTTCATACGCCTATATTTAGAGTTTTGTCGGTAAAGACCCGCGTAGCTAACGCTGCTTTTTTTCCCAGCGCACCCTTAAGACAACGCTGGTATTTAGAGTTGTCTGAAGGGCTGCGTTAGGCTCCAAAAAGGGTGCGTTGAGCCTAATGTACCGCCACTTCAACCCTCAATACCAGCGTTGCTTACGGTAGCGGTAAGCAGCTAAAACGTGCTTGTGCATGATTCCCCCATAGGAAACAATGGGGCAGTTTGGGATGAAAAAAAAACTAACACCTGCAAAAAAGCAGCGTTCAGCTCCCAATGCAGCACCATTGTTTCCTATGGGGAAACACTTTCTAAGTCTGCACCTAACACCCTCACATGAACCCAGAGTCTAAACACCCCTAACCTTACACTTATTAACCCCTAATCTGCCGCCCCCGACATCGCTGACACCTGCATTACACAATTAACCCCTAATCTGCCGCTCCAGACACCGCCGCCACCTACATTATCCCTATGTACCCCTAATCTGCTGCCCCCAACATCGCCGACCCCTATATTATATTTATTAACCCCTAATCTGCCCCCCCAATGTCGCCGCTACCTTACCTACATTTATTAACCCCTAATCTGCCGAACGGACCTCGCCGCCACTATAATAAATGTATTAACCCCTAAACCGCCACACTCCCGCCTCGCAAACCCTATAATAAATAGTATTAACCCCTAATCTGCCCTCCCTAACATCGCCGCCACCTAATTTCAAGTATTAACCCCTAATCTACCGACCGGACCTCGCCGCTACTATAATAAATGTATTAACCCCTAAAGCTAAGTCTAACCCTAACACCCCCTAAATTAAATATAATTTTAATCTAACGAAATAAATTAAATATTATTAACTAAAGTATTCCTATTTAAAGCTAAATACTTACCTGTAAAATAAACCCTAATCTAGCTACAATATAACGAATAATTATATTGTAGCTATTTTAGGGTTTATTTTTATTTTACAGGCAACTTTGTATTTATTTTAACTAGGTACAATAGCTATTAAATAGTTATTAACTATTTCATAACTACCTAGTTAAAATAATTACTAAATTACCTGTAAAATAAATCCTAACCTAAGTTACAATTAAACCTAACACTACACTATAATTAAATAAATTAAATAAATTACCTACAATTAAATAAACTAAACTAAATTACAAAAAACCCCCACTAAATTACCAAAAATAAAAAAAGATTACAAGAATTTTAAGCTTATTACACCTACTCTAAGCCCCCTAATAAAATAACAAAGCCCCCCAAAATAAAAAAATTACCATACCCTAATCTAAATTACAAAAGTTAACAGCTCTATTACCAGCCCTTAAAATGGCTTTTTGCAGGGCATGCCCCAAAGTAATCAGCTCTTTTGCCTGTAAAAAAAAAAACACAATACCACCCCCCAACATTACAACCCACCACCCACATACCCCTACTCTAACCCAACCCCCCCTTAAATAAACCTAACACTACCCCCTGAAGATCTCCCTACCTTGAGTCATGTTCACCCAGCCGGGCACCGATGGACCAAAAGAGGACATCCGGAGCGGCAGAAGTCTTCATCCTATCCGGACAGAAGAGGACATCCGTCTTGGATGACGTCACTTAAAGGAACCTTCATTGTCGGTAGTCGTCGGAAGGAAGAGGATGTTCCGCGCCGGAAGTCTTGAAGATGGAGCCGCTCCTCGTCGGATGGATGAAGATAGAAGATGCCGCTTGGATGAAGATGTCTGCCGGTCCGGATGTCCTCTTCTGCCCGGATAGAATGAAGACTTCTGCTGCTCCGGATGTCCTCTTTTGGTCCATCGTTGCCCGGCTGGGTGAACACGACTCAAGGTAGGGAGATCTTCAGGGGGGTAGTATTAGGTTTATTTAAGGGGGGTTTGGGTGGGTTTAGAGTAGGGGTATATGGGTGGTGGGTTGTAATGTTGGGGGGTGGTATTGTGTTTTTTTTTACAGGCAAAAGAGCTGATTACTTTGGGACATGCCCCGCAAAAAGCCCTTTTAAGGGCTGGTAATAGAGCTGTTAACTTTTGTAATTTAGATTAGGGTAGGGTAATTTTTTTTATTTTGGGGGGCTTTGTTATTTTATTAGGGGGCTTAGAGTAGGTGTAATTAGCTTAAAATTCTTGTAATCTTTTTTTATTTTTGGTAATTTAGTGTTTGGTTTTTTTTGTAATTTAGTTTAGTTTATTTAATTGTAGGTAATTGTAGGTAATTTATTTAATTATAGTGTAGTGTTAGGTTTAATTGTAACTTAGGTTAGGATTTATTTTACAGGTAATTTAGTAATTATTTTAACTAGGTAGTTATTAAATAGTTAATAACTATTTAATAGCTATTGTACCTAGTTAAAATAAATACAAAGTTGCCTGTAAAATAAAAATAAACCCTAAAATAGATACAAAATAATTATTCGTTATATTGTAGCTAGATTAGGGTTTATTTTACAGGTAAGTATTTAGCTTTAAATAGGAAGACTTTAGTTAATAATATTTAATTTATTTCGTTAGATTAAGATTATATTTAATTTAGGGGGGTGTTAGTGTTAGGGTTAGACTTAGCTTTAGGGGTTAATACATTTATTATAGTAGCGGCAAGGTCCGGTCGGTAGATTAGGGGTTAATACTTGAAGTTAGGTGGCAGCGATGTTAGGGAGGGCAGATTAGGGGTTAATACAATTTATTCTAGGGTTTGCGAGGCGGGAGTGCGGCGGTTTAGGGGTTAATACATTTATTAGAGTAGCGGCGAGGTCCGGTCGGCAGATTAGGGGTTAATAAGTGTAGGTAGGTAGGGGTGACGTTGGGGGGGCAGATTAGGGGTTAATAAATATTATGTAGGTGTCGGCGATGTTAGGGGCAGCAGATTAGTGGTTCATAGGGATAATGTAGGTGGCGGCGATGTGCGGTCGGCAGATTAGGGGTTAAAAATTTTTATTATAGTGGCGGCAATGTGGGGGGACCTCGGTTTAGGGGTACATAGGTAGTTTATGGGTGTTATTGTATTTTAGAGCACAGTAGTTAAGAGCTTTATAAACCGGCGTTAGCCCAGAAAGCTCTTAACTACTGACTTTTTTTTGCGGCTGGAGTCTTGTCGGTAGAGGGTCTACCGCTCACTTCAGCCAAGACTCTAAATACCAGCGTTAGGCAGATCCCATTGAAAAGATAGGATACGCAATTGGCGTAAGGGGATCTGCAGTATGGAAAAGTCGCGGCTTGAAAGTGAGCGTTAGACCCTTTCCTGCCTGACTCTAAATACCAGTGGGCGGTCAAAAGCAGCGTTAGGACCCCTTAACGCTGCTTTTGACGGCTAACGCAGAACTCTAAATCTAGCCGATAGTGTGTTAATTTACTATTCAGATTGGTGTTGTTAAGTTGTAAAAATGTCTATAGCATTGGAAATGTGCATTCCATTCAAATAAAACATCATCTATGTACCTTATCCACCAAGGGATGTATTTGGTGTATTTTTCCCTTTTGTCACTGAAAACTACCTTTTGTTACAGTATCCTAGGAACAAATTGGCATAGGTGGGAGCACACGCTTTAAAATCCTATTTATGCAATATTCGTATTTAATAAAGTGTTTTGCTGTGTATTTGCTGTAAATATTTCACATTCCAATGTTCTGCACAGAGCAGAATATGTTCTTTGTATTTATAAATAGATATTCTTATATATATATATATATATATATATATATACACAGTATATATATAAATAAATAAATATAGATAACATAATTTATGCTTACCTGATAAATTTATTTCTCTTGTAGTGTAGTCAGTCCACGGGTCATCCATTACTTATGGAATATATCTCTTCCTAACAGGAAGCTGCAAGAGGATCACCCAAGCAGAGCTGCTATATAGCTCCTCCCCTCACATGTCATATTCAGTCATTTGACCAAAGCAGACGAGAAAGGAGAAACCATAGGGTGCAGTGGTGACTGGAGTTTAATTAAAATTGAGATCTGCCTTAAAGACAGGGCGGGCCGTGGACTGACTACACTACAAGAGAAATACATTTATCAGGTAAGCATAAATTATGTTTTCTCTTGTTAAGTGTAGTCAGTCCACAGGTCATCCATTACTTATGGAATACCAATACCAAAGCTAAAGTACACGGATGAAGGGAGGGACAAGGCAGGAACATTAAACAGAAGGAACCACTGCCTGAAGTACCTTTCTCCCAAAAATAGCCTCCGAAGAAGCAAAAGTGTCAAATTTGTAAAATTTTGAAAAGGTGTGAAGCGAAGACAAGGTCGCAGCCTTGCAAATCTGTTCAACAGAGGCCTCATTTTTAAAGGCCCAGGTGGAAGCCACAGCTCTAGTAGAATGAGCTGTAATCCTTTCAGGAGGCTGCTGTCCAGCAGTCTCATAGGCTAAACGTATTATGCTACAAAGCCAAAAAGAGAGAGAGGTAGCCGAAGCCTTTTGACCTCTTCTCTGTCCAGAGTAAACGACAAATAGGGAAGAAATTTGACGAAAATCTTTAGTTGCCTGCAAATAGAACTTCAGGGCACGGACTACGTCCAGATTATGCAAAAGTCGTTCCTTCTTTGAAGAAGGGTTAGGACACAGTGATGGAACAACAATCTCTTGATTGATATTCCTGTTAGTAACTACCTTAGGTAAGAACCCAGGTTTAGTACGCAGAACTACCTTGTCTGAATGAAAAATCAGATAAGGAGAATCACAATGTAAGGCATATAACTCAGAGACTCTTCGAGCCGAGGAAATAGCCATCAAAAACAAAACCTTCCAGGATAACAGCTTGATATCAATGGAATGAAGGGGTTCAAATGGAACGCCTTGAAGAACATTAAGAACTAAGTTTAAGCTCCACGGCGGAGCAACAGTCTTAAACACAGGCTTAATCCTAGTTAAAGCCTGACAAAAAGCCTGAACGTCTGGAACTTCAGCCAGACGTTTGTGTAGAAGAATAGACAGAGCAGAAATCTGTCCCTTTAACAAACTAGCAGATAAGCCCTTTTCTAAACCCTCTTGTAGAAAGGACAATATCCTAGGAATCCTAACCTTACTCCATGAGTAACTCTTGGATTCGCACCAATATAAATATTTACGCCATATCTTATGGTAAATTTTTCTGGTAACAGGCTTCCTAGCCTGTATTAAGGTATCAATAACCGACTCCGAGAAGCCACGCTTTGATAGAATCAAGCGTTCAATCTCCATGCAGTCAGCCTCAGAGAAATTAGATTTGGATGGTTGAAAGGACCCTGAATTAGAAGGTCCTGTCTCAGAGGCAGAGACCACGGTGGACAGGACGACATGTCCACTAGGTCTGCATACCAGGTCCTGCGTGGCCACGCAGGCGCTATCAGAATCACCGAAGCTCTCTCCTGTTTGATCTTGGCAATCAAACGAGGAAACATCGGGAATGGTGGAAACACATAAGCCATGTTGAAGACCCAAGGGGCTGTCAGAGCATCTATCAGCACCGTTCTCGGGTCCCTGGACCTGGATCCGTAACAAGGAAGCTTGGCGTTCTGACGAGACGCCATGAGATCCAGATCTGGTTTGCCCCAACGATGAATCAGTTGAGCAAAGACCTCCGGATGAAGTTCCCACTCCCCCGGATGAAAAGTCTGGCGACTTAGAAAATCCGCCTCCCAGTTCTCCACGCCTGGGATGTAAATCGCTGACAGGTGGCAAGAGTGAGACTCTGCCCAGCGAATTATCTTTGAGACTTCCAACATCGCTAGGGAACTTCTGGTTCCCCCTTGATGGTTGATGTAAGCCACAGTCGTGATGTTGTCCGACTGAAATCTGATGAACCTCAGAGTTGCTAACTGAGGCCAGGCTAGGAGAGCATTGAATATTGCTCTTAATTCCAGAATATTTATTGGGAGGAGTTTCTCTTCCTGAGTTCATAATCCCTGAGCTTTCAGGGAGTTCCAGACTGCGCCCCAGCCTAGAAGGCTGGCGTCTGTTGTTACAATCGTCCAATCTGGCCTGCGAAAGGTCATCCCCTTGGACAGATGTGGCCGAGAAAGCCACCATAGAAGAGAATCTCTGGTCTCTTGATCCAGATTTAGTAGGGGGGACAAATCTGAGTAATCCCCGTTCCACTGACTTAGCATGCACAATTGCAGCGGTCTGAGATGCAGGCGCGCAAATGGTACTATGTCCATTGCCGCTACCATTAAGCCGATTACTTCCATGCACTGAGCTACTGACGGGTGTGGAATGGAATGAAGGACACGGCAAGCATTTAGAAGTTTTAATAACCTGGCCTCTGTCAGGTAAATTTTCATCTCTACAGAATCTATAAGAGTCCCTAGAAAGGGAACTCTTGTAAGTGGTAATAGAGAACTCTTTTCCACGTTCACCTTCCACCCATGCGACCTCAGAAATGCCAGAACTATCTCTGTATGAGACGTGGCAGTTTGAAAACTTGACGCTTGTATCAGAATGTCGTCTAGGTACGGAGTCACCGCTATGCCTCGCGGTCTTAGTACCGCCAGAAGTGAGCCCAGAACTTTTGTAAAGATTCTTGGAGCCGTAGCTAATCCGAAGGGAAGAGCTACAAACTGGTAATGCCTGTCTAGGAAAGCAAATCTTAGGTACCGATAATGATCCTTGTGAATCGGTATGTGAAGGTAGGCATCCTTTAAGTCCACTGTGGTCATGTACTGACCCTCTTGGATCATGGGAAGGATGGTTCGAATAGTTTCCATTTTGAATGATGGAACTCTTAGAAATTTGTTTAGGATTTTTAAGTCCAAGATTGGTCTGAAGGTTCCCTCTTTCTTGGGAACCACAAATAGATTTGAATAGAATCCCTGCCCGTGTTCCGTCCGCGGAACTGGGTGGATCACCCCCATTAGTAAGAGGTCTTGTACACAGCGTAGAAACACCTCTTTCTTTATTTGGTTTGCTGATAACCTTGAAAGATGAAATCTCCCTCGTGGAGGAGAAGTTTTGAAGTCCAGGAGATATCCCTGAGATATGATCTCCAACGCCCAGGAATCCTGGACATCTCTTGCCCAAGCCTGGGCGAAGAGAGAAAGTCTGCCCCCCACTAGATCCGTTTCCGGATAGGGGGCCCTCTCTTCATGCTGTCTTGGGGGCAGCAGCAGGTTTCTTGGCCTGCTTGCCCTTGTTCCAGGACTGGTTAACTTTCCAGCCCTGCCTGTAACGAGCAACAGCTCCTTCCTGTTTTGGAGCGGAGGAAGTTGATGCTGCTCCTGCCTTGAAGTTACGAAAGGCACGAAAATTAGACTGTTTGGCCTTTGATTTGGCCCTGTCCAGAGGTAGAGCATGGCCCTTACCTCCAGTAATGTCAGCTATAATTTCTTTCAAGCCGGGCCCGAATAAGGTCTGCCCTTTGAAAGGAATATTAAGCAATTTAGATTTAGAAGTCACGTCAGCTGACCAGGATTTAAGCCATAGCGCTCTGCGCGCTTGGATGGTGAATCCGGAGTTCTTAGCCGTAAGTTTGGTTAAATGTACGACGGCATCAGAAACAAATGCGTTAGCTAGCTTAAGTGCTTTAAGCTTGTTCATAATTTCATCCAATGGAGCTGTGCGAATGGCCTCTTCCAGAGACTCAAACCAGAATGCCGCCGCAGCAGTGACAGGCGCAATGCATGCAAGGGGCTGTAAGATAAAACCTTGTTGAACAAACATTTTCTTAAGGTAACCCTCTAATTTCTTATCCATTGGATCTGAAAAGGCACAACTATCCTCCACCGGGATAGTGGTACGCTTAGCTAAAGTAGAAACTGCTCCCTCCACCTTAGGGACCGTCTGCCATAAGTCTTGTGTGGTGGCGTCTATAGGAAACATTTTCCTAAATATGGGAGGAGGGGAAAAAGGCACACCAGGTCTATCCCACTCCTTGCTAATAATCTCTGTAAGCCTTTTAGGTATAGGAAACACGTCAGTACACACCGGTACCGCATAGTATCTATCCAACCTACATAATTTTTCTGGAATTGCAACCGTGTTACAATCATTCAGAGCCGCTAATACCTCCCCTAGCAATCTCCCTGGATCAGATCCGTCACCCACAGAATGAAGCTCTCCATCTTCACGTTCTGCAAACTGTGACGCAGTATCTGACATGGCTCTCACCTCATCCGCGCGCTCTGTCCTTAACCCAGAGCTATCGCGCTTGCCTCTTAATTCTGGCAATTTAGATAATACTTCTGTCATAACAGTAGCCATGTCTTGCAAAGTGATTTGTAAGGGCCTCCCTGATGTACTTGGCGCCACAAAATCACGCACCTCCTGAGCGGGAGGCGAAGGTACTGACACGTGAGGAGAGTTAGTCGGCATAACTTCCCCCTCGTTGTCTGGTGATAATTTCTTTACATGTAAAGATTGACTTTTATTTAAAGTAGCATCAATGCAATTAGTACACAAATTTCTATTGGGCTCCACATTGGCCTTTAAACATAGTGAACAAAGAGATTCATCTGTGTCAGACATGTTTAAACAGACTAGCAATGAGACTAGCAAGCTTGGAAATACTTTTCTAAATAAATTTACAAGCAATATAAAAAACGCTACTGTGCCTTTAAGAAGCACAAAAAGCTGTCACAGTTGAAATAACAATGAACCAAAATAGTTATAGCAACCAATTTTTCACAGTAAATGTATTAAGTTATCAAAGGATTGCACCCACCAGCAAATGGATGATTAACCCCTTAATACCCAAAAACGGATAACAATTTAATAATTAACGTTTTTCTCACAGTCAAAACACACTGTCACAGGTCTGCTGTGACTGATTACCTCCCTCAAAACGAATTTTGAGGACCCCTGAGCTCTCTAGAGACGATCTGGATCATGGAGGATGAAGTAGACAGATTGTGACTGAATTTTTACTGCGCAAAAAAGCGCTAAAATAGGCCCCTTCCACTCATATTACAACAGTGGGGAAGCTCAGAAAACTGTTTCTATGCAGAAAACAAAGATGGCCATGTGGTAAAAATCATGCCCCAATAGGTTTTATCACCAAGTACCTCACAAAAAAACGATTAACATGCCAGTAAACGTTTTAAACATACATTTGAAAAGTTATGAATTGTTATTAATAAGCCTGCTACCAGTCGCTTTTACTGCAGTTAAGGCTCATACATTATTTCAGTATTAACAGTATTTTCAGAGTCAATTCCATTCCTTAGAAAAATACATTCAGTGTACACACACTCATCAGCCTAATACCAGTCGCTATCACTGCATTCAAGGCTGAACTTACTTTACATTGGTATCAGCAGTATTTTCTCAGTCAATTCCATTCCTCAGAAAAATAATTACTGCACATACCTCATTTGCAGGGGGGCCCTGCATGCTATTCCCCTTCTCTGAAGTTACCTCACTCCTCAGATGAGAACAGCCAGTGGATCTTAGTTACGTCTGCTAAGATCATAGAAAACGCAGGCAGATTCTTCTTCTAATGCTGCCTGAGAATAAACAGCACACTCCGGTGCCATTTAAAATAACAAACTTTTGATTGTAGAAATAAACTAAGTTAAAAAACACCACAGACCTCTCACAGCGACCTATCTTTAGTTAGGCTGCAAGAGAATGACTGAATATGACATGTGAGGGGAGGAGCTATATAGCAGCTCTGCTTGGGTGATCCTCTTGCAGCTTCCTGTTAGGAAGAGATATATTCCATAAGTAATGGATGACCCGTGGACTGACTACACTTAACAAGAGAAATATAGATATATATTGTACCAAAATACCATCAGATATACACTCACGGGCCACTTTATTAGGTACACCTTGCTAGTACCGGGTCGGATCCACTTTTTCCTTCAGAACTACTTTAATTCTTTGTGGCATAGATTCAACAAGGTGTTGGAAACATTCCTCAGACATTTTGGTCCATATTGACATGATAGCATCACGCAGTTGCTGCAGATTTGTCGGCTGCACATCCATGATGCAAATCTCCCGTTCCAACCACATGCCAAAGGTGCTCTATTGGACTGAGATCTGGTGACGGTGGAGGCCATTTGAGTAAAGTGAACTCATTGTCATGTTTAAGAAACCAGTTTAAGATGATTTGAGCTTTGTGACATGGCGCATTATCCTGCTGGAAGTAGCCATCAGAAGATGGGTACACTGTAGTTATAAAGGGATGGACATGGTCAGCAAAATCACTCAGGTAGGCCGTGGCATTTAAACAATGCTTAATTGGTATTAAGGGGCCCAAGGTGTGTCAAGAAAATATCCCCCACATCATTACACCACCAGTCTGAACCTTGATACAAGGCAGGATGGATCCATGCTTTCATGTTGTTTACACCAAATTCTGACCCTACCATTTAAATGTTGCAGCAGAAATTGAGACTCATCAGACCAGGCAACATTTTTACAATCTTCTATTGTCCAATTTTTGTGATTCTGTGTGAATTGTAGCCTCAGTTTCCTGTTCCTAGCTAACAGGAGTGGCACCCAGTGTGGTCTTCTGCTGCTGTAGCCCTTCTGCTTCAAGGTTTGATGTGTTGTGCATGCAGAGATGGTATTCTGCATACCTTGGTTGTAACGAGTGTTTATTTGAGTTACTGTTGCCTTTCTATCATCTCAAACTAGTCTGACCATTCTTTACTGACCTCTGACATCAACAAGTCGTCCACACAATTGCCGCTCACTGGATATTTTCTCTTTTTCGGACCATTCTCTGTAAACCATAGAGAAGGTTGTGCATGAAAATCCCAGTAGATCAGCAGTTTTTGAAATACTCAGACCAGCCCGTCTGGCACCAACAACCATGCCATGTTCAAAATCACTTAAATCCACGGTTCAATGTTAAATATATATGAGACTCCTTGCTTTATACTTGAAGGTCCTGGGCTATGCCTATGCGGGAAGTTGGCTGACACCATTTATCTATATAATACCTAGCTTGCTATGCTCTCGACAAATAGTGGCTTACAAAGGAGAATATATAGATCTGTTATTTTCTATACCCACATTATCTGAGATAATAGAGCTAAATATACACAAAAAGATTTAGATGGGATTTTTGATAGATTCTTCACCTAATATACAGAGATATGGTAAGCTCTTAATCTATCCATAGTGTTACCCAATAACGCATAGGTTCTTATTTAGTATAATGTCCCATGGTTTCTGGTTTATAGGGTTGTCAGCTTCCATAATATTTCTCCACGGAATGTATCTCTCCTCTCCCTTTCCCACTCTGGATATGTGAGCGGGTCATATCCACTACCCCTTTCCCGTCTGTGTCCAGTGGAGACAAAATTCCCTGGGGGGAGCTACAGCATAAGCCCTTTTAAATCTTTTCATTTTGCCTTTCAGCCTCATTCTTTTGGTTTCTCTCCTATTTCCTCCCCCCCCCCCCGACACCATTGAGCCTACTTCGTAGGCAAAGGACAATGAATCCTATAGAAGCATTTATTTCTTCTTAACATGACGACCACCTAATCCATTCAAGTGGTACTATTTTCTCTGAGTGATCTTAACAATATTATGATATTAAATGTAAGCAGTTGTTTGTTCAAATGTTTTTCTTTAGATATTGAAGATTTGTTACTGCATATACTGTTAGGTGTTTCCCCAGGGGGGTAAGTGTCAGGTCAGGCCGAAGCCACGGGCCCAGTGTACCACCTGAGGCAGATGTAGATTATCTGATAAGGATCCCTTAGAATGACTCAGACCATGCAGCATTATGATCTAAAGCCAATCTTGTTTATTGAACAGTGCAAGCATTTCTTATAACAGCATACAGGGTTAAGGGGATGACATGTTGGGACCGCGTCATCTTACACAGTTTTACACAGTGTGATTCTGGGAATTCACCAGCTCATAACAATAATCTCATAGTCATAATAAGCTAACATCTGCGGAGACTTATATTATGGTAACAGAACTCTATGTGAGAATACTAAAGAGAAAAATATTCCTATGTCGTGATATACTTTTATAGGCTAATTGTCACTGCATATAGGTACAGCCCCTCCAATACCTTCCATCTATCTTCCAGCCCTCCCAAAACTACCGGTCTACCGGCACAGAGACCCAACCAGCCCCCCATCTACCCCCAAACAACGCTGCATCGTTTATTTCTCCACCTGCATTGCTAGCACCCCCCAATATGTCCAACAGTTCCTTCTCCACAGTAAAGCATGACATAGCAACAGCACAACTGTCTCTAGGTGGCCTCTGATCACTTTAAGAACAGTCTTTGTCCATTTGAGAGCGCTACACCTTGACACTTTGCTATAATACAATTCTCCAACAGTTCATTTGCAGTAGGGGTGCTTATCCACGGTTCTTCCGCAGGGAGATGCTGGAAATCTGATGGTTTGTTCATGGGGTAGACAAGGCAACCAGTGGATACCCCTGGCAAGCAAACACTTGAGTCACAGGGAGTCTAGGAAGCAAACAGAAACAGTACAGGATGAGTACACACCGCAATACAATCACAATTATGTCCAAATAAAACGTCACTTTCATCTTATGTCATTTAAAATCAAACAAAACATTGTTGATATATAATACAAACTAAATACATTGATATTTCTCAGAGAATAATTTACAACTTCTCTATACACTTTTAAATGATACTTCATGAATACTAATCAAGTGAAAACCTGCCAGACTTCATCAAGGGCCTGAATGGTTATGCTAAAACTTATGCTAAGGCCTGCCCTGTAGCAAAAATGGAAAAAAGGAAAACAGTCAATAAAAATAAATGAATTGCTTTACAGTGTCACTTTGAACTTTTAAAAATTAAAAGAACCTCGTGTTGCTTTATTCTGCATGGCTGCTATCTATAATGTGTATAATTCTCCAACCATGATCTTAATATTCAACAATCTCATCTGATATAAACACTACTAGTTTACTAATTATTTTATGCAACCTAAATTCTCTCACACTCCCGTATGAGGAACGCATACAAACAGAACATCATATAAAACTACAAACTCTTTTAAAGGTAAACACATCTTTATGGTAAGAATTACTCTATTTGACAAACATCAGGAATGACCAAATTCACGTTGCAGATACCATACCAATTAATAAAAGGGAAAAATACATTTGCTTTCATAAACTATAATTATGCTATTCCCCAAACAAACATTTCTCCGTATATTTAATATAAACTTCTAGCTGAGACGTGTCCTCCTTATGTTATAGAGGGTGAAGGGTCTAAAATATTATGATATATTGCAGCATTTTCCCTAAACATATTTTTATACTCAGTGGGTCATTCAATAGGGTACAATACTGCGAAGTTCACCGTTACATTTATCTAAAGGGTTACTTTGTTAAGCACATAAACTACAATGTGCACTAATACCAGTAAAGCATATGATTTCTTATACCAAATATGATCAATAAAAATAAAACAAATACAAGAGAATACAAAACAAGCAATATAAGGAGTGGAGTTAAAACAATACTCCCCTAATTCAATTGGTTGACCCTGTAACAGCATAACAGGTCCTCCATATCAAGCGGCAAGGCACAGTCCAGAGAAGGATAGTCTTTATGTCCTGAAGACACACATCAGAGGAAACAGTCATGGATTACCCAGAGTCCAGTTCTGGGGCTGGTACCAGCATGCAAAGCAAAGAATGGATCCAAAGATAGTTCAGCAACTTTTACTGCAGTATGGTGGTTAAAACAAGCTTGACAAAAGGTCTTTCATCTTCATCTTTTCTTTCTTTAAAGGTTTACTTGCTTTCAATCTTTAATCTTTTGAAGAGTGCACTTATGGAATTTTGCCTGTACAGATTTTACCTAAATATGGAAACTCAAAAATAATTAAGTTAGTGTCTTTCAATCTCTGGATACAGCATCATACTCTCATCCTGCAAATACAAATATAGTGTTAAGAACCAAATAGAAAAATAAAACATTTTAGGCATCTGAAATATGAGAGCAAAGTACAACACAGAAAGACAATGAAGAGATCTAATCCACCAGGGAGGGGAAAAAAAAGGAGTGGGGTCTGGGTCTACAGGCTACGACCGGGGTGGCCATCAAGGTAGATGATGTCCGTGGCCAGATTCCCAATGAAGGAAAGTTCTAGACAATCCTAGGGACGTAGTGCATCCTGCATAGGGGTAAGACAAGGAAAGGGAAATTTAGGGCACAGCTGGTGGTTTATGCAATAACATTGTAAGAGGAGATTCAAAACGTTTTAGGTTCACTTCCTAAAAACAATCACCCCCATTACATAAAGATATTCATCAATACTCATCAACACTTCCCCCTTGTTTGCGTGAAACATCTCATGTGACACGCAAACACCACATAACAAGAGACTAAATGACAAATCATGCACTCCACTCATGCAGAGACAATTCTCAATAGCAAGCAAAATCAAATACACTTCACAATTCAATATGCTGTCCATACAGCACGCTTCCACACGTAGTCACAAAAGAGAAAAACATAACAAACAAACATTGAAAACCAATTGTTCTTGTCTTTCACAAAACAAAACATTAGCTGCCGACACAAATTTCAAACAACCACAATTAACCAAAAATTTAACACATATTCTGACATTCACTGAAATGCAACACTCGCAAAACACTACAAACAATTAAAAACATCCACTATGTACAAAACTTTGATATCACACCAAGAAAGCAATCACAGCAGATGGCCAAGAAACTTCATTTGCGTATTGTACAAATAAAATTGCGCTTATTTGGGAACAATCAGATAACCATGGTACAGCCACCGTTCTCCTGCCGCATGCACCATGCAAATCCACTGTTAAAGGGACATACTAGTATAAATGAAAATGTCATTATTCAGATAGGACTTTTAATTTTAACCAACTTTCCTAGATGAAACCAAACATAGGTAGGCTCATATGCTAATTGTTAAGCCTTTGAAGGCTGCCTCTTATCACAGGCTGATTAAATCTCTTTGCAAGACCAAGAGACAAAATAGCCATATAAATAAAACTAAAACTATAATCAGATACATTAGAAAGTTATGTAAATGCAGTAGAATCAGAGAAATTGTGCATCATTTGTTTGCCATCCCCTATTGCCTTAATATAGGGGTGTTTATAGTAGACACATTATAGACCACGGCTTAGCGGTTAAGCAGCAATGAAACTGAATATAGTTATAGTTGTTGACTGGTTAGTAGCCAAATAACTATATATATTATAAAGTGTCACTGAAATCACTTCATTAAATAATATCTAATTTATTTATTGAACGCAGTGGGGGTTATTTTATAATAACAAAGAGTTTTGTAATATCTGTGAGATACAGTTTGACAGCCACAGAAATAAAATTATCAGTTTTAAGCTATATTCTGTGACAGAATATAATATAAATACTAGTTTATTTGTAGTGAGCAATTTATATTTATAATTTTTTTTTTATAACATAGAACACCAGTACTGCCGCTTTAAATGTAAAGTACAAATCTTTCTCTCTGCGACGAAGCCAAACACAAGAGAGAACTTTTTTTTTTTTTAAAAGAAAACCAAAACATGCACAGTGTTATCAGTCTTCTCAAGGATAGTAAGGCAAGCTCAAAGTTTCATTTTTACTTAAAGGAAAAACACTGTTTACTGCTTAAGAATATAAAATTCACACTAAAACTTGATAAATGCCAATTAGTTTAACGGTAACCACAACAAAATTATTGGATTTAACATTGTGTATAATTTGATAATCACCATTCTGCAGCTCTCCAGCCAAATATAACAACCGCATATAACACAAAAATAAGCTTTCTACAAAAGAATAATAATACAATTTCCCCTTTAAATTATTCCCAATGATCCTTATAATAAAAATGTATACTGACATTCATTAAATAGCCTAAGCAAGCATAAGCAGCATAAGAACGCACTCACAGCGGGATGCAGGCTAGTTAAAGGGACATTTTACCCAAACTAAAAAATAATCTTTAATTGAAACTGCTAACACAGTGAAATATACTAGTGTTAGGCTTACAGTAAACCTCATTGTCTTTTCTGTAAATATTCCCCCTAAATTCTCAGATGTTATATCAGTTTGCCTGTATCCCTTTAAATATTTTCACTCCTCTTTCTCGTTTGTTTTTTTCTCTAGTCTCACAGATCGCTACACTAAAATTGTAGACAACTTATCACTTCAGTTTGCATTACAGAGAGAATTAAGTTATACTGCAAAAAGAAATATCTGCTATCTAAATGGCAGATTTAAAATAAATATATACAAAGAAAGGTCTCTTAAAATATATTTTGCAAACTACTAATACAGTGTAACTGATCCTTTAAATAATAAATGACAATTTTCTATTGCTCCGTCTACGCACTGAGCTCTGATTTTACAGACAAATATAAGATAATGAGATATTCTTATTATCTAAAATTCAACCCATTGCAATCAACTGTGTTTTGAAAGCCTAAAACCAGCTACTTCATATATATACAAATAAACTTGCAAATGCAATTTCTCCTATATTTTATACTATGTAGCTTGTATAACAAGTCATTGAAAATACACAAATATAAAAACAATTGTACAGTGGACTGTCCCTTTAAGGACTAACCATTCATCACGTAAATCTCATATATATATCCTAACCATAATTTAGGCTGCTTGTATGATTTACCACAGAAATTCCACCTCTGTACTGTAGCATGACCTGCAGATTAATTTACATGCAACAAAAACGGACGCACTTTTAGATAAACTTGCAATTACAGCCTATAAATATATCTCATTGTGTGCACCAACTCCGTGCACAGACCTTACAAATACAACATACGTGAACCCATTAATCATACCAGAAACAGTTTCATATTTACCAGAGCGTGACAAAAAATCACACACACCATCGCACTTTCAAAGCCACTTTCAAAGCCGTTACTTCACTTGCAAAAACAATATCATATCTTTACATGCCGAAAAACAATTATCACTTAAAACTAAAACTGCTTATTAATACCACATACTTAAAACATGCTGCTGACTTTAAAATACAGGTATATAAAAAAAATAACACTTACAAAATATCTTCTTACAATGTCTGATTTCCCAGCAGAGAAACAGAAAGAAACATTTTTACAGCGATACCGACACACAAGCTCATTCCATCTCGCATACCAGAGATTCACTCCTTTGTTTTCTTTCTCAGAAAAACATCTATTTCATAGCGTACCACATACATATAAAAAACCACCAGATTAACTTGTCACCAAGTTCAAAATGCATTTCATTCCGATTCCACGCAAAATGGCAATTTTTTGCCTGGATTGGGACAATCATTTTCAAATAATACATTCTGTTTTTGGTTTAAAGTAAATCTGTTATACGCATACCACAGTGAGAACCTACAGACCATCACACATTATGCATCTCAATATACAAAATTTCCTTTTCATTACTGCAAGCAAACAAAAAGTCTTACAAACGGAGCTGCTGTAACAGTTTCTTTAGTTTTTTTTTTTTTTTTCTGATCTATGTGCGCGCTCAGTGGTGGCCCCCCTTCTTTGCCTGCTACATTTTTTTTACACAGAGATTTCTCTATTTACCACACAGCAGTACTCACTGACAGTGTTTTAAAAAAAATATTTCTGTCGTTTGCAGAAACTATTAACTCTTTTTTTTTCGACCTTACACATGTAATTTTCTCTGTGCATTCTTATCTATAAGCAGATCCCATTTCTCAACACAATAATAGCCACAATAATAACATGCATAGCCACTTAATATTTGCTACGCACAGCATCATTTTATATAGCAGCAAAACACAAATAACCAAAGCAAAGCAAGCATCAGATATCAACATGAGCTTCAGGTGGGTAACAAAACTCTATTATGGGAATGAATATGGGAAACTTTAACACACATGAGACTCACTCACTGCCACCTTGCCCGGGGGAGCTTAGCTTAAAAGCTCTCCGTCAACTGGCATTCATATATTTCTTGCACGCTTATCACAGACAGGACTCACAATACCTGTCGTATCCCAGCACAGGACTCTACACCTGTCTGGAGGGTTATCACAACTGCCGGCAGGACTATAACCTCCGCAAACCTGTGCTTCAACCACAGGAACCCCTTTAACCCTTTATCATATATTATCAACACCTATTACCAGACTAAATTTAGGTTCAGATTCACAGAAGGAAAGCATGGTAAAAGCACTCATACTCACCCACGGCGAATCCCACAAACTGACACCAAAATTGTTAGGTGTTTCCCCAGGGGGGTAAGTGTCAGGTCAGGCCGAAGCCACGGGCCCAGTGTACCACCTGAGGCAGATGTAGATTATCTGATAAGGATCCCTTAGAATGACTCAGACCACGCAGCATTATGATCTAAAGCCAATCCTGTTTATTCAACAGTGCAAGCATTTCTTATAACAGCATACAGGGTTAAGGGGATGACACGTTGGGACCGCGTCATCTTACACAGTTTTACACAGTGTGATTCTGGGAATTCACCAGCTCATAACAATAATCTCATAGTCATAATAAGCTAACATCTGCGGAGACAACAAGGTCTCTGGACCATCTTATTGACATTATCTTCTTCTGGGCGTATAGCCAAAGTACATTGACAAGGCCGAACAGCTAAGGAAACTATCATAACATGCACATAGTTCCCACTACATAATAACCCAGTACTGTATAATAAAGTTTAATCATTACAAAATGGCTGCGAGGAACAAGATGGCTGCCGTCAGGTTCATATTACCCCTAACATAATTACCCCTAACATATACCATATATGTTTCGAGGAGAATGACATGTTATTCATGTTGGTTGAAACTAATTTCTTATTTATTGTTGATATATATATTTATTGCTATATATTATACCAAGCCCAAAAGTGGCTATAGACCTAATTTGCTCACCTCCATCGAGTATTTCTATCATATTGTCCGCATGAAAGGGATGAAAAGTAGATCCCTTAGGCTTAGCCTTCTTATCCTGAGGTAGGAAAGCACCCTTGCCTCCCGTTACCGTGGATATGATCGAATCGAATCCTGGACTGAACAGAATCTTTCCTTGACTTAGAGGTCATGTCCGCAGACCAAGACTTTAGCCACAGAGCCCTGCGAGTTAAAACTAAAAAACCTGACACCTTAGCGTTCAGGCGAATAATTTGCATATTGCATTATATATCACAGATGAAAGAATTGGCGACCTTTAGCACCTTAATCTTATCCTGTATCTCGTCAATGGAAGTCTCCCCCTCGACCATTTCACACAGAGATTCACACCAATATGTCGCAGCTCCAGCAACCACCGCTGCTGGCTAAAAAACAAACCCTGTGTCCTGAAACATTTTTCTTAACATGTTTTCCAGCTTTTTATCTATGGGCTCTTTAAACGACGAACTATCCTCAAGGGGAATAGTTGTCCGCTTTGCGAGCGTAGAGATAGCATCATCCTCCTTAGGGACGGTACCCCATAGTTCAAGCTGAGAGTCCGGAATGGGGAACTGTTTCTTAAAGGAAAAAGAAGGGGAAAAGGAAGAACCTAATCGCTCCCATTCATTCTTAATAATATTAGCCATCTTAACAGGAACCGGGAAAGTCTGAGGTACTACCCTGTCCTCGTATACCTTATCTAGCTTAGGAATTGAAGGTTCCTCCGGAATCTTCGGCTCCAGAACCTCCAGAGTAGCAAGCAACTGCCTCAGCAAAAAGCACAAATTCTCCATCCTAAACCTAAAATTAAGCTCCTCCGCAGCCTGATTTAGATGACACGGACTCCGACCCAGAAGGTGCCTCCTCCGAAGAGTCGGAGTGGGCCTTGTCCTCGTATAATGTGGTAAGGCATGGATCCCTTTCGAAACCGCCAATTCCAGTTGGTCCGCAAAGTCTGACGGCCAACGAATCTCTACCGAAGGAGTAACGGTTGGACCACGGGGCGCTGCATGTGAAATTGGAGATGAATGAAGGGAACGCACCTCACGGGACGAGGAACCCTCAGAGGTGGATGACTCAGTAGTACTAGACATCTGATTACATTTAGATGTTGTAACTTTAACAAGACATGTGGAACATAGTTGATCAGGCTGATCTACCAGAACCTCCACACAATAAACACATGAATGAGACTTTGTTAAAGAAGGAGAACCCTCTAACGCGTCAGAGTCCTCCATAGCTTGCGCTTTTATTACGGACTTGCTTAACTTATAAATAGGCACGTTTATACCTCCAATGGATGGGACACTCACCACCTCCTTGGACCTGGACTACAGAAACCATTTCGTCTCCTGCGCTGCTGATCAACAGAGGAAGAGAGATAGGCACACCCGGTCACATGGAATGCCTGGCAGGACCGCCCCTGCACTAAGGAGAAAACGCACCAAAAAGGACCGCAAAATACTCCCGCCAGTAACCTGAAAATCCCACACATTGCCAGAGCCTCATCTCGCACATAACGCAGCAATGACACAATAAACAATATTATGTATAAACCCCCCCTGTTCAATAATCCCCTTTCTAGGAATATTAACCCTTGATTATTTAAAGATAAAAGGTGTCACACAGTGACCCTGTGTTCCGTGTTCATTATGAATAAAAAATTAAACGATCATACCAGAATCTACGCCGTTAAACAGGAACACGGCCCTTCAAGTGTGACAGGTTAGTAGCCTTGCTGCTGACTTGAACTTGAGTGCAGAAAGCAGGCAGTGAAACTCATCAACGCTGATTGCTTGTGTAGCTGTTAATATGAGTCAGGATGGTTTCGCAGAAAGACTCTCCCTGCATCTCCGGACTCTAACTTTCGCCCAGGCTCTCACTGAAAGGCTGACAGAACTACTTAAAACTCCAGTCCCAATGTGAAGAGTACTACCCTCCATAAGAGACTACTCCGAATCCTTGGCACTTCTCTGCCAAGCTCCTGTGATGAAAGACAAAGAATGACTGGGGGATGAGGGAAGTGGGGGAGGTATTTGAGCTTTTGGCTGGGGTGTCTTTGCCTCCTCCTGGTGGCCAGGTTCTTAATTCCCAACAGTAATGAATGAAGCTGTGGACTCTCCTCCCCTTTAGATGGAAAGAACATGATGTAAGTTGTAAATATTTGTGAATGTTTATTGTGGATAAATGATATATGAATGAATGAGGGAGTGGAAGTGATGAGATGTAGTGTGCAACTGAAATATTGTAACACAACTAAGTGCGTGGAATAAGTGAAGTGAGTGAAAAAATTAAAGGATAAAAAATGTGCTCTGGAAATGTTAGTAATACTAATCTAGGTATGTATATATCGCCTATCTATATAGTATAATGAAGGAAACTCATTAGGATATGTAGATAATGAAAAAAGAGAAATGTATAAGATAAGATAAAAAAGTGATAAATGGCAGCTTGTTGCTAATTGTGAAAGCGTAATGCAAGTGATCGATACATGGTAATAAATACATATAAGTAATCTAAACATTATTAGTGAATTGTGTTGCTATGTCAGGCAGTGATCAAAAACAGTATGTGCCTGGGAAGAGGGCCTATATTTGGCCTTATATTCCTGAATCCACTTACCCCCTGTTTGTGAAAAAGAGGAGTTATAAATGTAACAATAAAAGTTGTAATATGTGCAATTTTGTGACACACAAGAAACTTAATTTTCAATCTACCTCCAACTAACAATCTTTTTCTATAACTAAACGCATACGAGTTTTGCGGTAAGAGCTGCTCGGTGCTAACTTGCACATTATTGTCACCGCTCACTTACCTACAGCGCTGGTATTACAGGTTTTTATAAACCCGGCGTTAACAGGCAAGAAGTGAGCGTAGAGCAAAATTGTGCTCCATACCGCACTCCAATACCAGCGCTGCTTAAGTCAGCGGTGAGCTGGTAATACGTGCTCGTGCATGATTTCCCCATAGACATCAATGGGGAGAGCCGGCTGAAAAAAAGTCTAACAAAAGCAATAAATGTAGCTTGAAAACTAAAAGAGAATGGACATGGAGCGCAAGGAAGAAAGCAGAAAGAATATCATAGTGCAATATGTCTGAATATCAAAACACAGTTTATTATAAACAAGAAACAAACTCACAAATTAAAACCTCAAACAGTGTGCAGCGTTAGTATAGATGATACTATACAGTGTCACAGAGTCCTACTCCCCCCTCCTGGCTATCCTGTCTGTGACCGTCAAGTCCCGGTACTTGCTGCAGAAAGTAGGGGAGCAAATAGAGGTCCTCCGAAAAACAGTTCCCTCGTTCAGTAGGTCAACCCGTGTTGCCGGCAACGGTTCCTCCTGACCTGAAGGGGTCAAACGTAACACTACGTGTGCGTTTGGGCGTGGCCTTACGCGTTTCGCAGGACTCCTCCCGCTTCGTCAGTGGCTGTTTTTCAGAGGACCTCTATTTGCTTCCCTACTTTCTGCAGCCAGCACGGGGACTTGACGGTCACAGACAGGATAGTCAGGAGGGGGGAGTAGGACTCCGTGACACTGTATAGTATCATCTATACTAACGCTGCACACATACCTCAAACTGTTTGAGGTTTTAATTTGTGAGTTTGTTTCTTGTTTATAATAAACTGTGTTTTGATATTCAGACATATTGCACTATGATATTCTTTCTGCTTTCTTCCTTGCGCTCCATGTCCATTCTCTTTTAGTTTTCAAGCTACATTTCTTCATCGATATCACACCAGTGATTAAAAAGGAGCTGCACAAGAAAGGAGAATTGGTTTATTTTTCATCCTGGACATTGAAACATATTTATTTAAAGGGACACTACCTGCAATAAAGTAGGAACGACTTTTTATTTATATATTAACGTTTTATTGCCCATTGGAATTTATTATTTATTATTTATACTAATAATTGCTAATCATGAAATGTGTTTAGGGAATTGCTTATTTTGTTTTTTCACATATATCTGTTTGGCGCTTTTTAAAAGTTTTTGGTTTTACCTGCAATAAAGCAGCGTAAAGCTCAGTAGCGCAGCCCCATTGATTCCTATGGGGAAACAAAATTTATGTTTACACCTAACACCCTAACATGAACACCGAGTCTAAACTCCCCTAATCTTACACTTATTAACCCCTAATCTGCCGCCCCCGACACCTACATTATACTTATTAACAGCTAATCTGCAGCTCTGGACATTGCCGCCACTATAATAAACATATTAACCCCTAAACCGCCGCACTCCTGCATCGCAAACACTAGTTAAATATTATTAACCCCTAATCTGACGCCCCTAACATCGCCGCCACCTACCTACATTTATTAACTCCTAATCGGCCGCCACCAACGTCACCACCACTATACTATATTTATTAACCCCTAAACCTAAGTCTAACCCTAACCCTAACACCCCCTAACTTAAATATAATTAAAATAAATCTAAATAAAACCTAATATTAATAACTAAATAATTCCTATTTAAAAATAAATACTTACCTGTAAAATAAACCCTAAGCTAGCTACAATATAACTAATAGTTACATTGTATCAAGCTTAGGGTTTATTTTAATTTTACAGGCAAGTTTGTATTTATTTTAACTAGGTAGAATAGTTACTAAATAGTTATTAACTATTTACTAACTACCTAGCTAAAATAAATACAAATTTACCTGTAAAATAAAACCTAACCTGCCTTACACTAACACCTAACCTTACACTACAATTAAATAAATTACCTAAATTAAATACAATTACCTAAATTACAAAAAAAACAAACACTAAATTACACAAAATAAAAAAAGAAATGATCAGATATTTAAACTAATTACACCTAATCTAATAGCTCTATCAAAATAAAAAAGCCCAGACAAAATATAAAAAAAAAAAACCTAGTCTAAACTAAACTACCAATAGCCCTTAAAAGGGCCTTTTGCGGGGCATTGCCCCAAAAAAAATCAGCTCTTTTACCTGCAGAAAAAATACAAACAACCCCCAACAGTAAAACCCACCACCCACACAACCAACCCCCCAAATAAAACCTAACTAATAAAACCTAAGCTAAAAGGGCATTTGTATGGACATTGCCCTTAAAGGGGCATTTAGCTCTTTTTCAATTGCCCAAAAGCCCTAATCTAAAACTAACACTAACCCCCGAAGATCCACTTACAGTTTTGAAGACCTGACATCCATCCTCAACGAAGTGGCAGAAGTCCTCATCGAAGCCTGCAGAAGTCTTCATCCAAGCGGCCGATGTCTTCATCCAGACAGCAGGAAATATATAAATTGGTGAGAGTGCGCTAGCAGCAACAGGGGATGTGTCACTGGTATAGGCAAATATATAAATTCAATAAAGCAAATAAGTGATAAAATACAAACACATTTATATAAATTAGGATTTTACCTATGTGTTTATTGAAATAAATGTGTTTGTATTTTATAACAAATTTGCTTTATTGATTTCATAATATATTCAAACAACATTTGCCTATATCAGTGACACATTCCCTGCTGCTGTTTAGCACAATCGAACCAATTCAGAATTTTACCTATGTGTTTATTGATATAAATGTGTTTGTATTTTATCACTTATTTGCTTTATTGATTTTATATATTTGCCTATACCAGTGACACATCCCCTGTTGCTGCTAGCGCACTCTCACCAATTTATATATTTCTTGTATCTTTCCATTATATATCTGTCTTTGGGAGCAGATAGGTGATAGTGCAAGGGGCAATTTGCGCACCATTAAGAATTCCATAATCCACTTCATCCAGACAGCATCTTCTATCTTAATCCATCCAGCACGGCTCCATCTTCAAGACATCTGACGCGGAGCATCCTCTTCAAACGACGGCTTCTTCGTAATGAATATCACTTTAAGTGACGTCATCCAAGATGGCTCAATCCTATTGGCTGATTGGATCAGTCAATAGGATTGAAGTTCAATCCAAATGGCTGATTGCATCAGCCAATAGGATTTTTTCTACCTTAATTCCGATTGGCTGATAGAATTCTATCAGCCAATCGGAATCTAAGGGACACCATTTTGGATGACGTCACTTAAAGTGATATTCATTACGAAGAAGCCGTCAGAAGAAGAGGATGCTCCCCATCGGATGTCTTGAAGATGGACCCGCTCCGTGCTGGAAGGATGAAAATAGAAGATGCCATCTGGATGAAGACTTCTGCCCATCTGGAGGACCACTTCTGCCCGTCTGGAGGACCACTTCTGCCGGCTTCGTTGAGGACATCTTTCCGCTTGGATGAAGACTTCTCCCAGTAAGTGAATCTTCAGGCGTTAGTGTTAGGATTTTTTAAGGGTGTATTTGGTGGGTTTATTTTTTAGGTTAGGGCTTTGGGCCTGCAATAGAGCTAAATGCCCTTTTAAGGGCAATGCCCATCCAAATGCCCTTTTCAGGGCAATGGGGAGCTTAGGTTTTTTTTTAGTTAGGCTTTTATTTGGGGGGTTGTTTGTGTGGGTGGTGGGTTTTACTGTTGGGGGGGTGTTTGTATTTTTTTTTTACAGGAAAAAGAGACGATTTCTTTGGGGCAATGCCCAGCAAAAGGCCCTTTTAAGGGCTATTTGTAGTTTATTGTAGGTTGGGGGGGTTTATTTTGGGGGGCTTTTTTATTTTGATAGGGCTATTAGATTAGGTGTAATTAGTTTAAAGATCTGTAATTTGTTTTTTATTTTTTGTAATTTAGTGGGGGTTTTTTGTGATTTAATTTAATTTATTTCATTGTATTCAATTTAGGGAATTGATTTAATTATAGTGTAGTGTTAGGTGTTATTGTAACTTAGGTTATGTTTTATTTTACAGGTAAATTTGTATTTATTTTAGCTAGGTAGTTGTTAAATAGGTAATAACTATTTAATAACTATTCTACCTAGTTAAAATAAATACGAACTTTCCTGTAAAATAAAAATAAACCGTAGGATAGCTACAATGTAACTATTAGTTATTCTATAGCTAGTTTAGGGTTTATTTCATAGGTATTTAGTTTTAAATAGAAATAATGTAGTTAATGAAAGTAATTTTATTTAGATTTATTTAAATTATATTTCAATTAGGGGGTGTTAGGGTTAGACTTAGGTTTAGGGGTTAATAAATTTAATATAGTGGCGGCGACGTTGGGGGCAGCAGATTAGGGGTTAATAAATATAATTTAGGTGGCGACGATGTTAGGGACAGCAGATTAGGGGTTAATAATATTTAACTAGTGTTTGCGAGGCGGGAGTGCGGCGGTTTAGGGGTTAATATGTTTATTATAGTGGTGGCGATGTCCGGAGCGGCAGATAAGGGGTTAAAAAATGTATTATAGTGTTTGCAATGCGAGAAGGCCTCGGTTTAGGGGTTAATAGGTTGTTTTTGGGTGTTAGTGTACTTTTTAGCAATTTAACGCTGCTTTTTTACCTTAGCGCACAACTCATAATCTAGCCGTTTGTGTTTTGAAGCCACAACCTAATAAAATGGGTTGAGCTTGTAGGTATAATCAGATCTTATTACTTTATCACATTGTGTAAATATACCTGCTTGAATATACCTGAATTGAACAAATATGCTTTTTGGATTGGAGAGATCAACCTGCTAGTCAGACCACTTTTGACCACAATTGCTTTAATAGCACGAAAGTGTATACTTGGATTGTGAATGGTGAGGACCGCCCCTTCCATTTCCAAACTAAAAAAATAACATACACTGGCAGATGTTTATTGAACAGATAGATGCTAAAATGGATACAACCAGAAGACTAAAGCATTTTCTAAATATATTTATATCTTGACTTACAAAAACAAATTTTAATGCCTTTTGCTCAAACTGAGATAATGTTACTGGCTTTTCTACGAGGCGAACGGGAGTTCCTCTACCATACAGAGAGGACAACACGGACTGGGGGGGGGGGGGGGGAGGGAGAGATAGGGTTTTTTTTTAGACTTGGTCATTAAGGGTCTATAACTTTCCTGCACTTTATAGATAGTTATCTGCCATATACAGAATGATAATGTTATGTGTTTTCACATATGTTAAATATAGATGTTAGTTTTTTTTCTCTCTCTTAATGTATTTAAAATAATAAAATTGAGCATCTCAGGACGTGAAAACTCCATTTAGGCCTTTCTTTATTTCTGTAAAGAACATTGTGACATCAAAGGATATAAGTCCTTTATAACACGAAATTAGAGACAACAGTTGGACTTCACTTTTATTTGTCTCAAATCACTTCGACTACTCAAAAGTATTTGTAAAGTAATTGATGCAAACCCAAAAATTTAAAACTTTGAATGACTACTGTTGTTAAAATGACTTTGTTGTCAGTCTCCAATAAAGAAAATTTGAAGGAAAAAAAAATTGTTGGAGTTAAAGGGCCATGATACCCAAATGTTGAAACACTTGAAAGTGATGCAGCTAGCTGTAAAAAGCTGAATAGAAATTTTTTCCTGAACATTCTATGTAAAAAAGGAAGATATTTTACCTCAAACATTCCTCAGTAGCAACATCCCATTGTAAAGGACTTCTAAGCAGCAAATCAGTATGTCTGTCCCGGGACAGCTATGGGAGTGAGCTTACGTGCACTCCCATGTTATTTCCCTATTCCGTTTAAGGAAGTTAATTATGAAATCTCATGAGATCACAGTAAAAGAGTTCATGACCTCAGCACTGCTGATTGGCTGCTGTTCATTTCTTCATCTGCAGCTGAGCAACAGCTGAAGTATATTTTTTTTACACAGAACTTACTCTGCTGAGCTGAGGAAGTTGTGAGGTAAAATATCTTCATTTTTTACATAGAGATGCTCAGGTGATATTTTCCTATCAGCTTTTTACAGCTATACTGCATCAGTTTCAAGTGATTTAACATATGAGTATTATGTCCCTTTAAAAGGACTACCTCACAAACCTCCAACAGCTAAGAGCCACCATTACTCTTACTAAAGAGGATTACATGGACACAGCAGGGAAAAAGAAAATTTATGCTTATCTGATAAATTTATTTCTTTTATGACACGATGAGTCCACGGATCATCTTAATTACTAATGGGATATTCACCTCCTGGTCAGCAGGAGGAGGCAAAGAGCACCCCAGCAGAGCTGTTAAATAGCTCCTCCCTTCTCTCCCACTCCAGTCATTCGACCAAAGTTAGGAAGAGAAAGGAAAAGCCAAGGTGCAGAGGTGTCTGAAGTTTACAATAACCCACAACCTGTCTAAAAGAACAGGGTGGGCCGTGGACTCATCGTGTCAAAAAATAAATAAATTTATCAGGTAAGCATACATTTTCTTTTCTAAGACACGATGAGTCCACGGATCATCTTAATTACTAATGGGATTCAATACCCAAGCTAGAGTACACAGATGATACGGGAGGGACAAGACAGGGAACCTAAATGGGAGGCACCACTGCTTGAAGAACCTTTCTCCCAAAAGTGGCCTCATCCGAGGCAAAAATGTCAAATTTGTAGAACTTTGAAAAAGTGTGAAGAGAGAACCCAAGTTGCAGCCTTGCAAACCTGATCCACAGACGCTTCATTTATGAACGCCCATGAGCAAGCAACAGCCCTCATGGAAGAAGCCGTAACTCTCCCGGGACGCTGCTGTCCAGCAGTCTCCTATGCAAAACTTATGATACTCTTCAGCCAAAGAGAAAGAGAAATAGCTGTACCTTTCTGTCCCTTGCATTTTCCTGAGAAAACCACAAACAAAGAAGACTGACGAAAAGTCCTTAGTCACCTGCAGGTAAAACTTTAAAGCACGGACCACGTCCAAATTGTGCAGAAGTCTTTCCTTATGAGAAGAAGGATTAGGACACAAGGAAGGAACAACAATCACCTGATTAATGTTCCGATCAGAAACAACCTTAGGAAGAAATCCAAATTTAGCATGTAAAAGTACCTTATCTGAAGGAAAAATAAGATAAGGAGACTCTTACTGTAATGCCGAAAGCTCTGACACTCAAGAAATAAAAACTTTCTAAGATAACACTTAATATCTAAGGAATGCATAGGCTCAAACGGGGCCCCTTGAAAAACTCTGAGAACTAAATTCAGACTCCATGAAGGAGTAACTGGACTGAACACAGGCCTGATCCTGACCAAGGCCTGACAAAATGATTGTACATCTGGGACGTCTGCCAGACGTTTGAGTACCAAAACAGATAAAGACAGAGATTTGACCCTTTAGGGAACTTGACGATAAACCATTCTCCAAACCCTCTTGGAGAAAAGACCAAATTCTAAGAATCCTAACTCTACACCATAAGTAGTCCATGGATTCACACCAATAGAGATATTTACATCATATCTTATGATAAATCATTCTAGTGACAGGCTTACAAGCCTGAATCATGGTCTCAATGACCGAGTCAGAAAAACCCTGCTTGGATAATAACAAGCGCTCAATCTCCAAGCAGACGGTTTCAGAGAAAAACAGATTTGGGTGAAGGAGGGGCCCTAGATTAGAAGGTCCCTCCTCACGGAAGTCTCAGAGGTGGCAGAGAAGACATGTCCACCAGATCTGCATACCAAACCCTGCGAGGCTAAGCCAGTGCTATGAGGGTCACCGATGCCCTCTCCTGCTTGAATCGAGCAATCACCCGAGGAAGAAAAGCAAACTGAGGAAAAAGCTAGAGAACACTTCCAGATGGAGTTCCCACTCCCCAAAATGAAAGGTCTGCTTGCTCCGGAAATCCGCCTCCCAGTTGTCCACCCCTGGTATGTGGATTGCCGACAGGCAGCAAGAATGGGCCTTTGCCCACTGATTATTTTGGATAGGGTGCCACTGCAATGCCCCGTAACCGAAGCACCGCCCACATCGATCCCAGAGCCTTTGTGAAAACTCAGAGCTGTGCCAAGACCGAAATGACAAGCCACGAACTGGAAGCGTTTGTCCAGAAAGGCAAACCTTAGAACTTGAGACTATTCATGGAATGGCACATGAAGGTATGCGTCCTTGAAATACACTCTTGTCATAAATTGACCCTCTTGGATCAAGGAAAGAGTGGAAGGATAGTTTCCCTCTTGAAGGACGGTACACTAAGAAATTTGTCTAGACTCTTGAGATCTAAAAAGTGGTCTGAAGGTTCCCTCCTTTTTTTGTGAACCACCAACCAATTGGTTTAGAAAACCCAGACCCTGAACCTGTATTGTAACAATCACTTCCAGGTCTGAGAGGTCTCCTACGCAGTGTAAGAACGCCTCTCCTTTTGTCTGATCTGCAAATAATCTTGAAAGCAGAAACCTGCCTCTGTGAGGAAAACTTTTGAACTCTAATTTGTATCCCTGGGATAGTATTTTCTCTTACTCAGGGACCCTGAACATCTCGAACCCAAGCCTAAACGAAGATAGAAAGTCTGCCCCCTACAAGATCCGGTCCCGGATCGGGGGCATGACATTCATGCTGTCCTTGATTTAACAGCAGGCTATTTGTTTTTGTTTTTTTTGTTGAAAATTCTTTAATTTCCAAGAGATTATTTCCGCCAAGCCAGGTCCCAACAAGGTCTTCCCCTTGTAAGAAATCGCTAAAAGCTTAGACTTAGAGCGTACATCCGTAGAACAAGGCTCTAACCATAAGGCTCTGTGAGCTGGAACAGAGAAACCCTTTAGAGTTGTATGTATTGGGTACTTGTAAAGCGCGGCTAATCACCCGTAAGGGTCTCAAGGTGCTGCTCATTTTATCGACCTCGGAAGAATGAATGTCTGAGTGGACCTCGCTGGGGATTAAACCTGCAACCCTTGGGTTGCTACAGAGCTCAGCCACAGTGCCTTAGCATGTTGAGCTATCTGTCGAAACCTATGCTCCCAGTTTGATAACTTGAAGGGAAAAATTTGAAATAAATGAATTAGCCAATATGAAAGATTTTATCCTATCCTGGATCTTATCCAGGGGAGATACTGACTTAGTACCGTCAGACAACGCATCAAACCAATATGCCGTTGCACTAGTGACAGTAGCAAAGTACACAGCTGGTTGCCATTGTAAGCCCTGTTGTACATCCCTTTGCTGATTTTTGTCCATAGGACCTTTAAAAAACAACAACTATCCTCTAAGGGTATAGTAGTACTCTTAGCTAAGCTGGAAACTACTCCTTCCACCCTAGGGAATGATTGCCCAGCCTCCTTAGCTAAGTTGGCAATGGGAAACATTTTTTTAAAAATAGGGAATGCTGTATCTTCAATTCCTTATAACTTACTGGACACACTAGGATAGATTACACCGATAGTGTCGGAGTCGCCCAGGGTAGCTAAAACCTCCTAAAGTAACAAATGGAGGTGTTCAAGCTAAAAAACTGAAAGAAAAACAACCTCAGGCTCAAATAAAGATATTATTGCATATGAGTCTGGAATTCTCTCTCAGATAATCCCGAAGTATCTTCCTCTTTCAGGTAACAGGGAAGAACCATTCGGGATAGCATCTACTGAATCAATCAATTCCTCTAGTAATGTTTTCTACCTCGTGGGAAAAACATATAATACATGAAATGCAGAGTGTCAGGATGCCAGGAATCAGACTGAGACGAGAAGTGCAAAAATAATCACACCTTTATTAATAGCAAAAAATAATACAAAGTCCCCAAGTCAAATAACAAGCCAGGAATCAAAACCAGAGCTGGTAGTCAGACGAGTCGAGTCAGGAGCCAAAGCGAGTAGTCAAATGAGCCGGAATCAGGAACCAGGAGAGACGTCAGACAGCCAGGTAATACAAAGGCGCTCTCACAAACAGGTCTGAGACAACGCAAGGGCAAAGCATACTGAACAGAGGCCCTTTAAATAATAAGTGATGACATCACAAGTCTAAGACTGCATCCTGTCTCACACGGATGATGTACACCAGTCTGGCCATAAAAGGAAGTGCAGGAAATGAGCAGCATCATACAGTATGCACCATAGTCAGCAAGAGAGGTGAGTAAAATGGCTGCCAGCAGCACATGGCAAACAAAACAGGGAAAAAACCCTGACACAGTAACTCCGGGTGGAGTTGAAAGGAAGCGCAGAGCACTGCATGTGGGCCATAATTTGGGATGCTATAGGAGAAATTGAGGCATAGCTTGACCATTTGTCAATCAACTCCTGAACAGCAAGAGTCTTAGAAGCAATAGGCTCAGAAAAAAAATTAATACAAAATTAACACATGAAAAAAACGTTACTGTCTCTTTAAAATGTAACTTTTTATTTTCGTATGTAGAATTAAAATAAAACAGTACATATTCATTGTAGAACCTTGCTACCCCTCAGCTAAACCTTGCTGAGGTGCCCATCAGCCCCAAAACGTTATGCTATTTGGGTGCAAAACGGCAGTTAACATAAAACATTACAACTTTTAAAATAAAAAGTCAGTTTGTGTTTGACAGTAACTCTTGTACATTATGGTAACACTGATCTTTGAGCTTAACAGTAACTTTTGTACAATTTTCACCTCTTAGCTGTGAAATCGTTGTACAATTACTGTAAAAAAGTTGTAACAGGTCCACAACGCAGTTCTAACGCTGTCCGGACCCACTTTACTAAAAAAAACATAATTTATGCTTACCTGATAAATTTATTTCTCTTGTAGTGTAGTCAGTCCACGGGTCATCCATTACTTATGGGATTATATCTCTTCACCAACAGGAAGTTGCAAGAGGATCACCCAAGCAGAGCTGCTATATAGCTCCTCCCCTCACATGTCATATCCAGTCATTCGACCGAAACAAGACGAGAAAGGAGAAACCATAGGGTGCAGTGGTGACTGGAGTTTAATTAAAATTTAGATCTGCCTTAAAAGACAGGGCGGGCCGTGGACTGACTACACTACAAGAGAAATAAATTTATCAGGTAAGCATAAATTATGTTTTCTCTTGTTAAGTGTAGTCAGTCCACGGGTCATCCATTACTTATGGGATACCAATACCAAAGCTAAAGTACACGGATGAAGGGAGGGACAAGGCAGGAACTTTAAACGGATGGAACCACTGCCTGAAGTACCTTTCTCCCAAAAATAGCCTCCGAAGAAGCAAAAGTGTCAAATTTGTAAAATTTTGAAAAAGTGTGAAGTGAAGACCAAGTCGCAGCCTTGCAAATCTGTTCAACAGAAGCCTCATTTTTAAAGGCCCAGGTTGAAGCCACAGCTCTAGTAGAATGAGCTGTAATTCTTTCAGGAGGCTGCTGTCCAGCTGTCTCATAGGCTAAACGTATTATGCTACGAAGCCAAAAGGAGAGAGAGGTAGCCGAAGCCTTTTGACCTCTCCTCTGTCCAGAGTAAATGACAAACAGGGAAGAAGTTTGACGAAAATCTTTAGTTGCCTGCAAATAGAACTTCAGGGCACGGACTACGTCCAGATTATGCAATAGTCGTTCCTTCTTTGAAGAAGGGTTAGGACACAATGATGGAACAACAATCTCTTGATTGATATTCCTGTTAGAAACTACCTTAGGTAAGAACCCAGGTTTAGTACGCAGAACTACCTTGTCTGAATGAAAAATCAGATAAGGAGAATCACAATGTAAGGCAGATAACTCAGAGACTCTTCGAGCCGAGGAAATAGCCATCAAAAACAGAACTTTCCAAGATAACAGCTTGATATCAATGGAATGAAGGGGTTCAAATGGAACGCCTTGCAGAACGTTAAGAACTAAGTTTAAGCTCCACGGCGGAGCAACAGTCTTAAACACAGGCTTAATCCTAGCCAAAGCCTGACAAAAAGCCTGAACGTCTGGAATTTCTGCCAGACGCTTGTGTAGAAGAATAGACAGAGCAGAAATCTGTCCCTTTAACGAACTAGCGGATAAGCCCTTTTCTAAACCCTCTTGTAGAAAAGACAATATCCTAGGAATCCTAACCTTACTCCATGAGTAACTCTTGGATTCGCACCAATATAAATATTTACGCCATATCTTATGGTAAATTCTTCTGGCAACAGGTTTCCTAGCCTGTATTAAGGTATCAATAACCGACTCCGAGAAGCCACGCTTTGATAGAATCTAGCATTCAATCTCCATGCAGTCAGCCTCAGAGAAATTAGATTTGGATGGTTGAAAGGACCCTGAATTAGAAGGTCCTGCCTCAGAGGCAGAGACCATGGTGGACAGGACGACATGTTCACTAGGTCTGCATACCAGGTCCTGCGTGGCCACGCAGGCGCTATCAGAATCACTGATGCTCTCTCCTGTTTGATCTTGGCAATCAGTCGAGGAAGCATCGGAAATGGTGGAAACACATAAGCCATGTTGAAGACCCAAGGGGCTGTCAGAGCATCTATCAGCACCGCTCCCGGGTCCCTGGACCTGGATCCGTAACAAGGAAGCTTGGCGTTCTGGCGAGACGCCATGAGATCCAGATCTGGTTTGCCCCAACGATGAATCAGTTGAGCGAAGACCTCCGGATGAAGTTCCCACTCCCCCGGATGAAAAGTCTGGCGACTTAGAAAATCCGCCTCCCAGTTCTCCACGCCTGGGATGTAGATCGCTGACAGGTGGCAAGAGTGCGACTCTGCCCAGCGAATTATCTTTGAGACTTACAACATCGCTAGGGAACTCCTGGTTCCCCCTTGATGATTGATGTAAGCCACAGTCGTGATGTTGTCCGACTGAAATCTGATAAACCTCAGAGTTGCTAACTGAGGCCAAGATAGAAGAGCATTGAATATTGCTCTTAACTCCAGAATATTTATTGGGAGGAGTTTCTCCTCCTGAGTCCATGATCCCTGAGCCTTCAGGGAATTCCACACTGCGCCCCAACCTAGAAGGCTGGCGTCTGTTGTTACAATCGTCCAATCTGGCCTGTGAAAGGTCATCCCCTTGGACAGGTGGGGTAGAGAAAGCCACCATAGAAGAGAATCTCTGGTCTCTTGATCCAGATTTAGTAGAGGGGACAAATCTGAGTAATCCCCATTTCACTGACTTAGCATGCACAATTGCAGCGGTCTGAGATGCAGGCGCGCAAATGGTACTATGTCCATTGCCGCTACCATTAAGCCGATTACTTCCATGCACTGAGCTACAGACGGGTGTGGAATGGAATGAAGGGCACGGCAAGCATTTAGAAGTTTTGATAACCTGGCCTCCGTCAGGTAAATTTTCATCTCTACAGAATCTATAAGAGTCCCTAGGAAGGGAACCCTTGTGAGTGGTAATAGAGAACTCTTTTCCACGTTCACCTTCCACCCATGCGACCTCAGAAATGCCAGAACTATCTCTGTATGAGACTTGGCAGTTTGAAAACTTGACGCTTGTATCAGAATGTCGTCTAGGTACGGAGCTACCGCTATGCCTCGCGGTCTTAGTACCGCCAGAAGTGAGCCCAGAACCTTTGTAAAGATTCTTGGAGCCGTAGCTAACCCGAAGGGAAGAGCTACAAACTGGTAATGCCTGTCTAGGAAGGCAAATCTTAGGTACCGATAATGATCCTTGTGAATCGGTATGTGAAGGTAGGCATCCTTTAAGTCCACAGTGGTCATGTACTGACCCTCTTGGATCATGGGTAGGATGGTTCGAATAGTTTCCATTTTGAATGATGGAACTCTTAGGAATTTGTTTAGGATTTTTAAGTCCAAGATTGGTCTGAAGGTTCCCTCTTTCTTGAGAACCACAAACAGATTTGAATAGAATCCTTGCCCGTGTTCCGTCCGCGGAACTGGGTGGATCACCCCCATTAGTAAGAGGTCTTGTACACAGCGTAGAAAAGCCTCTTCTTTATTTGGTTTGCTGATAACCTTGAAAGATGAAATCTCCCTTGTGGAGGAGAAGCTTTGAAGTCCAGAAGATATCCCTGAGATATGATCTCCAACGCCCAGGGATCCTGGACATCTCTTGCCCAAGCCTGGGCGAAGAGAGAAAGTCTGCCCCCTACTAGATCTGTTTCCGGATAGGGGGCCCTCTCTTCATGCTGTCTTAGGGGCAGCAGCAGGTTTTCTGGCCTGCTTGCCCTTGTTCCAGGACTGGTTAGTTTTCCAGCCCTGTCTGTAACGAGCAACAGCTCCTTCCTGTTTTGGAGCGGAGGAAGTTGATGCTGCTCCTGCCTTGAGGTTACGAAAGGCACGAAAATTAGACTGTTCGGCCTTTAATTTGGCCCTATCCTGAGGCAGAGCATGGCCCTTACCTCCCGTAATGTCAGCGATAATTTCTTTCAAGCCGGGCCCGAATAAGGTCTGCCCTTTGAAAGGAATATTAAGCAATTTAGATTTAGAAGTCACATCAGCTGACCAGGATTTAAGCCATAGCGCTCTGCGCGCTTGGATGGCGAATCCGGAGTTCTTAGCCGTAAGTTTGGTTAAATGTATGACGGCATCAGAAACAAATGTGTTAGCTAGCTTAAGTGCTTTAAGCTTGTTCATAATTTCATCCAATGGAGCTGTGCGAATGGCCTCTTCCAGAGACTCAAACCAGAATGCCGCCGCAGCAGTGATAGGCGCAATGCATGCAAGGGGCTGTAAGATAAAACCTTGTTGAACAAACATTTTCTTAAGGTAACCTTCTAATTTTTTTATCCATTGGATCTGAAAAGGCACAACTATCCTCCACAGGGATAGTGGTATGCTTAGCTAAAGTAGAAACTGCTCCCTCCACCTTAGGGACCGTCTGCCATAAGTCTCGTGTGGTGGCGTCTATAGGGAACATTTTCCTAAATATGGGAGGAGGGGAAAAAGGCACACCGGGTCTATCCCACTCCTTGCTAATAATCTCTGTAAGCCTTTTAGGTATAGGAAACACGTCAGTACACACCGGTACCGCATAGTATCTATCCAACCTACATAATTTTTCTGGAATTGCAACCGTGTTACAATCATTCAGAGCCGCTAATACCTCCCCTAGCAATATGCGGAGGTTCTCAAGCTTAAATTTAAAATTAGAAATCTCTGAATCCAGTCTCCCTGGATCAGATCCGTCACCCACAGAATGAAGCTCTCCGTCTTCATGTTCTGCAAATTGTGACGCAGTATCGGACATGGCTCTCACATCATCAGCGCGCTCTGTCCTTAACCCAGAGCTATCACGCTTGCCTCTTAATTCTGGCAATTTAGATAATACTTCTGTCATAACAGTAGCCATGTCTTGCAAAGTGATTTGTAAGGGCCTGCCTGATGTACTTGGCGCCACAAAATCACGCACCTCCTGAGCGGGAGGCGAAGGTACTGACATGTGAGGAGAGTTAGTCGGCATAACTTCCCCCTCGTCGTCTGGTGATAATTTCTTTACATGTAAAGACTGACTTTTATTTAAAGTTACATCAATGCATTTAGTACATAACTTTCTATGGAGCTCCACATTGGCCTTCATACATAGTGAACAAACAGATTCATCTGTGTCAGACATGTTTAAACAGACTAGCAATGAGACTAGCAAGCTTGGAAAATACTTTTCAAATAAATTTACAAGCAATATAAAAAACGCTAATGTGCCTTTAAGAGGCACAAAAAGCTGTCACACTTGAAATAACAATGAACCAAATTAGTTATAGCAACCAAATTTTCACAGTAAATGTATTAAGTTAGCAAAGGATTGCACCCACCAGCAAATGGATGATTAACCCCTTAATACCCAAAAACGGATAACAATTTAATAATTAACGTTTTTATCACAGTCAAACACACTGTCACAGGTCTGCTGTGACTGATTACCTACCTCAAAATGAATTTTGAAGACCCGTGAGCTCTCTAGAGACGTCCTGGATCATGGAGGATGAAGTAGAAAGATTATGACTGAATTTTTACTGCGCAAAAAAGCGCTAAAATAGGCCCCTCCCACTCATATTACAACAGTGGGGAAGCTCAGTTAACTGTTTCTATGCAGAAACAAAAGTTAGCCATGTGGTAAAAATCATGCCCCAATAAGTTTTATCACCAAGTACCTCACAAAAAACGATTAACATGCCAGTAAACGTTTTGAACATACATTTTAAAAGTTATGAAGTGTTATTAATAAGCCTGCTACCAGTCGCTTTTACTGCAGTTAAGGCTCATACATTACTTCAGTATTAACAGTATTTTCTGAGTCAAATTCCATTCCCTAGAAAAATACTTCAGTGTACACAAACTCATCAGCCTAATACCAGTCGCTACCACTGCATTTAAGGCTGAACTTACATTACATTGGTATCAGCAGTAATTTCTCAGTGAATTCCATTGCTTAGAAAAATAATTTACTGCACATACCTCGTTTGCAGGGGGGCCCTGCATGCTATTCCCCTTTTCTGAAGTTACCTCACTCCTCAGAATGTGCGAGAACAGCCAGTGGATCTTAGTTACGTCTGCTAAGATCATAGAAAACGCAGGCAGATTCTTCTAATGCTGCCTGAGAAACAAACAGCACACTCCGGTGCCATTTAAAATAACAAACTTTTGATTGAAGAAATAAACTAAGTTTAAAAACACCACAGACCTCTCACAACGACCTATCTTTAGTTAGGTTGCAGGAGAATGACTGGGTATGACATGTGAGGGGAGGAGCTATATAGCAGCTCTGCTTGGGTGATCCTCTTGCAACTTCCTGTTGGGGAAGAGATATAATCCCATAAGTAATGGATGACCCTTGGACTGACTACACTTAACAAGAGAAAACAAAATTTATGCTAACCTGATAAATTTCTTTCTTTTGCGATGTACCGAGTCCACGGATTCATCCTAACTTGTGGGATATAGTCCTTCCTGACAGGAAGTAGCAAAGAGAGCACCACAGCAGAGCTGTCTATATAGCTCCCCCCTTAACTCCACCCCCCAGTCATTCGACCGAAGGCCAAGGAAGAAAAGGAGAAACTATAAGGTGCAGAGGTGACTGAAGTTTACATAAATAATACTATCTGTCTTGAATAGACAGGGCGGGCCATGGACTCGGTACATCGCAAAAGAAAGAAATTTATCAGGTAAGCATACATTTTGTTTTCTTTTGCATGATGTACCGAGTCCACGGATTCATCCTAACTTGTGGGATACCAATACCAAAGCTTTAGGACACGGATGAAGGGAGGGACAAGACAGGAACCTAAACGGAAGGCACCACTGCTTGCAGAACCTTTCTCCCAAAAATACACATATTAAAGGGACAGTCTACACCAGAAATTTTGTTTTAAAAGATAGATAATCCCTTTATTACCCATTCCCCAGTTTTGCATAATCAACAGTTATATTAATATACTTTTAACCTCTGTGATTATCTTGTATCTAAGCCTCTACAAACTGACCCTTAATTTCAGTTCTTTTGACAGACTTGCAGTTTAGATATACAAAAAATGAACCCAGCATCAGTCTGTATAGAGGTGCACGTACGTAAGGAACAGCACCATCCAATAGGTATAGTAACCAAAAAACACAGCAATACGACGTTTTAATCTCATGTTATTTAAAGAATGGCCCATAAGAGAAATGAGATAGATACTTTACAGTATTAAATTATAATGTAATCTATCTCCTTATTCATTCCAAAGGGTATAAGTGATTGCAGAGTATAGATCCAAAAAGTCTCTCTACATTTTAACAATTTTTGTCTATCACCCCCTCTTCTAGGTCTCTTTACCTGTTCAATAATTTGAAATCTCAAATGAGAAATACTGTGACCTGCAATTAGAAAATGGTTGGAAACAGGCGCTTCTTTGTTACAACAACGTATATTTGATTTGAGTTCATTTATTATATCCCTTACTCTCCTAGTAGACTCTCCAATGTAAATTTTGGAGCAAGGACATTTAATCAGATAAATAATATAGTCAGAATTACAAGTAAAGAAGCCTGGTATTTTGTATTTCCTTCCATTTAATGTATGGACAAAGGTATCCCCTTTTATGATGTTATTGCAATTGCAACAACTTAAACAAGGGAAACAACCTAATCTAGGGGTAGACAAAACTGTTTGAATTAGTCTTTTATTTGAACCTACATCTGCTTTGATCAGTGTATCTCTGATGTTCTTACCCCGCCTGTATGAAGGCATGGGTACCTCTTGGAAGTCCATAATATTAGGATTCAATTTTTTGATAGACCAATGCTTTTTAATGATCTTATTTATCCTACTACTTAAAGGATTAAATCTGGATACAAAAATCATGCGCTTATTCTTAGTTTTTTCATGTCTCGTTGTTATTACATTCCCCCTTAAGAATAGTCTGTCTAGGTATACTGTCAATCTCCTTTATGCAATTCTCAATCAATAGCTCTGGATAATCCCTCTGTATAAATAAGTTGCCCATTTCTTTTAACCTAGTGTGAGCTAGCTGGTCATCGGATACAATTTTTTCACCCTTAATTGACTCTTGGGGAGACTATTAATCAGAGGTGGATAGTGGGCACTTTCATACTTCAATAGACTATTTCTGTCACTATCCTTTCTGTACAAATCAACTTTCAATTCCCTACCTCTATTCTGAATTGTGGTATCTAAAAAGTCAATAGAATCCTCACTACATACCAATTTAAATTTGATGTATCTAGTAGAGATATTAAGATCTGCTACAAAGGCCTGAAATGAGTCAATGTCGCCCCCCCCCCCCTCATATGCTAAAAATGTCGTCTATATATCTAAACCAGCATAATCCATATTCCTGGAATGCTATCTGAGTGTATACAACCCTCTCTTCGTAAATACTCATAAAGACATTGGCATATGTGGGGGCAACATTAGATCCCATTGCAGTACCCTGACATTGTATATAGAAAGTGTCCTGGAAAAGGAAGTAATTACAGTAAAGGACCAACTGTAACAGCTCAAGAATAAATTCACATTGAAAATTAGAGAATTTACCACTAGTGGTAATGGTTTGTCTCATCGCACCCATGCCACTTTCGTGTGTTATTGATGTGTATAGCAATGTTACATCTAAGGAAAATAGAATAAATTTATCACTTGGTAGTTCTAGAGAATCTAGCTTTGTTATAAAATCTGCAGTGTCCTTAATGTAAGACATAGATTGAGTGGCAAAAGGTCTTAACACTTTATCTAAATATTTAGACACATTAGATAAAATAGAATCTGTGCTGGCCACTATGGGTCGCCCTGGGGTGTACATCTGTCTTTATGTATTTTGGGCAGTGTGTAAAGGACTGGTATAGATAATGTTTCTGGTATTAGAAATTTCTATTCTTTTAAAGTAATCAGTCCATTACACACTGCCCTATCTACACAGTTAACCAGACATTTTTTAATCCCAAAAGATGGATCGGTATCTAAAGCTTTATATACATTCTGGTCTTTTAGCTGCATATTGATTTCTTGTATATAGTATGCTTTATTAAGGATAACAGTGGCACTGCCCTAATCTGCCGGTTTGCAAATAATATCTTTATTCATCTTCAAATTAGACAAAACTAGCCTCTCAGCCTTAGTAAAATTACTCTGGTTATTAGACAAGATATACGATTTTTCTCTTTCAATGTATTAATATCCTTTAGCACTAACTGAATAAATGTTTCAATACTGTTACTGTGGGTATTATGCATAAAGGAACTTTTATTTCTCAAATCCAAAACAATCAGTGATAAAGGGTCATATTCAGATGGTACAACATTGACTCTCAACGAACTGTCCGTTCTAGTCTCCATAGCAGAAAAATGTGCCTTTAACTTTATGTTCCTAAAAAAGGCATGTAGATCTCGTTGTAGCTCAAAAAAGTCACATTTTGCCACAGGACAAAAAGAAAGTCCCTTCTTTAACACCCCTCTTTCAATATCAGTAAGAGTATGCAATGAAATATTTACCATTAATTCCGGTTGCTCTGGGGATTCTTACTTCGAGTCATCCTCTGGGTTTTCAGATCTTTTGAAGCGGAGCTCTTCTTGTCTGCGGCGATGTTTACGGCCGCCTCGCTTCCGTCTGAGTCCCCCGAGGAATTATTGGTTGATGACGATTGGCTTGTGTTGTTATCACGCATGCGGCGTTGCCTACGCCAATGGGGTGCGCCAGGTCTCCTCCTATCATCGTAGGTATCCTTCATCCAACGATAGACATTGTCGTTGCGGTAGTCTTCTTCGTCTCTGTGAAATTTTTGTCGCTTACGACTCTCTATGGATGATTTTAATTCTGTAATCGTTGTTTTAACAGATGCCAGAAGTTTATCCAGATCCTCGGACGACAATGAGGCTTTCAGCATACACTCCAATCGTGTCAATTCCTCCTTCTGTGTGTCCAGCTCCCGCTGTAGATACTCGACTGTGAGAACCAGTAAGTCAAAGGAGCACTTGTTAAGTACATGGGTAAATTTCTCGCAATACTCTTTATTCTCACGCATAAGAGTGGGTCTAACGTTCATGCGCAGACCTCTTGGAATACGCCGAACTCGGTAGTATTCTGCCAAAGTAGTGGCATGTAGGTCATAGGCTAGATTCTTTTTGGATATTCTCTCATATTCCTTTGAGGAGTTTTCAACCGGTGGGGTTTGTAGAAATGTTCTTGAACCCCGCACCAGGGTCGTAATCCGTGAAGCTTCCAAGTCACTGTAAGTAAAAGTTTTACTTGAAGGTTCAGTCCCATTAACTTCCATTTTGTTGCAGTTCTTTTGAAAATCACAATGTACTGATGCACGTAATCCAAGGCAGTCAATATAGTAGATATACAAAAAATGAACCCAGCATCAGTCTGTATAGAGGTGCACGTACCAAGGTCCTGCCATTGACCTCAAGATAATGTCAAATTCACAAAAGGAACAGCACCAGGGTATAGTAAAATTCTTCTTTATTGGGACATAACCAAAAAACACAGCAACACGACGTTTCGGTCAGATGACCTTAATCATGTGATATAAAAACAAGACCTTAAGCCGCTCCTTTTATACCCCACCTAGGGGGAGGTGGTTGTTACCATTTCAGGTGTATTTTAACCATTTCATTATAAAGTAAATATATTCAGCTCCATCTAGTGGCTATAGAAGGTCATTACCAATATTACAAATAGCTTGGAATTACACAGAAACAAAAAATGTATACATCTTAGCAAAATTATCTGTACATAAAAGAGTTATATATGAATAAATGCACCTGCATAGATATATACATCTACTGTTTTAATCTCATGTTATTTAAAGAATGGCCCTTAAGAGAAATGAGATACTTTACGGTATTAAATTATAATGTAATATTCCAATCTATCTCCTTATTCATTCTAAAGGGTATAAGTGATTGTAGAGTATGGATCCAAAAAGATCTATACTATAGATTGGAATATTACATTATAATTTATTACCGTAAAGTATCTCATTTCTCTTATGGGCCATTCTTTAAATAACATGAGATTAAAACAGTAGATGTATATATCTATGCAGGTGCATTTATTCATATATAACTCTTATGTACAGATAATTTTGCTAAGATGTATAAATTATTTGTTTCTGTGTAATTTCAAGCTATTTGTAATATTGGTAATGACCTTCTATAGCCACTAGATGGAACTGAATATATTTACTTTATAATGAAATGGTTAAAATACACCTGAAAAGGTAACAATCACCTCCCCCTAGGTGGGGTATAAAAGGAGTGGCTTAAGGTCTTGTTTTTATATCACAATTAAGGTCATCTGACCGAAACATCGTGTTGCTGTGTTTTTTGGTTATGTCCCAATAAAGGAGAATTTTACTATACCTATTGGATGGTGCTGTTTCTTTTGTGAATTTGACGTTATCTTGAGGTCAATGGCAGGACCTTGGCACGTGCACCTCTACACAGACTGATGCTGGGTTCATTTTTTGTATATCTACTATATTGACTGCCTTGGATTACGTGCATCAGTACATTGTGGTTTTCAAAAGAACTGCAACAAAATGGAAGTTAATGGGACTGAACCTTCAAGTAAAACTTTTACTTACAGTGACTTGGAAGCTTCACGGATTACGACCCTGGTGCGGGGTTCAAGAACATTTCTACAAACCCCACCGGTTAAAAACTCCTCAAAGGAATATGAGAGAATATCCAAAAAGAATCTAGCCTATGACCTACACGCCACTACTTTGGCAGAATACTACAGAGTTCGGCGTATTCCAAGAGGTCTGCGCATGAACGTTAGACCCACTCTTATGCGTGAGAATAAAGAGTATTGCGAGAAATTTACCCATGTACTTAAAGGAACACTGTACCCAAAAATTTTCTTTCGTGATTCAGATTGAGCATGAAATTTTAAGCAACTTTCTAATTTACTCCTATTATCAAATTTTCTTCATTCTCTTGGTATCTTTATTTGAAATGCAAGAATGTAAGTTTAGATTCCGACCCATTTTTGGTGAACAACCTGGGTTGTCCTTGCTGATTGGTGGATAAATTCATCCACCAATAAAAAAGTGCTGTCCAGAGTACTGAAACCAAAAAAAAAGCTTAGCTGCCTACTTTTTCAAATAATGATAGCAAGAGAACAAAGAAAAATTGATAATAGGAGTAAATTAGAAAGTTGCTTAAAATTGCATGCTCTTTCTGAATTACAAAAGAAAAAATTTGGGTACAGTGTCCCTTTAACAAGTGCTCCTTTGACTTACTGATTCTCACAGTCGAGTATCTACAGCGGGAGCTGGACACACAGAAGGAGGAATTGACACGATTGGAGTGTATGCTGAAAGCCTCATTGTCGTCCGAGGATCTGGATAAACTTCTGGCATCTGTTAAAACAACGATTACAGAATTAAAATCATCCAGAGAGAGTCGTAAGCGACAAAAATTTCACAGAGACGAAGAAGACTACCGCAACGACAATGTCTATCGTTGGATGAAGGATACCTACGATGATAGGAGACCTGGCGCACCCCATTGGCGTAGATAACGCCGCATGCGTGATAACAACACAAGCCAATCGTCATCAACCAATAATTCCTCGGGGGACTCAGACGGAAGCGAGGCGGCCGTAAACATTGCCGCAGACAAGAAGAGCTCCGCTTCAAAATATCTGAAAACCCAGAGGATGACTCGAAGTAAGAATCCCCAGAGCAACCGGAATTAATGGTAAATATTTCATCGCATACTCTTACTGATATTTAAAGAGGGGTGTTACAGAAGGGACTTTCTTTTTGTCCTGTGGCAAAATGTGACTTTTTTGAGCTACAACGAGATCTACATGCCTTTTTTAGGAACATAAAGCTAAAGGCACATTTTTCTGCTACAGAGACTAGAATGGACAGTTCGTTGAGAGTCAATGTTGTACCATCTGAATATGACCCTTTATCACTGAGTGTTTTGGATTTGAGAAATAAAAGTTCCTTTACGCCTAATACCCACAGTAACAGTATTGAAACATTTATCCAGTTAGTGCTAAAGGATATTAATACATTGAAAGAGAAAAATCGTATATCTTTGTTGTCTAATAACCAAAGTAATTTTACTAAGGCTGAGAGGCTAGTTTTGTCTAATTTGAAGATGAATAAAGATATTATTTGCAAACCGGCCGATAAGGGCGGTGCCACTGTTATCCTTAATAAAGCATACTATATACAAGAAATCAATATGCAGCAAAAAGACCAGAATGTATATAAATCTTTAGATACCGATCCATCTTTTGGGATTAAAAAAGGTCTGGTTAACTGTGTAGATAGGGCAGTGTGTAATGGACTGATTACTTTAAAAGAATAGAAATTTATAATACCAGAAACATTCTCTATACCAGTCCTTTACACACTGCCCAAAATACATAAAGACAGATGTACACCCCCAGGGCGCCCCATAGTGGCCAGCACAGATTCTATTTTATCTAATGTGTCTAAATATTTAGATAAAGTGTTAAGACCTTTTGCCACTCAATCTATGTCTTACATTAAAGACACTGGAGATTTTATAACAAAGCTAGATTCTCTAGAACTACCAAGTGATACATTTATTGTTTTCCTTAGATGTAACATCGCTATACACATCAATAACAAACGAAAGTGGCATGGGTGCGATGAGACAAACCATTACCACTAGTGGTAAATTCTCTAATTTTCAATGTGAATTTATTCTTGAGCTGTTACAGTTGGTTCTTTACTGTAATTACTTCCTTTTCCAGGACACTTTCTATATACAATGTCAGGGTACTACAATAGGATCTAATGTCGCCCCCACATATGCCAATGTCTTTATGAATATTTACGAAGAGTGGTTTGTATACACTCAGAGAGCATTCCAAAAATATGGATTATGCTGGTTTAGATATATAGACGACATTTTTGGCATGGGGGGGGGGGGGGCATTGACTCATTGCAGGCCTTTGTAGCAGATCTTAATATCTCTACTAGATACATCAAATTTAAATTGGTATGTAGTGAGGATTTTATTGACTTTTTGGATACCACAATTCAGAAGAGAGGTAGGGAATTGAAAGTTGATCTGTACAGAAAGGATAGTGACAGCAATAGTCTATTAAAGTATGAAAGAGCCCACTATCCACCTCTGATTAATAGTCTCCCCAAGAGTCAATTACTACGGGTGAAAAAAATTGTATCCGATGACCAGCTAGCTCACACTAGCTTAAAAGAAATGGGCAACTTATTTATACAGAGGGGTTATTCAGAGCTATTGATTGAGAGTTGCATAAAGGAGATTGACAGTATACCTAGACAGACTATTCTTAAGGGGCAATATAATAAAAACAAGAGACATGAAAAAACTAAGAATAAGCGCATGATTTTTGTATCCAGATTTAATCCCTTAAGTAGGATAAATAAGATCATTAAAAAGCATTGGTCTATCATTAAAGATTTGAATCCTAATATTATGGACTTCCAAGAGGTACCCATGCCTGCATACAGGTGGGGTAAGAACATCAGAGATACACTGATCAAAGCAGATGTAGGTTCCAATAAAAGACTAATTCAATCAGTTTTGTCGACCCCTAGATTAGGTTGTTTCCCTTGTTTAAAGGGACAGTCAACACCAGAATTTTTGTTGTTTAAAAAGATAGATAATCCCTTTATTACCCATTCCCCAGTTTTGCAAAACCAACAGTTATATTAATACACTTTTTACTTCTGTGACTAACTTGTATCTAAGCATCTTCTGACCGCCCCTAATCACATGACTTTTAGTTATTATCTATTGACTTGCATTTTAGCCAATTAGTGTAGTGTCTGCCACTAGCCACGGGCGTGATCACAATGCTATCTATATGGCCTACATGAGCTAGCTCTCCCCTGCTGTGAAAAGTAAATAAAATAGAGGGGGCCTTCAAGGGCTTAGAAATTATCATATGTGCCTTCCTAGGTTTGCTTTCAACTAGAATACCAAGAGAACAAAGCAAAATTGTTGATGAAAGTAAATTGGAAAGTTGTTTATAATTACATGCCCTATTTGAAAATTGAAAGTTTTTTTTGGACTTGACTGTCCCTTTAAGTTGTTGCAATTGCAATAACATCATAAAAGGGGATACCTTTGTCCATCCATTAAATGGAAGGAAATACAAAATACCAGGCTTCTTTACTTGTAATTCTGACTATATTATTTATCTGATTAAATGTCCTTGCTCCAAAATTTACATTGGAGAGTCAGGGATAGAATAAATGAACTCAAATCAAATATACATTGTGGCAACAAAGAAGCGCCTGTTTCCAACCATTTTCTAATTGCAGGTCACAGTATTTCTCAGTTGAGATTTCAAATTATTGAACAGGTAAAGAGACCTAGAAGAGGGGGTGATAGACAAAAATTGTTAAAATGTAGAGACTTTTTGGATCTATACTCTGCAATCACTTATACCCTTTGGAATGAATAAGGAGATTGGAATATTACATTATAATTTAATACCGTAAAGTATCTCTCTCATTTCTCTTATGGGCCATTCTTTAAATAACATAAGATTAAAACAGATGTATATATCTATGCAGGTGCATTTATTCATATATAACTTATGTACAGATAATTTTGCGAAGATGTATAACTTTTTTGTTTCTGTGTAATTCCAAGCTATTTGTAATATTGGTAATGACCTTCTATAGCCACTAGACTTGCAGTTTAGCCAATCAGTGCCTGCTCCCAGATAACTTCACGAGCACAGTGTTATCTATATGAAATACATGAACTAACACCCTCTAGTGGTGAAAAACTGTTAAAATGCATTCTGAAAAGAGGTGGCCTTCAAGGTCTAAGAAATTAGCATATGAACCTCCTAGGTTAAGCTTTCAACTAAGAATACCAAGAGAACAAAGCAAAATTGGTGATGAAAGTAAATTGGAAAATTGTTTAAAATTACATGCTCTATCTGAATCATGAAAGTTTATTTTGGCCTAGACTGCCCTTTTAATACACTTTTTACCTCTGTGATTACTGTGTATCTATGCATCTGCAAACTGTCCCTTTCAGTTCTTTTGACAGACTTGCATTTTAGCCAATCAGTGCTTACTCCTAGGTAACTTCACGTGCATGAGCTCAATGTTATCTATATGAAACACAAACTAATACCCTCAGATTAGAGGCAGTTTTCAAGGTCTAAGAAATTTGCATATGAACCTCCTAGGTTTAGCTTTCAACTAAGAATACCAAGAGAAAGCAAAATTGGTGATAAAAGTAAATTGGAAAGTTGTTTAAAATTGCATTCCCTATTTAAATCTTTTAAGTTTTTTTTGGACTTGACTGTCCCTTAAATGTTAGGTTTCTCTTTTTTAGTGATTATTACTTAGAGAAGTAAACTTTGTACAGCCTTTTTCAAGAAAAAGGGCACACTGATGCAGAAAGAGCCCCTCTCTGTGGCCCTTTCTGCATCGGGCAGCAATGGGTCCGATTGTTGGTGGGTGGGAGCCATTGCAGGGAGGCGGTCAATCGCTGGGGAACTTCCTTCCGGCCAGCAGATATTCCAGCCCTCACCTCCCACGATCTAGCAACATCAAAAAAATAGAGGGTGCGAATACTTTTTAAAAGCGATCTGGGAAGGGGTAGGGTATGCAGGGGGGCAGCTACACTACAGAAAAAGTGTGTGTGTGTGTGGGGGGGGTTAAAATAAAAAAAACTTGATCACTTTTTATTGCAAAGTGGGTACTGGCAGATAGCCAGTTAGTGGGGGAAGGGTTAGAGCTCTTTGGGGGAGGTCCTACACAGAATTTAATATTAAAAACCCCCACCTTTTATTTTAGTACAGGTAGACTTTCTGCCAGTACTTAAGATGGCGGGGACAATTTTGTGGTGGGGAAAGAAAGAGCTGTTTGGGAGGGATCAAGGGGTGGTATGTGTCAGGTGGAAGGCTGATCTCTACACTAAAGCTAAAATTAACCCTACAAGCTACCTAATTAACCCAGTCACTGCAGGACATAATACAAGTGAGGTGCGCAGCGGCATTTAGCGGCCTAATTACAATAAATTACTGCCAAAGTCATATATGTCTGCTATTTCTTAACAAATGGGGATCCCAGAGAAGCATTTACAACCATCTGTGCCATAATTGCACAAGCTGTTTGTAAAAAATTTCAGTGAGAAACCCAAAGTTAAAAAAAAAGTTCAGTTTTTCACTAATTATTTGGTCACATTTGGCAGTGAAATGGTGGCATGAAATATATCAAAATGTGCCTAGATCAATACTTTGGGCTGTCTACTACACTACTCTAAAGCTAAAAATAACCATACAAGCTCCCTAATTAACCCCGTCACTGCTGTGCCTAACAAATGTGGTGTGCAGCAACATTTAGCGGCTTCTAATTACCAAAAAGTAATGCCACAGCCATAAATCTGCTATTTCTGAACAAGGAGGATCCCAAAAAAGCATTTACAACCATGTGTGCCATAATTGCACAAGCTGTTTGTAAATAATTTCAGTGAGAAACCTAAAGTTTGTGAAAAAGTGAACTTTTTTTTATTTGATCACATTTGGCGGTGAAATGGTGGCATGAAATATACCAAAATGGGCCTAGATCAATACTTTGGGTTGTCTACTATATATTTTATACATGAAGGGTATTTCAGGGATTCCTGACAGATATCAGTGTTCCAATGTAACTATAGCTAATTTTGGGGGGAAAAAATGGTTTGGAAATAGCAAAGTGCTAATTGTATTTATTGCCCTATAACAACTTGCAAAAAAAAGCAAAGAACATGTAAACATTGGGTATTTATAAACTCAGGACAAAATGTAGAAACTATTTAGCATGGGTGTTTTTTGGTGGTTGTAGATGTGCAACAGATTTTGGGGGTCAAAGTTAGAAAAAAAAAAAAGTAAATTATGATGAAAATAGCATCTCTAGAAAGTCCATTTAATGGCGAGAAAACGGTATAGAATGTGCGGGTATAGTAAATGCGTAAGAGGAAAATTACAGCTAAACAAACACCAGAAGTTTTTTTTTTTTTTAAATGTAGATAATCCCTTTATTACCCATTCCCCAGTATTGCATAACCAACAGTTATAATAAACTTTTAACCTCGGATTACCTTGTATCTATGACACTGCAAAATGCCCTCTTTTTTTCAGTTCTCTTGACAGACTTGCATTTTTAACCAATCAGTGCTGACTCTTAGGAGCTTCACGTGCCTGAGCTCAATGTTATCTATGTGAAACACATGAACTAATGACCTCTAGTGGTGGAAAACTGTCAAAATGCTTTCAGATTAGAGGCGGCCTTCAAGGTCTAAGAAATTAGTATATGAACCTCCTAGGTTTAGCGAGAACAAAGCAAAATTGGAAAGTTTAAAATTGCATGCCCTATTTAAATCATGAGTTGTTTTTACTTGACTGTCCCTTTAAAGGAAAGAAATTGAAAAATGGCCTTGCCCTTAAGGGGTTAAAAGATAAATACCATTATTAGCCATTCCCTAATTTTGCATAAACAGTTATATAAATACTTTTTATCTGATTATCTTTTATCTAAGCTTCTGCAAACTGCCCCCTTATTTCAGTTATTTTGACAGACAAGCATTTTAGCTAATCAGTGAGGGCTCCCTGGAACTTCACATGCCTGAGCAGGGTTATCTATATGACACACATGAACTAACACCATCAAGTGATGAAAAACTGTCAAAATGCCCTGAGAGAAGAGGCGGCCTTCAAGGGCTTAGAAATTAGCATATGAACTTCCCAGGTTAAGCTTTCAACTAAGAATACCAAAAGAACAAAGCAAAATTGGTGATAAAAGTAAATTGTTTAAAATTACATGCCCTATCTGAATCATGGAAGTTTATTTTGGACTAGACTGTCCCTTTAATGTCATAAACTAACAATTCTGAATTTTTATATACATCTCAGACGATTGTCAATTCTAACGGGGTAAAATATATATTGTATTTGTAAAATTTATTCAATCATACTATTCATAATGTGGTTGATAGAATGTTAAACACGTAAGGGAATTGTATTTTAATATGGAGAAGAGTAAGGATGTGAATGGTTTTATTTCAGGTTGCCCCACTCACAGAAGAAACTATACCGTGAGCAGGACAACGTTATGATCATAACTGATTTAATGATCAAAGAGGGGAAATTTATTTTATGAACACACCTACAACCTTCATATCAGAATCTTGTTTCCATGGACATTATTGGAATTTAAATGCTAACATTAGGGAAATTTGTCTACAACATCAAGGACTTAAAGGGTGACTTAAATGCAGATTAAGAACAGCATTGGTGATTCTGACCTATAGTGAGCAGCTTGTTTCAGTTCAGAGTTGACAAGACAAATATGAGGGAAAAAAGGATTCAAACAAATTTTACAACCCTTACAAACATTTAGCATTTCAGCACAGGGGGTGTCAAACTATAAGGTCTTGATTGTATCTGTGTTCCTACCACCAATAGCCTAAGGAAGTGACATTCTACCCAGATTGATGTAATGTCATCTTGCCTGAGGAATTTACAGCAGAGTGTGGGCTGGGTGAGAGAATGAATGACTATATAAATTAGTAAATTGCCATTGTATGTAGGCTAGGCTCAGTTCTTCTACTCACACTCTCCCCCTTCCATCTCTCTCCTTTACATTAGTCAATAACTTGTTTCTTTGTAAATACTTATTTTCTGTCTAATAAAATAAATTCCATCAAGCAGCGTCCTGATTTCCTAAGATAAAAGTTATTTGTAGAATCTGCTAACCTTTTAGTTACTGTTTTATTCCTCACTGATACTTTACCCCAACCACATTTTGATGCATTACGGCTGTACTAAACTATTCTACAAATTGTGTATAAACAGAAACACATGCTAAGTTTACACATTTTTTTTATTTTTTATTTATCTACATATTTATAAAACCACAAAACATTTGATAACATGTCACTAGAGATCTTTGCTATCCAATTAGACAAATCAAACTCCAAGCAATATAATTGAATATAAATTGCTCCTGTAACTGCAAAATGAATTGCACCAATATTTTCTCAAGCAAAAATATTCTTTATTCATTTTTTGTGTTGCAAAATCAGGGAGGATCTTCAAACTAAAAAGAATGAAAATATTAGGATAAGGGAAAACAGATCAAACTATCTGTTGGGCAGCAAAGAAATACTAGTACACTGTTTGCCAGTGAGCTCTTTAAATTTACTTACATTAAAAATATAAAAAAGTAGAGGGAGGGAAAAAAAAAAATATGGAGGTGGGGATTTGGGGTGGTTATCTGTGATCTCGACAATTCCGGGGTCTCAAAACAAATTCAATCAATACCAGATTTTGCACTTTCAAAATGTAACCTCTCCTCTCAACTTCCTATTCAGGAAGGGTAAGAGGGAATATATCCATTAAGTTGAGTGTCTAACAAAGTATTGGCTTAATTATATGCTAACAGTACTGCTTTAAGACAGGCAGGGGTACCTCTGCACCTAGAAAGAATCAAACGTTTAATGAAGTTAAACAGACCAAATATATATATATATTTAAAAAAGAAATTAAAAAAGGAAATTGAATCTGGAAATAAATATAAAACATACTGCAAAACTGGGAGAACAGCCCCTTTCCATACAAGTAAAAGGGAATTAATCTTCACTAGGAGATGGAGACCTAGAAGGTGGTTTAGGGAGGGGGCTGGCTGCAGTTGGCTCTTCTTCCACTTCCTCCTGAGGGGGGGCAGTGGCTTCGGAAGGAGGATCTCCAGAACCATTGTGATCAACTTCACCTTCTTCATGTTTAGGCTCTTGCTCAGGCTCTTGATCAGGCTCCGGGTCAGGTTCCTGATCAGATTCTGTGGTAAAAGCTACAGTATCTTCCTTCTTGATTTTCTTTGAGCCATCCACACTACGACTTCTGTCCCGGCTACGCTTCCTGCTTCGCTCTTTGCTGCGGCTCCGATTAGATCTCCTGCTGTGACCATTCCTGTGTCGACTACTCCTCTCTCTCCTGTCCCTGCTGCGACTCCTGTATCTATCTTTTCCACGGCTGCTGTTTCGACCTCTTTCCTTGCTTCTGCTTCTCCTCCTCCTCTCTCTGCTTCGGCTTCTCTCCTTCTCCCTACTCTGGCTTCTCTCCTTACTTTTACTATCCCTCTCCTTACTCCCATCTCTCTCCTTACTTCTACTATCTCTCTCCTTACTCTGGCTTCTTTCCTTACTCCTGCTGTCCCTTACCTCCTTACTATTACTCCGACTATCTCTCTCCCCACTCGCTCTATCCTTCCTTTCCTTACTCAAACTTCGGCTTGCCCTCTCTTTGCTATGGCTCCGACTGTCCCTTTCTTTTCTCTCCCTGCTCCGACTTCTACTTTTACTTCTGGTACCACCTCTATCTGAGCTCCCTTTTGCCCTATCCTTGCTGTGGCTCCTGGAATCTCTCCTATCTTTGCTCCGACTTCGGCTTTTTCTGTCCCGTCCTCTGCTCCGACTGCGTGACCGGGATCTTAAAATAAATAAATAAATAAATAAAAATGAGTGGGCAACACAAATCGTTCAGCTCCTGGCACACATTTTGGAAGAAAATATTTTATTAGAAATTTGGGTTTTATTAAATAGACTAAAACATGTACTTTCCAGCATAAAATGAATGTTGCATTACATTAACAAAACCAATTTCATTATAAATTAAATGGCTCCCTGGCTCTTTAGATTCCCTACTTTGAGACAAATATTTTTTGTAATACTTCAGTTTAAAGTATTCTAAAAAATATGATACACGGACCTACAAAACCAACTGCCATTTGTTATCAATATTTTGACCATTTAAAATACACTCCCTTGTTTGCGTTTATATAGTTTGTATAAGGTGGTTTCAGGGTTAAATTCTCTATGTGAATGTAATTTCAGACATATCTGCATACTACAATGGCAACCTATAGAGCCCAGCAATTTGTATTCGGCATCAGTAGGCAGTACAGCCAATCATAAAAAGCATGGCACAGCCCATAAACAGGAGAGCGCTCTCCTGCATCTTTGCTTTACGCGGTGTTAGAAATTATGTTCATGCACTCACTGCCAAACCTGTCACTGCAAAGCAACAGTGAAAAGCAAAGGTTTTAAATTTGGCTTTAAAAATTTCCAGATTAGTTCTATCACATTTATATAGTGCATGTTTCGTAGCCTACCTGGGTATGCTTTTTAACAAAGGATTCCAAAAAATCAAAGCAAATAGCAAAACTAAACTGGAAAGTTAAGTTTTTGTTTAAACAGTATCCTGTCTGAATCATGAAAATATTTGAGTTTCACATCCCTTATAATTTTGCACTTAGAGGGCCATAATATTAAAAAACAAATGACATGCTCTAATTCATATAAGACTAGCAACCTTGAACACTGTTTAACCCTAAAAGGACTGAAAAACTGTAGAAGTAACACTGAAGACCCACAGGGAACTTTAGGTCCTGAACAGGAAGCACTAGTCACGCTGCTGACTGGATCCGGAGCTAACAAATTAGAGCATACAAACTTTCAATTATTAGAACGGTTTAAATTATGTAACTCGTCACTGTATTGAAAAGCAAGCCACACAATATTTAGGAGCTAGGGAATCAATTATTTTCCATATTCAAAATGTTCCACAACTCAATGCTACAAGCTTTCCCCATTTTTTTAAAACAATATCAACAAACAAGACACTTACCGTGATCTGGAATGGCTACTCCTGCTCCTACGCGAACGAGATCTAGATTTAAAATAGAAAGATTGAAAAAAAAAAAAAAAAAAAAATTAGATTTGTATTCGTAAGACAATTTATGTACAATGATAAAGAATCCCACACTTGCCTTTTTGACAGCAATGTTATTCCATAGTTAAGACATGTACATAAATGTTTTTACAATAATCTAACACCATCATTGTTAAAAAAGTTAAAAGCTCTAATCTGTCTCATTTTAAGACAATAGACTCAAAAAAGGTGTTAAACACAGAAGAAATACCACTCTGGACACGCAGAACTGGTCCCAAGCGGAAAATAATGCTGATCCAATCAGTAGAACTAGACCCACGACACAGATGGTAGAATTAGTTAGCACTACTGATTGAAAACCGCTAATGATCCGCTAGGGCCAGCAATACACGATTGAAATGTGTGTGATTTTTTTAATTTTGCTTTTACAGCAAAAGAAAACAAAAATATTGAATGTATACTATAATGTTTTACCTTTAATGCTTTAAAGGGGATTCAAATTTGATTTTAAATATCCCTTTAACTGTCCCATAAATTAAGGGGAGAGAAACTTACTGCTGTACTGTCCTTCACAGGTTCAAGTGCCAGTCAATGCAGTTATATACTTTTAACACAGACTGCTTCAGAGTACTATATGTATAATACAGGATGAGTGGTGCTAGAGAAACTAGCTATCCAATATTGAATCTGAAAGATTTGAAATACCAACCTAGATCGGCTACGAGATGAGGAGCGTTTGGCCAAGGAGCTAGCCCTGTCCACCACCAGTTGAATCTTCCGTCCGTTTATATCTGTTCCATCAAGTTTCTCAAGAGCGCGCATCATGTCAGCATGCGATCGAAATTCAATGACTCCCTCATTTTGACGCCGTTGATGAGCATCAGCATACGTGACCTCACCAGCCTGACGCATGAAATCCTGCACAAAGGTAAAAACCAATGCACAAATTGTAACAAAATTGCTTTCAAAAACATTTGTTTTGCATGCAGATATCTACACACATTTACACATACATGTACATACAATATTTAAAAAATGTTCTGTAGTGTAGGGATCCCTTTTCAACTGTCACCCCGCCCCCCACTGCCATATTTGTTACAGGTAGCTAGTCTACCAGTAACAAATCTCTTTTATTATTTTTTTCTGTAGTGTAGCGGCAGCCACTACCCCCTTCCATGTGATTACTGTAGAGTCTTCCCCTTCAGCCTATATAGGGCCATAGTATAGGGTCCCATCCCTCCCTCTCCACTGACTTATGGCACCAATGAACGACCATGACAGAGAGCGACACAGATAGTATCACACCCCAACGTTCCAGCTTCATATGGTGAGGGAGAACAATCAGCGTTCCTTTACCATATGAAGCCAGATGCCTTCTGCCCCCAATTGGGGCAACAGGTTAAAAGGGACAGTCTACACTAAAATGCCTTTACTACCCATTGCCCAGCCCAGCTTTGCACAACCAACATGGTTATATTAATATCATTTATAACATTTAAACCTCTAAATGTCTGCCTGTTTCTAAGTCTCTAAAGACAGCCTCTTATCACATGCTTTTTTTTTTTTTTAAATTAGATTTTCACAACAGGAGACTGCTAGTTCATGTGGGTCAGAGATAATTGTGTTCATGCCCTCAGTTATTTAAGAGTCAGCAAAACGGCACTTATTGGCTAAAATGCACGTCAATAGATCATTTTTTTAAAAAAAGTCATGTGATCAGGGGGCTGTCATAAGCTTTAGATACAAGGTAATCAGAGGTAAAAAGTACATAAATATGACTGTTAAAGGGACAGTACACTTTAAATTGTTTTATAGTAATGTATTTTCAATGACTTGTTATACCAGCTACAGAGTATAAGATGTATGAGAAATTGCATTTTCAGGTTTGTGTATATGAAGTAGCTGGTTTTCAGCTTTTAAACTACAGCCTATTACAATGGGTTGAGCTTCAGATAATATATCATGTTATCACTTTGTGTACACATTTTTGCTTTATCTTATCTTATATTTGTCTGGAAAACAAACTCAACAGTACATAAGTTCTATAAAAAAAAATGCTTGGCGTTTGAGCATTTCATTTTTGCTTGAATAAAACACACAAACAGGTTAAATAGAAGGTTAAAGTCAGCTCCAGAGCAGAAACGCACTAGAAAGCTAAAACACATCTGTTTACCCAATGACAATAAATGTGTAACCACCAATTACCAGCATGCTCAAAGTAGTATATTTCTACTAATGATCCTACCTAGTTATGCCAAAGTAAATTTATTAGAAGTAAATTGAAAAGTCTCTTAAAGTATCACGTCCTTAAAGGGACACTGAACCCAAATTTTCTTTTTTTGTGATTCAGATAGAGCATGCAATTTTAAGCAACTTTCTAATTGTGGCAAACCTAGCCACTTCTGGACTATAATGTAAGAAAGGTTGTCTATAGGCTGTATTGTGTGCTATGTAGATGTGACAGACCCTTCTGTCAGTACTGAAGGAGTTAACTGTGTTCAGCTTTAAGAAACTACTGTGTACTGTCATTAAAGTTAGTGATAAACAGTCCATTGTTTAATCACCCTCAGAGAGCAGACGAATAGGTGATAAGGAAAGCCAAATGTGTTTTGTGTTTAAGTTGTTATCTACCTAGTAAAGTAATGTGATTCTATTGTGGTCTGTCCAAGGGTGTGGTTCCTCCATCTAATGTACAACATTCTTTCAACCCCCCTTCTGGGGGGTCAGACCTGCATAAATACTGGGCATATGAGCCTTAAAGGGACAGTTTACTCAAAAATCTTCTCCCCTTTAATTTGTTCCCAATGATCCACTTTACCTGCTGGAGTGTATTAAATTGTTTACAAGTAGCTCCTTTACCCTTATATTGGGATTTGAAATTGTTGATTTAGCATGTGGTATCCCCACCTATTCTGAAAGTTTGTGGCCGCGCGTACCAGCTATAGATAAGCTTTGTAAACACAGCCAGGAGAAGAAATTACACTCCCAGTCGGATATAGCAGAGATAAGGTAATACAATGTTGATTTTCCATTGTTCTCTCAAAGTACTGGTGATTGTTTTAAGGACAGATATAAGATAAAGAAGCAGGTATATGTGCACAATGTGATACAGTAATGAGATCTGATTATACCTACAAGCTCAACCCATTTTATTAGGTTGTGGCTTCAAAACACAAATTCAGAGCTTTAATATACACAAATAAGCCTTAAAAAGCTAATTTTCATACATTTTTTACTCTGCAGTTGGTAAAAAAAGCAATTGTAAACACATTAAGGGAAAAACTATTTTACAGTATACTGTCCCTTTAATAAAGACATTCTGTTTTAAACCTGAAAACTGTCTGGGTTGTGAATTGCCGATTCCCTATGCAGGACATTGTTCCCTGGTGTTAACCCTTGGTATCCTGTTGGTACCGTTGCAATTGGTGGCAAGCGACGGAATGAACCTTATCGCCCAGAAGAGCAACTACACAAGGCAGTAACCTCAGGAAGAGGGGGATTACTACAATACTGACTAAGATGGAAGGAGTACCAGGGACCGAAGTGAATGGAGATGGATTATTCTAAGCTAAAGAGACAAACGTTAAAGGAACTGCTAGAAGCCAGGGGAAAGATAGGCAGCAGCAAACCCAAGGCTATATTAATTGCCGAGCTGATGGAGGGAGACAGAGCACTCAGCCCTACGCCTCCAGCAGCCATGGAGGAGACCCTATACCAGAGGGAAATGAGGACCAGGCTGGAATTTTTACCCCAACCTGTACCACGGGATATGCTATCCGTGGTAATGGCAGATGTGCAGGAGTACGTGATGGCACACAGTCCGCGGAATGCATCCTCCCGAGCAGAATCCATTTTGGACGCACTCAGCAACCCAGTAAGACCCAAAATCCCATACCATGCATTTAAAATGTTTTGTGATGAGAAGGATGAGATCGATGGGTATTTACAGGATTTTGAGAGACTGTGCGAGTTACATGATTTGGAGCAGTCCGTATGGGTGCCGGCGCTAGCAGGCAAGCTAGCCGGTAGGGCAGCGGAAGCGTATCGCGCTGTACCCAGGGAGGACAGCAAGGATTACGCTAAAGTGAAGAGAGCGATCTTGGAAAGATATGCCATTACCCCAGAGGCATACCGGCGCAAGTTTAGAGGCCTGCGCAAGCCAGAAAGAGATTCACATGCAGAGTGGGCCCACAAGCTGGATCAAGCACCTCAAGGGTGGATACAGGCCAGCCAAGCTACCACCATGGAAGAATTGCGACAACTGATGCTGTTGGAGCAATTCTTTAACGGCTTGTCCCCAGAAGCCCAAGAATGGGTGAGAGATCGAAAACCCCTCACCTTAACCGAAGCAGCCAGATTAGCAGACCAGCATTTTGATGCCAGGAGGCACCATGGACTACAGCCTAACACCCCCACAGCGGCACCTTTTCGCCCAGCCCCAGGGAATCCACCACCCCCCTCACGATACAACGGACGGGCGAATATACAATGCCACACCTGCAAGCAGTGGGGACATATGGCACGTGAGTGCACCCAAAATTGGAGCAGACAAGCTTGGAACCAGGTCAGACAGAACCTGGCCCCAAGGGCGGCTGCTCACCATTACCAAACGGAGCCAGCCGCTCATGAGGTGTTGAGCACCCAAGCCGAGGAACCCCTGGGAATTCTGCATGAGGTGATGTCGGTCCAGGGACTTCGGGAGCTACTTTAACCCCGATAGCTCCCCATTTGGTGCCGGATACAGCACCCACTGGCGGATCCGTGGCAGTACGAGGGGCAGGGGGAGCAGTGGAGTACAGACCCCCAGTCACCCCAGCAGCTGCCAGTTACCAACCCCCGGCGCACCGCTATATCACACGGCCTCCGGCCACGAACTACCCTCAGAGAGGCCGGTTCAATTCGCGGGGCTACTCACAACCTATTCGGTGCTTTGGATGTAAGCAACTAGGGCACAAAAGACCAGAGTGTCCCCTAAACGCAGCGAACCAAGCACAGTCCTGGAGAAGACCCGCCGGCGGAATCCCACATAATCCTCAGCCTGCGCCCCGCTACGTAGAGGCGCCAGAATGCTGGGGCAGCCTACATGAAGCCGACCCCGTGCAAGCTGCCCACCGGAATAACCGGCAACGGGTTAAAGTGAATGGGAAGGAGGTCAGTGGTCTACGGGATACTGGTGCTACCATGACCTTGCTTCAAGAGAACTTTGTGTCTGAGAAACAGCACACTGGAGACACTGTGGCTGTGAGGGTAGCAGGGGGCACTGTGTTCCGCCTACCTGTTGGCAGGGTACATTTGGATTGGGGAGTGGGTGCTAGACCTGTGAATGTGGGGGTCAAGAAGGACTTACCTGCTGATGTTCTCCTTGGAAATGACTTGCCCCCCCTTGTTTCTGCCTATGCTCCCATGGGTCCCGCTGATGTTAACCCTGTGACTACCCAAGCCCAGTCCCTTCGGGAAGAGGTACATTTTAACCGTGGTGGACTACGCCACTAGGTACCACGAGGCCATTGCTCTCTCCAACATCCATGCAGAGACGGTAGCTAAAGCCCTATTTGAGGAGCTACAACCTAGTTTGGTTTACTTACAAGTTGCTGTTACCTTTTATATTTTAATCAGGGCTCTCCAAAAAGCTGCAGCCGTACCTGTATGGACAACCTTTTTCCTTACTCACAGATCACAACCCGTTGGTGTGGCTGAACCGTGTGGCCGGGGACAATACCAGGCTGCTGCGCTGGCGTTTGGCGCTGCAGCCCTTCGACTTTACCATCCATTACCGCCCAGGGAAACAAAACGGTAACGCTGACGGGTTGCCCAGACAAACTGAACTTGAAAAAGGATCTGCGAGTACTTTCCCGGACATCCCCAAGCCGATCCGTTGGAATCAGACTGTGTATGCCGGCTTGGTTCTGGGGGAGCATTGTGGCAAACCTAGCCACTTCTGGACTATAATGTAAGAAAGGTTGTCTATAGGCTGTATTGTGTGCTATGTAGATGTGACAGACCCTTCTGTCAGTACTGAAGGAGTTAACTGTGTTCAGCTTTAAGAAACTACTGTGTACTGTCATTAAAGTTAGTGATAAACAGTCCATTGTTTAATCACCCTCAGAGAGCAGACGAATAGGTGATAAGGAAAGCCAAATGTGTTTTGTGTTTAAGTTGTTATCTACCTAGTAAAGTAATGTGATTCTATTGTGGTCTGTCCAAGGGTGTGGTTCCTCAATCTAATGTACAACATTCTTTCAACCCCCCTTCTGGGGGGTCAGACCTGCATAAATACTGGGCATATGAGCCTTAATAAAGACATTTTGTTTTAAACCTGAAAACTGGCTGGGTTGTGAATTGCTGATTCCCTATGCAGGCCATTGTTCCCTGGTGTTAACCCTTGGTATCCTGTTGGTACCGTTACACTAATTTACTCCAATTATCAAATTTTCTTTATTCTCTTGGTATCTTTATTTGAAATGCAAGAATCTAAGTTTAGATGCCGGCCCATTTTTGGTGAACAACCTAGGTTGTCCTTGATGATTGGTGGAAAAAATTAATTCACCAATCAAAAAGTGCTGTCCAGAGTCTGAACCCAAAATAGCTTAGATGGCTTTTTTCCTCTTTCAAATAAAGATAGCAAGAGAACGAAGAAAAAAAATAAGAGTAAATTAGAAAGTTGCTTAAAATTGCATGCTCCATCTGAATCACGAAAGAAAAAAAATGGGTTCAGTGTCCCTTTAATACAAAGAAAGCGATTGTCACCATTCTTTCCAGCTGTAACAATGTTGGAAACATCGCTAAGATTGGGCATATTTATACAATGCACTACAACAGTAGAATTCCCAATAATAAGAGCAAAGTTCTTTATGCAGTAAATGCAAAATAAATTCCCTCAGAGCACCGCCACTAGAAATTACAATTCGACACGTCTGATTAAATACAATCTGATGTATTTTATTTTTTTCCCCCTCAAAGATATTAAAATTAAACAAACATGTTATGTTTTATATTACAAAGTCCCAGTGGAATGCCATTCACTTTTGTATAAGGATTCAGTGATAACCCAAATACATTTGTAAAACAGATTACTAGTTATTTAAGGTATTTACCTTCAGATCCTGCCAGCTGCATCTTGTGGACAGGTTCTCTACCCGTAGACGGTACATAGTGCGGACTGGAGGGCCAAACTTATCGCTACCACTTCTGCGGCTACCATACCCACCTGAGATATGGATAGAGAAAACAAAGTCAAGAAACTGTCAAACACTCCCATATGTGCATCTAATACACTTTACTACTCCCCTAAGGTAACATTCAATACTGTTTAATAACTAACACTTTCACCCATTAACAATTAACAGCCCAATGTCCAACTTGTATATATATAAAAAAAAGTTTAAATATAATAAATGTATAATTAAACCCTCTACAACACTTCGCTCATGATCCATACCTGTCATTTAGCCCCAAACGCCACCACCATTATATATATGCCCCATGCACCCTCTCCTTTCACTTACCTTGGAGCAGGGGATGCCCCTGAGCCGCCCCCGCGTTCCCTCAGCCTGCCCCGTGTTGGACAGATGCCCTGGGCCCCCCGCCGGGCTGGCATACCCCGCGCGCTCCCTTCGCACGCGCACCCCCAGCGTCACCTCCTCGGATCTCGCGAGAAGAAGAGAGAGGAGGGGGAAGAGGCTATGGGGATAAGGGATTGGGGAGGAGTATTTGGACAGACGCAAGATGCATCAGCCCAGCCTTCAAATAACTTCCTTATATTCAGTTAGAGGGCCATTGAGTATCTTTTTCAAATTGGCAATCATTTTATCTACCTTGGTCAGCTGCGTCTAATATGGAAAGGGGAGGTGTAAGAACAAACTGCTCCTCAATTTGTGTTTAGGCAGCACTCCAATTCTCTTAGTGTAGAGCTACCTCAAATGGTAGACACCATAAACTCATGCTGGGCTTGAGTGGTACCTCATATGCCCCTCAGACAGTTACCGATATCCTTTGGAAATGAGGTCTCCAGTTCATTAAGAGAAAAGGACAGTGAATTCTGAATGAAGGCAACATTTCCAAAGAAAATGCAGCATTCATGCTGCCAAATATGAGCAAAATATGTAATAAACGTGGTCACCAAATAATTATGGGGAAAGCAACTTGTTAACTGTTACTTTGTATGAATGTGTTTTTTTTTTTAAAGTGACTATTAAGGTATTAAGATAACTCAAAATAATTTTTTTTTATCAAAATGCTTTGAACTCTCATAGGGGAGAGTAATATGCATGTAAAAAGCACTGACTTTAGTCTGAAACCAATGCAACTGTGTGAGGAATTTAGCAAATATATCATAAGGTTCTGCCAAATAAAGAGGCGTATGGTCTAGAGATCAATGTGTGTATATTAAGATGACAAACTATACAAATGTGACATTTTAGATAAAAATGTAAATAATGGAAATGCTATGTAAACAAGGTGCCATGACTAAAGGGATGTGACTTAATTCAAAAGTTGACAAATCTGTTATACGCATGCGCAATGAACATTAGCCTCTAGTACTTACTGCGAGAATCCCTTCTGGGAGCACGTGCATGCTCTACGATCACTCTCTCTCCACACAGATCCCTCCCATTCATCTCATAAACGGCATCATCTGCATCACGAAGGTCCTCAAACTCAACAAAGCCATATCTAGACAGGTTAAAAAACAACCCACAACATAAGTTACATTTATAAAGCAAGTCATCCAAATTAAGAAATGCATATGCACAAGAAATCTAACATTTTAATGGTGTTACATTTAAGGTATCAGTAAAAACTGAGCTTGTGAAACAATGTTTAATTATGCATAGAAAAACAATTTGTAATATGCTTTCATTATTTAGTCTCATTTAATATTAATTTGAAATTAAGGATTTGCCCATTCTGAGGACTGGAAGCGCACACTACAGACTTCTCACAAGCCTAACTCTGTCATGTATCTGTCCCTAACTGGCCTCAGTCAGTCATCTGAAACTGGAAAACAATGCAGTTTGGCTTAAAAATTGCCTCCTCCAAATAAAGCAAGTGGCGGGGAGTGGCCAAAATTAAACTTTCATGATTCAGAAAGTGCAGACAATTATTTTAAGAATTTTTCCAATTTACTTTGCATTATCAAATTTTGCACTATTTTTTTAAGGCACCAGCTCCTACTGAGCATGTGCACAAGCTCACTGGGTATACGTATACTAGTCTGATTGGCTGATGTCTGTCATAAGTATTGGGAGACAATACATTTGCCAGACAAAAAAAATAAAAAATCTGCTTTTGTGAAATATATAAGCTGCAGCAACTAATATAAGTTGATAAGGAAAATAGTTAACTATTAGTTGGTCTGCGCATGGCTCCAGCTGCTTTACTCTGATGAGCTCCTGCACATGGTATTGTGTTTTATGGTTATGCCCTTAGCCATAAGGACGTCTACTCACTTCTTAGGACAGTATAATTTTTGTTTTAAGTTTACAACTACTCTTGGCTTATGTGCAACCCAGAAATAGGAGTCATTATTTGGATTGATTATATTAAATCAGGTGATTTGGGACTATGCTTTGCATGATATGGCACTGAGCTTATTTACACCTAGCCCTAGATTGATGGGAGTTATTTGAATTGATTTGCACTATTATCTGTTTACATAATTATAAGATGAATGCATGCTATTGCTGATTATATGTACTATATAGATAACTATGCAAGTCTTTGTCCTGTTATTGACATAGTCCTTTGCATCTTTTTAAAATTGTGATTTCTACTAGATTTAGCAGCGGACTAGATATTTTTCCCTACGCTTATAGCTGGTTATTTACCATTGCATAAAGGTTTTTAAGATATTTTTGTGTTAGAATAAAGTCCAGGCTTACTTTATTGAGAGGCCCCTTGCCAAGGAGGGCAACACGTTGCATTGGTGGATCCAACAAAGATAAATATTCCACTTTGGCAAAAAACCTACTTATGCAGTCTACCTATTTTCAAAAAGTTTGTGGTTTTGTTTTGCTTAGTTATAAAAATGTGCTGTTTAAAAAAAAAAAAAATTCCCGTCCCCTTCTGTGTCCAAGCCGCGGCCATCAATGCCCTCGGTCAGAAAAGCACGGGTTGAAATAAATCACATAACAGAAATAGTTTATGAAGCAGCAGTCTGATGACCGCTGCTTCTTGAATCTCTGTCACAGGTTTGCTTTTGGTAACCTGAAGCCAACGGCGCTCCGCCTCCTTGGTAAATGGGGCTCATTGTTCTCCCCAGGGCCATTTTAGTGGGTGCACAATCTGTCTGATTTTATTGACCACCCAGCTAAAAACGTTTTGCCAATAAAGGGAAACGTTTTGCCTTTTAAGAGAAAGTTGCTTTAAAGGGACAGTCTAGTATTAAACTTTCATTATTCAGATAGGACTTTTAATTTTAATCAACTTTCCAATTTACTTTTATCAAATTTGCTTTTTTCTCTTGGTATTCTTAGTTTAAACTAAACATAGGTAGACTCATATGCTAATTTCTAAGCCTTTGAGGGCTGCCTCTTATCACATGCTTTTTAAATCTCTTTTCAACACAAAGACAGAAAGTACACGTGGGCCATATAGATAACACTGTGTTCAGGCACAGGGAGTTATTTAAGATTTAGCACAAAACAATGCTAAATGCAAGACAATAGATAATAAACAGTCAGTCATGTGATCAGGGGGCTGGAAGAAGGTTCCTAGATACAAGGTAATCACAGAGGTAAAAAGTATATTAATATAACTGTTGGTTATGCAAAACTGGGGAATGGGTAATAATGGGATTATCTATCTTTTAAAACAATAACAATTCGATGGTAGACTGTCCCTTTAAATTTCATGATCTGAATCACAAAAGAAAAAATTTGTGTTCAGTGTCTAAGCACACACACCATGAAAAAACAATGTTAGATGTAAATAATAAATTAAACCTATAAAACATTTTAAATGACTGTGGACCTCCAAGCACCCTAACCTTGTGTTTCTACCTATCACATCCTATGCTTCTGTTGTACTGGTTGCCAAGTGTCTGGCTATTAAACTATTGACTTAAAGGGACATTCCTGCCAAAATTAAAATCCACATGAATACATCTCAGTTTTGAGTAGAAGCATTTTCTTAATATACATGTATTAGCAAACATGCTTCTAATAAAAGCTAGAGCTGTATCAAACTAGTATTTAAAGTGAAAGTCAATCCTAGCATTTGTGAAACGCTAGGATTGACCATTGGAATAAATAAAGGGGACTTTCAGTCATGTAGTATAAAAAAACTTCATGCTGAAAGCTCCTTTATTTGTTTCAAGCGTTCACCGTACTGAGCTGCTCAAGCAGCCCATGGCAGAACGCTGTTTTGCTAAAAGGTGACTTTTCCACCTCTTAGCAAATAGCTGTGCGTTCCAGCAGGTACCAAGCCTGAACAGCTCAGTGCAAACAGGTTTCTATTCTAAAATGTAATTCAGCTATGAGCATTTTTGGCCGGATGTCCCTTTAATACACAATCATGTTGCAGCCATAACATCCAATGTACTATACATTCGAACCATTAACATTAAAGGGACAATAAAATAAACTCAATTCAGAAAGTATGCAATTTGAAACAACTTTCCATCTAAATGTTATCAAATGTGCTTTGTTATCTTGGTAATTTCTAATAGAGTGGGCTTAGGAGCAGCAATGCACTGCTGTGAGTTAGCTGGGCCACATACGGCGTGCCCAGGAATACACGTGCTGTTCCTGAACCTACATAGATATGCTTTTTAGCAGGATATAAAGCAAATTTGATAATAGAACGAAATTGTTGTTTAAAAACTACGTGTTCTATTTGAATTTTTCAAAATGTAATTTTGCTTCCACTGCACTAAATATCCTAGTTATTCTTTGTCATAAAGGGAATTAATCTTTCACACACAAAAAATAGCATTCTAAATTGTTTTCTAGCCTAGATTAATTTCAACGCTTGAATTGCGCAGCGTTCTCTAATGTCAGGATGATCAGCGCAGCTCACATGCACCCAACATAAACGAAGCTCAGCCTTTATTATTTATAGCCGATGCCGAGGTGCATCATTAAATTTCGGCTTAATCCCGCAACCTGAATCTGCACGCACTAATTATATCCCACTTAGACTAGGCCACATCTGCCCAATTGTCCTGCTAAACCTCCAGCCATCACTAGGCCTCAGACTCCACCTCCTTTTCTTTCGTCTCACCCGTTCTTAAGATCCACCTCTACGATTTTGCCAAAGCCTTTAAAGAATCTCTCGACGTCCCGTTCCCTGACTCGGCGATTCAAACGACCAATATAGATTCTCGGCATGGAGGATGAACGCGACATAATGCCGCTGAGCAGGAGCGAAACTCGTTACGGCCTCTAAGCAAGGCGACAGCAAAGACTAAAGCGCGGGCTCCGAACCGGAAGAACGACTTAGTGGGCGGACTGCTTGGTATCTCGCAAAAAACGCGAGAGTTTGTGCGAGTGTTGCGTGGTCATTTAACATCCAATCATGAACGTACACAGTCCACAAAGCAATATCTAAATAGGTTTTCATTATTGTTAAAAAAAAAATAGAAATAGTACTGTACATAAAATATTAAAATAATGTAATTAAAAAAATGTTAAACTTTTGTTTTGTAAACTTTTTAAATTACATTACTTATCTATATCTATATATAATATATAGTTAAAACTGGCAGATTAAAAAAACTTGTGGAGACAGTGTTCATGAACATTGATCTATTACAACAGCGTTTAAAAGTACATAAACATGCAAGAAGAAAATGATTTAAAGGGACATTGTACACTAGATTTTTCTTTGCATAAATGCTTTGTAGACGATCCAATTATATAGCCCATCTGGGGGTGTTTTTGTAAAATGTATAGTTTTGCTTATTTTTTAATATCATTATGCTGATTTTCAGACTCCTAATCAAGTTCCAAAGTTTTAGAGGTATACTGTTACATACAGACTTCAGACTGCTTCTGTTTGTATCATGTTGGTTTTTTTTTTATGGGGGGGTTCTGCTATCAGCCCCTTTCAGTGGGTGTCCTAGCCGAACCTCATCAACAGTGCTAAATTGGGAACTTCTAAGTAAGTTTTTAAAAGGTTTTATACTGGATTTGTTATATCAGTATCTGTGCATATGTATAGTAGTGTCTATTACATGCAGTTAAATGAAAATTGGTGTATACTGCCCCTTTAATGCACTCTACACTGCCTAAACCCTGTGTTCAAACCCCATGCAAAGGAATTAACCTCTTAAGGACATATGACGGAATTTTTCCGTCATAAACCAATTGAGCAAACTGAAAGCTGTGTCCTTAAAGGGTTAAACAAGGTTAGCAGCAATGCAAACCAGAATACCAAAGGAATTAAAGGAAATGTAATGAGATGCAGGACACGGCATAGACGGTACAACACTATTTTATTGCAGAGCATAGAAGTATACAGCTTGTACAACACATCTAACTTAGTCACTGAAACATAGACTAATAACGGCTATAAGCCATGCCCCCATCTGGTGACGTCCCCTCCCACTCTCATCACATCTTCCCTTTTTTCAAAGGACAAAGCATACATTTTTTTTTAGAGTACAACAAAAAAACAAGGTATACAAGAAGCATACAAACATAGTTTTGATTAGTGTACAACACAAAAAAGGGAATTACCTAAGCGCAACCCCAATTAAAATTTTAAGCTATTCCAAATATACAGCTCACCCTTCTTACTGCAAGTTAATTGCAATACAAAAACTAAAAAGTGTGGAACAGCGCTTGATCAGCACAAATAATCAATTAGAGGAAGTATTAGATGATAAATTTGAAATAAATCTCGTTAATCAAATTATATTAAAAGTTAAACGAAAATTATCAATCCTTGGATTGATGGAGTGTACACCTATATAGCACTCATTCCCTAATTGATAGTGACAAAAATTGGACACGAACTGTGTCTCCTTGGAGGAGAGTGTGCATGGGGATGTTTATTAAAATATAACCTTTATTGGTAATCTTTTAAAAATATACGGCAACAAACACAATTGACATACAAACTTTATTAAAAACACAGGTTTGGGTCTTAATAGATTATTATCCGTTATTCACGGAGTACATTGCGTGGTTGTGTTGTGTTTCAGAAATTACTTGAGTTGGAGGTCAGGTTAATCCCAGTGATTATATAGTGATTTATTATACTTTGAGCTTATATTTGAGAAGGCTGTGGTATTGTGATATTTACTCTGTTGTTATATGAGTGATCTGTGACTCAACTTTCAAATCAAATTTTGATATTAAAGGTATTAGCGTAAATATTCCATGTTATCACCAATATTTATTATTAATGCTTGTAAAATTGCATTTCTTGTGTATCTTGGTGAGACACTGCTTAATTTCCTAGTAGTTGTCTTGTTATTTCAGTATGATATTGTGGGAAATATATGTATACTGCTGTTTTAAGTAGCCTCCTAACTATATAGATACTGAAAGTACTTGCTGTGTATAGTATAATAATTCTGGTCGGTAAGTTAATGTATTAACCCCTGTGATATCTTAGAATGTGTATTTATCAATACTTAAGTATGCACAAGCATTGTGCTTAAATCACAAGCATTGTGCTTGATATCTTAGATCGTATATTTATCAATACTTAAGTATGCACAAACATTGTGCTTGAGTCATTACACAGAAATTGTATTTTTTAAATTTCTTGGAATTTTTGAAGTTGATAGTGTGTACTATACTTGTTATAACAGTAGCATATTTGAATAATTTAGTAGCTCTAATGGATCTTAGCGTTAGGATCTTACGATGTAAGAGTTATAATATTCTTGTGAGTATGCTTTAATGTTACAAGAAAGTAGCTGTTCTGGTATGAAAATTATGCGCTTAGTATGTATCAACTATTACTAAGTGGTCTTGAATAATTAAAGCATGTTGTCCTCTTAGGCCTTAGGAGTTGTTAGCGGTATTGTGGTGTGAGTTTGCTGAATATTGGCGTTTTTTTCTGTGTATTTAAATATTCGTATTCCTAACCGCTTGCTGAATGCTTGCTTTTGATACTGGTTGTTTTTTTAAAATAATACGCTAAGTACTTGCATTATTATATCTGGGCTTAATGTTTCGCCTATATAACTGTTTGCAATATTTGCAATACTTGCGATATTGTATCTATGTTAATGTATAACAATATTAACCGCTTGCAAATTCCAGGCTTAATGTATCACATGTGTCTAAGCTTAATGCATCACATATATAGCTACTTGCAGTGTTTGCAATCCTTGTGATACCGTATCTATATCTGGTTTTTAATACTGTTAACCGCTTGCTAAATCCTAGGCTATACCTGTCAATTTGGCGTGGGGTACTTCGCCAAATATTGACAGTGTTGTATATATCTTTTTAAAGCTCCTTAAATCTGGCCGTTGGCCAGTTCTAGGCTTCTAATATCAAATGCTCATGCTACTGAATAAACTCCGTTTACAAGTAAATTTACTTAATATTGTGCACAACCACAATAGTTATATATAATATAAAGACCTCTGTTCCTGCTGATTAAAAAATGCTAACTGGCATTCTACAAACAATTCCCTAACATGTTTCGCCACTAACGTGGCTTTTTCAAAGGGTACGGCGCGGCCATGCTGATGTCTATTTATTGGCTGGCACTGCTCCTCCTATTGGACGTTAAGAACCAATCAGATTGTTCCTGACGAGGAACCAATCATTGAATGTGGGACAGCCTGTGTGTGTTAAAGGCGGAATGTTATTGGGTAAGGCTGTTCCTTCATTCATTGTGTGATATAAAGATTCCGGATCTCAATGTAGTTTTGTAGTAAGAAAAATCTGCACATCTTATTCCAACGAAAGGGGGAACAAAACCCCCGGAAGAACATTGGGAAGGCAAAGATCTTCTGAAATTTCTTAAATTATTCTTTAAATAAACGTTCTCAAAAACTGTTTTTTGTGATTGTGGTCTATGTTTTTATGATTTTGAATATGCCAATGACAGATTCTATTACTGGCAGGTTATTCATGATGAATGTTAATCTTGTAATATAAAGATGGGTACAGATAAACTGGCAAAGTAGATTTTGGATTATTCATAATATAATGGGTTATACTGAAAACTTTTTAACTTGAAAGGAAAATGTAGATATCTGGCTGGATTAAGATGAGAAATATCTAGAAAAAACACTGACAGCAGTATAATTGGGGAATAATACTAATAATGTGTAAAATGAGAAATAATAAATACTGATAGTAACATTATTAAAAGATTTTAAACATTTATAATAGTCTCCATTCGGCTAGTTCTTACATTTACTTTTATGTTTCCATTATTAGTGAGTTTAATGGTGAGTTTGGTCAGGAGTTGTTCTACTGCCTACTTGTAGTTTGATATGAAACGTGCTGTCAAGTGTTTCTCATATTGCACGGTGTTATGTTAATTGAGGAAAAGTACTTTGAGATAAAAGTCTTGTTATGTTGACTAAATGTGAATCCAAGAGGTGATGGTGCTAACTTAAGCTGAGATACGTCCCTACTACATAAGGGATTATGAAAATGAGAATTCTAATAGAATAACTATTTGTTTTGATAAAGTGATACAGTGCCATGTGAGGTATAAGTGAAAGTGGGTGTGATGTGAGCACAAAGCAGTGCTGGTACTATCGTGATATTGATACTAAAAGAAAAAAAGAAAGGAAATTAAATAATTGTGAATAATAGATAATTAAATATCTGCTTGGTAGTGGTCATAAAGGCAGATAACGAATGTTAGGTGTCCGTGGAGAGTGATGGATATATAATCCATATTGAGTGACTGATGCATTTATAGTCTGTATGATGATATAATTTGCTTTTTCCAAAGTTATTTATAAGTTGTTTTCTCGGTTGCTGGTATTTGTCATCTTGTTTATATCTACAGGTATGAAAAGTAATTGTTATGTTCATTTAACCCATTAGGTTGTATGGAGTTAAGCAGATAAATCCATCTGCTTTCACATTGTAATAAACTTGTTTCTTTATCTCCACCTCTAATTCCTAGGTTGGTTTTATAAATACCAAAGCATAGGAGCCCTTCTGCCTTTCCTTGATGGAATTTGTAAAAATGTTGTGCTACTGATGAGATGGCCTTTTTGTTCTTTAAGTCTTTAGCTGCATTCCTGATATTGCGCACATGTTCTTGTAATCTTGTTCGTAATTTACGTGTCGTCATCCCTACATACTTTTTGGGACACTTACATTGTAAAACATAAATTACGCCGGTAGTGTTGCAATTGATGAAAGATTTGATTGGATGTTTTTTATCAAATCTGTCTGTAACTGATGTTGTTTTTTTCAGGAATTTGCAGCTGATACAATTCCCACATGGGTATGATCCATTTTGTATGCCACTGGCAGTAGTTTTCTTTTTACGAGTGTAATGGCTGGGGCTCACTAAATCTTTCAGATTTTTTGTGCGTCGATAACTGATATCAACTTTGGATCCTAGGAATTGGTTCAGGGTATTATCTGCTTGCAAGATATGCCAGTGTTTATTGATTATTTGAATTATATCTTTGCTCTGTGTGTTATAAGTTAACACTAATCTGGTTTTGTTGTCACTAGTGCGAATCTTAGGTTTCAATAGATTCTGACGTTCTGTTTTTGTTGCTCTATCCTTTGCTTTTTTAATAAGAGATTTACTGTACCCCCTCTGGCTAAGGCAATCTGATGTTTCTTGTGCTCTTATTTTATATAAGTCTGGTTCTGAACAGTTTCTTTTGACTCGTAGAAATTCTCCTGTTGGGAGTGATTTAACTGTGCATGGTGCATGTGCACTTGTATTGTATAGAATAGTGTTGGTGGCCGTTTTCTTTCTGTATAAATCAGTCCCCACCATGCTATTACTTTTTTTAAAAATTCTCAAGTCCAAAAAGGATATCTCTGTCTGGCTGTATTCATAGGTTAGTTTAATGTTTAACCTGTTTACATTTAGGGTCTTTAGAAACATGTTCAACTTATCCTTAGGTCCTTCCCAGATAAAAAGAATGTCATCTATGTACCTTAGCCAGAGGGGGATATGTTTAGTAAATTCATCATTGTCGTCAATGAAGACAGTGTTGTGCTCCCACCAACCTAAAAATAGGTTGGCGTATGTGGGTGCACACGCTGTCCCCATGGCTGTCCCCCTTGTTTGCAGATAGAATTGGTCGTTAAAAACGAAGTAATTCTTTTTGAGTACAAATTCAAGTAATTTTAACACAAATTTATTGTGATTGTCATCTTCTTCTGTTTGTAAATTAAGGTAGTATCGAACTGCTTCCAGCCCTAATTCATGTTGGATACTGGTGTAGAGAGCCTCTACATCTGCAGTGACAAGCCAAGATGTGGGTCCTAATTGGATACCTTGTAAATGCTGAAGTGTCTCCATAGTGTCTTTTATATATGAAGGGATTTCTGTTAGAAATTCTCTTAATCGCTGGTCGATATATTTGCTTGCTTTTTCTGTCAAATTTCCATTACCAGACACTATGGGGCGACCCGGAGGATGTTTGGCATTTTTGTGTACCTTGGGGATCAAATAAAAGGTGGCTGTTTTCGGATGGTTTACAGTCAGGAATTTCTTCTCTTTTTCACTGATGATGTTATTCATTTTGGCTTGAGCAATGAGATCTTTATACTGTGTTAAAAATTGATCCGTGGGGTTGCTCCACAGTTTTTTGTAACAAGTCTCATTGGTTAATTGTGAATTGGCTTCTTTTAGATACATCTCTCTAGGCCAGAGAACGATATTACCACCTTTGTCCGCTTGGCGGACTATAATGTCATCCCACTTTTGAATTTCGGCTAGAGCACGTTTTTCACCTTTGGTTAAATTTGTTGGAGGAGATTTGACTTGTAAATTCGATATCTCTTTACAAACGATGTTGTTGAAAATTTGTACACTTGGGCTTATGGAGGATTTAGGTATATATTTGGATTTATTGATTAGGTTATTACGCCAATTTGTACTTCCCTCTGTTTCATTTTCCTTCAGTAGATCTTCTAAATCCTGTAGTACTGTTAAATCCTCTATAGTCCATTGATTCTCTATATTTGGTTCTTGTTGATTTTTTATATCTGCATATTGTTTACGTAGTAGTAGTTTTCGCAAGAATAATTGTATATCCTTGATATTGTCAAACTTATCAAGTGATGTGCTTGGGCAAAAGGATAACCCTTTGGATAGTAGAGATAGATGGTCTTCTGACAACATTTTATTAGATAGGTTTAACACTTTCATTGTTTCAGTTTGATTTTGGAGAAAGGACTGGGGCTCCTTTTGTAAGGTTTGTTGCTGTGTCTGGTGTCTCTGACACTTCTGGTTCTTGTTGCTTTTTTGTTTGCCCCCCCTACCTCTTCTGGTGGATCTGGGTTTATGTTGATACCTTTCAAGTTAAAAAGTTTTCAGTATAACCCATTATATTATGAATAATCCAAAATCTACTTTGCCAGTTTATCTGTACCCATCTTTATATTACAAGATTAACATTCATCATGAATAACCTGCCAGTAATAGAATCTGTCATTGGCATATTCAAAATCATAAAAACATAGACCACAATCACAAAAAACAGTTTTTGAGAACGTTTATTTAAAGAATAATTTAAGAAATTTCAGAAGATCTTTGCCTTCCCAATGTTCTTCCGGGGGTTTTGTTCCCCCTTTCGTTGGAATAAGATGTGCAGATTTTTCTTACTACAAAACTACATTGAGATCCGGAATCTTTATATCACACAATGAATGAAGGAACAGCCTTACCCAATAACATTCCGCCTTTAACACACACAGGCTGTCCCACATTCAATGATTGGTTCCTCGTCAGGAACAATCTGATTGGTTCTTAACGTCCAATAGGAGGAGCAGTGCCAGCCAATAAATAGACATCAGCATGGCCGCGCCGTACCCTTTGAAAAAGCCACGTTAGTGGCGAAACATGTTAGGGAATTGTTTGTAGAATGCCAGTTAGCATTTTTTAATCAGCAGGAACAGAGGTCTTTATATTATATATAACTATTGTGGTTGTGCACAATATTAAGTAAATTTACTTGTAAACGGAGTTTATTCAGTAGCATGAGCATTTGATATTAGAAGCCTAGAACTGGCCAACGGCCAGATTTAAGGAGCTTTAAAAAGATATATACAACACTGTCAATATTTGGCGAAGTACCCCACGCCAAATTGACAGGTATAGCCTAGGATTTAGCAAGCGGTTAACAGTATTAAAAACCAGATATAGATACGGTATCACAAGGATTGCAAACACTGCAAGTAGCTATATATGTGATGCATTAAGCTTAGACACATGTGATACATTAAGCCTGGAATTTGCAAGCGGTTAATATTGTTATACATTAACATAGATACAATATCGCAAGTATTGCAAATATTGCAAACAGTTATATAGGCGAAACATTAAGCCCAGATATAATAATGCAAGTACTTAGCGTATTATTTTAAAAAAACAACCAGTATCAAAAGCAAGCATTCAGCAAGCGGTTAGGAATACGAATATTTAAATACACAGAAAAAAACGCCAATATTCAGCAAACTCACACCACAATACCGCTAACAACTCCTAAGGCCTAAGAGGACAACATGCTTTAATTATTCAAGACCACTTAGTAATAGTTGATACATACTAAGCGCATAATTTTCATACCAGAACAGCTACTTTCTTGTAACATTAAAGCATACTCACAAGAATATTATAACTCTTACATCGTAAGATCCTAACGCTAAGATCCATTAGAGCTACTAAATTATTCAAATATGCTACTGTTATAACAAGTATAGTACACACTATCAACTTCAAAAATTCCAAGAAATTTAAAAAATACAATTTCTGTGTAATGACTCAAGCACAATGTTTGTGCATACTTAAGTATTGATAAATATACGATCTAAGATATCAAGCACAATGCTTGTGATTTAAGCACAATGCTTGTGCATACTTAAGTATTGATAAATACACATTCTAAGATATCACAGGGGTTAATACATTAACTTACCGACCAGAATTATTATACTATACACAGCAAGTACTTTCAGTATCTATATAGTTAGGAGGCTACTTAAAACAGCAGTATACATATATTTCCCACAATATCATACTGAAATAACAAGACAACTACTAGGAAATTAAGCAGTGTCTCACCAAGATACACAAGAAATGCAATTTTACAAGCATTAATAATAAATATTGGTGATAACATGGAATATTTACGCTAATACCTTTAATATCAAAATTTGATTTGAAAGTTGAGTCACAGATCACTCATATAACAACAGAGTAAATATCACAATACCACAGCCTTCTCAAATATAAGCTCAAAGTATAATAAATCACTATATAATCACTGGGATTAACCTGACCTCCAACTCAAGTAATTTCTGAAACACAACACAACCACGCAATGTACTCCGTGAATAACGGATAATAATCTATTAAGACCCAAACCTGTGTTTTTAATAAAGTTTGTATGTCAATTGTGTTTGTTGCCGTATATTTTTAAAAGATTACCAATAAAGGTTATATTTTAATAAACATCCCCACGCACACTCTCCTCCAAGGAGACACAGTTCGTGTCCAATTTTTGTCACTATCAATTAGGGAATGAGTGCTATATAGGTGTACACTCCATCAATCCAAGGATTGATAATTTTCGTTTGACAAAACAAGTACACAGCACCTCAGCCAAAATTTTTTTAGGTAACACTACCAATCTGGTTGGATATTTTTACCATATTAACAGAACCAGAAATCACTAGGCTACCCTAAGTTGTAAATTTAAGCAGTGCCATTAGTATCCCCCCTCTTTTTCCTTTATATTAAAAGTTAACTATATTAAAGTTAAGTTGTTTATGTTGAATAAAATCAAAATTTATGTTAAATAAAATAGAAATTTATTACCACATCATTAAATTGACATAAGTTTTAAAAACCACACTGCTGTCCAGCTAAAATTTATAAATAAAGTGACCGGTCACTAATAGTGAGTTACTCTATAAAAGGATGTGTCTATTATTATACACATATAAAATTAATCTTAACAATTTCTTAAAAAACTCTCTTAATACTATTAAGCATTGTATTAAACACTCTAATTTCTTATCTCAAGTGTAATCATTTCTCTTAATCCGTTTTTCTTCATGTGATAAGCCCGATTGTACAAACAGAAAGAGTCTCTCTCAGAACCTATACTGTGAACGTTTCATGAGAAGCCTTTTAAAAAAAGTCTGATTTTTTTGAATGTTGTATTCCGTAATTGTTGTAAAACACACAAGTGTACTTTACCTCTCCACAACCCGACACCTTGTTACCTACTTGCCAGGGTTCCCATTCTCTGCAGATGAAGAGGAAAACAGAACACAAATGATTTGTGTGTCTTATTTTTTTAGAAGGTAATTTTCTTCTTTGGTCCACCTCCTAACTGGCACCGTCTCTGTTATCCCACAATGTGCGTGTACACGTTGGTTAGACACTTCCGCGTCACGGGTTGATCTTGGGCCAATGGCCTTGCTTTGATCTTAGCTTGGTTCAGAGTGTTACTTTACCTCCGTGTCACATGTGGCGGAATAGAGAAGTGGGGAAGTGGAAATGAGGCGCTAGAAATAGCAATAGGGGTTAAAAGTCCTATGGATAGAATGATATCTTACTATTATATTTGAGGTAAAGGTTTTAAGTGTGTATGTATAGATATAAAGTTCTTATAAACATCGAAATCACATCAGATTAAAGGACTAGCTGCAATATGTAAAAATAAATAAAACTCAATTTATTCCAAATGCAACCCTATGAATAGATGAGCACAGACCCATGTGCTATAAAATAAGCATGTAAAATATACAATCAAAAATGTTTTTTTAAATTTCCTAAGTGTTGCAACACTGAATCATAAATACATATTATTATGAGTAGTACAAATAAAATCAATAGATCTTCTGAGTATGGACTTTTGTAAGTCTACCAAGGGTTAAACCACAAAAACTATTACAGAAATGATATGAGCGGTTGTACAATGCGTCAGATAAAGTTAATCTTTATAATGATGCCGTTAAGGAGACATATCAGACAAAATCTTTCAAGTTATAATCCCATATACAACGATTTTGGCTGTGTGGAGTGCTAGTGGCAGATGTCAAATGACAACAGTGTTCACATTTGTAAATGAACAAATATGTTTGTAAGCGTAATTTGAGTCAGTTCAGATGACAACAGTGTTCATGTTTGTAAATGAACAGGTATGCTTATTAGCGTAGTTTAAGTCAGTTCTCTGAATATTCCATTTAAGTAAGGGTTATTGTGTAAATGTTCTTACCCTTGTTTGAAGATAGATCCAGCTGACTTTTATTTTCAGCATTCTGTCTTACTCCCCAGCACTTGCCGCATCTACTTACTTCGTGTTTCCGGTAGCCTCTTAGGTTGGGGAGTTCCGTGAGGTAAGTTCCCCTATTACCTGTCCCCGCCTGAATCCTCTATGCCTGTTAGCGTGAGGGCAAACACAACAGGATGTAATCTTTTTCTAACTTGCGCAAGTTGTTCTTTAGATGGTTCTTAGTTCAGATCTTTCCTGCACTTTAGTACTAAACGTACGCAGGTAATTCTCCGGTTTCCTTCTGGTATATTAGAAAGTCACACTTTCATCGACATGTTTCGCCAGGTGTTCTGGCTTTTTCAAGATGGAGTGTGAGCTTAATATCCGCCTTTAAGAAGTGTTGTAAAGAATTCTATTGGATTCCTTGTTAATTGTATTTTCCACTGGGTCTTAAAGCCATAGTATTGGGATATTTTCTGGTTGCCATAACGGTTTGTCATTCTTTCACTGTTCTTTTTACAACTCCTTTAATTCCTTAAAAACAACCGCTCTATAGTTTTTATGGTTAATCTAATAATGTCATTCACAAGGGTCACAATTGAGCATTTTAGATATTATAAAAATACAGAATATAATAAAGTGCGATATCGTTCAACAAAGGATAGCTTAAACTTAATCTTCTTTGGCCCACCTCCTAACCGGCACCGTCTCTGTTATCCCACAATGTGTGTGTACACGTTGGTTAGACGCTTCCGCGTCACAGTTGATCTTGGGCCAATGGCCTTGCTCTGATCTTAGCTTGGTTCAGCGTGTTACTTTTCCTCTGTGTCACATGTGGCAGAATAGCCAATAGGAGTTCTTAAATTCCGGCTGTACCAAATCTGCTCACTTATGTCCAATGTATTCTCTCTGCGCAGAGATTTATAATTCGAAGTGTAAGTCAGCCAGTTTTTCCCCAGACACAGTTCTTCAATCAACGCGTTTCTCCTTCCCTCAACAACAACTCTGTGGTTTTACACATATGTTAACTTTTATTATAATTTGATTAACAAGATTTATTTCAAATTTATCGTCTAATCCTTCCTCTAATTGATTATTTGTGCTGATCAAGCGCTGTTCCACACTTTGTCGTTTTTGTATTGATTAGTGTACAACAAATAACAAGTTAAAGAGAATATATATGAAAAACAAGAAATACAATCCTGACTTGAACATCGGGGTAGACTACCCTAGTCCACAGTGACCATGGGATTATTCTGCCCATTCTTCTGGTTACTGCTCTAACTAGTGCTAATCCCGATAGCAGGCTGGAAGTTTTACAACTCTTCTACTTGACGTCATTTTACATGAACTGTCCTCTGATACAGAAGAAGGTGATTGAGAGTCTGCTGGAAGCAAAAACTTTGTGGTCTTGCTGAGGGGAAGGTACCCCTCTTTAAACAGGGGATCCCACCGGCTGTGGCTCTGAGGCATCCAGTCCCAAACTGCAAGTGCCTCACAGAGTAATTTCTGTTGTAGAAGAATCGGTAGCCCATTTTTGCCTCTTCATCCCTCCTAAGGACCTCATCCTGAAGAACAGAGCGGGCTGGCTGGAAAACACCCACAAAGGGTAGAGTGGTGCGAATCTGACGTCCTATCATCAGCTGTGCCGGGCTAAAACCTGTGCCTTGGATGGGAGTCGCCCTATAGGCCAAGAGAGCTAGGTACGGCTCAGATTGCTTCAAAATAAACGTTGTTGTTTGAATTGCTCTTTCAGTCATTCCATTAGCCTGCGGGTAATGTGGACTTGACGTAGAATGGACAAAATCATATTCACTGCAAAAAGAACTGAACTCCATGGAGGTAAACTGCATTCCGTTGTCACTCACTAACTCCATTGGTATGCTCCACGGCTTGACTGGTGATCTAATTCAAGGGTGCAATCTCCAAATAACTAGAATAGTAGTCAATCACAACCAGGTACTTCTTCCCATGCAGTTCGCACAAATCGGCAGCTATTTTCTGCCACGGGCCTGCAGGCAGCGGGGTAGAAATCTAGGGCTCCCTTCTCTGAGTAGGCCGGCATTCCCGGCAAAAGGCACATTTTGACACGTGGCTTGCAATGTCGGAACTGACCCCAGGACACCATATCACCGTAGCTGCCCTTTCTCTGCACTTTGTAATGCCCAGGTCGCTATCATGAATCCTGCTTAACATCTCCTACTGCATGCTAACAGGAATGACAATGCAGTCTTGGAACAGCACTAACCCATCGAGCTCCATGAGCTGCGACCTCTCTGACTGGAAAGAACTTAAAGACATCCAGGCTGCCTGGCTCTCAGGCCAACCTTCTTTTATGTACTTAATAACTTCTTGAAGGTCTGTATCTAAACGTGTCTCCTTTCTTATTTGCTCTAACTTTCCTGACTAAATGGATTTGGATGCCAGAACTGAATCTACATACACCTTCACATCTGATTCCATTGAAGATTCTTCAGCAGCAGCCGGCGGGAGCCTAGGAATTATATCTGCCACTACCAGTTGTTTCCCCGGCACATGCACTACCTCAACGTTGAACCTGAGCAGCCTCATCAGAAGTCTCTAGCATCTTAAGGGTGTTTTGTGAATATCATAGGCGTTAATTAGAGGGACTAGCGGTTTATGGTTAGTCTCCAGACTAAATTTCTCTAAACCCACTAGGTAACGCTGGAAGCGCTCACAGGCCCATACTATAGCCAGGCACTCTTTTTCAATTTGGGCGTATTCCGACTCAGCAGCCACCAGTGTACGGGAACAGTAGGCAATGGGCTGTAGTTTGTTCTCATTCAGCTGCTAGCCCATAATTGCTTGCATCAGCACTATCCACAGTCTTTTTAGAAGGGTTGTAGAACCCTAACACTGGGGCAGACCCCAGCAAGAACTTGACCTGTACAAAAGCTTCTTCCTGTTAAGGACCCCAGACCTAGGCAACATCTTTCTTCAACAACTCTGTGATAGGGTGCAGTACTGTGGATAAATCTGGAAGGAACCTGCCCACATAATTCACAAGGCCCAATATTTGTCTCAGCTCGTGTACATCAGAAGGATCTGTTCAATAACAAGGATTTTATCAGGGTCCGGCATGATTTTATCTCCATTGATGATATGCCCAAAGTAACATAACTCAGATTTTCTGAAATGGCATTTCTCTTTATTTAAAAGAACACTGAACCCAAATTTTTTCTTTCGTGATTCAGTTAGAGCATGCAATTTTAAGCAACTTTCTAATTTACTCCTATTATCACGTTTTCTTCATTCTCTTGCTATCTTTATTTGAAAAAGAAGACATCTAAGCTTTTTTTTGGTTCAGACCTCAGGACAGCACTTTTTATTGGTGGATGAATTTATCCACCAATCAGCAAGGACAACCCAGGTTGTTCACCAATAATGGGCTGGCATCAAAACTTACATTCTTGCATTTCAAATAAAGATACCAAGAGAATGAAGAACATTTGATAATAGGAGTAAATTAGAAAGTTGCTTAAAATTTCATGCTCTATTTGAATCAGGAAAGAAAAAATTTGGGTTCAGTGTCCCTTTAATTTCAGCCTGGACTCTCTAATGGTCTTCAGCACACAGCTCAATCGCTGATCATGTTCTTCCAATGTAGACCCATACACTAAAATGACATCCATGATGACTGCCGTGCCCTCGTGGTCCCTTAGGAGGGAATTCATCTCTCTTTGAAAGATTTCAGGAGCAGAGGATATCCCAAAGGGGAGTCTGCAGAAGCAAAAACAACCTACCGGTGTAATGAAGGTAGTCCGTTTGCGGCACTGTGGATCTAGAAGTATCTGCCAGAAGCCACTGGAAGCATCCAGTGTAGAGAAGAACTTCGCCCCAGCCAGTTTCAGAGCTATGTCTTCGAGCGTTGGCAGCACATATCTCTCTCTCTTCACCACCTCATTCAGCCTTTTCAAGTCTACACAGATGCGTACCTTCCCGTTTTTCTTCGCAACAGGCACAATGCTTCAACAACCTCTTCAGGGATTTCTCAGAGGGATGGCCTATGGCTGGGGAAGGTGTTTAAGAGCCTATATTTCAGCCCTCATGCCAGATAAAGGGATAAGATGGGTGTCTACTCATGTAAAATGCAAATGATCGCTGTAAAAACACTGATAACCTGCAGCAGCAGCCAGGGTTTAGACAAGAGTGTGCACCCTACTATATAAAAGGTAGCAGCTCAGCTGTATGGTCAGTAAAGTTGGAGCTGTTCCTTTTAAAGTAAAATGTTTTTTCCTTATTGTAGGTATATAAAAGCATTGTAAGTATTTGAACTAACCATGAACAAATAAAACATTTCAGATAAATTGTAAAATCAAAGTTAATTAAAGGGCCATAATACCCAAATGTTTAAACACTTGAAAGTGATGCAGCATAGCTGTAAAAAGCTGATTAGAAAATATCACCTGAACATCTCTATGTAAAAAAGAAAGATATTTTACCTCAAAAGTTCCTCAGTAGCCACCTCCCATTGTAAAGGATTTCTAAGCAGCATTTTAGTGTGCTTGTCCTGGGACATCTGAAGGGACTAGCATCGTGCACTCTCATATTATTTCACCAATCAGGTAAAGGAAGCTTACTATGAAATCTCATGAGAGTTAAGTCAAATCTCATGAGATCACAGTAAGAGTTCATGACCTCAGCACTGCTGATGCTGATTGGCTGCTGTTCATTTCTTCATTTTTTTAAATTTGTTTACCTGCAGCTGGGAGCAGCTGAGTATAACTTTTTACACAGAACTTACTCTGGTGAGCTGAGGAGATTGTGAGGTAAAATATCTTCCTTTTTTACATAGAGATGCTCAGGTGATATTTTCCTGTCAGCTTTTTACAGTTATACTGCATCAGTTTCAAGTGATTTAGCATATGAGTATTATGTCCCTTTAATATACATGTTGTTTTAACATAAAAAGGCAACTACATCTACTATTTGCTTTGCGCTTGTTATTTCCCATGTTAGCAAGCACAACATCTGATCATCTATGAAACATGAAAATCCATGAAATCCAATATACCTACGTACGCTGCAGTTTTTTCTGTGGTCAAGCCATCACACCTGTCTGCACTGTTGCTCATTCAGGTGGAAACTGTGCACTCTCCTGCTTTTATGTGCACTTTTCTAACACCTCACGCACATCCACACTGTGCTGGCAACGTCATTAATGACATCACTGGCCTCAACAGCACATGCGCGAGCATTCACAGTGATGTGGAAATCTAGCCCAAACAGGTTTGTGCCAGGTGAAGTAACAGATGAGTTCCAAACAGCAGTAGCACTCCAATAATTTTCTTTACTTTTAAAGAGAATTATAAGTGAGGGCTTTGGTGCAAAGCCCTTGGCAGAGTTGCATCCACCATTTGCATTTGCTTAAATGATGGACATTATCAGAGAAATAACAAACCAGACCAAAATATCCAGACAACAGTTAATTTGTGAATGGCTGATTGCTTTCACATGGTATGTGTATGCATTTGTGATTGGCTGATGGCTGTCACATGGTACAGGGGGAGTGGAAAAAGACATAACTTTTAAAATTGTCAGAAAAAAATCTACTAATAATTTGAAGTTCAGACTAAGTGCAATTGCATTGTCTTGTTATCTTGCATTTTTTGATTATGCAAATCTGCTGTGTTGACTGGTCCTTTAACCTATGACGGTTTGATTTTTTTAAAATTTATTTTCTATTTATTTTTTTATTAATAATCAATAACAAGACAATAAACAGAAATGTTCCCATATAATTAAAGATGTAGATATATTATTAGCAAATGTCCATCTGTTTACTTCTACAAGTCTCCTATGTCCTTAAAGGCCACTGATGGTGGTGGTATCTAGTCGATTTCTGTCAATGAATGAGCCAAGTTGAGTTTACCAGTCTTTGATAAAGAGATGAAAAAGTGGAAGGAGAGGGGTAAAAAAGGGACCTGAACCATCACAATGCTATTGACCTTTTTGTGGGAGAATTTAAGTCCTTTGTATTTTGTCAAAGGATGTGTATAGTACGGTTAGCAACTTGTGTATTGTGGAGAGTCATTCGTAAAAAATGTGTATCTCTTACCAGCAAGGCAGTCTCGCCAGGTGGTCCGTGGTCTCCTCTTCTTCAGGGGAAAGGAAAAAGGGGTGTGTAAGTTTCATAAGGTAGCAGTTCTGGTATTCAACATTAACCATTCTAGATAAACAAATAACGGTAAGCCAAACATAGACCTAGATTTGGAGTTTGGCGTTAGCCGTGAAAACCAGCGTTAGAGGCTCCTAACGCTGGTTTTAGGCTACCGCCGGTATTTGGAGTCACTCAAAATAGGGTCTAACGCTCACTTTTCAGCCGCGACTTTTCCATACCGCAGATCCCCTTACGTCAATTGCGTATCCTATCTTTTCAATGGGATTTTTCTAACTCCGGTATTTAGAGTCGTTTCTGAAGTGAGCGTTAGACATCTAACGACAAAACTCCAGCCGCAGGAAAAAAGTCAGTAGTTAAGAGCTTTCTGGGCTAACGCCGGTTTCTAAAGCTCTTAACTACTGTACTCTAAAGTACACTAACACCCATAAACTACCTATGTACCCCTAAACCGAGGTCCCCCCACATCGCCGACACTCGAATACATTTTTTTAACCCCTAATCTGCCGACCGCCACCTACGTTATCCTTATGTACCCCTAATCTGCTCCCCCTAACACCGCCGACCCCTGTATTATATTTATTAACCCCTAATCTGCCCCCCTCAACGTCGCCTCCATCTGCCTACACTTATTAACCCCTAATCTGCCGACCGCAAAGCGCCGCCACCTACGTTATCCTTATGTACCCCTAATCTGCTGCCCCTAACACCGCCGACCCCTATATTATATTTATTAACCCCTAATCTGCCCCCCTCAATGTCGCCTCCACCTGCCTACACTTATTAACCCCTAATCTGCCGAGCGGACCGCACCGCTATTATAATAAAGTTATTAACCCCTAATCCGCCTCACTAACCCTATAATAAATAGTATTAACCCCTAATCTGCCCCCCTCAACGTCGCCTCCATCTGCCTACACTTATTAACCACTAATCTGCCGAGCGGACCGCACCGCTATTATAATAAAGTTATTAACCCCTAATCCGCCTCACTAACCCTATAATAAATAGTATTAACCCCTAATCTGCCCTCCCTAACATCGCTGACACCTAACTTCAATTATTAACCCCTAATCTGCCGACCGGAGCTCACCACTATTCTAATAAATGGATTAACCCCTAAAGCTAAGTCTAACCCTAACACTAACACCCCCCTAAATTAAATATAATTTTAATCTAACGAAATTAATTAACTCTTATTAAATAAATTATTCCTATTTAAAGCTAAATACTTACCTGTAAAATAAACCCTAATATAGCTACAATATAAATTATAATTACATTGTAGCTATTTTAGGATTAATATTTATTTTACAGGCAACTTTGTAATTATTTTAACCAGGTACAATAGCTATTAAATAGTTAAGAACTATTTAATAGTTACCTAGTTAAAATAATTACAAAATTACCTGTAAAATAAATCCTAACCTAAGTTACAATTAAACCTAACACTATACTATCATTAAATTAATTAAATAAAATACCTACAATTACCTACAATTAAACCTAACACTACACTATCAATACATTAATTAAATACAATATCTACAAATAACTACAATGAAATAAACCAACTAAAGTACAAAAAATAAAAAAGAACTAAGTTACAAAAAATACAAAAAATATCTACAAACATAAGAAAAATATTACAACAATTTTAAACTAATTACACCTACTCTAAGCCCCCTAATAAAACAACAAAGCCCCCCAAAATAAAAAATGCCCTACCCTATTCTAAATTACTAAAGTTAAAAGCTCTTTTACCTTACCAGCGCTGAACAGGGCCCTTTGCGGGGCATGCCCCAAGAAGTTCAGCTCTTTTGCCTGTAAAAAAAACCATACAATACCCCCCCCAACATTACAACCAACCACCCACATACCCCTATCCTAACCCAAACCCCCCTTAAATAAACCTAACACTAAGCCCCTGAAGATCATCCTACCTTGTCTTCACCTCACCAGGTATCACTGATCCGTCCTGGCTCCAAAATCTTCATCCAACCCAAGCGGGGGTTGGCGATCCATCATCCGATGGCTGAAGAGGTCCAGAAGAGGCTCCAAAGTCTTCATCCTATCCGGGAAGAAGAGGCGATCTGGACCGGCAACCATCTTGATCCAAGCGGCATCTTCTATCTTCATCCGATGACGACCGGCTCCATCCTAAAGACCTCCACCGCGGACCCATCTTCTTCCGGCGACGTCCAACTGAAGAATGACGGTTCCTTTAAGGGACGTCATCCAAGATGGCGTCCCTCGAATTCCGATTGGCTGATAGGATTCTATCAGCCAATCGGAATTAAGGTAGGAATATTCTGATATATCAGATTGAGCTCGCATTCTATTGGCTGATCGGAACAGCCAATAGAATGCGAGCTCAATCTGATTGGCTGATTGGATCAGCCAATCGGATTGAACTTGATTCTGATTGGCTGATTCCATCAGCCAATCAGAATATTCCTACCTTAATTCCGATTGGATCAAGATGGTTGCCGGTCCGGATCGCCTCTTCTTCCCGGATAGGATGAAGACTTTGGAGCCTCTTCTGGACCTCTTCAGCCACCGGATGATGGATCGCCAACCCCCGCTTGGGTTGGATGAAGATTTTGGAGCCAGGACGGATCGGTGATACCTGGTGAGGTGAAGACAAGGTAGGATGATCTTCAGGGGCTTAGTGTTAGGTTTATTTAAGGGGGGTTTGGGTTAGATTAGGGGTATGTGGGTGGTGGGTTGTAATGTTGGGGGGGGGTATTGTATGGTTTTTTTTACAGGCAAAAGAGCTGAACTTCTTGGGGCATGCCCCGCAAAGGGCCCTGTTCAGGGCTGGTAAGGTAAAAGAGCTTTTAACTTTAGTAATTTAGAATAGGGTAGGGCATTTTTTATTTTGGGGGGCTTTGTTGTTTTATTAGGGGGCTTAGAGTAGGTGTAATTAGTTTAAAATTGTTGTAATATTTTTCTTATGTTTGTAGATATTTTTTTATTTTTTGTAACTTAGTTCTTTTTTATTTTTTGTACTTTAGTTAGTTTATTTCATTGTAGTTATTTGTAGATATTGTATTTAATTAATGTATTGATAGTGTAGTGTTAGGTTTAATTGTAGGTAATTGTAGGTATTTTATTTAATTAATTTAATGATAGTATAGTGTTAGGTTTAATTGTAGCTTAGGTTAGGATTTATTTTACAGGTAATTTTGTAATTATTTTAACTAGGTAACTATTAAATAGTTCTTAACTATTTAATAGCTATTGTACCTGGTTAAAATAATTACAAAGTTGCCTGTAAAATAAATATTAATCCTAAAATAGCTACAATGTAATTATAATTTATATTGTAGCTATATTAGGGTTTATTTTACAGGTAAGTATTTAGCTTTAAATAGGAATAATTTATTTAATAAGAGTTAATTAATTTCGTTAGATTAAAATTATATTTAATTTAGGGGGGTGTTAGTGTTAGGGTTAGACTTAGCTTTAGGGGTTAATCCATTTATTAGAATAGCGGTGAGCTCCGGTCGGCAGATTAGGGGTTAATAATTGAAGTTAGGTGTCGGCGATGTTAGGGAGGGCAGATTAGGGGTTAATACTATTTATTATAGGGTTAGTGAGGCGGATTAGGGGTTAATAACTTTATTATAATAGCGGTGCGGTCCGCTCGGCAGATTAGGGGTTAATAAGTGTAGGCAGGTGGAGGCGACGTTGAGGGGGGCAGATTAGGGGTTAATAAATATAATATAGGGGTCGGCGGTGTTAGGGGCAGCAGATTAGGGGTACATAGGGATAATGTAAGTAGCAGCGGTTTACGGAGCGGCAGATTAGGGGTTAAAAATAAAATGCAGGTGTCAGCGATAGCGGGGGCGGCAGATTAGGGGTTAATAAGTGTAAGGTTAGGGGTGTTTAGACTCGGGGTACATGTTAGAGTGTTAGGTGCAGACGTAGGAAGTGTTTCCCCATAGCAAACAATGGGGCTGCGTTAAGAGCTGAACGCGGCTTTTTTGCAGGTGTTAGTTTTTTTTTCAGCTCAAACAGCCCCATTGTTTCCTATGGGGGAATCGTGCACGAGCACGTTTTTGAGGCTGGCCGCTTGCGTAAGCACCGCTGGTATTGAGAGTTGAAGCTGCGTTAAAAATGCTCTACGCTCCTTTTTTGGAGCCTAACGCAGCCTTTATGTGGACTCTCAATACCAGAGTTATTTTTATGGTGCGGCCAGAAAAAAGCCGGCGTTAGTTTTTCGGGTCGTTACCGACAAAACTCCAAATCTAGCCGTTAATGAACAATAAATTTATAACAACAAGTAAAAACTTCAAAACAAACTGGAGATACCAAATACAACTAGTGTTGTTTCTCCTGAATGCATTAAGAGGATGTATCAGGAACATTTATTATTTATTATTGGTTATTTGTAGAGCGCCAACAGATTCAGTAGCGCAGATTCTGCAGGAACATCTATTTTTATTGTATGGGTATTGGTAGTTTGGGTTGAGAAATTAAGTCAGTGCAACCATGTTGCAGACACTATAATGAAGGGAATAAAAAATACAACATATGTATATACTTCAGAGTCTGAGTCAGTATTCAAAAAAGGACTTTCGTGGACCAATAAAAATAAGGTCTGGATACTTCACATATGATATCTCTATAGATCAGGTAGGTGCCAGCTTAGTTTGTTGTGTTGTCTAGCATGAAAGCTGCAATTTAGGTTTAAGAGGAGAGGGCTCTGATAAGTCCCCTGTTTTTTCTGAAAGGTATGGCAATGAGGGTTGACCTATGCTTAGTTGCGAGCAAAAGTCTTCTATATCCTCTGGGATCCTGTATGTCACAATTTTATTGTCCTTGATAACTCTCAGATAAAATGGGTAACCCCATTTATATGGAATTCCAAGGTTTCTTAGATGGAGGTTGAGATATCTAGCCTCTCTTCTCTTTGCTAGAGTAACCAGCCATAAATCAGCAAATATTTGCACTTTTTTTCCTTCAAATTTTATAGGAGTCTTTTTCCTTGCCGCTGATATTATCCTCTCTTTATATTGAAATCTATGAAACTTTGTTATGATATATCTAGGAGGATCAGATTGCCGTGGCTTAGAGCAAAGTACTCTGTGAACTCTATCTAGGGGGATAGTGTCCTTTTCCATGGTATCTAACAGGAAACTAAATAGTTGTTGTAAATAAGTTGGTCAGGATGTCTTCAGGGATGCCACTATATTCTCAAGTTCTGTCTTCGGTTTATATTGTCTAAGCCTTCTGCATGCATTTGGAGTTGTGTTATTGCCATATTTTGTTTTTGTATGGCTAAGGCCATATAGTCTGATTCCTTTGATGTTTCCTCTGTGTGTTCTTCCAATTGTAGCAATTGTTGGCCCAGGTCATTTAGATCCCTTTTGACCTCAGAGAGGCTGTCCCGGATCAACTGTCCTACTTGGGTTATGAAGATTTTAAAATCTTCCTTGGAGGGCAAGAGGTGGAGATCAGCTTTAGTAATGGGGCCGTTATCTATCTCTTGTTGTTCTGCTCCTAAGGAAGGTTGTTGCCGCTGTTTCTATAGTTTTGAAATAACAATTAATTTTTGTACTAGGTATGCTAAGAGGCTTGGTAGCTTTGTCAGATTTAGGAATTCTTCTGGAAGTCATTAAGAGGCTGCAAAATATTCTAAGGGATCCGCCACTATGTCAAGCGAGCTTGTCGGAATATTCCAAGCTCCTGACATAGCCGCATCACCGAGAGGCATTTACTATACACGCCATTGGTCGACGATGCTGGCTTAGGCAACACCCAGCCTCGCCAACCATATTGGCAATGTATAGTAAAGGGATCCCTTAAATATTACTGCCGTCTGCCCAACCTCTAATCATAATACCTCTAAGCCGAAGTACCCCACAATCGCAAACTAACAATACACTAATAAACATTTAAACTGCCACATACCCACCGCAAGTTTCTATCTATTAACCCCTATGCCGCCACATACCCACCGCAAGTACTATCTATTAACCCCCTATGCCGCCACATACCCACCACTAGTATCAAACTATTAACCCCATATGCCACCACAAACCCACCGCAAGTACTATCTATTAACCCCTATGCCGCCATAAACCACAAACACAAACTAACCTTACACCTAACCCCCTCTAGACTAAGCCCCCTAAGTTATATTAAAAAAATCTAATTAGAAAAATTAAATGTAAAAAAACCTAAACTAAAAAAGCAACACAAAAGAAAGCCAAGTTACAAAAATAAATAAAAGCTGTTACAAAAAAAAAATAAACTCCATTATCCAAAATAAAAAAATCATATCTAACACTAAACAACATACCCCATAAAATAAAGCCTCGCGGCAGCAGAGGTGCCCTTTGGCTAGGTTTTTAAAGTTAGATTTTGTTATTTTGGGGGTTACTTTAATGTAGGTGGGGGTTTTGTAAGTTTTTTTATTGCTTATGCAAAAGAGCTTTGATCACTTTAGGGCAATGCTCTCCAAAAGGTAACTTAGTGGTTTCAGTTTAGAGTGGGGATTTAGTTTAGAGGGTGGTTAAGGTGTTAGTGTAGTTTTAGTTTGCATTGGGAGGTGGCGGTTTAGGCTTCAATCTTTTAACCACCCCCACATACCTGTATGGTGGTTGATTTGGTAATTATTGTTAGTAGGCTTTAATCTGCTAACCACCCACCATACCTATATGGGGGTTGATTGGGTGATTATTGATGGTTTCTATTAATTAGACCTTAATCAACTAACCACCCCCCATACCTGAATGGGGATTGATTAGGTGATTATTGATGGTTACCATTTATTAGGCCTTAATCAAATATCCACCCCCCATACCTGTATGGGGGTTGATTAGGTAATTAGGTTAGGGCAGATTAGGTGTTAATAGTGTATTTATCTACAATTTTTAAAATATTATGCATTCTTATGTCAGATGCATATTCTTTTAACTATTGTATATAAATTAACATGTATTTATTTTTTCTTGTGTTTTTTATTTTAAATATAAATATATATTTTAAAATGTTTATTCATGTTACAAAAGGCATGTGTTACAATTGTTTTATTGCATAACCAGCATGCAGTTATGTGATACTATAGATATAATGCAACTGTCTTTTATAACATAAATATTTATTTTAAATATATATATTGTTATTTACAATAATAAATGCATCAAGCAAAATATCTACATTTTAATTTATATATCCAATACTTAAACTAATATAAATTATACTATGCATTTTATTTTAAAGATTGTAGATATAATGTAGTCAGACATTGCATTGATATTTAATATTTCAACAGTTATGCATGTATATTGCATAACGGTTTTAATATTGCATATAAATTAAAAATGTGTTTCTGTCAGCTTGCTGTGTTTATTAGTGATAACATAGATATATATGTTAATATATATTTATGTTATAGTAGTTAGTAGCATTAAATTATATATTTACATAACAGGCATGCAGTATTAACCCCTAAACCTAATTATATTGTAGCTATCTTAGGATTTATTTTATAGGTAAGTATTTAGTTTTAAATAGAAATAATTTAGTTAATGATAGTAATATTATTTAGATTTATTTAAATAATATTTAAGGTAGGGGGGTGTTAGGGTTAGACTTAGGTTTAGGGGTTAATAACTTTATTATAGTGGTGGTGACGTTGGCGGCGGCAGATTAGGGGTTAATACATTTAATAGGCTATGTGGGCTATGGCGGTTTAGGGGTTAATACTTGAATAGGTTAATTGTGTTGTGGGCTATAACGGTTTATGGATTAATAATTTAGTTATTACTTGCGGTGTGGGTTTGATGGCGGATATAGGTGGTTAATAGTTTAAATAGGCATATTGTGTTGTGGGGGGTTGTCAGTCTAGGGGTTAATACATTTAATATTAGTAATGAGAGGGGGGATTGTGGATATAGGGGTTTTATGTGTCAGGCTTATTTTTGGGAGGCAGGTTAGACTTTTACGGGAAATTTTAGACTTTTACGGGAAAGACTTTTACGGGAAATTTTCTTTACTTATCTTAGGCGCGGGCAGTTTCTAAAGTGCCGTAAGTCACTAGCGACTCCAGAAATTTGTTGTTACGCTCATTTCTGGACATCGCTATTTTATCTGACTTACAGCACTTTATGAACTGCTGGCACCGTATATGTAATACCCCGATGTGCGAGGTGATATTACGGGTGGCGCAGGTTCCCACGCTTGCGCCGAAACCTGCGCCGTATATGTGATCACGCCCAAGGTCTGCAATTAGACAGCTGTAGCCACCTGGGAAGTTAAGATACAGTAAATAAAGTGCACATTTTTGGAAAGTACACCCCTTGGTGCATCAAATAAGGTGCTACATGTTTATACAGCACACAATTGGAGTGCGCACTATCGGCTAGATTTAGAGTTTGGCGTTAGCCGTCAAAACCAGCGTTAGAGGCTCCTAACGCTGGTTTTGGGCTACCGCTGGTATTTAGAGTCAGTCAGGAAAGGGTCTAACGCTCACTTTCCAGCCGCATCTTTTCCATACCGCAGATCCCCCTACGCCATTTGCGTATCCTATCTTTTCAATGGGATCTTTCTAATGCCGGTATTTAGAGTCTTGGCTGAAGTGAGCGTTAGAAATCTAACGACAAAACTCCAGCCGCAGAAAAAAGTCAGTAGTTAAGAGCTTTCTGGGCTAACGCCGGTTTATAAAGCTCTTAATTACTGTGCTCTAAAGTATACTAACACTCATAAACTACCTATGTACCCCCAAACCGAGGCCCCCCCACATCGCCGCGACTCTATTATAATTTTTTAACCCCTAATCTGCCGACCGCACACCGCCGCCACCTACGTTATCCCTATGTACCCCTAATCTGCTGCCCCTAACACCGCCGACCCATATATTATATTTATTAACCCCTAATCTGCCGCCCCCGCTATTGCTGACCCCTGCATATTATTATTAACCCCTAATCTGCCGCTCCGTACACCGCCGCAACCTACGTTATCCCTATGTACCCCTAATCTGCTGCCCCTAACACCGCCGACCCCTATATTATATTTATTAACCCCTAATCTGCCGCTCCCGCTATCGCTGACCCCTGCATATTATTAACCCCTAATCTGCCGCTCCGTACACCGCCGCAACCTACGTTATCCCTATGTACCCCTAATCTGCTGCCCCTAACAACGCCGACCCCTATATTATATTTATTAACCCCTAATCTGCCGCCCCCAACGTCGCCTCCACCTACCTACAATAATTAACGCCTAATCTGCCGACCGGATCTCACCGCTACTCTAATAAATGTATTAACCCCTAAAGCTAAGTCTAACCCTAACACTAACACCCCCCTAAATTAAATATAATTTAAATCTAACGAAATAAATTAACTCTTATTAAATAAATTATTCCTATTTAAAGCTAAATACTTACCTGTAAAATAAACCCTAATATAGCTACAATATAAATTATAATTATATTGTAGCTATTTTAGGATTAATATTTATTTTACAGGCAACTTTGTGATTATTTTATCCAGGTACAATAGCTATTAAATAGTTAATAACTATTTAATAGCTACCTAGTTAAAATAATTACAAAATTACCTGTAAAATAAATCCTAACCTAAGTTACAATTAAACCTAACACTACACTAGCAATAAATTAATTAAATACAATACCTACAATTAAATACAATTAAATAAACTAACTAAAGTACAAAAAATTAAAAAGAACTAAGTTACAAAAAATAAAAAAATATTTACAAACATTAGAAAAATACTACAACAATTTTAAACTAATTACACCTACTCTAAGCCCCCTAATAAAATAACAAAGCCCCCCAAAATAAAAAAATGCCCTACCCTATTCTAAAATACAAATTGAAAAGCTCTTTTACCTTACCAGCCCTTAAAAGGGTCATTTGCGGGGCATGCCCCAAAGAATTCAGCTCTTTTGCCTGGAAAAAAACATACAATACCCCCCCCCAACATTACAACCCACCACCCACATACCCCTAATCTAACCCAAACCCCCCTTAAATAAACCTAACACTAAGCCCCTGAAGATCTTCCTACCTTATCTTCACCACACCGGGTATCAGTGATCCGTCCAGGCTCCGATGTCTTGATCCAAGCCCAAGCGGGGGGCTGAAGACATCCATCCTCCGCTTGAAGTCTTGATCCAAGCGGGCAGAAGTGGACATCCGGACCGGCAAATATCTTCATCCAAGCCGCATCTTCTATGTTCTTCCATCCGATGACGACCGGCTGATCTTCAAGACCTCCACCGCGGATCCATCCTCTTCTTCCGACGACTAGACGATGAATGAAGGTTCCTTTAAGGGACGTCATCCAAGATGGCGTCCCTCGAATTCCGATTGGCTGATAGAATCCTGGCTGTTCCGATCAGCCAATAGAATGCGAGCTCAATCTGATTGGCTGATCGGATCAGCCAATCGGATTGAACTTGAATCTGATTGGCTGATTCCATCAGCCAATCAGAATTTTCCTACCTTAATTCCGATTGGTGGATCCGGTGGATGGATCCGCGGTGGAGGTCTTGAAGATCAGCCGGTCGTCATCGGATGGAAGAACATAGAAGATGCGGCTTGGATGAAGATGTTTGCCGGTCCGGATGTCCTCTTCTGCCCGCTTGGATCAAGACTTCAGCAGGAGGATGGATGTCTTCAGCCCCCCGCTTGGGCTTGGATCAAGACATCGGAGGCTCTTCTGGATCGATCGGTGAACCCGGCGTGGTGAAGACAAGGTAGGGAGATCTTCAGGGGCTTAGTGTTAGGTTTATTTAAGGGGGGTTTGGGTTAGATTAGGGGTATGTGGGTGGTGGGTTGTAATGTTGGGGGGGGGGTATTGTATGTTTTTTTTTACAGGCAAAAGAGCTGAATTCTTTGGGGCATGCCCCGCAAAGGGCCCTTTTCAGGGCTGGTAAGGTAAAAGAGCTTTTCTATTTTAATTTTAGAATAGGGTAGGGCATTTTTTAATTTTGGGGGTCTTTGTTATTTTATTAGGGGGCTTAGAGTAGGTGTAATTAGTTTAAAATTGTTGTAATATTTTTCTAATGTTTGTAAATATTTTTTTATTTTTTGTAACTTAGTTCTTTTTTATTTTTTGTACTTTAGTTAAGGGACAGTCTACACCAGAATTTTTATTGTTTTAAAAGATAGATAATCCCTTTATTACCCATTTCCCAGTTTTGCATAACCAACACAGTTATAATAATATACTTTTAACCTCTGTGATTATCTTGTATCTAAGCCTCTGCAAACTGCCTCTTTTTTCAGTTCTTTTGACAGACTTGCAGTCTAGCCAATCAGTGCCTGCTCCCTGATTACTTCACGTGCACGAGCACAGTGTTATCTATATGAAATATGTGAACTAACACCCTCTAGTGGTGAAAAACTGTTAAAATGCAATCTGAAAGAGGTGGGCTTCAAGGTCTAAGAAATTAGCATATGAACCTCCTAGGTTAAGCTTTCAACTAAGAATACCAAGAGAACAAAGCAAAATTGGTGATAAAAGTAAATTGGAAAATTGTTTAAAATTACATGCTCTATCTGAATCATGAAAATTTATTTTGGCCTAGACTGTCCCTTTAGTTTATTTCATTGTATTTATTTGTTGGTATTTTATTTAATTACTTTATTGATAGTGTAGTGTTAGGTTTAATTGTAGATAATTGTAGGTAGTTTATTTAATTTATTTATTGATAGTGTAGTGTTAGGTTTAATTGTAACTTAGGTTAGGATTTATTTTACAGGTAATTTTGTAATTATTTTAACTAGGTAGCTATTAAATAGTTATTAACTATTTAATAGCTATTGTACCTGGTTAAAATAATTACAAAGTTGCCTGTAAAATAAATATTAATCCTAAAATAGCTACAATATAATTATAATTTATATTGTAGCTATATTAGGGTTTATTTTACAGGTAAGTATTTAGCTTTAAATAGGAATAATTTATTTAATAAGAGTTAATTTATTTCATTAGATTTAAATTATATTTAACTTAGGGGGGGTGTTAGTGTTAGGGTTAGGTTAATACATTTATTAGAGTAGCGGTGAGATCCGGTCGGCAGATTAGGGGTTAATTATTGTAGGTAGGTGGAGGCGACGTTGGGGGCGGCAGATTAGGGGTTAATAAATATAATATAGGGTCGGCGGTGTTAGGGGCAGCAGATTAGGGGTACATAGGGATAACGTAGGTTGCGGCGGTGTACGGAGCGACAGATTAGGGGTTAATAATAATATGCAGGGGTCAGCGATAGCAGGGGCGGCAGATTAGAGGTTAATAAGTGTAAGGTTAGGGGTGTTTAGACTCGGGGTACATGTTAGGGTGTTAGGTGCAGACATAGGAAGTGTTTCCCCATAGGAAACAATGGGGCTGCGTTAGGAGCTTAACGCTGCTTTTTTGCAGGTGTTAGGTTTTTTTTCAGTACAAACAGCCCCATTGTTTTCTATGGGGGAATCGTGCACGAGCACGTTTTTGAAGCTGGCCGCGTCCGTAAGCAATGATGGTATCGAGAGTTGCAGTGGCGGTAAATATGCTCTACGCTCCCTTTTTTGGAGCCTAACGCAGCCATTCTGTGAACTCTAAATACCAGCGGTATTTAAAAGGTGCGGGGGAAAAAAAGCATGCGTAGCTAACGCACCCCTTTGGCTGCAGAACTAAATAACTAAACAGCGCACTTTGCTCAGAAAACTTTTTTTTTTAAGTTTACATATTTGTTACATACTCCAGTTTTGAGATATAAATACAAATAAATACAAATAACCCCTCATCTAATAGACCTGGGAGTCTAGTTTCTAAAAATGTATAGTTTAGTTGCCAGATCTTTACTTCCCTGGCGGCTAGAACTGTTTAAATGCCAGTAAAAGAATATTAATTTTAAAAACGCTGTTTTTGATTATATACTAAATTGACATCTCTGCAATAAAACAGTAGAAAAACACAGTGAAATGTTCTCAATTTTTACTTATTTTATACAGGTTATCTACTACAAATATTTATCCACACAGGTTTTGATGATAGAGTTTACAAAAATAAAATTTCATACAGTTAATTATTGAGTCAGGAGTAAAATATACACTCTTTTCTAATGTTTTGCTTTATTTTTCAAACATGATAACAAATACACATATAATAATGATATATTTTTAATCTGCAGAGTCTGCTGAAAAAAACAATATATATAATTTGTATAGGTTATTCACACAAAAACAATTTCTAAAAGTGTGTATGTGAACTGCAACAAAAAGCTCAAAACCAGCTTAGCACACAGGTGGGAAATGGCTTAGCAGCTGTAGGCTACCACCTGGGAATTTAAGATATAGTATACAAGGTACACAGTTTTGGAAAGTACACCCCTTTGTGCATCAAATGAGAGGCTGCATGTATTGCTAGCACAAATTTGGAGTGTGTAAGACATAAATGAACATGTCACTTTGCTTACAAAAAACATATTTTCAAAGCAAAGCACCATATTCCATGAATATTTGCGCACTCCACTTTTGTGCTAGAAGTACATATAGCCCCTCATTTGGTGCGTCAGGGGGTGTTCTTTCTACAAATGGGTACTTTATGTACCCTTATTTAACTTCCCAGGTGGATAGAGATGTTTAACGGCAGATATGGCAACCTTGAAAATCTTATTTAAAAATTGTCTTTAAACATTTAGGTGTGACATCTACAATTAGACAGCTTTAGCCAAGGGTCAAAAACTGATAGCTGAAGCTGATAGCTGAAGGGTCAGCTAAAAAATACATGTCACACCACAGTTGTAAATTTACAGCAGTTTTGTCATGTAGGGCTGAAAAAACATCTCTAGCAGTCAATGGGTTAAATGCTGGCAAATACTGCAGCACAAATGTACACACAGCGACCCCTCCGTACTAGACACTTTCTTTTTCACCCATGCGGAAGTAGTAGCCGGTGTAAGCAGCGAATGGTGCTGAACTGAAACAAACAGCAGACAGCCCCTTTTCTGTGTAAAACAAGAATCCTACCTCTCGCAAAGACATGTCTAGAAAACAAAACTGGAGAAAGTCCCCTCCCCTCTGGTTGTGCGAACATGAATGTGACTATGTATAAATCTATAATAATAACTTATACCTGGCAATATTTCTAAAGTCTACAGTCTACAGAGTTAACACGGTATTGAAACGTGAGCTAGCTGTTGATTGTAGGCTATACACCTATGCATCATTATTGGCTCACCAGATATGTTTATCTACAGTATGTCCCATTAGAACTGTGGTTAAACACTTAGGCCTAGATTTGGAGTTCGGCGGTAGATGGGTTGTTAACGCCACGCGTGTTTCATGTCTAACGCACGGCATTGTTTGACTCCGGTATTTAGAGTTCAAATAAGACCATCTAACGATGCTCCTAACGCGTGTATGTCACACGCGTAATACTGCCCGCGTTAGACAGTCTCCCATAGAGATCAATGGGAAAGGCAAAAAATAGCTTTTTTCACCTAACACTCGATCTCGCGAGAATACGTACAGCTCGGTCATATGACGCATACCACATCATGCACAACAATAACACGCCGCAAATGTCACAACAACAATCAATCAACAAAGCACACAAGAATTACACATTCACAAGCGGGGGAAGTTTTAATACAATTTTATACGGGGAATACGCATATACTTTAAGATGCGGAAAATCGCAAAATAGCAACAAGGATTAAAAAAGATATACATCCACTAGAAAAAAAATCGCATTCAATATCAATATATATTATGACAAACATACATATACAACACTTCACTAATAACACACCATCGCAAATTCACATTTAAAAAGTATACTATTGGACAATGAAAGATAAAACGAACACTATGACATCATCGCATTCTACACATTCCACAAATACCAACTCTAAATGAGCATGCGCAAATTCACACACTTAATACACATTGCAATAATATTAATTGCTAATAAAGCACACCTGAACACGATTTACAACGGAAATTGGGACATCATTAAACATTTACACAGGGTATATAAGCAACACACAAGCAGGGCTTCTTTGATTGTGTTGCTGTTGGGTCTTTGGAGATTGGAGGTTTAAAAATAGAGAGTTTGAGAATTTTTGAGAGTGAGTTAGTGTTAGCGTGAGAGAGTGAGTGAGTTAGTGGGAGTTAGTGGGAGTGGGAGAGAGTCTGTTAGTGGGAGCGTGAGTGAGTTAGTGGGAGTTATTAGTGAGAGTTGTTAGTGGGAGCGTGAGTTAGTGGTAGTTAGTGAGAGTTAGTGGGAGTGTTTGTTAGTGAGAGTTAGTGGGAGTGTTTGTTAGTGAGAATTAGTAGTAGTGTGAGTTAGCGAGCGAGTGATTTTTCTGTACACTTAACACATTTACACGCAAACACATTCAATACATACATACACTTATCAATAACACTACATACACTCCATACCCCCTACCCCCTCATACTACACTCCATACCCCATTCCTTGTAGTCCCATTCCCTTTCATCCCATTTACTCTTATCCCATACCCCATACCCATCCCATACCCATCCCCTAGTTACATTTAGTTTACATATCCTCCTTTTAGTCTTCTTCTTTTCGTTTATTTAAATACTCCTTACCCTCTTTGTTTTTTACATCCCTCTCACACTTTAAGCACCTTTTTTGTCTTTTTAGTTCTTTATTTTGCCCCCCTTTAATTTCATCACACTCACTTTTTGTTTGATTATTTGGGGTTTAGTTTAGGGAAGAGATGGAGGCCAGGCAGGGGACAGGTAGAGGGGGGAGTAGAGGGAGGGGGAGAGGAACAGGGCAGGAAGGGGGTCAGGAAGCGGGGGTGGAAGCGGTGGGTGGACCCAGCCACTTGGTTCAAGATGACCAAGTGGCTGGGCCCAGTGGCGGTCAGAGTAGGGCTTCACAGTCCGGGAAACAGAGGGCATCGTCACAGGGGAAGGCCAAGGCGACTAGGGAGGCGAGGTTTACGATGGAGGAGAAGGAGGCCCTCGTAGAGGCCTATATGGCCAGGCATAGGAGGCTGCAGCACCAAAAGACCACCCCGACTGAGAAGAGGAGTCTCTGGAATGAGATCAGGAATGCAGTCAATGCAGTGGGTGGCCGGAACCGAGATATGGATTCGATCAAACATCGCTACCGGGACTGTAAACTGGAACTGAAAAAAAAGTTAGGTCTGGAGGCACGACATGCCGCAGGAACCGGTGGCGGACCTGCCATTGAAATCGAGTACTGCCGATGGCAGGAAATGTTGCGGCCCAGCATCTCCGAGGTGGAAGTAGTCGGTATCGGAGGAATCGATACCGGGAACCTGTCACTCTCATCTGACGGTAAGCTCATTGAACAATAATTTAACATACGAATGTATTTCAATGGACACTATACGCAAACATTTACTTTCATGATTGAGGTAGCGAATACAATTTGACAAAACATTCAAATGTACTTAAATTACCGAATTTGAATCCTTCTTGAGATATATTTTAATGAAGAAATAGCCATGCACACGGTGAAACAATCACAGGAGGCAGCTATATTCAGCTAACAATCAGCATCTTATAAGCATATTTAGATATGCTTTTCAGCAAAGAATATCCAGAGAATTAAGCGAATTAGATAAGAAAAGTACATTCGAAAGTTGATACAAAATGTATGCTTCTAAATCATGAAAGATAAAACATTGGGTTTCATGTGTTAAGGATCAGATTAATGCTATAACGTTGTTTACACGCATTCAATTACTTTGCGGTTACATCAGTATCTAGGCTATAGGTTAGGTGTGCATTTAAACAGACTGAAAACAAACGCAAAAACATTCACAATGACCACAGATATCACAAACACGGTTTAGAAAAAGCGGAAATCGTATTGATTGTTTGTTAGATTTCAAAGTGGATTAATGATTCTGCATTTGTAATTGTATCGTAAGCTAAGTCATTTAAACCTTGATTTGCAAATATGCTAATATATACATTTTTTTTTTTTATTTTTTTTTTAATATACAGAGTCTGGGGACGAGGCAGCACAGCCTCCTGCATCTCCCCGGGATGAGAGTGGTGGTGAGGAATTTCCACTTCGGAGGGAAGAGGCCCCCCGTGACGAAGAGCGCACGGGAGATGATGAAGAGGCCCCGGAAGCACAGGAGGATCCTGCGGAACCCGAGGCCCCTCAAAGACCCGCACTCCGCCGTGCACGGGCACCCCGCCGTGCACGGGTACAACAAGCACAACAAGAGGAAATAGCGGAGGTGCGGGTTCTACTGGACTACATAGACCAGATGCGTACCTCCCGGATAGAAAACATAGAAGGACGCAACAGAATACTTGATGGCCAAAATCAAATTATTCAAGGACAAAATCAAATCATCACCATACTGAATCGAATAGAAGAAGGACAAACCAGAATATTTCAGCTTCACCAAGAAATGTTCACTTTTTTCCGGGAGGCGCATGCTGGTCTACCTCCTGGTCCGCCTCCTGTTGCTGGGCCTCTTGTTGCTGGGCCTCTTGCTGCTGGGCCATCTCCTCCTGCCGGCCCATCTCATCCTCCTCAGCCATCTACTCCTCCTCAGCCATCTACTCCTCCTCAGCCATCTACTCCTCCTCATCCATCTTCTCCTCCTCATCCATCTTCTCCTCCTCATCCATCTTCTCCTCACCTTGGTCGTCCCAGTACTCTTCCTTCCACTCTTCCCACAACAGCTCCAAGGAGAACTCTTCGGAGTCGGCAGTTGCCTCTCCCAGAGCCTCAGCCCCGTGGGAAGAGGGGAAGGAAGAGGAAGTAAGTATTTTTTTCTTCTTTACTGGTTTTTTTAATTTAATGTGTAATGGATAGGTATGTGATGATGTGGTTTTCATACACTTGTGGACCACACTCTGTATATAATCGACTTCTATGGGACCGGGTCCATGGAGGCAGATTGTTTGCAGAGTGTGGGTTATAAGTGTGTGAAAACCACATCATCACATACCTATCCTTGTTCATGATATTGATTGGTTTCTGTGATGTGATGTCCAAACTGTTTCCCGAATCGCTAACTAAATTACCATAACAATTATCCATGATGGCATATTACTGTTTGAATGCCAATAACACAGCTTAAAGGGACAGTCAGAAAATTATTGATTACAACGAAAACACTGTATTACGCATTATAAAGTTGGAAACAACAAAACATGGAGAAATACGTGTGACTTATGTGCTTACCCTTGTATCTCTGACTATGAAAAATGACCACTTATTTGTTGTTCATACATAATAACATTTTAGATATCAATGATCAATACATGGTCAATAATATGCTGTATGAGCACAAGGTTTTACATATACAAATGCTATCCAAATGCCCTCTAGTGCTCAAATTGTATAATGATTACAAGCACTCTTCAAGATCGAAGAAATGAGCACACCAACCTCATAGGTTTAGATAGCAAATTTAAATAAACCCAGACAAATGTTCAATTGTTGAGAAACATTTGATATCCTTGATATTACATAATTGACTTTTAGAATAATGAAAAACATTATTTTTTTTCTAAACTGTCCCTTTAACAACATTACATATGCTAACACATATTTGAAGCTTGTTGGTATATCTACATGTACTTTGTGAAAAAATAAATATTGAAATCACATTTATATTGACGTGTTAAATAAAGTCTATTTTCTTTAAGAGACATTATTGTGTTAATATTTTATTGTAAATACATTTTTTTTTAACAATGAATATGGTTTAAAGTCCTTTTAGGAGTGGGGGGGGGGGGGTGAAAATATGCTAACAATAATATATTTGAAGATTAAACTATGTGGATCTCATACATGATACAAAAAACAACATTTGCATTCAAGGGACAGTATACTATATTTTTAACAGAACTGTATGTAATAGACACTACTACAAACAACAAGATTAACATATACTGATATCAATATTAAAAAGCTTCAAACACTTTAAAATAAAATAGGGTTAGCTATATTGAAAATATAGATGAACCCCCATTACAACCGTAAAACAACACAATACCCCATCATTAACATATGAAAAGACCCTTTACACAAACTGGAGAAAGCTGGAGATGGTACTCACATGAAACTCAGAGGCTTTGCGAGGAGTCAGAAAATTACTTACATTTTCGTAGAACAGAAGAAAAAATAAACGTATTGGTTAAACAATGGACTATCTAACTAGAGACAAAATCAAAGCTTTTGATTTATAATGTGAGTGTCTAATGAACCTTTAATAAAATATACAACGAAATTACATTTAGAAGAAGTCGGCATCATATATTTAGCATATGATAAAGATAAATGCATATTGATTACTTTATTCAAACACAATAGCGCATATTTATTAATTAGATATATTCAACATTAAACACAACAGTAATTTTTCAGAAAAAGGAACATTGGTGACAAACATATTAAACATGGACTATAGAGATTTGCACTTGCCTCGAAATATCATATGCATGAAAACATTTTGCTTTCGTTCGTTGATTCAACCAGACATCCAGCAAAAGAGAATGTGGTGGTCTTTATCAGCTACGGGTCAACAATGTAACATGATGCAAATAATACATATTCGCAAGGTTTTTAAAATTGCCTGCAGTCACAAACGTTTTTAACGTGCACAAATATTGCGGGACTACGTAATCCAATCAGACGTTTTTTTACCTTTGCATGTGACGTCTTAACATGGCGCTTCCTTGATCACGTAAGAACGCCATCCAATGAAAGGCACATTATTGATCACGTAAGAACGCCCAAAAAAAAAGGTGCATCCTTGATCGCGTCAAAACGCAATCCAATAAAAGGCATATTCCTGATCACGTAAGAACGTCAGTCAATACAAGGAATCATTGGACAGCCTGGCAGGTGACGTCTTAAGCAACATGGCGCATCCGAGATCGCTGAAAAACCGCAGACAATACAAGGACTCAGTGACATCTTGGCATATCACTAAGAAACGTATTTATATTTTAGGAACTAGTATGTGTGTAGATTGCTATCTAGGAATGTCAACAAATCATGAATCATCTTTTCGGACTTGACTGTCCCTTGAACTATAGCTATGGTGTATATGTTTAACATTTAAAAGATACACATGAGAAATACATATGCCATTGATGTTTTAAGATATGTTTGGATTGTTGTGGAATAACAATAGTTATACATGGATTGATTAAACGTGTCATTTATTCAAGTTTAAATATTGTCAGCCTACCTATAGCCATATATGGGAGGAGATGTATTTTGTTAACATATTTGTTAACAAATATTCATCATCTAAATTATTTGCATTACACACAGAGATTTATTTGGTTACACTTTTACAATAATATAGAATTGAAAATGAAATACAGGTGCTGTCAACATTACAATAAGATTGTTTATTAATAAGATTATATGTCCTTGTTCATGTAAAAAGGACAAAAACGCTTTAGAAATGGAAATACATTCATTAACAATTGTGATCACCATCACTTAAAGGGACATTATTTTGTTTTTAAAAAGAGCATACACATAGACAATACTATTTCAATAAAATGAACACTTTACAGGGATTATATCATTGTATCAATACTCAGATCATTTGGTAAAGGTGCATCAATTCATGCAGAGTTTCTACATACACACATGGATCTGAACATTGAAATATACATATATACACAAATAACAATCTATATATACATATATAAAACAATTACTATGCTAATCATAATCAGGCAATGATAAAGCTAAGAGAAAAAAATATAAAGACAAATAATAAGATTACATTGGAGATGTTAATCTTAAAGTCATTTACTATTGTCTTACATATATGATTTTATTATTACAAATATATTTGGTAGGTCCCTTTAAGGATCAACAACATAAACTAGAGCTTTAAAAAAATAACATGAAGAATGAGGACAAAGATTTGTGAAATAAAATGTATTTTATTAGTATGTAAGAAAACATACACAACGTTTATAAATAATCTTGTAAAAATAAGGAATATATGAGCATTATGACAAGGTAACACAGTGCATCACAGTCCATGAAGAGAGTTGCCAAGGGCCAGCATAGCCCCATTGGAGACATATGACAAGGTAACACAGTGCATCACAGTCCATGAAGAGAGTTGCCAAGGGCCAGCATAGCCCCATTGGAGACATATGACAAGGTAACACAGTGCATCACAGTCCATGAAGAGAGTTGCCAAGGGCCAGCATAGCCCCATTGGAGACATATGACAAGGTAACACAGTGCATCACAGTCCATGAAGAGATTTGCAAAGGCCAGCATAGCCCCATTGGAGACATATGACAAGGTAACACAGTGCATCACAGTCCATGAAGAGAGTTGCCAAGGGCCAGCATAGCCCCATTGGAGACATATGACAAGGTAACACAGTGCATCACAGTCCATGAAGAGATTTGCAAAGGGCCAGCATAGCCCCATTGGAGACATATGACAAGGTAACACAGTGCATCACAGTCCATGAAGAGAGTTGCCAAGGGCCAGCATAGCCCCATTGGAGACATATGACAAGGTAACACAGTGCATCACAGTCCATGAAGAGATTTGCAAAGGGCCAGCATAGCCCCATTGGAGACATATGACAAGGTAACACAGTGCATCACAGTCCATGAAGAGAGTTGCCAAGGGCCAGCATAGCCCCATTGGAGACATATGACAAGGTAACACAGTGCATCACAGTCCATGAAGAGAGTTGCCAAGGGCCAGCATAGCCCCATTGGAAACATATGACAAGGTAACACAGTGCATCACAGTCCATGAAGAGATTTGCAAAGGGCCAGCATAGCCCCATTGGAGACATATGACAAGGTAACACAGTGCATCACAGTCCATGAAGAGAGTTGCCAAGGGCCAGCATAGCCCCATTGGAGACATATGACAAGGTAACACAGTGCATCACAGTCCATGAAGAGATTTGCAAAGGGCCAGCATAGCCCCATTGGAGACATATGACAAGGTAACACAGTGCATCACAGTCCATGAAGAGAGTTGCCAAGGGCCAGCATAGCCCCATTGGAGACATATGACAAGGTAACACAGTGCATCACAGTCCATGAAGAGAGTTGCCAAGGGCCAGCATAGCCCCATTGGAGACATATGACAAGGTAACACAGTGCATCACAGTCCATGAAGAGATTTGCAAAGGGCCAGCATAGCCCCATTGGAGACATATGACAAGGTAACACAGTGCATCACAGTCCATGAAGAGAGTTGCCAAGGGCCAGCATAGCCCCATTGGAGACATATGACAAGGTAACACAGTGCATCACAGTCCATGAAGAGATTTGCAAAGGGCCAGCATAGCCCCATTGGAGACATATGACAAGGTAACACAGTGCATCACAGTCCATGAAGAGAGTTGCCAAGGGCCAGCATAGCCCCATTGGAGACATATGACAAGGTAACACAGTGCATCACAGTCCATGAAGAGATTTGCAAAGGGCCAGCATAGCCCCATTGGAGACATATGACAAGGTAACACAGTGCATCACAGTCCATGAAGAGAGTTGCCAAGGGCCAGCATAGCCCCATTGGAGACATATGACAAGGTAACACAGTGCATCACAGTCCATGAAGAGATTTGCAAAGGGCCAGCATAGCCCCATTGGAGACATATGACAAGGTAACACAGTGCATCACAGTCCATGAAGAGATTTGCAAAGGGCCAGCATAGCTCCATTGGAGACATATGACAAGGTAACACAGTGCATCACAGTCCATAAAGAGAGTTGCCAAGGGCCAGCATAGCCCCATTGGAGACATATGACAAGGTAACACAGTGCATCACAGTCCATGAAGAGATTTGCAAAGGGCCAGCATAGCCCCATTGGAGACATATGACAAGGTAACACAGTGCATCACAGTCCATGAAGAGATTTGCAAAGGGCCAGCATAGCCCCATTGGAGACATATGACAAGGTAACACAGTGCATCACAGTCCATGAAGAGAGTTGCCAAGGGCCAGCATAGCCCCATTGGAGACATATGACAAGGTAACACAGTGCATCACAGTCCATGAAGAGATTTGCAAAGGGCCAGCATAGCCCCATTGGAGACATATGACAAGGTAACACAGTGCATCACAGTCCATGAAGAGAGTTGCCAAGGGCCAGCATAGCCCCATTGGAGACATATGACAAGGTAACACAGTGCATCACAGTCCATGAAGAGAGTTGCCAACGGCCAGCATAGCCCCATTGGAGACATATGACAAGGTAAAAGAGTGCAACAGGCACAACAATAAACTTTTAAAAAGGCCAAATGGCAACAATAAAAAAACAAATTCAACATGTGGACGGAGGATTCTTATCTGCCACCATGGAGCATATCCAGATCCTCAACTTACTGGTCATCCTCTTCATCGTCCTGTGCATGTCCAGCTCCAGATTCAGGCCTTGAACTTAATCGCATAATTTCACGCAGAGTCAAGTCCTGAACCCGGAGCTGGGCCTGCATGGTGTCGTTCATCCCTCTCAGGACAGCTGCGTTCCTCAACACGGCCTGCTCTACTCTTGCTATACCTTCTAGCATGAGCCATGCTGAGTCACAGCCTAAAATAAAGAATACATTAAATATTAAGGATAATTACACAACAGACGAAAAAATTTTACTACATACATTGTCATCATAAAGACAAATAATTCTTTACATCAATTAGTTTACATTTATTCTTTACACATGAATTAGGTTATTCAGACAGACAGAAATCATTAAAGGGACATGTTACTCAAACATGTTGTCCCCTTTAATTGGTTTTAGATGATCCACTTATACAGCTTGAGTGTATCAAATCTTGTTAAAGGATTTACATTGTACTTACATCAGCAATTTAAAAATTAAATTTAGACTGTGGTAGGCACACCTATCCTTAAACATTTTGGCATTGAGGACAAGCTGTGTAAACATAGCAACCTGAAGAAATTACATTCCCACTGGGTTAGACAAGAGATAATGTATCAACATTTGTACATAAATTGTTGGATCCAAGTAGTGGTGATTGGTATATGTAGTGATATCCAATTAAAGGGACACTGAACCTAAATATTTAATGGACTGATTCAGATAGAGCATGACATTACAAATCTTTATAAATTACACATATTCATTAAATTTTTTAATTCTCAAGCTAGATTTTGAATGCAAGAATGTTGCTTTTTATGGAAGCCAATATTTGTTTATCAACTTTGTTTGTGCCTGCTGGTTGATGGATACATTCATCCAACAATAAAGAAATGATGGCCAGATTTATTTTATTGTTTAAACTAATTATAGGAATTACTTTGTTTCCAAAAATATATCAAGAGAATGACGAATAATTCATAAGAGTAGTAAATTATAAATTTGATTAACATTGCATGCTGGATTGGAATCACAATTTAAAAAATTTAACTTCACTGTACCTTTAAGTATCTTATAACGTGTATTTTGAATGATACTTACAGCTGTGCCTGGGAAGGACAATCCGACACCCAGGACAATGAAGGTTGAGACAGGGGGGAGGGATGGGATTGGCTTGGGGAGGGATGGGAGTGGCTTGGGGAGGGATGGTAATGGCTTGGGGAGTGGTGAGCTGCCGCTCCGGGGTAGGCCGTACAGCTGGGGAGTGGGGAGTTTGGGTCTGGGCAGCTGTACGGGCCAGAATACGGGGAGAGCGGCGAAGGGGGGGTGTATGGGCGTTTTTTGGGAGGGACATGATATGAACTACGGGAAGGGCCGGCAGTGGTCTGGGCATGGTCAGGAGTTTGGTCATGGGCAGGGGTCTGGGTCTGTGCAGGGGTCTGGCCATGGTCAGGGGTGTGTGCATGGGGAGGGGTCTGTGACTGGGCAGGGGCGGAAACCAGATGACCAGAAGTGGTGGATCCATCTGAAAATGTAAAGAAAATATATTAACATCTCATACATCCTGACATAAAATCAACGCATTTCAAATTGATTATGTTTTCAATATACTTCGAAGTGTGTTTGAATTTGTAAAGAATTCTGAAATGAGGATATGGTATGTATATAGGCACTCAGATGAATATCAATGACTGTCTGTACAATTAGAACATTATTATTGTGTTTTGGCCTGGAATATGCATGTGACATAATGATGGCATGAATTATATATTTAAAAAAAAAAAAATCCAAGCAGATTTTCATGCTGCCTGATATAGAAAGGGGGCAGTAGTGTATTTGAACAGACAAATAATATTCCTTTTTAAAGTGCAAAAGCTGTAGACTTTGAATGTCTTCAATAAAATGATTTCCAATAAAGCAACATGTTGGAAACATGATAGATATATTTCACATACCATCAGACTCCAAGGCAGCCTCTTCCTCCTCCGTCCCACATGTTAAATCAATCTCTGTAAAACATAACATGTTGTGTACACGTTAAGATCAGATATTATAACATATGTTACTGTTGCTCAAATACGCACATCAATGTTGCATTAAAGATATACACACCCAAAGTTATGATTTACATCATTTTGATGGAGCATACAAATGACATTAGATTTGTTATTCTCAATGATTCAGATTTTCAATGTATTGTTTGTATTAATGTTAAAATCATAAAAGCATAGTACATAGAACATTTAAGATTTCTCATGTGTGTATCACTTGATGACTGTTGTCAAAAAAGAACATGGAAACAAACATATGTTATACATCTTCTGAATAACAAATGTGGAGACTAATAAAGTTGAAATTATTAATCGTTCAATATTAAAAGAAAATTAATATATAATCAGAAGAGAAATCATTTTAATTTTTATAATGTTATGCTTCATCAGAATCATGATCATAATATTGATTAGCAATACACCTTCAATTACATATAAATGAGTCAATGGACTTACCAGGAGACCGCAAAGCCGGCTCTATGTCACTGCTGGATTCCTGTGGGCTCACCACACCAACTCTCTTTATGAATGATATAGATATATATTATTAAACACATTTGGGATATCACTAAATCACATCTGTCTCGAATTTTAACATTAATCAACTTTAAAATGTGAAGAATAGAGCAGTCATTACACCAGAAAATGCTTGATTGAATCAAGGGGATTCTGTTAAAATTTCTGTATTGAACATATGTTTAATGTCAGACTATATTAGACATCAAAATCATCTCAGACGCTGCTATTGCATATCTAAATATACCCATTGATCAATGTTCTTAACCCTTTAAGGACACAGCTTTCAGTTTGCTCAATTGTTTTATGACGGAATAATTCCGTCATATGTCCTTAAGAAGTTAAAAGAATACACACAAACCACATATTGAAGAGCATCTGTTGACAAATCTAAACAAACACATGTGTCACATCGAGCCATTTGTGCAATGTACAGTAATCTTGTTTAGGAAACAACACATATTTATTACAATACAAAAAAAAATTGATTATTACAAATATGTAATCATGGTGCTGTTAGAGTATGCAGATATCTATAAAGTAACTCCAACAGAGAATGTGAATTATATATCAATAGTTTTTAATAAAAAGAATGTAAAGATGAATGAATCTATTTTGTCTTAAAGGGACACTGACATGATTAATTTAAATAATTGATTTCTATGTTCAAACTGTTCAAAATGATTGAACATTGACTCCTATTATAATTAGAATGTTGCTCGATTTTAATCTTAAAGGCAGATAAGCAATATTGGATTCAATAAATATTGTTTTTTTAAGGTATCCACCAATCATCAATACAAAGCCAGGTTGGTCAACCAAAATTTAGATGCACATAAACGTACTTTCTTGATTTTAAAATACATTTAGCAATAGAATATGTCACATATGATGATAGTATTATATTTTTATGTTTATTAATATTGCATACTGTATCTGAATGACAACATTAATAATTGTAGCTCAGTATCCCTTTAATCTAAAATTAAATTGATTCCACAATGTTGTTGTTAATGAATTATCTACTCCATATGTTGATGTAATGAATGGGATTGAGCATGCAATTCAAATCTAATATGTTATTTAAGGATATCCGAAGAATTATTTAATTTTCATCTATTAAAGAGACATTACATATAAATATTGAACAATGTGTATTTAGTATGTAATGTTCAGTCCATGTTTCTAAGACAAATGTCAATTAAAAAGAGACATACCATACTGTGACAAGCCCTGGCTTGAGGATCCAGCAGCCACATCCATATCTGTAATATATTAAATGAGGATTGCATATCATTAATACTAATCATGCCATGTTTAACATCTTTACATTATTAACAAATCAATTTAAAAATATTAATCCTTTGGTAGTCCCATGAGTTAATTGTTTCCTCAATTAAATTAATGATAAATATATCCTGGACTCTTATTTTCAATCAGTTGTGTTGTTTACTGTATCTTTAATAATATCTGGTTGTTATTTCATAATCATCAATTGATGGCCATATGTTATAATTTATTTGTATTCTTCGTTTTTTATTAGCTATAATATTGAAAATAAGAATACTGTATTCTTCACTAATATAAGAATTCACATTTAATTTTGAACAACATGTGTAAAGCAATGCCACTTACAGCAAAGCCATGTTAACGTGGATGAGAAATGCCATTTTCGCGATCATTGCGCAATGATTCCAAGCGGAATTACGCATCTGTCATTTGAACAACATGTATAAAGCAATGCCACTTACAGCAAAGCCATGTTAACGTGGATAAGAAATGCCATTTTCGCGATCATTGCGCAATGATTCCAAGCGGAATTACGCATCCGTCATTTGACCAACATGTATAAAGCAATGTCACTTTCCGCAAACCCATGTTAACGTGGATGAGAAATTACATTTCCGCTCTGTGACGCATATTCTGTAGAGCGCAAGAAACATCATTACTATTTCATGTGTCACTAATCTAAAATCAGATATCTAAACATCATATGTAGTGTATGTTGTGAGATCTGTATAGGTTTAGTATCTGACTATATACACATTTTTTGATTAAAAAAAAAAAAAAAGATATTATATGAAGTTGGATAATTACCTGGTTCAGATTCTCTATCTCCTCCCAGGCCACCGGACGGAGAAGCATCTGCCCTGGCCCCCGCGTCAGGACTTTCAGATCCCGCAGCTGGGAGGGAAGAAGAGGAGGCCGAGGATGGCGAGGATCTAAATCTTTTGGGGACCCGGAGATTGAGGAGCTCGCATAAAGTCACCTCATAAGGGAGTAGGTACAGTTTCCGCGGGGCCTTTCTTTGGCCCCCTCTTTTACGGGCTTGTACCCAGTCCCTTATGAGGTTGACTTTTTTCGATAAACGCAACCTCATATCTCCGAATCTCCTCATGATCTGATCCTGGGTCCTCTGGACGTCACACACCAATCTAACCGCATTGGTGATAGACTCCCAGAGGGCCTTCTTAACAGGCGCATCTGTCGAGCTCCTCTTGTTCCCAAACAGCTGGGGATAAAAGTCCTTGACGGCGTGGACCAGTGCAGCGCTCTCCTCCTTGGTGAACCTGGGAACTGACATGCCTGCTGGGTTGTAGAATATATGTATGGATATAATATATACTGCCTGCAGGCATTAGAGAACTGACAAAGATGGCAACGTGTAATGGACTTTTATATGGTGAAGTAAACATGAGATCCACCATGGGACAAGTTATCTGTACATCTGATTGGATAAAAGTTTGAAATATTGTTATAATGTCTGTGAGACCATCCTGACTCAAGTTGTGTTTGTGTGATGAACTCTGATTGGCCGTTCCTTAATGTTTCATATCTTAGTAACTTCCTTACACATACCGCTTGGTGGTGCTGTTACTTCATTTTTCATGTAGACTTATTTGTAACTCATGGGCCTGTCATGCGGATATGTGTGACGCAGATTTAATATCCGTGATCCGTTAAATATTAATGATTAAATACTCTTTAAAATCTAATACTGTCACATTATTAAATGTTGTCGACATTTCTCGGTTTAATAACGGTCTGTTTCTTTAATACAAATACACATTTAATATTGTATGTCTTTATTGTTCATAAAATCCATTTATTGACTTATTGTGAAGTATTGATATTGCTCTATTAAATGTATTTATAATGCACATTGATTGTGTGCTATTGCGTGACATTAGACTCTAATGTTTAAAGATGCTAATCTGGTGTTTCAAGATGCGTTTCCCACGCAATATTTCTTAATGTTCAAATTCAGGTTAGAATGTCAGTAACTTGGATAATCTGTTTATAAATGTTAAACTACAGGTTTGTTATTAGCAAATAAACCTCGAGCTTGTATTTGTCTGAAGTGCTCATATATGTTATTGTGCAATGGCGTCTTTAGTTTTAAAGAGACATTAAAAAAAAAACAATTGTATCAAATGATCTGTAGAGATAGAAGATTGTTTAAAATGTAAATCATTTTCTCTTAGTATTTATATATCCTCAACAGAAGAAATTTAAATGCACATGGTTGAGACAATCACATAAGGCATCTCTGTGCATCCACCAATCTTCATCTACTGAGCCGATCTCGATATGCTTTTCAAGCAAAGTATGTCAAGATAGGAAGATAATTAAATACACTATTTAAATCTATTAAAGGGACACTGTCCAAACAAATTTAGCATTGGTGATTGAGCATGAAATGTTAATCAACTTTATTATTTAATCCGATTATCAAATGTTAACAGTTATCTTGCTATGTTTCTTTGCAAATCAATAATGATATTTTATATTACGGACAATTGTTTAATAAAAACCTGGGTTGTCCTTGACGATTGTTGTATCAATTATTCCAAACAATCAAGTTCTGTCCAGAGTACTGAAGCAAATAAATTAGCTATTTACTGCCTTATTTTTAAAGTAATGATAGCAACATCACAATGAGCATTCATAATATGAGACAAGTTTTAAAGTTGATTAAAATAGTATACTCATTCAGAATGTATAAATCATTATTTTTTTTACTGTCTACCTTTAAGTATATTTTTAGTTCATGTCCCTTTAAATAAAAATTTCACAATAATGCTTAAAATATCATAAACCTAGGCACCTTCCTTTTGCTAAATTAGTCTAACATATGAGTAAAGCAAATTTAGATTAACTTCTAGATTGTTTTACACACTGACTGAAATATATTTATTAAAGGAGGTATTTTTGAGCCTTCAGCTTAGAGGGACATTAAGCTATATGTTATGTATGCATTTTTTATAATATTCTTATATTTGAACAACTTAATATGTTTTGTAATTCAATCATTATATTGTAATTATATATATATATATTCTTGGATTAAATACATCTCTACATAGGCTATTTTGATTCTGATTGTTGTTTGCATATAGATGCCTTATGTAATTGACTAAGATATGTGCATTGATGTTTTTTTTAACAAGTATATTTAAAGACTGAATGTAATTCTATAGTACTTTCTAAATATGTTGAAATTCTTGTATGATATTTTTAAAAATCTATACACAATATACTTTGTGAATGTCCCTTTAAGGACCCAAACATTTTGTATTTTGATTTAACATTGACAAAATAAACAAAAGGGGAATTTAAATTCTATATAGATATTTGATGTCTAACCCAAGAGGTAAGATTTTAATAAATACATAATATTACTAAGTATAGTTAAATGACTCCACTAGAAAATTACATAGATTAACCTGGCATCCAATAACTAGCTTGGCAAAAATATCAAGTTAAATGACCTACCATTTATAAATGTAATAATTAAAAGAATTTTGAAAATAATGTTTTGAGATACCTAAGGAAGATACAAGATCTTATACAATTATTTTTACATTCAACAACACTGTCACTTTCATGTAATTGAACCACTTCACCTTCTTAAAAGTTAAAATAAAAAACTTTTGACTACATATCCAAAATAATTTTAATATCTACATTTTCAAAAGAAAAGCATTGAAGAATCTCACTCCCCAATTAATGTTATAAAAGATATTTTAATGTAATATTCTCGGAATCATTTGATTTTCTAATATTAATGCATTATTTGATCTTATGCATGTGCTTGTCAAATAGCCAACTACCAGTCATGGGAGTCCAAGTTTTATTTATTTACAGATTATATTGATATTTAGTAGAATCTGTTCAAAAGAATGTATTTAATAAAATGTTTAGTATTAACATGTAAAAATAAAGTTTATAGAAAAAAAAAAAATATTCCTGGAAGTCATCAGATGCCAATCTGAAATGACAAATAATAAAAATGGAACAAAGTTAATACACACGTTGTCAAATATTCCTAAAATACTTTCATATGGTGTCTATGCTCTAACTTTGATCAACATTTTTTAAAGATAATTATTAAATTGATTTAAAAGAAATGAAATACATACACCATTATATTGTTGATTCAAAATTCTATTTAAATATCAAAAATTCAAATTATACATAATAATGTATATCACATTTCAACAATATATGTATGCTGAACATAAATGTAATATTTCATGTCCATTCAAATACCTCTATATCAACTATAATATGTATTCCTTTTTCGGATTGTGATCCCTAAATATCTAATGATGAAATAAGTATGACTAATGTATGTAAGCTAACAATAATCAACATTCTTCATGTGATTCTTAACTAGCATGCACCAACCTGGATAATGCATGGTCTTTGAAAGTCAATTCAAGGGTAAACAGTTGATCTTCAATAGGTGTCTTATTCATCAGTTCATTAAATAGAGGACTGGGAAATACCATCTAAAAAAGTACAATCATCTAAGTGTCTGATTGTGATCCCTAAATATATAATTTTGAACTAAATATGACTAATGTATGTAAGCTACTAATATTCAACAGTCTTCACTAGCATGCATTGGTACACCAACCTGGACAATGCATGGTCTTTGAAAGTCAATTCAGGGGTAAACAGTTGATCTTCAATAGGTGTCTTATTCATCAGTTCATTAAATAGAGGACTGGGAAATACCATCTACAAAATAGAAAATCATCTAAGTGTCTCCAATAGGATGTCTCCACAGCCTTATTCTATCAAATAGTTTGCACTTACCATGTGAACATGTCTTTGTATGGTTTTCAAGGTCAGCAGAATTGAAAGATAATGCCAGACATGATCCCATTGGTATACTTCAATTTCAATCTTGGCTTTTCCCCCACTGTCAGTCTGGGCAATCTTCACTGTCAGGCTTCTAATTGTTCCCTTTCAGTCTTTAGATTAAGTCATCTCCCTAATGGAAGAAATATTTTCAATAAAATTCATACAAGTGTGTGAATCAGTTCTGTACCCCTCTCCCACCCCCCATTTCATAATAAATTTATGTCACTAGCTTACTAAGCCTGTGTATGAACCTGTGTTATTTTCTATCAAGTGTGAAGATGAGTCATATTGAGCAGAACAAACCTCTGTGTGACATTGAACCATAGTCATTCTAGAGTATCCCTTTCTGATTATGTACATTTTAAGTAATGTGTAAACAAAATTATATTTTTAAAAATGTATGCCATATGATGTATTTGTGTACAATTCATGCCAGCAACAGTCCATACATTTCTACTTACCATCTGATGTCCTCTTTAAAAACCAGGTGGCAAAGACTCGCTATAGGACCCAATGCCCAGAGCATCACCTATATGAATAAATTTAAAAATTATTCTAACATTTGATCAATCCTAACATGTTTGCACAATTCTCTACTTGTCATTTCCCTAGAGTTCACATCTATTGAAAATACTACAGTCTAACTTCTATTCTTTACCGTCTAAAGTGGCGGTTGATGACGTCTGCTCTGACATCAAGTCCCTCGTCCTGGAATTCCCCCTCTAGAACAGGATCATCCTCCTCATCTCTGAGGAGGTCTCTGTCCACCGGGACGGCCTGCAGCATCCCAGCCCGCTGTGCAATATTATGCAGGACGCTACAGGCTACAACGATCTTAGCCACCTTCTTTGGGTTGTACTGGAGTGCTCCTCCAGAACGGTCCAGGCACCTGAATCTCATCTTCAGGAGCCCGAACATCCTTTCAACCACCGCCCTGGTTCTCTTATGAGCCCTATTGTAGCGCTCCTCAGACACATCAGTCGGGCTACGCAAGGGGGTAATGAGCCAAGGCCGGCTCATGTACCCAGAATCACCTATAAATTTTGAACAGAACATAATTCAAACAGAATCCTTAAACTAGTATATTGTTTTATAAATATTTTTTGTACACGATAATCCATATTAAAAGTTTTCAGAAACATCAAAAAAATAACTTTCTATATTATTCTGTATCTTCCCATTTCAGCTAAGACATGCTACATATGCGTATTTCTCATAAAACAAACCTTGTGTAAAATGCTAACTACATGGTTACATTACATTCTCTATCTGAGCACTTAAGGTAAGACATGCTACATATCTGCATTGAACTAAAACTAGACATTAGCGGAAAGAGACAATGACAGGGTTAAATTGCATGAGATAATATCTTCCCATTTCAGCTAAGACATGCTACATATGCGTATTTCTCATAAAACAAACCTTGTGTAAAATGCTAACTACATGGTTACATTACATTCTCTATCTGAGCACTTAAGGTAAGACATGCTACATATCTGCATTGAACTAAAACTAGACATTAGCGGAAAGAGACAATGACAGGGTTAAATTGCATGAGATAATATCTTCCCATTTCAGCTAAGACATGCTACATATGCGTATTTCTCATAAAACAAACCTTGTGTAAAATGCTAACTACATGGTTACATTACATTCTCTATCTGAGCACTTAAGGTAAGACATGCTACATATCTGCATTGAACTAAAACTAGACATTAGCGGAAAGAGACAATGACAGGGTTAAATTGCATGAGATAATATCTTCCCATTTCAGCTAAGACATGCTACATATGCGTAATTCTCATAAAACAAACCTTGTGTAAAATGCTAACTACATGGTTACATTGCATTCTCTATCTGAGCACTTAAGGTAAGACATGCTACATATCTGCATTTAAATAAAAGTAAACATTAGCGTCGGTAAATAACAAATGGTTAAATTGCATCCTATAGCTGAACATGACGCTAACATTTACAAACTACAGTGGCAATTGTCAAACTAATTAACCATGTTGTGCACAAATACTCACCAACGAGATAACCAGGGGGCATTTGTCTTTCCTCAAACTGTCTCCACAGGGACGACAGAGAGAGGATGCGGGCATCATGACAAGCCCCTCCAAAATTCGCATACACATGCATAATCCTCATCCGTGCGTCACAAACATACTGCACGTTGAGGCTATGAAAAAGTTTGCGATTTCTGAAGGGCAAGTCATCAATTGGAGCACGCAGCGCAATGTGGGTACAATCTATGGCTCCCAAGACATTGGGCAATTGAGCAATATCAAAGAATTCCCGCTTCAGGCGCCTCCAATCACCATCATTCTGTGGGAATCCTATGTATTGCTTACTGATACGTACCATGGCGTCCAGAAAGTTATCAAACACCACAGAGAATGTACCTTGAGCCAGGCCATGCATGTACAGTTCTCCGGATTGAAAACTCCCGGAGGCCAGGACGTATAGACAGCTTAGCATCTTACTCATGGGGGGAACAGCAGTCCTTATTTGTATACGTGGCTCCAAATGAGGTTTAAGAAGCTCGTAAAGGCCAATGAGCTGTTCGCGATCGAGCCGATACTTATCAAAAACCTCAAAGTCGCTCATGTTTTCCAAGGTGGGTCTCACCCTGTAGACAGGAGGACCTCGAACCAGACGACCCCTTCGTCTCGGTCTGAGCCGCCGAGGCTGCCTGATTCGACCAACAGCTAGTTCGCCAATAGCAGCACCAGCAGTGTCTACCATGTCATCGTCATCCATCTTTCAAAACAGCGTAACAAGGTAAGCACTTGATCTGATGTGGATCACAAGTGATGCTTTGGCCATGTTGTTTGGGGGATTTATAGTACGATTAGTCCAATGGTAGTGAGTTTGTAATGATTGCTGATTGTATTCACCTGTTTGTATGTGAGCGGCGCGAATGCTTTCACAGTGGGCGTAGTATTTTTTTTGGCTGAAATGTTGTTTTCCGCCAATAAATCTCAATGTGAAAGTGTCAAATATCACACATACAGTGCATGTTTGTAATGTTTGTTCATATGCGTAATCAATATTTCTTAAACGCGATCTTATAGTAACAAGCACACGTCCAGGCTAACATGAATGAAAGTGCATAGTTGTGTATAATGTGCATCGAATGTGATCGATCAATGTTGCTGCAATATTGTTTGTAAACGATAAAGTAACATCTGCCATCTGTAGTATTGTATATATAAGTGATTGCCGAGCAGTCAATATTGTATGCGTCCCTTTCAAATCGCAATAATAATTCCGAACTTCCGGCTGTCATCTGTAGTATTGTATATATAAGTGATTGCCGAGCTGTCAATATTGTATGCGTCCCATTAAAATGGCACTAATACTGAATAACTTCCGGCTGTCATCTGTAGTATTTTATATATAAGTGATTGCCGAACTGTCAATATTGTATGCGTCCCATTAAAATGGCACTAATACTGAATAACTTCCGGCTGTCATCTGTAGTATTTTATATATAAGTGATTGCCGAACTGTCAATATTGTATGCGTCCCATTAAAATGGCACTAATACTGAATAACTTCCGGCTGTCATCTGTAGTATTGTATATATAAGTGATTGCCGAGCAGTCAATATTGTATGCGTCCCTTTCAAATCGCAATAATAATTCCGAACTTCCCGTCTGCCATCTGTAGTATTGTATATATAAGTGATTGCCGAGCAGTCAATATTGTATGCGTCCCTTTCAAATCGCAATAATAATTCCGAACTTCCGGCTGTCATCTGTAGTATTGTATATATAAGTGATTGCCGAGCTGTCAATATTGTATGCGTCCCTTTAAAATCGCACTAATGCTGAATAACTTCCGGCTGTCATCTGTAGTATTGTATATATAAGTGATTGCCGAGATGTCAATATTGTATGCGTCCCTTTCAAATGGCACTAATGCTGAATAACTTCCGGCTGTCATCTGTAGTATTGTATATATAAGTGATTGCCGAGATGTCAATATTGTATGCGTCCCTTTCAAATGGCACTAATACTGAATAACTTCCGGCTGTCATCTGTAGTATTGTATATATAAGTGATTGCCGAGCTGTCAATATTGTATGCGTCCCTTTCAAATCGCAATAATAATTCCGAACTTCCCGTCTGCCATCTGTAGTATTGTATATATAAGTGATTGCCGAGCAGTCAATATTGTATGCGTCCCTTTCAAATCGCAATAATAATTCCGAACTTCCCGTCTGCCATCTGTAGTATTGTATATATAAGTGATTGCCGAGCTGTCAATATTGTATGCGTCCCTTTCAAATCGCAATAATAATTCCGAACTTCCGGCTGTCATCTGTAGTATTGTATATATAAGTGATTGGCGAGATGTCAATATTGTATGCGTCCCTTTCAAATGGCACTAATACTGAATAACTTCCGGCTGTCATCTGTAGTATTGTATATATAAGTGATTGCCGAGCTGTCAATATTGTATGCGTCCCATAAAAATGGCACTAATACTGAAGCACTCCCGTCTGCCATCTGTAGTATTGTATATATAAGTGATTTTCGATCTGACAATATTGTATGCGTCCCATAAAAATGGCACTAATACTGAATAACTTCCGGCTGCCATCTGTAGTATTATATATATAATTGATTTGCGATCTGACAATATTTCTTAATTGTCCCATTGAAATTTCCCTAATAATGCTGTTCAAAAGTGTGGTTTACGTATATGTTGTATTGTAGTATTGAGTGTTAAAGTTCAGAAAGGGGCGGTACAGTGGTGAATCTGTGATGTGTATGGTTGAATCTTGTAATGACGTCATGATATTCTTAACCTGCCTATGTAGTTCTTAAATCCTCATTGTGTTGTTGTATTGTGCTACATTGTTATTGTGTGCTGAATAAAATCTAAATGTGTGCTTTGTGGTTGCGTGATGGGTGATGCGTGTTATGTACATGTACGTATATATTGTGATTGTGTCCCACATATGCTGACTTCTATATAGCGGTCTGGCATTGTTGTTCCTTCCCATAAAGTGACATCTGTAATCTGGTGTAATGATGTTTTTGTTGTAGGTAATTCCTAATGGTTTATTGTGATGGAATAATGATGTTAAAAGTACAGTCAAATCCATATGTTGTGTTTTGTGATTCCTGTAGAGAATGTAATGTGTTTGTCCCCCATCATTTGAATGCACATGTATGAGTGAATGATAAAAGTAATGTATGTGCATCCATGAGTGATCATGTGTTAAGCCTATGTAGATATGCAGTTGCTGCAAGCATATGAGTTGAATAACATAAATGCAATAATAAAGGTAAATGAGAGGTGTTTCCCATTGTGTACTGTTTGTGAATCCAGAAATGTTTAGTGAATTTTATTTTAATTTTAAATGTAATTTTATTTAAATAATAATGTGTTACTAGTGATGTGGATTTGTAGTTGATGTAATCTAAAAGTGTGAAACAATTTAATGGTGTTGTGAATATTCAAAAAGTAAAATCCATAAATCCACCATAGGGAAATAGTCATTTCTTAATCTATTTATCATAGCTGGGTCTAACGCATGAAATCATGTCTTTTCTTGCGCTGGTATTTGGAGTTTTTCAGTCTACGCTATTTGCGTGCGTTAGGGAAATGAGGGTTTCGCGTGCACGAGCACGTCTTCCCAATAGAAGTCAATGGAGGCTCTAAAGATTTCCAATTTTTTTTTCTAAGACTGGTTTTCCTCGTAAAGTGAGTGACGTCATGAGCTTTTGTGAAAAAGTAACTAAATCGTGTTCTTTTTGTGATAAATAAATATTTTTTGTATGTCATGTGGTGTATATTGTTTGTATGCATCGATGAGTGTATGTTTGTGATAATGTTATTAGTTAGATGTAGGTATATGAGGGTCTTTTCCCGTATGTCAATGTAAGTCAATGGGAAAATGGATTTGTGTTGTTTTTTTTCAAACACCCGAGATCTCGCAACTTTAATCCTTTGTATTTTGAAGAAAAAATATTAAATATGAAAAATAAATATAGTGTCGTGTTTGTATGAGTGTAAGTGTAGTTTGTGTAATATTTTTAATTTGATTCGTTGAATTTAATTTTGTCGGTATATGTTTACTACTGGGTCTGAGGTGGCGGTAGAAATGTGAGCGTTAGGTGTTTTTTGAGTGGCGGTAACTAAACTCTAAATACCGGAGTGCGTATGAAACCCGCGTTAGGAGCCTCTAATGCTGGTTTTCACGGCTAACGCCGAACTCCAAATCTAGGCCATAGTTAACAGGGAGCACACACACATACATACACTGAGACACAGAGCATGTATACACAATGTGACGGAACACACACACACTGTGACAGGGAACACACACACATACTCACACTGTGACAGGGAACACACAAACACTCTAACAGGGAGCACACGTACATGCACTGAGACAGAGAGCATGTATACACAATGTGACAGGGAACACACACACACAATGACAGGGAACACACACACTGTAACATGGAGCACACACTGAGACAGAGAGCATGTATACACAATGTGGCAGGGAACGCACACACACACTGTGACAGGGAGCACACACACACACTGTGACAGGAAGCCCTGTCACAGTGTGTGTGTGTGTGCTCCATGTCACTGTGTGTGTACTCCCTGTCACAGTGTGTGTGTGTGTGTTCCCTGTCACAGTGTGTGTGTGTGCTCCCTGTCACAGTGCGTGTGTGTGCTCCCTGTCATAGAGTGTGTGTGTGCTCCCTGTCACAGTGTGTGTGTGTGTGCTCCCTGTCACAGTGTGTGTGTGTGCTCCCTGTCACAGTGTGTGTGCTCCCTATCATAGTGTGTGTGTGTGCTCCCTGTCACAGTGTGTGTGTGTGCTCCCTGTCACAGTGTGTGTGTGTGTATGCTATCTGTTTCAATGTGTGTGTCGCTAGCTCCTAATTAAAATGTGGGCACTGAAAAGAAGGGTTGAAGTAGAGGGCGTGGCGTGGGTATGCATTGGGCGGGTGAGTAGGCGTGGCCTGGGTATGCAGTGGGCGGGTAGTGGGTGGGATCAGAAGTGGCGAGTAAAAATTTTTTGCATGGCTAGTAGCTTAAGACCTGAAATTTTGAGCCCTGGCTTTAGCCACCTGGGAATTTAAGACACAGTATACAAGGTACACAATTTTGGAAAGTACACCCCTTGGCGCATCAAATGAGGGGCTGCATGTATTGCTAGCACAAATTTGGAGTGCGTAAGATATAAATGAACGTCTAATTTTTTATTTTATTTTTTATAAGTGTGATATTCGCTTATTTGTTGCACACTTCATATTTGTGATACAAATACAAATAAGACCTCATTTGATTCACCTGGGGTGTAGTTTCTAAAAATATATAGTTTTGTTGTCCGATCTTAACTTCCCAAGCAGCTGAAGCTGTTTAATTGCTGGCAACAATACATTCAATTTAAAGATGCTTTTTGTTAAGGTCTATTAAATTGACACGGCAATAAAACAGTAGAAAAACACAGTGAAATGTTCTCAATTTCTGCTTATTTTAGACAGGTTACCTAATGCAAATATTTAGCAACACAGGTTTTGATGATAGAGTTTAGAAAAATAAAACTACAAACTAATTTTTAGTAAGTGTGGAGTAAAAAAATACACTTTTTTCATATTTTATGCTTTATTTTTAAAACCTGTTGAGACATACACATATAAATATGGTATATTTGTAATCTGCTAGGTCTGCTGTAAAAAACAATATATAGTTTGTATAGTTTATTCACACAAACTTTACTTCTAAAGTGAACTGCAACAAAAAAACTCAAAACCAGCTTAGCACACAGGTGGGAAATGGCTTAGCAGCCAAAGGGTTAAATATTTAATATTTATCTGTAGGGCCTTAACTTCTATAGTTAGTTTTATGTTATTGCAGATTAGGAAGTCATGTACAATGCATATTGTTTAAATTATTGTAAATATCTTTAAATGGATTTAATGTTTGCTTAATATTATTTTAAACATATATTTTCAAATATATATTTATGTTTGAAATAATAGCAAGCAACCATTAAACCCCATTTAAGATATCTGCAATACTTTAAATAATCTACATTGTACATAACAATGCATATTTTGTCATGGAGATGAGGTAAACGCCAGAGGACCCGCAAAACCTCCTTGGCCTTTCCTGCCTCCTGGAACTCAGTGCCGGACCGGAATTGAGCCCGGTCCTCCAATATTTAAAAGGGGTGTCGATCGAGTAGGGTGCAAGGGATCAAGTCGGTCTTTTAGTATGTTGTCACCGATTTGATGAGGCACGTAGGGTTACCACTTGTTTGAGGGTGCTACCTTCTGGAAGGAATGGGGTACCGATTTCCAGTCCAGCACTGAGTTCCAGGAGGACGGATAGGCTGAGGAGGATTTGCCAGTCTGCTGGCGTTCCAGGGCACAATTCCTGTCTGGCACTGAGTTCCAGGCGGTCAAATAAGCAGAGGAGGTTTTGCCGGCCCTCCGGAAGTCGGCTGCAGGTGCTTTAGCACATCGCTGTGACTCATTATTTAAACATTGATTATAACTTTAGCAAAATAGCTTCATAGTTATAATAAAGAGGTTTATTACTTATAGTATAGTTTATTAAAGTTAGTTATTTTTTTACAGTAGGCAGTTAGCTGGACGTTACATGGGAGTGTTGTTTAGACATGACATCAGTGTAGGCAGTATTAGGGACTTAGCTGGGCGTTCTGGGGGTGTGTAGGTTAGGCGTGACGTAGGTGTAGGTGGTCAGGGGGAGTTAGTTGGGCGGTGTAGGGGGAGTGTAGGGGGAGTTAGCCGTGACGTAGGTGTTCGGTGGGAGGTAGCGTGACGTAGTTATAGGTGTTTAGGGGGAGTTAGCGAGGCCTGCTAGTGGGAGTAGCCTGCACTTTGCTTTGGACACAACGACACAAGATCGATATGTTCAAAGCAGTAAAGTGCAGGTTGTGAGGAGGGTAGCGGCCATGTTTGTCTTGCCAGCTATCGGCTGCCAAGACAACATCACCTTAGGTGTTGTAAAACTTAGGTACCAATAGTAATATTTGAAGTGTTCCTACACTGAAATTAATTTTAGTTTCAGTGAGCAAAATGTTTGCACCTTGTAAGCACACTTCAAATGCCCCACCCCCATCAGTAAATGCAGACGAGCGGCATCGCTCAGACACGCCCCGTTTTTTTTAGAATATTAAGACGGACCGTTGAAGCAGTTTCCCGAATGCCAGTCTGAGGCCTGTTCCTACAAGATAGCTCAAGAACATCCCTAGGATGTAATGTAGCCAAAGGGCTAGGTAAGGGGTAAAGGGGAATTTAAAGGTAATATGGTGACCCACAGATGGTGGATCCAAGGTAGCCTCAAGCTCTAATGCTGTCTCAGAGGGATACCTTCCACTATATACAGTATAACAAAGGAGTGACTTTAGCAGGTTGCCATGAAGGCCTCATGATATTAGGATGCCAGTGGTTTATTTTTTCTCTGCTATTTACAACTCTGTACCAAACCTAGCTAAAAAGTAAAACTTATGGGACCACTTATTTTTATTACATACATCTGGGGAAATAGATACAAGGTGCAATCTTCTCAGTAGAGAAAATATTATGAGGCAGAGATGTCAACATCTTAAAACATACCAATTGTGTGAGTTGCAAAAGAAAAGGAGGTTGCACCTCACAGAAAAAAAGTGTCTTTTACCCTGGTTAAATCACTGTGTTTAGTGTGATTGCCATTCATGCTACATTCATTTCAACTTTAATATATCTAATTTCTATCAGACTGACACACAAATACTAAGTTAAAATCACTTAAGTTGAACAGTTAAACTGTAACAAATAATAGGGGAACATCACAGAGGCTAGAAATAAAGTTATCTGTGACCTGAGCGGCTAAACTCCTTCTATAGCGGGAGTTGTATTACTTTTACCTGGCCCTGTTATAAATATATTTTCTGGCAATGCAGAGGCTCAAGTTAACCAAACAAAATATTTTAGGGTAAGTAAATCCCTCTTAATACAGAAGGTATGCACTAATGTTAACTAGATAAGGTAATAGCCTCTAATCCAAAATATCATTTTTAACTGTTGTCAACAAGCGCATTAAAAATTGAGAGACACAGCTCTCCACAAAGACCCCTGATGCGTGTTTTACATAACGCTTCTTTAGAGGGGGTGCGCAACGGTTTAGAATCCTTTGATTTAAAGGTCTGCAAATCCCTCCTCCTGTTTTTGATTGGCGTTTTTTTGGCAGGTGATTAGTTGTCAGATTGTATAAATCAGATTAAGATATCCATTGTCTGATCGGTGACGTTGTAAGGTCACGTGATCGCATGTCACATTAATCCGATTTAACATCCGCTTCCTGCTATAGACGTATTGGCTGATCATTGTTTACCTGCCATCATACAATACTTTGTTGTAATACCAATCCTTATGTTTAATACGTGTCATCTAACTGTGACATTTTATACTTTCTGTAACAATTAGTTTAATAAAGAAAGTAAAGTATACGTATCAGGATATTATTTGTGCGCATTATGATTTATCTTGTGGATCGTACTGGATTATGTGATGTTATTTATGCTGGATAGCTTATCCAAGTTGAAAATGCATCCATCTTGTTCTTGTTAGAATTATTTATTATGTTCTTTAGTGAAGCTCACAAATATAGTTATGCTTGTTGGGCATATTATTTCAGCAGATTAATTTTTTTATTATTATACCACTATTATGCTTGTTCTTCTTAGATTTTAATGCACTTAGACTTCTGCTCGTTTAATACTAGATGATGTCAGTAGACATTTTATATGTGGGAGTTAAATAATGTGTAATAGGCTTAAAACACTGAATGTGAGGTGAATGAAAGTGCTTATATTAAGTTTTGGAAAAAAATAGAGATAATGAATAGTGCTAAAACATAAATCACTTAGAGGTGATACATTTATATATGTTATCCTTATCTAATACAATAGTGACAAGACTTCTCTTGACTTGTGTCCTTTTCATTTGCAACTCACACAATTGGGATACGTATTATTTGTCTTTACCCTCTATGGATGCTGAGCTATAGACATTTGATATTAATCAACAACTTGTACTAGCACCCATAGTAATTTACCCATCTGTTAGTGTCATCCCCTAACTTTTCTATATAATAAATATTTTAAAACATGCTTTAATCACATTTATGGTATAGGATGACCAAATATGACAGACATGTCATGTTTGGTACCAAAATAACCCTCATGATATCACAAGGGGATTGCTTATAAGGGTATATGTACTAGATATACACAGCTAGAAATTATAAGTTATCCTATAACTAAAGCCAGGGTTTGCACTGTGGTTTATGGTGGGCCGTAAAAAAAGGGATGGCTTCATTCCTTGCCCACTCTGAAAGGGGCCTTGTTAAAAACGTTACCTTATGAAAAAATGTATTTAAGTATAATTTCGTAATTTCAGCAAAATAGGAGGTTACGTGTAGCAGTGTGTTTGACAAAATATTTCTGCCATCTCCCTGGAACAGAGGCTAAACTGGTAAACGTATAGGTTCTGTTATATTTTTTTTTTTTTTAAAAAATGATTTTGTGTGTAATTCTGTTTAACTCTTTTTTTAATAAATGCACTGTGACTCTTTTTTGTTCATAATAAATGTTCCTTTATTAAGTTTTTGCCTTTGTGTAATATTTGAACCACATTACTGAAGAGTGGTAATAATATTATTGTACTTTATAGATTGATTTTTGCAAAATTGTTTTTAGGATTTTTAATTTGTTAGTCTGGGTTTTTCCTTAGGATTTCCCTTATAATAATCTTAAGGTGGTAGTAGCAGAGATTGTTTAGTGGGGGTGGTATTATAGGGGAGTTTGGGCATTTTTTTAGGTCTAGTACAGACTAGCGAGTGTTGGTTAACCCTTGCACCCAATGAAGTCACAGGCTTGCCTGGAGTGGCTAGACTTTAGCAAACTGGTTATGGTAGTCAGATAACCTTTTCTGTGCTAAACTATTGACTGGTTCAGGGTTGATTAACCCGGTACAACACATAGATAATTTAAAGATTCCCTTAAACAGGGCCACTAGGCCAAGGATACAATGTATGCAATAACAAAGAGAGATAAATCATACTATAAAAAGGATTATGCCTACAAGCACATTACATAACATTTTTGCATATCTCCTTTTATGTGTTTATGTTTGTGATGTGTGATATTTAGAGAGTAGTCAGAGACATAACTATTACACCTCCTCCCAATGAGACTGCAGACCTTCCCCCTTGGGCAGCCAGTAGGTAGTCCAGGGCCATACAATTCTGGAGTGCAAGCTGTCGGAGTTCCGTCAACTCTCTATCCATGTCATGATGCTTCATATACACTCCTATAACTGGCAGTATGACTCTCCCAAAGGAATCCAAGCCTCCAGAATATCCAATGAAAGAGCACTCTCAGCTGAGTTAAAATGTAACTTTTATTCAATTTAAAATTAAGAAATCCACATTTCAGATTAACTCTTTTACACAGCAGTAATGTGGATAGAGAGTGATGCTAAAGTCCAAAGGTCCAATCTGACCTTAAGTACACACCTGTATTCTCTCATTGGTTAAAATCATATACCTTTAAACAGATTACAAAAAAATATATGCAACTTTGGTTATTAAACAAACCATACGGGCCTGGCATAAAATCTGTTTAATAATAGATTCTGAAAAATAATGTGATAAAATCTTTTGATAAATGTAAGGATGAGTTTGGATCAAACCAACATAAAAAGGTAGACATTCATATATACAACGTCAGCATTATGTTGAACAATTAGTAAAACTTAAAAAGGTAGACTGGGATAATCGGGATATGAAACACATTTGTATATTATTTCAGCAAGATGATTTTTCTACCAGAAACATATATAGATTATTATTAAAATCACAGGAAGATAGCAATATAAGATTAATTAAAATAAAATGGGCCATAGATAATATGAATAAGAAGGAGGTCTCTTTACTGATGAGTTCTGTCACAAGGACAGCTAGATCCATGAAAGGGGGATCTTATAGAGAACAATAATTTTAAGTATTATACCAGACCTATATTACACCAATGTCTTTCTCACAAGGGTTAAAAGATAAATTTAGATGAGCAGATACTTTTCACTAGTTTTGGCATTGCAAAATAACTCAGAGGTTCTGGTGCAAACTTTCTTTTTGGGCAACTAAAATTTAGAAAAGATACATACATCTTTCGTAGTACAATGTTTTGTTTTTATCTAACAACCTACAAGGAATTTGGAATTCTCCTCTGTAGTAAATTTATCCCAAAGAATTGGAAATCCAACAGAGTAGGGGTCGCTAACCTTTCGGACCTCAGGGACCACTAAACTCACAATTTTGAATCCCTTGGACCACTTAGTCATCTTAGTAAACATCTGATTTGTAACAGAACCTCTTGCCAGATAACAAAATGCTTGCTCTGATTATGAGCTATAGACATCCAAAACCATTAAAATATGTTTAAAACATAATTTTTACTTTAATGCATTAAACTATGCTTATAGATTCCTTCATCATGCAGTAAATATAAAAAATCTCTTGATTACATGTGAGCTGATCATTTTCAATCATTACCGGATCATGTAGATTGCCTTTATAAGCAATGTGTATTGATTCTGCATTCTTTAACCAATAAAACTTTGATCAGCAACAAACATCATGTGTTGTGTGTTAAATAAAGGCTGCCATTTAGAAATGTGTATAATAGTTAAAAGAGCAGCACCTTTTCAGTAAGCGTGTGCACATAATTCACAGGGCTCTACAACCCCTTCAGTCAGAACATAGTAACAAAAAGTCCAACACTACTCATTTACAAGTACCCCACCTGGGTCTATTTACTGGAGAAAATTACAGATGCGACGGTTAGGTCTACACATAGCCCAAAGTTTATCATGATTAAGGGCTGTGTTTTTTTAGGACAGCCTTAGCATGTCCCAAGCATTTGTGAATTATTTTACAGCCCCGTGTTTACTACCTCTATTGGAAGTTTATTTCATTTACCCACCACCCTTTCTGTAAAAAAATGCTTCCCCACTCTTGATCCCACAATGTACAGGGAGTGCAGAATTATTAGGCAAATTAGTATTTTGACCACATCATCCTCTTTATGCATGTTGTCTTACTCCAAGCTGTATAGGCTCGAAAGCCTACTACGAATTAAGCATATTAGGTGATGTGCATCTCTGTAATGAGAAGGGGTGTGGTCTAATGACATCAACAACCTATATCAGGTGTGCATAATTATTAGACAACTTCCTTTCCTTTGGCAAAATGGGTCAAAAGAAGGACTTAACAGGCTCAGAAAAGTCAAAAATAGTGAGATATCTTGCAGAGGGATGCAGCACTCTTAAAATTGCAAAGCTTCTGAAGCGTGATCATCGAACAATCAAGCGTTTCATTCAAAATAGTCAACAGGGTCGCAAGAAGCGTGTGGAAAAACCAAAGCGCAAAATAACTGCCCATGAACTGAGAAAAGTCAAGCGTGCAGCTGCCAAGATGCCACTTGCCACCAGTTTGGCCATATTTCAGAGCTGCAACATCACTGGAGTGCCCAAAAGCACAAGGTGTGCAATACTCAGAGACATGGCCAAGGTAAGAAAGGCTGAAAGACGACCACCACTGAACAAGACACACAAGCTGAAACGTCAAGACTGGGCCAAGAAATATCTCAAGACTGATTTTTCTAAGGTTTTATGGACTGATGAAATGAGAGTGAGTCTTGATGGGCCAGATGGATGGGCCCGTGGCTGGATTGGTAAAGGGCAGAGAGCTACAGTCCGACTCAGACGCCAGCAAGGTGGAGGTGGAGTACTGGTTTGGGCTGGTATCATCAAAGATGAGCTTGTGGGGCCTTTTCGGGTTGAGGATGGAGTCAAGCTCAACTCCCAGTCCTACTGCCAGTTTCTGGAAGACACCTTCTTCAAGCAGTAGTACAGGAAGAAGTCTGCATCCTTCAAGAAAAACATGATTTTCATGCAGGACAATGCTCCATCACACGCGTCCAAGTACTCCACAGCGTGGCTGGCAAGAAAGGGTATAAAAGAAGAAAATCTAATGACATGGCCTCCTTGTTCACCTGATCTGAACCCCATTGAGAACCTGTGGTCCATCATCAAATGTGAGATTTACAAGGAGGGAAAACATTACACCTCTCTGAACAGTGTCTGGGAGGCTGTGGTTGCTGCTGCACGCAATGTTGATGGTGAACAGATCAAAACACTGACAGAATCCATGGATGGCAGGCTTTTGAGTGTCCTTGCAAAGAAAGGTGGCTATATTGGTCACTGATTTGTTTTTGTTTTGTTTTTGAATGTCAGAAATGTATATTTGTGAATGTTGAGATGTTATATTGGTTTCACTGGTAAAAATAAATAATTGAAATGGGTATATATATGTTTTTTGTTAAGTTGCCTAATAATTATGCACAGTAATAGTCACCTGCACACACAGATATCCCCCTAAAATAGCTATAACTAAAAACAAACTAAAAACTACTTCCAAAACTATTCAGCTTTGATATTAATGAGTTTTTGGGGTTCATTGAGAACATGGTTGTTGTTCAATAATAAAATTAATCCTCAAAAATACAACTTGCCTAATAATTCTGCACTCCCTGTATATTTTTCACAATAGAGCAGTCATTTTACCCGTACCATACAAATCAATCATTTTACCTCCTTGGCTACCAGTAACATGTAAAGAGAAGTGATTTGACCATGTTAACAGTCTCTTACTTCTATCTGCCCCATATATGTAATACATTTAGGCTTTGAAAGCCTTTTATATTTTATATATACACTACTGGACAGCTTGCTAAAATATTGGTTGAATACTGGACATCTGGCAACCCTAGTCAGTGATGACTTAATTTGTACCATACACACTACTGACTCTCTGAGCCACAGTGGGGGTTGAATAAGGTGCACTACAAAAAGAATGTTAAAGGGACAGTCTACTTGAAAATTATTATTGTTTAAAAAGATAGAAATCCCTTTATTACCCATCCCCAGTTTTGCATAACCAACACAGTTATATTAATATACTTTTTACCACTGTGATTACCTTGTATCTAAGCCTTGGCAGACTGCCCCTTATTTCAGTGCTTTTGACAGACATGCATTTTAGCCAATCAGTGCTAGCTTATAAATAACTCCACAGGAGTGAGCAAAATGTTATCTATATGACACACATGAACTAGCAGTGTCTAACTGTAAGAAACTTTTAAAACGCACTGAGGTAAGAGGCGGCCCCTTAACGGCTTAGACATTAGCATATGAGATTACCTAGGTTTAGCAACAAAGAATACCAAGAGTACAAAGCAAACATGATGATAAAAGTAAATTGGAAAGTTGTTTAAAATTGCATGTCCTATCTGAATCATAAAAGTTTAATTATGACTAGACTGTCCTTTTAATCAACATAAAATTCTAAAAATAAATCTATTTGGTAATCATGATCAATTAGAATTGTCTGCTGTTCTTCAAAAATGCAAGATAATTTGTAGGTGACTGGGCTCATGATGGTAAGTGAGGGTGACACAATGGCCCCTCCCAAAAGCTCTATCTTATGTCCCACCCTTTCTCCTGCCATATATATTTTTTTACAATTGAGCATTGGCGTTATGCTATTGGATGATTGTGATTAACAAATATATTTTTTTTACCTCTTTTGCATTAACACCATTAACACACTTACAGCAGTGATTTTACCCTCCTTGTCTGCCACTAATACGCACAGAGAAATGTTTTTACACACCATGATTGACCGTAAAAAAAAGGCAGAGCAGAGATTTATCTCTACTAGCTCAGCATAACACACACATAACAGTGTTTTAAGACTTCCTTTGACAATATATTTTTTTATTACCCTCCTTAGCTGCCAGTAACATTGTGTATTTAAAATGTAGTTCATTTAGAGCAGACATCCTCAAACATGGCCCTCCAGAGGTTTTGGAACTCCATTTCCCATGATGCTGGCTAAGCATCATGGGAAATGTAGTTTCAAAACCTCTGGAGGCCCAAGTTTGACAATGTCTGATTTAGAGGGAAGGAGAACATACATTTTGAGGCATAATGCATTCCCACTCCCATGGTCTTCAAATGTATTATTATTATTATTATTTAAAAAAACAAAAACAAATCAATGATCATTGGTTGTCTAGTTGGGTTACATAAGCCTTCTATACATCCCTGGCATCAGGTAGTCAGGTACTGGTAGTGGAGTAGCAGATTTTGCAGTGCCTAGAGCAGCACAAAAACTAAATACACCCTTATACTGATTGCAAATGGGACCAATAGTTTTTTTTTATCTTTGTTGACGTAGTTATGAGAAAATTTTGTTTGTAATATCATTTATAAAATAAAAGTAAAAATAAGTTTCCATAAAAATGTTTCATGAAAATGCAGATTAAGCATGCTGTTTATTGTATAGATGATATATTGCTTCTGTACAATAAAGCAACATTAAACTCAAAATGTAATATTCTAAAAAATCTCTTATTCGGTATAATAATGATAATAATAATAACTGCAATATATTTTCATTATTTATCTATCTGCTTTTGCTGTAATTTAAAAAAGTACAGTTTTTCCATTGCCTGAGGGTACTTACTATGAAATGGAGACCCTTACAAAATGCACAGTGAAGTCTTAATATGTAAAGTAGCTTATTTATATCCACCCCTGATTGGCCAAAGCAGAGTCAGATACGATAATAACACTGAAGAGGCTGGACTGCAAAGCCGTGTGACAATTGTTAACACAATTACATTTTTAAAAATTGCTTTAAAAAGATGTATTTTATATGCAGAGATTAACAGCTTTCCATGTCACACAGACTGAATCACTGAGGCAGTGTTCTGTCAGATACAATCCCTGAAGTAACAGTTGGTGTTTTTGCTGCCTTATCATTTCTTGTTAGCTAATAACCGGATTTTCAGACTAGCCAATAATCCTTCTCTGTCGTGCCTTTAACTCCAGAGACAGCAGAAGCATGGTAATGTTGTACAATGTGATAGAGACCTTGGCAAACCTTACATACAATGTTAAGGTGCAGCAAATGGTACAAAGATGTTTCAGGGACAGCTTATATGTAGAGATAGGAGGTGATAAATGAAAAGGTTATAATGAGATTAGAGGAGCGATGGGTTACAGCATTTTTTTATTGCAATATTGCTTGTTTAGTATTATGTGCACAACCTCCACAAAATGGGCAATGCAGTGCTGATCATGAGCTGAATGTAGCCAGGGATTGGGGGTGCTTGACTGGCTCACTGGCCCATGTCAAGCTCAGGAGCAGCCACTCCAGAGCTGACTTTATCCATGTATTTAATAATTGTGAAGAGTTAAACACATAATTATAGACACACAATAGTGCAAGAGATTGCTCTAACTAAAAGCATGTTTACTATTGCAGATGTATGTCCTCTTTATCTAGACCAAGACATAGGAGTTGTGATAGGTTAGGGCGAGTTTCTTTAAATAGAATGGATGAGTTATTGGCAGTGATTATATGGAGAGATAGGAGGAGTCACAGGGAAAAGTTATATGGAGAGATAGCTGTGGCATTGCCAGGTAGGGTAATTATTGGGAGAAGTTTTATTGAGAGATAGGAGTTACAGTATATGAAAAAATAGGAGGAGTTATATAGAGCTATAGAATTGATATGGTGAACAAATTAGGTCTATATACCTGTATGTAGAAATGGGAATAGTTATAGGGATAAGCTTTATGGACAGATAGGATGTTATATATAAAGATAGGAGGTGTTATATGGAGAGATGGGAGGAGATCTATAGAGTGTTATTTGGATAAGTTATAGGGATAGATAGGATTAGTTATAGGGAGAAGTTATAGGGATAGATAGGATTAGTTTTATGGAGAAGTTATAGGGATATATAGGATTAGTTATAGAGAGAAGTTATAGGGATAGATATGATTAGTTATAGGTATAGATAGGATAAGTTATATGGAGAAGTTATAGGGATAGATAGGATTAGTTATAGGGAGAAGTTATAGGGATAGATATGATTAGTTATAGGGAGAAGTTATAGGGATAGATAGGATTAGTTATAGGGAGAAGTTATAGGGATAGATATGATTAGTTATAGGGAGAAGTTATAGGGATAGATAGGATTAGTTATAGGGAGAAGTTATAGGGATAGATAGGATTAGTTATAGAGAGAAGTTATAGGGATAGATATGATTAGTTATAGGTATAGATAGGATTAGTTATATGGAGAAGTTATAGGGATAGATAGGATTAGTTATAGGGAGAAGTTATAGGGATAGATAGGATTAGTTATATGGAGAAGTTATAGGGATAGATAGGATTAGTTATATGGAGAAGTTATAGGGATAGATAGGATTAGTTATATGGAAAAGTTATAGGGATAAATAGGAGGAGTTATAGGGAGAAGTTATAGGGATAGATAGGATTAGTTATATGGATAAGTTATAGGGATAGATAGGATTAGTTATAGGTAGAAGTTATAGGGATAGATAAGATTAGTTATAGGGAGAAGTTATAGGGATACATAGGATTAGTTATAGGGAGAAGCTATAGGGATTGATAGGAGGAGTTATAGGGAGGCGTTAATTGCAGAGATTGAATAACTTACATGGAAATGTTTAATGGAGATACATCAGGAGTTACAGGAAGATTTGTATAACAAGGTATGAGTTATAGGGAGAAAGTTCAATGAGTAATAGGAGTTATAGTAAGAGATTATTTATAGATATAATAATTTACACTTGGCGTTATATGAAGCAGTAGGAGTTATAGGGAATATTTGGAGAGATAATATTGAAAGTGCAGAGATATTTAGATGACCAACGTGAAGTCTTTGATGTGTCTGTTTCTTTGCAGTATGTCTGTGTGAACCTCTTCCTGTGTCTTCTCATTTTTTACACTGTGTTCTACATGACATGCAGCATATGTACAGGAGCCGCAAGGTAAGACAGCAACACATTTGCTGCTGCAGAATTGCTGGTGGATGCTGATAGGAAGTATATAGTTCTAAAGAAAAAAATCGGGATTACTTAGGTCATTTCTCCACTCTTGTGCACTGGGTAATATATTTTCTGGCTGAGAAACCTCTTGTGCAGCCTCTGATTAGCTATACAATAAAATGTATAGAACACAGAATGTAAGAAAGTTGTGCTCACTCACTAAAAAAACATAAAATGCCTCACTGAGTGCAGTTTCTGTCAGCTTTGTAAAATAAGAAATCCAGGCTAATCTCAAAGGGAAATTTTACATTGAAAATGTCTATCTTTGACTCATATTCAGAAATAAAACATTGAAAACATCTTCCACAAAAATAATGTTATTTTGTTGTGAATAGAAAAAAAGGCCAGAACTATGTCCATGACTAAAGTCAGTTGCTCTGGCTTCTTTCTACTCAAATTACCTAGTCCCCAGCAACAGAGATGCAAAAAGTCTAGGGGCTTGAGCCCATTGGTAATTTCAGTGGTTGTGCCCCAACTTCACCTTAGGCCCAGCACTTGGCCACATACTAGGACACTAAAACTTGGCCTAAATCCTATGGATTCTAATAGTGACAGCTGAACAACAATGTTGCAGTCCTGGCATTATCATCAGTTGGCTGTAATCCATCACATAAGAAGTCCGTCAAAGTTGGGCAGCTAAAGTAGTGTGGCAGCTTCCAAGTAATTATGCAAAGTAATTATTTGTAAGTAATACTTTCATATGCTTAATTGATGATATATATTGTACAAAACCCTTCAATGTCCCTTTAATAGGAGTGTCTATAGAAATCCTTTAAATGTAACCAACATAGTCTAACAATGTTGATTTATCTGTCATAAAGTAGCGAAAAAATGACAGTAAACTCTCACTAAATAAAATACAGAATATGTCTCAAAAATAGCCATAGTTGCTTAAAGGGACAGTAAAGTCAAAATTAAACATTCATGATTTAGATAAATAATGTAATTTTAAACAGCGTTCCAGTGTACTTTTATGATCATATTTGCTTTGTTCTCTTGATATTCTTTGTTAAAGAGTAAATCAAGGTAAACCATGTGTTTTGAAACCTGTCTTCAGGCCTCCCTAACAGGTCAGATGTTTAGGCTATCTGAACTGGAGCATAGGTGAAATAAGCATATGAACATGGTTATTAACCTGCTCTGCTCTCACCCAAGGTAATCCTGAAAATCAGGCCTGTTATGGAGGCGTGAGGACAGGTTTGAAAACCCCTGAGGTAGGCTGAGAAGAGCTTAGAGTATGCATGTGTATTTAGCAGTGTTTGCAACTATCTAAAACATTGCTATAAACATTGTTGCAAATACTGCTGCCAGATGGCTAAAGACTAGGGTTGCCACCCAGTAGGTATTTTTAAGGCTTAGGTCAAAGTTGAAAATTATATCATGGGGAATCTTCTTCAAAGTGTGTTAGAATCTAATTGTAAACAAATTATTATTTAATATCAGTCCTAGCAGCTTTAGTTCCTTAGTTAGGTGGTATAATCATTTTTGCAAATGTATGCTAATGAACATGGCCGGTATTTTTTTCTAGAAAAGTTGGCAAACCTAATAAAGACACGTCCACGCTCCTGAGCTCACCCAGGTTTACTGAGAATTGAGCAAAATTAATAATATAAGTAAATTAGAAAGTTGTTTTATGCTCTATCCAATCCAATGACAGCTGTTAAGGAGCAGATTGTGCTTCCCTTTATTGTGTTATGCAGATATTGCGTTTTTTACAAATTCAAGGTTTGTGGAAAGTCTATTGGTGCATTTTTCCAACATATTTACACATATAAATCTCTGTCTCACTCTCTCTCTCTCTATTTTTTTTTATATATATATATATATATATATATATATATATATATATATATATATATATATATATATATATATATATATATACACACACACATACATACACACACACACTTCACCAGCAAAAAGATTACAACTCAGATGATGGTTAGCAATATTTAGCAATAAAGTATTTTCTAATTAAGGTATGTACATTGCATATTTTTGTTGCCATAATGCTATTGCATACTTAACAGACTATATTATAGTCTAAACATAACTTTTATATGCACTGGAAAGCCAAAAAATGTGTGTGACTCGCTTTATTGCAATATTTGGCTTTATTGTGGTGGTCTGGACCTGTATATGAAATGGGCAGTGCAATCTCTGATTGGCAGTACTGCTTATTAAAAAAAAAAATGCAGACAGGAGGCCAGTGGTTTGCAGCTACATGTGTATGCCAATCCTAATTGGCCCACTTGTCATGTACTACATAGAAGCAGCGATTTAGCTATATGTTTAACGACTTTGTGGGGTTTGAAAATGTAACTAGCAGGGGACATATTCTAATGAATTAGCACGTCCCTTTATCGGTATACTTTTAGTGTTTTTAGAAATATTACCTTATGTATTTACTGCCAGAGTTTGAAGCTATAATTGGTTTTAACAGTATTCCCATGTTAAAGGGACAGTCTAGTCCAAAAAAAACTTTCATGATTCAGATAAAGCATGTAGTTTTAAACAATTTTCCAATTTATTTTTATCACCAATTTTGCTTTGTTCTTAGTTGAAAGCTTAACCTAGGAGGTTCATATGCTAATTTCTTAGATCTTGAAGGCCGCCTCTTAAGAATGCATTTTAACAGGTTTTTCACCACTAGAGGGTGTTAGTTCATGTTTTTCATATAGATAACACTGTGCTCGTGCACGTTAAGTTACCTGGGAGCCATCACTGATTGGCTAAACTGCAAGTCTGTCAAAAGAACAAATAAAGGGGCAGTCTGCAGAGGCTTAGATACAAGATAATCACAGAGGTAAAAAATATATAAATATAACTGTGTTGGTTATGCAAAACTAGGGAATGGGTAAACAAGGGATTATCTATCTTTTAAAACAATAACAATTCTGGTGTAGACTGTCCCTTTAATAGTTGTGTGATTTTTTTTCTTTTTGGTGACAAAATTCTATGATCTCTGTTTCTAGGATGGAAAACTTTGATTGGAAGATCCCATTTGACCATAAGACGCAACCATCATATGACAGCATTGAATACTTTGGTGAGTTCAGAATGAACAGCAAAACTACTCTGTACATTGTATTCTAAATAATACATATAGAAATCAAATCAGAAACATGTGCAAAACATATATAGGGTGGTGTGATTGCTCAGTGGTTAAAGGGACTACTCCAGAATTTTGCTTAAAAAGAGGGATAATCCCTTTATTACCCAATCACCAGTTTTGCATAACCAACACGGTTATATTAATATACATTTTACCTCTGTGATTTCCTTGCATCTAATCCTCTGTAGACTGCCCCCTTATTTCAGTTCTTTTAACAGCCTTGCAGTTTAGCCAATCAGTTCTGAATCCCATGTAACTCCACTGGAGTGAGCACAATGTTATCTATATAGTGACCAACGACGTATGGGGTACGTCCTGCAAAAAAATGCAGTTAATGACCAAGGACGTACCCCATACGTCGTTGGTCTTTGAAAGCAGTGGAAGCGATCCTGATAGCTTCCAGCTGCTTTCATGTTATTGCAGTGATGCCTCAATATTGAGGCATCCTGCAATAACTGTTTTTAGCCATCCGATGCAGAGAGAGCCACTCTGTGGCCCTCTCTGCATAGGCTACCGATGGCCGTTATGGTTGGTGGGTGGGAGCTCATCCAGGGAGGCGGGTGGGCAGTTATTGGTGGAGGAGGGGGGAGGGATCTAGTGCGGGTGCGTGCGCGTGCACGGGCGCGCGCGTGCACGTGATGTCTATCAAAACAGCATCAATATGCTGTAGATCTGGAGGGTGGGAGAGAGGACTGGGGAGGGTGGGATTTTGAAATCAAGGCATCAGGGAGAGGGTGGGGGGTTGGATGTTGAGGGGGGGCAGCTACACTACAGAAATAAATAAAATATTTAAAAAAAAAAAAAAAAACATTATTATTTTTCAAACTGGGTACTGGCAGACAGCTGCCAGTACCCAATATGGTGCCCAATAAAGGCAGAGGGGGGGGGGGGGGGGGTTAAAGAGCTGTTTGAGGGGGGATGAGGGAGGTTGGGGGCTAAGGGGGGTCCTACACAGCAGAAGAATTATTTATTTATTTTTTTTAAAAACCTAAAACTTTTATTTTAGTACTGGCAGATTTTCTGCCAGTACTTAAGATGGCGGGGACAATTGTGGGGTGGGGGAGGGAAGTGAGCTGTTTGGGAGGGATCAGGGGGTGGGATGTGTCAGGTGGGAGGCTGATCTCTACACTGAAGCTAAAATTAACCCTGCAAGCTACCTAATTAACTCCTTCACTGCTAGACATAATATACGTGTGATGCGCAGCGGCATTTAGCGACCTTCTAACTACCAAAAAGCAACGCCAAAGCCATATATGTCTGCTATTTCTGAACAAAGGGGATCCCAGAGAAGCATTTACAACAATTTGTGCCATAATTGCACAAGCTGTTTGTAAATAATTTCAGTGAGAAACCTAAAATTGTGAAATATTTAAAGTTTTTTTTTATTTGATCGCATTTGGCGGTGAAATGGTGGCATGAAATATACCAAAATGGGCCTAGATCAATACTTGGGGTTGTTTACTACACTACACTAAAGCTAAAATTAACCCTACAAGCTCCCTAATTAACCCCTTCACTGCTGCGCATAATACACGTGTGGTGCGCAGTGGCATTTAGCGGCCTTCTAATTACCAAAAAGCAACGTAAAAGCCATATATGTCTGCTATTTCTGAACAAAGGGGATCCCAGAGAAGCATTTAAAACCATTTGTGCAATAATTGCACAAGCTGTTTGTAAATAATTTCAGTGAGAAACCTAAAGTTTGTGAAAAAAATTGTGAAAAAGTGAACATTTTTTTTTTATTTGATCGCATTTGGCGGTGAAATGGTGGCATGAAATATACCAAAATGGGCCTAGATCAATACTTTGGGATGTCTTCTAAAAATATATATATACATGTTAAAGGATATTCAAGGATTCCTGACAGATATCAGTGTCCCAATGTAACTAGCGCTAATTTTGAAAAAAAGTGGTTTGGAAATAGCAAAGTGCTATTTTTATTTAGTGCCCTATAACTTGCAAAAAAAGCAAAGAACATGTAAACATTGGGCATTTCTAAACTCAGGACAAAATTTAGAAACTATTTAGCATGGGTGTTTTTTGGTGGTTGTAGATGTGCAACAGATTTTGGGGGTCAAAGTTTGAAAAAATTGTTTTTTTTCCATTTTTTCCTCATATTTTAAAATTTTTGTAATAGTAAATTATAAGATATGATGAAAATAATGGTATCTTTAGAAAGTCCATTTAATGGCGAGAAAAACGGTATATAATATGTGTGGGTACAGTAAATGAGTAAGAGGAAAATTACAGCTAAACACAAACACCGCAGAAATGTAAAAATAGCCTTGGTCCCAAACGGTCAACAAATGGAAAAGTGCTCTGGTCACTAAGGGGTTAAGGAGTTAAAGGGACACTGAACCCATTTTTTTTTTCTTTTGTGATTGAGATAGAGCATGCAATTTTAAGCAACTTTCTAATTTACTCCTATTATCAATTTTTCTTCATTCTATTGCTATCTTTATTTGAAAAAGAAGGCATCTAAGCTATTTCTTTGGTTTAGAAAAACTGGACAGCACTTGTTTATTGGTGGGTGAATTTATCCACCAATCAGCAAGAACATATGTTTATATGATCATTAACAGTTTAACAGATATTGGAATAGACAACAATTTGCACTAAAGTTGCTCTGTAATCAAGGCATTGCCGATTAAACAAATATTCTTAACATCAAGGGACAGCCTAAACTAAAGGTTTATGAAAACATTGTACTTATAAATAGGAGAGAAATATACATACACTTGCTTATTGTGACTCCAACCAATGAACTTACTTTACAAATTGTGCACATAAGAGACTTTTTTACACAGCATAATTAACCGCTCCTTAATCTAGTTTAGGTATATCCAGTCTTTTCAGTTGTCATTCAGGATTGGATTACAAATCGATAATACACCTACAAATTGTGGATGTTTAGTCATTGCTAGAAATTTAATGTTTTTTATATATTAGCGTATATGGATATATTTTATATATCTCAATTCATGTTTTTAATTATAAAATATTTAGAATATATTAAGACACCAGTGTTGAAATTTTACTTAGCCAAGTTTTGCATATATTTTACCAAATTCGTAATAATTTTTTATTATTAATACATTTTTATGTTATATTGCCACATCAATATTTGCCTGTTATCTTGAAGGGGTCGAGATAAATATCTTATATAGATCTCTCATTTATAATACAAAATAAATAATTTGTTCTCAAGACGCATTATTTTATACACAGAAGGCCAAGAGGCGTCACCCACATCCTTACCTACAACTATTTTTTTGTTTTGATCGCACTCTTTTAGTTCAGTTGACACCACTGTTTTCTTTTCAATCAGCAAGAACAACCCAGGTTATATCAGGCTGATCCCACCTATTACGGTCAGTACAGCACCGAAATACCAGGCAATTCCTCTCTGAACAAGGAACACAGCAACCCCAGACAATTGTTTCGGCCTTCATTGGGCCTCGTCAGTGAGGTGTAGCCATATTCCTCTAAGCACACAATTTTGTCATCATATTTTATAACTTTTTTATAGTAAATTATATGATATGATGAAAATAATGTTATATTTATAAAGTCCATTTAATGGCAATAAAAACGGTATATAATATGTGTGGGTACAGTAAATGAGTAAGAGGAAAATGACAGCTAAACACAAACACCGGAGAAATGTAAAAACAGCCCTGGTCCTTAAAGGGACAGTCTACACCAGAATTGTTATTGTTTTAAAAGATAGATAATCCCTTTATTACCCATTCCCCAGTTTTGCATAACCAACACAGTTATAATAATATACTTTTAACCTCTGTGATTATCTTGTATCTAAGCCTCTGCAAACTGCCCCTTTTTTCAGTTCTTTTGACAGACTTGCAGTAAAGCCAATCAGTGCCTGCTCCCAGATAACTTCTCGTGCACGAGCACAGTGTTATCTATATGAAATACGTGAACTAACACCCTCTAGTAGTTAAAAACTGTTAAAATGCAATCTGAAAGAGGTGGGCTTCAAGGTCTAAGAAATTAGCATATGAACCTCCTAGGTTAAGCTTTCAACTAAGAATAACAAGAGAACAAAGCAAAATTGGTGATAAAAGTAAATTGGAAAATTGTTTAAAATTACATGCTCTATCTGAATCATGAAAGTTTATTTTGGCCTAGACTGTCCCTTTAACGGTAAGAAAATTTAAAAATGGTCTGATCAATAAGGGGTTAAAAAAAGAATAATCTGTTTAATGTCTAGAAATCTACTAAATCTGTCTATAAACCTGTTAGCATTTAAATTATATTAACCTAATAACAAAATGCTATAATATTGGAATTCTACTAACATTTTATTATCATGTCCTCTTTAAGTGAACTTACTGTCTATAGAGATCACCTACTTCCTCAGCGGCCTTCTGTTTGTTCCCATTGTACGCTCCTGGGTATGGGATTACGCTGTCACAGTCACAATTCTACATGTTTGCCTTTGCTGTATAGGTGAGTTGTGATCTTTGCTGGTAAAAGAGGTCTGAAAGCTTATATGTAGACAGCTGCCACTGTATGAAGAGTGTTCCTGAGAGTGCGCTTGTCTATGTGTGTACTATATGAAGAGTGGCAATGGATGTATAGTATATACCTTATTTTAATTATATTTGTATCACATTTCTTTAAATTCTGACAGAACACTACTCAGTAGGAATATAGCAGTAAACTGAACCTAACAGCAGCAAATCATAGTCAGCTTTATACTGAATACACTAAGTGCCATGTGAAAACCATGTATACACAGTCTCTTATTCTCTGGCCTGGAAGCCTTGATATCATTAAAGGAACCTGCTTACAAGAGCATTGATGTCCTTTGTACATTACTGATGGGACAGAAGACATGAGCAGCACAGATGATAGCTATTGTGTCAGTGGTGGATTGTACAGAATATATTAAATGATACTCCCCTCTGACAGGGCAGTTACAGGAACATGTATGGCATGTAGTTAAGAATGCACAATGGTGCCAGACTTTCTGTGTGGCCACACACAGCACTGAGAGCTGACAGAGTTGTATAATGCTTCTGGCCCTGCTGGATCACCTCCTTGGCTATTTACTAACTGCTCTGGGGAGGCATGTGTGCAAGCTGGTGTGTCCTGATCCTGCCATTTAACCTCTGATTGAGCCAAAAAACAATCTGTATATAAACATATTAGGGGCCAGAGCTATTGCTCTGTGAGTCCTGGAATTTGCCAAGCCCTTGAATGTTGACACATTTCCTGTATGTCACAGTACTGTCTTTGATTGTGTTACTATTCACTTGGGGCTTGATTGTATCAAAATCACTTTTTTTTGGGAGGGGGGCCCTTCATGGATTCTTTCACTGGGGCCCTGAGGTTTCTCGTTACCCCTCTGACTCCTATTATATATTTTTGTTCATTCTCTTGGTATCTTTATATGAAAAAACATAATTTATGCTTACCTGATAAATTCCTTTCTTCTGTAGTGTGATCAGTCCACGGGTCATCATTACTTCTGGGATATTACTCCTCCCCAACAGGAAGTGCAAGAGGATTCACCCAGCAGAGCTGCATATAGCTCCTCCTCTCTACGTCACTCCCAGTCATTCGACCAAGGACCAACGAGAAAGGAAAAGCCAAGGGTGAAGTGGTGACTGGAGTATAAATTAAAAAATATTTACCTGCCTTAAAAACAGGGCGGGCCGTGGACTGATCACACTACAGAAGAAAGGAATTTATCAGGTAAGCATAAATTATGTTTTCTTCTGTTAAGTGTGATCAGTCCACGGGTCATCATTACTTCTGGGATACCAATACCAAAGCAAAAGTACACGGATGACGGGAGGGATAGGCAGGCTCTTTATACAGAAGGAACCACTGCCTGAAGAACCTTTCTCCCAAAAATAGCCTCCGATGAAGCAAAAGTGTCAAATTTGGAAAATTTGGAAAAAGTATGAAGCGAAGACCAAGTTGCAGCCTTGCAAATCTGTTCAACAGAGGCCTCATTCTTGAAGGCCCAAGTGGAAGCCACAGCTCTAGTAGAATGAGCTGTAATTCTTTCAGGAGGCTGCTGTCCAGCAGTCTCATAAGCTAAACGAATTATGCTACGAAGCCAAAAAGAAAGAGAGGTAGCGGAAGCTTTTTGACCTCTCCTCTGCCCAGAGTAAATGACAAACAGAGAAGACGTTTGTCGAAATTCCTTAGTTGCCTGTAAGTAAAATTTTAGAGCACGGACTACATCCAGGTTGTGCAGTAGACGTTCCTTCTTTGAAGAAGGATTTGGGCATAAAGAAGGAACAACAATCTCTTGATTGATATTCCTGTTAGTAACTACCTTAGGTAAGAACCCAGGTTTAGTACGCAGGACTACCTTATCCGAATGAAAAATCAAATAAGGAGAATCACAATGTAAGGCTGATAATTCAGAGACTCTTCGAGCCGAGGAAATAGCCATTAAAAATAGAACTTTCCAAGATAACAACTTTATATCAATGGAATGAAGGGGTTCAAACGGAATGCCCTGTAAAACATTAAGAACAAGGTTTAAACTCCATGGTGGAGCAACAGTTTTAAACACAGGCTTAATCCTGGCCAAAGCCTGACAAAAAGCCTGGACGTCAGGAACTTCTGACAGACGTTTGTGTAACAGAATGGACAGAGCTGAGATCTGTCCCTTTAAAGAACTAGCAGATAAACCCTTTTCTAAACCTTCTTGTAGAAAAGACAATATCCTAGGAATCCTAACCTTACTCCAAGAGTAACCTTTGGATTCGCACCAATATAGGTATTTACGCCATATCTTATGGTAAATCTTTCTGGTAACAGGTTTCCTAGCCTGTATTAAGGTATCAATAACTGACTCAGAAAACCCACGTCTTGATAAAATCAAGCGTTCAATTTCCAAGCAGTCAGCTTCAGAGAAGTTAGATTTTGATGTTTGAAGGGACCCTGTATCAAAAGGTCCTGATTCAGAGGTAGAGACCAAGGTGGACAGGATGACATGTCCACCAGGTCTGCATACCAAGTCCTGCGTGGCCACGCAGGTGCTATTAGAATCACTGATGCTCTCTCTTGTTTGATTCTGGCAATCAATCGAGGAAGCAACGGGAAGGGTGGAAACACGTAAGCCATCCTGAAGTCCCAAGGTGCTGTCAGAGCATCTATCAGGACTGCTCCTGGATCCCTGGATCTGGACCCGTAACGAGGAAGCTTGGCGTTCTGTCGAGACGCCATGAGATCTATCTCTGGTTTGCCCCAACGTCGAAGTATTTGGGCAAAGACCTCCGGATGAAGTTCCCACTCCCCCGGATGAAAAGTCTGACGACTTAAGAAATCCGCCTCCCAGTTCTCCACTCCCGGGATGTGGATTGCTGACAGGTGGCAAGAGTGAGACTCTGCCCAGCGAATTATCTTTGATACTTCCATCATAGCTAGGGAGCTTCTTGTCCCTCCCTGATGGTTGATGTAAGCTACAGTCGTGATGTTGTCCGACTGAAACCTGATGAACCCCTGAGTTGTCAACTGGGGCCAAGCCAGGAGGGCATTGAGAACTGCTCTCAATTCCAGAATGTTTATTGGCAGGAGACTCTCCTCCTGACTCCATTGTCCCTGAGCCTTTAGAGAATTCCAGACGGCACCCCAACCTAGAAGGCTGGCGTCTGTTGTTACAATTGTCCAGTCTGGTCTGCTGAATGGCATCCCCCTGGACAGATGTGGCCGAGAAAGCCACCATAGAAGAGAATTTCTGGTCTCTTGATCTAGATTCAGAGAAGGGGATAAGTCTGAGTAATCCCCATTCCACTGACTTAGCATGCACAGTTGCAGTGGTCTGAGGTGTAAGAGTGCAAAGGGTACTATGTCCATTGCCGCTACCATTAAGCCGATTACCTCCATGCATTGAGCCACTGACGGGTGTTGAATGGAATGAAGGGTGCGGCAAGCACTTTGAAGTCTTGTTAGCCTGTCCTCTGTCAGGTAAATCTTCATTTCTACAGAATCTATAAGAGTCCCCAGGAAGGGAACTCTTGTGAGTGGAACGAGTGAACTTTTCTTTTCGTTCACCTTCCATCCATGTGACCTTAGAAATGCCAGCACTAACTCTGTATGAGACTTGGCAGTTTGAAAGCTTGAAGCTTGTATCAGAATGTCGTCTAGGTATGGAGCTACCGAGATTCCCCGCGGTCTTAGTACCGCCAGAAGAGCACCCAGAACCTTTGTGAAGATTCTTGGAGCTGAAGCCAATCCGAATGGAAGAGCCACAAACTGGTAATGCCTGTCTAGGAAGGCAAACCTTAGGTACCGATAATGATCTTTGTGAATCGGTATGTGAAGGTAAGCATCTTTTAAATCTACAGTGGTCATGTACTGACCTTCTTGGATCATAGGTAAAATTGTCCGAATAGTCTCCATCTTGAACGATGGAACTCTTAGGAATTTGTTTAGGATCTTTAAGTCCAGGATTGGTCTGAAAGTTCCCTCTTTTTTGGGAACCACAAACAGATTTGAGTAAAACCCCTGTCCCTGTTCTGATCGTGGAACTGGATGGATTACTCCCATTAACAAGAGCTCTTGTACGCAGCGTAGAAACGCCTCTTTCTTTGTCTGGATTGTTGACAATCTTGACAGATGAAATCTCTCTCTTGGAGGAGAGTATTTGAAGTCCAGAAGGTATCCCTGAGATATTATCTCTAGCGCCCAGGGATCCTGAACATCTCTTGCCCAAGCCTGGGCGAAGAGAGAAAGTCTGCCCCCCACTAGATCCGATCCCGGATCGGGGGCCCTCAATTCATGCTGTTTTAGGGGCAGCAGCAGGTTTCCTAGTCTGCTTGCCCTTGTTCCAGGACTGGTTAGGTTTCCAGCCTTGTCTGTAGCGAGCAACAGCTCCTTCCTGTTTTGGTGCAGAGGAAGTTGATGCTGCTCCTGCTTTGAAATTACGAAAGGAACGAAAATTAGACTGTCTAGTCTTGGCTTTGGCTTTGTCCTGAGGCAGGGCATGGCCTTTACCTCCTGTAATGTCAGCGATAATCTCTTTCAACCCGGGCCCGAATAAGGTCTGCCCTTTGAAAGGTATATTAAGCAATTTAGACTTAGAAGTAACATCAGCTGACCAGGATTTTAGCCACAGCGCCCTGCGTGCCTGAATGGCGAATCCTGAATTCTTCGCCGTAAGTTTAGTAAGATGTACTACGGCCTCCGAAATGAATGAATTAGCTAGTTTAAGGACTCTAAGCCTGTCCGTAATGTCGTCCAGAGTAGCTGAACCAATGTTCTCTTCCAGAGACTCAATCCAGAATGCCGCTGCAGCCGTGATCGGCGCAATGCATGCAAGGGGTTGCAATATAAAACCTTGTTGAACAAACATTTTCTTAAGGTAACCCTCTAACTTTTTATCCATTGGATCTGAAAAAGCACAGCTATCCTCCACCGGGATAGTGGTACGCTTAGCTAAGGTAGAAACTGCTCCCTCCACCTTAGGGACCGTTTGCCATAAGTCCCTTGTGGTGGCGTCTATTGGAAACATTTTTCTAAATATCGGAGGGGGTGAGAACGGCACACCGGGTCTATCCCACTCCTTAGTAACAATTTCAGTAAGTCTCTTAGGTATAGGAAAAACCTCAGTACTCGTCGGTACCGCAAAATATTTATCCAACCTACACATTTTCTCTGGTATTGCAACTGTGTTACAATCATTCAGAGCCGCTAACACCTCCCCTAGTAATACACGGAAGTTTTCCAGTTTAAATTTAAAATTTGAAATATCTGAATCCAGTCTGTTTGGATCAGAACCGTCACCCACAGAATGAAGTTCTCCGTCCTCATGTTCTGCCACCTGTGACGCAGTGTCTGACATGGCCCTAATATTATCAGCGCACTCTGTTCTCACCCCAGAGTGATCACGCTTACCTCTTAGTTCTGGTAATTTAGCCAAAACCTCAGTCATAACAGTAGCCATATCCTGTAATGTGATTTGTAATGGCCGCCCAGATGTACTCGGCGCTACAATATCACGCACCTCCCTCTGAGCGGGAGATGTAGGTACTGACACGTGAGGCGAGTTAGTCGGCATAACTCTCCCCTCGTTGTTTGGTGAAATTTGTTCAATTTGTACAGATTGATTTTTATTTAAAGTAGCATCAATACAGTTAGTACATACATTTCTATTGGGCTCCACTTTGGCATTGCAACAAATGACACAGGTATCATCCTCTGAATCAGACATGTTTAACACACTAGCAAATAAACTTGCAACTTGGAAATACAATTCAATTAGAATAATATTAAAACGTACTGTGCCTTTAAGAAGCACAGAAGATCTATGACAGTTGAAAATTAATAAATTGAAACAGTTATAGCCTCAATCCTTGTAAACAACACAACTTTAGCAAAGGTTTAATCCCATTAGCAAAGATAACAAATTCTGAAAGCAGGAAACAAATTACAGAATAAACGTTTTTTATCTCAGTCAAACTATAATTCTCACAGCTCTGCTGAGAGAAATTACCTCCCTCAAAATAAGTTTTGAAGACCCCTGAGCTCTGTAGAGATGAACCGGATCATGCAGGGAATACAATGAGTTGCTGACTGAAATATTTGATGCATAGTAAAAGCGCCAAAAAACGGCCCCTCCCCCTCACACACAGCAGTGAGGGAGAACAGAAACTGTCAGAAAACAGATTAAGCAACTGCCAAGTGGAAAAATAGTGCCCAAACATTTATTCACTCAGTACCTCAGCAAATGAAAACGATTTTACATTCCAGCAAAAACGTTAAACATAATCTCTAGTTATTAAACAGCTTTATGTATTTCTTACAGTGTAATTCTAGTGAAGTACCATTCCCCAGAATACTGAAGTGAAAAGTATACATACATGACATTATATCGGTATGGCAGGATTTTCTCATCAATTCCATTGTCAGAAAATAAAAACTGCTACATACCTCTATGCAGATTCATCTGCCAGCTGTCCCCTGATCTGAAGTTTACCTCTCCTCAGATGGCCGAGAAACAGCAATATGATCTTAACTACTCCGGCTAAAATCATAACAAAAACTCTGGTAGATTCTTCTTCAAACTCTGCCAGAGAGATAATAACACACTCCGGTGCTATTTTAAAATAACAAACTTTTGATTGAAGATATAAAACTAAGTATAATCACCATAGTCCTGTCACACATCCTATCTAGTCGTTGGGTGCAAGAGAATGACTGGGAGTGACGTAGAGGGGAGGAGCTATATGCAGCTCTGCTGGGTGAATCCTCTTGCACTTCCTGTTGGGGAGGAGTAATATCCCAGAAGTAATGATGACCCGTGGACTGATCACACTTAACAGAAGAAAGTAGGAATAAAAGCTTTGGAGCCGGCCCCTTCTTGGAACCCTGGATAGCATTTGCTGATTGGTAGCTACATTTATCCATCCAATCAGCAAGCACAACTCAGGTGCTTAACCTTAAATGTGCCTGCTCCAAAGCTTTCATTTCTGCTTTTCAAATAAATATTCCAAGAGAACAAAGAAAAATTGATAATAGGAGTAAATTAGAAAGTTCCTTAAAATGGCATGCTCTATCTGAAACATTAAATAAAAAATTGGGTTTAGTATCCCTTTAATAAGATACACAAGGTAAAAACTGCATTTAAAACATTCTCTTATAGAATCTCACCAAACAAGAGAGCTTTAGAGAATCAAGCCCTAGCTCCCTCCATAGGGCATGTTTATGGGTATTCTATCAGTATACAACCTGTGCAGTGGTTGTTACTCTGTATAAGACCTGTTAATGGGTCTGGTTATTATCCAAAAGAAACTGTGTGAAAAGTTAAGCGCTAATTGGAGATTTAGTCTTTTAAATCACTGTGGTGGAATTCTGGCCAACTCTTCTTTGTATAATTGCCGTCATTCTGCAACATTGAAGATTTTTTTTTTTTTTTAGAATTAACAGTTTGTTTTTTTTAGGATCCTACCGCAGCATCTCAATGGGGTTCAAATGAGAATTTCGACTAGACCTATCCAAACCTTTGATCTTGTTTCTTCTGAGACATTCTAAGGTGGCCTCATTCTTATGGATCATCTTTGGATCATTGTTCTACTGTATAACCCAATCACCCTTTAAATTACAAATTGATGACTGGACATTCTAAACATTTATGATTACAAGTCTTCCAAACCCAAAGGCAGCAAAGCATCTCACACCATCACACTACCACCACCACGTTTGACTGTTGGTATCATGTACTTATTGTAAAATTCTGTGTTCGTTTTATGCCAGCCAAGCATAATAGGACCCATGTCTTCAAAATAGTTCCACTATTGACTTACCAGTCCATAGTAGATTATAACAAAGGGCTTAGGGGTTCTCAATGTGCTTTTTGTAAATGTGAAACATGCACTAATGTTAAACTTAGTATTTGTTTGCTTACAATTCTCCCATTGATTCTATTTTTTTTCTAGTCTCTTCCTTATCGCCAATAATGTCATCACATCACCATGCTGAGAGGGAAGCATTTAAATGTAGAGAACTTAAACCTAACATTTCTCTTTGTTTTGCAAGAATTGCTTTTCAATTAATATATTATCATAATGCAATGGGCATAGTTATAGTGTTTCAAAACAATATTAACATACACCTTTCTCTCTCCACTACCAGTAACTGCTGAATTCCCTTTGATGTGGCATTGGTGGGTAGAAATAGGTAATATTCTTTCTATTTGTTACGCTTACCCAGCTAAAGGAAGTACCTAGTATAATGTTCCCCCAGTAATCAACCATCTCCATGAGCACATACTCCTCCACTATAACCCAACTATGTACAACCCCCCCAGTGCAAAGGCCTTGCAAGCACCCAAGGCCCAAAATGCATAACTCCCCAAGTGCAAGGGATCCACCTGTCACTGCCTCCCCACCTAATGTTTATTTTCCAGTAATGTCTCTACTTGAGTGAAACCTGGATCCATAATGTTTAGCCTTTTGTTAACACGTTTAATTTCTGTTTGGCTAGGAATAGGATAATATGGTGATGAGGAAGTTTTTCTTTTGAGAATGTTTCTTTTCTTATGCAGTTCCATTTCTTTCCCCTTTTTTAACAACTAGATCTGTTTAGCTTATATGGATCCCCCCCATCTGTCCTATTTATGTGAATGGAAAGGGCTTTACCACGCCTCTTGCAGAGTGTTTCTGGCACTGTGAATACAAAACTCTCCTCTTCTCCCCCTGCTTGCCTAGTTCTTATGGTTGGGCCCTGGGATAAGGATCTGTGAGTGTGCCAAAGCCCACTTCTTGACCTTTTACCCCCAAAAAACTAATTCACTCTGTTTGACCTTATAAAGCAACTCGCACTATCACCTGCCTTTTTCCCTCTCATTCCACTCTATGGGGTCGATTTAACAAGGGCCAAATGGTCCTTGTTTACGCACGAGCCTTCAGGCTTGCCTTAAACAGCAGTTATGAAGCAGCGGTCTAAAGACCACTGCTCCATAACTTGTCCGCTGCCTCTGAGACTGCGGTCTTCAATCCGCCGATCCTATACGATCGGGCTGATTGACACCCCCTTCTAGTGGGCGATTGGTCACGAATATGCAGGGGGCGGCCTTGCACAATAAATGCCGACAGCGTATGCTGTTGGTATTCAGCGATGTCTGTCGGACATGATACGCTACATTGTATTATGTCAGACAGACATTGGTAAATCTACCCCTAAACCACAAACAGTGAGCTTTAAAGAGACAGTAAAACATATATTTGTAAGTTTTAAAATATACATAACTTGTGAATTTTCAATATCATAAATAAAACATTGTACATATAATATATTTCCCCTGGTAGCCCCCAAGCTTGCATGTTTATCTTTACTTCAGCAGCAGGTGGTACAGTTAATAAGGCTACCACCTGCCCCATAGATATCCTACTTGTGTGCACTCCCAGTCCAGCGTCTCAATCAAGAAGAAAGCAGCCCATACACACTGCTATCCTTCCTGCAAATAAAGGCAATTAGCTGCATCCTAGAGCTGGATTGTAACTATCACATAAATACATTTTCTCCTCTATTACAGGCGGTGGGTTGCTCCTCATGGTTGTATCAGGACAAATACTTGCACACTTCACTGTCAGAAACTCTTCACACAGAACCCACCTTGACTTCTAAAGAAGAATGAAAGATCACCAAATCTTCAACCATAGATTTCCAAAGACTCAGTGTTACCGAGCAGTGAATGAGCTTCTTCACAAGCTGAAAAATACTTTTGGTTGGCGATATCCATCTTCTTCAGTGGCAACATTTAGAATGTTTTATTTTTTTGTTTTTGGTATCAGTTCATGTGATCAGCTTTTAATCTGAACATGTATTTATTTATAAACAAATTTATGAAGAAAAATTATTTGCCAAAAAATCTATAAATGTGATCCACTCACCTTGCAGGCATAGGTCAGATGTAGAGAAGATAACTTTGTGATGTAAATGGGGAGGGACGAAACAAGTGCAAAAAAACCATACTCCAATGAGTTAGAATATTTTATTACTGCATTATCACTTGCTATGTGTTTAATCCCTGCAAAGTTCCATAAACATACCAGCGCTACGGAATTTTGCAGCTCTATATAAATTATTATATTAATAACAATACAGATTGAACAATACTGATTACATACTTTTAGTTTAGTTTTACATACTAAGTAATAAGAGCAAGTAACATGAATATTACCCTTTACTGCAAGCATGATCCCAGTCGTTTGTTAAATCACTGTAATCAGGCTTACCTTAAATATATCAGGCACTGTCAGCATTTTCTAGACCTTATCTCTCTAGAAAAAAATATACTGAACATACCTCAGAGCAGATAACTCTGCAGGCCATTCCCCCAGCTGAAGTTTTCCCATACTCTTCAGTTATGTGTGAGAACAGCAGTGGACCTTAGTTACAACCTGCTAAGATCATCAAAAACCTCAGGCAGAACTCTTCTTCTAATTTCTGCCTGAGGCAAAAACAGTACAACGCCGGTACCGTTTAAAAATAACAAACTTTTGATTGAAGATAATCTACACTATCACCACATATCTCTTGATACTTCCTTTCTTGTCGAGAGCTGCAAGAGAATGACTGGGAGTGGCAGTTAGGGGAGGAGCTATATAGACAGCTCTGCTGTGGGTGTCCTCTTGCAGCTTCCTGTTGGGAAGGAGAATATCCCACAAGTAATGGATGAATCCGTGGACTGGATACACCTTACAAGAGAAATTACATGCTCGTGCACACGATGGGCTCACAGCTGTTTTTATTATTGGCGATTGGTTGTGGTACGTTTAAGCTCTATAAAAGTGTTTTTGTTACATGCTCCATTAGATAAAGGTTCCGTAACAAATAGTTTCTCAATCGTGGTCCTTGAGTACCCCCAACAGGTTAAGTTTTCATTATAGCTGAACCAGTGCACAGGTGAAATAATCAGCTGATCAATAACACCATGGTTACTAACTTGCTCGCAACCATCAGCTGATTATTTCACCAGTGTACTGGTTCAGCTATAATGAAAACCTAGCCTGTTGGGGGTATTTGAGGAGATATGTAGTGCTATTATGAAATTCATTAAAGGCTAAATTTTAAACCAAAGTGTCTGTCCTATTGTTTTTCAAGGGGGGCTGGATGCGTAGAGTACCAAACAATCATGAAAGGCTAAATATTTATATATATATTACATACATATACATACACATCTAGATTAAAAGCAAAATGGAAGTGCTAGTTACAGCATTTGGCCAAGTGCTAAAAGGTCCATCTCTCCATCCCCGCATTGTATGGCAATAAGTTAGAAAGCCAGAGAGGAAGAGATTTTGACATGGGCCTTTTAGCAATTGGTTAAAAGCTGTAGCTAACTCATGCATTTTGCTTTTAATCTAGCTGTGTGCTAGTAAGAAAATAACCACTGTACATTAACAATTTATGCCATTATTTTATTTTAGTATATTGATTTTCTAAAAAGCATTCAAATTGAAACCCTGTTTTTACCTACCTCTGTTAACTTAGATGACAGTTAGCATTTTCCAATTTAATTATCCTATTATTATTTGCATTGATCTCTTGGTATTTGTAAAAGAGAAATAGCAGACATATATGGCTTTGCTGTTGCTTTTTGGTAATTAGAAGGCTGCTAATTGCAGCTGCGCACCACACTTATTCCCAGCAGTGAAGGGGTTAATTAGGTAGCTTGTAAGGTTAATTTTAGCTTTAGTGTCGAGATCTGCCTCCCGCCTGACACTTCCCACTCCCTGATCCCTCTCAAACAGCTCTCTTCCCTCCCCCACCCCCCAATGGTCACCCCCATCTTAAAGGGACAGTCTAGTCCAAAACAAACTTTCATTATTCAGATAGGGCATGTAATTATGCCCTATCACCAATTGAGCTTTGTTCCCTTGGTATTCTTAGTTGAAAGCTAAATCTAGGACGTTCATATGCTAATTTCTAAGCCCTTGAAGGCCGCCTGTTAGCTCAGGGCATTTTGACAGTTTTTCACCACTAGAGGGTGTTAGTTCAAGTGTTTCATATAGATACCACTGTGCTCACGCATGTGGAGTTCCTAGGAGCCAGCACTGATTTGCTAAAATGCAAGTCTGTCAAAAGAACTGAAATAAGGGGCAGTTTGCAGAGGCTTAGATACAAGATAATCACAGAGGTAAAAAGTGTATTAATATAACTGTGTTGGTTATGCAAAACTAGGGAATGAGTAATAAAGGGATTATCTATTTTTTAAAACAATAAATATTCTGGTGTAGACTGTCCCTTTAAGTACTAGCAAACAGTCTGCAGTTTTACACCTTTTTTATTTAGCATGTTCACTTCTGCATTGTCTCAAGTTGTCAATCAAGATCAGTAACGCCTCTGTGGGTGGTGGAAGGTCTGCTTTGAAAACAGAGCTTGTTGAGGGAATTCAGAAATCTACTATAAAATAAGTTAAAATAAGTTTTTATTATAAAATCATTACATCTGTGTGATCACTTACATATATTTAAACTATACAACATTTAAAATTAATACCAAAATCAGCTATTTACTGGTCCTTTAAAGGGATAGTAAAGTCAAATTTAAACTTTTGTAATTCATAGAAGAAAACATAGAAACTTTGATTTTAACAGCAGATAAGAACCATAGGCTCATCAAGTCTGCTCACATTTCCTGTAAAGTATAAGCTTAATTAGTGTGTATGATAGCCTTATGCCTACCCCACGCATTCTTAAAGTCCCCCACAGTGTTCGACAGAGCATTACATTTTAAACAGCTTTCCAATTTACTTAGAGAGACCAAAAGGAAAACTGACCTCTCTATGGAGTGTGGGAGAAAGTACACGTTTTGCACACAATCAAGAAGTGTTTAATGTCCTTTTTTAATTCTTCTTTTACTGTTTATTTTCATTCCTCATAATGTAAACAATGTACAATTTCAAAGTTTAATTATCAAATGTTATATTGTTGTATAATATAAAATTATTTTGAAATTGTATTATAATAGAGCTATACAAAACACACAACACTAAATATATAAAAGTAGATATTAGAAAATGTAACAATGAAACTCATAACTATAAAAAAAATGTAAGAAAACAAATAAATATACAAACAATGCTGACAAAGACATTATTCATGGATCATATAGGCTGCATTACCATCACATTCTACAGTGTGGAATCCAACATTTATGTCGTCCTGTGCAGGGTACTGTGAACGAACTGCTTTTACCAAGCAAGATGGAATAGGTCTTTGATCTGTCGGCCCAATACACTTATAGATCCACATAGTGAACTTCCGATAAGCAATCCTGCGAAGGTCCCTAAGGAGGGAAAAAAATATATAGCAAGTATAAAGTTTAGAAATTATATTGCATGTATTGCCAATGAAGAAAATGTCATGTATAAAAATAAATAAAATTGTAAACATTTTATACTTGTTACATTAAAGTGACATTTTTAAAAATGTATGCATCAGGAATTATTAACTGCATTGTAAAAAATCTGAATACAAAATTAATGTTTTAAAATAATGTCATTTTATTAGAAAAATATGCACTTTTTGCAAGCCCAGGGCACACCCAATAGAAAGGCTCTTGAATATTATTGATCTTCCTTTATTTACTGTGACCAATCAAGGACAGATATAAAAATCCCCTGTACCTATTAGCCAATCAATGAGCAGCACAAATGACTGTCAGATCTGCATTCCAAAGAATACACTACAGTCTCTCTGGGGGTGGAAATGTTCCAGTTGAAATTACAGTGAAAGCAAGGAAAATAAATAATGAAAATGCATTGCAAAGTATTTTTAATTAAGCATTTTATGGGGAATGAGATAAAGTTTAACCCCTTAAGGACCGGGCAGCTCAGAATAAGACTTCTCAAAAAAGACCAGAGCATTTTTACCATCACTGCATTTAAACAGAAATAGAGCCTTTTTTTTTTAATTTACCTATAGAGACTATATTTTTTTTTTAGTTGACAACCCAAAGTATTGATCTAGGCCCATTTTGGTATATTTCATGCCACCATTTTACCGCCAAATGCGATCAAATTAAAAAAACGTTAACTTTATCACAAACTTTGGGTTTCTCACTGAAATTATTTACATACCGCTTGTGCAATTATCGCACAAATTATTGTAAAAGCTTCTCTGGGATCCCCATTGTTCAGAAATAGACAAGCTTTTTGGTAATTGGAAGGCCGCTAATTGCAGCTGCGCGCCACACTTATTATTACCAGCAGTTTAAGGGGTTAATTAGGTAGCTTGTAAGGTTAATTTTAGCTTTAGTATAGAGGTTACGCTCCCCAACTGAGTCTTCTCACCCCTTGTTCTCTCTCAAACAGCTCTCTTCCCTCCCCCACTGTTCACTCACATCTTAGGTACTGGCAGACAGTCTGCCAGTATGCAGTTTTACATTTAAAAAAAAAAATATATTATTATTTTCCTTAGTGTAGGATTGCCCCCTTACCTTTCCACCTATCTGATCCCTCCCAAAAAGCTCTAACCCTCACGCTTCAAATTAATTCCCGCCATCTTAGGTACTGGCAGCTGTCTGCCAGTAACCAATTATCTATCAATTTTTTTAATTTCATTTAACCCCTTAACGACCAAAGACATGTCAGGTACGTCCTCCAAAAAACGCCTGTTAACGACCATGGACGTACCTGGCACGTCCTCGCTGCAATACCTTGATATTGCGATCGCTTCCAGCCGCTCTCAGGGTACTGCAGTGATGCCTCGATATTGAGGCATCGTGAAATACCTTCCAGGCAGTAACCGATGCAGAGAGGTCGTCTGCATCGGCCAGCGATGGTGCCGACTGTTGGTGGCATGGGAGGGTTAGGAGGGAGGTGGGTGGCCCATCGCTGGAGGGGTGGGAGGGACCGCTACGCTACAGAAAAAAAAAAAATAATAATAATAATAATAATACAGTTAGTGAGTGGGAAGGAGGAAGGGGGGGTGTAATGAGGGGGGCACCTACACTACAGAAAAAATGTTTTATTCATTTTAAAAATAAATAAGATTATAGGAAACTGGGTACTGGCAGAATCAGCGAGGCTAGGGGGATCCTATACTGCAGAAAATACATATTTTATTATTATTATTTTTAAAAAAGCCTTTTATTTTACTACTAGCAGACTTTCTGCCAGTACTTAAGATGGGGGTGACCATTGTGGGGGTGGGGAGGAAAGAGAGCTGTTTGAGAGGGATCAGGATGTGTCAGGTGGGAGGGTAATCTATACACTAAATCTATACACTAAAGCTAAAATTAACCCTACAATCTACCTAATTAACCCCTTCACTGCTGGGCATAATACAAGTGTTGTGCGTAGCTGCATTTAGTGGCCTTCTAATTACCAAAAAGCAATGTCAAAGCCATATATATGTCTGCTATTTTTGAACAAAGGGGATCCCAGAGAAGCATTTACAACCATTTGTGCGATGATTGCACAAGCTCTTTGTAAATAATTTCAGTGAGAAACCTAAAGTTTGTGAAAAAAGTAAACTATTTTTTTTATTTGATCGAATTTGGCGGTGAAATGGTGGCATGAAATATACCAAAATGGGCCTAGATCAAAACTTTGGGTTGTCTACTAAAAAAAACCCCAAATTTATGCTTACCTGATAAATTTCTTTCTTTTGCGATGTACCGAGTCCACGGATTCATCCTTACTTGTGGGATATTATCCTTCCTAACAGGAAGTGGCAAAGAGAGCACCACAGCAGAGCTGTCTATTTAACTCCAGCCCCCAGTCATTCGACCAAAGGCCAAGGAAGAAAAGGAGAAACTATAAGGTGCAGAGGTGACTGAAGTTTTTAATAAAAAATACCATCTGTCTTGAATAGACAGAGAGGGCCGTGGACTCGGTACATCGCAAAAGAAAGAAATGTATCAGGTAAGCATAAATTTTGTTTTCTTTTGCATGATGTACCGAGTTCATGGATTCATCCTTACTTGTGGGATACCAATACCAAAGCTTTGGGACAAGGATGAAGGGAGGGACAAGACAGGAACCTAAACGGAAGGCACCACTGCAAAAGTATCAAATTTGTAAAATTTTTAAAAGGTATGGAGCGAAGACCAAGTCGCAGCCTTACAAATCTGTTCAACAGAAGCATCATTTTTAAAAGCCCATGTGGAAGCTACCGCTCTAGTAGAATGAGCTGTAATCCTTTCAGGAGGCTGCAGTCCAGCAGTCTCATAAGCCAAACGGATGATGCTTTTCAGCCAAAAGGAAAGAGAGGTAGCCGTAGCCTTTTGACCCCTACGCTTTCCAGAATAGACAACAAAGAAGGTGTTTGACGAAAATCTTTGGTTGCCTGCAAATAAAACTTCAAAGCACGAACTACGTCCAAGTTGTGCAACAGACGTTCCTTCTTAGAAGAAGGATTAGGACACAGAGAAGGAACAACAATTTTCTGATTGATATTCCTGGTAGTAACAACCTTAGGTAGGAACCCAGGTTTGGTACGCAAAACCACCTTATCAGCATGGAAAACAAGATAAGGCGAGTCACATTGTAATGCAGATAGTTCAGAAACTCTTCAAGCTGAAGAGATAGCAACTAAGAACAAAACCTTCCAAGTTAAAATCTTAATATCTATGGAATGCATGGGTTCAAACGGAACCCCCTGAAGAACTTTAAGAACTAAATTTAGACTCCATGGCGGAGCAACAGGTTTAAACACAGGCTTAATTCTAGCTAAAGCCTGACAAAAAGCCTGAACGTCTGGAACATCTGCCAGACGCTTGTGCAACAGAATAGACAGAGCAGATATCTGTCCTTTTAGAGAACTAGCTGACAATCCTTTCTCCAATCCCTCTTGGAGAAAAGACAAAATCCTAGGAATCCTGATTCTACTCCAGGAGTAGCCTTTGGATTCGCACCAAAAAAGATATTTACGCCATATCTTATGATAGATTTTCCTGGTAACAGGGTTTCGAGCCTGAATCAAGGTATCTATGACCGACTCAGAGAAACCCCGCTTCGATAGAATCAAGCGTTCAATCTCCAAGCATTCAGTTGGAGATAAATTAGATTTGGATGCTTGAATGGACCTTGAATCAGAAGGTCCTGTCTCAGTGGCAGAGACCATGGTGGAAGAGATGACATGTCCACCAGGTCTGCATACCAAGTCCTGCGTGGCCACGCAGGCGCTATCAAAATCACTGATGCGCTCTCCTGTTTGATTCTGGCAATCAGACGTGGAAGGAGAGGGAAAGGTGGAAACACATAAGCCAGGATGAACGACGAGGGTACTGCTAGAGCATCTATCAGTACTGCCTGAGGATCCCTTGACCTGGATCCGTAACAAGAAAGTTTGGCGTTCTGACGAGGCGCCATCAGATAAAATTCTGGTGTGCCCCATAGCTGAACCAGTTGAGCAAACACCTCCAGATGGAGTTCCCACTCCCCCCGATGAAAAGTCTGACGACTTAGAAAATCTGCCTCCCAGTTCTCTACCCCTGGGATATAGATCGCTGACAGATGGCAAGAGTGAGCCTCTGCCCAACGGATTATTCTTGAAACTTCTATCATCGCTAAGGAACTCCTTGTTCCCCCCTGATGATTGATATAAGCCACAGTCGTGATGTTGTCCGACTGAAATCTGATGAATATGGCCGAAGCCAGCTGAGGCCATGCCTGAAGAGCATTGAATATCGCTCTTAATTCCAGAATATTTATCGGTAGGAGGGCCTCCTCCCGAGTCCACAAACCCTGTGCTTTCAGGGAATTCCAGACTGCACCCCAGCCCAAAAGGCTGGCGTCTGTCATCACTATAACCCAATCTGGCCTGCGGAAACACATTCCCTGGGACAGATGATCCTATGACAACCACCAAAGAAGAGAGTCTCTGGTCTCTTGATCCAGATTTATCTGAGGAGATAAATCCGCATAATCCCCATTCCGCTGATTGAGCATGCATAGTTGCAGTGGTCTGAGATGCAAGCGAGCAAACGGAACTATGTCCATTGCTGCTACCATTAGACCGATTACCTCCATACACTGAGCCACTGACGGCCGAGGAATGGAATGAAGAGCTTGGCAGGTGGACAACATCTTTGATTTCCTGACATCCATCAGAAATATTTTCATGTCCACCGAGTCTATCAGAGTCCCTAGAAATGAAACTCTTGTGAGGGGGGAAAGAGAACTCTTTTTTACCTTCACCTTCCACCCGTGAGATCTTAGAAAGGCCAACACTAAGTCCGTGTGAGACTTGGCTAGTTGGAAATTCGACGCTTGAATTAGAATGTCGTCTAGATAAGGCGCCACTGCTATGCCCCGCGGCCTTAGAACCGCCATAAGGGACCCTAGCACCTTTGTGAAGATTTGTGGCGCCGTGGCCAACCCGAAGGGAAGAGCCACAAACTGGTAATGCTTGTCAAGAAAGGCAAACCTGAGGAATTGGTGATGATCTTTGTGGATAGGAATGTGTAGATACGCATCCTTTAAGTCCACAGTGGTCATATATTGACCCTCCTGGATCATTGGTAAAATAGTCCGAATGGTCTCCATCTTGAAAGATGGGACTTTTAGAAATTGGTTTAGGATCTTGAGATCTAGAATTGGTCTGAAAGTTCCCTCTTTTTTGGGAACCACAAACAGATTTGAGTAGAACCCCTGCCCCTGTTCTGCTTTCGGGACTGGGCAGATCACTCCCATGGTAAAAAGGTCTTCTACACACTGTAAGAACGCCTCTCTTTTTGTTGGGTTTACAGACAATTGAGAAAGATGGAACCTCCCCCTTGGAGGAGAATCCTTGAAATCTAGAAGATATCCCTGGGTAACGATTTCTACTGCCCAGGAATCCTGAACGTCTCTTGCCCAGGCCTGAGCAAAGAGAGAGAGTCTGCCCCCTACTAGATACGTTCCCGGATCGGGGGCTACCCCTTCATGCTGTCTTAGTGGCAGCAGCAGGCTTTTTGGCATGTTTACCCTTGTCCCAAGCCTGATTAGGTCTCCAAGTTGGCTTGGATTGAGAAAAGTTCCCTTCTTGCTTTGCAGCAGAGGAAGAGGAAGTGGGACCACTCTTGAAGTTTCGAAAGGAACGAAAATTATTTTGTTTGGTCCTTGTCTTATTTGACTTATCCTGAGAGAGGGCATGACCCTTCCCCCCAGTGATGTCTGAAATGATCTCTTTCAGTGCAGGCCCGAATAGGGTCTTACCCTTGAAAGGGATGGTCAACAGCTTAGATTTAGATGACACATCAGCTGACCAGGACTTAAGCCATAACGCTCTACGCGCTAAAATGGCAAAACCTGAATTCTTTGCCACTAACTTAGCAAGATGAAAAGCGGCGTCTGTCATAAAAGAATTAGCTAGCTTAAGAGCCTTAATTCTATCCAGAATATCATCTAGTGGGGTCTCCATCTGAAGAGCCTCTTCTAGAGCCTCAAACCAAAAGGCAGCTGCAGTGGTTATAGGAACAATGCATGCTATAGGTTGAAGAAGAAAACCTTGATGAACAAAAAATTTCTTTAGGAGACCCTCTAATTTTTTATTCATAGGATCAATGAAAGCACAACTTTCTTCAATAGGTATAGTTGTACGCTTAGCCAGAGTAGAAATAGCTCCCTCCACCTTAGAGACCGTCTGCCATGAGTCCTTAATGGTGTCAGATATGGGAAACAATTTCTTAAAAACAGGAGGGGGAGCGAACGGAATACCTGGTCTATCCCACTCCTTAGTAACAATGTCCGAAATCCTCTTAGGGACCGGAAAAACATCAGTGTAAACGGGAACCTCTAAATATTTGTCCATTTTACACAATTTCTCTGGAACTACAATAGGGTCACAATCATCCAGAGTCGCTAAAACCTCCCTGAGCAATAAGCGGAGGTGCTCTAGCTTAAATTTAAAGGCCGTCATATCTGAGTCTGTCTGAGGGAACATCTTTCCTGAATCAGAAAACTCTCCCTCAGACAGCAAATCCCTCACCCCTACTTCTGAACATTGTGAGGGTACATCGGATACGGCTACTAAAGCGTCAGAAGGCTCAGCATTTGATCTTAACCCAGAGCTACTGCGCTTCCCTTGCAACCCTGGCAGCTTAGATAAAACCTCTGTGAGGGTAGTATTCATAACTGAAGCCATATCTTGCAAGGTGAAAGAATTAGACGCACTAGAAGTACTTGGCGTCACTTGTGCGGGCGTTACTGGTTGTGACACTTGGGGAGAACTAGATGGCAAAACCTGATTTCCTTCTGTCTGAGAATCATCTAATGCCAAACTTTTATAAGTCAAAATATACTGTTTGCAATTTATAGACATATCAGTACAAGTGGGACACATTCTAAGAGGGGGTTCCACAATGGCTTCTAAACAAATTGAACAATGAGTTTCCTCAATGTCAGACATGTTTAACAGGCTAGTAATGAGGCAAGCAAGCTTGGAAAACAACTTTATTTAATGAAAATAACACAATTTGCAAAAACGGTACTGTGCCTTTAAGAGAAAAAAACAGAATTTATGCTTACCTGACAAATTACTTTCTCCAACGGTGTGTCCGGTCCACGGCGTCATCCATTACTTGTGGGAAATGTTCTCCCCCACAGGGAAAGGCAAGGAGAGCACACAGCAAGAGCTGTCCATATAGCTCCCCCTCTGGCTCCGCCCCCCAGTCATTCGACCGACGGTTAGGAGAAAAAGGAGAAACTATAGGGTGCCGTGGTGACTGTAGTGTATAAAGAAAAAAAATTTCAACCTGATTAAAAAAACCAGGGCGGGCCGTGGATCGGACACACCGTTGGAGAAAGTAATTTATCAGGTAAGCATAAATTCTGTTTTCTCCAAAATTGGTGTGTCCGGTCCACGGCGTCATCCATTACTTGTGGGAACCAATACCAAAGCTTTAGGACACGGATGAAGGGAGGGAGCAAATCAGGTTACCTAAACAGAAGGCACCACGGCTTGCAAAACCTTTCTCCCAAAAACAGCCTCCGAAGAAGCAAAAATATCAAATTTGTAGAATTTGGCAAAAGTGTGCAGAGAAGACCAAGTCGCTGCCTTACATATCTGGTCAACAGAAGCCTCGTTCTTATAGGCCCATGTGGAAGCCACAGCCCTAGTAGAGTGAGCTGTGATACGGTCAGGAGGCTGCCGTCCGGCAGTCTCATAAGCCAAGCGGATAATGCTTTTCAGCCAGAAAGAGAGAGAGGTAGCAGTAGCTTTTTGACCTCTCCTCTTACCAGAGTAAACGACAAACAAGGATGAGGTTTGTCTAAAATCTTTTGTTGCTTCTAAATAGAACTTTAAAGCACGAACAACATCTAAATTGTGTAATAAACGTTCCTTCTTTGAAACTGGATTCGGACACAAAGAAGGAACAACTATTTCCTGGTTGATGTTCTCGTTGGAAACAACTTTTGGAAGAAAACCAGGCTTAGTACGCAAAACAACCTTATCTGAATGGAATACCAGATAGGGTGGATCACACTGCAAAGCAGATAATTCAGAAACTCTTCTAGCAGAAGAAATAGCAACCAAAAACAGAACTTTCCAAGATAGTAACTTAATATCTATGGAATGTAAAGGTTCAAACGGAACCCCTTGAAGAACTGAAAGAACTAAATTTAGACTCCAAGGAGGAGTCATGGGTCTGTAAACAGGCTTGATTCTAACCAAAGCCTGAACAAAAGCTTGTACATCTGGCAAAGCTGCCAGTCATTTGTGCAACAAGACGGATAATGCAGAAATCTGTCCTTTTAGAGAACTAGCTGACAATCCTTTATCCAAACCTTCTTGGAGAAAGGAGAGAATCTTTGGAATTTTAATCTTACTCCAGGAGAATCCTTTGGATTCACACCAACAGATATATTTTTTCCATATTTTATGGTAAATCCTTCTAGTCACAGGTTTTCTGGCTTGGACCAGAGTATCAATCACAGAATTTGAAAACCCACGCTTGGATAAAATGAAGCGTTCAATTTCCAAGCAGTCAGCTGCAGAGAAACTAGATTGGGATGTTCGAATGGACCTTGTACTAGAAGGTCCTGTCTCAAAGGTAGCTTCCATGGTGGAGCCGATGACATATTCACCAGGTCTGCATACCAAGTCCTGCGTGGCCACGCAGGAGCTATCAGAATCACTGAGGCCTTCTCCTGTTTGATCCTGGCTATGAGCCTGGGGAGGAGAGGAAACGGTGGAAACACATATGCTAGGTTGAACGACCAAGGCGCCACTAATGTATCCACTAGAGTCACCTTGGGATCCCTGAATCTGGACCCGTAGCAAGGAATCTTGAAGTTCCGACGAGACGCCATTAGATCCATGTCTGGAATGCCCCATAATTGGGTTAACTGAACAAAGACCTCCGGATGGAGTTCCCACTCCCCCGGATGGAAAGTCTGACGACTCAAATAGTCCGCCTCCCAGTTGTCTACTCCTGGGATGTGAATAGCAGATAGATGGCAGGAGTGATTCTCTGCCCATTGGATTATCTTGGTTACTTCCTTCATCGCTAGGGAACTCTTTGTTCCCCCCTGATGATTGATGTACGCAACAGTCGTTATGTTGTCCGACTGAAATCTTATGAACCTGGCTTCCGCTAGCTGAGGCCAAGCCAGGAGCGCATTGAATATAGCTCTTAGTTCCAAAATGTTTATCGGGAGAAGCGACTCTTCCCGCGACCATAGGCCCTGAGCTTTCAGAGGGTCCCAGACTGCGCCCCACCCCAAGAGGCTGGCGTCTGTCGTGACGATGACCCACTCCGGTCTGCGGAAACTCATTCCCTGAGACAGGTGATCCTGGGTCAACCACCAGAGAAGTGAGTCCCTGGTTACCTGGTCTACTTGAATTTGGGGAGACAAGTCTGTATAGTCCCCATTCCACTGATTGAGCATGCACAGCTGTAATGGTCTTAGATGAATTCGAGCAAAAGGAACCACATCCATTGCTGCGACCATTAGTCCTATTACTTCCATGCATTGAGCTATGGAGGGTTGAGGAATAGAGTGAAGAACTCGACAAGCTTTTAGAAGCTTTGTCTTTCTGATGTCTGAGAAAGATCTTCATTTCCACAGAATCTATTATTGTTCCCAGAAAAGGAACCCTTGTGGACGGTGACAGTGAACTTTTTTCTATGTTCACTTTCCACCCGTGAGATCTGAGAAAAGCCAACACAATGTCTGTATGAGCCCTCGCTTTGGAAAGAGACGACGCTTGGATTAGGATGTCGTCTAGATAAGGTGCTACAACGATGCCCCTCGGTCTTAGGACCGCTAGAAGGGACCCTAGCACCTTTGTGAAAATTCTGGGAGCGGTGGCTAAACCGAATGGAAGAGCCACAAACTGGTAATGTTTGTCCAGAAAGGCGAACCTCAGGAACTGATGATGAGATTTGTGGATTGGGATATGCAGATACGCATCCTTCAGATCCACGGTAGTCAAAAATTGACCCTGCTGGATTGTTGGTAAGATTGTCCGAATGGTTTCCATCTTGAAGGATGGAACTCTGAGGAACTTGTTTAATATCTTTAAATCCAGAATTGGCCTGAAAGTTCCCTCTTTTTTGGGAACCACAGACAGGTTTGAGTAAAACCCTAGACCTTGTTCCCCGGAGGGGACTGGGTTTATCACTCCCATCTTTGATAGGTCTCTTACACAATGTAAGAATGCCTGTTTCTTTATCTGGTCTGAAGTTAAGCGAGACAGGTGGAACCTTCCCTTTGGAGGAAGTCCCTTGAATTCTAACAGGTATCCCTTGGAAACTATCTCTAGTGCCCAGGGATCCAGAACATCTCTTGCCCAAGCCTGAGCAAAGAGAGATAGTCTGCCCCCTACCAGATCCGGTCCCGGATTGGGAGCTACCCCTTCATGCTGTCTTGGTAGCAGCAGCAGGTTTCTTGGTTTGTTTACCCTTGTTCCAGCCTTGCATGGGCTTCCAAGCGGGTTTGGCTGGGCCGCGTTACCTTCTTGTCTAGCGGCAGTGGAGTTATTAGCCGGTCCGTTCCTGAAATTGCGAAAGGAACAAAAATTAGACTTGTTCTTAGCCTTAAAAGGCCTATCCTGTGGGAGGGCATGGCCCTTACCCCCAGTGATGTCTGAAATAATTTCCTTCAATTCCGGCCCAAAAAGGGTCTTACCCTTGAAAGGAATATTCAGTAACTTAGTCTTGGACGACACGTCTGCCGACCAGGATTTTAGCCAAAGCGCCCTCCGCGCTACTATAGCAAAACCTGAGTTTTTCGCCGCCAATTTCGTTATTTGAAAGGCGGCATCCAATATAAAGGAATTAGCTAACTTTAATGCGTGAATTCTGTCCATGACTTCTTCATAGGAAGTCTCTTTCTGGAGCGACCTTTCTAGTTCTTCTAACCAAAAGGACGCCGCTGAAGTGACAGTAATAACACACGTAGCTGGTTGAAGGATGAACCCTTGCTGAACAAAAATCTTTTTAAGCAATCCTTCCAATTTTTTATCCATAGGATCTTTGAAAGCGCAGCTGTCCTCTATAGGAATAGTTGTGCGCTTCGCTAGTGTTGAAACAGCTCCCTCAACCTTCGGGACCGTTTGCCATGCGTCCCTTCTAGGGTCTACTATGGGAAACATTTTCTTAAATATAGGAGGTGGGGCAAAGGGTACACCTGGCTTCTCCCACTCCTTTTCCACTATGTTCGCTACCCTCTTAGATATTGGAAAAGCGTTGTCGTGCACTGGGACCTCTAAAAATTTGTCCAATTTGCACAACTTCTCTGGTACTACCATGGAATCACAGTCATCCAGAGTAGCTAATACCTCCTTAAGCAAAGCGCGGAGATGTTCTAGCTTAAACTTAAATGCCACTAGATCAGGTTCTACCTGTTGAGAAATTTTTCTTGAGTCTGAAATTTCACCCTGAGACAGCCCTTCCCTCACAGCCAATTCCGATTGATGTGAGGGTAAAATAGATAAGGCATCGTCAGCGTCTGATTGTTCATCCTTTTTATCTGTATTTAAAACTGAACAATCACGCTTTCTCTGAAAAACTGGCAGTTTGGATAAAAGATTTGCTATAGAATTATCCACTACTGCTGATAATTGTTGCATAGAAATAAGCACTGGCGCGCTAGGTGTCGCCTGCGCGGGCAAAGCTGGTGTAGACACAGAAGGAGAGGATGTAGAGCTATCCCCACTACCTTCATTAGATAAATCATCTTGGGCAACATTATGAAAAATAACAGAGCTGTCCTGATTTTGTTTGGACGCTATGGCGCAATTATCACAAACACTTGAAGGGGGAACCACATTTGTCTCTATACACACAGAACATAGGTTATCTGATGGAACAGACATGTTAAACAGATTTAGGCAGGCAAACAATGCAATAAAAACGATTTTAAACAAAAACGTTCCCAAGTGTATGTGAGCTTATAAAATATTTCAAATGGTATAATATTGTAATAAAAACCAATCGATTTAGCCCCTAACAGTGTCTACCAGCATAAAAAACAAAAAGGGGAAGCCTGTTATCTTTTTTGCTGAGGTGAAAGACAAATGGCTTACCGTTTCCCTTGAGGGGAAAAATGACTGTCATCTAGCATTAGCCTGTGTTGTTAGAAGGAGACTAGTCATACCTGAAGCAGATGAGTCTGCAAACTGTTACCCCCAACTGAAGTTCTCTTGTTTCAACAGTCCTGCGTGGTAACAGTAATGGATTTTAGTTACTTGTGCTAAAATCATAGCCCTCTTAAACAGAAATCTTCATCACTCTTCTGTTATAGAGTAAATAGTACAAGCCAGCACTATTTTAAAATAACAAACTCTTGATAGAAGAATAAAAAACTACAACTAACACCACAAACTCCTTGCCATCCCCGTGGTAGATGCTACTTGTTCAGAGCGGCAAGGAGAATGACTGGGGGGCGGAGCCAGAGGGGGAGCTATATGGACAGCTCTTGCTGTGTGCTCTCCTTGCCTTTCCCTGTGGGGGAGAACATTTCCCACAAGTAATGGATGACGCCGTGGACCGGACACACCAATGTTGGAGAAAAGGCATATACAAACTGCAAAACAGGTTAAAATTGCTTCAAATTTTCCGAAATTTTAACAGTGTACCCACTAAGCTTTAGAAGGATTGCACCACAAGTAAATAAGCAATAAACCCCCAAATGAAAAAAACGGATTGATAAATGTCTAAAACCGGTAAAAACCCCTGTTAGCACCTTGCCGCCCTACCTGCCCTTAGGGAAAGACAATATGAGGTTAAAGCTTCGATTAGGCCCTCAGAAGAGTAACAGGACCTCTGGAGAAGTTGCTTGCTGCTTGACTGTATAACTAAATGCGCAACTGAGGCGCGAAAATAGGCCCCGCCCACCGCACTCGATGTTGCTTGGGCCTACACAAAATCTTCAAACCTTGTTTGTTATAAAAACCCCAAATAAGCCAAATGAACCCAATGTCCCATCAGAATAAAAAATGTTACTCCCAGAACACACAAACGTTTGCTCCAATCTCTCATATACAAACTGAGTGCCCAAAAAAATTTAGCTCTTAATGCAAGCTAGTAAAGCCTCTTATACCACTAGGATTACCCTTCCCCTAATAGAGATACTGTCAGCCTTTCTTAGTTAACACAGTCTCTGCAGAAAATATGACTGAACATACCTCATTGCTGTATAGCAAGAAACCGTTCCTCACACTGAAGTTTTCCTGTACTCCTCAGCTTCTGTGGGAACAGCAGTGGACCTTAGTTACAAATGCTAAGATCATAATCCTCCAGGCAGAAATCTTCATCTATGTCCTGCCTGAGAGTAAATAGTACAACACCGGTTCCATTTAAAAATAACAAACTCTTGATTGTAGATAAAATAAAACTAACAGTTTAACACCTCTTTCACTTTACCCTTCCTGCTTAGAGCCAGCAAAGAGAATGACTGGAGGGTGGAGTTAAGGGGGGAGCTATATAGACAGCTCTGCTGTGGTGCTCTCTTTGCCACTTCCTGTTAGGAAGGATAATATCCCACAAGTAAGGATGAATCCGTGGACTCAGTACATCATGCAAAAGAAATAACAAAATGTATGCTTACCTGATAAATTTCTTTCCGGATATGGAGAGTCCACAACGTCATTCAATTACTAGTGGGAATATCACTCCTGGCCAGCAGGAGGCGGCAAAGAGCACCACAGCAAAGCTGTTAAGTGTCACTCCCCTAACCATAATCCCCAGTCATTCGACCGAAGGGAAATGGAAAAGAAGTAGCACAAAAAGGTGTAGAGGTGCCTGAGGTTAGACAAAAATAACTGTCTTAATAAAGGGTTGGGTTGTGAAGTCTCCAAATCCGGAAATAAATAAATTTATCAGGTAAGCATACATTTTGTTTTCTTTCCTAAGATATGGAGAGTCCACAACGTCATTCAATTACTAGTAGGATCCAATACCCAAGCTAGAGGACACAGAATGAACAGGGAGGGAGAACAAGACAGGCAGACCTAAACCGAAGGCACCACCGCTTGAAGAAACTTTATCCCAATAGAGACCTCAGCAAAAGTATCACATTTGGAAAAATTATGCAGAGAGGACCAAGTTGCAGCCTTGCAAATCTGTTCCACAGAAGCATAAATTTTTAAAAGCCCAAGAAGAGGAGACAGCCCTAGAGGAATGAGCTGTAATTCTCTCAGGAGGCTGCTGTCCAGCAGTCTCATAAGCAAAACTAATCATACTTCTCAACCATAGGGAAAGAGAAGCAGAAGTAGCCTTCTGACCCTTACGATTTCCTGAGAAACAAACAGGGCAGAAGACTGGCGAAAATCATTAGTCACCTGCAGCTAGAATTTTATAGCACACACAACATCCAAGTTGTGCAACAGACGTTCTTCATGAGAAGAAGGATTGGGACAGAGAGAAGGAACAACCATTTCCGGATTAATATTTCTATTCAAAACCACTTTAGGAAGAACCCCCAATTTAGTACGAAGAACCGCCTTATCTGCATGAAAGATAATGTGAGGCGAATCACACTGCAAAGCCGAGAGTTCCAAAACTCTCTGAGCAGAAGAGATAGCAATAAGAAACAAAACCTTCTATGGAGTGCATTGGCTCAAACAGAGCCTGTGCAAAACTTTAAGAACAAGATTAAGTCTCCAAGGAGGAGAAACAGGTTTAAACACAGGCCTGATTCTGACCAGGGCCTGGCAAAAAGATTCAACATCTGGCACATCCGCCAGACGCTTGTGTAACAAAATAGATATTGCAGAAATCGGACCTTTCAGAGAACTGACTGACAACCCTTTCTCTAGACCTTCCTGGAAAAAAAGACAAAATACTAGGAATCCTGACCCTACTCCAAGAGTAGCCCTTAGATTCACACCAATAAAGGTATTTACGCCATACCTTATGGTACATTTTTCGAGTAACAGGCTTGCGAGCCTGGATCATTGTCTCAATGACCGACTCAGAAAATCCACGCTTAGACAGAACTAAACGTTAAATCTCCAAGCAGTCAGCTTCAGAGAAATGAGATTTGGATGGAGGAATGGACCCTGAGTTAGAAGGTCCTTCCTCAGAGGCAACCTCCAAGGTGGCCGAGATTACATTTTCACTAGGTCTGTATACCATGCAGGAGCTATTAGAATTACTGATGCTCTCTCTTGTTTGATACAAGCAATAACTCGTGGTAGGTGCGCAAATGGAGGAAACGGGTATGCTAGACCGAAATCCCAATGAACCGCCAGAGCATCTATCAGAGCGGCCTGAGGATGTCTTGACCTTGAGCCGTACCTTGGAAGCTTGGCGTTCTGCAGAGACACCATCAGATCCCACTCCGGTACCCCCCATTTGAGGATTAACCTGGAGAACAACTCCGGATGGTTAGCCCACTCCACGGGATGAAATGTCTGTCTGCTCAGGAAATCCGCTTCCCAGTTGTCCACTCCAGGAATGTTGATGGCAGACAGACAACAATTGTGATCTTCCGCCCACTGAATAATCCCTGCCACCTCCTTCATGGCTAAGGAACTCAGAGTTCCTCCCTGGTGGTTGATGTAAGCCACCGAGGTGATGTTGTCCGACTGAAACCTGATAAACTGGGCTAAAGACACTCACTGCCAAGAGAGCCCCCAGATCTTTTGAGAAAATTCTGGGAGCTGTGGCAAGGCCAACCGGAAGAGCCACAAACTGAAAGTGTTTGTCTAGAAAGCGAATGTCAGGACCTTGTGATGATCCCTGTGGATGGGAACATGACGTTATGCATCCTTCAGGTCTATGGTCAACATGAACTGACCCTCTTGGACCAAAGAAAGAATGGAACAAATGGTTTTCATTTTGAAGGACGGTACCCTGAGAAATTTGTTGAGACAATTTAGGTCTTAAGTGGGTTGAAAGGTTCCCTCTTTTTTGGAAACCACAAACAGATTTGAATAGAATCCTAGACCCTGTTCCCTTACTGGAACTGGAACAATCACTCCCAGGGAGGAAAGGTCCTGAACGCAGTTCAAGAATGCCTCTCTTTTTACCTGATCTGCAGATAATCTTGAGAGGTGGAATCTGCCCCTTCATACTGACTTAGACTCAGCTGAGGGTCTCTTTGATTGCTTCCCCTTATTCCAAGATTGATTGGGCTTCCAAGAAGACTTGGACTGTTCCTGCTTGGGAGAGGAAGACTTTTGACCTTTGAAGTTACGAAAGGAACGAAAATTACTTTGACATCCTTTAGGTCTGTTCTTCTTGTCTTGTAGTAGAAAAGATCCTTTTCTACCTGTAATATCAGAAATTATTTCTGCCAGACCAGGTCCAAACAAGGTCTTACCCTTGTAAGGAAGCGCCAGAAGCTTGGACTTGGAGGTAACATCAGCTAAGATTTTAGCCACAAAGCCCTGCGGGCTAAGACAGTGAAGCCAGACATCTTGGCTCCCAGTCTAATAGCTTGCATGTTAGCATCAGAAATAAAGGAATTGGCTAGTTTGAGAGCCTTAATCCTATCTTGGATCTCCTCCAACTGAGTCTCTACTAAAATTGATTCAGACAAGGCGTTGCACCAATAAGATGCCACACTTGCTACTGTGGCAATACAAACTGCAGGTTGCCATTGAAGACCTTGATGAACATACATCTTTTTCAAATAAGCCTCCAGTTTTTTGTCCATGTGTTCCTTAAAGGAGCAGCTATCCTCTATAGGGATTGTAGTTCTCTTAGCCAGAGTAGAAATAGCCCCTTCTACTTTAGGCACCGTGCACCATGAATCTTTAATGGAGTCAGCAACAGGAAACATCTTTTTAAAGGCGGGAGACGTCTGTGAAATACTCTTCATCACACGGTCTGGAACAGGAAACACTTCCACAGAGGAAGGAACATCATAGTATTTATTGAGTTTACTAGACTTCTTAGGGTTGACAACAATAGAAGTATTAGAGTCGTCCAAAGTAGCCAATACCTCATTTAACACGAAGGTGCTCAAGCTTAAATATGAAGTTTACTTCTTCAGTATCAGATGAAGGAATAATACTGTCCGAATCTGAGATTTCACCCTTAGAGACTACCGACGTATCCTCATCATCAGACTTATGAGGGAGGGCAACCTGCGTAGCAGTAGGTGGAACAAAAACCTTACTATCTGAATGTGTAATTTTCCTCTTGTGTTTTCCCAGCATAGGAAAAGCAGATAATGCTGCAGACACCGCAGAAGATACCTGTGCAGCAAAATCTGCAGGCAAATAAACTCCTCCAGGAGGCTGAGAGGAACTGCAGGGCACTGTATGCGACGCCATAGAGGCTTGGGACGTTTGAGGAGAAAGCTGTGGCATTGCCTGCACAGCATCATTCTGAGAGACATTGGGCTCAGAGGGCAACAATTTATCTTTAAATTGAAGTGTTCTAGCTAAGCATGCAGCACAGAATTGCATAGGCAAAACGATTTGTGCCTCAAGGGATAACAAGCATTTGTCAAAATACACAGTCTTGGTCCATGTCCATAATACTAAATAAAAAATTCCCCAAATTGTAGAAATTTTTTAAATACACAGTCACTTTAAGAATTTTTAATACCACAGCCTCTTAACGTTATGCAAAAATTCTTCAAAATAATAAACCAATCAGGCCCCCTACACCTCAGACAGGCTGAGGTGCCTTACCTTAAAGGGCCACTAAACCCACAATCTTTGTTTCATGATTCAGATAGAGAATACAAATTTAAACAACATTACAATTTACTTCTATTATTTGTTTTGCTTCATTTTTTAGATATCCTTAGTTGAAGAAAAAGCAATGCACGGGTGAGCCAATCACACAAGGCTTCTATGTGCAGAAACCAATCAGCAGCTATTGAGCATATCTAGATATGCTTTTCAGCAAATAATATCAAGATAATAAAAGAAATTGGATAATAGAAGTAAATTAGAAAGATGTTTAAAATTGATTTCTCTTTCTAAATCATGAAAGAAAAAATGTGGGTTTCATGCCCCTTTAACACTTATACAAAATTTGGCTTTCAGAAGTTTCTAAAACGATCATATAGTAGATTGACACTGAAGAGACTGAAATTCAATGACGCTGCTTCGCTCCGTGAATATCCAACAGCAGAGAGAAGTCACATGACTGGCAGAGAGAGGAAACTACGCAGCAAGTAAAGGCGCACGTTTCCCTTTGCCTACAACACCGTCAGTCAGTCTGTCAGTTAGCCTGTTCTAGCAAAGCAAGCAAAGAAAACCAACTTGCGAATTTTAAGTTTATACATAAATCCCTGTATAAAACATAAGCCACACACATACTAAAAGTATTTCAACAAAATTAGCCCAAAGAGGAAAAACGTCCCAATAAAGGGAAGATTAACCCCTAGTCTCAACCTACATAATGTACCTGCCCACTGCCAAAGAAAATCCTGTATAAAGGATTTTAAAAATGTCCCCATCTACTACATATGCCATATTATTCTGAAGTGCAAGTCTCCAAGACCTAGAAGACAAAAGCACTTACCTGCAGTCTAGTTGTCCGGCAGAAAGACAGCTCACAAGGCGTGAAAGGACACATACTCCTTACAGAGACCTGTAGAAAAGGAAAGAACAGAGTAACAAACTCTGGCTTTCTGTACTATGGGCAGCAAGGACTACCACACAACTTCCTAACTGCTTAAAAGCTACCACTACTCTACTGAAGAGATTGACGTGGAATCAGCTAAACCCAAATCCTTGCTTGCAGGGAAAAGTACCCGAAAAAGGAATTCATTTCTTCAGACACCAAACTTCACCTCCTCCATTGACAGAGGCAAAGAGAATGACTTGGGATTATGGGTAGGGGAGTGTTTTTTGGTGGTTGTAGATGTGTAACAGATTTTGGGGGGGGGGGTCAAAGTTAAAAAAAAAGTTTAGTTTTTTTCATTTTTTCATCATATTTTATATATATTTTTTTTACAGTAAATTATATTATGTAATGAAAACAATGGTATCCTTAGAAAGTTCATTTAATGGCGAGAAAAACGGTATATAATATGTGTGGGTACAGTAAATGAGAGAGGAAAATTACAGCTAAACACAAACACCGCAGAAATGTAAAAACAGCCCTGGTCCTTAACGGTAAGAAAATTGAAAAATGGTCTGGTCACTAAGGGGTTAATAAAACTTTTCTGTAGTGTAGCTGCCCCCCTATAATGCTCCCAAATCGATTTTCCACCCTCTAATACCCCCTCCACTATAAAAGGCCCCCCTTCTCCCTCCTTTTCCTTCCTCCCACTCACTGCTGCTCCAAAAAAAAAAAAAAAAAAAAAAAAAGACATTCTGTAGCGTAGCAGTCAAGCCCCCCTTGCGTGATGCGCCGCCAACCCGCTTCCCTTCTAACCCTCCCACACTACAAACGATCAGCACTACTGCTGCCCAATGTAGAGAGGGGCGCAGAGTGTCCGTATCTGCATCGGTACCTCTGCAAGTCTATTTCTGCACTGGGGCGTGCAGAAATAGCGCAAACTTGTTACTTTTAGTGAGATTGCGGCAGAGAGAGGCCCAGGACAGCAGCGTCGTACAGGATACAATGCTGGTCCTTAAAGGGACACTGAACAAACAAAAAAATATTTCATGATTCAGGTATACAATTTTAAACTAAAATAATGCCTATGATTAAGCACCACTAGGGGGCGCAAAACGCGCCAGGCTGTTTGTCCCTCTTGTCTGTGTGTCTGCCATCCGTATGGATTTTTTGTATTTTATGGAAGCCCAATAAAGGACTGTTTTTTATTGCATCTCACACCAGCAGTGCCTGCACTTTGTTATTCAGTACTATTGACAGTAAGTTGATCGCCCGCATCTATGGCACTTTGCTTTTTGAGCTTCTTGATTGGATAGCCTTTACCATTGTGGTTCAGGTCTAATGCAGCCGCACGCCATGGATTTCGTTTGTTTCTATACAATTTTAAACAACATTCCAATTTACTTCTATTATCTAATTTGCTTCATTGTTTAGATATCCTTTGCTGAAGATATAGCAATGCACATGGGTGAGCCAATCACACGAGACATCTATGTGCAGCCACCAAAAAGCAGCTACTGAGCTACTCTAGATATACTTTCAGCAAAGGCAAGAGAACAAAGCAAAATTAGATAATAGAAGTAAAATAGAAAGTTGTTCAAAATTGTATGCTCTTTCTAAATCATGAAAAAATATGTGGGTTCAATGTCCCTTTAAAGGGACAGTCAACACCAGAATTTTCTTTCCCTTTATTACCTATTCCCCAGTTTTGCATAACCAACACTGTTATAGAAATACATTTTTTACCTCTGTGATTACCTTGTAGCTATGCAAACTGCCCCCTTATTTCAGTTCTTTTGACAGACTTGCATTTTCGCCAATCAGTGCTCACCCCAGGGTAACTTCACGTGCATGAGCTCAATGTTATCTATATGAAACATTAACTAATGCCCTCTAGTGGTCAAAATGCATTCAGATTAGAGGCAATCTTCAAGGTCTAAGAAATTAGCATATGAACCTCCTAGGTTTAGCTTTCAACTAAGAATACCAAGAGAACAAAGCAAAATTGGTGATAAAAGTAAATTGTAAAGTTGTTTAAAATTACATTCCCTATTTAAATCATTAAAATGTTTTTTTTTGGACTTGACTGTCCCTTTAAGGGCTTAAAGAGACATACACTAGATTATTATTTGCATAAATGTTTTGTAGGTGATCCATTTATGTAGCCTATAAAGTTTTTTATATATATATATATATATATATATATATATATATATATATATATATATATATATATATATATAAAAAGTATAGTTTTTCTTATTTTTAAATAACATTGCGCTGATTTTCAGACTCCTAACCAAGCCCAAAGTTTTAAAGTATACTGATGTATTCCTACTACAACTTGCTTCTGTTTGTGTAAACAGTCTTTTCATATGCAGAAAAAGGGGGAGGGGGGAGTGTTTTTTTTTTGCTTTACACCCACTTTCAGTGAGTTTTCCTGCTAACATTTTTAACAGAGCTAAACTGGGACCTTCTAAGTATGTTTTTAAACGTTTTATACTGGATTTTTAGATCAGTATCTGGGCATATTATTCTTTACAGTAGTGCCTATTACATGCAGCTATATAACATTTGATGTATACTGTCCCTTTAAGGACCATCGTCGTACAGGGTACAGCACTGGTCTTTAAGGGGTTAATTTCCTTTAGCCATAAATCATATTTTTTTGCATCATATTTTTAATTATATTCTTAACATTTTGTGAATTTACCTTGACAACAAATCTCATCTAAACATGTAAAAATGTGAAGGAAAAGCCAATAACCAGAAGTATGATGTGCACAAGTAACTCTGGTATTTTAGTTCAAATGTAAAATCAAACGCGGTTACTTCACATTTTTCAGGCTAAAAAAAACCCTAAATGTTTAAATGCTGCTCTTTCGTATGACTAATACAGTGTCCCTTTAAAATGCCATTAAACAGTGTGAGACTTAGGGACATTGTACACTAGAATTTCCCTTTGCATAAATGTTTTGTAGATGATCCATTTATATAGCCCACCTGGGAGTGTTTTGTAAAAATGTATAGGTTTGCTTATTTTTAAATAAGATTGTGCTGATTTTCAGACTCCTAACCAAGCCCCAAAGTTTTAGATGTATACAGACTCCTGCTTGCTACTTTTTGTATAATGGGTCTTTTCATAAGCAGGGGAGGGAAGGAGGGGGAAGGATCTGCTCTCAGCCCCTTTTTCATTTGGTGTCCCAGACTAACCTCATCAACAGTGATAAACTGGAAACTAAGTAAGTTTTAAAAATATTTTATTCTGGATTTTTAGATCAGTATCTATGCATATTCTTCTTTATAGTAGTATCTATTACATGAGTTATATGAAAACCGGTATATACCCCCCCTTTATTTTGCCCCCTTTCCCTGTAATTTAAAGAGCCATAACATTAAAAAAAATGACATGCTTTAATTCATTATATAAAAGTGAGTGTTTTTATAAGCTTTTATTAAATGTTTATTGCTTTTATGCTACTTTCCGGACTGTGTGATTAAGCTTTTGGCCAAGAGTACCAACACAACATAGCTCTTGTGTCAATTTACAAACGGAGGCTGATGATTTGTGGGGATGGAGTTTGCAATAACCTTCAATGCAGTTTTAGGTAGAGATTTTATAACGGCAATCAAGGGAACAGGCTGTTATCTGGAGAACTTGTTACTTCCCTGAAGGTGACCGGAGTATAAGCTTGCTGGATGGTGCCTAATGGTCCAGTCTGCCAGACCTGCACTCCTTAGTACTCCCTGTATTGCGAGTAATTTTTATTCTGAGTGTTATGAGCTGCTTATTCTATTTTCATTATTTTATATGTCTAACCAAACTTTTCCTTTTCTTTTACTGAACTCTTCTCTGAAACTGCAGATATATTACTTCTGTATTTTCCAGCAATTCACTTATAACCTAATAAGCTACGTATCTGCATTTTTCTAACAACTTGCTTCTAACCTAATAAGTTACACATACATATAACTTTGTTTTGGCTTTTTCTCATAGATTGTTTTCTAAATGTCTTAAAATCAAGGCCTCTTTGTCTAGTATTATTTTTCCAACCCAATTAGTATCTGGCCAAATTCCAAGAAAGCATCTCTTACTAATTCTAACATAGAGAACCAGTTTTTTTAGCAACCACTAATCACGTGAGATTTATTGGCCAATCATTATCAGCCAATTAGCTCTCTGCTTTGTAAGTTACTGTAATAGTATAAAAATGCATGTATATGAAAATGTGTTAGTCTTGCGTTGCTGTGTTTTGTGCTGGGACACTGTTGCAACAGTGTAATAAAGATTACCTCTCCTGAGGTGAGCCCTTGATTGATAAATATCTGGTCTGGACCTCTTTATTACTGCACCTGAGGCGAGCGAGCTCACAACATGAGTATATATATTTACATCATTTGAAAGTACTGCACCATTTGAGGCGCCCTCTTTCTGTTTTGCATATTTAGAAATGTTGCTGCTTGTAAGCTTTCTATTTTTACAAAGTAAAATACACAAACGTAAGGCTATATATTATATACACATTCATTATGCATACAAACATTACACAGACTGGATACTTACATTTCTTGCAATGCATTAACACTAGGTAACCTTAGCTTCTTAAATCCTGAAGCATAACGGTGTAGCTCTTTTAAATGTGCTCTGTTCATCAGGTATGTCTGGACAAAATGTGCATCACATACACACAAATTCTCATTAGGTAAATGAGGATCAATATTTCTAATCTCTCTGCAACACACAGATTCTTCTTCTGTAGGCATTGCTATGCAGTTGGAGCAAGAACACCAATCATTCTTGCCTATTCTGGATGTAGATTGACTATCTGTCTCCAGTGCAGATTTTTCTGGTTCTTTAGTATCTTCAGTTGTGATAGGATCCCACATATGGATGCTTTTTGGGTCGATGGGCAATGGACGGCTGTGACGCTCTTTATCTAACATAGCACTCTGCAGGTGCAAGAAAAGAGAAAAAGTAAACAAAATGATACAACTGGTAATGTTAAAAGGCGGTTATAGTGGAAAAAAATTACATGCTGAAATTCCTGAGCGGATACGACCCAATCAACTACATCTGCTGACTGGGTGACCAGCAATGCTTTAAGGCTGTGACACACTGCAAGCGGAGCGGTGCGCAGCGTGTAGATGCGGCTGTGCGCGCTCAGTGTGTCCTGCCTTTTCATCTCTGAGCACTCTGCTGCGTCAGGTCGCGTAGCTGAGCGCTCAGAGATGAAATATCTGAACTTCAGAAGCGATGCGACGCGGAGCGAAGCAGCTGCTTCGCCTCGCGCCGCATCGCTTGCAGTGTGTCACAGCCTTTATGGTTCTCAAGAGGCACTTTATTAATGCGTTTAAATCCCTTACAGGGGATAAAGAAAATAGCATTGCAGAGCCACTAGTGTTAACATGACATGCTCTAATGAATTAGACATTACAATTTTTCCACTATAATGTCCCTTTAATAAAAAAAAAAGGGAGTTATCATGAAGATTTAAAAAGACAGTTAAGCCGAAATAAAACTTTCACTTTTCACAAAGAACATGCAATTTTAAACAACTTTCCAATTTACTTAATTATTTTTGTATCATTTGTTGAAAAACATACCTAGTAGACATGTGCATTCAACTATTTCTGGCTGATTCGAATGCCAAAGATGGCAGCTGCAAGCCGCATCTGGAAATGAGACGGATTTAGTCTTGTGCAGTGCAACACACTAGCCGGTGATTGGTGGTGCACATATATGCCTCTTGTCCTTAGCTTACTTTATGTGTTCAGCTAGCTCACAGTAGTGCCCTGCTGCTCCTTTAACAAAGGATACAGAGAGAATTAAGCAAATTTAAAAAATGGAAGTAAATTGGAAAGTTTACCCATCACAAGTACTGGTTAGTGAAGTTCTGCATCATCACACTGTGCACCGCCATCTTGGAGTTTAACTATTCTTGTACTGAGTGAGAGGTGCACATTCATAGATTAGCGACATTGTTGTCTTCGTAACAAGATGTATTATGCATTTCAGTTTAGTATGCAAAATACAGAGCAGGGGCTGTACATTTTTGCAGTGGCTGCATTTCTCTATAGTATTTGAAGGTCGTTTTATATTTGCTAATTAAAGGGACAGTCTACACCAGAAATGTTATTGTTTTAAAAGATAGATAATCCCTTTATTACCCATTCCCTAGTTTTGCATAACACACACAGTTATATTAATACAAGATAATCACAGAGGTTAAAAGTGTATCTAAGCCTTTGCAAACTGCCCCCTTATTTCAGTTCTTTTGACAGACATGCATTTTAGCCAATCAGTGCTGGCTCATAGGAACTCCACGTGCGTGAGCACAGTGTTATCTATATGACACACATGAACTAACACAATCTAGTGGTGAAAAACCGTCAAAATGCCCTGAGAGAAGAGTCGGCCTTCAAGGGTTTAGAAATTAGATTTATGAACCACCTAGGTTTAGCTTTTAAAGGGACAGTCTACACCAGAATTTGTATTGTTTAAAAAGATAGATAATCCCTTTATTACCCATTCCCCAGTTTTATATAACCAACACAGCTATATTAATATACTTTTTACCTCTGTGATTACCTTGTGTCTAAGCCTCTGCAGACTGCCCCCTTATCTCAGTGCTTTTGACAGACATGCAGTTTATAGAAATCAGTTTGAGCCTAGCTAGGTTTAGCTTTTGAAAAATACCACCATGGGAAAAAAAATCAAATTTAATGATAAAAGTTGATTGAATAGTTGTTTAAAATGTCATGCCCTATCTGAATCATGAAAGCTTAATTTTGAGTAGACTGTCCCTTTAACTAAGAATGCCAAGAGAACAAAGCAAAATTGGTGATAAAAGTAAATTGGAAAATTGTTTAAAATTACATGCCCTATCTGAATCATGAAAGTTTATTTTGGACTAGACTGTCCCTTTAACTTTTAAACTTTGTAAACAAACCAACAAAAATGTGAATCTTTTGCTTTCTATTGTGCAAGCTAACCCAAAGTGCAAGGTACAGATATCAAAAAGTCAGTACTGATCTGTGAAAGTGCACTGCTTCTGCCACAGGATGCAATTATATGTAGGTACCAAGATGGCTTCGCCCAGTATAAAGATGCAGAGCTTTATTAAATCCCTTTGAATGGGTTAAAAAAAGAGAACATCTTTGATGAGAGCTGATTAGTTTGTGTGATTGGAAACGTTACTTTAAAGGTGGGAAACACTTCCAACAGTTTACATTTACACTCTTCAATAACAATTTAGCAATGTCTTGTCAGCTGATTGATGCTTATGTCAGCCAATAAAAACAGAATTTATGCTTACCTGATAAATTACTTTCTCTTGCGGTGTATCCAGTCCACGGATTCATCCTTTACTTGTGGGATATTCTCATTCCCTATAGGAAGTGGCAAAGAGAGCACACAGCAGAGCTGTCCATATAGCTCCCCTCTAGCTCCACCCCCCAGTCATTCGACCAAAGGTTAGGAAGAAAAAGGAGAAACCATAGGGTGCAGTGGTGACTGTAGTTTAAATAAAAAATGTTTTTACCTGACTTAAATGCCAGGGCGGGCCGTGGACTGGATACACCGCAAGAGAAAGTAATTTATCAGGTAAGCATAAATTCTGTTTTCTCTTGCAAGGTGTATCCAGTCCACGGATTCATCCTTTACTTGTGGGATACCAATACCAAAGCTTTAGGACACGGATGAAGGGAGGGAACAAGACAGGTACCTTAAACGGAAGGCACCACTGCTTGCAAAACCTTTCTCCCAAAAATAGCCTCCGAAGAAGCAAAAGTATCGAATTTGTAAAATTTGGCAAAAGTATGCAGTGAAGACCAAGTCGCTGCCTTACAAATCTGTTCAACAGAAGCCTCATTTTTCAAAGCCCATGTGGAAGCCACTGCTCTGGTAGAATGAGCAGTAATTCTTTCAGGAGGCTGCTGGCCAGCAGTCTCATAGGCCAAACGGATGATGCTTTTCAGCCAAAAGGAAAGAGAGGTAGCAGTCGCTTTCTGACCTCTCCTCTTACCAGAATAGATAACAAACAAGGAAGATGTTTGTCTGAAATCCTTAGTTGCTTGTAAATAGAACTTTAAAGCACAAACTACATCAAGATTGTGTAAAAGACGTTCCTTCTTCGAAGATGGATTAGGACACAGAGAAGGAACAACTATTTCCTGGTTAATATTCTTGTTAGAAACAACTTTAGGAAGAAAACCAGGCTTGGTACGCAAAACCACCTTATCTGCGTGGAACACCAGGTAAGATGAATCACACTGTAAGGCAGATAATTCTGAAACTCTTCGAGCAGAAGACATAGCTACCAAAAACAAAACTTTCCAAGATAACAACTTAATGTCTATGGAATGTAAAGGTTCAAACGGAACCCCTTGAAGAACTGAAAGAACTAGATTCAAACTCCATGGCGGAGCCACAGGTTTATAGACAGGCTTGATTCTGACTAAAGCCTGAGCAAACGCTTGAATGTCTGGTACGTCTGCCAGACGCTTGTGTAACAGGATAGACAAAGCAGATATTTGTCCTTTTAAGGATCTAGCTGACAATCCTTTCTCCAATCCTTCTTGGAGAAAGGACAATATCCTGGGAATCCTAATCTTACTCCATGAGTAACCCTTGGATTCACACCAACAAAGATATTTCCACCATATCTTATGGTAGATTTTCCTGGTGACAGGCTTTCTAGCCTGAATCAGAGTATCTATAACTGACTCAGAGAAACCACGCTTTGATAGAATTAAGCATTCAATCTCCAAGCAGTCAGATGTAGAGAAACTAAATTTGGATGCTTGAACAGACCTTGTATTAGGAGATCCTGTCTCATTGGCAGTGTCCATGGTGGGACAGATGACATGTCCACTAGGTTTGCATACCAAGTCCTGCGTGGTCACGCAGGTGCTATCAGAATCACTGAAGCCTTCTCCTGGCGGGAGGAGAGGAAACGGTGGAAAAACATAAGCCAGATTGAAGGACCAAGACGCTGCTAGAGCATCTATCAATACCGCCTTGGGGTCCCGGGACCTGGACCCGTAGAGAGGAAATTCGTAGAGAGGAAATTTGGCGTTCTGACGGGACGCCATCAGATCCAATTCTGGAGTGCCCCATAGCCGAGTCAGCTGAGCTGATGACTTAGAAAATCCGCCTCCCAGTTGTCTACTCCTAGGATGTGAATTGCTGAGAGATGGCAGGAGTGGTCCTCCACCCACCTGATTATTTTGGTTACTTCCGTCATCGCTAGGGAACTCTTTGTTCCCCCCTGATGATTGACGTAAGCTACAGTCGTGATGTTGTCCGACTGAAATCTGATGAATTTGGCCGCAGCTAGTTGAGGCCATGCCTGAAGAGCGTTGAATATCGCCCTCTGTTCTAGAATGTTTATCGGGAGAAGCGTTTCTTCCCGAGACCATAAGCCCTGAGCTTTCAGGGAGTCCCAAACCGCACCCCAGCCTAACAGACTGGCGTCTGTCGTTACAATGACCCACTCTGGCCTGCGGAAACATATTCCCTGAGACAGGTGGTCCTGAGACAACCACCAGAGAAGAGAATCTCTGGTCTCCTGGTCCAACTGAATTTGAGGAGACAAATCTGCATAATCCCCATTCCACTGTTTGAGCATGCATAGTTGCAGTGGTCTGAGGTGTATCCGAGCAAAAGGGACTATGTCCATTGCCGCTACCATTAATCCGATTGTCTCGATGCACTGAGCCACAGATGGCCGGGGAATGGAATGAAGAACCCGGCAAGTAGTTAAGAGTTTTAATTTTCTGACCTTCGTCAGAAATATTTTAATTTCTACCGAGTCTATTAGAGTCCCTAGGAAGGGAACCCTTGTGAGAGGGGAAAGAGAACTCTTTTTGATGTTCACCTTCCACCCGTGAGACCTCAGAAATGCCAACACAATCTCCGTGTGAGACTTGGCTCTTTGGAAAGACGGTGCCTGAATTAAAATGTCGTCTAGGTAAGGCGCCACTGCTATGCCCCGCGGTCTTAGTACCGCCAGAAGGGACCCTAGCACCTTTGTGAAAATTCTGGGAACAGTGGCTAAGCCGAAAGGAAGAGCCACAAACTGGTAATGCTTGTCCAGAAAGGCGAACCTGAGAAACTGGTGATGATCTTTGTGGATAGGAATGTGTAGGTATGCATCCTTTAGATCCACGGTAGTCATATATTGACCTTCCTGGATCATTGGTAAGATTGTCCGAATGGTCTCCATTTTGAATGATGGGACTCTGTTTAGAATTTTTAGATCCAGGATGGGTCTGAAAGTTCCCTCTTTTTTGGTAACCACAAACAGGTTTGAGTAAAAACCCAGCCCTTGTTCCACGATTGGAACTGGTTGGATCACTCCCATTGTATGTAGATCTTCTACACAGCGTAAAAACGCCTCTTTCTTTGTCTGATCTGTAGCCAGACGAGAAATATGGAACCTCCCCCTTGGAGGAGAACCCTTGAATTCTAGAAGATATCCCTGGGATACAATATCTAACGCCCAAGGATCGTGTACATCTCTTGACCAGGCCTGAGCGTAGAGAGAGAGTCTGCCCCCTACTAGATCTGGTCCCGGATCGGGGGCTACCCCTTCATGCTGTCTTGGTGGCAGCTGCAGGCTTTTTTGCCTGTTTCCCCTTATTCCAGCCCTGGTAAGGTTTCCAAGTTGCCTTGGGCTGTGAAGCGTTACCCTCTTGCTTTGCAGCTGTAGAGGATGAAGCGGGGCCGTTCCTGAAATTACGAAAGGAACGAAAATTAGCTTTGTTCTTTGTCTTAAAGGACTTGTCCTGAGGGAGAGAATGGCCTTTTGCCCCGGTGATTTCTGAAATAATCTCTTTCAATTCAGGCCCGAAGAGGGTCTTTCCTTTGAAAGGGATGTTCAAAAGCTTGGATTTAGACGACACATCGGCCGACTAGGACTTTAGCCATAGCGCCCTGCGCGCCAAAATGGCGAAACCTGAATTTTTTACTGCTAACTTAGCTATTTGGAAAGCGGCGTCAGTGATAAAAGAATTAGCTAGCTTTAGAGCCTTAATTCTATCCATAATTTCCTCATATGAGGTCTCCGTCTGGAGCGAGTCTTCCAGCGCCTCAAACCAGAAGGCGGCTGCAGTAGTTACAGGAATAATGCAGGCAATAGGCTGGAGAAGAAAACCTTGTTGAACAAAAATTTTCTTAAGTAAACCTTCTAACTTCTTATCCATAGGGTCTTTGAAAGCACAACTGTCTTCAATTGGTATGGTTGTGCGTTTAGCAAGTGAAGAAACAGCCCCCTCAACCTTAGGGACCGTCTGCCACGAGTCCCGCACAGGGTCAGATATGGGGAACATCTTCTTAAAAACAGGAGGGGGAACAAAGGGAACACCTGGTCTATCCCACTCCCTAGTAACGATATCCGCAATCCTCTTAGGGACTGGAAACGCATCAGTGTAAACAGGGACCTCTAGGTACATTTTACACAATTTCTCTGGGATCACCAAAGGGTCGCAGTCATCCAGAGTAGCTAATACCTCCCTAAGCAAAACGCGGAGGTGTTCTAGTTTAAATTTAAAAGCCAATGTATCTGAATCTGTCTGAGGAGGAACCCTTCCTGAATCAGAGACTTCTCCCTCAGACATCAAATGCCTCGCTCCCACTTCAGAGCGTTGTGAGGGTATATCGGATACAGCTACCAAAGCGTCAGAATGCTCATAATCTGTTCTTAAAACGGAGCTATCACGCTTTGCAGGTAACACGACAGTTTAGATAAGAAGGCTGTAAGAGAATTATCCATGACTGCCGCTAAGTCTTGTAATGTAAAAGGGTTAGACGCACTAGAGGTACTAGGCGTCGCTTGCGCGGGCGTAACTGGTTGTGACACTTGGGGAGAGGCAGACGGGCTACCCTTGTTACCTTCGGTCTGAGAATCATCTTGGGCCACATTCTTAAGTGCAACAATATGATCTTTAAAGTGTATAGACATATCAGTACAAGTGGGACACATTCTGAGAGGGGGTTCCACCATGGCTTCTAAACACATTGAACAAGGATTTTCCTTAGTGTCAGACATGTTTAACAGACTAGTAGTATACACAAACAGGCTTGGAAATCACTTTAATCAAATAAAAAACACAATTTGAAAAAACGTTACTGTGCCTTTAAGAGATAAAAAGAGCACACAATTTTACAAAACGGTGAAAAATGCAGCAATCCTTTTGAAATTTTCACAGTATGTACCTAAAGCCTTAATAAGATTGCACCACAAGTTGCAGAACGATTAACCCCTTAATGCCCAAACCGGAGCAGCTTAAAGCAAACACCCAGTTAAAATTACTACAGCACCTTGCCACAGCCTTGCTGTGGCCCTACCTGCCCTTAGGAATCAGATTTGGGGGAATATAGCTTCTTTAAAGGTCCTCAAACAGCAACAGGACCCTCCATGTGAAGCAGCATGAACTTCTCTGGAATTCTAAGTGCACATCTGAGGCGCGAAATTAGGCCCCTCCCACTCTACTCCAGAGCTGTGAGGCCTACTAAATCACTCCTAAGTGAATAAAAAACAGCCATGTGGGTAATAACCCCAGAAAGAACCCAAAAGGGCTTTCAAAGTGTCTTGCAAAACGATTTTTTCTAGCTAAACAATCGATTGCCCTTAATGAGTGTCAACCAGTATATTAGCCCTATTATGTAAGCATTCAATTCCTTACTAAGTCTGTGAACATAGCTTACCCTCCCCTCATGGGGATATTGTCAGTCTCTTCTAGCATTATCTCAGTCTTGTCTAGAAATAAATGACTGAACATACCTTATTGCAGATCACCCTGCAAACTGTTCCCCCCAACTGAAGTTTTCTGGTACTCCTCAGTCCTGTGTGGGAACAGCAGTGGATTTTAGTTACAACATGCTAAAATAATTTTCCTCTCATCAGAAATCTTCATCACTTTTCTGCTAGAGAGTAAATAGTACAAACCGGTACCATTTAAAATAAACTTTTGATTGAAGATAATAAAACTACAACTCTAACACCACATTCACTTTACCCTCCCGAGAGAGACCCTAGTGCTTAGAGCCGGCAAAGAAAATGACTGGGGGGTGGAGCTAGAGGGGGAGCTATATGGACAGCTCTGTTGTGTGCTCTCTTTGCCACTTCCTGTAGGGAATGAGAATATACCACAAGTAAAGGATGAATCCGTGGACTGGATACACCTTGCAAGAGAAAAGGTAAGCTTTACTTTTTTTCTTGGCCAATCCTGACCGCATTTAAAAAAAAATAAAAAATAAAAAATTGTGCTGCCAATGGCTTGCACTACTAATTTAACTTTATTTAATTGGACACGAAATTAAAAAAAAATAATTCTTTCATGATTATTCCATTAAAGGGATAGCAAGGTCAAAATTGAAATGTGCTTGTGTGCATTTCAATTCTAAATAAAACATATTGCAAAATACTTCCATTAGCAAATATGCTTCTAGTAAAAGCTATTACTGTTTTTCAGCTGCATACGCATATATGCTGTGAGGGCCTGTGCATCAGTATTCAAACTCAGAGAGCTTCTTGTGGTGTGAGTTGTGTCTGTGAAAACTTAATTTGTCTCTTATAAACCACTGCTGACTCTGAGAAGGTGTTACTGGTGCACAGCATACCTGCGTATGCCTCTGCAAACAGCAGTCATTTTTACCAGAAACATTTTTGCTAACAGAAGTATATTGGAAAAATGTATGTATTATTAAATGGACCCATTCACATTTCAATTTTGACCTTTCTATCCCTTTAAAAAAATACAAACGATTCATTAAAATAAAAAAAGTTTTTTCTTTACACATTATTATCTTATAACAGTGATGTATTAGTCTTTTGTTATTTTGACCTAAAAGTATTAGAGTGAATATGACATTGTTTAATATATTAGACAGGTTTGTTTTTTTAAGAGAAAAAAAAAAATGAAATGCCAAAGATTATAAAAGCATCAGCTCTTAACAATAGAAAATTCAGACTTACCAGTTTTTCTCTTTTATCTTGCTCCTCAGTGCTATGCTTCCGCTTAGGAGCCATTTGTTCTATAAATAGATATAAATTATAAACACAAATACATTTATAAATAACTGTAGGTATAAATGGACAGTAAAGTCAAATTATACTTTCATGATTCGGATAGAGCACATTTTTAAACACCTTTCCAATTTACTTCTATTTTCTAATTTGCTTGGTTCCTTGGCATCCTTTGTAAAGGTCTAGGCTCGGGAGCAGCAATGAACTACTGGTAGCTAGCTGAACACATTGAGTGAGCCAATAACAAGAGATATATCTGTGCAGCCGCCAATCAGCAACTAGCTCTCAGTAGTGAATTGCTGCTCCTAAGCCTACCTAGGTATGCTTTTCAACAAAGGATACCAAGTGTACAAAGCAAATTAGCTTTAACAAAATGGGAAAACGGGGTTTAAAATTGCATGCTCTAACTATAATGATAGAAGTTTAATTGTGCATTTACTGCCTCTCAGATTAGTGCAAAATATGGCGCCAACATGCTTTTTTCAGACCCACCTGAAGTTAGACACTTTTTCGTTATTCAAAATGTAATGGGAATTTCCATATTAAATAAAAACAAATAAAAAATATAAGCTTTGTGTCAGATAATGACTACTACCTAAGCATACCCCTGACTGAGCATAACAAAATAATAACAAAGTTAGGAATCTAACTTAGGGATTAGACCCCTCAGGAGCTCCTTGACTGCACTGCCCCTATCATAGATGATATTGAACATACATGCATCGTATAAACATCTGCCCTATTATTCAAGTAAACCTCAGGGAGAGCAGAATCCAATTACATCAAAGTAAGGACCCAAACTTGGGGATAGGACCCAGCAAGATCCCCTTGACTCTACTGCCTTTATCCACACCAATAGGTGATAACGCAAATATATAAATCATTTAAACATATGACCTATAAAAACTAGGCTTTGTGTCACTCAGTAACTGCTACCCAAGTATACCCCAGTCTGAGTAAAATCGATTGACACTAAATTTAAGACCCTAACTTGGAGATAGAAGCCATGTAGAGCACCCTGAATGCACAGCCCCTATCCATTATCATAGGTGATAATGCAACTACGTACATCATATAAACATCTGCCTTATAAAAACTAGCCATTGTGTCACTTAATGACTACTTCCCAAGTATACCCCAGACTGTGTCACTTAGAGAGACGATTATCCAAGTAAACCCCAGAGAGAGAGGAATCAAATGACACCAAAGTTAAGAGCGTAACTTGGGGATGGGACCCTGCAAGAGTCCACTAAATGCACTACCACTATTTCCTCTTATAGGTGATAATGGCAAACGCAGTGCATTCAGGGGGCTTGTTTTGAGGGGTCCTATCCACAAGTTAGGGTCTTAACTTTGGTGTCATTTGTTTCTGCTCAGTCTGGGGTACATTTGGGTAGTAGTAATTAAGTGATACAAAGCCTAGTTTTTATAGGGGAGGTGTTTATATGATGTATGTATTTGCATTATCACATATGAGAGTGGATAGGGGCAGTGCATCCAGGGGGCTCTTCAAGGGGTCCTATCCCCAAGTTAGGGTCCTAAGTTTGATGTAATTGAATTCTGCTCTCTTGGGGCTTTACTTTGGTAGTAGTCACTAAGCAACACAAAGCCTAGTTTTTATAGGGCAGATGTTTATATGATATCTTCATTTGCTTTATCGCCTATGAGAGTGGATAGGGGCAGTGCATTAAGGGGGCTTTTGAAGGGTTCTATCCCAAGTTAGGGTCTTAACTTTAGTGTCATTTGATTCTTCTCAGTCTGGGGTATATTTGAGTAGTAGTCACTAAGTGACACAAAGCCTAGTTTATATAGGGCAGATGTTTATATGATGTATGTATTTGCATTATCACCTATTAGAGTGGAAAGGGGCAGTGCATTCAGGGTGCTTTAGAGGGGTCCTATCCCCAAGTTAGGGTCTTAACTTTGGTGTCATTTGATTCTGCTCAATCTGGGGTATACGTGGGTAGTAGTCATTAAGTGACACAAAGCCGAGTTTTTATAGGGCAGCTCTTTATATGATGTATGTATCGCCTATAAGAGTGGATATGGTCAGTGCATTCAGGGGGCTCTTGAGGGTCCTATCCCCAATTTAAGGACTTAACTTTGGTGTAATTTGATTATGCTCAGTCTGGGGTATATTTGGGTAGTGACACAAAGACTAGTTTTTATAGGTCAGATGTTTATACAATGTATGTGTTTGCCATTATCACATAAGAGAGTGGATAGGGGCAGTGCATTTAGGGAGTACTTGCGGGGTCCTATCCCCAAGTTAGGGTCCTAAGTTTGATGTAATTGGATTCTACTCTCTCTGGGGTTTACTTGGATAGTAGTCGCTAAGTGACACAAAGCTTTATTTTTATAGGGCAGATGTTTTATACAATGTATGTAGTTGCATTATCACCTATGAGAGTGGATAGGGGCAGTGCATTCAGGGGGCTTGTTTTGAGGGGTCCTGTCCCCAAGTTAGGGTCTTAACTTTGGTGTCATTTGATTCTGCTCAGTCTGGGGTACATTTGGGTAGTAGTTACTAAGTGACACAAAGCCTAGTTTTTATATGGTAGGTGTTTATACGATGTATGTATTTGCATTATCACCTATGAAAGTAGATAGGGGCAGTGCATTCAGGGGGCTCGAGTGGTCCTATCCCAAACTTACAGTCCTAACTTTGGTGCTGTTTGATTCTGCTCAGTCTGGGGTATACTTGGGTAGTGGTCACTAAGTGACACAAAGCCTAGTTTTTTCGGTTAGATGTTTAAAAGATGCATGTTTTTTCATTATCACCTACGAGAGTGAATAGGGGCAGTACATTCAGGGGGCTCTTGCGGGGTCCTATCTTCAAGTTAGGGTCCTAAGTTTGATGTCATTGGATTCTGCTCTTCTGGGGTTTACTTGTAGTTAATATCCAGCACAAATGCCCCAAGGTATGTACACGCTGTGTAGGGGCAACTGCTAATCTCAACAGATAATACCAAAGTACAGAGACCACTTATGTCCAAAACGTCTTTTATTCCATATCAAGAAAGGGAGTAAAAAGAACGTTTTGGGTCAAAAACCCTTATTCATGTTCATACATTGTATGTACACAAAAGCCAACTGTAAGCAGGTGAGACCACACCTATTCAATTAACACCTTAATCACACCTTTATGTTTTCTGTTATATATACTGTCGTCTAGTGTTTAACTATTTTTTAAAAATCAAAACCATTTTTCTACAATTTAAAACACATCAGAACAGATGTGGAAAGCAGCAGTTCTAACATATAGATTTACTATGCAAATATGTCACATAGCTTTGTCAAATCCCTCTAGATCTCAATATTTATATGAATACGCTCAAATCCAGTTCCCTATTTATACCTTTGGGGATTAGGGACTCTCGTTTATTGTTCCAAAAAGCTTCACGACTTTTAAGAAGTAATTCTGTTACCTCCTCTTCTAGGAATGAGTACATAGTCAATAACCTGAAATCTCAATTGTGAGATAGTGTGGCCTTTTTTTCAAAAAATGGTATGCTACTGGGGCATTAAGGTAATTGGTCCTAATATTCGACTTATGTTGTAGGATTCTGTCCCTGACCCGTTGGGTCGTCTCGCCAATGTAAATTATGCCACACGGACACTTGATCAAATAAATTACAAAGGAGGCAATGCAATTATAGTACCCTTTAATCCTAAACTTCTGTCCTGTGAGGGGGTAGGTAAACCTATCCCCTTTAGTCATATTGTTACAATTTGAACAATTAAGACAGGGAAAACAGCCATTATTCTCAGAGGTTATAAAACCTTGTCTGCATTTCTTTTTACTACCCACATCAGCTATAATTATCTTATCTCTTAAAGGGACAGTCTACACCAGAATTTTTATTGTTTTAAAAGATAGATAATCCCTTTATTACCCATTCCCCAGTTTTGCATAACCAACACAGTTATAATAATATACTTTTAACCTCTGTGATTATCTTGTATCTAAGCCTCTGCAAACTGCCCCTTTATTTCAGTTCTTTTGACAGACTTGCAGTCTAGCCAATCAGTGCCTGCTCCCAGATATCTTCACGTGCACGAACACAGTGTTATCTATATGAAATACGTGAACTAACACCCTCTAGTGGTGAAAAACTGTTAAAATGCATTCTGAAAAGAGGTGGCCTACAAGGTCTAAGAAATTAGCATATGAACCTCCAAGGTGAAGCTTTCAACTTAGAATACCAAGAGAACAAAGCAAAATTGGTGATAAAAGTAAATTGGAAAATTGTTTAAAATTACATGCTCTATCTGAATCATGAAAGTTTATTTTGGCCTAGACTGTCCCTTTAAGCTGGAAAATCTAGTATACGCAGGCATAGGTGGCTGTTTAAAGGCTTTCACTTCTGGATTACAATCACTCAGAATGTGCCAATGTTTCTTTATTATTTTTTATATTCTTGGGCTACAGGCAGTGTACTCTGAAACAAATACCATCCTGTCAGGGTCCGTTTTACGTAAGCATAGGTAGGGGTGACGTTGGACCCCATAGCTGTTCCTTGTTTTTGCACATATTCCTGAATGGTGTCGTTGACAATGAAACTAAGGATTTTTTTAATTAAAGATGAGTTTATAACCCCAGTTTTTTATACACCTCTAAATGTGCATAAAAGTTTGGAGACCCCTCCTGGGCGTCCAATTGTGGCAGGCACTGCCTCTATTTTTACAAACATCTCCATATACCTAGATACACTTTTAAGACCATTTGTGTCTCAAACTATGTATTTTATTAAAGACACTAATGACTTTTTGGAGAAAATCAATAGTTTATCTGGGTCTATTGATAAATGTATCTTGTACAGCCTATATATTGTAAGCCTCTGCACATCAATAGCCCATACTAGCGGCCTAGATGCTATACATTTTGTTATTTCTAAAAGTAATAGATTCTCATAAGAACAACATTTTATAATTGAACTTCTTGAAATTATATTATACTGTAATTACTTTTAGTTTGAGGATACATATTACATGCAAAAACAAGTAACAGCTATGGGGTCCGTCGTCTCCAATACCTATGCTATCATTTTTATGAATACCTTTGAAGAAAGATTTGTATATGAAAATAAACTTTTTCTTATATGTGGCGCCACTTGGTGGCATAACAGACGATAACTTCGGCATTTGGTGGGTGACGTTGGCACCCTCCAGCACTTTGTGCTGGAATTTAATTCTGCAACAAAAAGCATAAAATTCACATTGTCCTGGAGTGAAGAGTCTATAAACTTTTTAGACACTAAGGTATATAAAGATGGGGGTCTGCTAAAAACAGATTTGTACAGAAAGGACACAGACAGAAATAGCCTTCTGTACAATTCCAGCGCACATGCCCCTGCTTTAATTAGTTTGCTGCCTTTTAGCCAAATGCTCAGGGTGAGAAAGATTGTGAGGGATGATTCCTTGGAAGAGGAGGTTATTAAGGAGGTATTAAAATTACCGAATGGAAGGGTCAATAAGGAGAATAGCCAAAGTAAAAAAGGACCCTGACAGGATGGTATTTGTTTCAGAGTACAATGCCTGTAGCCCAAGAATACAAAAAATAATAAAGAAACACTGGCACATTCTGCGTGATTGTAATCCAGAAGTGAAAGTCTTTAAACAGCCACCTATGCCTGTGTATACTAGACTTTCCAGCTTAAAGGACCAGTCAACATAGTAGTTTTGCATAATCAACAAATGCAAGATAACAAGACAATGCAATAGCACTTAGTCTGAACTTCAAATGAGAAGTAGATTTTTTTTTCTGACAATTTTAAAAGTTATGGCTTTTTCCACTCCCCCTGTACCATGTGACAGCCATCAGCCAATCACAAATGCATACAGGTACCATGTGACAGACATCAGCCATTCACAAATGCATACACTCTTATTCTTGCACATGCTCAGTAGGAGCTGGTGAGGTGACTCGAAAAGTTTAAATATAAAAAGAATGTGCACATTTTGTTAATGGAAGTAAATTGGAAAGTTGTTTAAAATGGCATGCTCTATCTGAATAATGAAAGTTTAATTTTGATTGAGTGTCCCTTTAAGAGATAAGATAATTTGAGCTGATGTGGGTAGTAAAAAGAAATGCAGGCAAGGTTTTATAACCTCTGAGAATAATGGCTGTTTTCCCTGTCTTAATTGTTCAAATTGTAACAATATGACTAAAGGGGATAGGTTTACCCACTTCCTCACAGGACAGAAGTTTAGGATTAAAGGGTACGACCCAACGGGTCAGGGACAGAATCCTACAACATAAGTCGAATATTAGGACCAATTACCTTAATGCCCCAGTAGCATACCATTTTTTGAAAAAAGGCCACACTATCTCACAATTGAGATTTCAGGTTATTGACTATGTACTCATTCCTAGAAGAGGAGGTAACAGGGAATTACTTCTTAAAAGGCGTGAAGCTTTTTGGATCAATAAACTGGAGTCACTAATCCCCAAAGTTATGAATAGGGAACTGGATTTGAGCGTATTCATATAAATATTGAGATCTAGAGGGATTTGACAAAGCTATTTGACATATTTGCATTTGTCTTTGAGTAAATCTATATGTTAGAACTGCTGCTTTCCACTTCTGTTTTGATGTGTTTTAAATTGTAGAAAAATTGTTTTTTTTCCCAAAATAGTTTATACAGGTGCTAGACACTAGAGGACAGTATATATATATATATATAACAGAAAAACATAAAGGTGTAATTAAGGTGTTACTTGAATAGGTGTGGTCTCAAAAACATAAAGGTGTAATTAAAGGACCAGTCAACACAGTAGATTTTGCATAATCAACAAATGCAAGATAACAAGACAATGCAATAGCACTTAGTCTGAAGTTCAAATGAGTAGTAGATTTTTCTTCTGACATTCAGCCATTCACAAATGCATACACGTACCATGTGACAGCCATCAGCCATTCACAAATGCATACACACTTATTCTTGCACATGCTCAGTAGGAGCTGGTGACTCAAAATGTTTAAATATAAAAAAAAATTGCACATTTTGTTAATGGAAGTAAATTAGAAAGTTGTTTAAAATGGCATACTCTATCTGAATAATGAAAGTTAAATTTTGATTTTGAGTGTCCCTTTAAGGCAGAGCTTTCCAAACGTTTCATGTTGGTGACACACTTTTTAAACCTACATCATTTCGCGACACAGTAATTAATTCAGTTGTACTAGCAAAAAGGAGGTTAAACTAACTTGTTTTAAGAGATATGGAGACATGCATAAATTATATAATAACAAAATGTATATACAAGTAACAGTAAGTATGTGCAAGAATTTAAAAAAGTTTAATAACACCAATAGCTACTTACTAGTTTAATGGGATGTATGAGGTTGATGGGATGAACACAGTTTCGGAATATTTGGTGGAATATTAGATAAAGACACTCACATTTCATCATCAAGTATTTTTAAGCTTCCACTTCCTATCCATATATCAAGAGCAGGAGCAGCAATGCACTACTGGGAGCTAGCTGCAAAAAAACCCCACTGACTTCAGCTCAGTGTTTAAGCTGCAGCCCTCAGAGCTCTGTGAGTCCGACTGACTACTGCCAACGCTACAAACGCACTGCTGTCCCACTCACTGACTACACGTGCAGTTACGAGCCAATTAAGGAGACTACACGTGCAGTCAGGAGCCAATGTGCCACCAAAGCCGCCAATGGGAATAGTTCCTACTGAGCTGTGCCAATTGGTTAAGATGATCTGTGACTCACTAGGTATCAATCACGTGTCAACCATGTGATATGCGTAGCAGGCAGGTGGAAAGTCAGAAACCAAAAAACAATAAAAATAAAAAGAATTAAATTTAAACAAATTTGTGCTGAAGCAGGGACACACCTATACACTGCTGCCGACACACTAGTGTGTCCCGACACACAGTTTGGAAAGCACTGCTTTAAGGTGTTACTTGAATAGGTGTTGTCTCAAAAATATAAAGGTGTAATTAAGGTGTTACTTGAATAGGTGTGGTCTCACCTGCTTAGTTACTTAAAGTGATGATAAACTCTACCTTTTTAAAATCAGATCTGGAATGTAAGCGCTATTTTAAAATAGGGTTTTATTCATCATGTGTAATGAAGATGCGCTATAACTTAGTTATTAATATAGATATGAAATTCAAATACCCCACGTTACACCTCCCACTTCAAAAGTCAATTTTCCTGTCAGCTAAATGATTGAATTACTCTCCAATCAATGCTCTAGCTACAACAAAAGTGCCATATGGGGAGAGCGCTGATTGGACAACAATTCAATCTGTTAGCTCACAGAAAATTTTACTTTTGAAGTGGGCGGAAGAGCATGCAGTATTTGAATTTCATATCTATATTAAAAAGCATGTTATACTGCATCTTCATTACAGCGAATGAATTAAACTCCATCTAAAATAGCGCTTACATTCCAGATCTGATTTTAAAAAGGGGAGAGTTTACCATCACTTTAAGTTGGCTTGTGTGTACATACAATGTATTAACATGAATAAGGGTGTTTGACCCAAAACGTTGTTCTTTTTACCTGCTGTTTGCTCCCTTTCTTGATATGGAATAAAAGAAGTTTTGGACATTATAAGTGGTGTTGCTGTGTCTCTGTACTGTGTCTCTGGGGTTTACTTGGATAGTAGTCACTAAGTGACACAGAGCCTAGTTTTATAGGGCAGATGTTTATATGATGTATTTATGTTCAATATATATTCATTTGCATTATCACCTATGCGAGTGGATAGGGGCAGTGCATTTAGGGGGCTTTTGAGGGGTCCTATCCCCAAGTTAAGGTCTTAAAGGGACATTGAACCCAAATTTTTTATTTCGGGATTCAGGGAGAGCATGTAATTTTAAAGGGACATGAAACTCAAAAAATTTCTTTCATGATTCAGATAGAGGATACAATTTTAAACAACTTATAATTTACTCCTATTTTCTAATTTATTTAATTCTCTTGGTATCATTTATTGAAGGAGCAGCAATGCACTAATGGTTTCTAACTGAACACATGGGTGAGCCAATCACTATATATATATATATATATATATATATATATATATATATATATATATATATATATATATATACACACACAGCCACCAATCAACAGCTAGAACCTAGGTTCTCTACTGCTCCTGAGCTTGCCTAGATAAACCTTTCAGCAAAGGATATCAAGAGAAGGAAGCAAATTAAATAATATAAGTAAATTGGAAAGTTGTTTAAAATTGTATTCTCTATCTGAATCATGGAAGAAAAAAAATGGGTTTCATGTCCCTTTAAAGGGACAGTCAACTGAAAAAAATGTTTTTACTCATACAGATAAAGTTTATTAGGATAAATAGTTCAAACTATAGCCCAGTTTCGCTAAATATATAGGTTTAAAAGCCCCCTCTTCTCCCGATCTTCCTCCCTTCCTCTTCTGCCAGTGATCGCAGTAACTTTGCGATCCTCCACGTTCCCGATTTTGGCGCATTCGCAATGTGCTGATTTTAGTGCAGGGGGCCTTTTGAAGTAGGAACTAAAAATAACTGCTCAGTTTCCTAGCGGTTCCCATATGCGGCGGACCAGTGGGCTTCTCTCCATTTACCGGTCACAGAGCAGTTCAGCTCTGATTCATTCTAGTATTCAAATATCTGTTGCTCTCTGTCTACATCTTCATCTGCCACAAAACACTGACTGCTAAATAAAGTCACAGCTTCCTGACCTGCCAAATGTGAAGTTATCTAATTACACCCACATTCACTGACTTTACATTTTGGCATCACTTCTCCGGACTGAACAATAAAATGCTGGTTGACTCATTGAAAATATTACTTCAGTGCCTAAAAGTCGTTCAAAGAGCAAAGAAAAGTCAATTATTGTAGGCTGGTTTTGTTTGGGAGAGAGGTATCTTTAATCAGTGTGAGGCATTAGTAGTCGGCTGTATGCTTTTGAATGGTACAATTGATACGCTATCCTATCTGGCTGAGATTACAGGGCCACTGCAGAGACAGAGATGTTTGTGCACCTGTTGTGTGTGGATATTGCCATCTTATTGATTTTAACCCGTTCAATGGTTGTACAATTAGCATACTGCTGTTCATTACTAGCGGCAGAACAAACTAGAAAGGACAACATTGGCCGTTAGGTTACATTCTTCAGGAAACATGCAAGGGACATTTGCTAGTGGGATTCGGTTACAGATAGGCAGAAAGGAAGTTCTGCTAATTTGATTAAGCTTGGATTGCATGCTTCTGGGAGAGGTGGAAAAAATATATATATTTTTTTTTTTAGGATGGATGGATGAATGATGATGAATGATGAATGATGATGAATGATGATGATTGAATTTATTTCTTTACAAATAACAGTGATGGCCATTCTGAAGTGTTATTTTTTATTTACATGTTGAACAAAGTCTTCCCATTACACCACCTGCACTAAAATCAGCACATTGCGCATGCGCCAAAAATGGGAACATGGAGGACCGCAAAGTTACTGTGATCACTGGCAGAAGAGGAAGGGAGGAAGATGGGGAGAGGAGGTGGCTGGCGGCCGGGACATGTAGTAAGTAATTTTACTTGAAAACTATATATTTAGCGAAAACTGGGCTACAGTTTGAACTATTTATCCTAATAAACTCTATCTGTATGAGTAAACATTTGTTGGGTTGACTGTTCCTATAAGCAACTTTCTTATTTACTCCTGTTATCAATTTTTCTTTGCTCTCTTGCTATCTTTATTTGAAAAAGAAGGCATCTAAGCTAAGGAGCCAGCCTTTTTTGGTGCAGAGCCCTGGACAGCACTTGTTTTTTGGTGGGTGAATTTATCCACCAATCAGCAAGAAAAACCCAGGGTTTTCACCAAAAATGGGCCTGCATCTAAACTTACATTCTTGCTTGCTTTTCAAATAAAGATTCCAATAGAATGAAGAAAATTTAATAATAGGAGTAAATTAGAAAGTTGTTTAAAATTGCATGCTCTATCTGAATAGCGAAATAAAAATTTTGGGTTCAGTGTCCCTTTAACTATAGTATCATTCGATTCTACTCAGTCTGGGGTATATTTGAGTAGTAATCACTAAGCCTAGTTTTTATAGGGCAGGTGCTTAGATGATGTGTGTATCACCTATGAGAGTGGATAGTGGCAGTGCATTTAGGGGGCTCTTGCAGGGTCCTTTCCCTAAGTTAGGGTCCTAACTTTGATGTAATTGGATTCTGCTCCCTGGGGTTTACTTGGATAATAGGGCAGATGTTTATATGATGCATGTATGTTCAATATCATCTATGAGAGTGGATCGGGCAGTGCACTTAGGGGGCTCCTGTGGGGTCTAATCCCCTAGTTAGATTCCTAACTTTGATATTTTGTTATGCTCAGTCAGGGGTATGGTTGGGTAGTATTTATTATGTGACATAAAGCTTATTTTTTTTATATATATATTTTTGTTTTTATTTAACATGGAAATTCCCATTAGATTTTGAATAATGAATAACGAAAAAGTGTCTAACTTTAGGTGGGTGTGTTTCAGGCATTTCTTTTTTTATCAAGCCACATGCATAAAAAAACACAATATACATCCAAAAAGATAGAGCAACTGGGTTAAAGATGTCAAAAGAAATGGGAAAGCCTAACAATATCTATGCACTATTGTAATAGTCATTGCAACATTGTAATTGTGACACATTGAGGATGTTTCTGACACTAATGCTTTAACATACATTACAATCACTTCACCAGTAACGTCGATCCCCATTCTATAACCATCTCACACATGCAGCACCCCATCTTCGTTTTTTTAAGATATTCATTCTATTGTTCGTCTCTAAAATATATTTACCTCAATTTCACTCTTTCAGTCTAGGAGTGAACCTTTGTAGACAATAAGTCAAAAGTAATTCCAAGCTCACAGCACACACTTTCTAACCACACACCAACAAAATTCAATGTGGTGATAGAAAGAATTAGCTTTGCTAACGAATATGGAAATTCAACGTTGCCACCTAGTGACCAAAAGGAAAACTACTTCACTACTTCCTGAGGTTCGTGACAAGACAAGAACAAAGTAGCGTATTTTTTGTTTTATGAAGGTTTGACATAGTCAGAAACTCTATAACAGTAGAACAACTACAGTATATATCGTTTTACATAATTTAAATTTTTTTTTTTTTTCAAAAGTATAGTGCCCATTCGTTTAAAAGTAAATTTCTAAAATAATAAGCATTTCCAGGTAACATTTGAAACTGGAGTCAAGCTATCAGACAGTTTAAAAATCCAAGTCAAGCTATCAGACACTGTTTTGGAGCTATCAGACAGGTTTAAAACAGTAGTCAAGCTATCAGACACTTATTTGTTAGTACTTTCTTAAGACTATTAAAGGCTGTACCATACATATATGCTAATAAGAAATGTTTTAATGAATACAACAAGCATTTTTGTTATAAATGTCACTCAAATGTAAAAAAAAAAGTCATATTCCAGCATTTCTCTAAGCGTTAAAAACAAAATTCCCCATTGTGCCACTACATTTTCACCACAGCTAGTTCAAACAATGACCCCACTAAGATATCACAAAGTATGGAAACTTTTTAGTGTGGAATTTTAAAAATATAGGGCCCCAAACTTCCCTAAAATTGCAAAAATCATCACTTTCAAGCAATTTCACTTAGGGATAAAAGCAAAATCTCCCATTGTGCCACTACATTTTCACCACAGCTACCTCACACAATGACCCCTTTACGATATCATAAATTTTGGAGAGTTTTTACTGTGGAATTTTAAAAATATTGGGCCCCAAATGTCCCTCGAATTGCATAAATTGGCCCTTTTCAGCAAATTCACTTAGGAATAAAAAATAAATCTCCCATTGTTCCACTAAAATTTCACCACAGCTAGCTCACACAATGACCCCTTTTGAAGAGCTGCCATATGGTTACATAATAATTACTAAATACTATCTAGGGAATATCTAACCTTACATATTGCAGATGCCTGTGTTTTCTATCTGCAGACTTGCCAACTGTGAGAAATATTTTATAGTGGGAAATTATTTGCATATTTGATGTCACTAACAGACTTTCCATTTCCATTTAAAAATATTCCATTACTTGGGTCCATGGTTGTAGGAACTAGAAACAATCTGGGGGGATAGCAATTGCCAATTTTACTGGCAGCCTTATTCACTTAAACTTGGAATTTTCTGGAACTGAAGAAGAAAAAAATAAAATTATATATATATATATATATATATATATATATATATATATACACACATACAGGGAGTGCAGAATTATTAGGCAAGTTGTATTTTTGAGGATTAATTTTATTATTGAACAACAACCATGTTCTCAATGTACCCAAAAAACTCATTAATATCAAAGCTGAATAGTTTTGGAAGTAGTTTTTAGTTTGTTTTTAGTTATAGCTATTTTAGGGGGATATCTGTGTGTGCAGGTGACTATTACTGTGCATAATTATTAGGCAACTTAACAAAAAACAAATATATACCCATTTCAATTATTTATTTTTACCAGTGAAACCAATATAACATCTCAACATTCACAAATATACATCTCTGACATTCAAAAACAAAACAAAAACAAATCAGTGACCAATATAGCCACCTTTCTTTGCAAGGACACTCAAAAGCCTGCCATCCATGGATTCTGTCAGTGTTTTGATCTGTTTACCATCAACATTGCGTGCAGCAGCAACCACAGCCTCCCAGACACTGTTCAGAGAGGTGTACTGTTTTCCCTCCTTGTAAATCTCACATTTGATGATGGACCACAGGTTCTCAATGGGGTTCAGATCAGGTGAACAAGGAGGCCATGTCATTAGATTTTCTTCTTTTATACCCTTTCTTGCCAGCCACGCTGTGGAGTACTTGGACGCGTGTGATGAAGCATTGTCCTGCATGAAAATCATGTTTTTCTTGAAGGATGCAGACTTCTTCCTGTACCACTGCTTTAAGAAGGTGTCTTCCAGAAACTGGCAGTAGGACTGGGAGTTGAGCTTGACTCCATCCTCAACCCGAAAAGGCCCCACAAGCTCATCTTTGATGATACCAGCCCAAACCAGTACTCCACCTCCACCTTGCTGGCGTCTAAGTCAGACTGGAGCTCTCTGCCCTTTACCAATCCAGCCACGGGCCCATCCATCTAGCCCATCAAGACTCACTCTCATTTCATCAGTCCATAAAACCTTAGGAAAATCTGTCTTGAGATATTTCTTGGCCCAGTCGACGTTTCAGCTTGTGTGTCTTGTTCAGTGGTGGTCGTCTTTCAGCCTTTCTTACCTTGGCCATGTCTCTGAGTATTGCACACCTTGTGCTTTTGGGCACTCCAGTGATGTTGTAGCTCTGAAATATGGCAAAACTGGTGGCAAGTGGCATCTTGGCAGCTGCACGCTTGACTTTTCTCAGTTCATGGGCAGTTATTTTGCGCCTTGGTTTTTCCACACGCTTCTTGCGACCCTGTTGACTATTTTGAATGAAACGCTTGATTGTTCGATGATCACGCTTCAGAAGCTTTGCAATTTTAAGAGTGCTGCATCCCTCTGCAAGATATCTCACTCTATTTTTGACTTTTCTGAGCCTGTCAAGTCCTTCTTTTGACCCATTTTGCCAAAGGAAAGGAAGTTGCCTAATAATTATGCACACCTGATATAGGGTGTTGATGTCATTAGACCACACCCCTTCTCATTACAGAGATGCACATCACCTAATATGCTTAATTGGTAGTAGGCTTTCGAGCCTATACAGCTTGGAGTAAGACAACATGCATAAAGAGGATGATGTGGTCAAAATACTAATTTGCCTAATAATTCTGCACTCTCTCTCTCTCTCTCTCTCTCTCTCTCTCTCTCTCTCTCTCTCTCTCTATATATATATATATATATATATATATATATATATATATATATATATATATATATATATATATATATATATATATATATATATATATATATATAACCTATCCTCAGGCCTGACTAACTGGCCAGATTTTGAGGATAACTGAACTAGAGTATAGGTAAAATAATCAGCTGATTAATAAACATGCTTATTTTACCTAGGTAATCCTGAAAATCAGCCTGTTAGGGAGGTTTGAGAACAGGTTTGAAAAAAAAGTTCCTGTTACTCATTTATTATTGAATGATACATTCTGCTCAGTAACTTCTAGAAAGGGACATTATTTACAATGTTTGATGTATTCTGCAGCCCCCTCTTGTGAAAACTAGAGTATTTACATGATGATTACAAATACTAACTGTTATGAGTTGCCAGCGTTGGGGGTGCTCAGTACAGGTGAGTACCCCCACAAAAATATATATATAAATATTGAAATAATCATTCTGTGATGTTTTAATATGATGCACAGATCAATTATTCTAATAAGATCTGGCAAGATTGTTCAATTCTGAAAAGAATACACAAATCGTAAAATCATAAATAATAATTAAGATGTAACATATAGAAAAATACAACATGCAGCTCAGGTGTTGCAATAATACGTTTACAGATCTGTACAGAAAAAAATCTATACAAAACAACCAAAGCAGTTATAGGTAAGTTAATGCACAGACGCACATTAGTGCCAAGTTTATTACTGAAATACTTGTCTCACTTTCCTGATTAGCAGAAAGCAGACAAACAGTAGCCACAAGGATTACATTACCTCACATCAGGACCACCATTAGCATTTGCGGGGTCCTGGGAAAACAGATTTGTGGGGGCCCACCAGCCCTGCCCCCTTGTATGGACCGCTCACCATGGCCAATGTGCAGACTACATATATTATATAAACTATTATATGTACAGTATATAACAGTGACATGGAACAGTCACTAAAAGCCCTACCCTATTTATTTTTTTAAGGTTATTGTAGCTGTTTATTTGTACAACAAAGGAAGCAAATTACATTTTTACATTGATAAACAATACAACGATAGAATAAACATCAAAATGAAGACTAACATTTTCTGCTGAACAGTATCATTTCAAATGCTAAAGTCCTGGTGTATTTACAAGCGTTGCAAATTAACAGAAAAAAAGTGAATACAAAAATTACAGGAAGATACAAAACAGGTTTCAGCCTGTAGTATCTAACAGAACATTTAAAATGTAACAAAGAAACACCACACAATTATGTTAAATGACTATCATTGTACACTTGTCTGTCCACAGACAGCTGTGAGCAGGAAAAAATGGTGCATGAAACATTCAATCTACAGCTAAAAGTAAAAAGGTGTTACAAGAGACAGTAAAGTGAAAATCTTAAACTGACTGGATATAACACAAAATCTCAAACAAGTTTCCATTTTACTTATTTTTTAAGTCTTGCATAGTTCTCTTAGTATCCTTTGTTAAACGGTAATCGCATGTGAGCTCAGGAGCGTCAACATGTCCCTAGTCATCTGGCAGCAATGTTCGCAAGCATTGTTATACATAGTTGCAAACACTGCTGCCATAGAATGCTAAGGACACATGCACACTCCTAATTCCTATAAGCCTATTTATGTATACTCTAACAAAAGCTACCAAGAGAACAAAGCAAATTTGATAATACAAGTAAATTACAAAGTTGCATAAAACTGCACACTATTTGAATCATGGACATTTTATTTTGATTTTACAGTCTCTTCAAGCATGTTTTTATGTGAAGAGTTAGGTGTGGTCTTCATATGCAATATTCTTATGGTTTTGTGTCCCTCACTTGAAGAAAGGGTCTACAATACAGTGATATCTTCATATTCACCTGTGAGATATATATTATGCCCATGATGGAGCTGTAGTCTTGGTAGAACGATCTTAAAGGGACATTAAACACTTTGAGATGGTAATATAAAATGATAAATTGTATATAATAAAACATCTCTGCAATATACTTTCATTATTTATTTTGTCCTCTTTGCCTGTAATTCCATTCTGAAATTGTGAGCTTTTCAGTTCCTGTTAGAAATGGAAGTGCAGAACACTGTTAAATCCAGCACAACCATTGGCTGCACACTCTAGTGACCTATGTATAACTGACTCTAATTGGCCACAGCAGAGAAGGTAACACAAGTTACAACATGGCAGCTCCCAGTGTTTTATAGACACTAAAACTTTACACTTATTTTGTCACTTTTTAAACAACTAATGAAACTTTAAAAAATACATCTACATGTTAGTCATTGACTAATCTTTTCTTTGAATGCATCATTCTATCTAGCATGTATTTAGTGTTTAATGTCCCTTTAAAGGACATTAAACCGAATAGTAGAAATTGAAAGGGGACCTTAACTGGGGAATCGCCCACTAAATCACACTATATCAAAACCTTCTTAATCCAAATTAGCCAAGTTGCTGTAAAATCTACTTTAAAAGATTCTCCTATTAGCCTAAAAAAATGACATCATATACACATTAACATGTTTAACTAGCCTCACTTATATTCTCTTCCTTTATCTCATTCTTTTTTGTTTTCTTCCTTTTTCATTGTTTATTTCTGTTATAATTTGTAGTGAATTTTGTGAATCAACATGTATCCAAGTTAAAGCCTCAGCAATTTCACAAACCTCAACAACTTGTAATTCTTTTTAGACATGTGCGATTCGGTTCAGTCCGAATCGAAATTGGGACGAATTTTGTCGAATTCGGAATTCGGATCGATTCAAATTTCCGAATTGCGGCAGTGCTGAATCTACCGAATAAATCCGAATCGATTCGAATTTATTCGGATGGATTCGGATGGCCATGTATTACACTAGTATTGTACAGTATACTAGTGTAATACACAGCACATCCCACTTAAATTCCGAAAATTCGAATAGATTTGAACCGAATCGAACCGAATTTCACACGAATCCAAAAGAATCCGAATGAATCTGAAACGAATTCATTCAATTTCTTCCGAATTCGAATCGATCCGAACTGAAATTCGAATCGGTCCGTATCGATCAGAACCGAATTTTTCGCGGCTGCACATGTCTATTATATATGTTTTATTGTCCAAGTTTATAAAACTCAATACAAATAGCAAGTGACCATCTTAGCTTGCTATTGCTTTCAATGTTTATCTAGCTGCACAATTCACTTCTTTTTCAGTTGTAAAGTTTTACCTAACAATGTTCTGACAATATTCCCAATGGGCTGCTTCATTCCTGTACCTAATTAAAGGGACATAATACTCATATGCTAAATCACTTGAAACTGATACAGTATAACTGTAAAAAGCTGACAGGAAAATATCACCTGAGCATCTCTATGTAAAAAAGGAAGATATTTTACCTCACAGTTTCCTCAGCTCAGCAGGGTAAGTTCTGTGTAAAAAGTTATAATTCAGCTGCTGCCCAGCTTCAGGTAAAAAAAAATTAAAAATGAAGAAATGAACAGCAGCCAATCAGTATCAGCAGTGAGGAGGTCATGAACTCTTTTACTGTGATCTCATGAGATTTCACTTAACTCTCATGAGATTTCAAAGTAAACTTCCTTAAACTGAATAGGAAAATAAGATGAGTGTGCATGTAAGCTCACTCCCTTAGCTGTCCCGGGACATACATACTGATTTGCTGCTTAGAAGTCCTTTACAATGGGATGTGGCTACTGAGAAAATTTTGAGGTAAAATATCTTTCTTTTTTACTTAGAGATGTTCAGGTGATATTTTCTAGTCAGCTTTTTACAGCTATGCTGCATCACTTTCAAGTGTTTTAACATTTGGGTATGGCCCTTTAAGTGCACACACAATTCAATAAGCAATTTGCAAGCACAGAAAGGGTTGTAACCCTGCCCTTTATGAAACAAGTATGGAGGATTTTAGATTAAATTTAACAAAATGTGTGCTTAACATGATTATTTCTTTCATACACCTGAGATTGAACGCCTGGCCACTAAAAGGAGGCAAAGACACACACAAAACACCAAGAGCCCCCGATCCCTCTCTCTGATCACCTCAGTCAATTTAGCCAGGAAAAGGGAAAAAAAATAGAAAGGCAAGAAAGGACAAAGCAGGAGAAGGTGCAAACTTGAACTGTCACTAATTGATGAATATAACTGTGGGCAGGTCTCTTGGACTATAACCACCATGAAAGAAACCAATTTATCAGGTAAACAAATTTTAAGTATTCTGTCAGTACTAAAATAAAAGTGTTTTTTTTTTTTTTTTTTAATTATTAAAAAAAAATAAAAAATTCTGCTTTGTAGGATCCTCCCTTAGCCCTCAAGCTGTCTGCCAGTACCCAATTTGCAATAAAATATTATTTATTTATTTTTAACCTAACTTTTTCTGTAGTGTAGCTGCCCCCCTCCCTACCCTACCCTACCCCCTCCCAGATCACCCCCTGATCACCCCCAGATCACCCCTCCTCTGAACCCACCACCCTCTCCCCTCAAAACATTTTCCCCCATCAATTGGTCTGGCTAGATCGCGGGTGAGCTCCAGCGCGCTCCCGCGCGCATCAACCACAGCCGGAAGGAAGTTACCTAGTGATGGGCCGCCCACCCACCTCCCTACAATGGCTCCCACCCACCAACGATCGGCACCATCACTGGCCGATGCAGAGAGGGCTGCAGAGTGGCTCTCTCTGCATCTGTGTGCCTAAAAAGGTATTGCAGTGATGCCTCAATATCGAGACATCACTGCAATACCTTGAAAGCGGCTGGAAGCGATCAGGATGGCTTCCAGCTGCTTGAAACCCTTAACGACGTACAGGGTATGTCGCTGGTCTTTAAAGACCAGCTTGTGTAAGACGTACCCTGTACGACATGCATCGTTAAGGGGTTAAATAAATCCAAAACACTTCTGAAAGCAAAGAAAAACAGTATGTTTTAAAAAAACAGGGATGTCTCCCTTTAGATTTGCTAGCGTTAAAAAATATACCACCTTAATAAAAAATGGTTTCACCACCTTGGTAAATTTTTTATTTTTTATTGTGGTAAAACCATTTTTTATTAAGGTGGTATATTTTTTAACACTAGCAAATCTAAAGGGAGATGTCCCTGTTTTTTAAAACATATTGTTTTTCTTTGCTTAATACCTTTTGAAATATATGAATGTTCTAGTAAACATAAAAGGATAATTTTTTGCAGTTTAATTAGTGCTGTATAAACTGACACAATTGTGCTTTTTAGACTAATACAGATACAATGCTGCTATTTTATTGTTGTTGAGATATTGCTACGGTTTGTTAAAATTGTTGCTACAAACACTGCTATTACATTGTTGTTGATATACTGCAACTGTTTTTTAAAATTTGAATATATATATATATATATATATATATATATATTTTTTTTATATATGTTCTTTATGCTTAATACCTTTTGAAATATAAAAAACTTTTTTAGTGAACATAAAAGGTTTATTTTTTTGCTGCAGAATTAGTGCTGTATAAACTGCTGTTTAGACTAACACAGAAACATTATTGCTATAAATGCTGCTATTACATTGTTGTTGATATATTGCTATGGTTTGTTAAAACTGTTGCTATAAACGTTGCTATTACATTGTTGTTGATATACTGCAACTGTTTTTTCAATTTCAATATATATATATTTTTTTATACTTTTTTCTATACATAAAAATGAATTTTTTTTTTATAGTCAGAAGTGTTTTGTATTTATTTAAAATTGTTTAGAAAAACTTTGATATTTACTCCTTGTCAGCTGTGGAAGCCCCCTTTTTCATTCTCTAAAACTTGTGTGAAATTTGTTATGTTAAGCTTGTGGGGAGCTTAATGGAAAAATGGCTAGGACACCTTCTGCTCCTTCTTTAATTTCTTAATTGCCTAAGACACAAAGAAGAACTACAATCTTTAGAAAAATATTTTATGGAGATGCTAGTTTAGGTAGACAAAAAAACTATAAAGTGTGAAGGACTGCCTTATCCTGATGTAAAATAAGATAAGGAGTCTCACAAAGAAGAGCAGACAATTCAGAGAACTCTTCTAGCAAAATAAATTGCTAAAAGAAACAATACGTTCCAAGATGAATCTATACAATATTGGGGTACAAAAGATGAGCTTGAAAAATCCTTAAGATTAATATTCTGATAATCTTCCTTGGAACCTTAATTTAAAGAAGTGTCAACAAAAGCCATTCTTTTACCAGAAAGAAAAACTTTTTTAGTAACAGGTTTCCTGTTCGGGGTAGATTTATTATATTTCTCAAACTAAACTTGAAAAAACATAATTTATGTAAGAAACTGCCAAATTCATTTCTTTCATAGTGGCAAGAGTCCATGAGCCATGGACGCACGGGACACACATTCCCACAAGGAGGGGGCAAAGCCTCCCAAGCCCCAAAATGCGTTCTCATAACAATCAAATATTCTCACACTAGTGAGGTAGCATTATCTCTTTTTGAATGCAACATCCGACTCTTGCTAGATAATAACACTGCTTCAGAACAGAACAGCAGAGTGAAATACCAGTGTAACATTTCTTAAAGGCATTTAACTTAAGGACATATATGTGTTTTTATGTACTATATATGTATTTTAACTGTGTGTATATATATATATATATATATATATATATATATGTGTGTTATCAAAACGCAAAGTTTTAATATAAACTGCTAATACATTAACTGTTTGATTAATTATTTGTGTATGGAATCATGAAAAATGTGAAATCCCTTACAGACAGTTACATGGGCATGCAGAAGCACACACTATATCCCCCCCCCAGTACAGACACATCACCTAGATTACAAGTTGTGCGGTACGGCTATACCGCTGAAAAATTGGCCTTTGCGAGCAGAATATTCAGCTGAGCTCACTCGTATTACAAGTCGCGGCAGTACGGCTATACCACTAGCGTTTTAGCCTATACCACAACGATCCATTCAGCATTCAAAATATGGCTTTTGAGTGTGGAATATTCAGCTCACCCGTATTACAGGTTTTGCGGTCAGGTTATTCCGCTAGCGTTATAGCTTATACCGCCACAATCCATTCCGCTATCAAAGGCCAGTAGTTATGGATTTTGTGAAACAAAAGTATTTCACAAAACTCATAAGAAAAATGTTACAAAGTACACTAACACCCATAAACTACCTACTAACCCCTAAACCGCCACCCTCCGCATCGCAAATACTAAAATAAACCTATTAACCCCTAATCCGCCGCCTACCCACATTGCCAACACTAAATTAAAGTATTAACCCCTAATCCGTTGCCCCCCGCATCTTCAACACTAAATAAACCTATACACCCCAGAGGTGTCGCACAATATTTTTTTTTTTTTCAATTTTTAAAAAAGCTTTATTGAAAGTTATCAAAGTACAATGTACAGATGAGAATGTCAAAATGTTACAACAACCAGTAACGTAGAGTGGAATTTTCCACCAACACAATATTTTTTTTATAAATCGTGAGCACATTTTGCTAAATCCTGCTCATGATTTAGCTAAATCGTGCTTATGATTTATAATTAATTATAATCATGCTATTCTACCTTAAGCATTAATTCTCCCACTTACAGATCAGGCTCACCAGCTAATATTACTTTCAGTTTCAGTTCAGTGAGTCAGTGGTCAGTGAGGATCAATACAGACAGAATAAGGGGTGGATTTATGTAGCTGCGAATGCAGCTGTTTCTGCACGAGCTTTCAGGCTCGTCCGGAAACATAGGTTAAGAAGCAGTGGTCTTAAGACCCCTGCTCCTTAACTCATCCACCATGTTTGTGCAATGTTAAATGCCGACATCGTATGCTGTCGGCATTTAGCAATATCAGGTGGACATGATTCGCTACAGTGCAGGCGGATAGGTTATGGAGCAGCGGTCTTTGTGACCGCTGTTTCATAACTGGTGTTTCTGGCGAGTCTGAAGACTCACCAGAAACACGGGGCATCAAGCTCCTTTCGGAGCTTAATAGATAGGCCCCATTGTGCCTTTACTACCCATTCCTTAGATTTGCACAACCAACATTGTTATATTAATATAATTTATAAGAACTTAAATCCATAGCATTTTATAAATTTTTCACAGCAAGACAAAAGCTAGTTGTGTACCATATAGATAACACTGAGCTGACTCTCGTTAAATCGTGAGTGATCACTGTTTTGCTAAATTCAAGTATGCACACACCTCTGAGATAAGGGGATTGGTGCAAAGCCATAGATACAAGGTAATCACAGATTATTTAGCATTGTATTATGTGACAGACATCAGCCAATCACAGACTAGTACACGTATACCATGTGAGCTTGTGCACATGCTCAGTAAGATCTTGTTCCCCAGAAAGTGTGAATATAAAAAGACTGTGCACAATTTGATAATGGAAGTAGATTGGAAGGTGTCTTAAAACTGCATGCTCTGTCTGAATCATAAAACTCCTTTGCAATGAAACACTCAGTTAACAGTACACTAATTCAAATATCAGGTCACAGCAGTTCTCAATAGACCCCTGCCTTTACCCCTAACTGCACCTTAAATTAAATTACTCCGCACCATAACTTAACCCTAAGGACCCCTGTTAACCCTAACTGCCCCTAAATTAACCCCAAATATTGCTGTGGAGCTCTGGGATAATAGTTATTCTGTTAATTTAAATGTATTATACAACCTGTGCATGATCATGGATAACCAGTCTTTTGTCAGATATGCAACTATTAGGCAAATACAACAGTACAAAATGCAGCATACTCTGTTCTATGCACTGTGTTGGAACCCACACAATATATGCAGCATACTCTTTTCTATGCACCATGTTGTATGTATTTGTCTTAGTTTTTCATATACAATAAAAGACTGGTTATCCATATGATATGGGTAAAAAAATAGATGTAATGTTACATTGTGTGTCAGGATGAGTCAGACAGTGATTCGGGGGTCAAGAATGGGATTCGTGGGGCATCCGTAATAGAAGAATCTGAAGCTCGTCCCTCATGCATCACGTGCCCAACAAGTGAATTCAACTGATGAATTGGTTCATGAACTGACTCAGTTAAACGAACTGTCCAAAATAAACTGATTCATCAAGATGAATCAGACTTCCCATCTCTACGGCAGTGACGTGCAGTGAGGTCAGAGGCTGGTGAGGCACTAGATATGATACGCCCGGAGAAACACATGTACAGAGGGCCGCAAGTACCCCCAACGGGGCAGGTTTAAATGATAGCTGAACCAGTGCACAGGTGACATAATCAGGTGATGGGTGAGAGCAAGTTAGTAACCATTGAGTTACTGATCAGCTGATTACTTCACCTGTGCACTGATTCCACTATAATGAAAACCTGGCCTGTTGGGGGTACTTGAGGACCATTGTTGAGAAACACTGCACTAAAGCACCAGCTCATCGGAGATGTTTTGATTACCTGGAGAATAAAGCACACATACTCTGCTCACTGACACCCACACACACTCTGCTCACATACACACTCACACAATTCTGTGGCACAGTGCCAGTTACTAAGAAATTAGAATGATACACAATCTCTTCTCTACTCACTACTGTATTGTAAAAATAGAAATAATTTACCATACAAGTTTTACACAAAGGACAAGTTATCAATACTGCCAACACATTTGCTGCAATATGGTGTTCAAGAAACGCACGTGCACATCCCACTTAGGTATGCTCTTCAACAAAGGACACCAAAGGATACCAAAAGAATGAAGTACATAATAAAAGTAGCATATATGGATTTTGTACCTAATTAAATCAAATAACCATGAAAAAGGGAGGCTTGGTAATATTCAATTTTAAAAACTTTAGTTTAAATAATGTGGACACTGCACACTTAAAGGACCAGTCAACACTGTAGATTTGCATAATCAACAAATGCATGATAAGATAACAATGCAATAGCACTTAGTCTGAACTTTAAATGAGTAGTAGATTTTTGCAAAGTTATGTCTATTTCCACTCCCCCTGTATCATGTGACAGCAATCAGCCAATCAGAAATGCATATATGTATATGCAGTGAATTCTTGCACATGCTCAGTAGGAGCTGGTGACTCAAAAAGTGTAAATATAAAAAGACTGTGCACATTTTGTTAATGGAAGTTAATTGGAAAGTTGTTTAAAATTGTATGCTGCATCTGAATCATGAAGTTTAATTTTGACTTGAGTGTCCCTTTAACTTCAAACTCTGGGTTTTAAATGATGGATTTAAATTTGAATTGACCGTTTGACTTCCTGTCAGTATTAGGTTATGCTCACTTACTGTCGTCGTCCCCCCCCCCCCTGTTAATGAGCTGTATCTGAACACAATTTGTGAATCACAAGAGATGTAGAATACTACTTTACTCTTCTACTTGGTGTCATCTGATCTTAGGTTACCTCAGCTTCCATTTGTGTCACATGACCCTGCTCACTGCATCCTCCTTCTGATTAATATATATATATCCTTCAATTGCTAAGAGGCATTAAAGGGACATTAAACACTTTGAGATGATAATATAAAATGATAAATTGTATATAATAAAACAACTCTGCAATATACTTTCATTATTTATTTTGTCCTCTTTGCCTGTAATTCCATTCTGAAATTGTGAGCTTTTCAGTTCCTGTTAGAAATGGAAGTACAGAACTCTGTTAAATCCAGCACAACCATTGGCTGCACACTCTAGTGACCTATTTATAACTGACCCTAATTGGCCACAGCAGAGAAGGTAACACAAGTTACAACATGGCAGCTCCCATTGTTTTATAGACACTAAAACTTTACACTTATTTTGTCACTTTTTAAACAACTAATGAAACTTTAAAAAATACATCTACATGTTAGTCATGGACTAATCTTTTCTTTGTATGCATCATTCTATCTAGCATGTATTTAGTGTTTAATGTCCCTTTAAGAGGGGCCCCAATTTTTGCTGCTAATATATTGACAGAACACAGGTGGTGCTGCAGCACAGCTTTTCCTTTGACCCATGTACTGCAATGGAGAGAAGCGTTCCTGTACCTGCCTCTCCATAGCATTACATGGGGGGGGGGGGAATTTTGGACTTTTTTTTTTTCTTAATTAAAATTTAATTAAGCTTTGGCCACATATGGTGGGGTAGGCACTGCCTCCCCTGTCTCCTCTGCCTCCTTTGAGTGCACGTCCCTACGGACACACTGAACTGAACAGAAAGAACTAGTAGCTGGTGGGTGGGAGCTCCTCCTCCTGTAGATAGGTCATCAAAACATGACTAGCTAGGGGAGGAGCAGGCTAATTTGTAAGGGGATGATTCATGCTTAAAGGGACAGTATACACTCATTTTCATATAACTGCATGTAATAGACACTACTATAAAGAATAATATGCACAGATACTGATCTAAAAATCCAGTATAAAACCTTTTAAAAACTTACTTAGAAGCTCCAAATTTAGCACCGTTGATGACATTTGCTGGAACACCCAGTGAAAGGGTCTGGGTGCAGATACTCCTCCCCCCCATTCCCTGCATATGAAAAGACAGTTTAGGCAAACAGGAGCCAGCAGTGGTCTGTAAACGCACAAATACATCTGACACTTTGGGGCTTGGGTACGAGTCTGAAAACCAGCACAATGTTATTAAAAAAATAAGCAAAACTATACATTTTTACAAAAAACTCCCAGTTGGACTGTATAAATGCATAATCTGCAAAAAGTTTATGCAAAGAAAAACCTAGTGTATAATGTCCCTTTAAGGTGGAATAGAATGATTATAATTATTTATAAATCGTGCTCATGATTTAGTAAAATGTGCTCACGATTTAGCAAAATGTGTGCACGATTTATAAAAAAATCTTGTGTTACACCTCTGGGACTCCGTATAAAAAAATAAAAGATACAAAAAATATTAAATTACAAAATTAAAAAAAAACACTACGAAAAAAACAAAAACCTAAAATTACAAAAAATTACAAAGTCTAAAACTACGAAACATAAAAAAAATGTAAGATTACAAAAAAAAATGAAATTATCCAAAATAAAAAAATTTAATTTTATACGCCTATAAAAACAAAAAAGCCACCCCAAAATAAAAACACCCCCTAATCTAACAATAAACTACCAATGGCCCTTAAAAAGGACTTTTGTAGGGCATTGTCCTAAGTTTAACAGCTCTTTTACATTAAAAAAATACAAATTAGGGGGCGTGTCCGTGCAATGTCCTGGAATGGACGCAACTTCTGAAGGCTCCAGCAGAATTGACACTAATCCGCTGATTATTGTGTCCAAACGGCAGAAATACAAATAAAAACTATAAAGATACCACGGCTCTAGTAGTTTTGGTCTCATAACCACCCCATCTGCCGTTTTTATGACCCTGGGGACTCAGCTCGGAACTCTATGGCCTAGGGCGGCGGCCCACTGATAGGTATCCACCCCCCCCCCGGGAAGAAACGGGTTATTGGTGCTGTCGGTTAATCCCGACTTACCGATTCTTCACCACCACACAGCTCTAACGGATCAGAGGTTTATACCAACATACCAGTAACAGCGAAAGAAAAGCACAAATTTGTTTAGACTATATTAGCAAAAAGCAGAAGACTTCCAATATGGCGGAGGAACATAAACAGCTACGCCACGAGGAATCCATGGCAAGATTCACTACACGCATGCAAGCGCTAATAGATAGAGCTCCATTTGAATATCTAATGCAGCGCTTGGAGGCACATCAGGAGAGTAAGAGACCCACTAGTGCTCCCACACCGGGACAGACCCAGACAGGCTCAGAAGTAAGTGATCCTTCCCCTGTCACGCAAGAGATAAATGGAGCGATACATACACTGAAGGCAGATTCACTTACTGGAACACACAGGAGCTCAACACAGCTCATGCACCGACAGATCTATACTCCAAGCAAGAACATTAAAGAGCGACACAAAGAGGAGATCTGTCAAGCGGACTTGCCCTCTATGTTAACGGACTTCCAGGAACGTCAAAGCCAGATCACTAGTGCCGTAACACAGGTGGCAGCAGAGAAGGGCACAGCGGTGAAGTCTCAGCGTAAAGCAAAGATAACATTCAAGACTGGAATGTCACACAGAACCCATCGCAATGCCAGAGGTACACCAACAATCCTAACAGACTGCAATTACGGGTCAGCTCATTTATTTGAGGTATGCGGTAATATGACTAAAGCATTAGAGACATTACCTGGGTTAACAAGACTTCCAGCTCTGATAGCCATGCGAAATATGAACTGGCTTGGCAGTTGCCGCACAAAAACTCACACCAATATTGTCTACTATGGCCAGCTGGACACAGGGGGTTAATTGGAGGTAAATATACATTTATCACCCACTGCAACTATAGGCTGGAATAATTTTGCGGCAAGGTGTCCAAACTATGCAGCTGAGTTGGAGATGTGTATGTTATTTTGTGTGATGTTATAGTAGTTATACGATGTTCCCAGTTAACTTGGTTTGTTTATGTGTTCTGTTATAAACCTTGAGTATTTAAGATATACATGATACAAGGTAATATCAGTTAGAGAGCTTGATCGGCTTGGTATACGACTGTGCTTCAATATGAATAAGACTGGGGGAGAAAGGGGCTCCATAAACTTAAACATAGCGGCTTAATCAGAGTCCTGAAATGTTGTTAATAATGTGATGCAATTAATGAACTAAAGGGGCAATTATTATGCATAATCTCCCTCCATGAAGCCTGCGGCCGAGGCCCATGGTAGATGGAACAAACAAAGCGCTGGATATATCCCCTCAAAATATAAAGTGTCCTACTTTAGAGAGTAGAGCTCCTCACCTAATATGGGGTAACCATCTAATAGAAGACAGAGAGTCTAAGGACATTAACAGTAATTAAAAGTGTCGCAGCCCTCTCACTGCTAGATAAAGAGAAGTAAGGCACCTCAACTTTATGTCCCCAAGCATACCCGGTAATAAGAATAGTGCCCCCTATATATACCCTACAGCCAGCTTATATAAAGTACTAAATGCTACCTATTAGTTACTGAGCCTCACAATCAAACCTAGATTATGCAAGATTAGTATTAGCTGTAGCTGGGAGTGAACCGCATTAACTATGCATGACCCCTTATCTTCCACTCCCTCTGATCCCCCCCTATTGAATTAAGCTTGTCACAAATGCGTGCCCAAACTCTTTAATATGTTAACTTATTCTTAGGCCCATGAGAGGTCAATATAATTGTAATTTGGGTTTGATAAGAAATTATACTCTGATGATTTTTCTCAAAGTTTCACATATCATTAAAAGGTAACAATGTTAAAAACACTGGTAATGAACGCAACTGACGCTGAACCTTTCTCAAAGGTTACCAGATTGATGATCATCCTCAGTTTCTAACGGACTTTTCACACTGTCTTCTAAGAACTCAAACTATATATAAATTGACGTCTGTGATAACATGTATAATTGTAAGATTTTCTTTTCCTGCAAATATTTTGATATACATGTAATGTCTGCACCTGATATTACCAATAAAGCTTGTTTGAAAATTAAAAAAAAAAAAAAAAAAAATACAAATTAACCCCTTAACAGTAAAACCCACCCAACCCCCCCCCAAAATAAAAAAACTAAGCTACCCATTGCCCCTAAAGGGGCATTTGTATAGGCATTACCAATAAAAGGACAATCAGCTCTTTTGCATCACATTAAAAAAAAAAAAACCCTAATCTAAAAAAAACACTTACCCCAAAAAATGTAGTCCGGGCATCCATCTTCTTCTAGGCGGAGCAAAGTCTTCATCCAGGCACAGAAGATGTTCTTCCAGGGCAGCACCATCTTTCATCTTCATCCTGGTTACTCGGAGCGAAAATGGCACATTGCTGGAATGGCGGCCACACAGACATCTGACGTGGAGGGCCCTTTTCATGCGATCGTCCGCACACTGAAGATTGAATGCAAGGTAAAATCAGCCAATAGGATGAGAGCTACTGAAATCCTATTGGCTGATTTGAACCCCAAGGTTTAGGGGTTAATAGTTTAATTTAATAGTTTAGATGTGGGTGTTTGGTGGATAAGGGGTTAATAGGTTTAGCTTGGTATTTGCAATGTGGTTGTTTGGTGCTTTAGAGGTTAATAGGTTTAGTTTAGTATTTGCAATGCGGGGGTCGGCAGATTAGGGGTTAATAGTTTTATTTAGGTGTTAGTGATGCAGGTGGGCGGCGGATTAGGGTTTAATAGGTTAATTGTAGTGTTGGCGATGCGGGTGGGCGGCGGATTAGGGGTTAATAGGTTTATTTAGTGTTGGCGTTGTCGGGGGGCGGCGGATTAGGGGTTAATAGGTTTATTTAGTGTTGGCGATGTTGGGGGACTGTGGATTAGGGGTATTTAGACTAGGGGTTAATGTTAGAGTGTTAGATTTAAACAAAACTTTTTTGTCTCCATAGACATCAAGGGGAATGTGTTATAGCGATTGCCATTCCGCAATTGCAGGTGTTGTTTTTTTTAACACTTTTTCTCCATTGATGTTTATGGGGGATACGTGCACGAGCATGTCAAGTTAGGACTTGGCTTTTGTGCTGTATAGAGCTTAGAAGGTTTTTTTTTAAACTTGTAATGGCAGCGCTATGGAAAGTGCGGTACTGATACATTTTAGCGTTATTTACACTGGGTTTAGCGCACAACTTGTAATCTAGGTGAATGTGATTTAACTCTCTTCTTTTCTATCTTCACACTCCTCGAACCATAAATGACCCTTCTCTGCTTTCATCTCTCTCCTCTACCCACCTGCACCACCTCCTTCATCTGCCTTTAGTGCTCAAGACCTGGCAAACTACTTTTTAAACAAAATGCATACCATCAAGCCTGCAATCTTCCATCTCAGCCCAGGTCACCCCCTCTGCCACTGAAGTGGGTTCTTTATTGTCTTCCTCATGCCTCACTACACCTGATCCCTTCACACCTTCTCTGTCTTCCACCCTCACTCCAGCTCTTACTCACATATTCAACCTATCCCTTTCTACCGGTTAAGTTCCATCTTCTTTAAAACATGTAAAGGTCACCCCCATCCTCAAAAAACCTTCCCTCAACCCAAATTCTCCTGCAAACTACATCCCCATATAACTGTTTTATCTAGCTTCAATGAATCAAAAGACAGCAGCACCACTAGGTATACATCAATATCCTTTTATTAGTGAGACATTACATAGAACAATGACGTTTCGGTCATCAACTGACCTTAATCATGTTAACTTATCTAGCTTCAAAACACCCTGGAAAAACTAGTTTTTGGCCACCTAACCCGCTTCCTGTCCTCCAACTCACTGTTTGACCTCCTGCAATCTCGCCTCCTTTTCTCAACACTCAACTGAGACTGCCCCCACCAAGGTTACTAATGATTTTATTTCTGCTAAAAACAATGGCAACTACTCTATACTTATCTTACTTGACAGCTCTGCTGTGGAAACAAAACAGTATGAGGGGAAACACTTCTAAAACTCAATTGTAGCTACACCTACAAAATATATAACACCTTCCTCAAGATGTAATAAAATAAAGAAAAAACAAACAGTATAGGTGAGCGCTAAACGAAAAGCAAATTAAGATAAGGGCTATAATAAAATAATGATGTGATAAACCCAAGATCGGTTTATATAAACAGCTTATATAAAAGTAAGTTAAAAAGTTTATACACATTAAATTAAGAACAAGTTAATATTAAAACATATACAGATATAATATATACCAATAAAATTTACTTTGCAAGGTTTTGTAAGAAATAATCATAAAATGTGAGTTATAGTTATATAGATTACTAAACATATAAGAGCAATGAGGTTATAATGTACACCTTATTTAGCTATATTAATAATAGCCAGAAAAGTCTCAGCAATGAGTTGACAAAGGTTAACAGTACCTTATAGAAATTGTGGAGCCGGAGAGTTCAGAATATTACAACTAGGTTGTTGGTAAACAAATTTGGCCAATGCGTGTTGCGATGTGAGAAAGAAAGCCAAGATGGTTCCGGGTCACGTGACCAGATGCGTACTTGCATGATTGGTTGGCAATGCTTGCTCCATAATCCAAGACATGTCACAGGTCTGGGGGTGATGTTGTCTGTTACCTTGACTCAATCTGAGGCATGGGATTGGTGGAGAGGCAACTGTGTGAAATCCAAAGTGGGTGATAGGTTCAATGCCGGCTTTACTCGCTCTGGTGCATGAAATAGATTTAGGCAATGTCTGTATCACAAACCCAAGGAATTCCGTAGAGTCAAAATTCAGCTTAGTGGATAGTAAGCTTTATGGAAAGAAAGATAGCGATGTGTGAGCCCAAACAAATAAGGCTTCAAACAGACTATGTCTGTATCTGTGAATAGTAGCTTGTCCAACGGAAGAACACTGCAAAATCCTGCCAGTCACCAAATATAATGTGATCTGCGACGAGGACGCCTATTGCAATGTATAGCAAATTTTTCCAAGCTTATAACAGCCCTTATAGCATAAAACAAAGTTCCAAACAAGGGAGGGCTATTCAAAGGTGGTGTGGATCCAAGTAAGTCAGTGAACTCGCTTCCGGTTTCTGCCCAGGTGGCCTTTATCAAGATGTTCACTGCTAATTAAAATGTCCTTTAAATAAGTAAAAGTTGAATCCTATTGGTCCTCAAAAGCAGTTGATTAACCAATCAGCAAACTGCTGAAAAAGTTTGATTGACATAAGTATTTACCAACCACCAAAATCTATGAACACATTGTGTCAATTTATGAGAAAACAATGATACATATAAAATACATTCGGCTAGATTACAAGTTGTGCGTTAAGGTAAAAAAGCAGCGTTAACAGGTCCTAACGCTGCTTTTTTTACGCCCGCTGCCATTACGAGTCTTGCAGGTATAGGTGTACTGCACACTTTGTTGGCCTTACCACAAACCGACTTACGTAAACTTCGTAAACCCTTTTTTCTGTGGGACTTCCATAGCACCAGTATTACGAGTTTGTCCTGGGAGGCCAAAAAGTGAGAGGTACAGCCTCTACCGACAAGATACGTAACACATTCTAAAGTCAGTAGTTATGAGTTTTACACTACAATGCTATAGCATAAAACTCATAACTAAAGTGCTAAAAAGTACGCTAACACCCATAAACTACCTATTAACCCCTAAACCAAGGCCCTCCCGCATTGCAAACACTAAAATGAAATTATTAACCCCTAATCTGCCGTTCCGAACATTGCCACCACTAGAATAAACATATTAACCCCTAAACAGCCGCACTCCTGCATCGCAAACACTAGTTAAATATTATTAACCCCTAATCTGCCGCCCCTAACATCACCGCCACCTACATTATACTTAATAACCCCTAATCTGCCGTTCCGGACATCGCCGCCACCTACATTATATTTATTAACCCCTAATCTGATGCCGTCAGAGAAAAGAAGGGGTGCTGTGGTTGGGTGTGTACGTAGTGTAAACTTTCATATGTGAATTTAATGATGAATCACAATACATAACCAGCCTGGTTATACAGACAAGAGTTCATGGTCATGCTATGTCCATGGGTCCACCCCAATGTCCCCTGACAATAGCAAGATAAAAATAGAAATAAGGATGTCTTCAATATACGCAGTTCAAATGGTATCACATATGTATATATCATAAACAGACTCACCACAGTCCTGTTTCAGGTTGATCTGTCTCATATGTCCTTGCGGTGCTGTTGATAATGTTGTGATACTCCTCTTTGCTGCTGGTGAGTGTCCAAGCTGGGAAATGCCAAGCCTCCGCAATAGGGGATTTAAAAAGTGTTTTCAACTCGCTGTGTGTGCTCACAATGGCCACAAAATCTCTCAAACAAAAACAGTTAGGAGCACCAAAAAGCAAGTGAAAAAGCAAAATTTATTTACAGTTAATTTAAACATGAGGGTTAATTAACCCCAGGGTAAGAGTGTGAAAACAGAAAACAATAAACAGAGAACAAAAACGGCTGACCGGTTTCGGCGTCTGCCTTAATCCTAGCCTGCTTAAAAAGTGATTGTAAATTCACAATTTAAAAACCCTTCTCTGTGTTTCCATTGGGTGTGGAGTACACACCCTTCAAGTAATTAACCAATGTCAAACTTCAACTTGATTTAGTTAAATTTATTCAGACACCTGATTCCCTACTGACACACTGTTAATAGGTGTGGCGATTTTGGATTAGCTAACTTGAAGTCTTTTATTTTGTTGTGAACTTTCAAATGCTATCATCCAAAACTGCATAAAAGTGCTCCTCGTCGCATCTATTCAGCCACAAAGTGTGGTGTTCATAATAAGACATTATGCTTATATAACCAAAGTTTGTATTTTTGTAGTCTCATTTGTCAATTTTTAAGTTCTCTTTTATCTACCTCATCTTGGTAAATGGAAAGAAAGAAATGTTACCTGGGACCGCCAGGATCAGAAATTGCCCACTGACTGTTGTGTATGTGACCTCAAGACCTGGGATGTGATTGCGGTTCTTAGATTACGTGTGTGTTTGTTTGTATGCTGGAGTGACGTGTGGTACACACCTCTATTTTGACCCTATGGGCTTTCGTTCCCCTCAGCTGCCAAAGCTAAACTACGCCTCTATCTCGAGTGATGTACCCCTCACTGAACATCTTTCAGAATGGCTGGATGACATTCTGCAGCCAATGGTAAATACACTTTGGAGCTTTTTAGCTGATACAAAACATGTCCTAAATTTACTCACTGAAGTAACTTGGCAAAGCAATTATCATTGGTTAACTGTTGATGTCAAGTCTCTTTATTCAACTATACCTCATGAGAAGGGATTGGAGGCTTTAGAATTCTTTCTCTCCAGATGGTATACAGGGAATCAGGCATTTACCAAGTATGTTATAAGAATAACCAAGTTTCTTCTTACCCACAACTATTTCCTGTTTGAGGGGGAGTTCTTTCTCCAGAAGCGTGGGACGGCAATGGGGGCCAAGTTTGCCCCCTCCTACGCCAACCTATTCATGGGTTGGTGGGAGCTCTCCCACGTCTTTGGAGAGCTGAACCCCTTCAGGCAGGAGATAGTGTGGTACAAACGGTTCATAGACAATCTGTTGTTTATCTGGGAGGGTTCAAGAGAGGATCTAGATGACTTTATTAAGAATCTAAACCAGAATACGGTAGGGATCAGCTTCACTTCAGAGGTTCAGGAACATACGGTTAACTTCCTTGACATTACACTGAAGGGCCAGACAGGACAAAAAATCATGACTGAAACCTATCGGAAACCGATTTCAGGTAACTCACTCCTCCATGCAACAAGCTGCCACCCAAGGAGAGTTTTTAAAGGGGTAGCGAGAGGGCAGTTCATCCGTTTGAGAAGAAACTGCACCAGTTAACACACATATGAAAAACAAGCAGATGAACTCGAAACTAGGTTGCTAGAAAGAGGGTACTGTAAGTTGATAGTCACAAGAGAAAGAGATCTAGTCAGTAGATTGGACAGGGCCCGGTTACTAGAACAATCTAAAAGAAAGCCGGAGAACAAAAATAGGAACAGGAGAAAAGATAAGAACTGGTGGGAACAACTAAATGAAGGTAGTAGAATTCAATTTACAACAGATTACTCACGGCAGTACCACCAGATATGCCAGATAATCAAAAACAACTATCAACTTCTCTTGGCTGATGATGCTTTGAAAGATATAGTGAATGAGGGCATACGATTCGCTTACAAAAGGAATCGTACGATAGGCAACATAATAGCCCCCACTAAACTGAGACAGGAAGAAACCAGTGGCTCGACCTGGTTAAGACTCAATGGTACCTATAGGTGCAACTATCTTTCATGTAAAGCATGTGAGAGAGTGGTAGTGGGAGACACATTTAGGTGCCTGGTAACGGGTGAAACCTTCCAGAAGAGACTGTGCCTAAATTGCCGGTCAAACTTCGTGGTGTATCTAATTTCATGCACACATTGTGCCCTCCAATATGTAGGTCTCACGACCAGAGAGGCGCGAGTTAGAATAAAGGAACATCTGGCTGATATAAGAGCAGGGGAGCTAACTACCCCTCTGATTAATCACTTTTCGGGGTTACACCAAAAAGATCCCAGGTACTTCTCGTGGACCATCATTGAGAGGGTACCAGTACAAAACAAAGGGCTCGATAGAACCCGTAAACTGGGTGAAAGGGAGGCCTTCTGGATTTTTCGGTTGAGAACCAGGTTTCCAGAGGGTCTTAATTCAGAGTTTGATTTAATTAACTTTTGGTAGCTTTAGCTTCCCCCCTTAGGCCCATACTAAACTCTTCAATTCCTTTCCCCCTTCTCCCCCCCCCCTTCTCTCCCCACTTCCCCATTCCCCAAGTCCCCCCAGACCCACAACCCCCCCCCCTCCATATCTTACACTGGTTATGAATATAGAGAAGGTGCGTTTACTATAGTAATTCAGTATATGGAGGTTATTCAGGGTTAAAGTGCCAGCACAGTGGTTTATAACATGTCAACAAGGAGTCTAGCAACACAGTACACGTATACAATCCATTCACTAATCTAAATTCATACATGTATCTAGATGGACTGAAATTACTGTTCACACGTAACATAATGACGAGTCTGAATCGCCCGCAGCTAAGAAACTTGCAGTATATACGGTTTGGTATACCCAGTATGGGAAGTATAACAAGGGTCTAGATCCAGATCATTTTTACACACCTACTGGGAATAACGTTCCTTATATCAAGGGAAGGTATTTGGTTAGAGTAATCCCTCCAGTAAATTCGATCAACACTTAATAAAAGGTACTCAACACACCCCCTTAGCGTACATCACTCGAGATAGAGGCGTAGTTTAGCTTTGGCAGCTGAGGGGAACGAAAGCCCATAGGGTCAAAATAGAGGTGTGTACCACACGTCACTCCAGCATACAAACAAACACACACGTAATCTAAGAACCGCAATCACATCCCAGGTCTTGAGGTCACATACACAACAGTCAGTGGGCAATTTCTGATCCTGGCGGTCCCAGGTAACATTTCTTTCTTTCTTTCCTTTTACCAAGATGAGGTAGATAAAAGAGAACTTAAAAATTGACAAATGAGACTACAAAAATACAAACTTTGGTTATATAAGCATAATGTCTTATTATGAACACCACACTTTGTGGCTGAATAGATGTGACGAGGAGCACTTTTATGCAGTTTTGGATGATAGCATTTGAAAGTTCACAACAAAATAAAAGACTTCAAGTTAGCTAATCCAAAATCGCCACACCTATTAACAGTGTGTCAGTAGGGAATCAGGTGTCTGAATAAATTTAACTAAATCAAGTTGAAGTTTGACATTGGTTAATTACTTGAAGGGTCTGTACTCCACACCCAATGGAAACACAGAGAAGGGTTTTTAAATTGTGAATTTACAATCACTTTTTAAGCAGGCTAGGATTAAGGCAGACGCCGAAACCGGTCAGCCGTTTTTGTTCTCTGTTTATTGTTTTCTGTTTTCACACTCTTACCCTGGGGTTAATTAACCCTCATGTTTAAATTAACTGTAAATAAATTTTGCTTTTTCACTTGCTTTTTGGTGCTCCTAACTGTTTTTGTTTGAGACCTAATCTGATGCCCCCAACGTCGCCGCCACTATTCTAAATGTATTAACCCTTTAAACCTAGGCCTAACCCTAACACCCCCTAACTTAAATATAATTTAAATAAATCTAAATAAAATTACTATCATTAACTAAATAATTCCTATTTAAAACAAAATACCTATATAATAAACCCTAAGCTAGCTACAATATAACTAATAGTTACATTGTATCTAGCTTAGGGTTTATTTTTATTTTACAGGCAAGTTTGTATTTATTTTAACTAGGTAGAATAGTTACTAAATAGTTATTAACTATTTAATAACTACCTAGCTAAAATAAATACAAATTTACCTGTAAAATAAAACCTAACCTAAGTTACAATAACACCTAACCTTACACTATAATTAAATAAATTCCCTACATTAAATACAATTAAATAAATTAAATTAGGGGGCGGAGCCAGCACTGAGCCTGAACGGTCGCATGATAACATAGCTCCTGCTATTTTCTACTAAAATTCATATATTTGACCGTTCAGCTCAGTAGAAATGCTTCTTACCGGATAGCTGTCAACCATAGCCCTCACTGGAGAAGTTTAAAGACTTTGGGACATATCAGAATGAAGCCACTCAATGTGATCTTGATCTGAGGTATATCAGGCCCCATGCTGGCAGCCATCTTTTAGCTTCCCGAGAGGACTCACGAAGGACAAGATTAGCCGTTTACGGCTTTACCTGACAATTCTAATCCGCAGACAAGGATGAAGATATGAGCGTCTAAGCTAGACACACATGGAAATACTAGCTCAGCAACCTACTTATATAACCATGGCGGTAGCCGATTCTCAGTGGAGCGACAACACCCATGGTATCAGTGCGGGGCCCTGTAGTGAAGACACAGCTAATGATACTTACCTCGACATTAAGCAGCTTCTCCGGATCTTGGCTGAGGAAGCGGAGGCTCTATTTACACCTAGCTGTATCACACCTTCAGTAACTAACTGCTCACCACTAAGCCAGGAACTGCTCAACACGGACTCGCTCTCCCAGATGGACGGTTCTAAGTATGCTAACAACAGGTCTTACAACTCTCTCGGAACCGCTCAGCTGCTTTCATTGAACACCGGCAGGGATATATACCCGCTCTCATCTACAGTCAATGTCACTGCTCTCACTGTGAGTGAACCTCACCGTATGTATATTCCATCAGACCGGGTAGTAGATGTACCACAATACCTTTTTCAAATACTCCCGATGTTATCATTAACAAGAGTGGATAACAGAAGACATGATCAGGCAATTCAGCGCTCTGACTTTTCCCTAGCTTGTGACCTGAAGTACCCCCAGATCCGGAGACATACTGCCGTAGGTGATATACAGACTGGAGTGGGTTAGGCTGTTATTAGCTCATCTCATACAGGTCAGATGGCGTTGTGTACAGCGACTAAGCTTATGTTGATGCGACACTCAGAGACAGTTAAAAGACATAAAATACAAGCATTGGTAACTTCTCACAATGTTTATTTCATATACCACTAATGACGGCACCATGCCTGATGATTGGTGGAACTCGATAGCTGATTTTCTGCAAGCTGGATCCTGGGACTTTAATAATGTATTTAGATCAGCTCTATAGTTTGGGGAAATCCTCTGTCACAATGCTAAATTCTGTAGAGGGTCTTCTGCTATAAGCCCAACGTAAATCCTCATGGAGATTACTCTCTGCTCTATGCTATGTTTCTATTTCATAACCCTACTCTTGCATAGTTTTTCAGCATTATATAGTCTCTCCTAGTTTCAACACACAGAGCCATGACTCTTTAGAACATATTATGCACCTTTAGCATATTATAACACATTATTCCTACTTTTTTCTTACACTCTCTATGTATGTTTATACGTATCTAAAAGAGTACCCATATGTATCAATTTATGTCTCTATATATATTTATGGGTTCATATAGAATTTTACATATGGGACTATTTTTGTTTAAAAGATAGAAGTACTTATATGTGCAGTTTATCTCCTCTAAAGCGCGGTCCCTACTACCTCCCAAGCTAAAAGGTAGGGCGAGCTACGTTATTATAAGTTCTCTACTGTTCAATACTATATTTTAAATGTTGTAAGTCTGAAGTCGCCCAGCTAGCCTAAATTTGCCCTATATTGTATCCCACTAGTATATATTAGCCCTGTTTCACATCATAGTGGTAATCCTATATGTTTATCTCACAATATTGGGGAAACTGCATTATCTAGCTAATAGCTACTACCTACATTTTTTTTTTTTTTTGTCCGTTTACACTTATTCTGTTTATTATATATGAGCACAGCTATTTAGTTACGGTTCACTCCCTATATCTGCTATAAGACATGTCTTATAAGAATACCCTTCTCTCAATCATTTACATATGTACCGTTTGTTATATACCCGTATATGACGTCTTGTCCCCCAATCACAACATAAACTCACTTAGGGGGCACATAGAAAGCTTAGCTCTCCCCACCTTCCATTGATATATATATACCCTTGCCCCAGAGAGATACACATAGCACATGGGATGCCTCTCATAGTTTCCTAATTTAGCCATTCCTATGTACATATATGGCACATATAGATTTTTAAATACACCCATAATGCAGCCTCTTCACAGTGGGCTCCGCCCCCCCTGCTTTTCCTCCCCCTTACCTCCCCCCTCCCACAACTCAAGTGGCTCTTGCCCACTGCAATCCCTCTTTCTTCCAATGCTCTAAGACCTACTTATGGTCATTCTAAAAGCTAACTTCCCACATCATTGCAGTAATTCTCATCCTGTTCATCCTAAAGATGTGGAGACCAGATTACAAATATTAAAATATAAAATTAAGTTTCATTTCAGTTTGCCCAAGCATATATCTGACACATTCCTAGACACAACATAGGTCTCTTCATGCTGAGGCTGACCTTACTGTATCATTATGGTTATGTGAGCCCTAATAATGTATGACTTAACTTGATACCTAGTTCAGTTACTCCTCTACTAGCCTAACAGATATAACAGGTGACACAATTTCCGTACCGTACTCTGTTCATTTTATGATTGGGCAATTGTTGTTGTTGTATTTTGTATTCTTTCTGCCTTTTGAAGCTTCAATAAAAAATTCTTTAAAAAAAAAAAAAAAATTAAATTAAATAAGCTAAATCACAAAAAACAACGCTAAATTACAGAAAATAAAAAACAAATTACAGATTTCTTTTGAGCTGATTTCTTTGGGGCAATGCCCCGCAAAAGGCCCTTTTAAGGGCTATTGGTAGTTTAGTTTAGGCTAGGTTTTTTTTTTATTTTGGGGGCTTTTTTATTTTGATAGGGCTATTAGATTAGGTGTAATTAGTTTAAAGATCTGTAATTTGTTTTTTATTTTCTGTAATTTAGTGTTTTTTGTGATTAAGCTAATTTAATTTAATTTATTTAATGTAGGGAATTTATTTAATTATAGGGTTAGGTTAGGTGTTAGTGTAACATAGGTTAGGTTTTATTTTACAGGTACATTTGTATTTATTTTAGCTAGGTAGTTATTAAATAGTTAATAACTATTTAATAACTATTCTACCTAGTTAAAATAAATACAAACTTGCCTGTAAAATAAAAATAAACCCTAAGCTAGCTACAATGTAACTATTAGTTATATTGTAGCTAGCTTAGGGTTTAATTTATAGGTAAGTAATAGTTTTAAATAGGAATAATTTAGGTAATGATAGTAATTTTATGTAGATTTATTTAAATTATATTTAAGTTAGGGGGCGTTAGGGTTAGGGTTAGACTTAGATTTAGGGGTTAATACATTTAATATAGTGGCGGCGACGTTGGGGGCGGGAGATTAGGGGGTTAATAAATATAATGTAGGTGTCAGCGATTTTGGGGGCAGCAGATTAGGGGTTAATAAGTATAATGTAGGTGGCGGCGGTGTCCAGAGCAGCAGATTAGGGGTTAATAAGAATAATGTAGGTGTCGGTGATGTCGGGGGCGGCAGATTAGGGCTTAATAAGTGTAAGATTAGGGGTGTTTAGACTCGGGGTTCATGTTAGGGTGTTAGGTGTAAACATAAAATGTGTTTCCCCATAGGAATCAATGGGGCTACCTTACTGAGTTTTACGCTGCTTTTTTGCAGGTGTTAGACTTTTTCTCAGCCGGCTCTCCCCATTGATGTCTATGGGGAAATCGTGCACGAGCACGTACAACCAGCTCACTGCTGACTTAAGCAGCGCTGGTATTGGAGTGCGGTATGGAGCACAATTTTGCTCTATGCTCACTTCTTGCCTTTTAACGCTGGGTTTGTAAAAACCTGTAATACCAGCGCTGTAGGTAAGTGAGCGGTGAGAAAGAAACTGCGTGGTAGCACCGCACAGCTCATAACGAAAAACTTTTAATCTGGCCGATAGATACATATATAAAATAATACATAAATGTATTTAACAGCGATTAAAAATAAGATAAAACAATATTTTATATGTTACATCACATGATTTATATATCATTTGATCTATATATTATATTAAAATATAAGTAGAAATAAAAGTATTTTTCAAATATGTACTAATCGTGTGTCTGATGAAAAAAATGTGCCTTAGAATATTTAGTGAAAAACTCATTAATAAACAAAATAAATATGTATATATTATAAATAAAATATATACAATAGAGCATGTGTGCACGTGCATGTGTATACAAATATATATATATATATATATATATATATATATATATATATATATATATATACTACACTACTGTATATATATATAATGTGCCAATATAAGAAATCATATAAATAGGGAATATGAAATAATAATAATAAAAAGAAAACTACTTGGGTAATGACTAGTTTACTAATATAAATTGATAATAACATGTAGTGATATGATATGTGAATAATACAAAAGGGGGGAAAATAAGAATTATATTTATATTAAAAAGTTCAAGTCAAATTCAGCATTGAGACCTGAGGGGTATAATGTTTTAAAATTAAAAATATATTCTGCCTCTTGTCTAAGGAGTAGGGTCTCTATATTACCTCCTCTTGGCTAGATTACGAGTTATGCGTTATGAGTGAAAAAGTCTCATAACACTGCTTTTTCACTACCGCTGGTATTACGAGTTTTGCAGGTATATCTGTACCGCACACTTTTTTGGCCATAACGCAATGTAACTACCGCAGCTTTCAAAAAGTCCTTTTTCAATGGGACTTCCATAGGGCCGGTGTTACGAGTTTGCCTGTCCGGCCAAAAAGTGAGCGGTACAGCCTATAACTACAAGATCCGTACCGTAAACTGAAAGTCAGTAGTTATGAGTTTTACTTTACAAAGCTGTAACATAATACTCATAACTAAAGTGTTAAAAAGTACACTAACACCCATAACCTACCTATTAACCCCTAAACCGAGGTCCTCCTGCATCGCAAACAGTAAAATAAAATTATTAACCCCTAATCTGCCGCTCCCAACATCGCTGCCACTATAATAAACATATTAACCCCTAAACTGCCGTACTCCCGCATCTCAAACACTAGTTAAATATTATGAACCCCTAATCTGCTGTCCCTAACATCGCAGCAACCTACATTGCTGTTATTAACCCCTAATCTGCTGCCCCCAAAATCATCGCCACTATACTAAAGTTATTAACCCCTAAACCTAACCCTAAGTCTAACCCTAACACCGAAATAGAAAATATGCCTAGGCACCAACTTTACGAAGGCAGGTAAATATAAGTGAAGTGGAATTAAAAACAGTTTAATACATACAGTGCAAATACAATATAATAAATTACAATATAAACCAATATTTCATGAATCCATGATGGTTTTCACAATAAATGAAGAGAATGATTTAAAATCAATAGAGTATAAAAATATTAATGGTATAAAAACATTAATGGTATAAAAACAATAATAAACCTTCTTATAAAAATGTCAAGACTGGAAATAGTAATGGTGTGTCCTATGGATATTGGGGTCTGACCAGGATCCTAACTGTCATGAACTCCAATGAGTGCAGATAGTGCGGGCCAAAAATTAATACGTGAAATATGTGAAAAATCCGTGAGTAAAGTCTCAAAAAATTGTGTTTGTATGTCAAACAAATCAAAAAAATCCAAAATTGGAAAAATATATGAAAAATATATAAAAAAATGTATAAAAAATGTCTAATCAAATGTGAGTAACTGTGTCCTAGCAAACAACCCAGTGTAGACCAAAGATTGTGATAAGTAAAATAATAAAGTTCAATATTAAAGTCCAATAGTGAAAGTCCTGTTGTAATCCTATTCCCCTTGATAGATGTGAGTATCTCCAGAACACAATGTTGATTGTAGAAAATATCGCAAAATAAGTGAAGAAATGTGCCTAGTAATGGGCTAGTTTACAAATATGGTCCCTCCTAAAAAAAACAAAAATAGAGATAGTGTAGATTGTACAAAAATATATAACAAATAGAATAAGGCTTACCAGTGTCTACGCGTTTCGGCCCGTATCAGGCCTTTCTCAAGAGTATTTTCGTTTTTTTAGGAGGGACCATATTTGTAAACTAGCCCATTACTAGGCACATTTCTTCACTTATTTTGCGATATTTTCTACAATCAACATTGTGTTCTGGAGATACTCACATCTATCAAGGGGAATAGGATTAAAACAGGACTTTCACTATTGGACTTTAATATTGAACTTTATTATTTTACTTATCACAATCTTTGGTCTACACTGGGTTGTTTGCTAGGACACAGTTACTCACATTTGATTAGACATTTTTTCATACATATTTATATATTTTTTATATATTTTTTAATTTTTCCAATTTTGGATTTTTTGATTCGTTTGACATACAAACACAATTTTTTGAGACTTTACTCACAGATTTTTCACATATTTCACATATTAATTTTTGGCCCGCACTATCTGCACTCCTTGGAGTTCATGACAGTTAGGATCCTGGTCAGACCCCAATATCTATAGGACACACCATTACTATTTCCAGTCTTGATATTTTTATAAGAAGGTTTATTATTGTTTTTATACCATTAATGTTTTTATAAAATTAATATTTTTATACTCTATTGATTTTAAATCATTCTCTTCATTTATTGTGAAAACCATCATGGATCCATGAAATATTGGTTTATATTGTAATTTATTGTATTGTATTTGCACTGTATGTATTAAATTGATTTTAATTCCACTTCACTTATATTTACCTGCCTTCGTATAGTTGGCGCCTAGGCATATTTTCTATTTCCATTTTTCACTTGGGTGCTTGCTAGGTGCACCTTCCCTAGGCTATAGGTACACAGTAGGCGCTTATACCCTTCTCCCCTAACCCTAACACCCACTTACTTTAACATAATTAAAATAAATCTAAATAAAAATTACAATTAATACCTAAATAATTCCTATTTAAAACTAAATACTTACCTATAAAATAAAACCTAAGCTAGCTACAACATAACTAATAGTTACATTGTATCTATCTTAGGTTTTATTTCTATTTCACAGCTAAGTTTGTATTTATTTTAACTAGGTAGACTAGTTAGTAAATAGTTATTAACTATTTACTAACTACCTAGTTAAAATAAATACAAATTTACCTGTAAAATAAAACCTAACCTGTCTTACACTAACACCTAACATTACACTACAATTAAATAAATTACATTAATTAAATACAATTAACTAAATTACAAAAAATAAAAAACACTAAATTATACAAAATAAAAAAGAAATGATCAAATATTTAAACTAATTACACCTAATCTAATAGCCCTATAAAAATAAAACAAAAACAACAAAATAAAAAAACACTTGCCTAAACTAAACTGCCAATAGCCCCTAAAGGGGCCTTATGTGGGGCATTGCCCCAAAGAAATCAGCTCTTTTACCTGTAAAAAAAATACAAACAACCCCCCAACAGTAAACCCCACCACCCACACAACCAAACCCCTCAAATAAAATCCTATCTAAAAAAAAAATAAGCTCCTGATTGCCCTGAAAAGGGCATTTGGATGGGCATTGCCCTTAAAAGGGCATTTAGCTCTTTTTCCTTGCCCAAAACCCTAAGCTAAAAATAAAACCCACCCAATAAACCCTTAAAAAACCTTTTAAGGGCTATTTTCAGTTTAGTTTAGGCTAGGTTTTGTTTTGTTTTTTGGGGGGGGGCTTTTTTATTTTGATAGGGCTATTAGATTATGTGTAATTAGTTTAAATATTTGATCATTTCTTTTTTATTTTGTGTAATTTAGTGTTTATTTTTTTTGTAATTTAGTTAATTGTATTTAATTAATGTAATTGATTTAATTTTAGTGTAATGTTAGGTGTCAGTGTAAGACAGGTTAGGTTTTATTTTGCAGGTAAATTTGTATTTATTTTAACTATGTAGATAGTTAGTAATTAGTCTACCTAGTTAAAATAAATACAAATTTAGCTGTGAAATAAAAATAAAACCTAAGATAGCTACAATGTAACTATTAGTTATATTGTAGCTAGCTTAGGGTTTATTTTATAGGTAAGTATTTAGTTTTAAATAGGAATTATTTAGGTATTAATTGTAATTTTTATTTAGATTTATTTTAATTATGTTAAAGTTAGTGGTGTTAAGGTTAGGGTTACATTAGGGTTAGACTTATGGTAAGTTTTAGGGGTTAATAACTTTAGTATCGTGGTGGCGACATTGGAGGCGGCAGATTAAGGGTTAATAAGTATAATGTAGGTGGCGGCAACATTGGGGGTGGCAGATTAGGCGTTAATAAGTGTAGGTAGGTGGCGGTGGCAGATTAGGGGTTAATAAGTGTAATGTAGGTGGCGGCAACGTCAGGGGCGGCAGATTAGGGGTTAATATGTGTAATGTAGGGGTGTTTAGACTCGGGTTTATGTTAGGGTGTTAGGTGTAAACATAACTTTTCTTTCCCCATAGGAATCAATGAGGCTGCGTTACGGAGCTTTACGCTTTACGCAGGTGTTAGGCTTTTTTTTAGCCGGCTCTCCCCATTGATGTCTATGGTGAAATTGTGCATGAGCACGTAAAACCAGCTCAAAGCAGCGCTGGTATTTGGGTGCGGTATGGAGCTCAATGCTGCCATATTGCCTGCTAACACCGGGTTTTTGCAAACCTGTAATAGCAGCGCTATAGGGAGGTGAGCACTGAAAATAACTTGCAAGTTAGTACCGAGCCACTCATAACGCAAAACTCGTAATCTAGCCATTTATTATTTAAAAATACTTTTTTTACACCCCAAAATTTCAGATGCTTTGTGTCTCCATTATGGACTTCCATAAAATGTTTATATAGTGCAGTTTCTAAAGAATTTTTCTCTGTAAGTAAAAGATGCTCACGTATCCTATCTCTGAGCATACTGCTCGTTTGTCCAAAATATTGTAGGTTACATGTACATTGTATGCAATAAATAATATTTTTTCACCACATCTTATTAATTCCTTCATTTTGATTGATTTTTGTGTGTTCTGAGATTTTACTTCCTTGATTTTAGTACCATGTTTGCAGGCTTTACATGTATGACAAGGGTAAAATCCTACTAGTTTTGTCCCCAAAAGGTCTACATCTGAGATTTTCTTTTTGTTTTTGTATTCACTAGGGACAAATAGTTTTTTTATTTTTTTTGCCCTTTTAAATAGAATATCAGGATTATTCTTAACTTTGTTGCCCAAGATCTGATCGTCTTTAATATAGTGCCAGTGTCACTTAAGAATCTTTTTAATTTCAAAGTGCTGAGTGCTGTAATTGGTGAAAAATGGTATAAATAAAGAATCATCTCTGTTTGATAGTATTTTGGTTTGTTTTTGTTTGGGCATGAGTAATGTAGCTCTATCTATGTGTTTAAATTCTTTTTTAGCATTGTGTATAGTTTGAATGTTGTATCCTTTCTCTTTAAATCTTTCACTTATTATTTCTGATTGTGTTTCATACTCATCAATATTGGAACAGTTCTTTTTAATACGAAGAAATTGGTCTTTGGGATATTTGACTTCCATTTTTCGAGGTGACAACTCTCGTTGTGTATATAGTTATTGGCATCAGTTAGTTTGAAATAAGTACTAGTGTTAATCTGACTATTAAGAATTTCGATCTGTATATCTAGAAAATTAATTTTATTACAACTGAATTCGTGGTCATCAACATACACTAAATGATACATCAACATACACTAGACTTAAAAACAACCCCATAAGGAAACAACAATCTGACCTTTATAATATACTAAAAGAAGCAAATATAAAAGGTGTTCTAACAAATTCTGAATTTGATTTTCTGAATGTGAAGTATACTAAAATTCCTACATTTTACTTTTTACCGAAAGTGCATAAAGATTTACTGTATAGATTTTATACTTAACAATAACATATTTTTTGTTTAATGAACAACTATTTATACAAATCAAAGGTACAGCAATTGGCACAAGGTTTGCCCCCAGTTATGCCAATTTATTTATGGGTCATTTTGAAAAACTTTTTATTACCCAAGGCAACTGGGAGGCGAACCTCATGCTCTACAATCGCTATATAGATGACATCTTCATTATTTGGAGAGGTGATGTTGGATTGTTAGAAATTTTTATTGAAGACATGAATTCAAATAACTTTGGTTTAAGTTTTACACACGAATTCAGTTGTAATAAAAATAATTTTCTAGATATACAGATCGAAAATTCTTAATAGTCAGATTATAACACTAGTACTTATTTCAAACTAACTGATGCCAATAACTATATACACAACGAGAGTTGTCACCTCGAAAAATGAAAGTCAAATATCCCAAAAGGCCAATTTCTTCGTATTAAAAAGAACTGTTCCAATATTGATGAGTATGAAACACAATCAGAAATAATAAGTGAAAGATTTAAAGAGAAAGGATACAACATTCAAACTATACAAAATGCTAAACAATAAGTTAAACACATAGATAGAGCTATATTACTCATTCCCAAACAAAAAGAAAACAAAATACTATCAAACAGAGATGATTCTTTTGAAGGTTTGTCAAAAAAGAAATTTGACCGAAAGATGCATCTAAATAGCACTTCTCACTCCCTTTTACTAATAATGAGTAGAGATGATTCTTTATTTATACCATTTTTCACCAATTACAGCACTCAGTACTTTGAAATTAAAAAGATTCTGAAGCGACACTGGCACTTTATTAAAGATGATCAGATCTTGGGCAACACAGTTGTCAGGGTTCTACGACTGTCTCTTTAAAAAACTAGCTCACCACCTCCTTGTCAGGATTGGTTGCTCCTCCTATATCACAGCTGAACACACAGGAGTCAGTGCTTGGTATTGAGTATACAGAATCTGAGTTCATTTGGATACAAGCCTTGGATTACAATTTTGTGATTTTCCAGCTAACTATTTCTTTGCCTTTAATTAGGGACAATTCACTGCAACGATGCTCAGAACCTGAACCTCAACTTATCTCCGGACTAAGTATCATTCAGGATTCCTTTCCACTCATTGGGGTAACTATTGCATTTACTAAGTATCTCACATTCCTACCGCAGTTGCTTTGCTGTGTTTCACTGCCGCAGCACTAACAACATCCACATACCTCCCAACATTTCAAAATTCAAAAGAGGGACACCCCCCCCCCAAAAAAAATGAAATGTGGTGGGCGGGGCTTAAAAATCATAAGACCAAAGTGATAAAAATAAAATTCTAAATAAAGTCATATATTTTAATACACTTAGGCAGCAAATCAAACACAAGCTCAAACCACTGGTATGGCTATGTAAGCTATGTATTTAATTAGCCTTTGCACAGACATTGCTAAATATTTTTATCTTAATTGGACATTTAATAATAAATTCTTTAAAACTACTCTCTGCATTCCCCATTAATATTCTAGATTCTGGCCTTTAGTTAGCAAAAATGCACAGTAGCACACTACAAAGCATACACTTACACATGCAGATACACACACACACTACATAGCATATACTTACACATGCAGATACACACACACTACATAGCATACACTTATACATGCAGATACACACACTACATAGCATACACTTATACATGCAGATACACACACACACACACTACATAGCATACACTTATACATGCAGATACACACACACACACTACATAGTATACACTTACACATGCAGATACACACACACACACTACATAGCATACACTTACACATGCAGATACGCACACAATACATAGCATACACTTATACATGCAGATACACACACACTACATAGCATAAACTTATACATGCAGATACACACACACACACTACATAGCATACACTTACACATGCAGATACGCACACAATACATAGCATACACTTATACATGCAGATACACACACACTACATAGCATACACTTATACATGCAGATACACACACACACTACATAGCATACACTTACACATGCAGATACACACACACTACATAGCATACACTTATACATGCAGATACACACACACTACATAGCATACACTTATACATGCAGATACACACACACACACACTACATAGCATACACTTACACATGCAGATACACACACACTACATAGCATACACTTATACATGCAGATACACACACACTACACTTATACATGCAGATACACACACACACACACTACATAGCATACACTTACACATGCAGATACACACACTACATAGCATACACTTATACATGCAGATACACACACACACTACATAGCATACACTTACACATGCAGATACACACACACTACATAGCATACACTTATACATGCAGATACACACACACTACATAGCATACACTTATACATGCAGATACACACACACACACACTACATAGCATACACTTACACATGCAGATACACACACACTACATAGCATACACTTATACATGCAGATACACACACACTACACTTATACATGCAGATACACACACACACACTACATAGCATACACTTACACATGCAGATACACACACTACATAGCATACACTTATACATGCAGATACACACACACTACATAGCATACACTTACACATGCAGATACACACACACACACACTACATAGCATACACTTATACATGCAGACACACACACTACATAGCTGCACTTATACATGCAGATACACACACACACTACATAGCATACACTTATACATGCAGATACACACACACACTACATAGTATACACTTATACATGCAGATACACACACACTACATAGCATACACTTATACATGCAGATACACACACACTACATAGCATACACTTACACATGCAGATACACACACACTACATAGCATACACTTACACATGCAGATACACACCCACACACACACTACATAGCATACACTTATACATGCAGACACACACACTACATAGCTACACTTATACATGCAGATACACACACACTACATAGCATACACTTATACATGCAGATACACACACACTACATAGTATACACTTATACATGCAGATACACACACTACATAGCATACACTTACACATGCAGATACACACACTACATAGCATACACTTACACATGCAGATACACACACACTACATAGCATACACTTACACATGCAGATACACACACACTACATAGCATACACTTACACATGCAGATACACACACACTACATAGCATCATTCAGGATTCCTTTCCACTCATTGGGGTAACTATTGCATTTACGTATTTAAGTATCTCACATTCCTACCGCAGTTGCTTTGCTTTGTTTCACTGCCGCAGCACTAACAACATCCTCCACGGCACTCTCACAGAGCCTCTGATGTCACTGACTACTCCTTCCGTATTCGGACACGCCGCCTCAGTCTGTGTATACACGCTGAAGAGACAAGACGCCGGGGAACAATCTCCTGACACTTTGGCTTCAAGGTACGTGCTAGCTATCACACATTAAATACAGAGTTATCCTGAGCAAAGGATTGTTTACTGGAGTGGGGGTTTTCAGTATTACACTTCTGAGTTTGATTAACAGACTAACCGCTCTTAGCCAGAGAATTGATCACGCACAGTGTGAGACTTATGTAGCTGTTATACCTATTTGCTTCAAGGAGTGATACTTTCTCTCAGTCACATTATAATTATGTGTTACCAATAGGGGCCACTTTTGCAGAGTGCCTGGGAAACTGTTGGTTTGCATAGCCTTTCCCAAATTCCTCTGCTCCTGTGCAAAATCTGGTAGTTCAGGTTTTCTGTGTGGGATGTACAGAATTTGTAACTCATAATGGCACAGTGGAGGATGCTTTTTCCACATCTTTTTTTTACTCAACATATTATAAATAGAGAGTGGTTTAATTGCCCTAGACAAAGTTTCACTCAGCACCATTCAGAAATCTATCACGTGTGAAATATTTATTACTGGATTAGAACATTGCAATAAAGGGGCTTTGATATAAGAATTTCACTCACAATTATGTGTTAAAAGACTTTACAATGTATTTTTATTATTTAATTCCACTATTTTCTCCATTTTTTCCTGTTTTGTTTTCACTCCACTGTCCTAGAAATGCTGGAACATTATACACAGTGATTGCTGGATCACTGCAGGAGCTCATTTATACCTGCCAATACATTCCAGTATTTCTAAGGCAGCGGGAAAATAAAACAGGAAAAATTGAGGAAAATAGTGCAAATCAAATAAAGAAAGTACATTGCATAATGGTGAATGTGTTTAAAAAAAACCCCCAAAAAAACAAAAAAACTTTGCAATGTGTTTTTCATTATATGTTTTCCCTATTTTCCTCCAATTTTTCCTGTGGATTTTTTCACTGCCTTTGAAATGCTAAAATGCAACATTCAATACAGTGATTTCTGGATCACTGCAAGGGCTCGATCACATATGCGGTGTAGCCCGCAAAATCCTCCGCCGCCTGTTTTTATGTGATTTTGGTATTACATATACGACGTAGCATACAAGTTACCCACGCATATTTCACCTGTCTGCCGTATTTTTTTCTCCCATAGATTAACATAGAACAGCCGCACAATTTAGTATCCAATATACAGCGTAAGGACTTACGCGCGCAGAATTCAGAAAATCTACTCCATTCTCATCTTGCCACATATTGCAGGCACAACAACCTTTGCACTGACTAAAAAAGCAACGTAATTCCCTGGAAGCCTTAAAAAACAAATACATTTAAGCAGCATCTCAAATAGTTAAAGGGACAGTATACTATGATATTGTTTTTTTAAGGTTTATTTGTGTATTTGAAATAGCTGATTTTGTTGTTTGAAGCCACAACCTAATCAAATGGATTGAGCTTGTAGGTATAATCAGATCTCATTACTTTATCACATTGTGTACATAGACTTGCTTATTTACTTTATATTTGTTCTTAAAACAATCACTAATACTTGGAGGAGAGAACAATGGGAAATCTAAATTGTATTACCTTTATCTCTTTAAAACCCACTGGAGTGTAATTTATTCTAATGTATAAAGGGACAGTCAAGTCCAAAGAAAACCTTCTTGTTTCAAATAGGGCATGTCAACTTTCCAATTTAATTCTACCACCAATTTTGCTTTGTTCTCTTGGTATTCTTAGTTGAAAGCTAAACCTAGGATGGCTCATATGATAATTTAGAAGACCTTGAAGGCCGCCTCTTTGCAATTGTGTAAAACCAATCACAAACACCACAACCTCTCACCTGCAGCCTTAAAACACCTGATAATGCATACCCTATCCGTAACATCACTATTATATATATATACACGTGTCAATTTATATTGGATGTGAGATACATTGATTTCAATCTTAGAAGTGAATATTACTATATGTACCCTTCATAAACAACTATGTGGATGTGAGTTATAGTACAAGAATATGTCATAAACATGATCATATTACCTGTTTTTATTGACATTTCCACACAGGTTATGTTATATGTTTTAACAATATTAGTATAATAAAACATACCTCACATGGATGTGTATGACAACTACATGGTGAATAACAGAGGACAAGGTTTATGGTGAACTATAATAATATTTATTTATTTTTTGGCTTCTTGGATGAGGGAGCTGAGGTGACTGTAGTGGATTTCCTTGTTCTCCTGGTTTTAGAAGATTCAGGTGTTTCTGCTGGTGTGCTGGCCACAGATGATAGGCTGAGGCAGTGTCCTGCTGGTGTATAAAGTGCTCAACCAACACACCCAAGAGTTGATTTTGTTCTCTCCATCTATTGTCCATTTGCATCTGCATATCAGACTGCGTGGTCTGAGTCATTCTAAGGGGCCCTTATCAGGTAATCTACATATGCCTCAGGTGGTACACTAGGCCCCAGGCTTTGGCCTGCACTGACACTTACCCCCTGAAGGGGACACCTAACACTATTAGATGTCAATGAAATAGTTGATAATAACCAAAGGAGATGGGGAAGTGGGACAAGAAGGGGTTAAATAGCACTCATTCCATTAGATATTGTAATGTTGTTGAAACATATTCAGAGCATGATTCAGAACATACAATTTTAAACAACTTTTCAATTTACTTCTACTTTTCTAGCATTTGTATACTTTGGTTAGATCTCTTGGTATCTTTTATTGAAAAACATATCTCGGTAGGCTCATGAGCAGCATTACACTACTAGGGACTAGATGCTTATTAGTGGCTGCACATATATGCCTTTTGCCATTGGCTCACCTGATGTGTTTAGCTAGCTCACATTATTGCATTGCTGCTCCTTCAACAAAAGATACTAAGAGAATAAAGCAAAGATGATAATAGAAGCAAATTGGAAAGTTCTTTAAAATTTTATGTTCTGCCTGAATCATGATAGAAAATGTTTGGGTTTCATGTTCCTTGAATTAACTTTCGGCTAGATCACGGGTTTTGACGGTAGGCTGTGCGTTGCTAACGCTCCTTTTTTTCTTACCGCTCCCTTTAAACAACGCTGGTATTATGAGTTTTCTGCAAGCCAGCGTTAGCCTCAGAAAAGTGAGCGTTGAGCAAAATTTAGCTCCACATCTCACTTCGATACCAGCGTTGCTTACGGTAGCGGTAAGCTGGCAAAACGTGCTTGTGCACGATTTCCCCATAGGAAACAATGGGGCTGAGCTGGCTGAAAGAAACCTAACACCTGCAAAAAAGCAGCGTTCAGCTCCTAACGCAGCCCCATTGTTTCCTATGGGAAAATAAAAAATATGTCTACACCTAACACCCTAACATGAACCCTGCGGCTAAACACCCCTAATCTGCCTCCCCCGACATTGTTGCCACCTGCATTATACTATTAACCCCTAATCTGCCTCTCCGGACACCGCCACCATCTACATTATACTTATAAACCTCTAATCTGCTGCCCCCAACATCGCCGACACCTACATTTTAGTTATTAACCCTTAATCTGCCCCCCCAACGTCGCTGCAACTATATTAAATTTATTAACCCCTAATCTGCTGCCGCCGCCACTATAATAAAGTTATTAACTCCTAAACCTAAGTCTAACCCTAACACCCTAACTTAAATATAATTTAAATTAAACAAAATAAATTTAACATAATTAAATAAATGAATCCTATTTAAAACTAAATACTTACCAATAAAATAAACCCTAAGCTAGCTACAATATAACTAATAGTTACATTGTAGCTATCTTAGGATTTATTTTTATTTTACAGGCAACTTTGTATTTATTTTAACTAGGTGCAATAGTTATTAAATAGTTATTAACTATTTAATAACTACCTGGCTAAAATAAATACAAAATTACCTGTAAAATAAATCCTAACCTAAGTTACAATTACACCTAACACTACACTATCATTAAACTAATTACCTAAACTACCTACAATTAATTACAATTAAATAAAATAAACTAAATTACGAAGAAAACCCCCCACTAAATTACATAAAATACCCCTACCCTATACTAAATTACAAATAGCCCTTAAAAGGGCCTTTTGCGGGGCATTGCCCCAAAGTAATCAGCTCTTTTACCTGTAAAAAAAAATACAATACCCCCCAACATTACAACCCACCCCCCACACACCCCTACTTTAAAGGAACCTTCATTCTTCGTTAGGACTTTGTTTGAAGAGGATGCTCTGCGTCGCCTGGATTGAAGATGGACCCGCTCCGGAAGGATGAAGATAGAAGATACCGCCTGGATGAAGCCTTCTGCCGTCTGGAGGACCTCTTCTGCCCCGATCGGATGAAGACTTCTGCCGTATGGAGGACCACTTGTGCCCGGCTGGGTGAAGACAGCTTAAGGTAGGGTGATCTTCAGGGGGTTAGTGTTAGTTTTCTTCAAAGGGGGGATTGGGTGGGTTTTAGAGTAGGGGTGTGTGGGTGGTGGGTTATTGTATTTTTTTTTTACAGGTAGGCAAAAGGCCCTTTTAAGGGCTATTTGTAATTTAGTATAGGGTAGAGAATTTTTTTTATTTTGGGGGGCTTTTTTATTTTATTAGGGGGATTAGATTAGGTGTAATTAGTTTAAAATTCTTGTAATTCTTTTTTATTTTTTGTAATTTAGTGTTTTTTTTTCCGTAATTTAGTTTATTTAATTTAATTGTAATTAATTGTAGGTAGTTTAGGTAATTCGTTTAATGATAGTGTAGTGTTAGGTGTAATTGTAACTTAGGTTAGGATTTATTTTACAGGTAATTTTGTATTTATTTTAGCTAGGTAGTTATTAAATAGTTAATAACTATTTAATAACTATTTTACCTAGTTAAATAAATACAAAGTTGCCTGTAAAATAAAAATAAATCCTAAGCTAGCTACAATGTAACTATTAGTTATATTGTAGCTATCTTAGGGTTTATTTTACAGGTAAGTATATAGTTTTAAATACGATTAATTTATTTAATTATGTTAAATTTATTTAGTTTAATTTAAATTATGTTTAAGTTTGGGGGGGTTAGGGTTAGACTTAGGTTTAGGGGTTAATAAATTTATTATAGTAGCAGCGACGTTGGGGTCGGAAGATTAGGGGTTAATAATTGTAGGTAGGTGGCGGCGACGTTGGGGGCGGCAGATTAGGGGTTAATAAATATAATATAGGTGTTGGCGATGTTAGGGGCAGCAGATTAGGGGTTCATAGGTATAATGTAGGTGGCGGCGATGTCCGGTCGGCAGATTAGGGGTTAAAAAAATTTATTTCAGTGTTTGCGATGTGGGGGGGGGGCCTCGGTTTAGGGGTTAATAGGTAGTTTAAGGGTGTTAGTGTACTTTTTATCACTTTAGTTAAGAGCTTTATGTTACGGCGTTAGCCCATAAAACTCTTAACTACTGACTTTTAAATGCGGTAGGAGTCTGGACAGGAGAGGGTCTACCGCTCACTTCTTGCAAGACTCGTAATACCAGCGTTAGGCAAATCCCATTAAAAAGATAGGATACGCAATTGAAGTAAGGGGATTTGCGGTATGCTCGAGTCGCGGAAGAAAAGTTAGCAGTGCACCTGTACCTGCCAGACTCGTAATACCAGCGGGCGGTAAAAAGCAGCATTAGGACCCCTTAACGCTGCTTTTTCCCTAACACCAAACTCGTGATCTAGCCGATTGTAAACAAGAGTTTAAACTATCTCTTTTCCATTTAGATAACCTATTCAGAGTCAAGTAATCTTGGTTTTAGATTCTAAATCTGAAGCTAGACCACTGGTTTTCAAACCTGTCCTCAAACCTCTCTAACAGGTCAGGTTTTCAGGATTACCTTGGCTGAGAGCAGGTAAAATAACCAGGTTTACTAATCAGCTGATTATTTCCCCTGTGCTCTAGTTCAGATATCCTCAAAATGTGGCCTGTTAGGGAGGCCCTGGGGACAGGTTTAAAAACCAGTGTCCTAGAATAATATGTCTAACATTATTCATTCAACACAGTTTTGCCCAAATCACTGGAAATACCATAAATATGTGGTTCAAACAATGTCTGTAAATAGGGATATGTAATTAATGTAACCATTTTTATGCTAATATATAGATTTAATAAATTTTATTGTTGCTCTTGTATGGATTGCAAATCATTTGAGTTCAATGTTCCTTTATATTTTACCATCCTCTTCATATTCATATGATGGGCCAGTGACATTTAGGGTGTTTTCAATAGATGTTTTTACTTAATTTGGCAAAAACGGGTAAGATAGCATGGTTAGTTTCAAGGCTATAATATTTGTGGATGCAAAATACTGGTGGAAGTTTGAGCCAATCGCTCACAGTCAAGGGTCAGGCAAGGTTCTTTGAAGAGATTTTGTTTATTGAACAGTACGCCTAATGATCAATTAGGAAGGAATGCTTACAGCATTTCTAGGGAAAGGCATTCGTATGCTCACTTATGTAGGGAATATATAGATTACATAGTCACATAAAAGGAAGCCCACCATAATAATTAATTTTCCATAGTTCATCCTAGTAGAGTAACCTGAACTTAGGAAAATGTATTGATTACCTTTAAAAGTGAAATGTTTGCCCACCAGCAGAGCAGGGTTTATAGTAGACTCATTGGGGTAGATTTATTAAGCAGCAGATGCTGCTTTCTACCCGCAATGTTTCAGGCTCGCCAGAAACATAAGTTAAGAAGAAGCGGTCATAAGACCACTGCTCCTTAACTCATCCGCCACCTTTTAGGTGGTGGACTGCAATCAACCCGATCGGGTTACACCCCTGCTAGCGGCCGATTGGCCGTGAATGTGCAGGGGGCGGCATTGCACAAGAATTTCACTAGAAATGCTTGTGCAATGATAAATGCTGACAGCGTATGCTGTCTGCATTTAGCGATGTCGGGCGGACATGATTCGCTACAGCGAATCATGTCCGCCTGTCATTTAATAAATCGTCCCCATTGTCTTGGTTTAACCCTTAAAGTGCGAATGGCAACACATGGTCATCTTTAGCACAGATGACAACACTTTATTGCAGCCCCCACATACTTATCTTGCATCCCTGGTGGTGGAAGACTCTGGCATCGCCGAGCAATGAAAGTGCTGGGAAGGACAACAGGGCTTAAGGGAGCTGGATGGAGGGGGTGGTATTCAAACCCCTCAATCTCCGTTCTCTGAAGCTCTAGAACCCCAAGGAAAGTTTGAAAGCTAATCACCTGCTCTTTCCAATGGTGTGTGTCTTGGGGTTAACGTTTAAGCACTTTACAAAAAATAAATAAAATAAACACTAGTTTTAATTACAAGAGGAGCACTATTTAACCCCCTCCCCCGAGTGTTAAATCTGCTTCAAGTTTGCTTTTTGTGTTCATCAGGTAGCGCTCGTATTGAGTTCAAAGTAAGCTGTTTTGGCACACGCGCTAACCCAACACGCCAAACTTAGGATATCACACACGCGGTAACCTATTCCCATATAGAAGTCAATGGAGCAAAAAAAGTGAAAGGAAAAAAAAAACACTCTTGCACAAATAGTATATTCTCAAGTGTGCTAAACTGAAATGAAAATATAAATATTTCACATTCCAATGTTCTTCGCATAGAAGAATATATTCTATTTATTCATAAATACACATTTCTATATATATTTGTTGTTTTTTTTCCTCACAAATATATATATATATATATATATATATATATATATATATATATATATATATATATATATATATAATTATAGGGGAAACCAGACGTGGACTCCTTGCTCAGTGTGCTTAGAGGAATATGGCTACACCTCACTGACGAGGCCCAATGAAGGCCGAAACAATCGTCTGGGGTTCCTGTGTTCCTTGTTCAGAGAGGAATTGCCTGGTATGTCTGCACTGGACTGACTGTAATACGCAGGATCAGACTGATGTACTACAGGAAAGTTCTTCTCTGTGAAAAGCATTACTGGGCTAAAAGAAGCTGCACCCAGGTGGTAAATCGCCATAGAACAGGCTAACAATAGTATTGAGCCAGTTGTTCGTTCCTGTGAGTGTGCTTCTTTCTGTGTATATATAATTATATATAGGTGCAGTGCTCTAAGACCAGTTCACAGAGGTAGAAAAGTGGATCTCAAAAAACAAACTCTTCCTAAACAATGACAAAACAGTCACAATGATCTTTGGAACGAGACATAAATTATACAAATTACAAAATTCCCATCTACGCATCAAAACAAAATCAAATTGCACACTGACCGCAGTCCACTCTTTCAAATACTTGGGTATGTTGTTAGACCCTAATCTATCATTTGGCCTCCACATAGAAAAACTTGCATCTAAACTTTATCCAAAACTAGGTGCCCTGTACAGAAACAAATCTTGCCTCAGCCCTACAGTAAAGGAAAAGATTGTACAGCAAATGCTGATGCCTATCATGGATTACGGGGACGTAGTATACGCACCTGCACTGCAAACTCACCTTAATAAACTTAATACATTGTATAACTCGTTCTGCCGCTTTGTGCTACAATGTAACTACAGGACCCACCATTGTGACATGCTAAAAGAACTAAACTGGCTGACGCTGGAATCCAGACGCACCCTCCATCTTTCCTGCCTTGTGTTTAAGAGCCTTTCTGGGAAGCTCCCACCCTACCTGAGCAGAATGCTCTCCCCGGCTATTCCCACCTCCTATAACCTCCGATCCAGTACCAGCACATTATTTAGCTTGCCTCAATACAAAAAGAAAGCAGCTCAATCCTCCTTTTCCTACCGAGCCCCACAGTTATGGAATGACCTCCCGCACACATTCAAACCTTCCCCATGCCTAATATCCTTTAAGAGATCCCTCTCTATATATCTCAAAACAGAATGCACCTGTCATGGTTGATTATATATTTCCTACCTGTTCTATGTTAATTTTTGCATATATTGTGTATTATTATTGTTTTGGTATTTTATTGTACCCTATTGTATCAATGAAGAGAAGAAAAAGTTATTGGGATAGCGCTAAACAGCTGCGAGTCTTATAGAGTGAAATAAATGTATGTGATTTTGGATCGATTTTTATCTGAATGTGAGGGTGTCCCTGTTTTGGGTTGTCCAATTTTGGGATTACTATTTTGATATATGAGGATCCCCGGTTTATTTTGATCATATAACCGGGATGATAGAATAATTTCTATATTTTTAAAATAGTCTTATGTCCTATGGTTTTTTTATATATCTCATAGATATTATTATAAAATATGATGAAAAAAAAAGGAGCAAGTGCTTAAAGATATATGTATTTTTATTCCTATACAGCTAAGATTCCTATAGTAAATTAGTTGACAGTAAAATCTAACACATAGATGCCGGCATCTAGATTTAAAACATCATTAAAACAGTTTTTTTAAAATTTATACTTGTTATATTCTATCAATATTACTGCTGGTTTTGAACTATAATCGTGGTTTTATGAAAGCGGCTCTAATTGGCAACATTTGATACACAACAAAAAGTTTCTATTCCTTAACATACATGTATCGTATATTATGTTTGTTACAATTACAATTTTTCAGTACAGATCTAGTTTTACAGTGTATTAGCTAGATAAGTGTGAATACCACGTATTTTTACTTAGACATTGATATTCCAGGTCTACGGTGGTTTGTCACAGTGATAAATGGTAGTTAGTGGATTTATCTGTCATATATACGTGTATAAGCAGATTGTCTCTTATTATAAAATCCTTGGTATATTGTCCATACTCTGGATTTCCTCAGTTAAAGTTGTGACCGGCCGGTCTTTTGGTGAAGTAGTTCCGTGTGTTCTCCCTTGTTTTCTTTTTTTGGTTTAAATCCGGGTCCTTCAGGTATTTCCTGATCCAATTGTGGATTTCTCCTCGTGTCTATATAACCCTTAAGCCAGGTGATTGAGGCTGGAACGGTTACTGGATCCTTGGATAGGAATTACACATATGGAGTCTGTCCCTAGAAAGTGGGATATGGCTCGATGTACCTGTCCTAGCCAGCCCGAACACGGGAAAGACCTCTCACCTGCTGGGTTCTGTGTTTAGATATCCTGTGACTGTCAGCAATCTCTACGCGTTTCAGCCTGGGGCCTTTATCAAGATGCTTGTGTGCTGTGCAGTCTGGATTTAAATATCATGTCCATCTTCCTGATTGGATCTTGTTCTTGACCAATCCCTATTGTTTATTTGTTGTTCCTCCTCCTGGAAGGTTGTCTCTTATTCCTCTCTTTGCGTTGTTAATATAAGGTTATCTAGCCTTTATACATCCTGACCTGTTATTATTATGCTTCAAACTTATTAGTTCATCTGTGAACGCATATAGATTGTTGTGTATCGTTTCTTAAGATAAAAGTAAAAATAAAACTAAGAATAAGATAAAGCTAAAAATAAAAACACAGTTCTCAAGCCTATGCTCCACTCTTCATTTTAAGTGTTTTTTGGGGCGGACTTTTATTCCTTATCATCTTATATCGTTTGTTTATTTATATTCCTATGTTTTAAGTGAAAATAAATCATATTGTGGTCTCAATCGTGTATTATTGTGTTCTCGCTTTAATTTGCAAGAGGTAATAGTCCTGATCAGTGTTTTGAAATTTATGTGTCAAGTGTTAGTTTATAAATCTTATACAGAAAACCTCCTGTATTCAGGATCATATATAAACCCTTTCCCTACATAATTGTGAAATAAATTTTCTAAAGTGTTTAAATTTTAAAAGTGTGAGTTTTATAAATAACATTGTTTATCTATGTGTTTAATATCTTAATTCTATTGGTTTTTAGGTGAAAAAGTTTTGTGAATAGGTTTACTCCATAATTCTGTGGAATTTTTTCATGTATTAAAGTTTCTTAGTGAGGGATGTGATAAACATTTTTAGAGGACGTTCATTACTTTACCTATGTGTTTAACATGTATCTATATGTTATTTGTGAAAATTTTTAGTGTGTGTGCTTTTAGTGTTTTTTCGTGGACTGTTTTAGTATAATTTAAACATCTGTAATATCTTTCTTGCCAGTGAGTATAATGTGGTAAAAAACATGCAGTTGTGTTTTTCAGGTTATTTGTCTCTATTTTTGTATTATTTTTTATTTTTTAATTTTATTTAATATGTTGTCTTTTATATATTATATATAAGGCTTCTGTCCTTGTTTTTTGTTATAGTTATATTTCTTTTGTCTTTGTCAAAGATTATTGTTTTTTTCAAAGATTTTTGTTTTTTTCAAGGATTATTGTTTTTTTCCCCCTTTTTCCTATGTGCATTTACACCATTTTGGCTCGTAAGTTGGTGTGTTTGTATTGACTGTTCTCGTTTTTATTCCTGTCTTGTATTGGGTTTTTTAGAAAATATCTTTTTAGTGTGAGTTTGCGAATGTATTGGTTGATGTTAATGAGGGTCTCAAATTTGTTGAGTTTGCATGAGGGGGCAAAGGATAAGCCCTTATTAAGTACTCTTTCTTGATCTTTATTTAGTGGTGTTTTGCTTATGTTAAATATACCAATTTTCTCTTTTTCATTATTTTTGGTTATCTCCTCACTGTTTTGTTTTGGGGTTCCTCTCCCTCTTCTACCTCTAACCTTCTTTTCCCTGTTGTATTCTTTGGGGTTTTGCTTCCTCTATTAGGTTTCTTGATGTCCCCGCTCTGGCGGGGGTTTCTTCTAAAAAATGTACATTGGAGGGGGTTGTGTTTGCTTTTGTATTGTCTGATATATTCTTATATTCTCTCCTTGGACTATGTTCTTGTCTTAGTGGCATAAATCTATTATGTGTCGGTAGTCTCCAGTTGTCCTGTCTATTGTATGAATCGTCCCTGTTTGTAGGTCTAAAGTCTCTATCTCTATTCCTAGTGTTCTGATATGGTTCATTGTAATATCTCTCATGATGTTTATCTATGGGATCTTGGTGGTAGTATTCGCTCTCTTTATAATGATAGTTCTGGTAAGGTTCTCTATGTCGGTATTCTTGGTATTGGTCTCTATTCCTATTCCAATTCTGATACGTTCTAGTGTTGTTAAAATTCCTATGGGGTTTTTCCCAATGTGATTTTTCCCAGTTTGAATTTTCCCAGTGTCTATCTGGTTTATTATTAGTTTCATCTCTCCAATTCCTATAATTGTTTCTCCATCCTCTTCCATATGAGTTATTGTCATATTGTTGTACTGTATTGTGTGTCATATGTGAGTTTTTTAGTAAATTTTTCTTGTTCGTGTTATTAGTTTTCTTTTTACTAAATATATGTATAGGTTCTTTCCTTGTATTTTCTATTTTTGTATCGCCATTGGTGATTGTGTCACTGATGTTCTCTTGTTCTTCCCATACTGGGTTATTTGTTTGTGTAGTCTCCTCGTCATCTTTTTTATAATCTGCTGAGTCTCTATTAAATTTGGAGTTTTTCTGTGTTACAATATTTTCTTTTAGTTCTGATATTCTTTTAATAATCTCACTTTGTATATTTTTGTCGTCTTCCTTTATTTCCATGTTACCTAATTTGTCTTTAATTACTTCTATCTCTTCTTTAGTTGTATCTAACTGTAATTTCCTTGCTTTAACTATGATATTCATTAAGTTAATTGAAGCTGTTTCTAACACTTCAAACCATTCTTTGGATAGTGTGTCAGGTAATGCAAATGTGCAGTCTTTTTTAAGTCTGAGACCTCTCGTGTAAGGTGTATAATCCAACGGGGGGGTGTCAGCGCAGACCAAAGCCTGGGGCCTACGGTACCACGAGAGGCAGATGCAGAGTTATCTGATAAGGAGCTCCCTGAACAGATTCAGACCACGCAGCATTATGATCCAAAGCTATTCATGTTTATTGAACATTGTAATCATGTCTTATAGCGTACAGAGACAGCACATAGGGTTAAGGGGATGACACGTTTGGACCGCGTCATATTACACAGTTATACAGAGCAGAAATACATGGAAAAGCTAGAACATGAGTTTCTCATAACAATATTTACAGAGTCATAACAAACTACCATCTGCAGAGACAACCAAGTGTCTAAAGCCTCTTGTTTACATTATCTTATGCTATCTTACTTCTAGGCGTTAGGCCAGGGTACATTGGCAAGGCCGAATAGCTAAAGAAACTCATAACATGCATAATATTCTCACTGCATAATAACCCAGTATAATAAAGTCTATTCATTCTAAAATGGCTGCGAGGAACAAGATGGCTGCGAAGAACAAGATGGCTGCCATCAGGTTCATATTACCCCTAACATACCACCCTTTTATTCTAACAGAATAACATAAAAACTAAAACAACTTAACGAATATAAAGAACCTTATAGCGAGATGGCTGAGCGGTAACATTATGGAAAAAGGAATGGTGAGGGTTAGCATGAGTACTGGTAAGCTTATTAATCAAACACACAGTAAGCTTATATATGAAAAAGAAAGCAAGAAACAGAAAAAGAAGAAATGCAAAACCCATTAAAATTTTCATACCAAGAGCTCCTAGCCAGGAACTCAGACCAAAGGTCCAATCTATACCATCGAAGAGACCTGTTGGCTGCTTACGTATGTGTGATTGAATGTCATGCAAAGTGTCAAGATCATGGTGTATTCTACCAGTGTTGTTCCAGATAAAAACACAGCAAGAAGAACCTATGCGCTTACATACTCCCCCTTCTGCTGCTAGCAAATAATCTAAAGCCATACGATTCTGGAGAGCAGTCTGAGCGATCTGCTCTTGTCGCATAGTTAAGGACTCTATAGCGTCTGCAGTGGAATTAAAAGCTGCATCTACCAGTGTAGCAAACAAATTAAGCTTATAATATAATCGCATGACAGCTGCAGTAGGAAACCAAGATGCAGTAGCTATCTCGGCAGTACTAGTCTTAACTGTAAAATCAGAAGCTCTACGTGTTCGCAGTTTAACATTAGGGAGTGTGTCATGAATACTTAATGCTGGGAATATGTAACCCAAATAACAAGGTGAGAGATGGCTACATGGTATAATTTTAACTGCCCATCTTTCACAAAGCCAATAATAACCATAAGGTAACTTAATAACTGAAGGACATGAGGGAAATCTTTTCCTCTTAGCTTCTGGAGAAGCACCTGTCTGTTTACCTATATTTCTGTTGTTACGCCAGAACCAATTACGAATTGTGTTGTGTGGTTCAGTATACTTAGCAGTAAAATTACGAATATACTCAAAAGAAAGATAGGATCCATCCCATATATTTAACAGTGTAGCATTAACTGGTGTGGCTGCATTGTAGATTAAGGCAACTGTAATAGGCATTTGACTAAGTGTACTGGGGTGAAAACTAGTACCATTAAGATTATGGGACATAATAACACCATGGTTTACACAATTGACTAAGTGTACCCTATCCTTTTCAAAACCTTTATCAGTGTTAACTATTGGTGTAAAATTCCACATAGTATCATCATTTATCATTTGTGTCAAATTGTGTGCGGTAATAGGAAAACCCACAAATGGATAACCCCATTTCCCCCCATGAGGGACATAGCCACAAACCCAACAAGAATCAGTCTGATTAGTCACTTTGTATAAGTTCGTGGCAGCTTTAACAAAAGCATTGTCAGTTTCCCATGCCGACATATGCAACTCTCTGACATCACGGGTGAGAGGGATGGATAAGGGATTAGTGCCATTGTCAATTACACTTTTATTATCATTGTGCCGGGGCGCACCAGGACTAGGGAATGGCCTGAGTTTGTGCAGGGGCGCACCAGGATTGAAGATTAGGATCAGGATGACAATCACGGATGCGAAGAACACTGCTGGCAGGAGGTACCACACTATTCGATACTCGATGGAATCATGGAGCGGCCAGGGTTGACGTCGTCTGGGGCCCTCTTGATCCGATTCGCGTGGATCCATACTGGAGCTTCCTCTGTAAGGACAGCGGTTCTCGTCACAGCGATCACTGTAGTTGGAAGACCAAAAGGAGGATCCAGCGACTTATTCTTGTGGAGCTGCTTCACCAAGACAGTATCTCCAGGCTTGAACGGGTGTGTCGGGATACCTGTAGGCTGAGGAAGAGTAGAAGAAACATCACCATAGATGCCATTCAATGTTTCAATCAGATTAGTTACATATTCTTCCCTTACAACATTGATATCTCCCCTTACCACAGGAGAACCTTTTTGTTTACACCATGGGGTTGGAAAAGGTCTGCCCATCAGAATTTCAAAAGGTGAATAACCCGTAGTGGTGCTAGGGGTCATTCTGATTTCTGCCAATACTGCAGGTAAATGTTCAAGCCAATTAGTAAATGTACCACCAGTTCCCTTCCTGAACTTATCTTTAATGGTTCTATTCATGCGCTCTACCTGTCCTGATGACTGTGGGTGATAAGGAATATGAAACTTCCAGTCAATGGACAACATAGTACAAATCATTTGTGTAATCTGTGAAGTGAAAGGAGTACCTCTGTCACTGTTTATCTGTAATGGACAACCAAAACGAGGAATAATTTCCTTGCACAATATCTTTGCTACAGTACGTGCATTCTCTTGAGTGGTTGGAAAGGCCTCAACCCACTTACTGAATTGATCAACAATGACTAAAAGATACTTGTATCCACCTCGCGCAGTGGGCATGTGTGTGAAATCAATTTGCAATACCTGCATAGGACCATCAGGGGGTGGTAAATGCTCAAGTTTACCATGTACAAGGCCTCCAGGATTATTTCTGGCACAAGTTAGACATCTGTCCAGTTGTCTATCAATCATGCGCAACAGATCTTTAATGACATACTTAGATGTCATCAGATTCTTGGTCTGTTGTTTACTTATGTGGCCAAAACCATGAAAATGACTAATAAACAATGGTGCGGCAATTTATTTCCATGTTACCTAATTTGTCTTTAATTACTTCTATCTCTTCTTTAGTTGTATCTAACTGTAATTTCCTTGCTTTAACTATGATATTCATTAAGTTAATTGAAGCTGTTTCTAACACTTCAAACCATTCTTTGGATAGTGTGTCAGGTAATGCAAATGTGCAGTCTTTTTTAAGTCTGAGACCTCTCGGTACCATTTTTAAGTTGATATAATTCTGTATATATTTTATTTCTAGTATATGTTTTATTTCTTTACACATTATGTCTTCTAGGTCAGAATAAATGTTTTCTATGTTTGTGGTCTCTAATGTATTGTACATTCTATTGTTTGTGTTTGTATCTATATTCTGAAGTATTAGGTCTCTGTGGCTAAAAATGTCCATACTTTATATTAGTCTTTAACTATTCTTTAATCACGTATACTTTTTATTTCTTTCGAATTTTTATTTATATTTCTTTAAAAATAGAGACAGATTTCCTTATTCAGTATTTGGAGTGTTAATAATTTTACAGTTTTTAAGTGTTAATAATTTCACAATTTTGAAGTGTGTGAGTCGGGTGTGGTAGGTAATGAGTGGATCTTTGTATAAGAGGTTATTGTAGTACTATAGAGGGTTAAAGTTAATACAAAGATTCTACACTCAGACTCTTAGCTAATCCCGAATGGTGATGTAACCTCAAAAAACTATCACCGAAGTTTAGAAGAGAAGAAAAAGTGATTGGGATAGCGCTAAACAGCTGCGAGTCTTATAGAGTGAAATAAATGTATGTGATTTTGGATCGATTTTTATCTGAATGTGAGGGTGTCCCTGTTTTGGGTTGTCCAATTTTGGGATTACTATTTTGATATATGAGGATCCCCGGTTTATTTTGATCATATAACCGGGATGATAGAATAATTTCTATATTTTTAAAATAGTCTTATGTCCTATGGTTTTTTTATATATCTCATAGATATTATTATAAAATATGATGAAAAAAAAAAAAGGAGCAAGTGCTTAAAGATATATGTATTTTTATTCCTATACAGATTAGATTCCTATCGTAAATTAGTTGACAGTAAAATCTAACACATAGATGCCGGCATCTAGATTTAAAACATCATTAAAACAGTTTTTTTAAAATTTATACTTGTTATATTCTATCAATATTACTGCTGGTTTTGAACTATAATCGTGGTTTTATGAAAGCGGCTCTAATTGGCAACATTTGATACACAACAAAAAGTTTCTATTCCTTAACATACATGTATCGTATATTATGTTTGTTACAATTACAATTTTTCAGTACAGATCTAGTTTTACAGTGTATTAGCTAGATAAGTGTGAATACCACGTATTTTTACTTAGACATTGATATTCCAGGTCTACGGTGGTTTGTCACAGTGATAAATAGTAGTTAGTGGATTTATCTGTCATATATACGTGTATAAGCAGATTGTCTCTTATTATAAAAACCTTGGTATATTGTCCATACTCTGGATTTCCTCAGTTAAAGTTGTGACTGGCCGGTCTTTTGGTGAAGTAGTTCCGTGTGTTCTCCCTTGTTTTCTTTTTTTGGTTTAAATCCGGGTCCTTCAGGTATTTCCTGATCCAATTGTGGATTTCTCTTCGTGTCTATATAACCCTTAAGCCAGGTGATTGAGGCTGGAACGGTTACTGGATCCTTGGATAGGAATTACACATATGGAGTCTGTCCCTAGAAAGTGGGATATGGCTCGATGTACCTGTCCTAGCCAGCCCGAACACGGGAAAGACCTCTCACCTGCTGGGTTCTGTGTTTAGATATCCTGTGACTGTCAGCAATCTCTACGCGTTTCAGCCTGGGGCCTTTATCAAGATGCTTGTGTGCTGTGCAGTCTGGATTTAAATATCATGTCCATCTTCCTGATTGGATCTTGTTCTTGACCAATCCCTATTGTTTATTTGTTGTTCCTCCTCCTGGAAGGTTGTCTCTTATTCCTCTCTTTGCGTTGTTAATATAAGGTTATCTAGCCTTTATACATCCTGACCTGTTATTATTATGCTTCAAACTTATTAGTTCATCTGTGAACGCATATAGATTGTTGTGTATCGTTTCTTAAGATAAAAGTAAAAATAAAACTAAGAATAAGATAAAGCTAAAAATAAAAACACAGTTCTCAAGCCTATGCTCCACTCTTCATTTTAAGTGTTTTTTTGGGCGGACTTTTATTAAAGACAAAAATCTTTGAAAAAAACAATAATCTTTGACAAAGACAAAAGAAATATAACTATAACAAAAAACAAGGACAGAAGCCTTATATATAATATATAAAAGACAACATATTAAATAAAATTAAAAAATAAAAAATAATACAAAAATAGAGACAAATAACCTGAAAAACACAACTGCATGTTTTTTACCACATTATACTCACTGGCAAGAAAGATATTACAGATGTTTAAATTATACTAAAACAGTCCACGAAAAAACACTAAAAGCACACACACTAAAATTTTTCACAAATAACATATAGATACATGTTAAACACATAGGTAAAGTAATGAACGTCCTCTAAAAATGTTTATCACATCCCTCACTAAGAAACTTTAATACATGAAAAAATTCCACAGAATTATGGAGTAAACCTATTCACGAAACTTTTTCACCTAAAAACCAATAGAATTAAGATATTAAACACATAGATAAACAATGTTATTTATAAAACTCACACTTTTAAAATTTAAACACTTTAGAAAATTTATTTCACAATTATGTAGGGAAAGGGTTTATATATGATCCTGAATACAGGAGGTTTTCTGTATAAGATTTATAAACTAACACTTGACACATAAATTTCAAAACACTGATCAGGACTATTACCTCTTGCAAATTAAAGCGAGAACACAATAATACACGATTGAGACCACAATATGATTTATTTTCACTTAAAACATAGGAATATAAATAAACAAACGATATAAGATGATAAGGAATAAAAGTCCGCCCAAAAAAACACTTAAAATGAAGAGTGGAGCATAGGCTTGAGAACTGTGTTTTTATTTTTAGCTTTATCTTATTCTTAGTTTTATTTTTACTTTTATCTTAAGAAACGATACACAACAATCTATATGCGTTCACAGATGAACTAATAAGTTTGAAGCATAATAATAACAGGTCAGGATGTATAAAGGCTAGATAACCTTATATTAACAACGCAAAGAGAGGAATAAGAGACAACCTTCCAGGAGGAGGAACAACAAATAAACAATAGGGATTGGTCAAGAACAAGATCCAATCAGGAAGATGGACATGATATTTAAATCCAGACTGCACAGCACACAAGCATCTTGATAAAGGCCCCAGGCTGAAACGCGTAGAGATTGCTGACAGTCACAGGATATCTAAACACAGAACCCAGCAGGTGAGAGGTCTTTCCCGTGTTCGGGCTGGCTAGGACAGGTACATCGAGCCATATCCCACTTTCTAGGGACAGACTCCATATGTGTAATTCCTATCCAAGGATCCAGTAACCGTTCCAGCCTCAATCACCTGGCTTAAGGGTTATATAGACACGAGGAGAAATCCACAATTGGATCAGGAAATACCTGAAGGACCCGGATTTAAACCAAAAAAGGAAAACAAGGGAGAACACACGGAACTACTTCACCAAAAGACCGGCCGGTCACAACTTTAACTGAGGAAATCCAGAGTATGGACAATATACCAAGGTTTTTATAATAAGAGACAATCTGCTTATACACGTATATATGACAGATAAATCCACTAACTACCATTTATCACTGTGACAAACCACCGTAGACCTGGAATATCAATGTCTAAGTAAAAATACGTGGTATTCACACTTATCTAGCTAATACACTGTAAAACTAGATCTGTACTGAAAAATTGTAATTGTAACAAACATAATATACGATACATGTATGTTAAGGAATAGAAACTTTTTGTTGTGTATCAAATGTTGCCAATTAGAGCCGCTTTCATAAAACCACGATTATAGTTCAAAACCAGCAGTAATATTGATAGAATATAACAAGTATACATTTTAAAAAAACTGTTTTAATGATGTTTTAAATCTAGATGCCGGCATCTATGTGTTAGATTTTACTGTCAACTAATTTACGATAGGAATCTTATCTGTATAGGAATAAAAATACATATATCTTTAAGCACTTGCTCCTTTTTTTTTTTCATCATATTTTATAATAATATCTATGAGATATATAAAAAAAACCATAGGACATAAGACTATTTTAAAAATATAGAAATTATTCTATCATCCCGGTTATATGATCAAAATAAACCGGGGATCCTCATATATCAAAATAGTAATCCCAAAATTGGACAACCCAAAACAGGGACACCCTCACATTCAGATAAAAATCGATCCAAAATCACATACATTTATTTCACTCTATAAGACTCGCAGCTGTTTAGCGCTATCCCAATCACTTTTTCTTCTCTTCTAAACTTCGGTGATAGTTTTTTGAGGTTACATCACCATTCGGGATTAGCTAAGAGTCTGAGTGTAGAATCTTTGTATTAACTTTAACCCTCTATAGTACTACAATAACCTCTTATACAAAGATCCACTCATTACCTACCACACCCGACTCACACACTTCAAAATTGTGAAATTATTAACACTTAAAAACTGTAAAATTATTAACACTCCAAATACTGAATAAGGAAATCTGTCTCTATTTTTAAAGAAATATAAATAAAAATTCGAAAGAAATAAAAAGTATACGTGATTAAAGAATAGTTAAAGACTAATATAAAGTATGGACATTTTTAGCCACAGAGACCTAATACTTCAGAATATAGATACAAACACAAACAATAGAATGTACAATACATTAGAGACCACAAACATAGAAAACATTTATTCTGACCTAGAAGACATAATGTGTAAAGAAATAAAACATATACTAGAAATAAAATATATACAGAATTATATCAACTTAAAAATGGTACCGAGAGGTCTCAGACTTAAAAAAGACTGCACATTTGCATTACCTGACACACTATCCAAAGAATGGTTTGAAGTGTTAGAAACAGCTTCAATTAACTTAATGAATATCATAGTTAAAGCAAGGAAATTACAGTTAGATACAACTAAAGAAGAGATAGAAGTAATTAAAGACAAATTAGGTAACATGGAAATAAAGGAAGACGACAAAAATATACAAAGTGAGATTATTAAAAGAATATCAGAACTAAAAGAAAATATTGTAACACAGAAAAACTCCAAATTTAATAGAGACTCAGCAGATTATAAAAAAGATGACGAGGAGACTACACAAACAAATAACCCAGTATGGGAAGAACAAGAGAACATCAGTGACACAATCACCAATGGCGATACAAAAATAGAAAATACAAGGAAAGAACCTATACATATATTTAGTAAAAAGAAAACTAATAACACGAACAAGAAAAATTTACTAAAAAACTCACATATGACACACAATACAGTACAACAATATGACAATAACTCATATGGAAGAGGATGGAGAAACAATTATAGGAATTGGAGAGATGAAACTAATAATAAACCAGATAGACACTGGGAAAATTCAAACTGGGAAAAATCACATTGGGAAAAACCCCATAGGAATTTTAACAACACTAGAACGTATCAGAATTGGAATAGGAATAGAGACCAATACCAAGAATACCGACATAGAGAACCTTACCAGAACTATCATTATAAAGAGAGCGAATACTACCACCAAGATCCCGTAGATAAACATCATGAGAGATATTACAATGAACCATATCAGAACACTAGGAATAGAGATAGAGACTTTAGACCTACAAACAGGGACGATTCATACAATAGACAGGACAACTGGAGACTACCGACACATAATAGATTTATGCCACTAAGACAAGAACATAGTCCAAGGAGAGAATATAAGAATAAATCAGACAATACAAAAGCAAACACAACCCCCTCCAATGTACATTTTTTAGAAGAAACCCCCGCCAGAGCGGGGACATCAAGAAACCTAATAGAGGAAGCAAAACCCCAAAGAATACAACAAGGGAAAAGAAGGTTAGAGGTAGAAGAGGGAGAGGAACCCCAAAACAAAACAGTGAGGAGATAACCAAAAATAATGAAAAAGAGAAAATTGGTATATTTAACATAAGCAAAACACCACTAAATAAAGATCAAGAAAGAGTACTTAATAAGGGCTTATCCTTTGCCCCCTCATGCAAATTCAACAAATTTGAGACCCTCATTAACATCAACCAATACATTTGCAAACTCACACTAAAAAGATATTTTCTAAAAAAACCAATACAAGACAGGAATAAAAACGAGAACAGTCAATACAAACACACCAACTTACGAGCGAAATCTTCATTCTATCCCACTCAGGACAAAAGTGAGCATATTAAATTATTCGAACAGAACCTAAAAAAAGAACTAGAGGCCCTAGATCAAACCAAACCGATTAAGAGAAATATGAATAGGAAAGAGATTCAAACACTAAAAGAACTTCAGAATAACAAAGAGATCATAATCAAACCGGCCAACAAAGGTGGGGGGCTGGTCATTATGGATAGGACATACTATGTAGAGGAATCAAATAGAATATTACAAGACAAACTCACATATGAGAAACTAAAATATAATCCCATTAAAAAACAAAAAGATAAATTAAGTAACATACTCAAAAAAGCAAAAGATGAAGGGATTATAAACGATTCAGAATCAGAATTCCTCTCCATAGAATACCCTAAAACACCTACATTTTACTTTCTGCCAAAAGTGCATAAAAATTTAGAGAAACCACCAGGACGTCCCATCATTTCTGGGATAAACAGCTTAACATCAAATCTGTCACAATACGTGGACTTCTATTTACAGAAGTATGTTACTAAATTACCAGCATACCTTAGAGACTCTACACACTTCATTAATAAAATTAGAGAAATAACATGGAAAGAAAATTACACACTAGTGACATGTGATGTGAATTCCTTGTACACTAATATATCACATGAACTAGGACAAAAAGCTGTGAAAAAAACCTTAGATAAAGATGAGGAACTACCTGAACATCAGAACAGATTTATCATGGAATGCATAGATTTTATCTTACAAAACAATAGTTTTTATTTTAACAATGAGGTATATTTACAGATTAAAGGAACGGCAATGGGCACAAGGTTCGCCCCCAGTTACGCAAATTTATTCATGGGACAATTTGAAGATGAACATATACATAATGGCCCATGGGGGGCGAACCTTGTGCTCTATTGCAGATATATTGACGATATATTTATCATTTGGCAAGGAGACACAGAACTACTGGACACATTTATTATAGACCTTAATACCAATAGTCTTGGTATCACATTCACGCATGAATATAGTAGATGGAAAATACACTTTTTAGACATTGAAATTGAAATTAATAACCTCCAAATTAATACCAAAAACTACTTTAAAACTATAGATGCAAACAATTATATACATGCAGAAAGTTGCCACCTCAAACAGTGGAAATCTAATATCCCAAAAGGACAATATCTACGAGTAAGGAAAAACTGCTCCACACTTGAAAGTTACCAATCTCAATCTGACATACTTACATCTAGATTCATAGAGAAGGGGTATAATAAAGACACTGTAGAAAAGATAAGACAGGAAGTGTCAACAGTAGATAGAGAGTCTCTATTAATAAAGAAAAACAAGGAAGAAAGAGAAATTGATGATTTCTTTATACCTTTTATAACCGAATACAGTAGCCAACACTTTGAAATAAGAAAAATTCTGAAAAGGAATTGGCATCTAATAAAACAAGATCAAATTTTAGGGAAAAGGGTAAGAAAGCAACCAGACATAATTTTTAAACGAGCCAAAAACCTCAAAATGATATTATCACCGAGTGAGTATAGAGAAAGAAACAACACTGTTGATGGAGACCTAAATGGAAATAAACTAAAAGGCTTCTTCCCCTGTATATCCTGTAAATCTTGTAAATACAGTGAAAAAAGAAAGGAAATAAGATCATCTAATTCAAATTTCTGTCTAAAAATAAATCAACTAATAAGATGCACAGACAGGAATGTCATCTATTGCATAAAATGTACATATAACCTACTATATTTTGGACAAACAAGTAGAACTATAAAAGATAGAATACGAGAACATATTCTAAAAATAGAACACGAATCAACAGACACAATACTGTACTCACATTTTAAAGAAAAACATTCCAGTAATTTAAAAGATTTCAAATACTGGGGTATCAAAAAACTACATCTGGGAATAAGGGGGGGGGGAATATGAATACACTCCTCCTCAAAAAGGAGGCAGAATGTATCTTCAACTTCAAAACATTACACCCATTTGGATTAAATTCGGAAATGGACCTAAATACATTAATATAACTGTGATAATAAAAGACACAGACTGCATTGTATATAAAAACATAACTAAACAAATAAACATAACATACATAGAGGCCAAAATGGTGTAAATGCACATAGGAAAAAGGGGGAAAAAAACAATAATCCTTGAAAAAAACAAAAATCTTTGAAAAAAACAATAATCTTTGACAAAGACAAAAGAAATATAACTATAACAAAAAACAAGGACAGAAGCCTTATATATAATATATAAAAGACAACATATTAAATAAAATTAAAAAATAAAAAATAATACAAAAATAGAGACAAATAACCTGAAAAACACAACTGCATGTTTTTTACCACATTATACTCACTGGCAAGAAAGATATTACAGATGTTTAAATTATACTAAAACAGTCCACGAAAAAACACTAAAAGCACACACACTAAAAATTTTCACAAATAACATATAGATACATGTTAAACACATAGGTAAAGTAATGAACGTCCTCTAAAAATGTTTATCACATCCCTCACTAAGAAACTTTAATACATGAAAAAATTCCACAGAATTATGGAGTAAACCTATTCACAAAACTTTTTCACCTAAAAACCAATAGAATTAAGATATTAAACACATAGATAAACAATGTTATTTATAAAACTCACACTTTTAAAATTTAAACACTTTAGAAAATTTATTTCACAATTATGTAGGGAAAGGGTTTATATATGATCCTGAATACAGGAGGTTTTCTGTATAAGATTTATAAACTAACACTTGACACATAAATTTCAAAACACTGATCAGGACTATTACCTCTTGCAAATTAAAGCGAGAACACAATAATACACGATTGAGACCACAATATGATTTATTTTCACTTAAAACATAGGAATATAAATAAACAAACGATATAAGATGATAAGGAATAATAGTCCGCCCAAAAAAAACACTTAAAATGAAGAGTGGAGCATAGGCTTGAGAACTGTGTTTTTATTTTTAGCTTTATCTTATTCTTAGTTTTATTTTTACTTTTATCTTAAGAAACGATACACAACAATCTATATGCGTTCACAGATGAACTAATAAGTTTGAAGCATAATAATAACAGGTCAGGATGTATAAAGGCTAGATAACCTTATATTAACAACGCAAAGAGAGGAATAAGAGACAACCTTCCAGGAGGAGGAACAACAAATAAACAATAGGGATTGGTCAAGAACAAGATCCAATCAGGAAGATGGACATGATATTTAAATCCAGACTGCACAGCACACAAGCATCTTGAGAAAGGCCCCAGGCTGAAACGCGTAGAGATTGCTGACAGTCACAGGATATCTAAACACAGAACCCAGCAGGTGAGAGGTCTTTCCCGTGTTCGGGCTGGCTAGGACAGGTACATCGAGCCATATCCCACTTTCTAGGGACAGACTCCATATGTGTAATTCCTATCCAAGGATCCAGTAACCGTTCCAGCCTCAATCACCTGGCTTAAGGGTTATATAGACACAAGGAGAAATCCACAATTGGATCAGGAAATACCTGAAGGACCCGGATTTAAACCAAAAAAAGAAAACAAGGGAGAACACACGGAACTACTTCACCAAAAGACCGGCCGGTCACAACTTTAACTGAGGAAATCCAGAGTATGGACAATATACCAAGGTTTTTATAATAAGAGACAATCTGCTTATACACGTATATATGACAGATAAATCCACTAACTACCATTTATCACTGTGACAAACCACCGTAGACCTGGAATATCAATGTCTAAGTAAAAATACGTGGTATTCACACTTATCTAGCTAATACACTGTAAAACTAGATCTGTACTGAAAAATTGTAATTGTAACAAACATAATATACGATACATGTATGTTAAGGAATAGAAACTTTTTGTTGTGTATCAAATGTTGCCAATTAGAGCCGCTTTCATAAAACCACGATTATAGTTCAAAACCAGCAGTAATATTGATAGAATATAACAAGTATACATTTTAAAAAAACTGTTTTAATGATGTTTTAAATCTAGATGCCGGCATCTATGTGTTAGATTTTACTGTCAACTAATTTACGATAGGAATCTTATCTGTATAGGAATAAAAATACATATATCTTTAAGCACTTGCTCCTTTTTTTTCATCATATTTTATAATAATATCTATGAGATATATAAAAAAACCATAGGACATAAGACTATTTTAAAAATATAGAAATTATTCTATCATCCCGGTTATATGATCAAAATAAACCGGGGATCCTCATATATCAAAATAGTAATCCCAAAATTGGACAACCCAAAACAGGGACACCCTCACATTCAGATAAAAATCGATCCAAAATCACATACATTTATTTCACTCTATAAGACTCGCAGCTGTTTAGCGCTATCCCAATCACTTTTTCTTCTCTTCTAAACTTCGGTGATAGTTTTTTGAGGTTACATCACCATTCGGGATTAGCTAAGAGTCTGAGTGTAGAATCTTTGTATTAACTTTAACCCCCTATTGTATCAATGCAATGTTTTGTGATCCCAGGATATACTTGAAAACGAGAGAAATCTCAATGTATCCTTCCTGTTAATATATATATATATATATATATATATATCACACAGAGAAAGTCCAGCACTCATTCACAAGCTCTCAACTACGATAAAAAGCAGCAATGCAGCAATGGAAGAGTTAGTTACCATATCATCTGGCCAAATGGGAAAAGCCCAGGTACCTCGGCAAGGTCTCTTCCAAAAACCTGGGTCCCTAAACAGCCACAGAATGCAGGCTCACATTCAAACAACTGTGAAAAAATGGGGGGGTGCACAGGCTTATGTAATCTCCCCAAACATATACAAAACACTGGTGGGGTCAACACTCTCAGGCCGGACCAGGTACACATTCTATGACCCTGTAACATGCGCAGCACTGGGTGCAAAACAGCACTCTCAGGAAGCTGCACTGTCACCAGAGTCATATATATATATATATATATATATACTGTATATAGGAATATTTGTTAACAAATACATAGCACATATTCCCTTATGTGCAGAACATTTGGAATGTAAAATATTTACAGTAAATACACAGTATTTAAATATTGTAGAAATATTATTTTTCATGTTTTGATCTACTTAACTGCAAAGAGCTCTAATGCAATTATATATATATATATATATATATACTAGTTGCGGGATCCAAGCACTCACTGTTAGTGGTATTGCCTGGGTGCACTCTATGGTAGGTAGGTATAAACTTCTCAAATGAAGAGGCACTCACAGGTCTTAATAAGCATAAAGGTTTTATTAGTTCATAGGTTCAGTCAACGTTTCGGTCCTCGCAGGGACCTTTGTCTCTGTAATCCTCTGAGCAGTGGAGGCTCCTCCATTTGAGCACACTCCCACGTGTACCCCCCCAGCAGCCCAGAAGAAAGAAAAAAAACAGAATAAAAAAAATATAATTTTTCCAATAGCCCCCTACTGTAAAAATTATATATTTTTTTTTGTCCCCCAAAAAATCCAAACAGTTTGTTTAATAAGGAAAAATATATATATATTTTTATTATATAATTTATACACTAACCCTAACCGCACGTGCGGTAGCTAAGAGATATGGCAGTGTGCTATGCGCATCCTAAATTTGCAGCCTGCGCAGCTCCCAGCCTCCCCATACTTTGTGTATCGCACATTTCAGCCTGTGCGAGCTGTGGGAGGTGTTATTTACAGAGAAAGGCAGCAGCCAGTGACAAAGTAGAGCGTCATCACTCACAGTCACGTGATGACGCTTGACAAGCTCCTCCCAGCTCAACGGCGCAAAATTTCATTGCGGAGATAGTCGTTGAGCTGAGAGGAGCTCAAATTCTTGTGTTGTGTGCACAGTGCAGAGGCTAGTTAGTAGCAGACTAAGCAGACACTGGCACTTAAAAGGTGGATGCACTGTTGCTTCATTGAGAGCGGGAGAAGCTGAGCTCTGCAAAGCAGTGCAAGTATTGCAAGCGATAGCACCATGCCTGGGCTGGCCCCATTCCCCCCGTGCTGGTAACTCTCAGCAGACTCACTAAAAGTTATGAAGCAGTTGCAGCAGGTCCTGTTCGGCACAAGAAGGTAGGGTGGTTGGCTTCTTTATTTAAAATAGCTGATTTATAGCTAGCATTGTGTGACAAATTATGTGTACTAAATTTATCTAAATAAAATCTGCTACATAAATAAATATATATTTTTATTGAATGCAACACAATATATTTAAGGCAAGCATATTTTACTATACATACTGGCTGTAACGACTGCTGTGTGTAGAGCAGCAGAAAGCAATAAACTTTCCTAACTGCTCTGCCAGCCGGCCACATGTGAAAACGGGGAAAGGTTACAAACATAGCTTAGCAGGAGAGATAAATGCTGGTCAGGGTGTCATAGTAGCGCATGATGATATGCAGGCTCTAGAATCTCATCAACTACAATACTGGGCACAGAAACCCTTGAGAGACTAAGGTAAACTCTTTATTGCCCTCAATACTGAAGCCCACAGCAACATAAAGATATTTAATTTGTGTTTTTCTTTTACTGTGAATTAATTTCAAGTTCCTGTTTCTCAGAATGTTACCTTAATGTTTATTTGCTTTGCAAAAATACACATTTCTATCTATCTCTATCTATCTATCTATCTATATCTATCTCTCTAATGAGCAATATGAGGGGTGGGGCTTTATTTCAAGGGGTGTGGTAAGGGGCGGGGCCAATTGCACCTCCATCTTCATAATTCACCAGCCGCCACTGCCTCTGAGTGAAGCAGTCAGCGGTATATATATATATATATATGTCTATATATGTGTACATCTGTATTTATAAATACATAACTAAATATGTACACATAGATATATATATATATATATATATATATATATATACACACACAAATACATATACATCTTCAGATATGTATGTATCTCTATGTTAAAGCCCTTTGCCTTTTTTCTAACATCTGAGATCTCATATCTTTGAGCCTTTATAACTTTTTTGTGCAATATTTTTTAAATCATTTTTATTATAAGGTATTTTTATGAATGTAACTGTACTTTGTAATGGATTTTTTCACAAAATAGTTAACCAGAGCTCTGAGGACGCACTAACCTTAACTTTAATTGCGCTCAATCGATCGTGTTTACTTTGAACTTGTAATACGAGTGAAAAACCCGACCCACACAAACACTTCCGATAAACCCCTTATATCGCTTGCACGTGATTGTTAGTGCACCACCTGTAATCTGGCCCAAAATGTGTATGTGTTTTAATATATATATATCCAAATAAGTGCACTCCTTTTAACTCTCCAGCATCCACTGGGGTGCTAAACATACCATAGTAGACAGTTCAATTTGAAAGAAAAGCACTCACTGTTTTTTCAAGCAAATAATAAAACTTAGCCTTTATTAATCTTCAAGTAAACTCTATAAACTCCAGAGGTTTCAGTGTCCATACTGACACCTTTTTCAATAGAAAATGGAACAAACAGGAGCAGCGGTGTGAGATGTATAATCCCCTTCTGGTCTTATATGCACAAACTATAATTACAAAGAAACTTGCACACAAGAAAACCTCCTCACTCGTAAGAAAAAAGTCCAGATCCAGATAAAAAGTAAAAATAGAAAATTTAATAGAAGATCCTTTTCTTCCGAGTACGGAGATTTTCTTGTGTGCAAGTATTTGAAGTACCGTCACAGCGGAAACGGATCTCCGGCACCGTTGATATGGCTGATTTCAAGTGATATCGAGAACAGTTCGCCGGAGAACAGTTCCCGGTGAACATAGCTTGTTCGCGTTAGACGCTGCGGGCGAACATATGCGAAGTTCGATCCGCCCCCTATTTGTCATCATTGAGGAAACTTTGACCCTGTATCTCACAGCCTTCTGACACATTTGAGCCAATCAGCAGCAGACACTCCCTCACAGACCCTTCCAGCTCCTGGGCAGCAGCCATTTTAGATTCATTACGATCTTGCTTTCTTAGTGAGAGGAGCTTTACTGTTGCTGCTGCTGACATTATAGGGAAATAGATAGCTAGGCTAGTGTATTTAGTGTCCACTACAGTCCTGAAGGACTCATCTAATCTCTGCTGTAAGGACAGCACCCCAAAAAGACCTTTTTAGGGCTAGAACTTTTTTTATTTGTAATTTTATTTGCATTTGCCTGGCTTTCAGCCTGTGTGTGAGGCTCACAGCATATACTGTGATTAGTGCCACCACTGATATCTGCTTAACATTAGTGTAAATTTAAACAACAAAACATTTAAATAATTTTGCTAGTGTAATCTAATTTCATTTTCTATCAGGCCTGTGTGTCAGGCTTACACAGCATACACTGTGGTTAGTTGTTGTGCCAGCAGCCACCACTCATATCTGCTTAACATTATTTTAAATTTAAAAAAAAAAACTTTTAAATCATTTTGCTAGTGTAATCTAATTTCATTTTCTATCAGGCCTGTGTCTCAGGCTCACACAGCATATACTGTGGTTAATTGCTCTGTGCCAGCCACCACTCATATCTGCTTAACAACATTAGTGTAAATTTAAACAACCAAACTTTTAAATCATTTTGCTAGTGTAATCTAATTTCATTTTCTATCAGGCCTGTGTCTCAGGCTCACACAGTATATACTGTGGTTAATTGCTCTGTGCCAGCCAGGCAGCCACCACTCATATCTGCTTAACATTAGTGTAAATTTAAACAACAAAACTTTTAAATCATTTTGCTAGTGTAATCTAATTTCATTTTCTATCAGGCCTGTGTCTCAGGCTCACACAGCATATACTGTGGTTAATTGCTCTGTGCCAGCAGCCACCACTCATATCTGCTTAACATTAGTGTAAATTTAAACAACAAAACTTTTAAATCATTTTGCTAGTGTAATCTAATTTCATTTTCTATCAGGCCTGTGTGTCAGGCTTCTGTGGTTAATTGCTGTGCCAGCAGCCACCACTCATATCTGCTTAACATTATTGTAATTTTTTTTAAAAAAAACTTTTAAATAATTTTGCTAGTGTAATCTAATTTCATTTTCTATCAGGCCTGTGTCTCAGGCTCACACAGCATATACTGTGGTTAATTGCTCTATGCCAGCAGCCACCACTCATATCTGCTTAACATTAGTGTAAATTTAAACAACCGAACTTTTAAATCATTTTGCTAGTGTAATCTAATTTCATTTTCTATCAGGCCTGTGTCTCAGGCTCACACAGCATATACTGTGGTTAATTGCTCTGTGCCAGCAGCCACCACTCATATCTGCTTAACATTAGTGTAAATTTAAACAAGAAAACTTTTAAATCATTTTGCTAGTGTAATCTAATTTCATTTTCTATCAGGCCTTTGTGTCAGTCTTACACAGCATATACTGTGGTTAATTGCTGTGCCAGCAGCCACCACTCATATCTGCTTAACATTATTGTAAATTTAAAAAACAACAACTTTTAAATCATTTTGCTAGTGTAATCTAATTTCATTTTCTATCAGGCCTGTGTCTCAGGCTCACACAGCATACACTGTGGTTAGTTGTTGTGCCAGCAGCCACCACTCATATCTGCTTAACATTATTTTAAATTTAAACAACAAAACTTTTAAATCATTTTGCTAGTGTAATCTAATTTCATTTTCTATCAGGCCTGTGTGTCAGGCTTCTGTGGTTAATTGCTGTGCCAGCAGCCACCACTCATATCTGCTTAACATTATTGTAAATTTAAAAAACAACAACTTTTAAATCATTTTGCTAGTGTAATCTAATTTCATTTTCTATCAGGCCTGTGTCTCAGGCTCACACAGTATATACTGTGGTTAATTGCTCTGTGCCAGCCAGGCAGCCACCACTCATATCTGCTTAACATTAGTGTAAATTTAAACAACAAAACTTTTAAATCATTTTGCTAGTGTAATCTAATTTAATTTTCTATCAGGCCTGTGTGTCAGGCTTCTGTGGTTAATTGCTGTGCCAGCAGCCACCACTCATATCTGCTTAACATTATTGTAATTTTTTTTTAAAAAAACTTTTAAATCATTTTGCTAGTGTAATCTAATTTCATTTTCTATCAGGCCTGTGTCTCAGGCTCACACAGCATATACTGTGGTTAATTGCTCTGTGCCAGCAGCCACCACTCATATCTGCTTAACATTAGTGTAAATTTAAACAACCAAACGTTTAAATCATTTTGCTAGTGTAATCTAATTTCATTTTCTATCAGGCCTGTGTCTCAGGCTCACACAGCATATACTGTGGTTAATTGCTCTGTGCCAGCAGCCACCACTCATAACTGCTTAACATTAGTGTAAATTTAAACAAGAAAACTTTTAAATCATTTTGCTAGTGTAATCTAATTTCATTTTCTATCAGGCCTTTGTGTCAGTCTTACACAGCATATACTGTGGTTAATTGCTGTGCCAGCCACTACTCATATCTGCTTAACATTATTGTAAATTTAAAAAACAACAACTTTTAAATCATTTTGCTAGTGTAATCTAATTTCATTTTCTATCAGGCCTGTGTCTCAGGCTCACACAGCATATACTGTGGTTAATTGCTCTGTGCCAGCCAGGCAGCCACCACTCATATCTGCTTAACATTAGTGTAAATTTAAACAACAAAACTTTTAAATCATTTTGCTAGTGTAATCTAATTTCATTTTCTATCAGGCCTGTGTGTCAGGCTTCTGTGGTTAATTGCTGTGCCAGCAGCCACCACTCATATTTGCTTAACATTATTGTAATTTAAAAAAAAAAAAAACTTTTAAATCATTTTGCTAGTGTAATCTAATTTCATTTTCTATCAGGCCTGTGTCTCAGGCTCACACAGCATATACTGTGGTTAATTGCTCTGTGCCAGCAGCCACCACTCATATCTGCTTAACATTATTGTAAATTTTTTAAAAAAAACTTTTAAATCATTTTGCTAGTGTAATCTAATTTCATTTTCTATCAGGCCTGTGTCTCAGGCTCACACAGCATATACTGTGGTTAATTGCTGTGCCAGCCACCACTCATAAACATTATTGTAAATAATAAAAAAAAACGTTTAAATCCTTTTGCTAGTGTAATCTAATTTCATTTTCCATCAGGCCTGTGTGTCAGGCCCACATCATATAGTGTGATTAATAGATCTTTTTTCCACCACTTATATCTGGTGTAACATTAGTGTAAATTTTGTAAAAATATTTTTTTACATCAGTCCTCTTTTAGTGTTATTTAATATTAGTTGCCAGGCCAGCCTGGCTGCCATTAGTGCCAGCCTGTGTGTCAGGCTGCCAGCATATACTGTGCCTACTTCCATCCTCAGTGCCAGTCCACCACTCCTATCTGGTGTAAAATTAGTTTAAATTTTGTAAAAAAAAACCTTTTACATCAGTCTTCTAGTGTTATTTAATTTTAGTTGCCAGGCCAGCCTGCCACTAGTGCCAGCCTGTGTGTCAGGCTGCCAGCACATACTGTGCCTACTTCTATCCTGAGTGCCATCACTCCTATCTGTTGTAACATTAGTGTAACTTTTTTAAAAACAAACTTTTACATCAGTCTGCTATTGTTATTTAATTGCAGTTGCCTGTCTGCCAGCGTGTGTGCCAGGCCCACTTTCCAACTAGTGCCATGAATCATATTTGTTATAACAGTAGTGTAAATATTTTAAATAAAAACTTTTTTGACTGTGAATCATCAGTCTGCTAGTGCAATTGAATTGCAGTTGCCTGCCTGCCTGCGTGTGTGCCAGGCCCACTTGCCAACTAGTGCCACCAATCATATTTGTTATAACAGTAGTGTAAATATTTAAACAAAAATATTTTTTGACTGTGAATGATCAGTCTACTAGTGTAATCTAGTTGAAGTTGCCTGCCTGCCTGCCTGCCAGTGTGTGTGCCAGGCCCAATTGCTGCCAACTATTGCCACCAATCATATTTGTTATAACAGTTTTGAAAATATTTAAAATCAAAACTTTTTTGACTGTGAATCATCAGTCTGCTAGTGCAATTGAATTGCAGTTGCCTGCCTGCCAGCGTGTGTGCCAGGCCCACTTGCCAACTAGTGCCACCAATTATATTTGTTCTAACAGTATTGTAAATATTTAAAATAAAAAAATTTAGACTGTGAATCATCAGTCTGCTAGTGCAATTGAATTGCAGTTTCCTGCCTGCCAGCGTGTGTGCCAGGCCCACTAGCCAACTAGTGCCACCAATCATATTTGTTGTAACAGTATTGTAAATATTTTAAATAAAAACTTTTTTGACTGTGAATCATCAGTCTGCTAGTGCAATTGAATTGCAGTTGCCTGCCTGCCAGCGTGTGTGCCAGGCCCACTTGCTGCCAACTACTGCCACCAATCATATTTGTTATAACAGTATTGTAAATATTTAAAATAAAAACTTTTTTGACTGTGAATCATCAGTCTGCTAGTGCAATTGAATTGCAGTTGCCTGCCAGCGTGTGTGCCAGGCCCACTTGCCAACTAGTGCCACCAATCATATGTGTTATAACAGCATTTTAAATATTTAAAAAAAAAAAGTTTTTTGACTGTGAAGCATCAGTCAGCTAGTGTAATCTAATTGCAGTTGCCTTCCTCCCAGCGTGTGTGCCAGCCAGGCCCACTTGCCAACTAGTGCCACCAATCATATTTGTTGTCACAAAAGTAGTAAATGAGTACAACACCTGTTGGTTCCTTAAAGCAGGTTTTAATTCTGTATGATGCCCGTGGAGAAAGGGTTACTGCCACCCTTACAGCAACATAGAAAAATGGTATCCACAGCACCAATTAGGTAAACGAAAATACCTTTATTTTCACATTACATGCGACGGTTCGGCATTCACAGCCTTAATCATGCATACAAAACACTTCAGCCTCTGTCCACAGTATATAGGCTGATCAATTAAAACATTAATGACAAACAGATTTGACAAAGTGTTTCACACAGAGCAATTACTCCCTCTAGTGTTAGTCATATTTTACTACATCCTATAAAATTTAACTCTCAAGTTACCAAAAATACAATTACTAGAGGAGTTTCCACTGAATGTACAAGTGTCATTAAAAACAAGAAAATATATAGGAACAAGTCTTACTGCAATCTTATATCTCTATAGTAACACTTATAAAGTATATTACTGACACATTTTACCAATCTTACTGATAAACTTTACCTATGTGTTTAAGTGAACAAGTGACTTTACCTATGTGTTTAACTAAACAAAAACTAACTAATAAACTTTTTGAAGAATTTTTTTTTTTTTTAATTTTTACTTTGTTACATTTAGAAAAAGACAGAGAAATCTATTTCTCTATTTAACCCTTTAGGGTACATACAATCTAATTTATGGATCCAGTAAGTTTCTTTTTGTTTAAGGATCCTCTCCCTGTCACCCCCTCCTCTTAATGTACCTACATGGTCAATAATCTGCCACCTAATTTGACTTATGTTGTGGCCTGCCTGGATAAAATGATTAGAAACAGGAGCTTCTTTATTACCACATCTCAAATTGGACTTATGCTGATTAATTCTTTCCCTGCCTTTTCTAGTCGATTCTCCAATGTAAATAAGAGAACACGGGCATTTAATAGCCACGTCAACCACTGCTGTCCTCCTTGCCCCCTCTCAACCATCCTCCACTCAGTCTCTCTTACGTAGCAGTTCCTGGTCATCTGCCCACAGTCAGGTGTCTGTCAAGGACATGTTTGAGCGTAAGAAGCCAATTTCCCAAAGTCCCCCCATTGCCCGGCGTCTGTCAGCTAGCTTGTCTGAACTCTTAGCCCGCCAGCTTTTACCATACAAGCTGGTGGAGTCTGAAGCTTTCAAAAAATTTGTATCTATAGGGACACCGCAGTGGAAGGTACCTGGCCGAAATTTCTTTTCACAAAAGGCAATCCCAAACCTGTACTCGATTGTGCGAAAGGAAGTAATGGCATGTCTGGCACACAGCGTTGGGGCAAGGGTCCATATGACCACTGATAGCTGGTCTGCAAATCATGGTCAGGGCAGGTATATCACCTACACTGCGCATTGGGTAAACCTGCTGACGGCTGACAAGCATGGAATGCGTGGCTCTGCAGAGGAGTTGGTGACACCGCCACGACTTGCAAGCAGGGCTGCTGCTACCTCCTCTACTCCTCCTACTCCATCCTCTTCCATAGTCCTCTTCTGCTGCTGCGTCTTGCTCCACATCAACGGCACCCCCAGCTCCCCAGGTACTATTCAACATCCCGGATATGGCAGTGTCACGCCGTCTTGGGGTTGACTTGCCTGAAAGCCGAGAGTCACACCGCACCAGCACTCCTGTCCGCCCTGAACGCACAGGTGGATCAGTGGCTGACTCCGCACCAACTGGAGATTGGCAAGGTTGTTTCTGACAATGGAAGTAATTTGGTGGCGGCATTGAAATTGGGCAAGTTGACACATGTGTCGCGCATGACACATGTGTGTAATCTGATTGTACAACGCTTTGTGCATAAGTACCCAGGCTTACAGGACGTCCTGAAGCAGGCCAGGAAGGTGTGTGGCCATTTCAGGCGTTCCTACACGGCCATGGCGCACTTGTCCGATATCCAGCGTTGAAACAACCTGCCAGTGAGGCGCTTGATTTGCGACAGCCCGACACGGTGGAATTCAACACTCCTAATGTTCGACCACCTGCTCCAACAAGAAAAAGCTGTTAATGAGTATTTGTATGACCGGGGTGCTAGGACAGCCTCTGGGGAGCTGGGGATTGTTTTGCCAAATTACTGGACGCTCATGCGCAATGCCAGTAGGCTCATGCGTCCTTTTGTGGAGGTGACAAACCTTGTCAGTCGCACCAAAGGCACCATCAGCGACATCATACCATTTGTTTTCTTCCTGGAGCGTGCCCTGCGAAGACTGCTGGATCAGGCCATAGATGAGCGTGAAGAGGAAGAGTTGTGGTGTCCATCACCACCAGAAACAGCCTTATCAGCATTGCTTGCTGGACCTGCGGCAACGCAGGAAGAGGATTGTGAGGATGAGGAGTCAGAGGAGGAATGTGGCTTTTGAGGAGGAGGAGGAGGAGGAAGACCAAGCACAACAGGCATCCCAGGGTGCTCGTTATTGTCACCTATCTGGTACCAGTGGTGTTGTACGTGTCAGTGAGGACTCATATCTGGTGGCACAGTAGATTGGACGCGCAGTGCCCCAAATTTGAAGTAGGAGGACCGACCAAGCATCTTTTTCCATCTCACGGTTCCGAAAAATTATCTATGGTTTCCTAAAAACGATGCCATACCTGTACTCGATTGTGCTAAAGGATGTCATATGTGGTGTTTCATGCTGTTGTGCCTGTGGAGGGTCGTGGGCTATCGTATAAAAAGGCTGAAGGAGAATGACCTGTACTGGTTGTCCAAGCACGTTTTTTGTTCAATATTCCTGGTTCCTATAAATTATCTCCGGGTTCCTAAAATAAATGCCATATCTGTAATCTATTGTGCAAAAGGATGGCATATGTGGTGTTTCATGCTGTTGTGCCTGTTGAGGGTCGTGGGCCATCGTATAAAAAGGCTGAAGGAGAACGACCTGTACTGGGTGTCCAAGCACGTTTTTTGTTCAATTTCCCGGTTCCTAAAAATTATGTCCGGGTTTCTAAAATCGATGCCATACCTGTATTCTATTGTCCTAAAGGATGGCATATGTGGTGTTTCCTGCTGTTGTTTCTGTTGAGGGTCCTGGATCCTTTTATAAAAAGGCTGAAGGAGAACAACGTGTACTGGTTGTCCAAGCATCTTTTTCCATCTCCCGGTTCCTAAAAATTATCTCTGGGTTCCTAAAATGGATGCCATACCTGTACTGGATTGTTAAAAAGGATGGCATATGTGGTGTTTCCTGCTGCTGTTTGTGTTGAGGGTCCGGGACCCTCTTATAAAAAGGCTGAAGGAGAACGAAGTGTACTAGGTGTCCAATCATGTTTTTTTTTTCAATTTCCCGGTTCCTAAAAATTATCTCCGGGTTTCTAAAATCGATGCCATACCTGTACTGGGTTATTCAAAAGGATGGCATATGTGGTGTTTCCTGCTGTTGTTTCTGTTGAGGCTCCGGGACCCTCGTATAAAAAGGTTGAAGGAGAACGAAGTGTACTGGGTGTCCAATCATTTTTTTTGTTCAATTTCCCGGTTCCTAAAAATTATCTCCGGGTTTCTAAAATGGATGCCATACCTGTACTATATTGTTCAAAAGGATGGCAAATGTGGTGTTTCCTGCTGTTGTTTCTGTTGAGGGTCCGGGACCCTCGTATAAAAAGGCTGAAGGAGAACGAAGTGTACTGGTTGTCCAAGCATCTTTTTCCATCTCCCGGTTCCTAAAAATTATCTCCGGGATCCTAAAATCGATGCCTTACCTGTAGTCTATTGTTCAAAAGGATGGCATATGTGGTGTTTCCTGCTGTGGTTTCTGTTGAGGCTCCGGGACCCTCGTATAAAAAGGTTGAAGGAGAACGAAGTGTACTGGGTGTCCAATCATTTTATTTGTTCAATTTCCCGGTTCCTAAAAATTATCTCCGGGTTTCTAAAATGGATGCCATACCTGTACTGGATTATTCAAAAGGATGGCATATGTGGTGTTTCCTGCTGTTGTTTCTGTTGAGGGTCCGGGACCGGGACCCTCGTATAAAAAGGCTGAAGGAGAACAAAGTGTACTGGTTGTCCAAGCATCTTTTTCCATCTCCCGGTTCCTAAAAATTATCTCCGGGTTCCTGAAATCGATGCCATACCTGTACTCTATTGTTCAAAAGGATGGCATATGTGGTGTTTCCTGCTGTTGTTTCTGTTGAGGGTCCTGGACCCTCGTCTAAAAAGTCTGAAGGAGAACGACCTGTACTGGGTGTACTGTCCAAGCATCTTTTTCCATCTCCCGGTTCCTAAAAATTATCTCCGGGTTTCTAAAATCAATGCCATACCTGTACTGGATTATTTGAAATGATGGTATATGTGGTGTTTCGTGCTGTTGTTTCTGTTGAGGGTCCGGGACCCTCGTATAAAAAGGCTGAAGGAGAACGAAGTGTACTGGGTGTCCAATCATGTTTTTTTTTTTCAATTTCCCGGTTCCTAAAAATTATCTCCGGGTTTCTAAAATCGATGCCATACCTGTACTCTATTGTTCAAAAGGATGGCATATGTAGTGTTTCCTGCTGTTGTTTCTGTTGAGGGTCCTGGACCCTCGTCTAAAAAGGCTGAAGGAGAACGACCTGTACTGGGCGTCCAAGCATCTTTTTCCATCTCCTGGTTCCTAAAAATTATCTCCGGGTTCCTAAAATCGATGCCATACCTGTACTCTATTGTTCAAAAGGATGGCATATGTGGTGTTTCCTGCTGTTGTTTCTGTTGAGGGTCCTGGACCCTCGTCTAAAAAGGTTGAAGGAGAACGACCTGTACTGGGTGTACTGTCCAAGCATCTTTTTCCATCTCCCGGTTCCTAAAAATTATCTCCGGGTTTCTAAAATCAATGCCATACCTGTACTGGATTATTCAAAAGGATGGCATATGTGGTGTTTCCTGCTGTTGTTTCTGTTGAGGGTCCAGGACCAGGACCCTCGTCTAAAAAGGCTTAAGGACAACGACCTGTATTGGGTGTACTGTCCAAGCATCTTTTTCCATCTCCCGGTTCCTAAAAATTATCCCCGGGTTCCAATAATCGATGCCATACCTGTACTCTATTGTGCTAAAGGATGGCATATGTGGTGTTTCATTCTGTTGTTTCTGTTGAGGGTCCGGGACACTCGTATAAAAAGGCTGAAGGAGAACGACCTGTACTGGATGTCAAAGCATCTTTTTCCATCTCCCGGTTTCTAAAAATTATCTCTGGGTTCCTAAAATCGATGCTCCTTTCAGGCAGGCCAGCTCTTTGCATACCAGCCCACAGATTCTGTAACAGATCTCTCTGTTACAGGGTCAGAACCACTGCAACTGGTATACCTGAAAGAATCAGACTGTCCCAGACCACATGTATGTCCTATTGTTGTACTTTGTTAGTATAATTATAGATCATGATGGCCATATAGACCTCCCCCGATAGGTGGGAGTAACAGGGATGAAAGTGCTAAGCATAGTACTACTTAACACAACCTTACCATGGGTCCCAGAACGCATCTTTTATTATTATAATTAATAAGGGTAATCATGCAGACCATATAGATCTCCACCCAATAGGGGGAGTAAGAGGGATTAAACTTATAAGAATAGTACTACTTAACACAACCTTGTTACCGTAGGTCCCAGACCACATGTCAGATTGTTGTACTTTCTTAGGCTAATTATATATCATGCCGGCCATATACACCTCCCCCGATAGGGGGAGTAACTGGTATTAAACTGTTAAGAATAGTACTACATAACACAACCTTACCATGCCCGCATGTCTTATTGTTATACTTTGTAAGGGTAATTATATATCATGCAGGCCATATAGACCTCCACCAATAGGGGGAGTAACAGTGATGGAAGTGCTAAGAATAGTACTACTTAACACAATCTAGTTACCATGGGTCCCAGACCACATATTTTATTTTTATACTTTGTCAGGGTAATTATATATCTATCAAATCTATCTATTTATCTTCTATCGATTCTATCTATCACTCTATGTATATCTATCTATCTATCTATCAAATCTATCTATCTCGTGGCCGGACTGTTTTGAGACAGCCACTTGTGTTTAGGCCAAATTTGAAGTAGTAGGACAGACCAATCACAGGGATTAAACTGCTAAGAATAGTACTACTTAACACAACCTAGTTACCCATGGGTCCCAGTCCCAGACCGCATGTCTTGTTGTTATATTTGGTCAGGGTAATCATGCAGGCCATATCGACCTCCCCCGATAGGGGTAGTAACAGGTATTAAACTAATAAGAACAGTACTACTGAAATAAACCTAGTTACCATGGGTCCCAGACCGCATGTTTTATTGTTGTACTTTGTTAGGCTAATCATGATGGCCATACAGACCTCCCCCGATAGGTGGGAGTAACAGGGATGAAACTGCTAACAATAGTACTACTTAACACAACCTAGTTACCCATGGGTCCCAGTCCCAGACCGCATGTCTTGTTGATTTATTTGGTCAGGGTAATCATGCAGGCCATATAGACCTCCCCCGATAGGGGGAGTAACAGGGATTAAATTAATAAGAACAGTACTACTGAAATAAACCTAGTTACCATGGGTCCCAGACCGCATGTTTGGTTGTTATACTTTGTCAGGGTAATCATGCAGGCCATATAGACCTCCACCGATAGGGTGAGTTACAGGGATGAAAGTGCTAAGAATAGTACTACTTAACACAACCTAGTTACCATGGGTCCCAGACCGCATGTCTTGTTATTATACTTTGTAAGGGTAATCATGCAGGCCATATACACCTCCCCCGATAGGGGGAGTTACAGGGATTAAAGTGCTAAGAATAGTACTACTTAACACAACCTAGTTACCATGGGTCCCAGACCGCATTTTTAATTATTATACTTTGTCAGGGTAATTATATATCTAACAAATCTATCTATTTATCTTCTATCGATTCTATCTAACTATCAATCTATGTATATCTATCTATCAAATCTATCTATCTCGTGTCCGGACTGTTTTGAGACAGACACTTGTGTTTTTGCCATATTTGAAGTAGGAGGACAGACCAATCACAGGGATTAAACTGCTTAGAATAGTACTACTTAAGACAACCTAGTTATACAAGTACCACCATGGGTCCCAGACCGTATGTTTGGTTGTTATACTTTGTCAGGGTAATCATGCAGGCCATATAGACCTCCCCCGATAGGGGGAGTTACAGGGATTAAAGTGCTAAGAATATTACTACTTAACACAACCTAGTTACCATGGGTCCCAGATCGCATGTTTTGTTGTTATACTTTGTCAGGGTAATTATATATCTATCAAATCTATCTATTTATCTTCTATCGATTCTATCTAACTATCAATCTATGTATATCTATCTATCAAATCTATCTATCTCGTGGCCGGACTGTTTTGAGACAGCCACTTGTGTTTAGGACAAATTTGAAGTAGGAGGACAGACCAATCATCTTCTTCCATCTCCCTGTTCCAAAAATGCAGGCCATATAGACCTCCCTGATAGGGGGAGTAACAGGTAGTAGTAAACTGCTAAGAATAGTACTACTTAACACACCACGGGTCCCAGACCGCATGTCTTATTGTTATACTCTGTCAGGGAAATTATATATCTTTCAAATCTATCTATTTATCTATCGAATCTATCTAACTATCAATCGTATCTATCAAATGTATATTGCATCTATTGATCTATGTAATTCGTATCTATCAAATGTATATTGCATCTTTTGACCTATGTAATTTGTATCTATCAAATGTATATTGCATCTATTGATCTATGTAATTCGTATCTATCAAATGTATATTGCATCTATTGATCTATGTAATCTGTATCTATCATATGTATATTGCATCTGTGAAGCGGGAGTAACCCTTACACTACCTGATCGATACAACATCATACCTGATGTTTTAAAGCACATTATTCCAAAATAAAGGAATGTTAAGTGATTTAGGCCCTTTATGGGTTAAAACCAGACTCTGCATCAACTATGTAATTTTCCATGGGAGTTTTGCCATGGATCCCCCTCCAGCATGCCACAGTCCAGGTGTTAGTACCCTTGAAACAACTTTTCCATCACTATTGTGGCCAGAAAGATTCCTTGTGGGTTTTAAAGTTCGCCTACCTATTGAAGTCAATGGCGGAAGTTCGAGTCCGCAGTTCGCGAACCGAAATTTTTAAGTTCACGACATCACTACTGATTGCCTTTAATATGTCGACACTGAAGCACGCTTTAGGGAGTGAGCAGTGAACAGAAGCCAGATGCGCTACGGAAGTGTGTTGCCTTTATAATTACAGACACCCCCCACACTACATAGCAATCGCATGTGTCACACGCCTCACCAGACCTCCAATTGAACAACAATACCACTGCATGGCTAATTTGCATAACAACAAAGAAATTCACTGATTGGTCATGACGTCACTTAAGACAAAAGCCAACCAAGGATGTTAGCATGGACACAGAGTTTCTCACTTAAAGGGACATTATAAACTAGATTTTCATTTGCATAAATGTTTTGTAGATGACCCATTTATATACAGTTTTTTTTTTTTTTTTTTTTTAAAGTATAGTTTTGCTTATTTTTATATAACATTGCAGTGATTTTCAGACTCCTAACCAAGCCCAAAGTTTTAGAAGTATACTGATGTATACCTACTCCAGTGGGTGTTCCAGCTAACCTTTTCAACAGAGCTAAACTGGGAGCTTCTTTGTAAGTTTTTAAACGGTTTTATACTGGATTTTTATATCAGTATCTGTATATATTTTTTTTAAGAGTAGTGTCTATTACATGCAGTTATATGAAAATAGGTGTATACTGTCCCTTTAAAGACTGTGAGCAGCATTGCCCTGGATTCCCAAGAAAGCTGATCAGAGTGGATAAACTGAGCTATGGTCTCTGGACGTTAGTCTGTAAGGTTGGAGTAGGCCAACTCATGTGTAGCCCCTCGTCAGCTATAAGTTTAACATCCTTTTTACTTACATATTATATTGGATCGTTCCCCTGCTTTTCAGACTTTAGCTCCTCACTATGAAGGGTGATTGAGCTGAAATATGAGGATTGAATACGTCTTTGTATCCCTGTATCTGTGAAATATTAAGCTTGATATGTTTAATATGCTAAATGTACTCAGTCATTAGGCTCTTATTCTACAGGTTTGGCAGCCAATGTGTTACTCCCCTGCAATTGTTTACGCTATAGGGGTCATTTACTGATATGTATTTCATGCTGTTTACTCCCCACACTTATTTAGCTATATTGATATAGTCTCCCCGCGTGTATGGGGATTATGATTTTGTTTTCCCTCCTTGAGGTGTAAGTATAATGGCTATGTTTTTCTTCTTCAAGTCTGATTACAAGAGATCTGCCTATATTACTTGTGCTACTCATATCTGTCTATCTATTATACCATAGAATACTTATAGGAGCTTACAATTATAGCTTTTTTCCTTCATATTTAGTTGTTCCTATGTTCTGAATCCCTTTTCAGATGGGTGTATATTGTATTTATATTTAGTAGAGGCACTACTGCTAATTGAGACCAGTTGTAGCCCCTTTTACGTATTATAACTGCCCAGTCTGAGAGTTATTGCTGTGTTACCAGTAGCCGGGGCAGCTGAACACATATAATTCATATTTACTAAGTGGCAGTTTATTTTAATAGGCAAGTATCTAAGTATGGCTGCTGAGAGATAGTAATCCCCTACTACCTAGAATCTGCCTTCCTTCTGAGGCTTTTATTTAGATGTCAGACTAGTAAAGCCGTACAACTCTTATAATCCCTCAGAAGTATTCACCCCATAGGAAGTAAGACTTGTTTCAGGTTGGGTTATTATCTTAACTTTGGGGGTTTCCATTACTTTATATAAAGAAGGAATAGCAAAAAAAAATATTATAGAGTTTTAAGATAAAATGAATTTTCACAGTAGCATTAAGGTTTTGTATGTGGGTTTGATAACATTTTAAATTTTGCTTAAAATGTACATTTTCAAGGCTAGTTTATGAACAACTAGTATATATTTATGTTAGACACTATATCACTAGGATCATGGTTATATTGAAACGTATTGTTTGACATGATAAGAGTCTCCTTATGTCTGATTCTTGAAGTTCCCGGATATTTTTGTTTTCAGATAGCACTATTAGGGATGGCTATCAGGCTTAGGCCTACATAGACCTTTATAGTGCCTACTACCTCTCCCTGTAGTGTAGTCTGCTCCCATACATGAGACGCTGGATAAAGATACATATGAGTAGGTTTGTTATTTTAGTGTAAATAAACCATAGGCTCTGTAGATTTCATCCGTATTTAGTACAATATCACTAGAGCTTTTCATTGTTACCCTTTTAGTGCAAATAGTCTCTCTGGGACTGATGATACAGGCAGAGATTTCAGGAAGACTTTGCGAAGCAGGAATTTAATCCAGGGCTTTCCCAGCAGTTTCTTACCTTATTGAGAGTTAATACATTTACCATGATGCCCCAAACAGTCCAGGAGGCTCTGACACAATTTTGAGTTACATTTAAATTGACATTTGATAATAGGGGTTAATAATAAGTCTCTCTCTTTTCTAAATAATGAGAAAAATTGAGGTTTATTGTGCAGTGTGACACTTGAGTATTTTTATTTCCTGCACCCTCAAAGATCTTAATGTATTTTGATACATACTTAAAGGGACAGTCAACCCAAAAATTCCTTTAACTTATTTAGATTAGTTAAATAATGATCTTTACAGTAAACTGTAGCCAAAGTTTCATCTAAATAAACGTTGGCAGAAAATACACTTACTGATCTCATCTGGCCTTTTTGAAATGGCCGCCTGACGTCTCCCAAAAGCTTGTACTAACAGGATCCTGTCCTTTCTTCTTGTCCCTGCGCGCTCCTGCAATTTCAGCTCTCTAGCAGCTGTTCATACCCGGCACTCACTGCCTCTCATCCATGCTGTGCGCTGTGTGTTACAGAGAATGAGAGGCAGTGAGTGCCGGGCAGGCGGCGATGTGATGGTCTGTGCCCCAGATTATAATAGAAATAATATCCAACCAGGAGCTGACTGTGCACTAGTATAAAACAGACCTTACCAAGCAATTGTTATTATATTTTCTGTTTTTTATCAGATACCTAAATCCACATTCAACTTTATCTCAATTTATGTGGCTTGTGTCCCTGATTTTACAGCTGCGGTCCGTTACAGAAATACACCCTCCCTGCATTTGAGTGTCTGATGACCCCTTATAACCTGATTGCTCCCCAAAAAAGTAGGCACTTAGGCAGAAATAAATTTGCGCCCTTGCAGGTCTTAGAACATTTATCTAATGCGAGTGTGATCGCACAGTACTGGGACACCGGGCGCAAATTTATTTCTGCCTAAGTGCCTATTTTTTGGGGAGCAATCAGGTTATAAGGGGTCATCAGACCCGGTGGCACATTGTCTTGTGTTTATCACTACACATGAGCTCAGCACACGCTACCTTGCCCACTGTCCTTTGTACCAGAGCCTGTCACAACACATGGACGCAGCACCCCTTCACCTTGCCCACTGGCTGTGCATGCACACACCACCTTACACACTGTCCTGTGCACCACAGTGTTTCACTACACATCACCCCTTTACCTTGTCCCACTGCAGCCACTGCCACACAGCCGCATCGAGCTTGTGCCCCTGATTTTACAGCTGCGGTCCGTTACAGAAATACACCCTCCCTGCATTTGAGTATCTGATGACCCCTTATAACCTGAGTGCTCCCACCTGGGCACAAGAGGTAGTGTGATCTTACTCGCCTCCCAGACGCTGCTCCTGTTTCATCTAAAGGTTTGTGCCAGCTATGAACATACTGACAGCTTTGCACATGTGTATTACAGACCTACAGCATCTTCCTTTCAACTTCCTGTATTCACTGTGATCAAACTCAACCAGCGGAGAGCAACAAATGTAACATCTGCTGTAAGAGCAGGCTGCAGATTTATCACATAACGTATTTTCCCGGACACACAGTATACAGGCTGTATATACCGTTATATGTGATAAATCTGCAGCTTGCTCTTACAGCAGACGTTACATTTGTTGCTCTCCGCTGGTTGAGTTTGATCACAGTGAATACAGGAAGATGAAAGGAAGATGCTGTAGGTCTGTAATACACATGTGCAAAGCTGTCAGTGTGTTCATAGCTGGCACAAACCTTTAGATGAAACAGGAGCAGCGTCTGGGAGGCGAGTAAGATCACACTACCTCTTGTGCCCAGGTGGGAGCACTCAGGTTATAAGGGGTCATCAGATACTCAAATGCAGGGAGGGTGTATTTCTGTAACGGACCGCAGCTGTAAAATCAGGGGCACAAGCTCGATGCGGCTGTGTGGCAGTGGGACAAGGTAAAGGGGTGATGTGTAGTGAAACACTGTGGTGCACAGGACAGTGTGTAAGGTGGTGTGTGCATGCACAGCCAGTGGGCAAGGTGAAGGGGTGCTGCGTCCATGTGTTGTGACAGGCTCTGGTACAAAGGACAGTGGGCAAGGTAGCGTGTGCTGAGCTCATGTGTAGTGATAAACACAAGACAATGTGCCACCGGGTCTGATGACCCCTTATAACCTGATTGCTCCCCAAAAAATAGGCACTTAGGCAGAAATAAATTTGCGCCCGGTGTCCCAGTACTGTGCGATCACACTCGCATCAGATAAATGTTCTAAGACCTGCAAGGGCGCAAATTTATTTCTGCCTAAGTGCCTACTTTTTTGGGGAGCAATCAGGTTATTAGGGGTCATCAGACACTCAAATGCAGGGAGGGTGTATTTCTGTAACGGACCGCAGCTGTAAAAATCAGGGGCACAAGCCACATAAATTGAGATAAAGTTGAATGTGGATTTAGGTATCTGATAAAAAAACAGAAAATATAATAACAATTGCTTGGTAAGGTCTGTTTTATACTAGTGCCCAGTCAGCTCCTGGTTGGATATTATTTCTCTATTATAATCTGGGGCACAGACCATCACATCGCCGCCTGCCCGGCACTCACTGCCTCTCATTCTCTGTAACACACAGCGCACAGCATGGATGAGAGGCAGTGAGTGCCGGGTATGAACAGATGCTAGAGAGCTGAAATTGCACGAGCGCGCAGGGACGAGAAGGAAAGGATCCTGTTAGTACAAGCTTTTGGGAGACGTCAGAGGGGTCAGGCGGCCATTTCAAAAAGGCCAGATGAGATCAGTAAGTGTATTTTCTGCCAAAGTTTATTTAGATGAAACTTTGGCTACAGTTTACTGTAAAGATCATTATTTAACTAATCTAAATAAGTTAAAGGAATTTTTGGATTGACTGTCCCTTTAAGTAGTGTAAGTATCTTTGACCTTATGAATAAGTCTGGAATATGTAATTTCAGTTTGTTTGGTTCTATTTAACAGATATAACCGCTTGTTCCGCTCTGTTTATGCTGTTTGTAATCTTGCCCATGAACCTCAATAAAAAAAAAATACTGTTAAAAAAAAATATATATAAACCATAAATGATAGTCCCTAAAGTAAATCAATATAAATTGTTGCACAGGAAATTAGCACATCTAGGCAAGTGCCCCTGCTTGCTTTCACATAGAAACACTTTATATACACTGTTGCCAATGCACAAGAGGATTCTGGGTGAGATATACATCATCTCAGAATTTTTGCTCCAATACTGTTTTAACACACAGCAATTAAATGCAGCAATACAGAAATCACTGCTAGATAAGCCTGTTCCGTTCTTTTTGGAACTCTTCAGTAGCAGATAGATTTCTGATTGCTGCTTAGGTAGAGCTAATTTCAGGATTAAATCAAAATTCATTAAAATAATGGTGGAGATAAAAATCTGAAATGAAAGTCCTACATGTCACTAAAGTAAATCAATATAAATAGTTGCACAGGAAATTAGCTCTACCTAAGCAGCAATCAGAAATCTATCTGCTACTGAAGAGTTCCAAAAAGAACGGAACAGGCTTGTCTAGCAGTGATTTCTGTATTGCTGTGTGTTAACACAGTATTGGAGCAAAAAATCTGAGATGTATATCTAATTTGCATATCTCACCCAGAATCCTCTTGTGCATTGGCAACAGTGTATAAAAAGTGTTTCATGTGCAACAATTTATATATAAAAAAACCATATACAAGTAGCCCTCAGTTTACACCGGGGTTAGGTTCCAGAAGGAATGGTTGTAAATTGAAACCCACTTTATAATGTAAGTCAGTGGGAAGTGAGGGAGTTAGGTTCCAGGCCCCTCTCAAAATTGTCATAAGTTACACCTAATACATTATTTTTAAAGCTTTGAAATGAAGACTAAATGCTAAACAGCATTATAAACCTAATAAAATAATCACACAACACAGACTTTACTTGCATTTTTCTGCAAACAGTTCTTTCTATGCATTCCTATCTGGACTGATTTATAGACAGTTAGATCTTGTTCCTTTGAAATCTGCTCGATAGCTCAGGACTGGTTAAACTGATTAATTTTAGCTTGCTTGGCTTTGCTGCAACACAAGCGGACAGCTCCACCTACTGGCTATTTTAATCAATGCGCTGTTTTTCAATAGCAGTCACATGACTGGAAAAAAAGGTTGTTATTCTGAAACGGTGCCAATTGAACCGTTGTAAACCGAGGGCAACCTGTATATGAATATTATCGCTAACTGTGCTTCACACCTCAGTTTGGTAGAAACCTCTAGATGTGGAGGGATAAAGTTATAATCAAATTTCGTCATTCCAGATGGTAACCGTTTCATAATCACAATATTCTGTGTTTCAAATAATCCATGTTTATTACAAGAGGTCCCAGTGTCATTGCATATCCAAGATCCTTAGTGCAACTTAGACACAGTCATCCTAACAATAGAAACATTTCATAGAAAAACACTAAAATCCAGCATGGTGTTGAGATCCCTAGGGGGTCAAAGTTCCCATTCCGTTACAGCAGGGTTTCTCAACTCCAGTACTCAGGACCCTTACTCAGGCCAGATATTCATTATATCTAAAAGGGACAGTCAACCATAGAATTGTTATTGTTTTAAAAGATAGAGAATCCCTTTATTACTCATTCCCCAGTTTTGCATAACCAGCAGTTATATTAATATACTTTTTACCTTTGTGATTACCTTGTATCTAGGAACCTTCTTCCAGCCCCCTGATCACATGACTGTGACTGTTTATTATCTATTGTCTTAAATTTAGCATTGTATTGTGCTAGATCTTAAATAACTTTCTGTGCCTGAACACAGTGTTATCTATATGGCCCACGTGTACTTTCTGTCTCTTTGTGTTGAAAAGAGATTTAAAAAGCCTGTGATAAGAGGCAGCCCTCAAAGGCTTAGAAATTAGCATATGAGCCTACCTATGTTTAGTTTAAACTAAGAATACTAAGAGAAAAAAGCAAATTTGATGATAAAAGTAAATTGGAAAGTTGATTAAAATTAAAAGTCCTATCTGAATAATGAAAGTTTAATTTATACTTGACTGTCCCTTTAATGGTGTGGAGATGAAGAAGCAACTGTGTTTGTCCAGTCCATGGTTACTGATCAGCTGATAATTTCACCTGTGCTCTAGTTAAGATATAATGAATATCTGGCCTGAGTAAGGGTCCTGAGGACTGGAGTTGAGAAACACTGCATTAGAGCAGTGATTTGCAACCTTTTTTTTGCAGTGGCACACTTTTTTACATTAAAAAAACCTGTGGCACACCACCATCCCAAAATTTTACAAAATCACACATTGTAGCCTAATAAGGGATATATATACAGTGCTTTCTTTCTCATTTTTTTAGATTTCTACCTTACTCCGTGAGATTCCGGAGGATTAATAAGATACAGCAGCCGACACCTACAATTGATCTGCACTATTACGTGGGATCCAACCAACTTATCCTTTTTATTGTGATTTATTATCTTATCATTATATATTTTATTCTGTTATATATTTCAATGAATCAATATTATTTGATTATTTGAATGTTTTGATTTTGGCATCATCCAGATATTTATATTGTAATTTTAAAAAAATAGGTTTATTTAGAGCGCAGTTCTGTGTTTTGAAAGAGAGGTTTTTTAACCCTTTGACATACACGCTTTTTTTGTTTCATATATATATATATATATATATACACACACTGTACTGTGCTGTCATGCCATGCCTCCTACAAGCTATACATGACATATTGACATTCATTCACAGTGATAATGATTGTCTGTGAATGAATGTCAATGTCATGGTTGTAAATGATGCCTGATGAGCCTGTCACATACATGTGCCGCGGCACACCTGAGGATCTCTCACGGCACACTGGTTGAAAAACACTGCATTAGAGTATAGCGAATCTGCACACACTATTGTTTACAACCTTATTACAATTTCTTCCCACACTTTTTGTTGCAGGTTTCTTAAACATCATGGTATACACACAAAATAATGGTATAGTTTGAATTAGGATCACCCGGAAAAAAAAGATATAATAAACTTGAGCACCATCTAAAACTGCAAAACAGCTCAGCACAGGGAAGGAAATGGCTAAACGTTTGACCAGGAAAATGTCTGTGTTTTAACTGTTTGTTTGCATGACTTAAAATCACATAACTTGACACTTACAGGCAAAGCATAAGCAAAAATAAGTCTGAAAACGTCATCTTCTGCTTACTGCCATTTACTACTTTCTTATAAATTCACAACATATAGCATACAACATATTCTAGGAAGTGGCTTCCATTGAGGTGTGTGAAGTTATAGTAAAGAATGGTGGAGTATAGTCCCCTAGAACTCAGAAGTGAGGAGCAGCAATATACTACTGGGAGCTAAACGATCAGGGTGAGCCAATGACAGACACATGTGCAGCCACCAATCAGCAGCTAGATCCAAGTAGTGCATTGCTGCTCCTGATTCTACCTATGCATACTTTTCAACAAATGATACCAAAAGAACAAACACATTTGGTAATAGAAGTCAATTGGAAAGTTGTTTAAATTTTAACTTTGCTATCCCTTTAATGTTGAATTTTGTGTAATAAACTGTAAATGTATAATACAGAGAACAATGTTTAGCTTCAAGATGGCTTTTTAAACTAATGGACTCATTTGAAAAGTCTCTCACCACATACAAATCTACTACTTATATTGATTCTAGGTTAGACTTTCACATCACACAGCCATAACCCATACAACCTGCAGTACTGGACCACCAGTAATAAAACGATTGTCATTGATTGGTGGTGTTTTAGTTTAGCATTTGCAGGAAAAGAGACCAAAGTTACATAAATATTATTAGGCTAGTGAAAGTTGTTTTTTTTTAATACAAATCTAATTGTATAAAAAGGGAAAAGTGTGCTGTAATTTAGCCAATTTTTTTTTTTACTATAAAAATTTGGAGGTACAGCTCTGACTCACGGTACTCTGAGCAGCACTGAGATGCTCTCCCATTTTGTTAGTCTTAGAATCACTAAGACAATTTAATGTCATTTTATGGAGCCAATTCAATACAAAAAATAGACATTTAGTGAAAAGTTTCATGAAATAATAAAGGATAATAAAGTCAAAATTAATCTAGCATGATTCAGACAGAGCATGACATTTAAGACACTATTTCACTTTTATTGTGAAATGTTATTTGAACTCTTGGTATCTTTTGTTGGAAAATAAAAATATATATATCCTTCACTACTGAGAGCTTGCTGGTAATTGGCAGCTACATACATTTGTAGCTTGTCATTGGCTAACCAGATATTTTCAGCGCATTGTTATTCTAGAGCTGACTTTAACTATGTAATTCCAGTTGCAGAGGTTAAAAACACAATTATATCAAAACAATAGTGCAATAATAAAATGCTCTAACAGATTTTCTTTTTACACTTTTATATCCCTTGAACTGGAGACACAGAAGAGGCAGTTAGTGAATCTCATCTGTTGAGATTAAAGGGACGGGAAAACTCAAAAATGTATTTTGCGATTTGGATAGAACAAAGAATTTCAAATTTGCTTCTATCATCAGATTTGCTTCATTTTCTTCTTACCCTTACTCATTTTCTTCTTACTCCTTACTCCTGAAGGAGCATTAACAGCTAGTTAGCCAATCACAAGAAACAAATGTGTGCAGGCACCAATCAGCAGCTAACTCCCACTAGTGTAGCATATGTGCATATTCATTTTCAACAAGGGATACTAAGAGAACAAAGCACATTTGAACATAGAAGTGAATTTAAAAGTGTCTTAAAATGACATGCTCTGAGTCATGCATGTTTAATTTTGACTTTCCTATCCTTTTAAGTCCCACACCAAAATACAATGAAGAAAAATAAAATCTGTAAAAACGTTTTATTACTAATTATGAATATGCTTTCCAATAGAGTCGTATTTATTAAACTGGGGTTGCTTAAACTTGTGCAGGGGTCCCCAAAAGAGCTGATAATGTGCTCTGCACAGTGAGACAGGAGAGTAGTAGGGGGCCCTAATACAGATTGCCAAGATGCAATTACTAACCAAACAGCAGCAGTGAGGCAGAAGTAAATAAGAGGTTGCTAATCTACATCACATCTAGTTAGCCAATCACAAGAGATAAATATGTGCAGGCACCAAACAGCAGCAGTGAGGCAGAAGTAAATAAGAGGTTGCTAATCTACATCACATCTAGTTAGCCAATCACAAGAGATAAATATGTGCAGGCACCAAACAGCAGCAGTGAGGCAGAAGTAAATAAGAGGTTGCTAATCTACATCACTTCTAGTTAGCCAATCACAAGAGATAAATATGTGCAGGCACCAAACAGCAGCAGTGAGGCAGAAGTAAATAAGAGGTTGCTAATCTACATCACTTCTAGTTAGCCAATCACAAGAGATAAATATGTGCAGGCACCAAACAGCAGCAGTGAGGCAGAAGTAAATAAGAGGTTGCTAATCTACATCACATCTAGTTAGCCAATCACAAGAGATAAATATGTGCAGGCACCAAACAGCAGCAGTGAGGCAGAAGTAAATAAGAGGTTGCTAATCTACATCACATCTAGTTAGCCAATCACAAGAGATAAATATGTGCAGGCACCAAACAGCAGCAGTGAGGCAGAAGTAAATAAGAGGTTGCTAATCTACATCACATCTAGTTAGCCAATCACAAGAGATAAATATGTGCAGGCACCAAACAGCAGCAGTGAGGCAGAAGTAAATAAGAGGTTGCTAATCTACATCACATCTAGTTAGCCAATCACAAGAGATAAATATGTGCAGGCACCAAACAGCAGCAGTGAGGCAGAAGTAAATAAGAGGTTGCTAATCTACATCACTTCTAGTTAGCCAATCACAATAGATAAATATGTGCAGGCACCAAACAGCAGCAGTGAGGCAGAAGTAAATAAGAGGTTGCTAATCTACATCACATCTAGTTAGCCAATCACAAGAGATAAATATGTGCAGGCACCAATCAGCAGCTAGCTCCCACTAGTGTAGGATATGTGCATATTCTTATTTCAACAAGGGAATCCAAGAGAACAACGCACATTTGAAAATAGAAGCACATTTAAGAGAGTCTTAAAAATGACATGCGTTATCTGAATCATGCAAGTTTAATTTTTACTTTCCTATCCCTTTAAAGGGACACTGAACCCAATTTTTTTCTTTCGTGATTCAGATAGAGCATGCAATTTTAAGCAACTTTCTAATTTACTCCTATTATCCATTTTTCTTTGTTCTCTTGTTAGCTTTATTTGAAAAAGAAGGCATCTAAACTTACATTGCTTTTCAAATAAAGATACCAAGAGAACAAAGAACATTTGATAATAGGAGTACATTAGAACGTTGCTTAAAATTGCATGCTCTATCTGAATCCCCAAAGAAAAAAAATGGGTTCGGTGCCCTTTAATGCAGCTAAAAATGTTGTATTACAGGGAGTCTAGTCCAAAATAAACTTTCATGATTCAGATAGGGCATGTAATTTTAAACAATTTTCCAATTCACTTTTAGCCCCAATTTTGCTTTGTTCTCTTGGTATTCTTAGTTGAAAGCTTAACCTAGGAGGTTCATATGCTAATTTCTTAGACCTTGAAGGCCGCCTCTTAAGAATGCATTTTAACAGGTTTTTCACCACTAGAGGGTGTTAGTTCATGAATTTAATATAGATAACACTGTGCTCATGCACGTGAAGTTACCTGGGAGCTATCACTGATTGGCTAAACTGCAAGTCTGTCAAAAGAACTGAAAAAGGGGCAGTTTGCAGAGGCTCAGATACAAGATAATCACAGAGGTAAAAAATATATAAATATAACGGTGTTGGTTATGCAAAACTGGGGAATGGGTAAAAAAGGGATTATCTATCTTTTAAAACAATAATAATTCTGGTGTAGACTGTCCCTTTAATGTCATGGAACACCCTTGCTGTGTGCACGTATATGCTGTGTGAATAACCTTTTTTGTTCTCCATAGTTTAATTTAATGCAAAGTAGGCATACACAGGTATGTTTGTCCTACTTCAAATGTGCTCACACATTTTAATCCCTTGGCTAATAATTGTAAAGGCCACTTTTTATGGTTACACTGCTCAAAACAATTAGAGGGTGCATTGTGTGCAGAGTACATATAGTGTGTGTACATGATAGAAACCTTCAGATATATGAATGGACTTAATAAAATAGAAGCTGAAAGCATTTTTCACAAAAAATATAAATGCAAAAACTATGTGGTGACAATCTAAAGTTAGAGGGTAGCAGATTCAGGAGAAATTTGACTAAGCATTTTTTGTTACAGAAAGGGTGGTGGATTCATGGAATAAACTCCCATTTGAGGTGGTAAACACAAAGACTGTAAAGAAATTCAAACATGCCTGGTTGATGCATAAGGCTATCCTAAGGAAAAAGTAACATGGGTAGACTTGATGGGCCTTTTTGGTTCTTATCTACCGTCAAATTCTATGTTTCTACGTGTGAGGCATTGCTCATCGCCAAGCAGGGGAGAAGTCTACATGGAGAGTACAAGTAGTTAGACAAAGAGTCTAACCATTAGTGATTAGCAGAGTCAATAACAGTTCAATTGACTTATTTTCTCTAATAATCTCCTGACTTGTTTGGTGTATTGATGTATTATAAATAATAATAAATGTAGAACTGTCTGACAAGGGGTTTGTTTTGTATTGTAATCATAGGGGGTGGCAAAATAATCTTCCAATGTAAAAATAGGTCCCAAGTAGACAAGTGCATTTGCGTACTTTAGTTTCCATTGAGTTGATAATGTTTGGAAAATGGTGGTACCATAAAATCTCCATAGAATTTAATGGATTTTATCACCTCAATGGAAACAAACCCTTCGCAAACAAATGCAGAAAATGGCCAGCAGAAATGGTCTCCATATTTCATCTTGTGAAAGGGCAACACACAAAGATCTGTACAAATCCAGATCCTTGTGTGTTGCCCTTTCACAAGGGAAAAGAGACAAATTCTGCTGGTGGCTGCCATTTTTGGCAACAAAGTACACAAATGCACGTGCCTAGTCCCAAGTAAAAAAATAAAAAAATGAAGAAGCACTGCTTAGAATATACTTGCACTTTTTAAAGGGGCAGTAAACACCTTGAGATTTAATAGAAAAAAAATGTTTAGCTATTGCCCCTTTTTTATGTAATTTAGCTCTGAGGATTGAGCAGTTTCTATTTCTCAGAACACAGAAAGCACCCTAACGACTTCTCAAGGGTAACCCTACTATGTATCTTTCTCTAATTGGCTTTAAAGGGGCATGAAACCCATTTTTCCCCTTTCCTGCTCCAAAGCATGCAGTGGTGGCTTCAGATATATGCCTAGTGTTATTGGCTCAACCATGTGCCTTGCTGCTTCTTCAACAAAGAATACAAAAGAGAACGAAGCAAATTAAATAGAACATGCAATTTTAAACAACTTTTCAGATTTACTTTTATAATTATGCTAAATTATAATATAATATATGCTGTCTTAGATAATTTTTAAAGGACCAGGAAATGCAGTAGATTTGCATAATCAACAAATCCATGATAAATACAATGCAATAGCACTGAAGCCCTGATATTCAAAGGTTCTCCAGCTTGGAGAGACATTGCAGTTCAGACTTCACAGGGGCTGAACTCACTGAAAATTTAAAAGAAAAAGAGCAGAACTCTCCAGCACGGCAAGATCTCTATCATTTCTATAAATGAAGTAGAGACAAGCCCAGTGCAGTAAAGCACTGCGTGATATGAAGTTTTGTTACACTTCTGTGTTACTTTAACAAATTAGGGTCATACTTTGTATATTTCGGTTTGTATAAACAAATTACATTGCACCTTGAATTTGCTGCATTGCAAACTAAAACTGTCACTTTCAGAAAGTGGGAGGGACAGGGCAGTTTCCTGGGCTGAACAGGGGAGTTCCTAGGCATGTCTGAAGTTCTCTCACCAGTTGTCTCGCCAGCTGTATGCAGGTGAAGTTTGCTCAAAATTCACAATAGACTTATTTAACTAATAGAAAAGTAATATATAGTAAATATAGACAAAAGATAAATTGTAGTGAAAACATTTCATTTTAATTTGTAATTGCTACAAACCGAGCCTTTATATCAGCCCCAGGGGTTCTCCAGTTACCTTCTCTCTCCCATGTGAAATGTATTGCAGAGAGCGTCATTACTTTCTATTTCCAAGTCCCTACCCTTTTCATAGAAAATACAGTGAATTTTGCCTTTGAAGCCTGCTGTATAGGTCAGAATTTGTAAAATCACAATACTAACTACACTGCTGTACACAAAATAAAAAAGTTTAAATTGGAAGCGTAAAGTGATAAAACCAAAAGCACAAAGTGTAAACGCAGCAGAACTCTCGTCATGCAGTGCTATATTGCACTTTGCTTGTCTTTCACAGAAATGCAGGGAACGCCCCTTGGAGAAGTAAAGCAAAATCTGTCTTTTAAAAAAAATCACTAGGGATCTTGCAATGCGAGAGGATTCATTTTTTTCTGTCAAATTTCAAAGCTCTCTATTTCCACATGCATACAAGTATATTCTGTGAATTCTTGCACATGCTCAGTAGAAGCTTGTCGACTCAAAGTGTAAAAAGATTGTGCACATTGTTAAAGGAAGTAAATTGGAAGGTTGTTTAAAATTACATGCTCTATCTGAATCAAAGTATAATTTTGACTTGAGTGTCCCTTTAAAAAAAAAAAAAAAAAAAAGACATTGTACACTAGATTTAGATTTTCTCTTGTTAAGTGTATCCAGTCCACGGATCATCCATTACTTGTGGGATACCAATACCAAAGCTAAAGTACACGGATGATGGGAGGGACAAGGCAGGAACTTAAAACGGAAGGAACCACTGCCTGTAGAACCTTTCTCCCAAAAACAGCCTCTGAAGAAGCAAAAGTGTCAAATTTGTAAAATTTTGAAAAGGTGTGAAGCGAAGACCAAGTCGCAGCCTTGCAAATCTGTTCAACAGAGGCCTCATTTTTTAAGGCCCAGGTGGAAGCCACAGTTCTAGTAGAATAAGCTGTAATCCTTTCAGGGGGCTGCTGTCCAGCAGTCTCATAGGCTAAGCGTATTATGCTCCGAAGCCAAAAGGAGAGAGAGGTTGCCGAAGCTTTTTGACCTCTCCTCTGTCCAGAGTAAACGACAACCAGGCAGATGTTTGACGAAAATCTTTAGTAGCCTGTAAGTAATACTTCAAGGCACGGACTACGTCCAGATTATGCAAAAGACGTTCCTTCTTTGAAGAAGGATTAGGACACAATGATGGAACAACAATCTCTTGATTGATATTCCTGTTAGAAACCACATTAGGTAAAAACCCAGGTTTGGTATGCAGAACTACCTTGTCTGAATGAAAAATCAGATAAGGAGAATCACAATGTAAGGCAGATAACTCGGAGACTCTTCGAGCCGAGGAAAACAGAATTTATGCTTACCTGATAAATTACTTTCTCCAATGGTGTGTCCGGTCCACGGCGTCATCCATTACTTGTGGGATATTCTCCTCCCCTACAGGGAAAGGCAAGGAGAGCACACAGCAAGAGCTGTCCATATAGCTCCCCCTCTGGCTCCGCCCCCCAGTCATTCGACCGATGGTTAGGAGAAAAAGGAGAAACTATAGGGTGCCGTGGTGACTGTAGTGTATAAAGAAAAAGAAAAATTTTTCAAACCTGATTAAAAAACCAGGGCGGGCCGTGGACCGGACACACCGTTGGAGAAAGTAATTTATCAGGTAAGCATAAATTCTGTTTTCTCCAACATTGGTGTGTCCGGTCCACGGCGTCATCCATTACTTGTGGAACCAATACCAAAGCTTTAGGACACGGATGAAGGGAGGGAGCAAATCAGGTTACCTAAACAGAAGGCACCACGGCTTGCAAAACCTCTCCCCCAAAAACAGCCTCCGAAGAAGCAAAAATATCAAATTTGTCAAAAGTGTGCAGAGAAGACCAAGTCGCTGCCTTACATACCTGATTAACAGAAGCCTCGTTCTTGAAGGCCCATGTGGAAGCCACAGCCCTAGTGGAGTGAGCTGTGATTCGTTCAGGAGGCTGCCGTCCGGCAGTCTCATAAGCCAATCGGATAATGCTTTTCAGCCAGAAAGAAAGAGGTAGCAATAAGCTTTTTGTCCTCTCCTCTTACCAGAGTAAATGACAAACAAGGATGAGGTTTGTCTAAAATTCTTTGTTGCTTCTAAATAGAACTTTAAAGCACGGACTACATCTAAATTGTGTAACAAACGTTCCTTCTTTGAAACTGGATTCGGGCACAGAGAAGGAACAACTATTTCCTGGTTAAAATTCTTGTTGGAAACAACTTTTGGAAGAAAACCAGGCTTGGTACGCAAAATAACCTTATCTGAATGGAACACCAGATAGGGTGGATCACACTGCAAAGCAGATATTCAGAAACTCATCTAGCAGAAGAAATAGCAACCAAAAACAGAACTTTCCAAGATAGCAACTTGATATCTATGGAATGTAAGGGTTCAAACAGAACCCCCTGAAGAACTGAAAGAACTAAATTTAGACTCCAAGGAGGAGTCAAGGATCTGTAAAAAGGTTTGATTCTGACCAAAGCCTGTACAAAATCTTGTACCTCTGGCACAGCTGCCAGTCGTTTGTATAACAAGACAGATAAAACAGAAATCTGTCCTTTTAGAGGACTCGCTGACAATCCCTTATCCAAACCTTCTTGTGAGAAAGGAGAGGATCTTAGGAATTTTAATCTTACTCCAGGAGAATCCCTTGGATTCACACCAACAGATATATCTTTTCCATATTTTATGGTAAATCTTTCTAGACACAGGTTTTCTGGCTATGACCAGAGTATCTATCACTGAATCTGAAAACCCACGCTTGGATAAAATCAAACGTTCAATTTCCAAGCAGTCAGCTGCAGAGAAATTAGATTTGGATGTTCGCATGGACCTTGTACTAGAAGATCCTGTCTCAAAGGTAGCTTCCATGGTGGAGCCGATGACATATTCACCAGGTCTGCATACCAAGTCCTGAGCGGCCACGCAAGAGCTATCAGAATCACAGAGGCCTTCTCCTGTTAGATCCTGGCTACAAGCCTGGGAAGGAGAGGGAACGATGGAAACGCATAAGCTAGGTTGAACGACCAAGGCGCCACTAATGCATCCACTAGAGTGGCCTTGGGATCCCTGGATCTGGACCCGTAGCAAGGAACCTTGAAGTTCTGACGAGACGCCATCAGATCCATGTCTGGAATGCCCCATAATTGAGTCAACTGGGCAAACACCTCCGGGTGGAGTTCCCACTCCCCCGGATAGAAAATCTGACGACTCAGATAATCCGCCTCCCAGTTGTCTACTCCTGGGATGTGGATTGCAGATAGGTGGCAGGAGTGATCCTCCGCCCATTTGATGATCTTGGATACCTCTCTCATCGCCAAGGAACTCCTTGTTCCTCCCTGATGGTTGATGCAAGCTACAGTCGTCATGTTATCTGACTGGAATCTTATGTATCCGGCCTTCGCTAGATGAGGCCAAGCCCGGAGAGCATTGAATATCGCTCTCAGTTCCAGGATGTTGATCGGGAGAAGAGACTCTTCCCGAGACCATAAACCCTGAGTTTTCAGGGAATCCCAGACCACGCCCCAGCCTGATAGACTGGCGTCGGTCGTGACAATGACCCACTTTGGTCTGCAGAAACTCATTCCCTGAGACAGGTGATTCTATCTACTGGAGCATGCACAGTTGTAATGGTCTTAGATGAATTCGAGCAAAAGGAACTATGTCCATTGCTGCAACCATCAACCCTACTACTTCCATGCACTGAGCTATGGAAGGCTGCAGAAAAGAGTGAAGAACTTGACAAGTGTTTAGAAGCTTTGACTTTCTGACTTCTGCCAGGAAGCTCTTCATTTCAAAAGAATCTATTATTGTTCCCAAAAAGGGAACTCTTGTCGACGGAGACAGGGAACTCTTTTCTACGTTCACCTTCCACCCGTGAGATCTGAGAAAGGCTAGAACAATGTCTGTATGAGCCTTTGCCTTGGAAAGCGACGACGCTTGAATTAGAATGTCGTCCAGATAAGGTGCCACTGCAATGCCCCCTGGTCTTCGAACCGCTAGAAGGGACCCGAGCACCTTTGTGAAAATTCTGGGAGCAGTGGCTAGTCCGAATGGGAGAGCCACGAACTGATGTTTGTCCAGAAAGGCGAACCTTAGGAACTGATGATGATCTTTGTGGATAGGAATATGTAGATACGCATCCTTTAAATCCACGGTAGTCATATATTGACCCTCCTGGATTGTAGGTAAAATTGTTCGAATGGTTTCCATTTTGAACGATGGAACTCTGAGAAATTTGTTTAGAATTTTTAAATACAGAATTGGTCTGAAAGTTCCCTCTTTTTTGGGAACTACAAACAGATTTGAGTAAAAACCCCTGACCTTGTTCCACAGTTGGAACTGGGTGTATCACTCCAATATTTAACAGGTCTTCTACACAATGTAAGAATGCCTGTCTACTTATTTGGTTTGAAGATAAGTGAGAAATGTGGAACCTTCCTTGAATTCTAGAAGATAACCCTGAGAGACTATTTCTAGTGTCCAGGGATCCTGAACATCTCTTGCCCAAGCCTGAGCAAAGAGAGTCAGCCCCCTACTAGATCCGGTCCCGGATCGGGGGCTACCCCTTCATGCTGTCTTGGTAGCAGCAGCAGGCTTCTTGGCATGTTTACCCTTATTCCAGCCTTGCATTGTTTTCCAAGCTGGTTTAGTCTGGGAAGCGGTACCCTCTTGTCTAGAGGCTGCCGAGTTTTGAAGGGGGAACCACATTGGCTTCCATACATACAGAACATGATCTATCTGAAGGTACAGACATGTTAAACAGGCTTAAACTGGTTAATAAAGTACAAAAACCGTTTTAAAACAAAACTGTTACTGTCTCTTTAAAATGTTAAACAGGGCACACTTTATTACTGAATATGTGAAAAACTATGAAGGAATTATCCAATCTTTACCAAATTTTCACCACTTAATGCATTCAAAGTATTGCACCCCAATTTTCAAGCTGTTAACCCTTAAAATGTGGAAACCGGAGCCGTTTGCAATTTTAACCCCACTACAGTCCCAGCCACAGCCTTTGTTGTGACTTCAACTATCCCAGGGGGGTATTTCAAGCCTTCTAGGAACGTTTTCAGTGGACACCAGACCCTCTCACATGCATCTGCATGCACTTGTTCAGAGCAGCAAGGAGAATGACTGGGGGGCGGAGCCAGAGGGGGAGCTATATGGACAGCTCTTACTGTGTGCTCTCCTTGCCTTTCCCTGTAGGGGTGGAGAATATCCCACAAGTAATGGATGACGCCGTGGACCGGACACACCAATGTTGGAGAAATAGCCATCAAAAACAGAACTTTCCAAGATAAAAGTTTAATATCAATGGAATGAAGGGGTTCAAACGGAACTCCCTGAAGAACTTTAAGAACCAAGTTTAAGCTCCACGGGCGAGCAACAGTTTTAAACACAGGCTTAATCCTAACCAAAGCCTGACAAAATGCCTGGACGTCTGGAACTTCTGCCAGACGCTTGTGCAAAAGGACAGAGCAGAGATCTGTCCTTTTAAAGAACTAGCTGATAAGCCTTTGTCCAAACCCTCTTGGAGAAAGGACAATATCCTAGGAATCCTAACCTTACTCCATGAGTAACTCTTGGATTCACACCAATAAAGATATTTACGACATATCTTATGGTAGATTTTCCTGGTGACAGGCTTCCGAGCCTGTATTAAGGTATCTATGACAGACTCGGAGAAGCCACGCCTTGATAGAATCAAGCGTTCAATCTCCATGCAGTCAGTCTCAGAGAAGTTAGATTTGGATGATTGAAAGGACCTTGTATTAGAAGGTCCTGCCTCAGAGGCAGAGTCCATGGTGGAAGAGATGACATGTCCACTAGGTCTGCATACCAGGTCCTGCGTGGCCACGCAGGCGCTATCAGAATCACTGATGCTCTCTCCTGTTTGATTTTGGCAATCAGTCGAGGGAGCAGAGGAAACGGTGGAAACACATAGGCCAGGTTGAAGAACCAAGGAGCTGCTAGAGCATCTATCAGCGTTGCTCCCGGGTCCCTGGACCTAGATCCGTAACAAGGAAGCTTGGCGTTCTGGCGAGACGCCATGAGATCCAGTTCTTGTTTGCCCCAACGATGGACCAGTTGAGCAAACACCTCCGGATGGAGTTCCCACTCCCCGGATGAAAAGTCTGACGACTTAGAAAATCCGCCTCCCAGTTCTCTACGCCTGGGATGTGGATCGCTGACAGGTGGCAAGAGTGAGACTCTGCCCAGCGAATTATCTTTGAGACTTCTAACATCGCTAGGGAACTCCTGGTTCCCCCTTTATGGTTGATGTAAGCCACAGTCGTGATGTTGTCCGACTGAAATCTGATGAACCTCAGTGTTGCTAACTGAGGCCAAGCTAGAAGAGCATTGAATAACTCCAGAATATTTATTGGGAGGAGTTTCTCCACCTGAGTCCACGATCCCTGAGCCTTCAGGGAGTTCCAGACTGCGCCCCAACCTAGAAGGCTGGCATCTGTTACAATCGTCCAATCTGGCCTGCGAAAGGTCATACTCTTGGACAGATGGACCTGAGAAAGCCACCAGAGAAGAGAATCTCTGGTCTCTTGATCCAGATTTAGTAGAGGGGACAAATCTGAGTAATCCCCATTCCACTGACTTAGCATAATTGCAGCGGTCTGAGATGCAGGCGCGCAAATGGCACTATGTCCATTGCCGCTACCATTAAGCCGATTACTTCCATGCACTGAGCCACTGATGGGCGTGGAATGGAATGAAGGACACGGCAAGCATTTAGAAGTTTTGATAACCTGGACTCCGTCAGGTAAATTTTCATCTCTACAGAATCTATGAGTCCCTAGGAAGGAGACTCTTGTGAGTGGTGATAGAGAACTCTTTTCCACGTTCACTTTCCACCCATGCGACCTCAGAAATGCCAGAACTATCTCTGTATGAGACTTGGCAATTTGAAAGCTTGACGCCTGTATCAGGATGTCGTCTAGATACGAAGCCACCGCTATGCATCGCGGTCTTAGAACCGCCAGAAGTGAGCCCAGAACCTTTGTAAAAATTCTTGGGGCAGTGGCCAACCAAAGGGAAGAGCTTCAAATTGGAAATGCCTGTCTAGAAAGGCAAACCTTAGGAACAGATGATGATCTTTGTGAATCGGTATGTTTAGGTAGGCATCCTTTAAGTCCACTGTGGTCATGTACTGACCCTCTTGGATCATGGGTAGGATGGTCCGAATAGTTTCCATTTTGAATGATGGAACTCTGAGGAATTTGTTTAAGATCTTTAGATCCAAGATTGGTCTGAAGGTTCCCTCTTTCTTAGGAACCACAAACAGATTTGAATAAAATCCCTGTCCTTGTTCCGTCCGCGGAACTGGATGGATCACTCCCATTACTAGGAGGTCTTGCACACAGCTTAGGAATGCCTCTTTCTTTATCTGGTTTGCTGATAACCTTGAAAGATGAAATCTCCCTTGTGGAGAAGCTTTGAAGTCCGGAAGATATCCCTGAGATATGATCTCCAACGCCCAGGGATCCTGAACATCTCTTGCCCACGCCTGGGCGAAGAGAGAAATTCTGCCCCCCCTCCCACTAAATCCGTTTCCGGATAGGGTGCCGTTCCTTCATGCTGTCTTGGGGGCAGCAGCAGGCTTTCTGGCCTGCTTGCCCTTGTTCCAGGACTGGTTAGGTTTCCAGGCCTGTCTGGAATGAGCAACAGTTCCCTCTTGTTTTGAAGCGGAGGAAGTTGATGCTGCTCCTGCCTTGAAATTTCGAAAGGCACAAAAATTAGACTGTTTGGCCTTTGATTTGGCCCTGTCCTGAGGAAGGGTATGACCCTTGCCTCCAGTAATGTCAGCAATAATTTTCTTCAAGCCAGGCCCGAATAAGGTCTGCCCCTTGAAAGGAATGTTGAGTAATTTAGACTTTGAAGTCACGTCAGCTGACCAGGATTTAAGCCATAGCGCCCTACGCGCCTGGATGGCGAATCCGGAATTCTTAGCCGTTAGTTTAGTCAAATGAACAATGGCATCAGAAACAAATGAGTTAGCTAGCTTAAGCATTCTAAGCTTGTCAATAATTTCATTCAATGGAGCTGTCTGGATGGCCTCTTCCAGGGCCTCAAACCAGAATGCCGCCGCCGCAGCAGTGACAGGCGCAATGCATGCAAGGGGCTGTAAAATAAAACCTTGTTGAATAAACATTTTCTTAAGGTAACCCTCCAATTTTTTATCCATTGGATCTGAAAAAGCACAACTGTCCTCAACCGGGATAGTGGTACGCTGTGCTAAAGTAGAAACTGCTCCCTCCACCTTAGGGACCGTCTGCCATAAGTCCCGTGTAGTGGCGTCTATTGGAAACATTTTTCTAAATATAGGAGGTGGGGAAAAGGGCACACCGGGTCTATCCCACTCCTTGCTAATAATTTCTGTAAACCTTTTAGGTATAGGAAAAACGTCAGTACACACCGGCACCGCATAGTATCTATCCAGCCTACACAATTTCTCTGGAATTGCAACTGTGTTAGTCATTCAGAGCAGCTAATACCTCCCCAAGCAATACACAGAGGTTCTCAAGCTTAAATTTAAAATAAGAAATCTCTGAATCAGGTTTCCCCGAGTCAGAGATGTCACCCACAGACTGAAGCTCTCCGTCCTCATGTTCTGCATACTGTGACGCAGTATCAGACATGGCTTTAACAGCATTTGCACGCTCTGTATCTCTCCTAACCCCAGAGCTATCGCGCTTGCCTCTTAATTCAGGCAATCTAGATAATACCTCTGACAGGGTATTATTCATGATTGCAGCCATGTCCTGCAAGGTAATCGCTATGGGCGTCCCTGATGTAATTGGCGCCATATTAGCGTGCGTCCCCTGAGCGGGAAGCGAAGGGTCTGACACGTGGGGAGAGTTAGTCGGCATAACTTCCCCCTCGACAGAACCCTCTGGTGATAATTCTTTTATAGATAAAGACTGATCTTTACTGTTTAAGGTGAAATCAATACATTTAGTACACATTCTCCTATGGGGCTCCACCATGGCTTTCAAACATAATGAACAAGTAGGTTCCTCTGTGTCAGACATGTTTAAACAGACTAGCAATGAGACTAGCAAGCTTGGAAAACACTTTAAAACAAGTTTACAAGCAATATAAAAAACGTTACTGCGCCTTTAAGAAACACAAATTTTACCAAATTTTGAAATAACAGTGAAAAAATGCAGTTACACTAACGACATTTTTACAGTGTATGTAATAAGTTAGCAGAGCATTGCACCCACTTGCAAATGGATGATTAACCCCTTAATACCAAAAACGGAATAACATGACAAAAACGTTTTTTAAACAGTCACAACAACTGCCACAGCTCTACTGTGGCTTTTTACCTCCCTCAATAAGACTTTTGAAGCCTTTTGAGACCTTCAGAGAAGTCCTGGATCATGCAGGAAGAAGCTAGATCTCTGTGTCTGTAATTTTTGCTGTGCAAAAAAAAATGCTAAAATAGGCCCCTCCCACTCATATTACAACAGTGGGAAGCCTCAGGGAACTGTTTCTAGGCAAAATTCAAGCCAGCCATGTGGAAAAAACTAGGCCCCAATAAGTTTTATCACCAAACATATGTAAAAAAAAACGATTAAACATGCCAGCAAACGTTTTAAAATACACTTTTATAAGAGTATGTATCTCTATTAATAAGCCTGATACCAGTCGCTATCACTGCATTTAAGGCTTTACTTACATTACTTCGGTATCAGCAGCATTTTCTAGCAAATTCCATCCCTAGAAAAATATTTTAACTGCACATACCTTATTACAGGAAAACCTGCACGCTATTCCCCCTCTGAAGTTACCTCACTCCTCAGAATATGTGAGAACAGCAAAGGATCTTAGTTACTTCTGCTAAAATCATAGAAAACACAGGCAGATTCTTCTTCTAAATACTGCCTGAAATAAACAGTACACTCCGGCACCATTTAAAAATAACAAACTATTGATTGAAGAAATAAACTAAGTATAAAACACCACAGTCCTCTTACGACCTCCATCTTAGTTGAGAGTTGAAAGAGAATGACTGGATATGGCAGTGAGGGGAGGAGCTATATGGCAGCTCTGCTGTGGGTGATCCTCTTGCAACTTCCTGTTGGGAAGGAGAATATCCCACAAGTAATGGATGATCCGTGGACTGGATACACTTAAGAAAAATGTAATTTAGCTTATTTTTTAAAAAAAAACAATAACACATTGTGCTGATTTTCATATTTCAAACCAAGCCCCAAAGTTTTAGAAGTAAACTGTTGTCTACCTACTCCTCCAGCTTGCTCTAGTTTGTGTAGAGGGTTTTTTCATATGGAGGGGTGGGGGGAGTGTCTGCTCTCTTTTTGTTTCCAGATCCTTTCACTGGGTCTCTAACATTAACCTCATTAACATTGCTAAACTGGGAGCTTCCAAGTAAGTTTTTAACCTCTTAAGGACATATGACGGAATTTTTCCGTCATAAAACAATTGAGCAAACTGAAAGCTGTGTCCTTAAAGGGTTAAAAGGTTTTTACTGGATGTTTACATCAGTATCCGCACATATTCTTTATAGTAGTGTATTACATGCAGTTATATGAAAATTAGTTTATATGAGCTTCAGCATCCCTGTTCTGTGAGTTTGTGTGGTCTAAGGCTTTACGGCAGAGCTCTTGGTCAGCTGTAAGTGCTATAAGCAACAAGACTCATCTAGTAGGGCAGAATTTTAACAAACTGACTTGTTTAGTATGACCCATCGTACTGCCACTGTGTGGCTATGGAGATGTTATGGCTACATGCTGGACTTCATACACTTATTAGCAATGGGTGTGGATGAAACACCTGAACTCCATTATTACAAGTATCTACTTAGCGAAAATACGCCCCCACACATACATTTTTATTTTAAAATGATATATTACACACACACGTACAAATACCCAATTCCCGGAATCCCAAAATCTGTGCAATAATAATAATTAAAAAAAAAGTTACCATTTTCCTTGCCCGCATGTTTGGTATTTCATTTAACTACAGCATCAGCACAAAACTAAGCACCCACAGCGCAGCTGTTTTTTCAATGAGATGACGTTTTAGTAATTAGCTGTACTATTGAAAAACTGAGCTGTGGGTGGCCGGAGGCGCTTAGACAAAAAAAAAAAAAATGTGAATGATGGTCACCTTTATGTTAAGTGATGCCAATTCTAGAGTTTCATAAATAGTAGGGTTTATTAGCACTTTATAATGCATAACCATATAAATAAAAAACTATAACAAAATGTAAGGTAAGTCAAAGCTTTATTAATAGAACAGATATCAGAAACACTTTATTAGCATTTTATTAAATAGCCAGGTTTATAGTTCAAACAGGAACGCCAAGGACAATCCCTTTCCATGGGTACACGAGTTGTGAGAGCAGCAGAGTTGCACAAAACACACGTACTCCAGCTGTTAAAACTGCAAAAAAAAAAAAAAAAAAAAAAAAGTGAGAATATAGAACAAAAAGTAAAGTTATTCCTACAAACCATAGAGAATAACATACAGTAGATATGGTGTACACTTTTCTCCTCAACTGCATCCATTTGAATATGTTGTATTCAGGGAACACCTACAACTGGCATCAACTCATTCAGCAATATGAAAGCGTTAGATACATTATAAACAGAAGTAAAATAAAGCGTGAGGTACATTATAAACAGAAGTAAAATAAAGAGAAGTAAAATAAAGCGTGATGTACATTATAAATGTAAGTAAAATAAAGCGTGAGGTACATTATAAACAGAAGTAAAATAAACAGAAGTAAAATAAAGCGTGAGGTACATTATAAACAGAAGTAAAATAAAGAGAAGTAAAATAAAGTGTGAGGTACATTATAAATGTAAGTAAAATAAAGCGTGAGGTACATTATAAAGAGAAGTAAAATAAAGCGTGAGGTACATTATAAAAAGTAAAATAAAGCGTGAGGTACATTATAAAGAGTAAAATAAAGCGTGAGGTACATTATAAAGAGAAGTAAAATAAAGCGTGAGGTACATTATAAACAGAAGTAAAATAAAGAGAAGTAAAATAAAGTGTGAGGTACATTATAAATGTAAGTAAAATAAAGCGTGAGGTACATTATAAACAGAAGTAAAATAAAGAGAAGTAAAATAAAGCGTGAGGTACATTATAAAGAGAAGTAAAATAAAGCGTGAGGTACATTATAAAAAGTAAAATAAAGCGTGAGGTACATTATAAAGAGAAGTAAAATAAAGCGTGAGGTACATTATAAACAGAAGTAAAATAAAGTGTGAGGTACATTATAAACAGAAGTAAAATAAAGAGAAGTAAAATAAAGCGTGAGGTACATTATAAAGAGAAGTAAAATAAAGCGTGAGGTACATTATAAAGAGAAGTAAAATAAAGCGTGAGGTACATTATAAAGAGAAGTAAAATAAAGCGTGAGGTACATTATAAAGAGAAGTAAAATAAAGCGTGAGGTACATTATAAACAGAAGTAAAATTAAGCGTGAGGTACATTATAAACAGAAGTAAAATAAAGTTGTACACAAATATTCTGACAGACTGAAGCAAAGAGCAGTGATCATTACAGCATCCCAGAACCAGTTCTCACCTATAGAGGCAATAGGAAATGAAGTAACTGAACAAGGTACAGTTTATATAGAGGGTGTGTGAGTTCTAGATGTGTTATAATAGTCACATTTTATCTATACTGATGAACCTATGAGATGGTGACAAAACAAGTTGAAAGCCTTAAAAATGCCAAATGCTTCAGTTTTTTTGTGATTTGGAAATAAACAATTTTAAACAACTTTCCTTATTACTTCTATTATCAAATGGGCTTCATTCTCTTGTTATCCTTTGCTGAAAGAACAACATTGCACTACTGGCAGCTAGCTGAACACATCTAGTTAGCCAATCACAAGAGACAAATGTCTGCAGGAACCAATAAGCGGCTAGCTCCCTTTACTGTAGGATATGTGCATATTCTTTTTTTCACCAGAAATACCAAGAGAAAATTGAAGTGAATTTAGAAGTGAGGGAGACAGAAATTCCTTCTACCTGGGCCATGTGAATTTTTAAACCCGGAACCTTAGTGACTTAGCATTAAGTGCCATTGCTATGACAATGAGACTTATGCAATTTTAATAAACAAACCCCTCCCCCCCCACCCCCAGTAAGCAAAACATAAAAGGGATATGAAACCCAAATGTTCTGGGTAGTGCTTGTCGATTGGTGGCTAAATGTAGCCAATAAATCAGCAAGCGCTACCCAGGGTTCTGAACCAAAAATGGGCGGCCTCCTAAGCTTACATTCCTGCTTTTTCAAATAAAGATTGAGAACAAAAATTTGATAATATGAGTAAATTGGAAAGTTGCATGCTCTGAATCATGAAATAAAACATTTGGGTTTTTATATCCCTTTAAGATGCAGGGAAACAAAAATGCAAGCATTGAAAGTTGTAAATGCTACATCTTCACAACCACTCATGCTTACCTGGGCTGATGCAACGGAGAAATGTTTCATGTAGACATTTTGTCCAGTGCTTGAAGATCTGTATATAAAACAAAATCTATATACAGAAAACAAAATTAGTGTAAGAAACTAGACAACCTGGTGCTCTAAATGCACCCAGTGTACAAAAAGTACAGAGCTAAAGTTGCCTTTCCCATATTTAAGCCAAACATATTATACATAACAATCATACATAATATACATAATAATTATACATAATATATACATATACATAATTATATATTATACAGAACAATTATACATAATAAATTATACATAACAATTATAGATATTATACATAATTATAAAAATATTGTACAATAGATAACCAAACATAGACTGAAATCTGATTAGCTTCCCATGATCACAGACAGTGAGAGCAGCCGCACTCTACACTCACTACCCGTGAACACTTCTGCAGACACAGAACTCAATGTGTTCAGTTACCATACTACAAATAACTTTATACAGAATAATATATAGAAAATACATATTATACATAATAATAATATATAGAACATACATATTATACATAATATATAGAACATACATAATAATATATAGAAAATACATATTATAAATAATGATAAAATATATAGAACATTCATATACATAATATATATTATACAGAACAATTATACATATTATACATTATAAAAATATTGTACAATAGATAACCAAACAGACTGAAATCTGATTAGCTTCCCATGATCACAGACAGTGAGAGCAGCCGCACTCTACACTCACTACCCGTGAACACTTCTGCAGACACAGAACTCAATGTGTTCAGTTACCATACTACAAATAACTTTATACAGAATATATAGAAAATACATATTATACATAATAATAATAATAATTATATATAGAACATACATATTATACATAATAGAAAATACATTATACATAATAAAAAAAAAAATATAGAACATACATATTATACATAATGATAAAATATATAGAACATACATATACATAATATATATTATACATTATAAAAAATATTGTACAAAATATTGTACAATAGATAACCAAACAGACTGAAATCTGATTAGCTTCCCATGATCACAGACAGTGAGAGCAGCCGCACTCTACACTCACTACCCGTGAACACTTCTGCAGACACAGAACTCAATGTGTTCAGTTACCATACTACAAATTATAACTTTATACAGAATAATATATAGAACATACATATTATACATAATAAATAAAATACATATTATACATAATAAATAGAATACATATTATACATAATTAGAAAATACATATACATAATAATAATAATATTATATAGAAAATACATATTATACATAATAATCTATACATAATATTATACAGAACAATTATACATAATTATAAAAATATTGTACAAAATATTGTACAATAGATAACCAAACATAGACTGAAATCTGATTAGCTTCCCATGATCACAGACAGTGAGAGCAGCCGCACTCTACACTCACTACCCGTGAACACTTCTGCAGACACAGAATTCAATGTGTTCAGTTACCATACTACAAATTATAACTTTATACAGAATAATAATAATAATCAAACATTATACATATATATATATATATGAACGTAGCGTTCTGAACACGTCTGAGGACGGATGAATCTGGTTGAATCCTCATCATACTTGAATGGTGTCCCAGCGAAGTCTCATCTTGTGCAGCAGAATGACGTAGCAGATCTTGAGCAGAAGAAGAGGTGTCCTTTTCATGCAGCAAACAGCAGCTTGGCATACTTGAATGGTGTCCCAGCGAAGTCTCATCTTGTGCAGCAGAATGACGTAGCAGATCTTGAGCAGCAGATGTGTCCTTTTCATGCAGCAAACAGCAGCTTGACCGGATAACCTTAAACAAATGTTAATGGGAGATGCACAGGAGACAGATATACATTCACAATAAACCAAGAAAAAAAAAAAATATGCCAAAAAGGCATTTGGAGGTACAGATTGGAATCTGCCTAGCTTTCCATGATCACGGGTGGTGAGAGCAGTTCGGCCGCACTGTCCCCACTGCCTATAAACACAGTTGTCAAACACAGAATACAATGTATACCTCCTCCTGCCTTTGTTATGGCAAATGATCAATAATCAAATCATAAAACCTTAGCTTAACAGCAGCATTAAGGTTTCTGCTTTATAATTTATAAAGCAGTTTGTTATAAAATTGAATCTAATATATGGGAAAGGCAACAGTAGCCCCAGTCTCTGTCCTTACCAACTTGCAGCCTGGATGTCAGCAGACACAGTTGAGGTGAAGACCTCTGTATATTATGGCATCTCGCTTCACATTGCTAGATCTGTTGAGAAGAGGAAACAAAGTTTCAGGTCTTGCACAGCAATACATAAGTAGCTATAAAAAGTAGCTATCCCTGAAAGGCAAATACAGAGAAGGGGGTGTAGTGAAGTGTGCTTCCCGCACTGCATGATAAACACAAATATGATCATTCATGTACAGATTATAAGAGCAACACCCCCCCCCCCCCCCCCCAATCTCTGTCTAAAAGGTCATGAAAAGAAAGTATTTTCTATCTTTCACATCTGTTTCCCAACGGTGTGTATATATAATGTTAACATAACAAAAGTGACATAGGGACACAGAAAAAAAAATAACAAATTACAACACATAAGAAAATACAGTAATATTTAAACATGGTTTTAAAATATAACTCTAGGATGCTTGACTTATAAATTAAACATTCACGATTCAGCAACAGTATATAACAACTTTCCATTACCAAATTAGCTTTATTCTTTGGCATCCTTTGTTGAAGAATAAAGCCAAATCGGCTGAAAGGAGCCCAGAAGTGTGCACGTTAAATACAAAGTCTGTCGAAAGAACTGAAATAAGGGGGCAGTCTGCAGAAGCTTAGATACAAGGTAATCAGAGGTAAGAAGTATATTTAACATAACAGTGTTGGTTATGCAAAACTGGGGAATGGTAAATAAAGGGATTATCTATTTTTTAAACAACAACAATTCTGGTGTAGACTACCCCTTTAACAAAAGGATACTAAGCAAAATTGATAACAGAAATAAAATAGGAAACTTGTTTAAATGGATTAGATAGAGTGATATTTTAAAAAAAGGACAATTCATCTAAAAACGTTCTCCAATTTAAATTGTTCTCAATGATCCCTTTTACCTGCTGGAGTGCATTTAATTGTTTCTAAGTAACTCCTTTACCCCTATTTTAGCATTTGAAATAGCTTATTTAGCTTGTGGTTTCCCAACCTATACTGAAAGTTTTGATACTGGAGTCTCAGCTATTGCATAGCCTAAGTAAACACAGCCATCAGAAGAAATTACACTCACACTCAATGAGATCTGATATTAACTGAAACTCAACCCATTGTAATAGGCTGTGGTTTAAAAGCACAAAACCAGCTACTTCATATACACAAATAAACCTGAAAATGCAATTTCTCACATTTTATCTACTGCAGCTGGTATAAACAAGTCATTGAAAATAAATTAATATAAAAACTATTTTACAGCGTACTGTCCCTTTAAGGTTAATTTTTTTTTACCACTGGCTGTTATTATGATCCCATGTGCAAGCAAGTAAACATTTACATTAAAAGGGACAGTCTAGTCAAAATTAAACTTTCATTATTCAGATAGGACTTGTAATTTTAAATCAACTTTCCAATTTACTTTTATCAAATTTGCTTTGTTTTCTTCTTATTCTTGGTTGAAACTAAACCTAGGTAGGCTCATATGCTAATTTCTAAGCCCTTGAGGGCTGCCTCTTACCACATTTTTTAAAATTGCTTTTAACAAGAGACTGTAGGCCATACAGATAACACTGTGTTCAGGCACAGGGAGTTATTTAAGAGTTAGCACAACACAATACTAAATGCAACTCAGTAGATTTGATATAGTCACAGTCATGTGATCAGGGGGGCTGTCAGAAGGTTCTTAGATACAAATTAATAACTGTTGGCTGTGCAAAACTGGGGGGGATGGGTAAAGGGATTATCTGTCTTTTTAAAACAATAATTCTATCATAGACTGTCCCTTTAATAAATAGCTGCCTATGCTCGTCAATCTTGCTTAAGAAGCTAAAACAATGTTTTATCTTAGGAAGAAAAAAAAAAAGAGGCTATATTGCCCCACAACATACTATTTAATGCCCCTTTAAGAGACAAGATAGATATACACTGGGACTATCAAATTCTTTCCCTATTCCTTTAAGGATAAAAGTTTATCAAAATTAAAAAGTACAGTCAGGCCACAAAAAGATGGGTCATTGAGGAAGTTACGTTGTAGAGACGAAACATGTTTGCCCTAATATATTTCCACTTCCCTCTGATTTCAAACTGATGCTGCCGTTTTTAAAGTGCTGAAAAGGAATAAAGACCATCTTTTTACTAACCGGAGTCTGCTGGGTCCTTTCTTGGAGTGCTGGAGGAATACTGTTGATTGATTAGGCCACAAAAAGACACTGCAAGGACAAGTGGACAACATTATAGTGGTAAAATTACATTAGTTAGAATATGTAATTTTAAGACTAGTGATCCTGCACCACTGTGTGGATTAACACACACAGTAGAAATACTGCTTGGGACCCCCAGAGCAGTGCCGGTCCCAATCAGCAGCGCATTATTGTTGGTGTTAAAAATGACATGCTATGTGTTTAGTCCCAAGCAGATACAATCAGTAACACAACTCAGATGTTTAACTAGCGCCACCAATTGGGACCAGCACTGCTTTGCTGGTCCGAAGAAGTACTTCTACTCTGTGTTTACCCCTTTGCGGGTTAAAGCACACAATAATGCAGGGTCGCTAGTCTTAAAATTCCATTTGCTAATAACAAATTAGAGCATGTAATGATTTGACCATTATCACCATTTAATTATACTATATGTCTGCAACAAAAATGATCTACTGTTATACAGGAAACAGCTTGAATACTATTAATTTAATGTATTTTACAACAATTTAACTCTTACCTGGTTTAACAAAGGAGGCACAGACATTTCTTTGACAATAAGCTAGACACTAAGTGTTGGCTGTATGTCACCTGGTGCTGTAGATCTGAAAACTTTAGCATCACCTACAGATACGGGGGGAAAGAAAAAATACATACTACTTAATGTAAGAAACAGGACATTGTGGTAAATTTGCATTGCCTATAGTTAATACTCAAGTAGAAAATGCAGAGATAAAACACTTATAAGAATGAACATAAAGTCTTAAGGTCTATATTCTGGGCTGCACAGCATATTTAGTGGGTTTAAGTTGTTAGTTATATGACCAAATGCTTCAAAACTACCGCATAACAGTCACTCCATATCATCATTTCATAAATGCAACAATTATAAAATAAAGAGAATAAGAAGGGAAAGAAATCCAGGGGTCTGTGGAAAGGTATAAAAGGATCAGGAATTAGGTTAGTAAAGATTTGGAAATTATAGTCAGTGACAGAAATAATAAATGCAACAAGCGTGTACCATGAATGTTAGTTGTGCATTTTCTAGGTTGGGCTTGCGTGGGACATATGATGGGGAGCATGAGCTAAGGCTGAAGAGACAAACTTGTAATGTATCACAGTATATAACTAGCCTTGGGTAGCTTCAGCAGGGGCCCGCTGCTTCCACTTCCCAAAGACACAGCTGCTATGAAGACCATTTACTGTATCTACCGCTAATAAACATATGGAAGAGAGAGATCTTTGCCAAAGAGGAGTTACTTGGATATAGCATGTGGGAAGCAGTCATGTAGGAAAACAAGACAAGGGTCCTTAGAGTACATTGCAAAGGAGCGATATAGTGGTCATGTACTTTAATAGAAGAAAATGCATTAGGCTATTTTTATTTAATATAGACTATAAAGTCAGAAACTTTACTTTGAAAAATAGGGGAAAAAGGAAAATTCAAAATTCTATATTAGAGGTAAATTATTTTATTTTAAAATATCATGCTCATAGGCATCAAGAGACAATTTACAATCCACCATAGCTTTACAGCTGTATCCATGGGCACAGGGAGCAGGCGCGCACTGCTCCACATGTCCATAAAAACAGCTGCCACCATGTGCAGAGAGCTCACTGTAACATCTGCCAGTGATCATGTTGGGTCTAACAGGACAGAAGTAAATTATGCTGTTAAGCAGCCATTGAAAATAGGGGGGGGGGGGCAGTAATTTATTTTAGACTATACATGCCCAAAGGCTTCAGAAACAGTTTACACCCCACCATAGCCTTACAGCTGTAGCCACGGGCACCAGGAGCAGGTGCGGACTGCTCTTAGTGTCCGTAACTACAGCTGCCACCATGTGCAGAGAGCTCACTGTAACGTCTGCCAGTGACCATGTTGGGTTTTATGGGAGTGAAGTAAATTATGCTGTTAAGCAGCCATTGAAAATAAGGGGGGGGTGCCATGCTAAAGGCAGTAATTTATTTTAGACTATACATGCCCAAAGGCTTCAGAAACAGTTTACACCCCACCATAGCCTTACAGCTGTAGCCACGGGCACCAGGAGCAGGTGCGGACTGCTCTTAGTGTCCATAACTACAGCTGCCACCATGTGCAGAGAGCTCACTGTAACGTCTTCCAGTGACCATGTTGGGACTATTAGGAGGGAAGAAAGTAAAATTAATTATGCTGTTAAGCAGCCATTGAAAATAAGGGGGGGGGGGGGGATGCCATGCTAGAGGCAGTAATTTATTTTAGACTATACATGCCCAAAGGCTTCAGAAACAGTTTACACCCCACCATAGCCTTACAGCTGTAGCCACGGGCACCAGGAGCAGGTGTGGACTGCTCTTAGTGTCCGTAACTACAGCTGCCACCATGTGCAGAGAGCTCACTGTAACGTCTTCCAGTGACCATGTTGGGTTTTACGGGAGAGAAGTAAATTATGCTGTTAAGCAGTCTTTGAAAATAGGGGGAAATAAAATATAATCCTAGGGGCAGAAATTATTTTAGACTAGTCACATGTCCAGAGGCTTCAGAAACAGTTTACACCCCACCATAGCTTTACAGCTGTAGTCACGGGCACCAGGAGCAGCCGCGGACTGCTCTTAGTGTCCGTAACTACAGCTGCCACCATGTGCAGAGAGCTCACTGTAACGTCTGCCAGTGACCATGCAACACCTACATATTAATAACCTGTACTTACCTGCAAACTGGTCTCACAGCCTTGTGGAAGAAAATTAAGCTGTCATATGCTTGAAGTTTCCATAAAGCCATTCTGCCATCACCTGTTTCTAACCGCTGGAGCCATTTTTGAGCTGGACAGATATTCCAAACAAGCCAGCTAAAAGAGACAAAATAGACTTAATGCAATTACATTATAGATTCCAATTAGAGAAGTAACCTAGCAGAGGTAGTCAGGCTATGGCAACAGTATACAAAGGGATTTATTATAAGAATTTGAGAAACCATTCTTTAGCCTGTGAGAGATATGAGAAAATATATATATATATATATATATATATATATATATATATATATATATATATATATATATATATATATATATATATATATATATATATATATATATATATATATATATATATATATATATATATATATATATATATATATATATATATATATACACACACATTAAAAACAAACACACACCATGCAACCACACTCAAAATACTTAAAGGGACAGTTTACTGAAAAATGTTCTCTAATTTGTTCGAAATTATCTATTTTACCTGCTGGAGTGCATTGCATGGTAGCTAGTTTACCCTTATTTTGGCATTTGAAATAGCTGATTTAGCCTGTGGTATCCCAACCTATACTAAAAGTTTTTGGACTTAAAAAGGACAGTCATTTTGGGAACAAAAACCATTTAAAAAAAAAAAAAAAACAACTTGACATTTACATTTTTATAATTAAAATCCATTAATATTGTTTTTGCATTTTTAAGTTATTTACCTTTTAAATTTATAAGCTTCCCAGTGCCCTCTGAAATCAACTTTCAAAGACCAATAAGCAGGGCAGTCATACGACCTCTGTGTACATCTGCTCATGCAGACTGCCTGGCTTATTCATCAGCACTCAGAAACGGAGCAGTGTTTGAGAATGCTGGTGCACCGGCAGTCTTCTCTGCAAGCTGACATCTCCAAGGCAACCACAAAGCGTCCTCCATGTCTGCAGCTCAATTTGAGCAGATCTGCATGCAGTGGGTGTTCATTTTCTATTATGAGACCAGCAGAACTATAACAGCTATGTTTAAAATAAAGAAAAGTGTCTGCTTTGTTTATCAAGCCCCTTACAGCGAGTGCCCCAGACTACCTCATCAACAGTGCTAAACTGGGAGCTCCCAAGTACGTTTGTAAAAGGTTTTATACTGGATTTTTAGATCAGTATCTTATTCTTTATAGTAGTGTCTATTACATGCTGTTAAATGAAAATTGGTGTATACTGTCCCTTTAACGATTTCATATACTTGTAGTTGCTTAATCAAAATAAAAGCAATTAACTTGTAAAATATATTTTACTAACACATTACATCATAATCCCTTTATTATCTATTCCCTAGTTTTGCATAACCAACGCTGTTATAGAAATATACTTTTTACCTCTGATTAAATTATATCAATGCTTCTGAAGAATGCCTCCTTATCTCAGACCTTTTGACAGACTTGCATGTCAGGCAATAAATGTGCTTACTCTTAAATAACTCCACGGCCACGTGCACAATGTTATTTATATGAAACATGAACTAAAGCCCTCTAGCAGTAAAAACTGTCAAATACATTCAGATAAGAGGCGGACTCCAAGGGCTTATGAGCCTACCTAGGTTAGCTTTAAACTAATAATACAAAAAGAACAAAGCAAATTGGAAAGTTTTTTAAAATTGCATGCACTATCTGAATCATGAAAGTTTAAAAGGGACATGAAAGCCAATTTTTTTATTTCGTGATTTAGAAAGAGCATGTAATTTTAAACAACTTTCTAATTTACTTCTATTATCTAATTTGCTTCATTCTCTTGATATCACTTGCTGAAAAGCATATCTAGATATGCTCAGTAGCTACTGATTGGTTGCTGCACCTAGAGGCCTTGTGTGATTGGCTCACATATGTGCATTGCTATTTCTTCAACAAAGGATATCTAAAGAATTGAGCAAATTAGATAATAAAAGTAAATTGGAAAGTTGTTAAAATTGCATGCCCTATCTGAATCATGAAGGTTTAATTTTGACTAGACTGTCCCTTTAAGTCCAAGTAATTGACAAACTATGTAAAACACAGCCAGCAGAAGAAATGACACTCCTGGTGGGTAGAAGATATAACTAAATAAAATACCTTTTCCATTGTAAGTATTGGGGTTTGGTTTACAAACAGAGACAAGACAAGGAAGCAAATGTGTGTACACAAACTGGTAACATAATGAGATAAATTGTACCTGCAAGGTCAACCAAGTTTAAAACCAGAAATTTAAAATCTTATAAATAAACCTGAAAATGCAATTCCCCATACACTTTATATACTCTGCAGCTGGTATAACAAGTCATTGGAAATACATTAAGCAAAAAACAATTTTACTGTATACTGTCCCTTTAAATAGAAAGGTAAAAACAGAAATGTGCATCAATGCATTTAAATAGAAGCATTTACACAATACTGTATACAAAACATGCTCAAACAACACAGAGCCCACTGAATGAGTTTAAAGAGTAATATACTAGCAGGCAAGTTTTTTCCTTTTTTTAAAAAAAATAAATATTTAAAAAAACTTCCTTGTGCAAGTGAGTAATACACCCATTTATTTACATTGTTGGCTATTTCTATTGGATACTTCTAGAGACATTTACAGACTGATCTCTTACACTAAAAAAATAATCTGCCATTGCAAAAGTTTCAGTTCCTTCCTAGCCTAATTATGTGCACACAAACAAGCTACACATTCCATTCAGTCAGTACAAAGCAGTTTGTTTTTTACACTGCAGAGCTGTAACTCCTTTTTATCCACTGAAATCAAGAGCACTGTCTCTTATTTGTAATCAGAGCTATAGATCAAATCAATGCTACACAACTAAACGTTTATAACATCAAGAAATCTTTTGTAAAAGTTTAACAGCAAAATGCTTACAGTATTAATGGAGAAAGCACACGTAATGAAGATAGGGAATTTATTTGTTTCTGCATTGCAGCTAAACAGTTTACTAGGTCACATTGAAAGCATAATAAGCAGACAATTTAAGCACTTGGCTCATATACACACTCATCTGCAGGCAAACACATGATATAAATATCACTGCTGAATATGAGATATAAATCACATATTTAACACAACAAAGTAATGCAAATCTCACCTGCTATAAACAGCACAAACATCTCAAGTTTTTTGGCGCAATTTCAGCCTTCCGGAAGCAACCTCATGGCTTTATGATCATGTGGCATACAGCAACCAATCAGAATAAAGTTTTTTTTTTTCTTTCTTTCTTTTTTTTTTTAAACATGCTTTATTCGTATGTAACACTACATGATGAAAAGTGAATTTCTGACGAAACAGTTCATTTTTATTATGTTGTTTTTTTCTAGCAGATTTAACAACATTTAATAAAATGTAAGTTATTTTCTTGGATATACAGCAATATTTAACTTTAAAAATTGGTATGGAGTGACCAACAATAATGCAGGACTGGTTATATCTCCAAAAGCTTAAAGTGGATGTAAACTCACTGCTACTCGACAATCACAACTGCTTTATCATCAAAAAATAACATAAGTTTAATTCATGAATTTTGTTAAAACATAATATATAAACGATGTATATACCTCTATAACTATAAAAGTCTCAGTTTCTCCCTCCGCCCGCCATTTTGTTCCGCTTTCCTTACATTGATTGACATTTCCCTAAACAAATAATGTGGCGTACCCCGTGGCGTCCAGCCCCTTTTTCGTAACGTCATTTTATATTTTTGCGCATGCGTCTTTTATATGCGCATGCGTAAAACCACTTGTGCTGGCTTTGGAAGTGCTGCGCGCACACGCTCTAAGCATGCGCATATAAAGGCCGCTTCTCCAAACTTCGTGTATTTCCCAGGAACTGCAAGTAAGTATCTATGCTGCTCCGCAAACTGTTTGAAATTGTAACAATATATTTCGAGTATTGAAAGAGCGGTTTGGAAGTGCCTGACTGATTAGTAATGCAAATCCAGCAATAATAACTAAATTAGAAGCGCATGCGCACAAAAGGGACCCATCGAGAACGCGCAAGGGTAGTACGTCATAGAGCGGGTGGGACCGCTCTAGACGTTATGCGCTTAAAATGAAGGAAGTTATGGATGGGAGGAGCTCAGCCTGAAAACGGAGCAAACTTACTAACGTAAATATAAGTTTATTTGTTCGTTATATAAATTACAAAAGTATGCGGTATTGATAAAAGAGTGCTTAAGAACAAATTTGGAAGTTCAATATGTAAAATATTTACATCCACTTTAAAAAGGAACAGTCTTAAAGGGACATGCACACACAGCCTTTAAATAGACACAGTCTTAAAGGGACAGATCACAGTATGTGAACCTTGCACACTCTAAGTCTTAAAGGGGCAGGCACACACAATGCACACAGACTTAAAGGGACATGAAACAAACATTTTTTTCTAACATGTTTCAGATAGAGAATACAATTTTAAAACATTCCAATTTATTTCTATTATTTAATTTGCTTCATTCTTCAAATATCCTTTGTTGAATAAATATCAGTGCACATGGGTGAGCAAATCAGCAGCTACTGAGCATATTTAGATATGCTTTTGAACAAAGGATATGAAAAGAATGAAGAAAATAAGATAATGGAAGTAAATTGGAAAATTGTTTAAAATTGCATGCTCTTTCTTAATCATGAAAATTTTTTTTGGGGGGGTTCATGTACCTTTTAATGGGACAGCACACCACATGCATGCAATTATGGTACAGACACACAAGAAACACTTAGTCTTAAAGGGATAGGCGCACACACATTTTGCGCCCAGCCTTTAAAGGGACAGGCACACACACACACACACACACACAACACATACAGACTTAAAGGGGCAACACACCACACGCATGCAATCTTAATGGCACAGGCAAACAACCAAGCAAGGAACACTCCGACTTAAAATGATTGATGCAACACAATGCACACAGCCTTTAAAGGGACAGGCACTCACACAATGCACACAGACTTAAAGGGGCAACACACCACACATGTAATCTTAATGGCACAGGTGCACAAGCACCCAAGGAACACTCAGTCTTAAAGGGATAGGCACAGACACACAGCCTTTAAAAGGAACATGCGCACACACACACACACAACGTACACATACTTAAAGGGGCAACACACCACACGCATGCAATCTTAATGGTACAGGTGTACAAGCACCCACGGAACACTTAGTCTTAAAGGGATAGGCACAGACACACAATGCACACAGCTTTTAAAGGGACAAGCACACAGACTTAAAGGGACAGCACACCACACATATGCAATCTTAATAGTACAGGCACTTAACCACACAAGAAACACTCGGTCTTAAAGGGATATGCATACACACAGCTTTTAAAGGGAAAAGCACACATAACGCACACAGACTTAAAGGGACTACAAACCACACCCATGCAATCGTAATGGTACAGACGCACAAGCACCCAAGGAACACTCAGTCTTAAAGGGAAAGTCACACACACAATGTGCACAGCCTTTAAAGGGACAGGCACACATACACAACACACACAGACTTAAAGGGGCAAAACACCACACGCATGCAATCTTAATGGTATAGGCGCACAACCACCCAAAGAACACTCAGTCTTAAAGGGGTAGGCATACACAAATAATGCATACAGCCTTTAAAGGGACAGGCACAGCACACACAGACTTATAGGGATAACAAAACACATGCATGCAATCTTAATGGTAAAGGCACACAAGCACCCAAGCAACACTCAGTCTTAAAGGGATAGGTGCAGACACACAACACACACAGCCTTTAAAGGAACCGGCAGACACAACACAGACTTAAAGGGGCCACACACATGCAATCTTAATAGTACAGGCGCACAATCACCAAAGGAACACTCAGTCTTAAAGGGGTAGGCATACACACAATGCACACAATCTTTAAAAAGGGACAGATCACCGTATGTGCACACACACACTTACTTCTATTATCTAATTTGTTATTTGTTATTATTATCTAATTTGTTTTAATCTCTTGAAATCGTACGTAAAAAAGGGATACCTAGGTAGATTCAGAGGCTGCTGATTGGTGGCTGCTCATATATGCCTCTATATATGGCTCTCCCATTGCATTCAGCGTCCTCCCAGTAGTGCATTGCTGCTTCTACAACAAAGGATACCAAGAGAATAAAGCAAATTGGATAATAAGTGAATTGAAAAGTTATTTAACATTGTATTCTTTCTCTGACTCATGAAATAAAATTTTGTGTTTTATGTCCCTTTAAACCCTTCTAAGCACTGAAAAGAGCTGAACAGTATGAGCGGCCGCCTACTTCTTCATTCCGATCCTCACAAAGGATCTTAATGCACATATCTAGACTAGGGTTCCCCCCTCAGCCATGTTTTCCTGGACACTTATGAGTTACACATGCTGCAGGGTGTGCAGAAGACAACATGCATTGCACACCTAAACAGCACACGAATAGTGACCCTATAGTTGCTATTCATGTTCCTCCCTGCAACATGTGTAACTCATAAGTGTCCAGGAAAGCATGGCTGAGGTGTCAACCCTAATCTAGCCTATATATATATATATATATATATATATATATATATATATATATATATATATATATATATGTGTGTCAATTAAAGTGATATAAAACAGTTGCAACAATCATTTAAATAAAACATATCTTATTTGCTTGTACATCAACTGCACAGTATGGTAAAAAAAAAATGTGCATTTTATGCAGATTATTACCTATATATTCTCCTTTGCTAGCAGGCTCCATAGCTTCTGGTAGCAGCCCTGCAAAGGGGCTGGGAGCTGTACAGGAAGTGGGCGGTGCTAACAAGTGCACAGAGACATATTTAAAAAGTACTTTAAGTTAAAATTAAATAAATATTGTTTATAAGCTTTACATTAAAAAAAATATATTTATTGCCTTCTGTCTTACAGTAGTGGTGTGTGTAGTGCTCAACTTACAGTTAAGGTGGTCATTTTAATAAAAAATCACCGTATCCAAAAACAGAGAGGGATTGGTCTGGGGTAGGGTGGTAATTGCCACCTGGTCACTATTTATGGACTAAATCAGGGCCAATTGTTAATAAAAAATGTGTACTGTTTGATTTATTTGGTGTGTGTGTCAGCAGCCACGATAGAGAATTGCTGTGGGTATAATGACCCAGCTTCCTGCTAGCACTGCAGAATGTTTCTCAGACAGTTCTGCATCTGATATCTTGCACACCCCTCTTTCCCTCTCCCTTCTCTCTGCCCTAATGCGGTGCTGACAGCCTATAACTTGAGGCAGGCACTGCATGCAGCTTTTGTACAGGAAATCAATTAATCTCTATACCACACTACGAATACAGTGGCACCACAATGGCAGTCTTTTCTATGTTAAGGTTAGCTGAATATATTAAACAAAAGAGAGAAAAGAACCTCCCAAAAGGCTGCACATATAGCACTCTATGTCTGGACTAATTGGTAGAGAAGTTGGGAAAGTTAAAACATAACTTTTAATACCATATTTTAAAATAAAGGATCACTTAAAATCAAACCAAAGAACAGAGGGCCCCTTTCCCCCTTAGTGTTAATATTTAGCCTTTGATATGTGAATAATAAAAATGGGAAAGTGCACAGGAAGGCTATCTGACTCCACGACCACTAGCTGGAAATTCCACTGAGATCAGAGTTACAGGTGGAGAGCTATCTGTTATATCTATAGACAATAATGTTTAGAGTTATTGGTATACTACAGATCAGAGCTCATAGTATTGTCTCAAGTGATCTTGTCTTATTGTGTACCTAGGGTTGCCACCTCAGCCATGTTTTCCTGGACACTTATGAGTTACACATGCTGCAGGGTGTGCAGGGAGGAACATGTATTGTGTTTCTGGACAGCACTATTGATATTCCTCCCTGCACACCCGGCAGCATGTGTAACTTATAAGTGTTCTGTATTTTAAGGGACAGGTGGCAACCCTATGTGTACCATCACTGTGAGGTGTCGGTGGAGTTTATACACTCTAGATGTTAGTGTATTTGTACAGACAGAAAACGTTTTAGGACATACTCTCGTGTTATATAACACAATTTTAAAGTATCAAGGGTATTCAAACAGTCATAATGTTGGATTATTTAAACAAGCATGAACCATTGATTTCTACTGCTTTGGTGTATAACAATAATTAAAGCTACTTGGAGACCATACATTTGTGGCAGTGTAAATTGTAATTTGTGTTTATACTGAAAAACCCAGCTGAGTTGGGTTGCAATGTTAGATACTAGGGTATTAGATGTCACAGCTTATTGTTGCTGTAATCAGCATAATGTTACAGTTAGATTTCTCATGACTCTGGCAGACTGTGATTCTCCAGGTTGCGAGGGTGCTAGTTTTCACTCTTTGTGGTTCGAGTATTACTGATATAGGCACAATAATAGTGCCCTGTAAATAATAGAGCTGTGGCTAGATATTAACGTCTTTTGGATGTCAAAGTGGAAAATATATAGTTAGAGTGTACTAACATCTTCTGTTACTTATTATACCGGTATATTGTCCGGTTCGTAGGTTCCAGCTAGCACGCTGTTTATTGAGTGATGAACTGATTTGGCAACAAATGTTTGCTAGTTTGTTTATGAATACAATAGTTTCTTAGAAGGTCTATTAGAAGGTCCAGAATGTATCCGGTATATATTGTCTAATATAAAGAGTCAATAAAAACTCCAAACGAATGTTGCTGGTTATTAATTCTGTTGTCACTTCACACACTAATATATAACCGCTAAATCCTAGTAATACTTAAAGAGACGGTGTACCAGTAAGTGGCTAGTGGCTCAATAATATTTCTCTCCGGCAACAAATGTTTGCTAGTTTGTTTATGAATACAATAGTTTCCTAGAAGGTCTATTATAGTACCAGAATGTATCCGTGTATATTGTCTAAAATAAAGAGTCAATAAAAACTCCAAACGAATGTTGCTGATTATTAATTATGTTGTCACTTCACACACTAGTATATAACCGCTAAATCCTAGTAATACTTAAAGAAAAGGTGTACCAGTAAGTGGCTCAATAATATTGCTAAGTTAGATTATCATATTATACCGGTCTTTTTTTAAAAATGGTTACTAAGTTTCAGCCGGCAAGCTGCTCAATATATAATGAGCTACTATGGCAATAAATATTTGCCGGTTTGTTTTAAATCGTTTGTGATTTTCTTAGATGGTTTGTTATAGTACCGGAATATATCCGGTATATGAAGTAATTATAGGAAGATATTAAACCATAGTTTGAACCCCAAACAAATCTCGCTGACTGATAGCTCTAATGTTAGTGTCATAGAGTGTGGTCACTATAATGCTGTTAATAATTTGAATGGACCTCTACTTGTGGTTAGCTCAGTAGTGTTTCTAAATAATGAGAACGTGAATATGAGTATTATAATTGCCGCTTAATGCGGTCTTAGTATTGCGGCTGTATTCGTGAGCGTCACTGCTATGGAAATCAGCAGTTTAGACGCTGTGATAGTTATACCAGCTAGATAGTAAAAGTTAGTAAGGTCTCTGTTAATAGATATTTATACTATATGCCCGCCTGTGCAGGCCAACAGTCCTGGTTAAAGTTTAAAAATAAATAGAGCACCCCAGAGCTCTATAACCCCCTGACGCGTTTCGCCCGTATAGGGCTTTTTCAAAGGGAGGTTCTTTCCTCTCTTTTTTGGGAGGTTCTTTCCTCTCTTTTGTTTAATCAATTAATCTCTATCTAAGAGGGGCAGGGGGGCTGCTAAACTAAGGTAGGATGACCAGACATCTTGTTTTTTTATGGGATTGTCCCACTTTTTCATACACTGTCCCAGTGTCTCCATAACTTTTTGAATCACGCCAAATCGTCCTGTTTTTTGTTTTTTTACATGAGTAGTAATCATACACTCACCTAGTACATTATATAGCACAGAGTTATATACACAGCCAATAAAATATACAGCTCTTAGACTTTTAGCATTAGACAACATGGCATTATATACACAGAACTACAATCTCCAGAGCATGCCTTGTGTCAAGTAAATGCCACTTCTGTTCCAATGTGAGATCTCTGGAGTGTATTGGAACCCAGAGTCAGAATTTGGTTCAAGTTGGGATTCTCTAAGTCCAGGTATAGACTTTGGTTTCTGTGCAAGGAGGTGCGGGTGATGTGGGGTGACCACGGTTGTCCAGACCTGGGGTGCTAACCTAGGGTTGCCACCTGGGCTAAAGTTTCCTGGACACTTATGAGCTACACATGCTGTTGGGTGCGCCAGAAGGAACCTGTATTGTGCTGTTCATCAGCAGTATTCATGTGATGTCCAGAGACGCAATACATGATCCCCTCTGCTCACCCTGCAGCATGTGTAACTCATGTGTCCAGGAAAACATGGCCGAGGTGGCAACCATATGTAAGCACTCATAGCGCCACTTGTTCTACTGTGTAGCCAGCCAGCCCTACAGTGTATATGCACACTCTGGCTCCCACATACTCCAGCTACCAGGACCATTGTTGCTTTCCCTCTGCTGCAGGGACCGCAGTCAAAACCCAGATATGGTGTGCGGATCCGGCAGCAGTGTCCTGCGTAGAGCCTGGGAGTGCAGAGGGTTGGCCATGGTCGAAATAATGAGAGGATGGGGTAATGGCACAATTATCACATGGGAAGTGAGTGGCTCAGATGTGCTATTGATTTAGTATGTTTAGTTTAAATATATAGTACATAAACAATAGTATATACTGCAGTGTCCTATTGGTTAAATATATAGTACATAAACAATAGTATCTTATACTGCAGTGTCCTATTGGTTAAATATATAGTACATACACAATAGTATCTTATACTGCAGTGTCCTATTGGTTAAATATATAGTACATAAGCAATAGTATCTTATACTGCAGTGTCCTATTGGTTAAATATATAGTACATAAGCAATAGTATCTTATACTGCAGTGTCCTATTGGTTAAATATATAGTACATACACAATTGTATCTTATACTGAAGCGTCCTATTGGTTAAATATATAGTACATACACAATAGTATCTTATACTGAAGTGTCCTATTGGTTAAATATTTAGTACATAAACAATAGTATCTTATACTGCAGTGTCCTATTGGTTAAATATATAGTACATAAACAATAGTATCTTATACTGCAGTGTCCTATTGGTTAAATATATAGGATACTCACATATGCAGAGGGATAATTATTGAAGGTCAACCACAAGCAGTGCAGCTTCCATCGGGTTAAATGTCTCATCATAGTATTCATTTAGTGTCACACGGTTTACCTTGCTGGTTGCCCACAATCATTTAGCACAAAATGCTGTAGTAGTCAAACGGTTAAAGCTGCATGTGGCGTTGTATACAACATTGCAGCATCCAAGAGGTTAACCTTGTACCCATATTTAGTCCAATGTAGCAGCTACAGTCAAGGAGTTAACCGTGTAGGGCACTTACTACAGTTATGGGTTTGAGCCTGCTGTGTACTAATGATTTATATATAGGGAAGTTTTTATACAATATATATAGTGTGGAAATTTCCACTTACCCACGACCGATAAAAAAACAGCAGATGAGTAATACTGATTGCACCAATAACAAAATGTTTTCCTCTTACTTAAAAGAAAGAAAAAAGTGCAAAAAGAAAATGCTGCAATGTGTTAAATCATGGTGTTATTGCACAGTTGCTTGTATATAAGGAGTTAAACACATAGATAATATCAGCTCCAGTGCAGCAATGCACTACTGGGAGCTAGCTGAACACATCTGATGAGCCAATGACAAGAGAGAAATGTGGGTAGCCACCAATTACCAGCTAGCTCCCAGTAGTGCAGTGCTGCTTCTGAGCCTACTTAGTTATGCTTTTTAACAAACGATACCAATATAACAAAGTAAATTAACTGAAACACAACATAAAACAACATGGTCTATTTGAACCATGAAGCTTTAGTTTTGACTCTCATGTCCATTTAAAGGGACAGTCTAGTCAAAATTAAACTTTTGTGATTTAGATAGGACATGCAAGTTTTAACAACTTTCCAATTTACTTTTATCATCAAATTTGCTTTCTTCGCTTGGTATTATTTGTTGAAAGCTAAACCTAGGTAGACTTATATGCTAATTTTTAAGCCCTTGAAGGCCACTTCTTATCTCAGTGCATTTTGACAGTTTTCACAGCTAGACAGTGCTAGTTCATGTGTGCCACATATATAATGTGCTCACTCCTGGGGAGTTATTTATGATTCATCACTGATTGGCTAAAATGCATGTCTGTCAAAAGAACTGAAAGGGGCAGTTTGCAGAGGCTTAGATACAAGGTAATCACAAAAGTAAAAGTATATTAATATAACTGTGTTGGTTATGCAAAACTGGGGAATGGGTAATAAAGGGATTTCTATCTTTTTAAATAATAACAATTCTGAAGTAGACTGTGCCATAGTTATTCATCCTTTGTATTGCATGTGTTGTCAATGGAGCGTCCCTTTTATTCCCCATCAGATCTGGTTACCCTAAACCACTGGTTTTCAAACCTGTCCCCAGGCCTCCCTAACAGGCCACATTTTGAGGATATCTGAACTAGAGCACAGATGAATTAATCAGCTGATTAGTAAACCTGGTTATTTTCTCTCATCCAAGGTATTCCTGAAAATCTGGCCTGTTAGTGAGGTCTGAGGACAAGTTTGAAAACCAGTGCCCTAGACTAAGGTTTGTACTATGTTTATTTCTCAATTGGAATTCCCTTTTCTTTTATGCGTGCTGCAGTTCTGGGCAAGTGCTCCCTGTCTACCTTTCAGCAGGTCATATATTTGTTTAACCCCTTTATTCCTAGAAGTGATGAGTTACAAGTAAATAAATGTGATCTGTGCATGTCTTCCCCTTTAAGACATCAGAGTATATGCTCTGCTTAGGATGTAGTGTTTGAATGTGTGACACCAAAAATATCTCTATTCTCTCCTCCTGTTCTCTTCTGTCTCACCTTTCTCCCCGTCTCTCCTTTCTTCTCTCCTATATTATAATATTTCTGCAAACTAAAGTTATCTTTAAAAATATACTTGGCGTGCTAAAAAAGTGAGGTATAAATTGTGTGGGTACCTTACAGAAAAAAAGTTAAAATCTACGTGTAGATACAATGATTGCCAGACAACTAAAGACACTTCTTGCCCAGAGGTGTGGAAATGGTGCAGCAGGGAAAGGGTTAAACAGGAAACGCATGCTAGACATGATATATTCAAAGCAAAGATTAGCATTAGAATAATAAGTAGATGTATGTATTACACACATATTAGTTGTTTAAAGGGACACGAAGCAATAAGTAGATGTATGTATTACACACATATTAGTTGTTTAAAGGGACATGAAGCCCACATTTTTTATTCTTTCTTAATTTATAAAGCGCATGCAATTTTAAACAACTTTCCAATTGATTTCTATTATATAATTTGCTTCATTCTCTGATATCCTTTGTTGAACAGCATATCTAAATAGGCTCAGTAGCTGCTGATTGGTGACTGTGCATTGATGCCTTGTGTGATTAGCTCATCCATGTGCATTGCTATTTCTTCAACAAAGGATACGAAAGAATGAAGCAAATTAAATAATAGAAGTAAATTGGAATGTTGTTTAAAATTGTATTCTCTACCTGAATCATAAAAGAAAATGTTGGGGTTTTATGTCCCTTTAAATATTGAAGCTGTGTTTAGTTTCTATAAATATTAATTTTTATAAAATATTGGGTGACACCATATTTGAACTTTATTTTTCTATTGATGTCTCCTTACTGCTGAGCACAATTAAGGGCAGATATAAATTAAGCAATAAAACAGAGTTTACAAACAATGCTGTTTGAGCACTGTTTACCCTAGGGTTGCCACCTCAGCCATGTTTTCCTGGACACTTATGAGTTAATCATGCTGCAGGGTATGCAGGAAGGAACACGTATTGTGTTTCTGGACAGCACTATTCATATGCACTATACATATTCTTCCCTGCGCACACTGCAGCATGATTAACTCATAAGTGTCCAGGAAAACATGGCTGAGGTAGCAACCATAGTCCACCCCCAGCTGAGCACTTTTCTCAAATCTACCATATACAAATGACCCCTTAAGGGTGATGGGGGCAACTAGAAGTGGACCCCTTGCCTGCTGTGCTTAGAGGGATATAGCTGCACCTATGATGATGATGTCCATATAGGCTGAAACGTACGTCTGCGGTTAGCTGGAAAAAAGAGAATTGCCTGGTATTTTGGGGCTAAACTGTCCTTATGGATGGAGATTGATATACTGCAGGAAAGTTTACTTCTCTGAAAGGAACATTATGGGCAAAAAGATGCTGCAGCCTGGATGGTTACCATTCCAAGCCATAGAATGGTCTACTGAGCACGGTCTATCCCCAGATGAACACTTCTCTCCAATCTACCAAGGATATGTAGAAACTTTGTTAGATAATTAACAATCCTCTATTGTTCAACACAGCCTTCTTTACACAGTCTGTTGTATTGTCTGGTTTATATCTGACTGTAACTGTTCTCAGGAGAAGATGAAGAGAAACAGAAAACTTAGTTTTAAACATGGCAGTGCCCTTTACTTCATAGAGACTCAGTAGAATTTAGAAAAACCAACAATTTGCAGAGTTAAATTATAAGAAAAGAGGCCAAAATAAATAATGAAAGTATAATGTAAGTATAACTACACATAATTACACATTTCATAATACAATCTCATATTTTTAATATCTTTTTAACCAATAGGACTCCCGGCACAATTATCCCCTTAACTATCAGGACCTTCCACCACAATAAGTTGAAATATTTTTATAAATTTTTCTTTTGTAGTAAACATAATATGCGAAACAACAACATGTTACACATTGTATATATTATCATACACCTATATTTAGAGTTTTGCGTTAGGGTTAAAAAGCAGCGTTAAGGGGTCCTAACGCTGATTTTTACCGCCCGCTGGTATTTAGAGTTTCCTTAACGCAACTCAAAAATTGTTTAACGCTGAAATCATTACCGACAACACAGACCCAGTAGTTAACATCTAACGCAAAAATAAACATCCACAAATCACACAAAAAATATTACACAAAGTACATTACACTCATACTAAACTATATTTATTTTTCATTTTTCATATTTTCATGGCAAAATAGAAAGGATCAAAGTTACGAGATCTCGGGTGTTTGAAACCCCCCCCACTAATATCCTTTTTCCATTGACTTACATTGACAGACGGGAACAGACACTCATATAGCTACATCTAAATAATAATATTATCACATACATACACTAATCGATACATACAAACAATATACACCACATTACATACACAAATCACATTTGTATTAGGAAATAAACATGATTTAGCTATTTTTTCACACAAGACCATGACGTCACTCACTTTACGCTCAAAACCAGTCTTGGATTTTATTTACACACACATTTTTCTCCTCCATTGACTTCTATGGGGAAGACGTGCTCATGCACGCGACAGACAGATTTACTTAACGCACGCAAAAAGCGTAGACAAGAAAACTCTAAATACCAGCGTTACAATTGTGAAACTAACTCATGTTTTCCTGCATTAGTTCCGCTATGACAAATAGATAACGAAATGACTATTTTCCTATGGACTTATGACTTTTACTTATGTGAAATTCACAACAACATCAAATTGTTTGATACATTGACATTACATCAACTACAAATCACCATCACTAGTAACAAACATTTGGAATAATTACATCAGATTTAAACGGACAGAAAAATAATTGGAACATTTCAGTATTCACAAACAGTAGACTATTTGAAATACCTCTCATTTACCTCTATTATAGCATTTCATTTATTTAACTCATATGCTTGCATGAACAGCATATCTACATAGGCTTAACACATGATCATTAATGGATGCACATACTTTACTTTTAGCATTCACTCATACATGTGCATTCATATCATGGGGGAAAAACACATTACATTCTCTCTATGAATCAGGAAACATAAAATAGGGATTTTACTGTCCCTTTAACATCACGATTCACTCAGAACAAACCATTAGGAAATACGTACAATAAGAACATCATTAGAACAGATTACAGCTGTCACTTTTTGGGAAGGAACCACAATGCTATACTGCTTTATAGAAGTCAGCATATGTGGGAGAGAATCACAATCAGTTGAGGCTCCTCCATTTGTGCACTGTTGCACATGAACCCCCAGGGGCAAGGAGGAAAAAAATTGAGCAAAAAAAAATGAGCAAAAAAAAAAATATATATATAATTTTATTTTTTATTATTATTATAATTGTGTTAATAATATAATATACATAATCATTTCATTACTACTAGTCCATCTGTAGTGTAGGTAAAGTTACCAGGCTGTGTATGTATTTTTTATGTATTTAACTGTAAGCAGGAGGAAGCTAGGACCGGGCGGACGCCGGACGACAGAGCAGAGCCAGAGCAGAGTGAGCGCTGCAGAGAGTAGGATTACTCAGCTGACGTCACCAGACCCACACCGTGTCAGTCACTTCTCACTCCTCCTCTGAGCTCTCCCGACCCGACCAAGCACTGAGGCTGCTGTCTCTACTGTGCGCACACGTCGTCAACTGACCTACTATCCTAAACCTGTTCGCACGTGCGATAGAGAGAGCCCCTATCCTGCACAGTGATCTCTATGCATCACTGTGCAGGCGTAGCTTCTCCCAGCCAGGCATTTCTAATAGAGCCTTAATCGCACAGGCTGAAGTGTGCGATTGACTTCAGCCTGTGCTCTGCCTCCTCCCACAGTCTATGAAATACAAAAGGAACAAGAGCGCACAGCCCAATCTAAGAGTAAAAGTCTTTACTAAAAGATAAAAGCGCATAAACAATAATAAACGTACAGGATAAAAACAATTAGATGCAGTGTGTGATTATATCACCGTAATAAGACTCCCCCACAGTTAAGGTGTATGCAGAGCTGCCGGAAACACTGGGATCTTTAGTCAGTCAGTCCGCTGTTCCTCAAGCCAAATGCATGAAATCCATTCGTGTTGCAGCCGGTCAGCTGTTCTGAAAGTCTTAACGGGGGTGAGTACAGATGCCTCAACGCGTTTCCTCTGGTCTCCACCAGACTTTTTCAAGAGGTTAGTTTACATCACAGCCTAATGTGATGTCTTTTAAAGTGTCTGTTCACAGGTAACCGGTATCAATCTCAGTTGTGGATAGGTGGGTCAAAATGTCCATCACAGACCTGACAGCTGACAGGTAAATTAGAAACTGAGACACACCTATAATTCTCCTTTCTAGAATTAACCCTGTGTGGGCAAATTATTCTGAAAGGTCATTACCTGATATTCTATACAACAAAATCAATTAATATGAGAAAGTAAATCACAACAATGGTCATACAAAAACCTTACAAGACTAAATAAAATATATATGTGTATATACATAAGAAGACATATATAAAAAATGTATCTATAAGTCTCTAATTCTGAAACATAGAGAAATATAGTGGAACTCTAAGAAAAAAAAGTGTCTATATGTGTATGTTATGAAGTGCGCTCTCCCTGTGGGGATGAAAGGACACAAGAAATGTTAGATATAGAAAATGCATAAAATGAACCCTATGCCACACTAAAAATAGCACAAATAGAGGAAAACTGTAAAAAGGTGCATCCTAAAACTAAGGCGTATTTAACCTATGTAATGGAAGAATCTTTAAACAAGTTATAAAAATTAGCATAAGCAAATCTATTCATGCATACTCATATTGGAAACTAACTAAAAACAAGTTTGTAACCCATATTTTAATCTAATGGGAACAAGTTACCAGTCCTATTATTACAATTACATGAATGCTTGTAAATCAAGGTCAATATTGAGACCCCGACTACCTGTAGTGTTTAGGGTACCTAGCTCATGTATCCAATATGTTTCTCGTTGGTGCAATGTTTTCAACCTATTGTTTGAAGCATAAGGAGCAATCCAATCAATGACCTTGATTTTTTAACTTTTAGGATCCGAATTGTGGAAAATTCTAAAATTTTCTGGAACACTATGACCTTCGAACTTATTTTTAATATTGTTCCAGCGTTCATTAAACCTAGTTCTAACTGTGCGTTTGGTTCTTCCTACGTAAAAACAATTGCAATCACAGGTAAGGAGGTATACAACGTATACTGGTTTGCATGTGAACTTCACTCTATATGTTTTTAGATTATGGACATCTTTGAATGAGTCTCCTTTATCTATGTGTTTACACATACCGCACTTGTTAATAGTTGTATATTGTTCTAGATGTTCACTGTAAGGGTTATTTTGCCAAATGTACAGATTCTCAAAATGGTTCATGTATAAATTGGCATACGATGGGGCGAAGGTCGTCCCCATCACCGTGCCTTGTTTTTGTATGTAGAACTTGGTTTCGAATTGAAAAAAATTGTGAGATAGAATGAAATCTATACCCGTTAGAATAAATTTAATTTGTGCAGATGGAAGAGAACTATTAACTTGTTGGTGTTTTACTGCATTGGTCCCTGCCGAGTGTGGAATACAGGTATACAAGGAACTAACATCACAAGTAATCCATAGACATGACTCGTCCCAATTCATGCCTTCAAATATTTTGATTGCATGTGTGGTATCCTTGATATATGATCTAGTTTTATTAACTAATGGTTGTAGGAAGTGGTCAATATAGGTTGACAGATTGCTTGTCACAGAGCCTATCCCTGATATTATGGGCCTCCCCGGTGGATGTACCAGGGTTTTGTGCACCTTGGGAAGGTGATAGAATGTTGGGATACTGGGATGTCGTTCAAGGATAAAATAATATTCATCACGATTGATAACATGCTCATTTTTAGCTGTTATTAGAATTTCTTGTAATTCTTTAATGAATTTGATAGTCGGGTCAAATGTAATCTGTTTATAAGTATCTTTATCATTCAAAATTCTGAGAGCTTCCCTAAGGTAATCAGATGTATTCTGCACAACAACGCCACTGCCCTTATCTGCAGCTCTTATAATTATGTTTGGGTCATTTTTTAAAGAATGTAGAACTTTTCTATCTTGACCAGTTAGGTTGTCATTGTATTTGTTGACCCAATTGCCTTTATTATATTCCCATATGTGGGACAGGTCTCTGTCAACTAATTTATTGAAAATCTTTATGTACTCTCCCTGTGCACCTACAGGGAAAAAGGAGGAGGGCCTTTTTAAATTAGTATGTGTGATCTTAGATGGAGATTCTTGTGTGCTACTCGGAAATTCATCATATACACTAATATTTGAGAGGCTCAAATGGTTTGAGACAGAATTTTGACTATTCAGTTTGGTATTACTAATTATATCTAATTGTTCCAGATTAGCTAAAGTAGTCTGATCATTGTGATCTAGAATGATATTACTATTAGAAATGGTGGTGTTAGCTATTTTTTGTTTCATGAAGTACCTTTCCAGGGTCATTTTCCTAATATACTTCTGGAGATCAATGTATACTTCAAATTTATTTGGTGCTGTTTTGGGAGAAAAATTGAGTCCCTTGGCTAACAAGTTAATTTCTTGATTATTCAGTCTACGTTCTGTGAGATCGAAGATGCTTTCCTTATTTCTATTTAAAATGGCCTTCTTGGATCTCTTTCTCTGAATACCTCATCCCCCCCTTGTTCCTTGCTTCGTTTTCTTTTTACTGGGGTCATATGGGTAATATTTTGGGACCCTACCCCCATACGTGGTCCTAAAAAATGCTCCCTTTGTTCATTAGCTGGTAAATAGTTTGTCCCCTGTTCTGATGTACTCCAATTCCTATTATTCCTTGGCCGATAGGAATTTGACCTAGGTCTAGGTCCCTCATCCGCCCATGTATTGTTATCGACTGGATTGGGTGTCTGATTATGATATGTCAGATTCTGGTATCGATTATGAGTTGAAATTGAGGGACCCTGGGTGTGTCCGGATTTATTTCCAGGCCAATTAGAAGAATGAGATTTATAATAATTATGTGTCGTAGAGTGGTGTGGTTTGTAGGAACTAAAATTGTGATATGCATGGTCCTTCTCTCTATATGGATCCTGATACTGCCCCTTTCCCTGGGCGAAACTGACTTTATTGTGTTGATATGCTCTATTGGAGGGTCTTCTGGGACCAAACCATCCATTGTTATGATGATTGAAATTATTATCGTTGTTATAGATCCTATTATTAACCCCAGATTGGGGATCTGAATTCATATACTTGTTCTTTTTGTTTTTATTCTTAATTTTGTGTTTTGGTGTATCTAACTGATTGCTAAGTGTGGGGTCATTTGATGCTCCTGTGTTAGGATTACCCTGAGTAGGTTGTGGATTATTATCTTTTTTTGTATGTGTATACTCTGTCATTTCTGTAGTCCTCCAAATCTCTTTGTAATTTTCTCAATTTAGTTTGTGCAAGGTCATTGTTTAGTTTATTATTACGTGATTGGATGCTCTCATTCAGTTTATTCCATTTTTCCTCTCCCTTAAATACTTGTATTTTTGGAAGGATGGCCTCCAAGGCTGTTCCTACTTTCTTGAGTTTATACTCTCGGTATCTTATCAGTATTTTTATCAAAGAGTATAAACTCAAGAAAGTAGGAACAGCCTCTCAAATATTAGTGTATATGATGAATTTCCGAGTAGCACACAAGAATCTCCATCTAAGATCACACATACTAATTTAAAAAGGCCCTCCTCCTTTTTCCCTGTAGGTGCACAGGGAGAGCACATAAAGATTTTCAGTAAATTAGTTGACAGAGACCTGTCCCACATATGGGAATATAATAAAGGCAATTGGGTCAACAAATACAATGACAACCTAACTGGTCAAGATAGAAAAGTTCTACATTCTTTAAAAAATGACCCAAACATAATTATAAGAGCTGCAGATAAGGGCAGTGGCGTTGTTGTGCAGAATACATCTGATTACCTGAGGGAAGCTCTCAGAATTTTGAATGATAAAGATACTTATAAACAGATTACATTTGACCCGACTATCAAATTCATTAAAGAATTACAAGAAATTCTAATAACAGCTAAAAATTAGCATGTTATCAATAGTGATGAATATTATTTTATCCTTGAACGACATCCCAGTATCCCAACATTCTATCACCTTCCCAAGGTGCACAAAACCCTGGTGGATCTACCGGGGAGGCCCATAATATCAGGGATAGGCTCTGTGACAAGCAATCTGTCAACCTATATTGACCACTTCCTACAACCATTAGTTAAAAAAACTAGATCATATATCAAGGATACCACACATGCAATCAAAATATTTGAAGGCATGAATTGGGACGAGTTATGTCTATGGATCACTTGTGATGTTAGTTCCTTGTATACCTGTATTCCACACTCGGCAGGGACCAATGCAGTAAAAGACCAACTAGTTAATAGTTCTCTTCCATCTGCACAAATTAAATTTATTCTAACGGGTATAGATTTCATTCTATCTCACAATTGCTTTCAATTCGAATCCAAGTTCTACATACAAAAACAAGGCACGGCGATGGGGACGACCTTCGCCCCATCGTATGCCAATTTAGACATGAACCATTTTGAGAATCTGTACATTTGGCAAAATAACCCTTACAGTGAACATCTAGAACAATATTTCAGGTACATAGATGACATTATTATTGTTTGGAAGGGTGACAAAACACTAATCAGTCCATTTCTTGAACATATGAATATGAATAACATGAACTTAAAATTCACTAGCAACACTCAACATAAGGAAATATAATTTCTAGACCTGAATTTTTTTATAGACCAACACGATAGAGTGGCAGTTAGAAATTACAGGAAACCAACGGATAAAAATGGTTTCCTTAATGCTGAAAGTGGGCATTTAGCTAGATGGAAGACAAATATACCTCTAGGGCAATATCAGAGAATAAGGAGAAATTGCACCTATATACATGATTTTAACAAGGAATCTGACCTATTAGATAAAAGGTTTTTAGATAAAGGATATGATCCCCATCTAATACACAGTGTCAAACAGAGGGTCCTTAATATGGATAGGAAGGAGATGATCAATCCCATAAGTAAGGGAAATAATAATAAAGAAAGGGATGAGATTAGGTTTATAACCACGTATAGTCAAGGTAGTAGGGATATTGAAAAGATACTCAATAAACACTGGGCGATTTTAACCAGTGATCCCATCTTAGGACAGATACTCCCAGACAAACCAGTGATTACTTACAAAAAGAATAAAGATCTTAAATGTATTTTAGCACCTTCTAAATTGAGGCCACAAATTACTAATAAAAGTACGCCAGAAGGCAATTGGTTAATTAGAAGTGATGGAACTTGGCCATGTAACACTAACAAGTGCGGTATGTGTAAACACAAAGATAAAGGAGACTCATTCAAAGATGTCCATAATCTAAAAACATATAGAGTGAAGAATAAGTTCACATGCAAATCAGTATACGTCGTATACCTCCTTACCTGTGATTGCAATTGTTTTTACGTAGGAAGAACCAAACGCACAGTTAGAACTAGGTTTAATGAACACTGGAACAATATTAAAAATAAGTTTGAAGGTCATAGTGTTCCAGAACAATTTAGAATTTTCCACAATTCGGATCCTAAAAGTTTAAAAATCAAGGTCGTTGATTGGATTGCTCCTTATGCTTCAAACAATAGGTTCAAAACATTGCGCCAACGAGAAACATATTGGATACACGAGCTAGGTACCCTAAACACTACAAGTAGTCAGGGTCTCAATATTGACCTTGATTTACAAGCATTCATGTAATTGTAATAATAGGACTGGTAACTTGTTCCCATTAGATTAAAATATGGGTTACAAACTTGTTTTTAGTTAGTTTCCAATATGAGTATGCATGAATAGATTTTATTACAAGACCAGAGACTCCTATTTTTATGCATTACTCTTTCTTTACTACTCAATGCAGCCTTTTAAAGAACAAGATATATAAGATAACATAACATACACATAATAAGAACATAGCATAGACTTATTATAGTGAGAAAAAACAGCCAATCAGCACAGAGCATAGACTATAAACAGAGCACCCAATTAACATACTTCCTCTTTCTTTTTGCTGCTCACAATTTCTTTGTTAGAATCATTAGGTTTCATTGTGAACAAACAGAAATCAGTCCTTTTACCCACAAAGTCTTTGATTTTCTTAGGCTTCAAAATCAACTCTACACTCTCTACTCTGAGTCTTCCTTCAGACAAAGTAAAGAATATCAAAAAAGAAATTTCCAAAACTTTATCCAAAGATTTAGTTCCCATCAGAACCATAGCCAGAATAGTAGGGTTACTATCATCCTCTATTCAGGCTATTTTTCCTGCCCCCTTACATTATCGAGAACTTCAGAGACTAAAGATTCTTCATTTGAGAAAAGGTTTTTCTTATTCTCATTTGATTCCTTTGTCCCTAGAAGCCAAAGAAGAATTGTCTTGGTGGCTCTCTCATTTAGAAGCCTGGAATGGGAGAGCCATCTTTGGCAGAACTCCGGATTTCATTATAGAATCCGATGCCAGTCTTTCAGGCTGGGGTGCACGCTGCGGCCCTTCCATCACCGGTGGCAAATGGACACTGGAGGAGAAACGTTTCCACATCAATTGTTTGGAATTATTGGCTGGCTCGTTTGCAGTCAAAAGTTTTGCCAATTTTTCTTCTCCAGTTTCTATTCTCCTGCGCATGGACAATATTTCAGCAGTACGATATCTCAATCGTTTAGGAGGCACCAAATCAAGGAATTTGTCCAACATTACCAAGGAATTTATTCACCTTTGTTTAGACAGGAATATTTCTATCAAAGCGGAATATATTCCAGGTCTATCAAATACAGCTGCAGATTGGGGATCTCGTCATCTGACAGATTCGAGCGATTGGAAATTAGACAGGAAAATGTTTTTAATCCTCCAATCTCTCAGAGGTCCCTTTTGCCTGGATCTTTTTGCATCCAGGACCAACTTCCAGATTTACCCATACTTCAGCTGGCGCCCAGATCCGGAAGCTGCGGCCATAGATGCTTTTCTACAACCATGGCCCCCCAAGAAAGCTTATGCCTTCCCTCCTTTCTCCATGATCCTGAGGACAATCTCAACAGCCCGCAGGGATCTCCTATGCTTAACTATAGTGACTCCCCTTTGGCCAACCCAATCTTGGTATCCCTCCCTCTTGGAGATGTCCACCAGTCTTCCAATTCTTCTTCCCCCACTTCCTCACCTATTAGTCAGTCCGGAGGGCGAATTTCACAGTCTAATTCTCCAAGGCTCTCTGTTTCTGATAGCTTGGACAATTTCAGGGGACCCTGGTCTCTCCGAGGCCTTTCGGAGAGAGCTAGATCCCTCATTCAAGACTCGTGGGCTCCAGGTACCCGCAGATGTTATTTTGCCGCATGGTCAAAATGGTCTAGCTGGTGCTTGCAAAGGGATTTGGATCCCTTTTCTGCGGATTTAACTGAAATCATTAATTATCTGTCACACCTCTTTGATTCAGGCCTTGCTTACAGATCAATTAATGTCCATAGATCGGCTATCTCTGCCAGACATCATCTTATCAATAATTCACCTATCGGTAAACACCCTTTAGTCTGTAGAGTTCTTAAAGCCATTAGATTAAAACGTCCTCCTGTTCCCAAACATTAATTTTTCTGGGACGTAGACCTAGTTTTCTCTCTTTTCAAATCCTGGCCAGCTAATAACTTGTTGTCTCTAAAACAACTTTCCGCCAAACTCGCTACCCTTCTTTGCCTTATTTCTTTCAGAAGGGTATCGGATGTAAAAGCATTAGATTGGAACTCTAAACGTTTCTCTCCTGAAGGAGTCACCTTCTTCCTTTCTCGCAGAACAAAAACTTTATCTACTTCCATCTTTTACCCTTATCTGTCTTCTGAACCCTCTTTGTGTGTGGTCGAATGCTTAAAGTCTTACGAATCTAGAACTCTGATATTTAGGAAACCTATCCATAATCAACTGCTTATTTCTTTTGTTCCCCCCTATGCTCCTATCACTTCTACCTCTATCGCTAGGTGGGTTAAATGGGTCATGAAAGAAGCCGGTATTAACATTTCTTTCACAGCTCATTCTGTCAGAGGTTCCGCTGCTTCGAAAGCCTTTTTAAAAGCGGCTCCTCTCCAACAGATATTAAATGCTGCAGACTGGTCTTCAGATTCCATCTTCAAACAATTTTATTTCAGACCCATTCAACATGCCTCGCTTAATTTATTCTCCTAACTACTTTAAACTTGCATAAAAATAGGAGTCTCTGGTCTTGTAATAAAATTCCGATTATCCTAATATGTGAAGGTATAATCTAGATTTTATTAAAGACACAGAGACGAGTATTTTCCCTCCTCACATAGATAATGGTGTTTTTTCCCACCCCAATAACCGTCATTATATGTTACTAACTCTTATATTTTTTAACAGCATCCATGTGAATCCAATCCTTTCTCAGCCTCTGGATTCTTCCCGTCAATTCAGAAATCTCAACCTTCATTCACTGAATCCTGGACACCTGCGTTATCTTCTATCAAATTCAACATCCCATGGGATTTCGTCCATCATTTCTTCAAGAAGTTGGCGTTCATTACCCTCTGTTGTTTTGGACTTTTTGGTTTTCTTATGATGTTCAATATTTTATTCCTTTTGAGCATCAATTAGAAAGAGGAAGTATGTTAATTGGGTGCTCTGTTTATAGTCTATGCTCTGTGCTGATTGGCTGTTTTTTCTCACTATAATAAGTCTATGCTATGTTCTTATTATGTGTATGTTATGTTATCTTATATATCTTGTTCTTTAAAAGGCTGCATTGAGTAGTAAAGAAAGAGTAATGCATAAAAATACTCGTCTCTGTGTCTTTAATAAAATCTAGATTATACCTTCACATATTAGGATAATCGGAATTTGCTTATGCTAATTTTTATAACTTGTTTAAAGATTCTTCCATTACATAGGTTAAATACGCCTTAGTTTTAGGATGCACCTTTTTACAGTTTTCCTCTATTTGTGCTATTTTTAGTGTGGCATAGGGTTCATTTTATGCATTTTCTATATCTAACATTTCTTGTGTCCTTTCATCCCCACAGGGAGAGCGCACTTCATAACATACACATATAGACACTTTTTTTCTTAGAGTTCCACTATATTTCTCTATGTTTCAGAATTAGAGACTTATAGATACATTTTTAATATATGTCTTCTTATATATATACACATATATATTTTATTTAGTCTTGTAAGGTTTTTGTATGACCATTGTTGTGATTTACTTTCTCATATTAATTGATTTTGTTGTATAGAATATCAGGTAATGACCTTTCAGAATAATTTGCCCACACATGGTTAATTCTAGAAAGGAGAATCATAGGTGTGTCTCAGTTTCTAATTTACCTGTCAGCTGTCAGGTCTGTGATGGACATTTTGACCCACCTATCCACAACTGAGATTGATACCGGGTTACCTGTGAACAGACACTTTAAAAGACATCACATTAGGCTGTGATGTAAACTAACCTCTTGAAAAAGTCTGGTTGAGGCATCTGTACTCACCCCTGTTAAGACTTTCAGAACAGCTGACCGGCTTCAACACGAATGGATTTCATGCATTTGGCTTGAGGAACAGCGGACTGACTGACTAAAGATCCCAGTGTTTCCGGCAGCTCTGCATACACCTTAACTGTGGGGGAGTCTTATTACGGTGATATAATCACACACTGCATCTAATTGTTTTTATCCTGTACGTTTATTATTGTTTATGTGCTTTTATCTTTTAGTAAATACTTTTACTCTTAGATTGGGCTGTGTGCTCTTGTTCCTTTTGTATTTCACAGTTTTCCTACATAAAGGTGTCACCGGAGACCCTTTTTCACACGGAGCAGCACTTCTATCAATACACCGCAGCAGCGAAGGCTCTTCAGTCTATCCCACTGAGATCGCGGGTACAGCTTCAAACGGGCACATCAGCTCGGTTTCTATCATCTTTTGAATTACCTCTCCTACTTGGAACCTTTTCAAACATACTAAGGTCAGGTACTATCACACATTGGGAGCGTGTTGTCTTTGTGCTTTGTTACACAGTGCACGGATCATTGTGGACTCCATATCTCAGCTGAACATTGAAACTAATCGAATTACCACGCTCAGAGTTATACTAATACTAACATTGTTTGCTTTTTTGCTTACTGCATATTGCATTGCACTTTTTATATGTGTGTATATATATATATACTCATTTAACTATTCTGGCATATTTTTCAGAATTTACATATTTAAGTAAGTGTGCCAGTCACTTAGGAAGCGCTTATGTTTTTTAAACTTCTTTTCTAGTACTACATCCTCCCACAGTCTGCCTGAGCCAGCCTCTGATACGCTGTTGCGTACACGTGACGGCCCCCACAAGGCTCCTCCCCTCAACGGTGTGAAAATTGCATTGAGGAGATAGCCATTGAGCGGATAGGAGGCTTGTTTAAGAACTCTGTGTGCAACTTGCCTCTCTTCTTGTTGTGTGTTTAAAAAAACCAGAATAAGACAATTCTACTGCTAGGTCCTCCTGGTTACTGCTGCCTGACTGAGTCTGTGACTCTCAGAGTTAGATTAGATAGGGAAGGGTAGGGAGGTCCGAGGAAGATCTTGTTCTGGCCTAAAAAAAAAATATTTTGCTGCAGGACTGCAGCTTATTAGTTTAGTTAAACTTTTACACTTGTTGACAAGTTGAGACAGAGAGAGAACAGACAGATTAGACAGTGTCAGTGGACAGTGTGTGAAAAAAAAAGTTCATTTTTATTTTTACTTAAAAAAAACAGATACAGTCAGATTAGAGTACTTAGGTAGGGAGTTCTTTAGTGGAGTAATTTGGGAATAATAAAATTATATTTTTTTAGCAGATTTTATCAGATTGCAATTAGAAGTTTGCAAAAAAAGGTAAAAGTTTTTTTTTAAAAACAAAAGCAGTTAACTGCTGTGCTGCTGCTTATACTAGTTGTTGACCATTGACGGCTGTCACAGTTGCTTACCATTAATACATTTAAGTATTTTAGCAGATTAATTAATTAGCAGATTGCAATTAGAAGTTTTGCAAAAAAAGGTAAAAGTTTTTTTTCTTTTTTGACTGTTGACGGCTGTCACGGTTGCTTACCATTAATACATTTAAGTATTTTAGAAGATTAATTAATTAGCAGATTGCAATTAGAAGTTTTGCAAAAAAAGGTAAAAGTTTAAAAAAAAAAAAAAAAAAAAAAAGCAGTTAACTGCTGTGCTGCTGATACTAGTTGTTGACCGTTGACGGCTGTCACGGTTGCTTACCATTAATATATTTAAGTATTTTAGCAGATTAATTAATTAGCAGATTGCAATTAGAAGTTTTGCAAAAAAAGGTAAAAGTTAAAAAAAAAAAAAAAAAAGCATCTAACTGCTGTGCTGCTGCTGCTACTAGTTGTTGACCGTTGACGGCTGTCACGGTTGCTTACCATTAATACATTTAAGTATTTTAGCAGATTAATTAATTAGCAGATTGCAATTAGAGGTTTTGCAAAAAAAGGTAAAAGTTAAAAAAAAACAAAAAACAGTTAACTGCTGTGCTGCTGCTTATACTAGTTGTTGACCGTTGACAGCTGTCACAGTTGCTTACCTTTAATACATTTAAGTATTTTAGCAGATTAATTAATTAGCAGATTGCAATTAGAAGTTTTGCAAAAAAAGGTAAAAGTTTTTTTTTTTTTAAAAAAGTAGTTAACTGCTGTGCTGCTGCTGATACTAAAATTAGGCAGTAAACCTGCATATTTAACATTTTATATTTTATCTCTAGTGAGCTATATCATTATAATTATTATAAGATATTACCTATTAGTTCTAGTTGATATTTTCTAACAGCTGCAATATATTTTATAACAACCGGCACCGCAAAACTACTTGCCTTGCCTACTAGTGTTGTAGCTGCAGAGCTACCTACCTACAAGTTATATATTAGATAACAACCACAAAACTATTAAACTATTACTTCAAGTTGTATATTTTCTAACAGCTGCAGAGCTACCTACCTACAAGTTATATATTAGATAACAACCGCAAAACTATCAAACTATTACTTCAAGTTCAGTTGTATATTTTCTAACAGCTGCAGAGCTACATACCTACAAGTTATATATTAGATAACAACTGCAAAACTATTAAACTATTACTTCAAGTTGTATATTTTCTAACAGCTGCAGAGCTACCTACCTACAAGTTATATATTAGATAACAACCGCAAAACTATCAAACTATTACTTCAAGTTCAGTTGTATATTTTCTAACAGCTGCAGAGCTACCTACCTACAAGTTATATATTAGATAACAACCGCAAAACTATTAAAATATTACTTCAAGTTGTATAGTTTCTGTCAGGTATATTGGCATATGTTTTACTGTACCTTTAAATCCGGATCTAGTATCACATATCACCCTATTTAAGTCAGCCTGTTCCTCCTCTCATTGCTTGGTATTACGTTTTGCCTGCTTATGGTAGCTGAACAACTTCCTAAGCCTACTCCTTACTGCTGATACGCAGTCCTCACCTACAGAATACAGACTTCTGATCTGGATACCGGATCTCCACCAAATCACTCCGCGGTGACGTCACACGCCAACCACGGAGTAAACGGAGCTCCACATCTCTCTCCCTGCTTTACCGGACTTGCAGGGCTACCAACCTACCGGATTATCCTCCTATTGAACTAGGACTCAGCCCCTCTCAGGTACCTGTGCCTCTATTACATTCTTAACTAAACCGGATAAGTTGTAACTTCAACTGTTACTATCTAAGTCATACTGATCTGCTACAATACTTAAGATCCTTACTTATAGTTATCTTGTATATATTAGCCTCATATATTTCATAAATTCTCAAACCTGTGAACCTATCATACGTTCTACCTTTTTTCCTTATTTTTGTGTGACATGTCATATTCTGATATACGCTATACATAAACAGTTATTTCAGCAGGTTACTGTGTGAGACGCTCTGCTGCATTACAATCAGTGTATAAAATACACATGAGGCAGCTATAGAGCACTCTTCACATATAAGACCTCAGACTAAATCCAGCTACCTGAATTAATTGTGTTTAGCAGTATCCAGGTGGATATACATGTTAAACTACATTAACTCTTTGCTATATACCAATTTTATTAAGAAACTATATAATAATCTCAGCAGCTGCGGTCTTATTCTTACACTATGTTTTCTTATCTGAAACGCATAGTGCATTTGACTGAACCTGACAGAATACCAAGCCTTGATACTATGGACCCAGCTGAGATGACAACTCACATGCAGACACTTAAACAGAGGGTTGATTTACTTACAGAGGGGTTAACCACAATTAAAGCTGAGAATGATGCCCTTAAGGCTTATATTAAGAATTATATTGATCCTAAAATACATGCATCAGAACCACATGTGAGTTTACCAGAGAAGTGATGGTGATAGGTCTCAGTTTAGAGATTTCAAAAATGCTTGCCTTTTGCTTTTTACATTGAGGCCCCAATCATACCCCAACGATAGGGTCCGTGTTCTGACAGTGATTTCCTATTTAAGAGGAGAGCCCCGTTCATGGGCCAATAGTTTTTTTGAGACAAATGAAGCCATACTCAATTCTCTAGATGGTTTTATCACTGCTATGAGTCAATTATATGAAGACCCTTTTAAGCAACAAACAGCTGAGACAGCACTCAGGGCATTAAAACAAAAGAAGAGAGTTGTAGAAGAGTACATCACCGATTTCAAAAGATGGGCTAAAGATTCCCAATGGAATGATGTATCTTTTAAAAAACAATTCAGAATTGGTCTATCTGAATCTATTAAAGATGAGTTATCCCGCATAGACTTGCCCCCCACATTAGAAGGTCTCTTCAACCTTAGCATCACCATTGATAGACGCCTCAGAGAGCGCATGCATGAAAGGTCATATCAGGACACACACCTTAAAAAACACATCACAACCACAACTCCTCATGTCACCAGCAAAACATACGCAGAACCCATGGACATTGGTTTCTTGAAAGGACCCCTTACACTCCAAGAGAAAAACAGAAGAAGAGAGAATAACCTATGCTTGTATTGCGCTTCTCAAGACCATACAGTCAGAGACTGTCCCTCTCTTCAAAGACAACGGAAGGGTAAGGAAGATTCTATAACCTCTTGTTGCAATACCTATGACTCCACAACTACATACTGTAAACTCACCCTTTTATTATAGTGGGATCTCCTACGCGTCAACGTTCCAGCAATAATTGACTCTGGTGCAACAGAATGTTATATAGATAAAGACTTCACAGAATTAAATAAAATACCACTGGTGCAGAAAAAGTCTCCTATTCTTTTGCGTGGTATTGATGGTAACGTTATAACCTCAGGTCCTGTTATATATCAAACTATACCGCTACTGGTTTCCACTAACAACCATCATAGGGAATATATCTCATTTGATGTAATAACCTCACCAGTCTCTCCTGTAATTCTAGGTTTAACTTGGTTAAGCTTACACAATCCATTTATATCATGGACTGATCTTTCCCTTACCTTCAATTCAAAATACTGCACTACAACATGTTTTCCCATAAGTATTCTACTTACATCTCAAGCTATACCTGAATTTCAAATTCCTGCCGAATATAGTGATTTTTCAGATTTATTCAATAAAACTGAATCTGAAAGTCTGCCCCCACACAGGAAGTATGACTGCCCTATAGATATACTTCCTGTTGCCGAGATTCCTTGTGGGCACATTTTTCCCCTCTCCTCAACTGAACTTAAACATTTGAAAACTTACTTAGAGGAAAATCTCAGGAAAGGGTTTATCCGCCCCTCTACCTCGCCGGCGGGAGCCGGAATATTCTTTGTGAAAAACAGACGGCTCCCTAAGGCCCATTATAGACTACCGGCAACTCAATAAAATCACGGTAAAGAATAGGTATCCATTGCCCTTAATTCCAGAACTCATTGAGAGACTGGAAGGGGCAAGATACTTTACCAAGTTGGACCTTAGAGGGGCGTATAATTTGATCAGAGTAAGAAGTGGGGATGAGTGGCTAACGGCGTTCCGGACCTGGTACGGCCACTATGAATATATGGTCATGCCGTTCGGGCTCTTTAACGCCCCGGCCACTTTCCAGCACCTGATTAACGATTTATTCAGAGACGTTCTAGATGTCTTCATAGTTATTTATCTAGACGAAATTCTGATATACTCCAAGAACATTACTGAACACATACTACACGTCAGACAAGTTCTTTCCAGATTAAGAGATAATCACCTCTATCTCAAACCTGAAAAATGTATATTTAACACCCAAAGTATAGCTTTTCTAGGTTATGTAATTACCTCCTCAGGTATCTCTATGGAGGAAACTAAAATACAAACCGTAAAGGATTGGCCTAACCCTAAATCAAGAAAAGAGATCCAACGTTTTTTGGGTTTTGCGAATTTTTATCGTAAGTTTATAAAAAAAATTTCTAAACTCACTAAACCTCTTACTACATTAACAAAAACCACAGTACCATTCAATTGGAACCAAGAAGCACAAAAGGCATTTGATTTTCTGAAAATGAAATTTACCACCGCTCCCATACTTAGATTCCCTAACCCAGACCGCCAATATGTTCTAGAGGTTGACGCTTCAGACGTTGCTGTGGGTGCTGTTCTTTCACAACGCGAAGATATCAAACAACCTTTACACCCAGTTGCTTTTTTTTCTCGTACTCTAAGCTCAGCAGAACAGAACTACCCCATCGGGGATAAAGAGTTATTGGCCATTAAGCTCTCCCTTGAACATTGGAGACACCTCCTGGAGGGCACTATTGTTCCTATATTGATCTATACAGATCATAGAAACTTGCAATACCTCAAATGTACAAGAACACTCTCTGCAAGACAAGTAAGGTGGAATCTGTTTCTCTCTAGATTCGATTATCAAATAGTCTACCGCCCAGCGAATAAAAACCATAAAGCTGATGCCCTCTCCAGATTACCTATGTATACACGATACCAGACACCAGACCAAAGTTTAATACCAAAAGAGAGATTTATATCCTTCGTTTGTGATTCTAAACCACAGTTACTACTAGAACAATCAGAAGATCAAAGTAAGCCACTAGCCCTCTTGAATAGGAAAAACGATGGGCTCTACTACTATCAAGACAGGCTATATATTCCACCTAACCGACGACAAAAGTTACTTCAGACTGCTCATGAATCATTGTTAGCTGGACACCCAGGGGTTAAAAAGACCCAAGAGCTCATAAGTAGATCTTATTGGTGGCCTACACTGAAGGACGATGTTAGGACTCACGTCACCTTGTGTCATAATTGCACGGTTTCCAAATCCACAAAACAGCCACCTTACGGCCTTCTACTATCACTCAGTACACCTTCTAAACCATGGTCTCAAATCGCAATTGATTTTATTGTAGACCTACCACAATCTAACAACAACAATACTATATTAGTGGTAGTAGACTTCTTCAGCAAGATGTCCCATTTCATCGCATATCACAAATTACCCACAGCTATGGAAACCATTCATCTACTTATCACTCATGTTTTCAAATTACATGGTCTCCCAAATTCCATTCTTAGTGACAGAGGAACTCAATTCTCCAGCAGATTATGGACAGAATTTTGTAAAATATTTAATATCGAGAAAAAACTCACAACCGCATACCATCCACAAAGTAACGGGCAAACAGAGAGATGTAATCAATGGATCGAACAATATCTGAGACTTTACTGTTCTGCTCAACAACATCACTGGTCCACATATCTTCCTTACGCTGAATTCTCTTTTAATAACTCTGTTCACTCTACCACCAAAACCACACCGTTCTTTTCCAATTATGGTTTTCATCCAAACTTTCATTTACTACCAGATAATCACAGTCTTTTCCCCAATGTTTCAGATCTCTCGGATACCATCTCTTCTAATTTTTCTATCACTCAAGCAGCCATTGAAGACTCTAAGAGGACACAGAAGAAATACTATGACAGGAAACGGAGGACACCTCCTTCTTACACCATCGGTGACCTTGTATGGTTGTCCACCAAGAATCTTAGACTTAACACCCCCACCAAAAAGTTTTCTCCTTTATACATTGGTCCATATCCAATAACTCAGGTCATCAATGTCAATGCTGTTAGACTTAAGTTACCAGACAATATGAAAGTTCATCCTACTTTTCATGTGTCACTCCTCAAGCCATATAAAGCTTTAAAGAACTTTCTATCTGATAGCACCACTCCTCAAGTCTCCATAGATCCGGATACTGAATACGAGGTTCGGACCATTTTGGACTCCCGACGTTTTCGTGGTACCCTGCAGTATCTGGTTAGTTGGAAGGGTTACTCCTCGGATCATGATTCTTGGGAACCTGCTAGTAACATCTCTGCTCCCAGGTTGCTGTCCATCTTCCATCGCAGGAACCCTGAACGTCCTTGCACCTGAGCACCGGTGTTGCTCTTTGTTGGGGGGATACTGTCAGGTATATTGGCATATGTTTTACTGTACCTTTAAATCCGGATCTAGTATCACATATCACCCTATTTAAGTCAGCCTGTTCCTCCTCTCATTGCTTGGTATTACGTTTTGCCTGCTTATGGTAGCTGAACAACTTCCTAAGCCTACTCCTTACTGCTGATACGCAGTCCTCACCTACAGAATACAGACTTCTGATCTGGATACCGGATCTCCACCAAATCACTCCGCGGTGACGTCACACGCCAACCACGGAGTAAACGGAGCTCCACATCTCTCTCCCTGCTTTACCGGACTTGCAGGGCTACCAACCTACCGGATTATCCTCCTATTGAACTAGGACTCAGCCCCTCTCAGGTACCTGTGCCTCTATTACATTCTTAACTAAACCAGATAAGTTGTAACTTCAACTGTTACTATCTAAGTCATACTGATCTGCTACAATACTTAAGATCCTTACTTATAGTTATCTTGTATATATTAGCCTCATATATTTCATAAATTCTCAAACCTGTGAACCTATCATACGTTCTACCTTTTTTCCTTATTTTTGTGTGACATGTCATATTCTGATATACGCTATACATAAACAGTTATTTCAGCAGGTTACTGTGTGAGACGCTCTGCTGCATTACAATCAGTGTATAAAATACACATGAGGCAGCTATAGAGCACTCTTCACATATAAGACCTCAGACTAAATCCAGCTACCTGAATTAATTGTGTTTAGCAGTATCCAGGTGGATATACATGTTAAACTACATTAACTCTTTGCTACATACCAATTTTATTAAGAAACTATATAATAATCTCAGCAGCTGCGGTCTTATTCTTACACTATGTTTTCTTATCTGAAACGCATAGTGCATTTGACTGAACCTGACAGTTTCTAACAGCTGCAGAGCTACCTACCTATATAGGCCCACCAGCCTACATACAAGTTATATATTAAATAACAACCGCACAGCTACTTACCTATTAGTTCTAGTTGTATATTTTATAACAGCTGCAGAGCTAATTACCTACAAGTTATATATTAGATAACAACCGCAAAACTATTAAACTATTACTTCTAGTTGTATATTTTCTAACAGCTGCAGAGCTATCTACCTACAAGTTATATATTAGATAACAACCGCAAAACTATTAAACTATTACTTCTAGTTGTATATTTTCTAACATCTGCAGAGCTACCTACCTACAAGTTATATATTTTATTAAAGCAAAGGACTGTTCTTTGTGTGTAAACTAACAGTTAAGATGGCACTTAGTAAAATTAGTGTGTCTGAGCTAAAGCAATTACATTTTTCAACGTTGCCCATTGAAAGAAAAATTGAAATTAAAATGCTCAGGCCGGGGGGTGGAGCCAGCTGCTGATGCAAAGAGATGCATCTTCTTAGAGCTCCTAGTGCTTATCTAAATATTTTGCTAAATTGAGCACACTAAGGAATTTTATCTTCAGTTTCAACTGTTATTAAGCTCTGGAGTGTATGATGACCGATTTAACGACTCTGCAAACAAGATTTTAGATTATATGCTGCCATAAGAACCTTTTTGGCCTGCAGTACTAGATGTAAGCGGCGCAACGCCATCTTAGAGTACAACCACTCTCTTGCTCACATTGGAGACTTGGCCGTATACTACACTATGGAGCAGCAAGTCATATCTATTCTGCAGGGCATGATGTCCACTTTAGATGCTCATCGACACGATCTAGTAACAGTACTCAGAGCAGATATACCTATGGCTCGTGAGTATATGGAAGCGATTAGGGGAGGTAAGCCGGATGTCCTACTTGAGGGCGGCACTACATCTCAACACCCGTGCAGTGAAACCAGCAGACCCGAACCCAACATTGTGATAATACCCGAGCAATGCATGCCACCAAGCCCTTTGCAGCCTGTTACTGCTGCAGCAGTGGTGATATGCCCTCCACAACGGGAAACCGGTTTTCTATCAGCCCCGCTGCCAACTACTGCTAGTGTAGCGGTTCCACGAGCACAGACATGGTCAGATCGGGTGGTAACTGTGTCACTGGAGCGTGATCTGGTCACTGACAGCTTCTGTGTTAATACGGGGCTGTTCACCGATGCTCCGCCTAAAGAATACGATGTCTTTCTGATCGCATTATATGAGAGGTACGCAGGTGACTTTCCTTCTACGAGTAAACAAACTATGTGGCCTTGCCGGCAATACATCTGCTCAGCTGATCTGGTCTGTATATATTCTCAGTGGTTAGCTGTTTGTGATCCCCCAAGACGATATCACGGTTCCATACTATGGAATCTAAGGAGCAGGTTCACTATTTCATCTACCCAAGTATGGTTGTCAGAGACGCTTGCATACATATTGTTCGCAAACATCGCCACAAAGGTGACTAAGTGGACTTACTTTTGCCCGCTTATTCTGAAAGGGTTGACATGGGATCCAGGGAGGTTCCCCTATTCCTGCTTACTACCCAGGCAGGACTATACTAGCTCACATTTGGGACCTACAACAAGCAAAACCGGGGTAGACTAGAGCCCAATGTGTAAGTTAAGCAGGGCAGTGTTTAGTGCTCTCTTCTTGTCTTGCCTATACGGATCACAAATTGAAGCTCTACGAACTCTCATATGTATTGATGGACTCATATATAAACAGGAAAGTATTTGAGACTTGACCATTATTCAATGTAAGCTGTACTTCCTATGCTAGCATATAATATTTATTTTGGCTCGCAACAGGCTGAAGTGGGGTCGATTGCGTATTGGAGGGAGCCGTCTTTTAAAGTCTCTAACTACATTAAGGCAGGATGTGTCACACAAACTTCACAAATTCTTTCTATGTTGGTTTCTTGTTGTTCTTATTTGTTAAGTTTGCATATATTATTTGCACTAAGAATTGGTATGAAATGTGATTTTTATACGAACTTGTTTAGTGTATACCTCAACCCTCATGCTTACATACATGTGTCAACTCCTTTAGCCAGCACTATAAATACCAGCTACTGACATCTATGAATATTTTTTTCTTACACGCATGAAAGTGAGTTTATATTGTTGCAGGTTTGTGCTAATACAGGGACATATCAGGACTGATTCACTCTTACCAATAGGCCCACCAGCCTCCACTCCTCACGTTTTATAACTATACCCTGACATTATTCAACTCTACCATACATTGAGTAAAACCTCTTCTGAACATTGCTATAACTTTATATATGTGTCCACACAATCTTTTGGGGGATACAGTTTGCTAGTACTACATAATTTCCCATTACTAAGCTAAGTAGTCATACCTCAAGAAAATGCTGTTAATCGTCTCCTTTCTAAATGAGGTTGTTTTATTTAGATGGAGAGTGCAATAATCCAAGCATAAACAAAAACCCAATCACTAGGTATATAGACCCCTCCTAACACACAACCCGCCCGTATCCCTCACCCTGGCCACATACTACTGCCTTTGACAGGGCAGGACAGATGCGCCCATTTATAATTTGCTTGTTACATATATATTAACTTTCATGTTCACCCAGTTACTATAAAGTTTGATACGCTACAGTGGAGACTAAAGGTAATGTGAGTCATCTATAATATTTCATCTATTTTCCTCACACCAAAATCTATTTCTTTACTTAGATATGCAGCTTCTAGGGATGCCTCAAGGTAAAGTTATTTACCATTTACTTTACATTCCGATATATTCAGTTGTATAGGTATCTGTTTTGTTGCCTTAATGTTGTGTTATATTTATATTGTATGTTATATGCTATCATTCTCTGCGACTGTATGACTGTCATCCCTAATTTATCTATGCTCCTGCTCACATTATTGGTACATATTATTTGCCCCGGTTGAGCTTCTCTCCTCCCTTTCCCGCTGGTACTTAATGCCTGCGGGTCATATCCCTCCTCCTTTTTCCCGCATTGCCTATAGGTGGCACTCCCCTAGGAGAGGGGCTCACCCAGAGGTCCCCTAGCCTCCAAACATTCTAACGTCCCCCCTCCACATAATATAATATTGTAGAGTGCAATTTCTGTTTATCTCATAGAAAGCGAATCTTCTTGCATTGGGTGTTGGATTAGGACTCAGCTGCTTCCTACTTAACTGTCACCCCTCACTTTTTATAAACTACATGTCCTTCCTCTCCCCGGACAATGCACCTTTTGACTACTATGGAATGAGAGCCTAGCTCCATTGGATAGTTGCACATGTATGCTCATTTCTCCTAAATAGCTAAATTAGACTCCGTCTCATTAACCTAATTAATACTCTCATGTTTTCTGAAATACATTTAACGCTGACCTAATTACACCTGCGGTTTTAGCTTGTGTGTATATGTTTGCAGGCTCCCTCTATGGGAGTACAAGGGTTTAGATGAGTGTGGTTATGTTCATATTAAGTAATAATCCTTTAGTTCCAACTAAACTCGCTCCTGGTGTGGACATACTAACTAGCTCCGCCCTCCACTTCCCCCCTCCATCCCCCCCCATTACATTTTGAGCGGCTCTCGCCCGCTGCATCCCCCTTCCCCATAAAACTATAGAGCTACCTCCTCCCTAGTCTTACCCTTATCTGAATAGATACCCTACTCTTCTTTGTATACAGCTAGGAGAGGACCTTTCTTGCTTATATTACATTTATAATACTCTAAAACAAAACTGAAGTCTTTATATGTGATAGCCCACATTTTATGGATATACTTGAGATTCTAGAATACATTGCTTTCCTAATTATGCTGTGTATACATTGACTTGTAAATGTTTTGGGGCGTACCCTATACTCTGTATTTGTTTATGACTTCAATAAAAAAAAATAAAAAAAAAATGCTTAGGCCAACACCTATGCTTAACCTTACCCAGGTGACAAAATGTAAAACTATAGATTACAAAAGAGAATTCAAACCTGAGGTATATGATAAATATCCATGGATTTGTGGCTGTGAATTATCTAACAGACTCTTTTGTTTTTATTGTCCCCTGTTTGCAAAACAAAGTGGGGATTCAACCTGGGTGAGTTATGGTGTCGCTGATTTATCACATTTAAGTAAAAAAACAAACATAATTGCTCCCAATCACATTTAAACTCCACATTAGAGTTTAATTTGCTAGGAAGGGTTGATATTCGGCAACAACTTGACAGTGCATATCGTTTGAATATTAAAAAACATAATGAGCAAGTAACGAAAAATCGTTAAGTTCTTTCCAAAATAATTAATTGTATTTTATTTTGCGGCGCATTTGAGCTTGCACTTCGAGGACATGACGAACGTGATGATTAATTAAATCCAGGCATTTTCAGTGGTCTTATAAACTTCTCAGCAGAGCTTGATGCATCTCTAAAAAAACATCTCGCTAGTGCCACTGTTTTTAAAGGAACGTCAAAAGAAATTCAAAACGATTTATTAGACTGTATGCTTACTGTTTGCCAGAACCAAATAAAAAATGCAAGTTTTGTATCAGTGATAGCAGATGAAACTACTGATGTTTCATCTGCCTTCCAATTGGTTGTTGTTTTTAGGTACATTATAGGTAACGGACAACCGGTTGAGAGATTATGGGAATTCACTAATCCAGCTGGACATGATGCAGAATCTATAGCTACGTGTATTCAAGCTACTTTGGAAAAAGTTCTAGACAACCCAGAGAAACTGATATCCCAGAGTTACGACGGTGCAAGCGTGATGAGTGGTCAGCATGCAGGTGTTCAGTCTATAATTAAATGTACCTACAAGAATGCACATTTTGTGCATTGCTACGCACATCAGCTCAATTTAATTGTCAGCCAAGCAAGCAGTCAGAATCAACAAGTTCGAGTATTTTTTTCAAACCTAAGTGACATTACTAACTTTTTTAGTAACTCGCTATTCTAGATGAAACTGTTAGAAGAAGGATACCTCATGGTTCAGCCACCAGGTGGAATTTCAAGAGTCGAACCATCAATACAGTTTTTGAAAACAGGGAACAGTTCATTGAATGCATGGAAAAAATAGAGTCAACATCGAAAAAAGAAATAGCTATAAATCAAGCAGGGGCTATTCGGCGTATGTTACAAGACTCGGTATTTGTATTTTGGCTTACAGTTTTTCACAATATTATGCCACATGTAGATGTGTTATACAACCAACTTCAGAAAACACTAACAGATGCGGCACTTATTCGAAAACATATTAACACTTTCCAGCAGATAATGGAAAACGAAAGGAATAGAATGGACACAGTGACCATGACGATATCAGAAACAGAGGAAACATCTAGGAAAAGGAAGAGAAAAAATATTCACATTACGGACTGTGGCAGCTAAAGAGATATGCGATGTTATCACAAATCAAGTAAAAGATAGATTTTCTTTTATAACTCACTACTCGGCTGTTTGAGGAAAGACTGACCGCTCTAGCCATGCTCACAATTGAAAAACAATTGATAAATGACATTCCTAAATTCAAAGAAAATGTTATTGATTTATTTGCCTCAAAAAAAGACAGGCGGATTGACTTGATTTACAAAACTTGTACTTGAGTTATCAACATTGTTTTAATGTTTACCTTTTGAAGTAAATTATTAAGCACTAGTGTAATAGAAATAATCTTCTTTTGTACTAGAAAGTAAAATGTTGGTGTATTTATCTTCATGTTGCCATGGCCTTTGGCTGCATTGCCTAATATCGAACACTGGGGGCTGGGGATATTTGTTATATTATGTATGTACTAACACAATATAGATTTTTATGTATTTTAATAAACTATTTCTAACTAACTTATATTATATCTAGATTTCTTTCATAAGGGGATTGCTTTTAGCGCCCTCCTATCCAAACGCTTGTTCCAGAAAGGAGGAATCCTCGCTTAACCCTTTGTATGCCTTAATCACTGAATAATAGATCTCCCTTTAAATAAAGATAATTATCCTTTAGCAAAGACAGACAGGCAGGCAGACAGAGAGGTAACTTCATTGGTGACTATTTTTTGGCATAGGTGGGAGTATTTTTGTAGCTTCCTTTTTTTTACCCCGTTTTATCTTTTCAAATGTTTACAGAGAGAAAATGATAGCAACAGAAAATCAAATGTGATTTGGGAAGAGCCCCCAAGCATCTACTGCCTTACTGTCCTGAATGTACCCGATCCTGACTGATCTTGTAAGTTAAGCAGGCCCAGTCCTGTTCAGTTCGTGGCTGGGAGACCGCTTGGGAACACTAGGTGCGGTAGGCTTTTTGACATTGCATTTGATTTTGAAATTGTGGCACATGCATCATGGTTCCAGAAGGAGCAATCATCGTTTAACCCTCTGTATGCCTCTATCACTGAAAAATAGGTATCCATTTAAATAAAGATAATTATCCTTTTGCAGAAACAGGCAGACAGACAGACAGACAGACAGACAGGTAACTTTGTTGCTGTCTACTTTTTGGCATAGAAGTATTTTTCTGGGCCTAAATTGGCAGTGTTTTTTGCAGCTTAGTTTTCTTTCTAATGGCAAGTAAAGTCTACAAATTCACTCATTACCTATGGGCAATACTTCATCTGGCCACCAGGGGGAGGAAAATACACCCCAAACAAAGCATTAAATATCCCTCCCACTATCCCTACCCTCTCATTAGTTCTTTGACTTGTTTCATGGAGGTTGGCAGAAAGAGGTGCTCTGCGGAAGATTCAGTTTTTATTGTTCTCAATGGATTGTTTCCTGCAAGAGAGGACAGGGAGTTGCTAGTAGCCATGTAATTCTCTTAGTATCCAATGCCTCCTTCCATTATATTTATGCTATCCTCACTTTTGAGCAAACAGTCAGCGAGATTGCAAGTTGTGCGCTACACCCGGTGGGTAGGGGGGTATTACTTTTAGGGGGGACTTTTGTAATTTTATTATGTAAAAGAGCTGTTTAACTTAAGGCAATGCCATATAAAAGGCCCTTTTAGGGGCTATTGGTAGTTTATTGATAGATTAGTGGGTGTTTTCTTCATAAATGGAAAGAGTCCCCAGCTGCATTCATTACTTTTGGGAAATTCAGAACCTGGCCACCAGGAGGAGGCAAAGACACCCCAGCCAAAGGCTTAAATACTCCTCCTACTTTCCTCATCCCCCAGTCATTCTTTGCCTTTCGTTCCAGGAGGTTGGCAGAGAAGTGTCAGAAGTTTTCAATAGTCTCCTATGAAGCTTATTATTCTTCGGCATGGGACTGGAGTTTTAAGTAGGCCTGTCAGCCTCTCAGTGAGAGTATGGGTGAAAGTTAGAGTCTGGAGATGCAAGGAGAGTCTTTCTGTGAAACCATCCCGACTCATATTAACAGCTCCACAAGCAATCAGCGTTGATGAGTTTCGCTGCCTGCTTTTTTCTCTCAAGTCCATGGCAGAAGCGACGCTACCATCTCTCACACTTGAAGGGCCATGTTCCTGTTTCATGGCGTAGATTCCGGTAAGATCGTTTCATTTTACTTTCATCATGGATGTATTGTAATTACAACTGTTTATCCAGGAGGGGCTACAAGCTTTCGAGGATAACTTTTATATAGGGTCTCAGTGAGACTCCTTTTTGTATCTCAGAATCAAGGGTTAATATCTCCTGAGGGGGGTTATTGAACAGGGGGGGTTTATAATCATGGACAAAGTGATTATTTAAAGATACTAACACTCGTGTCTCTTAAGCTAATCCCAAAAAACGTGATTAGACCTCCAGACTAATCACTAGGATAGATTGTGTGTGTGTGGGGGATGGGATAGCGCTATTTAAAGCTTAAAAGAGATTAAATAATTTCAATAATTTTTAATAATATCGTTTTATAATGGGAAAATTGCAGATTTATCTAATACATATTCTAAAACTAATAATGATATATACGCTTAAAGTTAAATGAATTTTAATAAAATGTTTAAAATCACATTATAGACATTATCACAGAAAGACAATACATACAAAATGAACTATACAATTAATATGATGCCGGCATCTGAGTACAAAGAGACAATTTTACTTATAAAAGACTTGATAAATTTGATTAGAACTTTCTAATAAGTAACTAAAAACTGATATATGATAGTTTATCCTAAAAGTAGCAAAATATTCAGCATGAAATATAATGAATACATAAATATTTAAAAATACCTTTAGACAATTAATCATGGAATGGATCGAGACTCTCAAAATAGGGTGAAGGTTAACTATTATAGTTCGTTGTGGGAAAGTAGCTACTTTGTTGTCGTCTCTGATTCCAATAATAGATGTTTGAATTTAATGTAACAGTCTCCGATCCGGATGTGATATATTGTATCTGGTTTAGCAGAGGCTTTATTCCTGTGTGTTCGGCTCCTGTGCACTGAGGCTACATGTCGGCACTTTTAATGATTATAGTATAATGTCCTTAGATATGGTGTACTGGTTCACAGTGGAAATACAGATGTAAAGTGAAGTTGGGAGGAAAGTAGATCATGGGTCAGGGATTATACTTATAGATACTACTCAGATTTTGTGTGAATAGTTCGAAGTACCGGACCTACTACGGGCAAAGTACCTTAGTAGGTTATTGTATCCGAAAAAAAGCTGTACAGACAGTGAATCCGATCCTGAGCGTTCAGTTCTGATGAGTTGCGGCTAAATTTCACCGCTATTAATGAGTTCTGGTGCAAGGGTCAATGATACCTTCAATTGTCCGGTGTTATTAGCTTAGATTTTAGAATATATTTAAGAACAGAGTTGCGAGGCAAGTAGATCATGGGTCAGGAATTATACTTTTGGAAATTACTCAGTGTTTGAGAGTATTTCGAAGTACCTGACCTACTACACGTCTGATCCAACAGTTTTGTAAGGTTTGAGAGTATTTCGAAGTACCTGACCTACTACATGTCTGATCCAGCAGTTTTGATTTATAATCATGTTTGTTATGTGATTCTGTCTGCTACTGTGTAGTGTTGCTTCGGCTCATGGCTATTTTGGAACATATGGCCTATGTCTAGTGACGCGCCCTTTACAGTCGGGCGCGCTTTTGCATGGAAATCCTGGTCCATTGGTGTCTAGTTCTCTAGAGGTGGTAAATGCCCCAGCCATTGGGGGTGTAAGGTGCTGTTTAGATTTTTACTATTGGTCCATTTTTTATTCAATATCCCAGCTGTGGAGGATTCTGATTTTTTTTGGAGACAGATGTCTCTGATTCAGACTCTACTTCTTGCAAAGAATATGAATTGGCCCGGGTGATACATTCCCATCAGTTATGTTCCGCAATGCCATTTTAGAGTGCGCTGTTCCTCAGGATCAGGAACTCAGGTGCCCAATGAGCCATCCGCCTCTGGGGATTCTATTTTCCACAAGGTGTGTTCCCTACCACCAACTCTTACTACACATGCAGGTAACCCAAACGCTACTTATCCTTCTATGGAGTGTGTCCTGTTCCGGAGGTTACGACCCGGTTCCGCATGGCCATATCTTATCATATCTGGCGCTGGAGCATCTGCACCTCCCGGGAGTGTGCTTACGATAATGTCCATGTTACGTTAACCGGGGCTCGTCAGGCATTGGATCGCCTGGTCCAGTTCAGCCCTCCGGGCGAGCAAATGCCCCTGAGGCCTCAGGGGGTCAACCTTTGGGGCCGGTGTTTTCTTTTTTCCCAGTGGAAGTATGTTGCACCATTCGTTATAGACTGGTGTGCCTTCGTGTTCTACTGAGGCACGTTTTGGCATTGCTGGAGGATCCCACTCTTAATGGGTCTGGGGATTCTCAGTCTTGATATTCGACTGGCTTGCTTGCATAGACATAAGGGGATGAAGTAATCTTCTTATAGTCTTTGTTATTTGTGTATCCTTTTCCAGTTCTGAGCTTGGAATTCTCGGACCCCTGTTGGGCTGGTCCTTCGGGTCTGTCTGTTCTTCCTGGGCGATAACCTATGGGTTGACTTATGGTTTATTTTAATCCGGTGAGGATGATTTTTTGGTAAAAAAAAAAAAAAAAGATAAAGCTCATGTTGTTGTGCGATGTTTCCTTCGGGAACCTTCCTCTCTGGAATTGATACTCACGATTTGTGGTCACACTGTTTACTTTGAGGACGTACTAGTCTTATGTTCTGTTTGACTATTCTTTATCCCTCCATCTCGGGGGAGACTCTATGTGGCCTTGACAATGCTGGGGCCCTTGGTTTCAGGCTGGTCCTGACTGGGTACAAATCCCTCTGTCTTTGAGGCCTAGTTTAGACACGTGGCACCTTTTTATGTCTGGCTGGTCTGGTGAGGGCGTCTAGTGATCACAATATGATTTGTGTTATTTACAAGCTTCAACTAGCATCCTGAGAGGACTTGATGGTCCGTGGTTGCTTAGGGGCATGGGGGATTGATTCAGTCCTCATTCGCCTCTCAATCTAGTGGGTCGGGACTCTGTTGAGATCTGCGGCAACATGCTCAGTCTTTCCGATTTTCCAGTAACTAGAGTGTTCCTTCCCATTGTGGTTCCCCGGTTATCATCCCCTGTGAGGTCTGATTGCTTCAGACAGGGTATCTTTTGTTCCCTGGGGGTGTCGTTTGTTCTAGGACAATTCTAGGTCCCGGGTTCAGGGTTCTTGTCTTGGATCCTTCTTAGATGTCTGGAGACTTATGATCCTGTGTACCGGTTTGGGACGACCCCGTTTTTTCAGGGACCCTATGTTGCGACATAGGGGCTAGCTCATTGGGCTTGCAAGCAGGAAGGCCAGAGTTCACATTTACCTTCGGGTACTGGTTATAAACTTTAAGGCCTGACTTTTTTCTCTGTTGGGTCAACAGTGGTGTCTGGATGATTCTTTCATTTGTCCGTGTTTTGATCATACTATGCCTCCATGTCTTGTGGACATGTACGCTGTTCTTATCTGTGCCCTTCCCTTTTGAGGGAATAGTTTGTCTTCCTTATGAGCTGAGGTTTCCTCTCTCTGGAGGGTCATTGTCCTGTACTGTGTGTAGGAGGTTGGATCAGGTGGCTTGTTTCTGTAAGGAGGAGCATCTGCTGCACTGTGGGCTCTGTTCCACCTGTTGGAAATTGATCTCTCTACGTAGAGACTGTCTAAGAGTTGTGACAGGTCTTCCTATGGATCTATTGCACTTTTCTCTGTTCCAGGTCCTAGGGGGTTCTCCTTGGGAGTGCCTTATTTTGGAGGAGCAGATTGGGTTGGCACCAGAGCTCTGTTGGGGTGGGTGAGCCCCCCCTTTTTCCTTCCAGTCCCTGGGGGCTTGTGGTTGGGGTCTTTCTGTCCCCCCTGTATATCAGACATGTCTGTCGCTGGGGCTGGTCCGGTGTTGGAGCAGGATCTGAGATCTGCTGCTCTGCTATTTCGTCCTCGGAGCATTGAGGTACGGTAAGCCTCTTTGAGGTTTCTTCTTTCTCCACGTTCAAGATTTGTGGGAAGGACTGATGACTCTTAGCCTGCAACGTTATCTGCTGGTTAGTGGATACTTAGCAATCTGAAGGATCTTATCTTCAGCTGCTTTCTACTTGCCCTGCAAGTATTTAAGTAATTTTTAGATGACTGCAGTGCGCAATGTTTTTGCTTCAGGTGTTGTTCGTCAGACCTATCTGAGCTTGCTGCACGAGGTTTCGTTTCTGAATATTTTGGTATTCTGAGCTACCTTTTTGTGACATGGGGACCTTCGTCTTCAGTTGCTTCTAGAGTGTGGTTGCACTGTGTTAGGAAAAGATCCTCTCTCTGTTTCAGACTCCCGGCCTTAACCCATGGTTTCTGTATCACTGGGGTCTGGACGTTGCCTGCTCTTGTTTCTATGAGACTGGTTGGGTCTCTGTTAGCCTGACCCGGTTTATTGGGTTTTTGCTCTGTGTTTGTGCCCTTTTTAGGTTTTTTTTTCTGGACATCCATATGCTCAGCTAGCTCAGCATACTAATGCACTGTGACTACTCTGCACTGTAGCAAACCGAGGGTTGCAAGTTCGATCCCCGGCGAGGTCTACTCAGCCTTTCCTCCTTTCGAGGTTGATAAAATCAGCAGCGCTTTGAGTCCCTTTAGGAGGATTAGCTGCGCTTTACAAGTACAATCATGGTTTCTCTGTGTCTTTTCTTCTTTATGGAAGAATACGGTAGTTGGTTCCCTTTCTTTAGTAAGGGGTGTGTATTTTGGAGACCGACTGCTGGGAGACGGTATCTCTTGGAGACAGTTGACTCAGTCAAGTCTAGTTCCTGTGGTCTCTATCTGCGGGTCAGTGTCCTTGGGCCTTTTCCTTTTTTTTTCAAGGTTGTTCTCGGCTTTGGACAAAGCGGGATTTTGTTGGGTAGGGGTTTTCAGGCCTGGTGCCCTCAGAATGGGCCGCCATTTGTACCCTCCCGTTTTTTGCATTCAGTGTCCTCTATAGCTTGGGTATTGTTTTCCCAAAAGTAATAAATGCAGCTGTGGTCTCTCCCCATTTATGAAAAAAACCCATAAATTATGCTTTCCTGATAATTTTCTTTTCTTTAGATGGAAAGAGTCCACAGCTCTCCACCCATGTTTTTATGTGGGGCGGCCGTAAGTTTTGTTCTTCTGGCACCTTTTCAACCTGATATTTCTTCTACTGTTCCTTGTTTCTCGGCAGAATGACTGGGGGTTGAGGGCAGTGGGAGGGTTATTTAAGCCTTTGGCTGGGGTGTCTTTGCCTCCTCCTGGTGGCCAGGTTCTGAATTTCCCAAAAGTAATGAATGCAGCGGTGGACTCTTTCCATCTGAAGAAAAGAAAATTATCAGGTAAGCATAATTACGGCTAGATTATGAGTTTGGCGTTAGAAGCTGTGCGGTGCTAATGAGCAGTTTATGCTCACTGCTCACTTACAGACATCGCTGGTATTACGGGTTTTTCCAAATCCGGCGTTAACCGCAAAAAAGTGATCGTAGAGCAAAATTTTGCTCCACATCTCACCTCAATGCCAGCGCTGCTTACGTTAGCGGTGAGCTGGCTGAAGGTCGTGCACGATTTCCCCATAGGAATCAATGGGGGAGAGCCGCCTGAAAAAAAACCTAACACCTGCAAAAAAGCAGCGTTTAGCTCCTAACGCAGCCCCATTGATTCCTATGGGGAAACACATTTTATGTTTACACCTAACACCCTAACATGAACCCCAAGTCTAAACACCCCTAATCTTACACTTATTAACCCCTAATCTGCCGCTCCGGACACCGCCGACACCTACATTATATTATTAACCCCTAATCTGCCGCTCCGGACACCGCCGACACCTACATTATATTATTAACCCCTAATCTGCTGCTCCGGACACCGCCGCCACCTACATTATACTTATGAACCCCTAATCTTCTGCCCCCAACATCGCCGACACCTATATTATATTTATTAACCCGTAATCTGCTGCCCCCAATGTCGCCGCAACCTACCTACACTTCTTAACCCCTAATCTGCCGCCCCCAACGTCGCCGCCACTATATTAAATGTATTAACCCCTAAACCTAAGTCTAACCCTATCCCCCCCTAACTTAAATATAATGTAAATAAATCTAAATAAAAATAACTATCATTAACTATATTATTCCTATTTAAAACTAAATACTTACCTATAAAATAAACCCTAAGCTAGCTACAATATAACTAATAGTTACATTGTATCTAGCTTAGGGTTTATTTTTATTTTACAGGCAAGTTTGTATTTATTTTAACTAGGTAGAATAGTTATTAACTATTTAATAACTACCTAGCTAAAATAAATACAAAGTACCTGTAAAATAAAACCTAACCTAAGTTACAATTGCACCTAACACTACACTATAATTAAATTAATTCCCTAAATTAAATAAAATGATCTAAAGTACAAAAAAAACAAACACTAAATTACAGAAAATAATAAAAAAATTACAAGATTTTTAAACTAATTACACCTAATCTAATCCCCCTAACAAAATAAAAAAGCCCCCAAAATAAAAAAGCCCTACCCTACTCTAAATTACAAATAGCACTTAAAAGGGCCTTTTGTGGGTCATTGCTCTTTTATCTGTAAATCAGCTCTTTTACCTGTAAAAAAAATTACAAATCCCCCCCCAACATTAAAACCCACCACCCACATAACCAACCCTACTCTAAAACCCACCCAATCCCCCTGAAAAAAACCTAACACTAACCCCCTGAAGATCGACCTACCGGGAGACGTCTTCATCCAAACGGGCAGAAGTGGTCCTCCAGACGGGCAGAAGTCTTCATCCATGCCGGGCAGAAGTGGTCCTCCAGACGGGCAGAAGTCTTCATCCAAGCCGGGCAGAAGTGGTCATTCAGACGGCATCTTCTATCTTCATCCATCCAGTGCGGAGCGGGTCCATCTTCAAAACATCCGACACGGAGCATCCTCTTCTTCCGACGGCTACGACTGAATGAAGGTACCTTTAAGTGATGTCATCCAAACTGGCGTCCCTTCAATTCCGATTGGCTGATAGAATTCTATCAGCCAATCGGAAATAAGGTAGAAAAAATCCTATTGACTGATTGGATCAGCCAATAGGATTGAAGTTAAATCCTATTGGCTGATGCAATCAGCCAATAGGATTAAGCTGGCATTCTATTGGCTGTTCCAATCAGCCAATAGAATGTGAGATCAGGGAGGCGGGTCCAAACACCGGCCAAGATGGCTGCGTTTAACTCTGGCTGAATTCTGGAGCTGATGGATCCGTTGCCTATCGCTTCTCAAACATATAATCCAAGCCCTAAACTACAGTTGATCTGTAGAATAATATCCAAAGAACGGACTCATATGTTTTTAACTTTGAATTCCAGCCAAGCAGACCGGAAAAGATGAGGTACTCAGCGGATAGCCTAGTAATAGACCTGGCTCCTCATTTACCCTCCCTGATTCCTGATATGTCAGGAGTAACAGCCATTTGAACTGTCTTGATTCCTTGAAACACAGCTTATGACGCTCTGTAGAAATAACTTCTACCTAAGTATCCATCTATGCAGGATAATTAATCCGCTACAAGTGGGAGTCTAAAGTGACAATAGTATTGAAACAAGATGGACCCCGTTGTAATTTTGGTGGTGCAGACTCTTGAGGAGACTTTACGGCTATTAGAGGAACATTTTACAAAGCTCCACCGATTGATCAACGTATGCTTTGGCACATATTATCTTCTACCTGAGCAAGTACATGATAAACTCCCTGTTCCCCAAGGGCGTATACGGTGAGCTGCTGATAAGGAGATCCCGGTTGAGGAACCTATTGCCATGGGAGACGCATGCTGCGAGATCAAATGGGAAGCTGACACACTGCAAAGGACGGATCCAGCAACTCTGTCAGATGTCTCCCTTGCACCAAGCCCCACGCAGGTCCCAATTACTACCTTTGAGACATCAACCGTTACTAGGCAAGTAAGCGTAGCAGAGACTCTTAATATACATGGGCATATCTTTCATACTAAAACTCCTCTGCAGATAGCGGGAGATGTCTTCTGCAGAGATAGGGACGCCAAGCTGAAATGGGCCAAATATGAAGATGAACACTTTGACTGTAATCCAGGTCCTTGTCAGACCGCAGTCTGGGACATTTGCAGAGACAATAAAAGACTTTTGGGCTCTTTCAATTCCCCACGTTGCTACAAAGCCGGTATAGGATGAGTATTTCATAACGACTCCTGTAGCAAAATCATATCCTACCAGAGACTGATCGAGTCTTAATGATGGCAGCTAAGCCTGATATTTGGGGGACTACTATTCACAATGTGGGATAAGTGCACAATTTTCTGCTGCTCAGACACAAAGTTTATGAACATTAAGCTATCGTTGTGGAACTCTCTGTACCTACATTCTTGCATTCACACAGAGCTTTTACTGAAGCCCACATAACTTGAAGCTCATACCCCTTTGTTTTATTTGTTTTGTATGCTATTTTATGAAGGTAAAGGGCTCAGTGTTCAGTATCCTAAGCTGTGAGTTTCACACTTCTATGATCCAATTGTGCTAATTATTTCTTTCTTTTTTTTTTAATGAATATTTATTCAGTTTTAGAATGAAAGGTAACACTTGGGGACACACAGGACCCCTGTTCAAACATACACAAAGAAAAGGTTCGGACACGCAGGTCCGGTTGCAATAGCCATCAAAACATTGATACATCTTAAGTCATAAGTAAATTGCAAGGGATTGAGGTGAAAGTAATTCACCTAGGTTGAACCCTGACGTGGGCTCTAGCTATGGGGGGGGGGGAGCGGGGGATGAGGTGTGTAGAATAAATTTAAATTTAGTCCTCCAAAGAGCAAAGTTTTTATAAGTTGCTTTACAATATATAAATAAAATCGATCACATAAATTGAGGAGCAGATTCTGCAAACATACTAGACGACAAAAGGAGTGATTATTTTAAAGAAGAGGCAAGACTATTAGATAATGTCAGGGTTAGCTGTAGGAGATGACTGCTTAGGAACTACACACAGGACCTAGCACACGTAGCGCCTAGTACATACAGTACCAAGCGCACCTAGTACCTGGCACACACAGTACCTAGGGCACTCAGAACCTAGCCCACGCAGCAGCACCTAGCACACGCAGCAGCACCTAGCCCACGCAGCACCTAGCACACATAGTACCTAGCACACGCAGCACCTAGCACACATAGTACCTAGCACACGCAGCACCTAGCACACATAGTACCTAGCACACGCAGCACCTAGCACACATAGTACCTAGCACACGCAGCACCTAGCACACATAGTACCTAGCACACATAGTACCTAGCACACGCAGCACCTAGCACACATAGTACCTAGCACACGCAGCACCTAGCACACATAGTACCTAGCACACGCAGCACCTAGCACACATAGTGCCTAGTGCACGCAGCACCTATCACACATAGTGCCTAGCACACGCAGCACCTAGCACACGCAGCACCTAGCACACACAGCACCTAGCACACATAGTACCTAGCACACGCAGCACCTAGCACACATAGTACCTAGCACACGCAGCACCTAGCACACATAGTACCTAGCGCACGCAGCACCTAGCACACATAGTACCTAGCACACGCAGCACCTAGCACACATAGTACCTAGCGCACGCAGCACCTAGCACACATAGTACCTAGCACACGCAGCACCTAGCACACATAGTACCTAGCACACGCAGCACCTAGCACACATAGTACCTAGCACACGCAGCACCTAGCACACATAGTACCTAGCACTCGCAGCACCTAGCACACATAGTATCTAGCACACGCAGCACCTAGCACACATAGTACCTAGCACACGCAGCACCTAGCACACATAGTACCTAGCACACGCAGCACCTAGCACACATAGTACCTAGCACACGCAGCGCCTAGCACACATAGTACCTAGCACACGCAGCACCTAGCACACATAGTACCTTACACACATAGTGCTTAGTACACGCAGCACCTATCACACATAGTGCCTAGCACATGCAGCACCTAGCACACATAGTACCTAGCACACGCAGCACCTAGCACACATAGTACCTAGCACCCGCAGCACCTAGCACACAAAGTACCTAGCACACGCACAGTACCTAGCACACGCAGCACCTAGCACACATAGTACCTAGCACACGCAGTACCTAGCACACACATATTAGATAGGACAAAATAAAGACCCCTATTTGTTATATGTCATTTCCAGTTAGGTTTGGATTTGAATAGAATGGTAGCATAGTATGAACATTACTAACCTACTCCTTAAAGTGTAACTCTTATTTAAGGGAAGGAGTCACAAATACAGGGACTGTCTCATATTAAGCATAGAAGAAGTTTCAAATTAATATAAGGTAAATGTAGCTGACAGGGAAAGAAAACCTCCCACAAAGTATACTTAATCTAGCAGTATCAAATAGTTGTGGCTGTAAAATGAGCCATATAGATCCCTTAACTCTGTGGGATTTTGAAACTGTTGTAGTATACACATGGGTGCATATAAACTTGGACACAGATACAAGGTTCAAATATATCTAGGGAGCATCTAATAAAAGGTTTCCTCAGTCGCTGGTTCTAAGTAATAGTAAACTGAATTTTACAGGTATGTTTAAGGTAGCAAACTATTGAACACATTATATATTGTAGACTGTCTACTTTATAAGTCTGGCTACCTAATATTAACGTTGAGCAGTAACATGATACCTAGATAATATGAAAAACAATTGTTCCAGAAGTAAATTAAATGAACATGCAGAGGGGTTTCACTACACATTCCCTGAGGGTTGATTTAGGCCTTTATCGATAGCTATGAAATCAATCCTTTAACCTATGCCCACAGTAGGTGTTGCCCTAGTCTTTGGTAACGGCATTGGAAACAGTCAGAAGAAATAGGTGATTAGTATTATTGTATCCCTCTACTAATGAGATTCCATTTTACATGCACATTTTAATGTTGTGTAGGGTTGAATTGGCCTTATTTTTGAACTTATCAGCATTGCTGATCTATGAGAGTCCAATGGATCTAAGGCTCAAAAGCAGGCACTAACTATAAGCACTATCTTTGGTCACTATAACCCAATAGACCCCCATATACTCATAAATATCACTCAGTTCGCTGTCATATAATAGGCTGTGTGAGAGGCCATAGACTGCTGGGAGATAGTTCTTAATTAAACTGTTACTTAGGAACAGGCTTATTTAAAACAATGTGGAAAATAACAATACCTAAACCATATAATCATCACTCAGAAATATAAGTAGGAGACTAAAAAGTCAATCTGTAGTCACAAACATCTCAGAGTAGAAATCAACCACGTGGGAATAAACATTGTCTTAAAAAACAAAAACAAATTAGTATGGTATCATGACCCAGTTAACAGGTTAGATCACAACTTGTTATAAATGAAAGTCTCAGACTTGTAGGATTAATAGAACCGGCTCATAGCCTTCGTACTGGACAGAACGTTGTAGAATATGGCTAGATCCATAATCTGAGCTATGTCCTCTATGTCCGACTAGCCAAGAGACAGTTACCCGATTCCCCTCCTACTGGTATCAGGCGCCACAGTGATACCGGGATAAGATGGGCTCATACACTTGAGATAAAACCTGCTGTTGACCCAGGAGAAAGCCTTCCAATCCTTTGCTGTGATTGATTTCTCCTTCATCGTCGTCACAGGGTTAGTATTAACCTTCACACTCATATCTATTGCAGCTGGTGTGTATTCAGGAATATTAGTTCCCTTAGTAGCCGCCTGAAGATCGCCCTCCGACTATGCTAACTTCACTGTGGTTCTAGTAGATCTTGCGCTGTCTGGCTGTGGGAGCGTTGGATGGTAGTTCCGTCTGGGCAGCCGGTGTCCCTTTGACAGGTATGTCTCTGATTCGATAGAGATGTCTGCGGTCTCACTGTATTCCATCCAGACCTGAGTAGCACTAGCAGCGCTCCTATCATAGGACTCGGTAGGGGCAGTGATATCCAGCCGTGACCCGGCGCCATCTTGGGGAGTATGTCGCACATCCATGTTCCTACCCCATTGAGTAAGTACCCTGCAAAGATCATCCAAATGATCTCTCAGTAGGTTGCAGAGCTTATCCTCGAGTGCGTCCACCATGGTTGTTAGGACAGGGCTGCGTGTAAGGGTCTCTTCCATGAAGTTAATGTCTCTGATATCAGCTCCCCCTGCCTCATGATCTGTTTCAGAAATCACATGGCCAAGTGAAGTATATAATACTCTCGACTTTTCTAAGAACTGCAGTATTAGTCCTCATTTAGGGATCTGAGATATATTTCACCAATGTAGTAAATCTTTGACTCAAAAACCCTAATAATCCATAATAAAGCCGAGAGCTCCTTCAATGTGTGACCAGTCGCTTCGGCAGTCAGCTCCGCCCCCCTTGTGCTAATTATTTCAGTTAGACTATCCGGTAGATATTTGTTATTACTGTCTCCTAGAGATAATCATTAGCAAAGCTAGTTACACCATAAGTTTGTATCATTATTTTTTTCAAAATAGACAGATTGCTCCGTATCCACTTTTAGGTCTCTGACACCCTTTACTACATATACCTATCTATGCTATTACCAATGATGATACAGTTCATTACAAATACACATGTTGTTTGTCTTTTACTGATACGATCACCATTTTTACAGGCTTCAGACTAAAGTTAATCTATTTCAGTTACAAAAGTTATATACCACTTTCCTCCACTAGGTGGCAATATTGGATTAGATATCGTTCACTGAGCAGATTTATAACGGGATCTGAGACATTTGACATCTAGTGTCCATTATTTAGCTCACGTTGGTATAATTCTGTCTTCCTTTCCTCTTCAAATTAGCTTAGTGTAAATTAAAGGGTTCAGAGATTCAGAGATATTGGACATCCCCCTGCCAGATATCTATACATATTTATGCTCAAATACAAGATTATATGTTATACTGGACTCAAATATTTGTTATATAATATCTTACAATACACCTAGTATAGTTATCTTAGGTAGCCCACTCAGTTAAATATTATTCAACAACTCTGCTCCCAGTTATATTTATTATTTATAGTCCAATCAGTTAAATATCATTCAGCAATATTAACTCCAATTACCCATATTTTTAATATTAATGGCCCAAGTGTGGCCATCAATTGTAAAAAGAGCAGAGGGAGTGAATAGGACTGGAGCGGCCTAAGGGCTGGGCTCCTAGCCTGGAAGGGTGAGGGGGAGTAGAAGGGGGAAGGGGGGTTAGGAGTGAAAAGAATAGGGAAGTAGGAGATAAGGGTGCGAAGAGGGATTGAAGGGATAACAGATAAGAAATGGTGTGGAAAGTGTATATATAGGTAGGGCAGCAGGAAGTTGGATCAGTACTAACCTTTTTTGTTTCAGGAGCTGTTGTAAGCTGTAGTTGCTGAAGAAGTTGCTGAAGATGTGGTCCAGAAGCAGGAAGATTCCTAGGCGTTTCCTCACATCCGGGCGCAGAAGAGGCTGAAGCTCCTGAAAAAAAGACAAGAAGAAAATCAGAAGCTGCAGGAGACGGTTCAGGATCGGATGGCGACGGTAATCCCTCCAGAAGGAATGCGGGTAGAGGATGGTGCCGTGAGTATGGAGAATGGGGCCAGGGTAGAGGACGTGAGTATGGGCGAATTGCTGCTATTTAGTGATACCGAGGGATCCACTAGCCCGGTAATCCCATTAGGGCAAGGGGACATGTCATGCCAGATGGGGGGCTTTGCAGGGTATTCCCCCAGGGGTAATAAGCAAGGCACGCTGCGGCCAGCATCAGGTCCGGAGGAGGAGGGCTCAGCTAGGCGGGTGGGTAAACAACCGCAGAGTGGGGAGCGAATGCGCATGAGGCAGCTATAGAGCACTCTTCACATATAAGACCTCAGACTAAATCCAGCTACCTGAATTAATTGTGTTTAGCAGTATCCAGGTGGATATACATGTTAAACTACATTAACTCTTTGCTACATACCAATTTTATTAAGAAACTATATAATAATCTCAGCAGCTGCGGTCTTATTCTTACACTATGTTTTCTTATCTGAAACGCATAGTGCATTTGACTGAACCTGACAGTTTCTAACAGCTGCAGAGCTACCTACCTATATAGGCCCACCAGCCTACATACAAGTTATATATTAAATAACAACCGCACAGCTACTTACCTATTAGTTCTAGTTGTATATTTTATAACAGCTGCAGAGCTAATTACCTACAAGTTATATATTAGATAACAACCGTAAAACTATTAAACTATTACTTCTAGTTGTATATTTTCTAACAGCTGCAGAGCTATCTACCTACAAGTTATATATTAGATAACAACCGCAAAACTATTAAACTATTACTTCTAGTTGTATATTTTCTAACATCTGCAGAGCTACCTACCTACAAGTTATATATTTTATTAAAGCAAAGGACTGTTCTTTGTGTGTAAACTAACAGTTAAGATGGCACTTAGTAAAATTAGTGTGTCTGAGCTAAAGCAATTACATTTTTCAACGTTGCCCATTGAAAGAAAAATTGAAATTAAAATGCTCAGGCCGGGGGGTGGAGCCAGCTGCTGATGCAAAGAGATGCATCTTCTTAGAGCTCCTAGTGCTTATCTAAATATTTTGCTAAATTGAGCACACTAAGGAATTTTATCTTCAGTTTCAACTGTTATTAAGCTCTGGAGTGTATGATGACCGATTTAACGACTCTGCAAACAAGATTTTAGATTATATGCTGCCATAAGAACCTTTTTGGCCTGCAGTACTAGATGTAAGCGGCGCAACGCCATCTTAGAGTACAACCACTCTCTTGCTCACATTGGAGACTTGGCCGTATACTACACTATGGAGCAGCAAGTCATATCTATTCTGCAGGGCATGATGTCCACTTTAGATGCTCATCGACACGATCTAGTAACAGTACTCAGAGCAGATATACCTATGGCTCGTGAGTATATGGAAGCGATTAGGGGAGGTAAGCCGGATGTCCTACTTGAGGGCGGCACTACATCTCAACACCCGTGCAGTGAAACCAGCAGACCCGAACCCAACATTGTGATAATACCCGAGCAATGCATGCCACCAAGCCCTTTGCAGCCTGTTACTGCTGCAGCAGTGGTGATATGCCCTCCACAACGGGAAACCGGTTTTCTATCAGCCCCGCTGCCAACTACTGCTAGTGTAGCGGTTCCACGAGCACAGACATGGTCAGATCGGGTGGTAACTGTGTCACTGGAGCGTGATCTGGTCACTGACAGCTTCTGTGTTAATACGGGGCTGTTCACCGATGCTCCGCCTAAAGAATACGATGTCTTTCTGATCGCATTATATGAGAGGTACGCAGGTGACTTTCCTTCTACGAGTAAACAAACTATGTGGCCTTGCCGGCAATACATCTGCTCAGCTGATCTGGTCTGTATATATTCTCAGTGGTTAGCTGTTTGTGATCCCCCAAGACGATATCACGGTTCCATACTATGGAATCTAAGGAGCAGGTTCACTATTTCATCTACCCAAGTATGGTTGTCAGAGACGCTTGCATACATATTGTTCGCAAACATCGCCACAAAGGTGACTAAGTGGACTTACTTTTGCCCGCTTATTCTGAAAGGGTTGACATGGGATCCAGGGAGGTTCCCCTATTCCTGCTTACTACCCAGGCAGGACTATACTAGCTCACATTTGGGACCTACAACAAGCAAAACCGGGGTAGACTAGAGCCCAATGTGTAAGTTAAGCAGGGCAGTGTTTAGTGCTCTCTTCTTGTCTTGCCTATACGGATCACAAATTGAAGCTCTACGAACTCTCATATGTATTGATGGACTCATATATAAACAGGAAAGTATTTGAGACTTGACCATTATTCAATGTAAGCTGTACTTCCTATGCTAGCATATAATATTTATTTTGGCTCGCAACAGGCTGAAGTGGGGTCGATTGCGTATTGGAGGGAGCCGTCTTTTAAAGTCTCTAACTACATTAAGGCAGGATGTGTCACACAAACTTCACAAATTCTTTCTATGTTGGTTTCTTGTTGTTCTTATTTGTTAAGTTTGCATATATTATTTGCACTAAGAATTGGTATGAAATGTGATTTTTATACGAACTTGTTTAGTGTATACCTCAACCCTCATGCTTACATACATGTGTCAACTCCTTTAGCCAGCACTATAAATACCAGCTACTGACATCTATGAATATTTTTTTCTTACACGCATGAAAGTGAGTTTATATTGTTGCAGGTTTGTGCTAATACAGGGACATATCAGGACTGATTCACTCTTACCAATAGGCCCACCAGCCTCCACTCCTCACGTTTTATAACTATACCCTGACATTATTCAACTCTACCATACATTGAGTAAAACCTCTTCTGAACATTGCTATAACTTTATATATGTGTCCACACAATCTTTTGGGGGATACAGTTTGCTAGTACTACATAATTTCCCATTACTAAGCTAAGTAGTCATACCTCAAGAAAATGCTGTTAATCGTCTCCTTTCTAAATGAGGTTGTTTTATTTAGATGGAGAGTGCAATAATCCAAGCATAAACAAAAACCCAATCACTAGGTATATAGACCCCTCCTAACACACAACCCGCCCGTATCCCTCACCCTGGCCACATACTACTGCCTTTGACAGGGCAGGACAGATGCGCCCATTTATAATTTGCTTGTTACATATATATTAACTTTCATGTTCACCCAGTTACTATAAAGTTTGATACGCTACAGTGGAGACTAAAGGTAATGTGAGTCATCTATAATATTTCATCTATTTTCCTCACACCAAAATCTATTTCTTTACTTAGATATGCAGCTTCTAGGGATGCCTCAAGGTAAAGTTATTTACCATTTACTTTACATTCCGATATATTCAGTTGTATAGGTATCTGTTTTGTTGCCTTAATGTTGTGTTATATTTATATTGTATGTTATATGCTATCATTCTCTGCGACTGTATGACTGTCATCCCTAATTTATCTATGCTCCTGCTCACATTATTGGTACATATTATTTGCCCCGGTTGAGCTTCTCTCCTCCCTTTCCCGCTGGTACTTAATGCCTGCGGGTCATATCCCTCCTCCTTTTTCCCGCATTGCCTATAGGTGGCACTCCCCTAGGAGAGGGGCTCACCCAGAGGTCCCCTAGCCTCCAAACATTCTAACGTCCCCCCTCCACATAATATAATATTGTAGAGTGCAATTTCTGTTTATCTCATAGAAAGCGAATCTTCTTGCATTGGGTGTTGGATTAGGACTCAGCTGCTTCCTACTTAACTGTCACCCCTCACTTTTTATAAACTACATGTCCTTCCTCTCCCCGGACAATGCACCTTTTGACTACTATGGAATGAGAGCCTAGCTCCATTGGATAGTTGCACATGTATGCTCATTTCTCCTAAATAGCTAAATTAGACTCCGTCTCATTAACCTAATTAATACTCTCATGTTTTCTGAAATACATTTAACGCTGACCTAATTACACCTGCGGTTTTAGCTTGTGTGTATATGTTTGCAGGCTCCCTCTATGGGAGTACAAGGGTTTAGATGAGTGTGGTTATGTTCATATTAAGTAATAATCCTTTAGTTCCAACTAAACTCGCTCCTGGTGTGGACATACTAACTAGCTCCGCCCTCCACTTCCCCCCTCCATCCCCCCCCATTACATTTTGAGCGGCTCTCGCCCGCTGCATCCCCCTTCCCCATAAAACTATAGAGCTACCTCCTCCCTAGTCTTACCCTTATCTGAATAGATACCCTACTCTTCTTTGTATACAGCTAGGAGAGGACCTTTCTTGCTTATATTACATTTATAATACTCTAAAACAAAACTGAAGTCTTTATATGTGATAGCCCACATTTTATGGATATACTTGAGATTCTAGAATACATTGCTTTCCTAATTATGCTGTGTATACATTGACTTGTAAATGTTTTGGGGCGTACCCTATACTCTGTATTTGTTTATGACTTCAATAAAAAAAAATAAAAAAAAAATGCTTAGGCCAACACCTATGCTTAACCTTACCCAGGTGACAAAATGTAAAACTATAGATTACAAAAGAGAATTCAAACCTGAGGTATATGATAAATATCCATGGATTTGTGGCTGTGAATTATCTAACAGACTCTTTTGTTTTTATTGTCCCCTGTTTGCAAAACAAAGTGGGGATTCAACCTGGGTGAGTTATGGTGTCGCTGATTTATCACATTTAAGTAAAAAAACAAACATAATTGCTCCCAATCACATTTAAACTCCACATTAGAGTTTAATTTGCTAGGAAGGGTTGATATTCGGCAACAACTTGACAGTGCATATCGTTTGAATATTAAAAAACATAATGAGCAAGTAACGAAAAATCGTTAAGTTCTTTCCAAAATAATTAATTGTATTTTATTTTGCGGCGCATTTGAGCTTGCACTTCGAGGACATGACGAACGTGATGATTAATTAAATCCAGGCATTTTCAGTGGTCTTATAAACTTCTCAGCAGAGCTTGATGCATCTCTAAAAAAACATCTCGCTAGTGCCACTGTTTTTAAAGGAACGTCAAAAGAAATTCAAAACGATTTATTAGACTGTATGCTTACTGTTTGCCAGAACCAAATAAAAAATGCAAGTTTTGTATCAGTGATAGCAGATGAAACTACTGATGTTTCATCTGCCTTCCAATTGGTTGTTGTTTTTAGGTACATTATAGGTAACGGACAACCGGTTGAGAGATTATGGGAATTCACTAATCCAGCTGGACATGATGCAGAATCTATAGCTACGTGTATTCAAGCTACTTTGGAAAAAGTTCTAGACAACCCAGAGAAACTGATATCCCAGAGTTACGACGGTGCAAGCGTGATGAGTGGTCAGCATGCAGGTGTTCAGTCTATAATTAAATGTACCTACAAGAATGCACATTTTGTGCATTGCTACGCACATCAGCTCAATTTAATTGTCAGCCAAGCAAGCAGTCAGAATCAACAAGTTCGAGTATTTTTTTCAAACCTAAGTGACATTACTAACTTTTTTAGTAACTCGCTATTCTAGATGAAACTGTTAGAAGAAGGATACCTCATGGTTCAGCCACCAGGTGGAATTTCAAGAGTCGAACCATCAATACAGTTTTTGAAAACAGGGAACAGTTCATTGAATGCATGGAAAAAATAGAGTCAACATCGAAAAAAGAAATAGCTATAAATCAAGCAGGGGCTATTCGGCGTATGTTACAAGACTCGGTATTTGTATTTTGGCTTACAGTTTTTCACAATATTATGCCACATGTAGATGTGTTATACAACCAACTTCAGAAAACACTAACAGATGCGGCACTTATTCGAAAACATATTAACACTTTCCAGCAGATAATGGAAAACGAAAGGAATAGAATGGACACAGTGACCATGACGATATCAGAAACAGAGGAAACATCTAGGAAAAGGAAGAGAAAAAATATTCACATTACGGACTGTGGCAGCTAAAGAGATATGCGATGTTATCACAAATCAAGTAAAAGATAGATTTTCTTTTATAACTCACTACTCGGCTGTTTGAGGAAAGACTGACCGCTCTAGCCATGCTCACAATTGAAAAACAATTGATAAATGACATTCCTAAATTCAAAGAAAATGTTATTGATTTATTTGCCTCAAAAAAAGACAGGCGGATTGACTTGATTTACAAAACTTGTACTTGAGTTATCAACATTGTTTTAATGTTTACCTTTTGAAGTAAATTATTAAGCACTAGTGTAATAGAAATAATCTTCTTTTGTACTAGAAAGTAAAATGTTGGTGTATTTATCTTCATGTTGCCATGGCCTTTGGCTGCATTGCCTAATATCGAACACTGGGGGCTGGGGATATTTGTTATATTATGTATGTACTAACACAATATAGATTTTTATGTATTTTAATAAACTATTTCTAACTAACTTATATTATATCTAGATTTCTTTCATAAGGGGATTGCTTTTAGCCCCCTCCTATCCAAACGCTTGTTCCAGAAAGGAGGAATCCTCGCTTAACCCTTTGTATGCCTTAATCACTGAATAATAGATCTCCCTTTAAATAAAGATAATTATCCTTTAGCAAAGACAGACAGGCAGGCAGACAGAGAGGTAACTTCATTGGTGACTATTTTTTGGCATAGGTGGGAGTATTTTTGTAGCTTCCTTTTTTTTACCCCGTTTTATCTTTTCAAATGTTTACAGAGAGAAAATGATAGCAACAGAAAATCAAATGTGATTTGGGAAGAGCCCCCAAGCATCTACTGCCTTACTGTCCTGAATGTACCCGATCCTGACTGATCTTGTAAGTTAAGCAGGCCCAGTCCTGTTCAGTTCGTGGCTGGGAGACCGCTTGGGAACACTAGGTGCGGTAGGCTTTTTGACATTGCATTTGATTTTGAAATTGTGGCACATGCATCATGGTTCCAGAAGGAGCAATCATCGTTTAACCCTCTGTATGCCTCTATCACTGAAAAATAGGTATCCATTTAAATAAAGATAATTATCCTTTTGCAGAAACAGGCAGACAGACAGACAGACAGACAGGTAACTTTGTTGCTGTCTACTTTTTGGCATAGAAGTATTTTTCTGGGCCTAAATTGGCAGTGTTTTTTGCAGCTTAGTTTTCTTTCTAATGGCAAGTAAAGTCTACAAATTCACTCATTACCTATGGGCAATACTTCATCTGGCCACCAGGGGGAGGAAAATACACCCCAAACAAAGCATTAAATATCCCTCCCACTATCCCTACCCTCTCATTAGTTCTTTGACTTGTTTCATGGAGGTTGGCAGAAAGAGGTGCTCTGCGGAAGATTCAGTTTTTATTGTTCTCAATGGATTGTTTCCTGCAAGAGAGGACAGGGAGTTGCTAGTAGCCATGTAATTCTCTTAGTATCCAATGCCTCCTTCCATTATATTTATGCTATCCTCACTTTTGAGCAAACAGTCAGCGAGATTGCAAGTTGTGCGCTACACCCGGTGGGTAGGGGGGTATTACTTTTAGGGGGGACTTTTGTAATTTTATTATGTAAAAGAGCTGTTTAACTTAAGGCAATGCCATATAAAAGGCCCTTTTAGGGGCTATTGGTAGTTTATTGATAGATTAGTGGGTGTTTTCTTCATAAATGGAAAGAGTCCCCAGCTGCATTCATTACTTTTGGGAAATTCAGAACCTGGCCACCAGGAGGAGGCAAAGACACCCCAGCCAAAGGCTTAAATACTCCTCCTACTTTCCTCATCCCCCAGTCATTCTTTGCCTTTCGTTCCAGGAGGTTGGCAGAGAAGTGTCAGAAGTTTTCAATAGTCTCCTATGAAGCTTATTATTCTTCGGCATGGGACTGGAGTTTTAAGTAGGCCTGTCAGCCTCTCAGTGAGAGTATGGGTGAAAGTTAGAGTCTGGAGATGCAAGGAGAGTCTTTCTGTGAAACCATCCCGACTCATATTAACAGCTCCACAAGCAATCAGCGTTGATGAGTTTCGCTGCCTGCTTTTTTCTCTCAAGTCCATGGCAGAAGCGACGCTACCATCTCTCACACTTGAAGGGCCATGTTCCTGTTTCATGGCGTAGATTCCGGTAAGATCGTTTCATTTTACTTTCATCATGGATGTATTGTAATTACAACTGTTTATCCAGGAGGGGCTACAAGCTTTCGAGGATAACTTTTATATAGGGTCTCAGTGAGACTCCTTTTTGTATCTCAGAATCAAGGGTTAATATCTCCTGAGGGGGGTTATTGAACAGGGGGGGTTTATAATCATGGACAAAGTGATTATTTAAAGATACTAACACTCGTGTCTCTTAAGCTAATCCCAAAAAACGTGATTAGACCTCCAGACTAATCACTAGGATAGATTGTGTGTGTGTGGGGGATGGGATAGCGCTATTTAAAGCTTAAAAGAGATTAAATAATTTCAATAATTTTTAATAATATCGTTTTATAATGGGAAAATTGCAGATTTATCTAATACATATTCTAAAACTAATAATGATATATACGCTTAAATTTAAATGAATTTAAATAAAATGTTTAAAATCACATTATAGACATTATCACAGAAAGACAATACATACAAAATGAACTATACAATTAATATGATGCCGGCATCTGAGTACAAAGAGACAATTTTACTTATAAAAGACTTGATAAATTTGATTAGAACTTTCTAATAAGTAACTAAAAACTGATATATGATAGTTTATCCTAAAAGTAGCAAAATATTCAGCATGAAATATAATGAATACATAAATATTTAAAAATACCTTTAGACAATTAATCATGGAATGGATCGAGACTCTCAAAATAGGGTGAAGGTTAACTATTATAGTTCGTTGTGGGAAAGTAGCTACTTTGTTGTCGTCTCTGATTCCAATAATAGATGTTTGAATTTAATGTAACAGTCTCCGATCCGGATGTGATATATTGTATCTGGTTTAGCAGAGGCTTTATTCCTGTGTGTTCGGCTCCTGTGCACTGAGGCTACATGTCGGCACTTTTAATGATTATAGTATAATGTCCTTAGATATGGTGTACTGGTTCACAGTGGAAATACAGATGTAAAGTGAAGTTGGGAGGAAAGTAGATCATGGGTCAGGGATTATACTTATAGATACTACTCAAATTTTGTGTGAATAGTTCGAAGTACCGGACCTACTACGGGCAAAGTACCTTAGTAGGTTATTGTATCCGAAAAAAAGCTGTACAGACAGTGAATCCGATCCTGAGCGTTCAGTTCTGATGAGTTGCGGCTAAATTTCACCGCTATTAATGAGTTCTGGTGCAAGGGTCAATGATACCTTCAATTGTCCGGTGTTATTAGCTTAGATTTTAGAATATATTTAAGAACAGAGTTGCGAGGCAAGTAGATCATGGGTCAGGAATTATACTTTTGGAAATTACTCAGTGTTTGAGAGTATTTCGAAGTACCTGACCTACTACACGTCTGATCCAACAGTTTTGTAAGGTTTGAGAGTATTTCGAAGTACCTGACCTACTACATGTCTGATCCAGCAGTTTTGATTTATAATCATGTTTGTTATGTGATTCTGTCTGCTACTGTGTAGTGTTGCTTCGGCTCATGGCTATTTTGGAACATATGGCCTATGTCTAGTGACGCGCCCTTTACAGTCGGGCGCGCTTTTGCATGGAAATCCTGGTCCATTGGTGTCTAGTTCTCTAGAGGTGGTAAATGCCCCAGCCATTGGGGGTGTAAGGTGCTGTTTAGATTTTTACTATTGGTCCATTTTTTATTCAATATCCCAGCTGTGGAGGATTCTGATTTTTTTTGGAGACAGATGTCTCTGATTCAGACTCTACTTCTTGCAAAGAATATGAATTGGCCCGGGTGATACATTCCCATCAGTTATGTTCCGCAATGCCATTTTAGAGTGCGCTGTTCCTCAGGATCAGGAACTCAGGTGCCCAATGAGCCATCCGCCTCTGGGGATTCTATTTTCCACAAGGTGTGTTCCCTACCACCAACTCTTACTACACATGCAGGTAACCCAAACGCTACTTATCCTTCTATGGAGTGTGTCCTGTTCCGGAGGTTACGACCCGGTTCCGCATGGCCATATCTTATCATATCTGGCGCTGGAGCATCTGCACCTCCCGGGAGTGTGCTTACGATAATGTCCATGTTACGTTAACCGGGGCTCGTCAGGCATTGGATCGCCTGGTCCAGTTCAGCCCTCCGGGCGAGCAAATGCCCCTGAGGCCTCAGGGGGTCAACCTTTGGGGCCGGTGTTTTCTTTTTTCCCAGTGGAAGTATGTTGCACCATTCGTTATAGACTGGTGTGCCTTCGTGTTCTACTGAGGCACGTTTTGGCATTGCTGGAGGATCCCACTCTTAATGGGTCTGGGGATTCTCAGTCTTGATCTTCGACTGGCTTGCTTGCATAGACATAAGGGGATGAAGTAATCTTCTTATAGTCTTTGTTATTTGTGTATCCTTTTCCAGTTCTGAGCTTGGAATTCTCGGACCCCTGTTGGGCTGGTCCTTCGGGTCTGTCTGTTCTTCCTGGGCGATAACCTATGGGTTGACTTATGGTTTATTTTAATCCGGTGAGGATGATTTTTTGGTAAAAAAAAAAAAAAAAGATAAAGCTCATGTTGTTGTGCGATGTTTCCTTCGGGAACCTTCCTCTCTGGAATTGATACTCACGATTTGTGGTCACACTGTTTACTTTGAGGACGTACTAGTCTTATGTTCTGTTTGACTATTCTTTATCCCTCCATCTCGGGGGAGACTCTATGTGGCCTTGACAATGCTGGGGCCCTTGGTTTCAGGCTGGTCCTGACTGGGTACAAATCCCTCTGTCTTTGAGGCCTAGTTTAGACACGTGGCACCTTTTTATGTCTGGCTGGTCTGGTGAGGGCGTCTAGTGATCACAATATGATTTGTGTTATTTACAAGCTTCAACTAGCATTCTGAGAGGACTTGATGGTCCGTGGTTGCTTAGGGGCATGGGGGATTGATTCAGTCCTCATTCGCCTCTCAATCTAGTGGGTCGGGACTCTGTTGAGATCTGCGGCAACATGCTCAGTCTTTCTGATTTTCCAGTAACTAGAGTGTTCCTTCCCATTGTGGTTCCCCGGTTATCATCCCCTGTGAGGTCTGATTGCTTCAGACAGGGTATCTTTTGTTCCCTGGGGGTGTCGTTTGTTCTAGGACAATTCTAGGTCCCGGGTTCAGGGTTCTTGTCTTGGATCCTTCTTAGATGTCTGGAGACTTATGATCCTGTGTACCGGTTTGGGACGACCCCGTTTTTTCAGGGACCCTATGTTGCGACATAGGGGCTAGCTCATTGGGCTTGCAAGCAGGAAGGCCAGAGTTCACATTTACCTTCGGGTACTGGTTATAAACTTTAAGGCCTGACTTTTTTCTCTGTTGGGTCAACAGTGGTGTCTGGATGATTCTTTCATTTGTCCGTGTTTTGATCATACTATGCCTCCATGTCTTGTGGACATGTACGCTGTTCTTATCTGTGCCCTTCCCTTTTGAGGGAATAGTTTGTCTTCCTTATGAGCTGAGGTTTCCTCTCTCTGGAGGGTCATTGTCCTGTACTGTGTGTAGGAGGTTGGATCAGGTGGCTTGTTTCTGTAAGGAGGAGCATCTGCTGCACTGTGGGCTCTGTTCCACCTGTTGGAAATTGATCTCTCTACGTAGAGACTGTCTAAGAGTTGTGACAGGTCTTCCTATGGATCTATTGCACTTTTCTCTGTTCCAGGTCCTAGGGGGTTCTCCTTGGGAGTGCCTTATTTTGGAGGAGCAGATTGGGTTGGCACCAGAGCTCTGTTGGGGTGGGTGAGTCCCCCCTTTTTCCTTCCAGTCCCTGGGGGCTTGTGGTTGGGGTCTTTCTGTCCCCCCTGTATATCAGACATGTCTGTCGCTGGGGCTGGTCCGGTGTTGGAGCAGGATCTGAGATCTGCTGCTCTGCTATTTCGTCCTCGGAGCATTGAGGTACGGTAAGCCTCTTTGAGGTTTCTTCTTTCTCCACGTTCAAGATTTGTGGGAAGGACTGATGACTCTTAGCCTGCAACGTTATCTGCTGGTTAGTGGATACTTAGCAATCTGAAGGATCTTATCTTCAGCTGCTTTCTACTTGCCCTGCAAGTATTTAAGTAATTTTTAGATGACTGCAGTGCGCAATGTTTTTGCTTCAGGTGTTGTTCGTCAGACCTATCTGAGCTTGCTGCACGAGGTTTCGTTTCTGAATATTTTGGTATTCTGAGCTACCTTTTTGTGACATGGGGACCTTCGTCTTCAGTTGCTTCTAGAGTGTGGTTGCACTGTGTTAGGAAAAGATCCTCTCTCTGTTTCAGACTCCCGGCCTTAACCCATGGTTTCTGTATCACTGGGGTCTGGACGTTGCCTGCTCTTGTTTCTATGAGACTGGTTGGGTCTCTGTTAGCCTGACCCGGTTTATTGGGTTTTTGCTCTGTGTTTGTGCCCTTTTTAGGTTTTTTTTTCTGGACATCCTTATGCTCAGCTAGCTCAGCATACTAATGCACTGTGACTACTCTGCACTGTAGCAAACCGAGGGTTGCAAGTTCGATCCCCGGCGAGGTCTACTCAGCCTTTCCTCCTTTCGAGGTTGATAAAATCAGCAGCGCTTTGAGTCCCTTTAGGAGGATTAACTGCGCTTTACAAGTACAATCATGGTTTCTCTGTGTCTTTTCTTCTTTATGGAAGAATACGGTAGTTGGTTCCCTTTCTTTAGTAAGGGGTGTGTATTTTGGAGACCGACTGCTGGGAGACGGTATCTCTTGGAGACAGTTGACTCAGTCAAGTCTAGTTCCTGTGGTCTCTATCTGCGGGTCAGTGTCCTTGGGCCTTTTCCTTTTTTTTTCAAGGTTGTTCTCGGCTTTGGACAAAGCGGGATTTTGTTGGGTAGGGGTTTTCAGGCCTGGTGCCCTCAGAATGGGCCGCCATTTGTACCCTCCCGTTTTTTGCATTCAGTGTCCTCTATAGCTTGGGTATTGTTTTCCCAAAAGTAATAAATGCAGCTGTGGTCTCTCCCCATTTATGAAAAAACCCCATAAATTATGCTTTCCTGATAATTTTCTTTTCTTTAGATGGAAAGAGTCCACAGCTCTCCACCCATGTTTTTATGTGGGGCGGCCGTAAGTTTTGTTCTTCTGGCACCTTTTCAACCTGATATTTCTTCTACTGTTACTTGTTTCTCGGCAGAATGACTGGGGGTTGAGGGCAGTGGGAGGGTTATTTAAGCCTTTGGCTGGGGTGTCTTTGCCTCCTCCTGGTGGCCAGGTTCTGAATTTCCCAAAAGTAATGAATGCAGCGGTGGACTCTTTCCATCTGAAGAAAAGAAAATTATCAGGTAAGCATAATTACGGCTAGATTATGAGTTTGGCGTTAGAAGCTGTGCGGTGCTAATGAGCAGTTTATGCTCACTGCTCACTTACAGACATCGCTGGTATTACGGGTTTTTCCAAATCCGGCGTTAACCGCAAAAAAGTGATCGTAGAGCAAAATTTTGCTCCACATCTCACCTCAATACCAGCGCTGCTTACGTTAGCGGTGAGCTGGCTGAAGGTCGTGCACGATTTCCCCATAGGAATCAATGGGGGAGAGCCGCCTGAAAAAAAACCTAACACCTGCAAAAAAGCAGCGTTTAGCTCCTAACGCAGCCCCATTGATTCCTATGGGGAAACACATTTTATGTTTACACCTAACACCCTAACATGAACCCCAAGTCTAAACACCCCTAATCTTACACTTATTAACCCCTAATCTGCCGCTCCGGACACCGCCGACACCTACATTATATTATTAACCCCTAATCTGCCGCTCCGGACACCGCCGACACCTACATTATATTATTAACCCCTAATCTGCTGCTCCGGACACCGCCGCCACCTACATTATACTTATGAACCCCTAATCTTCTGCCCCCAACATCGCCGACACCTATATTATATTTATTAACCCGTAATCTGCTGCCCCCAATGTCGCCGCAACCTACCTACACTTCTTAACCCCTAATCTGCCGCCCCCAACGTCGCCGCCACTATATTAAATGTATTAACCCCTAAACCTAAGTCTAACCCTATCCCCCCCTAACTTAAATATAATGTAAATAAATCTAAATAAAAATAACTATCATTAACTATATTATTCCTATTTAAAACTAAATACTTACCTATAAAATAAACCCTAAGCTAGCTACAATATAACTAATAGTTACATTGTATCTAGCTTAGGGTTTATTTTTATTTTACAGGCAAGTTTGTATTTATTTTAACTAGGTAGAATAGTTATTAACTATTTAATAACTACCTAGCTAAAATAAATACAAAGTACCTGTAAAATAAAACCTAACCTAAGTTACAATTGCACCTAACACTACACTATAATTAAATTAATTCCCTAAATTAAATAAAATGATCTAAAGTACAAAAAAAACAAACACTAAATTGCAGAAAATAATAAAAAAATTACAAGATTTTTAAACTAATTACACCTAATCTAATCCCCCTAACAAAATAAAAAAGCCCCCAAAATAAAAAAGCCCTACCCTACTCTAAATTACAAATAGCACTTAAAAGGGCCTTTTGTGGGTCATTGCTCTTTTATCTGTAAATCAGCTCTTTTACCTGTAAAAAAAATTACAAATCCCCCCCCCAACATTAAAACCCACCACCCACATAACCAACCCTACTCTAAAACCCACCCAATCCCCCTGAAAAAAACCTAACACTAACCCCCTGAAGATCGACCTACCGGGAGACGTCTTCATCCAAACGGGCAGAAGTGGTCCTCCAGACGGGCAGAAGTCTTCATCCATGCCGGGCAGAAGTGGTCCTCCAGACGGGCAGAAGTCTTCATCCAAGCCGGGCAGAAGTGGTCATTCAGACGGCATCTTCTATCTTCATCCATCCAGTGCGGAGCGGGTCCATCTTCAAAACATCCGACACGGAGCATCCTCTTCTTCCGACGGCTACGACTGAATGAAGGTACCTTTAAGTGACGTCATCCAAACTGGCGTCCCTTCAATTCCGATTGGCTGATAGAATTCTATCAGCCAATCGGAAATAAGGTAGAAAAAATCCTATTGACTGATTGGATCAGCCAATAGGATTGAAGTTAAATCCTATTGGCTGATGCAATCAGCCAATAGGATTAAGCTGGCATTCTATTGGCTGTTCCAATCAGCCAATAGAATGTGAGATCAGGGAGGCGGGTCCAAACACCGGCCAAGATGGCTGCGTTTAACTCTGGCTGAATTCTGGAGCTGATGGATCCGTTGCCTATCGCTTCTCAAACATATAATCCAAGCCCTAAACTACAGTTGATCTGTAGAATAATATCCAAAGAACGGACTCATATGTTTTTAACTTTGAATTCCAGCCAAGCAGACCGGAAAAGATGAGGTACGCAGCGGATAGCCTAGTAATAGACCTGGCTCCTCATTTACCCTCCCTGATTCCTGATATGTCAGGAGTAACAGCCATTTGAACTGTCTTGATTCCTTGAAACACAGCTTATGACGCTCTGTAGAAATAACTTCTACCTAAGTATCCATCTATGCAGGATAATTAATCCGCTACAAGTGGGAGTCTAAAGTGACAATAGTATTGAAACAAGATGGACCCCGTTGTAATTTTGGTGGTGCAGACTCTTGAGGAGACTTTACGGCTATTAGAGGAACATTTTACAAAGCTCCACCGATTGATCAACGTATGCTTTGGCACATATTATCTTCTACCTGAGCAAGTACATGATAAACTCCCTGTTCCCCAAGGGCGTATACGGTGAGCTGCTGATAAGGAGATCCCGGTTGAGGAACCTATTGCCATGGGAGACGCATGCTGCGAGATCAAATGGGAAGCTGACACACTGCAAAGGACGGATCCAGCAACTCTGTCAGATGTCTCCCTTGCACCAAGCCCCACGCAGGTCCCAATTACTACCTTTGAGACATCAACCGTTACTAGGCAAGTAAGCGTAGCAGAGACTCTTAATATACATGGGCATATCTTTCATACTAAAACTCCTCTGCAGATAGCGGGAGATGTCTTCTGCAGAGATAGGGACGCCAAGCTGAAATGGGCCAAATATGAAGATGAACACTTTGACTGTAATCCAGGTCCTTGTCAGACCGCAGTCTGGGACATTTGCAGAGACAATAAAAGACTTTTGGGCTCTTTCAATTCCCCACGTTGCTACAAAGCCGGTATAGGATGAGTATTTCATAACGACTCCTGTAGCAAAATCATATCCTACCAGAGACTGATCGAGTCTTAATGATGGCAGCTAAGCCTGATATTTGGGGGACTACTATTCACAATGTGGGATAAGTGCACAATTTTCTGCTGCTCAGACACAAAGTTTATGAACATTAAGCTATCGTTGTGGAACTCTCTGTACCTACATTCTTGCATTCACACAGAGCTTTTACTGAAGCCCACATAACTTGAAGCTCATACCCCTTTGTTTTATTTGTTTTGTATGCTATTTTATGAAGGTAAAGGGCTCAGTGTTCAGTATCCTAAGCTGTGAGTTTCACACTTCTATGATCCAATTGTGCTAATTATTTCTTTCTTTTTTTTTTAATGAATATTTATTCAGTTTTAGAATGAAAGGTAACACTTGGGGACACACAGGACCCCTGTTCAAACATACACAAAGAAAAGGTTCGGACACGCAGGTCCGGTTGCAATAGCCATCAAAACATTGATACATCTTAAGTCATAAGTAAATTGCAAGGGATTGAGGTGAAAGTAATTCACCTAGGTTGAACCCTGACGTGGGCTCTAGCTATGGGGGGGGGGGAGCGGGGGATGAGGTGTGTAGAATAAATTTAAATTTAGTCCTCCAAAGAGCAAACTTTTTATAAGTTGCTTTACAATATATAAATAAAATCGATCACATAAATTGAGGAGCAGATTCTGCAAACATACTAGACGACAAAAGGAGTGATTATTTTAAAGAAGAGGCAAGACTATTAGATAATGTCAGGGTTAGCTGTAGGAGATGACTGCTTAGGAACTACACACAGGACCTAGCACACGTAGCGCCTAGTACATACAGTACCAAGCGCACCTAGTACCTGGCACACACAGTACCTAGGGCACTCAGAACCTAGCCCACGCAGCAGCACCTAGCCCACGCAGCAGCACCTAGCCCACGCAGCACCTAGCACACATAGTACCTAGCACACGCAGCACCTAGCACACATAGTACCAAGCACACGCAGCACCTAGCACACATAGTACCTAGCACACGCAGCACCTAGCACACATAGTACCTAGCACACGCAGCACCTAGCACACATAGTACCTAGCACACATAGTACCTAGCACACGCAGCACCTAGCACACATAGTACCTAGCACACGCAGCACCTAGCACACATAGTACCTAGCACACGCAGCACCTAGCACACATAGTGCCTAGTGCACGCAGCACCTATCACACATAGTGCCTAGCACACGCAGCACCTAGCACACGCAGCACCTAGCACACGCAGCACCTAGCACACACAGCACCTAGCACACATAGTACCTAGCACACGCAGCACCTAGCACACATAGTACCTAGCACACGCAGCACCTAGCACACATAGTACCTAGCGCACGCAGCACCTAGCACACATAGTACCTAGCACACGCAGCACCTAGCACACATAGTACCTAGCGCACGCAGCACCTAGCACACATAGTACCTAGCACACGCAGCACCTAGCACACATAGTACCTAGCACACGCAGCACCTAGCACACATAGTACCTAGCACACGCAGCACCTAGCACACATAGTACCTAGCACTCGCAGCACCTAGCACACATAGTATCTAGCACACGCAGCACCTAGCACACATAGTACCTAGCACACGCAGCACCTAGCACACATAGTACCTAGCACACGCAGCACCTAGCACACATAGTACCTAGCACACGCAGCGCCTAGCACACATAGTACCTAGCACACGCAGCACCTAGCACACATAGTACCTAGCACACATAGTGCTTAGTACACGCAGCACCTATCACACATAGTGCCTAGCACATGCAGCACCTAGCACACATAGTACCTAGCACACGCAGCACCTAGCACACATAGTACCTAGCACCCGCAGCACCTAGCACACAAAGTACCTAGCACACGCACAGTACCTAGCACACGCAGCACCTAGCACACATAGTACCTAGCACACGCAGTACCTAGCACACACATATTAGATAGGACAAAATAAAGACCCCTATTTGTTATATGTCATTTCCAGTTAGGTTTGGATTTGAATAGAATGGTAGCATAGTATGAACATTACTAACCTACTCCTTAAAGTGTAACTCTTATTTAAGGGAAGGAGTCACAAATACAGGGACTGTCTCATATTAAGCATAGAAGAAGTTTCAAATTAATATAAGGTAAATGTAGCTGACAGGGAAAGAAAACCTCCCACAAAGTATACTTAATCTAGCAGTATCAAATAGTTGTGGCTGTAAAATGAGCCATATAGATCCCTTAACTCTGTGGGATTTTGAAACTGTTGTAGTATACACATGGGTGCATATAAACTTGGACACAGATACAAGGTTCAAATATATCTAGGGAGCATCTAATAAAAGGTTTCCTCAGTCGCTGGTTCTAAGTAATAGTAAACTGAATTTTACAGGTATGTTTAAGGTAGCAAACTATTGAACACATTATATATTGTAGACTGTCTACTTTATAAGTCTGGCTACCTAATATTAACGTTGAGCAGTAACATGATACCTAGATAATATGAAAAACAATTGTTCCAGAAGTAAATTAAATGAACATGCAGAGGGGTTTCACTACACATTCCCTGAGGGTTGATTTAGGCCTTTATCGATAGCTATGAAATCAATCCTTTAACCTATGCCCACAGTAGGTGTTGCCCTAGTCTTTGGTAACGGCATTGGAAACAGTCAGAAGAAATAGGTGATAAAGTATTATTGTATCCCTCTACTAATGAGATTCCATTTTACATGCACATTTTAATGTTGTGTAGGGTTGAATTGGCCTTATTTTTGAACTTATCAGCATTGCTGATCTATGAGAGTCCAATGGATCTAAGGCTCAAAAGCAGGCACTAACTATAAGCACTATCTTTGGTCACTATAACCCAATAGACCCCCATATACTCATAAATATCACTCAGTTCGCTGTCATATAATAGGCTGTGTGAGAGGCCATAGACTGCTGGGAGATAGTTCTTAATTAAACTGTTACTTAGGAACAGGCTTATTTAAAACAATGTGGAAAATAACAATACCTAAACCATATAATCATCACTCAGAAATATAAGTAGGAGACTAAAAAGTCAATCTGTAGTCACAAACATCTCAGAGTAGAAATCAACCACGTGGGAATAAACATTGTCTTAAAAAACAAAAACAAATTAGTATGGTATCATGACCCAGTTAACAGGTTAGATCACAACTTGTTATAAATGAAAGTCTCAGACTTGTAGGATTAATAGAACCGGCTCATAGCCTTCGTACTGGACAGAACGTTGTAGAATATGGCTAGATCCATAATCTGAGCTATGTCCTCTATGTCCGACTAGCCAAGAGACAGTTACCCGATTCCCCTCCTACTGGTATCAGGCGCCACAGTGATACCGGGATAAGATGGGCTCATACACTTGAGATAAAACCTGCTGTTGACCCAGGAGAAAGCCTTCCAATCCTTTGCTGTGATTGATTTCTCCTTCATCGTCGTCACAGGGTTAGTATTAACCTTCACACTCATATCTATTGCAGCTGGTGTGTATTCAGGAATATTAGTTCCCTTAGTAGCCGCCTGAAGATCGCCCTCCGACTATGCTAACTTCACTGTGGTTCTAGTAGATCTTGCGCTGTCTGGCTGTGGGAGCGTTGGATGGTAGTTCCGTCTGGGCAGCCGGTGTCCCTTTGACAGGTATGTCTCTGATTCGATAGAGATGTCTGCGGTCTCACTGTATTCCATCCAGACCTGAGTAGCACTAGCAGCGCTCCTATCATAGGACTCGGTAGGGGCAGTGATATCCAGCCGTGACCCGGCGCCATCTTGGGGAGTATGTCGCACATCCATGTTCCTACCCCATTGAGTAAGTACCCTGCAAAGATCATCCAAATGATCTCTCAGTAGGTTGCAGAGCTTATCCTCGAGTGCGTCCACCATGGTTGTTAGGACAGGGCTGCGTGTAAGGGTCTCTTCCATGAAGTTAATGTCTCTGATATCAGCTCCCCCTGCCTCATGATCTGTTTCAGAAATCACATGGCCAAGTGAAGTATATAATACTCTCGACTTTTCTAAGAACTGCAGTATTAGTCCTCATTTAGGGATCTGAGATATATTTCACCAATGTAGTAAATCTTTGACTCAAAAACCCTAATAATCCATAATAAAGCCGAGAGCTCCTTCAATGTGTGACCAGTCGCTTCGGCAGTCAGCTCCGCCCCCCTTGTGCTAATTATTTCAGTTAGACTATCCGGTAGATATTTGTTATTACTGTCTCCTAGAGATAATCATTAGCAAAGCTAGTTACACCATAAGTTTGTATCATTATTTTTTTCAAAATAGACAGATTGCTCCGTATCCACTTTTAGGTCTCTGACACCCTTTACTACATATACCTATCTATGCTATTACCAATGATGATACAGTTCATTACAAATACACATGTTGTTTGTCTTTTACTGATACGATCACCATTTTTACAGGCTTCAGACTAAAGTTAATCTATTTCAGTTACAAAAGTTATATACCACTTTCCTCCACTAGGTGGCAATATTGGATTAGATATCGTTCACTGAGCAGATTTATAACGGGATCTGAGACATTTGACATCTAGTGTCCATTATTTAGCTCACGTTGGTATAATTCTGTCTTCCTTTCCTCTTCAAATTAGCTTAGTGTAAATTAAAGGGTTCAGAGATTCAGAGATATTGGACATCCCCCTGCCAGATATCTATACATATTTATGCTCAAATACAAGATTATATGTTATACTGGACTCAAATATTTGTTATATAATATCTTACAATACACCTAGTATAGTTATCTTAGGTAGCCCACTCAGTTAAATATTATTCAACAACTCTGCTCCCAGTTATATTTATTATTTATAGTCCAATCAGTTAAATATCATTCAGCAATATTAACTCCAATTACCCATATTTTTAATATTAATGGCCCAAGTGTGGCCATCAATTGTAAAAAGAGCAGAGGGAGTGAATAGGACTGGAGCGGCCTAAGGGCTGGGCTCCTAGCCTGGAAGGGTGAGGGGGAGTAGAAGGGGGAAGGAGGGTTAGGAGTGAAAAGAATAGGGAAGTAGGAGATAAGGGTGCGAAGAGGGATTGAAGGGATAACAGATAAGAAATGGTGTGGAAAGTGTATATATAGGTAGGGCAGCAGGAAGTTGGATCAGTACTAACCTTTTTTGTTTCAGGAGCTGTTGTAAGCTGTAGTTGCTGAAGAAGTTGCTGAAGATGTGGTCCAGAAGCAGGAAGATTCCTAGGCGTTTCCTCACATCCGGGCGCAGAAGAGGCTGAAGCTCCTGAAAAAAGACAAGAAGAAAATCAGAAGCTGCAGGAGACGGTTCAGGATCGGATGGCGACGGTAATCCCTCCAGAAGGAATGCGGGTAGAGGATGGTGCCGTGAGTATGGAGAATGGGGCCAGGGTAGAGGACGTGAGTATGGGCGAATTGCTGCTATTTAGTGATACCGAGGGATCCACTAGCCCGGTAATCCCATTAGGGCAAGGGGACATGTCATGCCAGATGGGGGGCTTTGCAGGGTATTCCCCCAGGGGTAATAAGCAAGGCACGCTGCGGCCAGCATCAGGTCCGGAGGAGGAGGGCTCAGCTAGGCAGGTGGGTAAACAACCGCAGAGTGGGGAGCGGATGCGCAGCAGCGGGCGGGCCCGGGCGGCCCCTAGAGGCTCTAGTTTCTCAGATGAGGATGCAGGCCCCCATAGTAGGCGCGGCGGTGATTCAACTCCCTCCCCTACCCCCCCGGACAGATTTTGCACCCGGCGCATGTGCACGCCAAATGTACGTACGTGCCGCGATAACATCATCTCGGCCGGGGGGCGGGGGCTTCCGGGCGCGTCCCTAATAAACGAGCAGTGGGGGAGAGCACAGGGAGCGGGCGAGATGCGCTTAATAAGCGTCGGCATGAAATTGGAGCAGGGGGGATAACAAGGCAGGGTGGCAGTACAAGGTCAAAGGGGGTAGGCGCAAGCTGGGGACCCGGCGGTCCAGGCCGTTATTTGCTAATGGAGGAGGCGAGTGGGGGCAAAGTGAAAAGAGGGTAGGATATGGGTCCCCCCAGGTTATTGTGAAGTCCACAAAAAGAGGGCAAATAATAGTACGGCCATAAAAAGAGTGAGGCTGGAGGACAATAGGGCATAGCGTCCTAGGGTCATTAGGGATAGTGAGGGTAACACATACATATGGGTAGAGGAGGAAGGGGGTTGCAGGGATCTGAATCAAGAGGTGCAAAGCAGCAGATGGCCAGGACAGCGGCTTGGGAAGCAAATGCAGAGGAGGGGGGGGGATTGCACTTAAATGTGAATATATTGCAGGAAAGAGACAAAGCGAGTAAAGCACCTAAGGGAGCAAGGGACAAGGAAGAAGAAGGAAATATCTCAGCATCGCAAGGAGGGTTGACAGCGGACAAGGAAGGGTCTCATAAGCAGCAGAGGAAGCACGGTAAGCAAATGTATTCTAGTGCCAGTAGTGAATCTGATTCATCAGATAGTTCTTCGGATGGTGATTTTGAGGATGATAAGCATAATGGGAAGGGACATAGAAATTTTTTAAAAATTGTAAGAAGAATATATGCTAAGCACGGAAAAAGTAAGGGGGTGAAGGAAGGGTCTGACGAGGGGGACAGCAGCGATAATGCAGTGAATTTAGATGATGAGGTGGCAGGGACCAAGCTTTTACCCCTTCCCACGCAATTGAAAGCAAAGGGGGTGAGGAAAGCGCAGAGAGGCAGGTACATGGGGACTTTAGGAAGGGGAATTTACAATAAAAAGGGAGGGGGAGAAAGGATTTTGTAGTTAAAATACTAGAATTGTGGACCAGGTTGATGAAGGTCCCAGAGGGGCAAGGTGGCAGGTCCATAGGACAGGTGAAAACATTTAAAGCAGAGATAAAGGAGTGCTGGGCGTTCAACGACATAAGGTGTGATGGGGGAATTCATGTAAATATAAGCACGCATGTAGACACTGCGGGGGAGATCACCCAGGAGTGGATTGTAGAAGGGGTAATGCCGGTGCTAGCAATACATTTTCCTTTCGAGGGCACGGGAGCAACAGTAACGGGACAGGAATGGCGGGTAATGGCCAAAACACCGCTGAGAATCGATAGAATTATTAAGGAATTTGTGGCGTATCCTCCGAAAGAGGAAAGGAATTTATTAACAAAGTGTTTGCACGAGGGTTTTGTGGTTCCAGTTAAAACAGAGGTTAAAGGGGCAATGCAGGCGAGAAATCTGAAATCTGCAGCAGGATTGGAGAAGGAGGTTAAGCTGGGTAGAATGGCATGGCCATTTAAGGAAAAGCCGTGTGTTGATTTGATTGTGTGACCCCTGGGAGTAGTACCTAAAAAAGAGAAAGGAAAATACAGGATGATACAGCACCTGTCCTACCCCAGGGGGAATTAAGTCAATGACGCAATAGCTACATTAGATTCGTCAGTGCCATATCAATCTTTTGATAGTGCGGTAAAAATAGTGAAACGGCTAGGAAAAGGGGCATTGATGGCAAAGATAGACATGGAGTCTGCTTTTAGGTTGTTACCATTGAATCCGGTTAGTTTTAATTTGATGGGTTGTAAGTTTGATGGTGTTTACTATATAGATAAGTGTTTGCCCATGGGGTGTTCGGTTTCTTGTTCAGTTTTTGAAAAGTTTAGTTCATTTTTACATTTGTTGTTCACAGAAAAGACGGGATGTGAGAGTATGGCTCACTATTTAGATGATTTTCTGGTTGTGGGCAGGAAGGAAGCAGATGAATGTAGAATTTGGAAAGAGGAGCTGGAGGCCATGTTCAAGGAATTGGGGGTGCCAGTAGCAGCAGAAAAGTCAGAAGGGCCAGGTACAAGACTTGTTTTTCTAGGGATCATGATAGATTCCGCGAGAGGCCAATGCGAGTTTCCAGCGGATAAGATTGAGAAGGCGAGACATATGATAAAAATAATGTTGAAAAGACGTAAAGTGACGATTAGGGAGATGCAGAGATTGCTGGGGGTCTTAAATTTTGCGTGCAGAGTGATACCAGTAGGGAGACTATTTAAAAGAAGGCTGGAAATGGGAACAAAGGGGGCCAAGCTGTCCGAGCATATGGTACGCGTGAATAGGGAAATGAAAGAGGACCTCAGAGTGTGGGAGTCATTTTTAGACAAATTTAATGGAGTCAGGATATAGGAGGAGGTAAAGTCATTGGAGGAATTGGAGCTGTTCACGGATGCAGCAGGCAGTGCGGGTTTTGGAGCATATTTGCAGGGTAGATGGAGTGCAGGCGAATGGCCTCCTGACTGGAAGGAGAAGGGATGGGAAAGGAACATGACTTTGCTAGAATTATTTCCCATTATAGTGGCAATAGAGCTATGGGGTCATATATTGGAGAACAAAAGGATAATATGCTGGTCTGATAACAAGGCGGTAGTTGACGTAATGAATAATTTGTCATCATCATCTGGCCCGGTAATTAAGTATTTGAGGTATTTTGTTTTGAAGTGCCTTAAGCATAATATTTGCTTCAAGGCACAGCATATACCAGCGGACGCACTTTCACATTTTAAAGGGAGAATATTTAGAAAAGTTGCTCCTGTAGCAAGAGAGGAAGGTGACCCCTGCCCTGTTCTTCTTTGGCAGATTGGCAGCGAATAGATGGAATCAGGGAAATGGAAGAGAAGTCTGTTGCGCCAAAAACGTGGGCCGTATACAAGAGACATTGGGAGCAGTGGTGCAAATTTAACAGGATAGTAGGTCAGAAAGAAGAAACAGTTTTTCTAGAATGGCTATGGGTATTAAAGCAGGGGGGTATGAGGAAAGGGCAGTTAGGCCCTTTCCTCATACCCCCCTTTTTTTGCACAGCTATACGAAAGGAAAGATGTAACAAAGAGATTCGTCATGAAGAAAGTGGTAAGAGGATGGGGCGCAGGAGAAAAGAAACAAATTGATAGAAGGGAACCGATAACGGAAGATAGGCTTGAAGAAATTATAGCGGTGCTTAAAGACGTATGTTTTGATAAGGATAATGCACTGGTATTCAGGGTGGCATTCTCAATGGCTTTTCATGGAGCATTACGTATAGGGGAGTTGCTGGCTAGGAATAAGAAAGACTCAGACAGTGGTATCAGACAAGGGGGCGTGAGATGGGGCCAGAAGGCAGTGCTAGTTTTGATTAGGAAATCAAAGACGGATACGGCTGGTTAAGGGGTATGGGTGTCAATGAGATTAGCAGGAGGTGCGGCCTGCCCAGTAGCAGCAGTTAAGGAATATATGTTAGCAGAGAGGGCAAGGGGCTTGCAATTTGTTAGGCATAAGGATGGGACCAGTGTCACGATTTTTCAGTTTCGGAAAGTATTGGAAAGGGCGGTAAAAGTGGGTTGGGAGAAAGCATACTGCACCCCGAATTCATTTAGAATAGGGGCAGCAACCAGCGCGGCAAGCAGCGGGTGCTTGGCAGAACAGATTAAAAAAAATGGGGAGGTGGAAATCAGCGGCATACAAGTCTTAGGTTAGGCCGCAAGGAGGCTATAATGGCATATAGTGAAAGAACTCATCCAGGGGTATATCTATGCATAGGCCAACAAGACCGGTGCCTAGAGCGACAGATTTGAGGAGGCGGCACTCTGGCACTGATACGTGGGAACTTGGCAGATTGGCATTATTATTTTATTGAAAAAAATTTTTTTCCCTGTTCGGCGGTCACGTGACCCGACTTTTGCCGACGTCACGAGACGTTTTCATCCTTCCGCCCACCTTCCTGTCTGCTCACGCCGCAGACAGATTCAGTCAGTGAGTGCTGCCTGTGGCCCTGTGTGAAGTGACTGATGAGCGGAGCAGAGCCTGGCTAAGAAGGGGTGAGGTGGCACATAGCATGTATCATAACTTTGAGAAAAAATTATATTATAAAGCTCAATTATGGACTTTTTAAAGCTCTTTCAGATAGAAGTGCTTTATCATTTTGAAATCCAACAGAAAGGAGATATACATAGAGTCCTCTCTATGTAGCCATTTCACTGTGAATAGCGATTTTCTTAAGTGTTAGCCTGTTAGCCATTTGGATTCTTATTTCTTTATCTGACATTGTTTTAATCCCTTGGTCACACAAGAGGGTTTCAAAACGTTGCTTTGCAATAGGTTGCTCCCCTCTCTGGCACCACATGGGTTAACATGTTGCTGTACAGAATCAATCAAAAGAAAGTAAATATTTCAGTTTTATAACTTCTATGCCTAAAAGCGGGTATTTACCGTTTATTTTACTCACTTGTTTAAATGATTCACTTTTGTAAGAATCAGGTGGCATTAAGCTTATCTATAGTGCCATATTGGTATATGACATAAAGGAGACAGTATTGTATAATATATGTTGTTGTGTTTCATGAATTCAAATATGATTGTTAAATTTGCAAAATATATCCAGTTCTACCTTTGGAAAATAGCACACGTTTTAGCACCCCATTGACTGCTGGAAATATTTTAACAAATGTATTAGCTAATATATTAGTGTTTGGTTTTTGTGTTGTTTTTTTATTGTAAACCTAAAGAACATAATTTATTCTTGTGCTGGTATTATTAACTGTCTATACATTTCTGTAATAAATACATATACAATTGTATACAAAGAACATGCGCAACATGGACACATTTAAAATGATGGAACCCTGAATTATTTAAACCACCTTTTCAGTAACACACACACAATATAATAATATGCAGCAGCAAAAAAAGGAAATCACAACTCCCTATCCAAAAAATGATATGGCCAAAAATTACCTAAATCCGGGGGGGGGGGGGGGCAGCAGTATTCTGAGTGCCTAAGGCAGCACAAAACCTAAATACGCCAATGAACTCATATGATAATAATGAACTAACCTAAATGAAATTGTTTTCTCCATCTTGTTGCAGGAGGATAGGAAAAATGGGAATGAAGTGGGAAGAGTTGGTAAGCACCATACAGTTGGTAAGCACCATACAGCAGGCAAGGCCAAGATGGGGGCACCCTGATGTATTGATTATACACCTGGGTGGGAGCGATATCGGATCATACCCACTGAAAGAATTGGAGGAGAGAATAAAAGGTGTAATGGATTGGCTGGCAATAGCATGGCAAGGAGTAAGGATAGTATGGTAGAACATAGTATCAAGATTGGGCTAGTGCTGGAGCATCCGTTAATAGCGGCGAAAAGGGAAGAGATATTCAGGCAAGATGGAGTTCACCTGAACGAGGTGGGTAATGACCAGTTCCTGGAGGTCATCAGGAGGATGTTGGAGGAAATGATAAAGGTAAGGAAAGGTCACGGGAAAGGCTAAGTGGTGATTGGCGGAAAGAGTATTCCTTTGTTGGAGGTGAAATTGGGATCTGGCACGTAGGCGGGGCATGCGAGGGGCGGAGGGGATCCTGTAGCATACCCAGCCTAAGTTGTGATTCGGTGGTCTAGCTAATGGCTGGTATATGCTGCAGGTTCTCTCCTCCCCTTCGGCTCTGCCACAGGGGGGGTTTTGTGGTCTCCCCCCCTGACACATGGGATCCAAGTTCAGGTTGTGCAAATGCTGGTGCATTTTGAGTTGTTGTGTTGAATTTGGGGTATGTTATTACCCAATGAGAAATTTAATTTAATTAAATTATTAAATGTGACTTTTCCATATTTAGCCAAACTCCTGTGTTGCGTCATTATTTCAGGTCGCCATAATGGCAAGGGTGGTAAATGGTGGTGGCAAAGAAAGTGTCATAATTAAAGGTATATGGAAGGTAAATGGAGCCTCTAAGACCTTAAAAGAGCAGAGGGAGTGAATAGGACTGGAGCGGCCTAAGGGCTGGGCTCCTAGCCTGGAAGGGTGAGGGGGAGTAGAAGGGGGAAGGGGGGTTAGGAGTGAAAAGAATAGGGAAGTAGGAGATAAGGGTAAGAAGAGGGATTGAAGGGATAGCAGATAAAAAAGGGTGTGGAAAGGGTATATATAGATAGGGCAGCAGGAAGTTGGATCAGTACTAACCTTTTTTGTTTCCCTCCCACCCTCCTTAGATTCAAACAAGCAAGTAGAGACAACTACTCGGAGAGGTCACAAACAGAGATGTGGAAGGAATTTGGCACTGTTATGGGCACGATATCAGCTACTTAGTTGGATCGCAGTAAGACCACCCGTGCACCCTAATAAGGGGAATCAAGAAAGCTGCAGCTGGAAGCTAGTGGGTGACTCGAGCGGTCTAAGCTAGCTGAAGGCGTTAAGATAAGCAAGCAGCTATAAAAAAGGAGAAGTTTTATATAAGATGTTGCGGTGAAATTGGGATCTGGCACATAGGCGGGGCATGCGAGGGGTGGAGGGGATCCTGTAGCATACAAACAAAAGTTCAGGAGCCGCAACAAAAGTGAAATTCAGCTTTTATTCCATAAAACAGAAGTGATACAAAAATAGACAGGAGACATGCCCTTTAGTGTATAGTTCAGCTTACGCGTTTCAGCATGTTTGCCGTACTCATAGCTTACTATTCCCTTGTAACTACTGGGCTTGATAAAGGGTGTAAAAACATTCAATTGGCTAAAGGACACTTTGCAGGATTAACTCCTTCATTACTAATTAACCTATTACAGGTCTGACAAATCTCTTGTACAATGTCTATTTCATAACTTATTAAGTATTAACACTGTTCATACCAATAAAGTTCCACTCATAAAGTTCTATAACTGGGATTAGATAGCAATCTATGGAATAGTAATTCACCTAAATAAAAGACTCATCTAAGTGAGAAACATTTTATATAAATGAATAAGCCCCTATAGATAGACTCATTTAAATGAACAACTCATCTAAATAAAAGAAGAGGCTCATTTGGAGAAACCTTTACACAAAGGAAAGAAAGGGAAGAGTTTATGGAGAAAGCTGTGTATGCTCTATACTTAATTGGGATAATCATATCAAAACCTCTATTACATACATCTTTTAGCTTAGATCCTTGAAATGGGGCTTGTGATAATTTATTTCTTATCTAGCAACTACCAGTATATTCCTTTGGCTCTCACCATTTGACATAAACCAATTTGAAAAATGGCCTTAATTGCTCCTATCAGTCACTGTGAGCTAGCTGAAGCAAATTGCCCAAAAATTGGATATTTATTTTTGTCTATCTTTACTATACTGATATAGCCCCCTGAATGTGCTTGATTAAATGTTTACCTAACTTGGAACCTCCCCTCCTATGGTATTACTCAATTTTTTACCCTAAATACCTTTAATGCCAATGATTTATAAGGCCATAGGCTGAATTTAATCCAGTTGGTTGCCTAGTCCTTAATTGGAAGATCCAAAATACCTCTCTTCCGGCCAAAGCGGCTTCTCTGTCCCCACCTCTTCGTCCAGCATCCACATTTTCTATGATAGTCCATTTGAAGAATGCACACTCTTTATTGTGGACCAATTTAAAATGCTGTACGAGTGGGGTAGTCAGAGTGCCCGCCTTGATGTCAGAGAGGTGCTCCCTTATACATACTCTTGTTTCCCTGGTCGTCATTCCTACGTACTGTAGGTCACAGGCTATACAGCCTTCTAGATACACTGTAAATTTACTTCTGCAATTCATACATTTCTTATGACTATACCTTTTATTAGTGATACTGCTTTTGAACCCCTCACCTATCAAAAGATGTTCACACGCCTTGCATGTTAAATTACTGCATTTATACACTCCCTTAAATCTAAGCCAAGAACTAGATTCACTTTGTTGTATGCTCTTTAATTGTGTGGGGGCAAGAATATTTCCTATTGAAATTCCTCTCCTAAAGGAGCATTTGCATCCTTTTTCCACTGTCTCTGCCAGAGCATCGTCTGCGGCCAATAGTTTAAAATGCTTCTTAACTATTTGGCAAATTTTATGGTATTGAACACTGAAATTTGTTACAAAGAAAATACCTTCCTTCTTGTCCTCCCTTGTAACTGTCTTACTTAGTAAGTTCCCTCTATTCCTCGTTGCTAATTCCTTTCTGGCTTTACAAATATCGTGAAACTTATACCCCCTCTTCTTGAGGCGGTCAGATAATTGGTCAGCATGTGACTCATATTGTTCAACCCTGCTACAGTTCCTCTTGAGCCTTGTAAACTGGCCCTTCGCAACAGATCTAAATACCTGTTGAGGATGACTGCTCCTGGCGTGGAGAAGCGTATTGCCAGTTATTGGCTTTCTATAGACCTCCGTCTCAATACCGACATTGGGAACACCAATCAAGGTGAGATCCAAAAAATTGATCTTTCTTTCGTTATATTCAAACGTGAACTCCAAACCAATGTCGTTATTGTTCAACCAGTCAACAAACAATTTTGCACTCTCTTCAGTGCCCCTCCACCCCAGGAGCAGATCATCTATGAAGCGTCTGTAAAATTGAATACTCCCCCTGAAGGGGTTTCCATCTCCATAGATGCGGGACAGCTCCCACCACCCCATATAGAGGTTGGCGAAAGATGGCGCAAATTTAGTGCCCATTGCTGTCCCGCATCTCTGGAGATAAAAAAAAACCCTCAAAAGTGAAGTAGTTGTGTGTCAGTAGATATCGTGTTACCCTCAACACATATTCAATCAACTCATCAGTGAAATTATCCTCCCTTCGTAGAAAGAATTCCAAGGCTACAAGGCCTTTTTCATGGGGTATAGAGGTGTACAATGACTTGACGTCTATTGTGAGCCACATATCTCCTTCCTCCCAATTTAATCTCTCCATTAGTTTCAAGACATGAGTTGTGTCCTGTAAGAAACTCATCAATTTCCCTACTAGAGGCTGCAAAATGGCGTCTAGCCATTGCGAAACCCTCTCTAAAAGTGATCCTATACCACTTACGATGGGCCTACCTGTGACTCCCTCCAAAGTTTTATGAACTTTTGGTAGATGGTTAAAAACCGGTAGGACAGGGTTGTCCACTAATAGGAAGTCACAGGTAGGTTCATCCAAGATCCCCATCTCGTGACCATCATCTATGATCTGACTTAGTTCCCTTTTGAATCTATTTGTGGGATCACCACTCAAAACCTGATAGAATCTCTCGTCTTGTAGCTGTCTATTCGCCTCTGCTACAAATTGTATTCTAGACATTACTACCACCGAACCACCCTTATCTGCATTTCTAATTACCAACTCCTTGTTGGTTTGTAACTTCTTCAGAGCTTCTCTTTCTCTGAGACTTAGGTTATGCAGATTATTTGGGGTGGTCTGGTGTAGCAATGTTAGATCTCTTTCAATCCTTTGTTGAAAAATTTCTAATGTATTACCTCTGTAATGTATGGGGTAGAACTGAGTACGGCAAACATGCTGAAACGCGTAAGCTGAACTATACACTAAAGGGCATGTCTCCTGTCTATTTTTGTATCACTTCTGTTTTATGGAATAAAAGCTGAATTTCACTTTTGTTGCGGCTCCTGAACTTTTGTTTGTTTGCATCTTTTGGGCCGAGTACCAAGAAGCCAACAACCCGATCCCAGCAACAGGACATTTCACCCGAATACAGAGTTACGAGGTGGAAGAGCCAGACCAGCGGGAACAACTTACCCCCTTTCGAGTCGGCAACCGGCGGTGACGTCATACCTGTGAGCCAAGGTGAGAGAGAGGCGGGCGGCGTTCGACGCAACAGCTTGTTTGAGCGTGGAGGCTCCAAGCACCGTGCACGGCACAAGAATTTGCCCAGAGACAGGCCACCCCACCAGGGCTCTACTACAGGTAAACCGCGCTAGAAGGGGAAGCCGCGAAGACCGGGGTAAGTGGCTGAAAAAGCACACCGCTAAGTATTCGAATTGTTGATTAACCATTGAGAGGTTTTTGCTCCCCAGGGAACTTTTCTGTGTTTGATCCTGTAGCATACTCAGCCTAAGTCGTGATTCGGTGGTCTAGCTAATGGCTGGTATATGCTGCAGGTTCTCTCCTCCCCTTCGGCTCTGCCACAGGGGGGGTTTTGTGGTCTCCCCCCCTGACAATTGGGATCCAAGTTCAGGTTGTGCAAATGCTGGTGCATTTTGAGTTGTTGTGTTGAATTTGGAGTATGTTATTACCCAATAAGAAATTTAATTTAATTAAATTATTAAATGTGACCTTTCCATATTTAGCCAAACTCCTGTGTTGCGTCATTATTTCAGGTCCCATAATGGCAAGGGTGGTAAATGGTGGTGGCAAAGAGAGTGTCATAATTAAAGGTATATGGAAGGTAAATGGAGCCTCTAAGACCTTATGGGGAATAGTTGATTTAAGTATAAAAGAGGTTGGATATTGACCTTATTGCATGTTATTTATAAATAGTGCTGCTATACCATCAATTTCCCTAAATCATTTCTTTTATATGCTTTGTGGTAATTCTACAACACTACTCCCTTGTCCCCTATAGTTATGAGTTAAATTGTGTGCTTTAGTTATTACCCTTTCTGTACAGACCATTTCACTTTGAGTCAATTACACATTTAGACATTTTTTTTTTGTGCAGTGATGTTAGGTATTTCCTTATAAAAAATTTTATGTTATATCCACATCTGATGGTATGCCAACTTGGAAAAGCTTATTATATCGATTGTTTGTACTTGCTCATGAGCAGGATAGAATTATTACTTAGTTGATAGTTTTGCTCACCTCCTTTCAAAATTTATCTTATAGTTAATAGAGACCCCTGAGTGGCCTCTTTGGTTGGAGGTGGGCAATCTAACTTGCAATTATAAATACAATTGAGGAGGCTATAGGTATTGAGTGCTAATTAGAGATTATTTAAGTACGTCTAATCTGGTTTATAAAGTATGATTTAATTAAGTATCAGTGACTTCTGTTGGTACCTCTTACCCCCCCCCCAAACTCTGGGGTTACGGTATCCTTTCATAGGATAGTTTCTTTGTTCATTATAGGGAACACTCTATCCCGCAGTGCAATTGTATGCATACCTACGAGAACCTCCCGCCACGCACTTAGTAGCACTGAACATGGAAACAATGCCAGAAATCAGAGTAGTAATAGTGTTAACTTCATAACCAAATATAGCAATCAATATGATGCTATATGTAACATTATTAAGAAAAGGTTACCCCTTCTAGATATGGATGATGATCTAAGGTTGTTGTCAAAAAATTGTAAGTTTATCTCCTATAGATCAGATACTATAGGAGATAGAATAAACAAGAATTTAAGCTCACACTCCTATACTGATACTACAACATTGACAGGTAAAACTAGCAATTGGCTCTCTAAAAAATGTGGCTTCTATAAATGTGGTGTGAGGCCATGTAAAAGTTGTGATTTTGCTTTGGTAGGAGACACTTTCCAGTCTATGAATACCAGTAAAGTATATAACATTAAGGGACGCATCAATTGTAATTCAAACTTTGTTGCTTACCTCATCACTTGTTTACACTGTAATTTTCAATATGTGGGTCTCACCTCTAGGGGCTTAAAGGACAGGATTCGGGAACATCTTTTGTCCCTAGAGGCGGAGGTACCTAAAACTCCAGTGGCCAAGCATTTTTTTGAACATATTGATAAATTCATGTATTTCCGGTTTCAAGGTATTGAACAGGTCAAAACTAACATGAGAGGAGGTGATAGATATAAGATCCTAAGTAAAAGAGAAATTTATTGGATCTATACCCTCAAAACAGGTTCGCCATTAGGGATAAACAAAATCAGTGACATTAAATTATTTATAGATGCTTAGTTGCATGTCCTGTCACGAATGTCTCCTTTCAATATAGTAGTTTCTACATAAGGACTGATCTTTTATAATTCAGATTAGTTCAAAGTGTTTTTCTCCTTTTTTCCTTTTGCTAAATTGCAACATTGTGTCATGTGCTCACTATCGCCGTAATATAACTAAGTTTGCATTTAACTTTTATATCTTTTTGGCTACTACTATGTGAGACATGCTATCTAATTGTAACAACTTTTGCATAACATTTTGTTTTCAGGGTTCCGATATTCTTAACTTTGATTTAACTCATTTTAAAGAGGTGTTCTATTTAGTCTTAACTTGTAATAATATTATTATGTGATGCTTATAGTGATTTGTAACATTTTTTGTGTGTTGCTGTAAGAAAGTTAAAACTTGAAAGTTTATGGAGTGGAAAAGGTTAAGTCAGAGGTGAGACTTCTGTTTGCTGATTGGCTATTCAGATTTGTTACCTGAGATTTAACAGCTGCCTATAACACTTCTTTCCCAGCTCTGATGAACCGCTTGTGAAGCGGGAAACGCGTCAGCGGGGTTTGTTTGCTGTGCCTGTATATTGTATGTACGCTATGTGACATATAATAAACTACGCTTTTACCTGCATATCTCTCTGCCAGATATTTTTACTTCACTGTTGCGATACCTTTTTGCTTTTTATTATACCTGCTTTTCTCATCGGCCAGGTTCTAAAATGATATCACTATTATGACTGCCCCTGCATAATGGAGGAATTGTGAGTTATATAGGGTCTGACTTGCTTTAATGATGGCTCATACGCCGGATGGTTGAGAGACTCTTACATTTCAAGTTACTATGTATGTTACTGAGGCGGGTGGTTCTAGGGGTGCTCTGCTTGCATGTAACCTTTAGCTGACATTATACCCTGAATATTGGTTTAGTTATAGTTTACATGTGTTCTGTATTTACTTATTGACAATAGCTAACAAACCCTTTCTGTCTATTACCCATGTCACCAATGTCGGTCTACATTTCCTCTCATATTTAATTTAATGTGTACAGTTAAGGGTTAATGACTTCTAGGATGGGTCGTTATTGCTGTATTGTATACACTCTATGCATGACTTTATAGAAGGGAGCTATCCCTTTAAAATTGGATTGGTATTTACTATGTAATTATATTTTCCATTTATACCCTCTAACCCGCTCAGGAAAATGGTGCCTTTGGTGGATGAGGTTACTTTGCCTCCTAGGGGTCAGAATTTATCTTTAGAGCCCAACCTATGAGCCTGCTGTCTGCTGCCGCGATAGCAGATCTCCAGGAGTCCATATCAAGATGGCGCATTGAAGATCACCGAATAATTCCCACTTATTAGCTGCTTTAGGGTAAGAATTCATACATATGAGAATTCTAAATAAGTCAGCACTTCTCTTATATGAATTCTAACTACATGTCGCCCCTGAGCCATATAATCTGTGCCCTTTATGTGAGAGATTTTTACCATATGCACTTTGCCCCCATGCTAAAAGATAAGTGCACTATCTTAACAGGTCAGTGTCTACCTGCTAGTATTATATGTCCCTCTATATTACTAGGATATATTATAATAACTGACCTTAGTGTTTGTATTACCTTTACTGGGTACACTCGTGGATATCACACGGCCGGTATGTTGCTACTTAATGTGTTGGATTAGAAGTGTTCCCTTTGGTGTCATATTTACTTATACTTTCTATTTATACCAGTATTTTACATTTATTTTCTTATTGCTCTTATCAACACTCCTAGCAGATAATATTTGTTCCTGCACTAGAGCTTTAGTGTGTATTATTTATATATATAGTTCCAGGTCCAAGAGTGACCGTGTTGACCATTAGAGCACCTCCCTAAGCCTTTCAATCTACATGGGTCCATGAGTGGCCTGTTGAAACAATGGAGGGGCATCCTTTCTTTATATAAACATAAAAGGAGGTTTCATTTATTCAGTTTAGTAATAGCCAAATGCATTGTGATGTCTTGTTGTGCAAACCAATTTAAGATGTGTCTAATGTATTACCTACTGAACTCTTTATCGTTGTTATTTTTATGTACAACCTCAATAAAAAATTGTTTTAAAAAAAAGCACAGACTTTGAAAAACACATCGCAGAGCTTAAACACGTCCTCAGCCAACTTAAAAGGGCAGGTGTCAAATTATCCCTACAAAAGGCTCAATGGTGCCACACTCGTGTAAACTTATTGGGACATGAAGTTACTTCTGAAGGGCTAAATCCTCAGAAGAAAAAGGTGGAAGCTATAGTAAATTCTAAAAACCCAAATAACTTAAAGGAATTGAGATCATTCCTGGGTATGACAAATTATTCTCGCAAATTCATTGATAATTATGCAGAGTTAGCTAAACCACTACTACTTCTTCTAAAGAAGGATGTGCAATGGCACTGGAGTGAGTCTCAAGAGACAGCCATCAAAGAGCTGAAGAGAAAACTCACACAAGCACCTTGCTTAGCATACCCTGAAGGGGGTAAACCTTTCTTCTTAGAGACAGGTTACACGGATGTAAGCCTGAGTGCTGTCTTATACCAAAAGCATGATAATTTAAGCAAAGCCATTGCTTATGCGAGCAAAACTCTATCCCCAATAGAAATAAAATTTAGCGATTGCGAAAAAGCCCTCTTATATACTGTATGGGCTCTACAAAATTTCTGCAGCTATATACAGGGCGAGAAAATTATTGTAGAAATGGCCCACCAGCCTTTGCTAGATTTGCAAAGTGAGAGAATAAGAGATGGGAATTTGTCAAATAGCCGCATAACAGCGTGGACTCTTTCCTTACAAGGCTGGCCTTTAGAAATTCGCTACAAGCAGAATTCTTCCTGGGGAAGAATTGTCAGAAGATGATTTCCTGGAGGAACAATTGCTTTCCCCATATAAAACGTACAATGAGGACAATTGCCAAACATTACCTTGGGAATATGTTGATGGTTGTTCTTACCATGCCACTATTGATAATGAGCGCAGATTAGTCGCTGGCATTGGTATAACTTGGGCAAATGGATTATCAAACATATCTATAGGTTTCAACATTGGACCAAGATCCAGTCAAGTTGCAGAACGCACTACTGTTCTAAAAACCATTGAAATGGCTATTGAACACTACTCAAATTATGTGCGTGAGAGTTTTGTTGAATGCCTGCCAATTTGGAAAATAAATGGCATGCAGAAAAGCAATAACAAACCAGTCAAGCATGGCAAGTTGCTCTGGAAGATTGATAATCTGGTGGTATCCAATGATTTAACCATACACTGGAAAAAGACCAAGGGTCATTCCAGGGTTCTAGGCCCAGATAAGGAAGGCAATGATCTTGCAGATTCATTAGCCAAACAAGGAGCCATAACTGGAGAACTCCTTAATATTGACCACTTAATGGGTGCAATTCAGGTAGAAGCCATTACCAGAAACCAGGCAAAACAACAGAATGAGCCTAACTTGGTACAATGGAGTCAGGATTCTCCTAGTGAGGACCTGATCACTATTCAAAAAGAAGACCCCATTGTAGGCACCTTCTATAAACACATAGAAGATCCTGAAAATAACCCCATATCAAAAGATGATTGTATTGGCAAAGAAGATCTTAGAATCTTAATGAAATCCAGAACACAATTTAAGTTACAGGATGGTTTGTTAATTAGAACCTCCAAAACTGGCATCCAGCAATGGGTAGTACCCACCAAGTTCAGAGGTCTAACGCTTCAACATGCCCATGATGCTCCCACATCTGGTCATCGTGGTGCCAAACTCACATATGAAATATTGTGTGACTACGCTTTTTGGCCACACATGTTGAAAGATGTTCAAACCTACTGTCAAGGGTGTCTAATCTGTCCACAGTTCCAACCCACTGCGCCAACGCATAGAGCGCCATTGCAGAAAAGGGGGATGGTAATGCCATGGTCAGATATACAAATTGATTTTATTGGCCCAGTAACAAGGTCATCAAGAGGTAACAAATACATGTTAACCGTGACATGCCTGTTCACTAAATGGGTAGAGTGCATCAGTGCACCTAACAATAGTGCTGAAACATGCGCAGCATTGCTTATCAACCATGTGTTTTCCATATTTGGTTTGCCCCAAAGAATCGAGTCAGATCGGGGAACCCATTTCACTAGCGAAGTGATGACCAAAATGTGGAAAATACTAGGGGTAAAAAGAAAGCTCCATATTGCTTATAGAGCTGCCTCAAGTGGTGGTGTAGAGCGTTACAACCAGTCCATTGTTAAAATCCTCAAAAAGTTTGTGAGTGAAACGGGTAAAGACTGGGATGTAAAATTACCTTTAGTCTTAATGGCATTAAGAGCAACTCCAAGTAGTGCTACCAAGATGTCACCGTTTGAACTTGTGATGAAAGAGTTCACTCTGTAAAAGAGTGCATTTATTTAACACATGAACCACAGCTACTGAGACACTCATACAAAAATCAGTACTGTGAAGGTATAACAATAGACCATTAAAAGTAATGGTGTGTAGCAAGCAGTAAGAGTTAACTTTAGAAAATATGACTTGATTTACAAAGTAACTCAAACCAAAAATGAATAAGCAGTTAATAGCTGGTTAAAACGTTATGTTGTACTATGGCTGCCACCTGTGAACTTGTCACTGAAAACATGTAGCAGTACAACCAGAATGTGTTTAGCCAGATAACAGGATGTTAACACAGTTTCGCAAAAACAAAGGGAAAACTTATGGCAGGTAAAAAATAAGCTAGCCCAAATATGCAAAAAGAGAAAAAATATATCAGACTGAATGCACAAAGCGGTACCTGTGAAAAGTTTGGAAGTGGTTTGAAAACCGAGTAGCAGGAGAGCAGCATGCATGTCAGACACGGAGCAGTGAACAGCTGTGAGGCGGCATCGAAGGTGTGTGACGTCACCGCAAGTAGATCCGGTTGGTAAGATCAGCTGAGAGATGTGCTGGCTGCCGTGGGAGAGGTGAAGAGAGTATCCGGCTGCAAAGGTAAGAAGTCAGGAGCCAGTAGCGATATCAGTATTCACAAAGCAATATCAGGCAGTTTGGTAAGGGAAGTGAAGGCCCTTATAACTGCCTGCTAGTTAAGTTTTCTTAAAGGCACAGTACAGAAGGCTAATAACCTGAAAGGACACCCCTCCCAAGGAGCAGCTCTGCGGCTCATGGATGAGGTCGGTCTGGGTTCTTCTGATGGAACCTAGAAATCAAACAAGGAGCAGAAATATTGCAATAGGGTTCCCAGGAATCATGATCACTGGAGTATCCTTTCCACTTAATCAAGTACTGTAAGACCCCCCTAAATCGTCGGGAGTCTAGTACAGCCTCCATCTCATACTCAATGTTGGGGTCTATGGAGACCTGCAGGAGAACAGTACAAGAGGTACCACCTCTAATAGCTCGATATGGCTTGAGAAGGGAGACATGGAATGTAGGGTGGATTTTCAAAGTATCAGGAAGAGTCAAACGAACGACATTAACATTGATTACCTTCTCAATAGGAAATGGTCCAATGTATAGAGGTGAAAGTTTCCGTGAAGGAGTAGACAAGCGAATATTCTTAGTGGATAGCCAAACGAGGTCCCCAATTGCATAAGAGGGAGGAGGAGCCCGACATCTATCGTAGTACTTCTTCTGAATTTCTTTAGCATCTTCAATTGCTCGCTGTACAAGCGAGAAATTGGAAGCAATGGTATTTGTCAGATCCGATATGGGTGGAGATGTGTTTTCTGGATTAGGTAGTAGTTGAAAACTGGGATGGAAACCATAGTTGATGAAGAACGGGGTTTGATGAGTGGTTGAATGTTTAGTGTTGTTAAAGACAAACTCTGCATATGGAAGGTGCTTAGACCAAGCATGTTGGTTAGAATGACAGTAGGAGCGTAGAAACTGTTCTACCCATTGGTTGCTCCTCTTCGTCTGGCCATTCGTTTGAGGATGATAAGAGGATGATAGTTTTTTTTAATCAATGGAGAAGTGTTTGCAAAATGCAGCCCAGAGAGCACTAGTGAATTGGGATCCGCGGTCTGTCAGAATTTTCTTTGACAAGCCATGTAACTTGAAAACATGAGACAGAAGAAGCTGTATTGTTTCCATAGCAGTGGGGAGTTTGTGAAATGGTATTAGGTGGATCATTTTACTGAAGAGGTCTACTATAACCAAAATAGTAGTGTTAGAACCAGAACTTGGGAGATCAACTATATAGTCTAAAGCAATTTCTTCCCATGGCTTGGATGGTGTAGGGATAGGCAGCAACAACCCATAAGGTACAATCTTAGATCTTTTAGAAATAGTACATACTTGACAACTCTTGACATAGGCAGTTATATCAGCAGACATGTTAGGCCACCAGTAGGAGCGTTTAATTAGTTCCATAGTCTTAGTAATACCACAGTGACCAGCTAAGAGGGAGTCATGTGCTGAATGTAACAAAATGGATCTGACATTATGAGGTACATAAATTATATCCTTATAATAGAACAATTGATCATGGTTTTTGTGTAGGGGGTATGAAGGTAAATTATGATCTTTACTTTGTTCTTTGAGAAATGGCAAAGAATCAGTTAGAAACAAAAGGAATTTATTTTCCGGAATTAGACTCTGATTCGGAGGGGGTTCCATTCCTTTTATTGGTAATCTGGAGAGGGCATCGGCCTTACCGTTTTTGTTAGCAGGTCTATAGGTGATCAAGAAATTAAACCTTGAAAGGAAAAGGTTCCAACGAACATGGCGGCCACTAAGACTTTTTGTAGATTTCAGGTATTGTAGGTTTCTGTGATCAGTATACACAATAGTAGGGAATGTAGCACCTTCTAATAGGTGTCGCCAATGTTCAAATGCAACCTTAATTGCTAGGAGTTCCTTTTCACCTATAGGGTAATGAGTTTCTGGAATGGTTAGGCTGCGAGAGTAATAAGCCACTGGATGTAGTGGTTTCTGTAGGTCATCCCTTTGTGACAGAATGGCTCCTAATGAATAATCCGACGCATCTACTTCTAGGATAAATTGCTTATCCGTATCCGGAAAGCGCAATATGGGAGCCGTAGTAAAATTCGTTTTCAGGGTATCGAATGCCAGTTGAGCTTCAGGTGTCCATTGGTACTTTACATCTTTTTTTGTCAAGTAAGTAAGAGGTTTAGCCAGAGCAGAAACATTTTGAATACATTTTCTATAAAAATTGGCAAAGCCCAGAAAGCTTTGTACCTGCTTCTTAGTGGTAGGAACTTTCAAATTGAGTATAGTCTGGATCTTGTCGTCATCCATACTAATACCCTTATCTGTTATTTGGTAGCCTAAGAAGGTAATGTTGGTTGGGTGAAAGATACACTTCTCAGCTTTAACATATAGGGAGTTACTCCTTAGTCTGGAAAGAACCTGTTTTACATGGTTTATGTGTTGAGAGAGATTTTCAGAAAATATAAGAATGTCGTCTAGATAAATAACTACATAAGTATCAAGAATATCCTTGAAAATATCATTTATGAGATATTGGAAGGTGGCAGGGGCGTTGCAGAGACCGAATGGCATGACGGTGTACTCGTAAAGGCCATAGCGAGTACGGAACGCCGTCAGCCATTCGTCTCCTTCTCTCATACGGATCAAATTATACGACCCCCTAAGGTCTAATTTGGTGAATATTTTGGACCCGACCAACCTCTCAATCAACTCTGGGATGAGGGGTAGAGGATAGCGTTTTTTTATAGTGATTTTATTTAGTTGTCTGTAGTCAACAATGGGTCTCAAACTTCTGTCTTTGTTCCTAACAAAGAACATACCAGCGGCAGCTGGTGACGTCGACGGACGAATGAAACCCTTCCTTAGATTATCCTCAAGGTAGGTTTTCAGGTGTTCTAACTCAGGTTTTGAGAGAGGAAAAATATGCCCACAAGGTATGACTGCACCTGGGAGGATGTCAATTGGGCAGTCATACTTGCGATGTGGAGGCAGGTTTTCACACTCAATCTTACTGAAAACATCAGAGTATTGCAAGTGTTCTGTAGGTATGTTTGAAGATGTAACTGTAGAAGTGGGTTGAAGAAGTAAATGTGGATAACAGGAGATCTTGCAATGTTCAGAATTGAATTTAACAGAGAGAGTGGACCAAGAGATAGAGGGATCATGTAACTGTAGCCATTGTAAACCCAGAATGACAGGAAAGGCAGGTGAAGAAATGACATAAAATGTGATGTACTCCCTGTGATGGTCAATAGAACTGACAAGTAGAGGAATAGTTTCAAAGAGTACAGGTCCAGAAGAGAGTACCTTGCCATCAATACCCCTTAAAGGAACAGGAGTCAGTTTTTTGACTAATGGTATCTTATTTTTATTTGTGAAACAAACATCTATATAAGAAGTCGAGGCACCAGAATCAATTATCCCTTGGGCGGTCACGCAATGCTGTTCCCACTGAAAAATAAGAGGGAGTTTACAATAGTGTGTGGTATTAAAATCAGAATTCACAGAATAATATGGGGAACCATTCTTACCCTTATTCTGTCGTAGTAGGGTGGGGCAATCTTTAACAACATGCTCATCAGAAGCACAATACATACAAAGGTTTTGAGAGCGGCGTCTAATTTTCTCTTGATTACTTAAAGGTCCCTTGAGAAAGGCTATCTCCATAGGTTCAGTAGTAGATTTAGTCGGGGTAGTTGAAGAAACAGTAGGATTATATCGTTTGTATGTATGATCATGTGCTGTCTTTTCATGTTGTCTTTCACAAAGTCTTCTGTCGATACATATGCTGAGATCAATTAGCTATTCCAAGGTAGGGGGTAACTCAGTGCGAGACAATTCATCTTTTATGGCTTCAGAAAGGCCAAGCATGAATTGATTTTGCAAAGAAAGGTTGTTCCACTGAGTGTCCTTGGCCCACCTCTTGAACTCAGCAATGTACTCCTCTACATCTCTCCTTCTCTGCTTTAGTGAACGCATAGCATTCTCTGCAGTTATTTGTTTGTACGGATCGTCATACAGCTGAGATAAAGCAGAGAAAAAGGTTTCCAGAGAATTTAAAATGTCATCATTATTTTCCAGAAAGCTATTGGCCCAGGCTCTAGGCTCTCCTCTCAAATATGATATAGTAGTCATAACCTTGACCCTGTCATTGGGATAAGAATAGGGCCTTAAAGTAAACAATAACAAGCAGGAATTTTTGAAATCCCTGAATGATTTTCTATCCCCAGAAAAGTATTCAGGTACACTATCTTGTGGTTCTTGTATACGAGGCTTTAAATCAACAAAGTCTTTTATATAGGCTTTTAAGCCGTCATTTTCTGCTTTAAGTGAGGTCAGACCTTATGTTAAGAGATCCACTTTTTGATTCAAAGTTTGTATTTGAGTAGCCATCTCAGTTGGGTCCATTTTATTTTTAGGCCTGATATTATGTGATGAAAGAGTTCACTCTGTAAAAGAGTGCATTTATTTAACACATGAACCACAGCTAGTGAGACACTCATACAAAAATCAGTACTGTGAAGGTATAACACTAGACCATTAAAAGTAATGGTGTGTAGCAAGCAGTAAGAGTTAACTTTAGAAAATATGACTTGATTTACAAAGTAACTCAAACCAAAAATGAATAAGCAGTTAATAGCTGGTTAAAACGTTATGTTGTACTATGGCTGCCACCTGTGAACTTGTCACTGAAAACATGCAGCAGTACAACCAGAATATGTTTAGCCAGATAACAGGATGTTAACACAGTTTCGCAAAAACAAAGGAAAAACTTATGGCAGGTAAAAAATAAGCTAGCCCAAATATGCAAAAAGAGAAAAAATAAATCAGACTGAATGCATAAAGCGGTACCTGTGAAAAGTTTGGAAGTGGTTTACAAACCGAGTAGCAGGAGAGCAGCATGCATGTCAGACACGGAGCAGTGAACAGCTGTGAGGCGGAATCGAAGGTGTGTGACGTCACCGCAAGTAGATCCGGTTGGTAAGATCAGCTGAGAGATGTGCTGGCTGCCGTGGGAGAGGTGAAGAGAGGATCCGGCTGCAAAGGTAAGAAGTCAGGAGCCAGTAGCGATATCCATATTCACAAAGCAATATCAGGCAGTTTGGTAAGGGAAGTGAAGGCCCTTATAACTGCCTGCTAGTTAAGTTCTCTTAAAGGCACAGTACAGAAGGCTAATAACCTGACAGAACTGATGACTGGTAGGAGAATGGTTCTACCTCAGCATCTGCTGTACCGTACATCAGACCAAAACTTGATAAACGCTGCCAATACCCATCAATATGTGGAGAACCTAAGAAAGCACCTGCAATATGCCTTTGCATTTGCTCAAAGGAATTTAGAGAAAGCTGCAACTGCCACTAAAACCTATTATGATCTCAAAACGTCCAAAAAGGAATATGAAATAAATGATAAAGTTTATCTTTATAACTTTGGAAGAGATCAGGTTAGGGAGAAGAAATTTCTTCCATCATGGAAAGGTCCTCTTGTCATTACTGACAAAATATCTCCAGTGGCCTATAAAATACGGATCCCCAAAAATGAAAGTTTCATAGATAAATGGGTCCATATCAATCAGCTGCGAGCGTGTCATACTAGATCCCAACTACAAGTCATAGAGGGAGAATGAAGTCACATCTCCAAAAGCATTAAAAATATACTGTAGTTTCAAGATGCCTAGCTGATGAGCATGAAGGCTCAAAAATGATGGACTCGCTCCAAAGAAGACTATATAGGAGGCATACTGTTGACGCTCACAGAGTACCACTGACATTGATCCAAATCAAATACATGTGTCCTACATATATTTGAATTTGAAAGGGGGAATTATGTCAGGGTACAGGTCAATGTAAATATATATATATGTAAATAATATAAAAAGGATGTGTGTATATATGAGGCCATATATTTTATCAGATGTGCTGTAGAATCGCAATTCTGATGTAAAGGATTGATTTAAAACACAGTCCTCCCCCACATTTTTTTTTCTCAATTACACAGGACACTCATAGAAATCATTTCAAAAGAGACATTTCTAGCTAGGTTGTAAAAATGAAGTCCATATCAGATTGTAACTGAAATTTTCTTCTGACACTAAGACATTTGGCCATCAACCCCTTTAAAAAATTCAAAAGACAACATTTGCTCATTAATTGGAAGTGCAAGCTTCAGAGCATCCCTTACCCCCGTACAGTGAATATAAACGTAAATGTCTAAAACTGTTTAAGGCCTAATGAGATGTTTACAATTTCAAAAGAAGTGGAAATTAGCATGCTGGAAGCCTCAAAAGTACATGCCCATATATGGGTTTCCTGCGAATGGAGGTGCCGATCCGTCTGGGAAGATATTTGAAGATATAGACATTTTCCAAGGGAACTGTGGCTTAGCAGCCATGTGTAAATTGTCCCTGTGGAGTGTTTCCCTGTGCAGAGACACATGTTATAAGTATAACTGCTTAAAGGATTCCAAAACTTTGTTTTTTTTACTCCAATTAACACCCTAAAATCTATTGTCAACAACTTATCAAGTAAAAATTACCTTATTGCAATCTCAAACGAGTATTTCTTGCCTTAGAAAACGATATATAAAATCCTTGCAATCGCGTCACCGCTGCCAAACCCCCTTTTTCAGTGACGAAATTAGAATAGACTTTGTCCAATCGCAGTGCTCTATCGTGCATCTAATTATCCAAATCGATCGTCATCGCGCGCATGCGCAAATCATTTAGCAACTTATCGCATGCGCATATTGAACATCTGATTCCAAACGCCATTACGTGATCGACTGGCATAACGCATGCGCATTACAAAAACTATATCCATGACATCGGTATTTGATTCAATTGCGGCTAAGTCTGTTTTACGAACAAAGAAAGTTAAATGACTTATAAATTCTTATCTCTGTCTCTAATTTATGGGTGTTTTCTGCATGTCTCTGCTCAACCCACTAACTTGATAAGCAAGCTATTGTTTGTAATTTTTGTATTTATTCCGTTACAAGCTTGCTGCATTGAGTTCGTGTGTTGCAGGAGACATCATTGTACAGGTAAAATCTGTATTTATTTGCTTTTATATTGAACGCTATTTATTATTATTTCTTTTTAATTAAAAATTAATAATTAAATAATGAATATAGTTAAATCGATTTATGTTTTAATTCCAACATCTCAATGTGACAACTATGTATATGATTATACAAAGTCTAAAATAATTATATGCGAATACATTCTAATTAAAAAATAGATACCATTGCTATTACAACTGTGCATTTATGAATTATATTCTAAAGATTACACATTCACTTTTTTTTATAACATTCTCCATCAATCAGCACTTATGAATTTTTTTTTTTTTTTAGCGCAAAAGTGTATTCAACGGTATTCAGTAATATTTGCTCATAATACCACAAATTTACTATTTATCTATTATAATTGCACACATATTCAGATACATTCATAGCAGTCCACATACGCAACGATAAAGATATAATAAATCGTCACTAAATAATCATCGATCCTGAATACATGCATCAATACAAACATTTTAGAAAATAACTCTACATTCATAACTAATAAACATCAAATCATACATTTGGAGCGTTACATTTTTTTTACAGATTACACATTAGTACATACTTCGGTTTCATATATACCAAATGTACATACATGCACACATAAATATCATATATACATACATAACTATTATACATACAGATTTTAAAAATGTACATTCAGGACAACATGCATATTTATTTTACAGTAATAATGATTAGAATTACATATCTACTTTACATACGTTTTTAATGTTAATCGATAAATAAAAACTTTAAGAAATCATATACACATTCTACATCAATATATCAATATCTACTCATTTTATATATTTAAATACATATCTAAAGTATAGACATACATACAATCACACAGAACATAAATACATACATATTGTCCCAAAATGGATTTATAAATACACATCTATTGTATATATATACATGATATAGACACACATTATCCATATAAATACATATGACACATAAATTCATGCATAACAACTCTACATACATAGTTACATGTCTGAACATACATTCATAAATACATTACATATTTATAGATATAAAATTGACATACATTAACTAATTAATTAATTGACATGCATATATTTATATTGTACACACATGCATACATACTTACAGAATGGACATACATGCATACATACAGACCAACTTAACATAAATCAATAATTTTTATAAATATATACTCATTTATTTTCATGATATACATATACCTACTGTACATGCATAAATTGTAATTCATTTAGCATACATATATCTATATATAAAGTACATACATACATTTTGAATGCACACCAATTATTATCTAAAGTAGCTACATAAATAATTTAATTACATAACGATAAAACTTAAAATAATCATTATAAAACAGACATTCAAAACTACAAACATATAACATTTAAGTAGATATTTTAAACATCTACATCATGTTCACATACGTCTATAAATACTTTACATCACAATATATATATATTGTATATAGTTTATATGTTTATTTTTAAAACATTAAATATAAATTAGATACATAAAAATCTATTTTATATATTTATATCATACATCCCAACCGAATTTTAAAAATTAAATATCAATATAATGAATTTTCATACATGTAAACTATAATTATCAAAATAAATATTGTACATACACGCATACATAAAGAAATATCAACAATATATATATATATACATAATAAATAGATATATTATTCGGATACATACATATCAAAGTAAATTTTTTAAATACATTAATAATCTAATTAACATAGATACATATCGACTGAAATTAGATATCTAGATTTAAATAAAAATTTATTATTTGCATACATATATACTTTTCAAAATTACACATATACTAAGGACCATATATAGAATATATCGTATTAAAAAAAAAAATTTGTTCAAATAGATTTTTGTAATAACATATACATATATATATTAACTGTACATACATACCAAAATAGCTATTTTGAATAAAGCTATAAATAAATACATACTGTAAAGACAAAAATATATAGTGAAATAACATATATTTTGTATTTAATAATGATTTATAAATACATAAAAAATGTAATTACATAACAATGTATTGCACATATATATATAAATACATAAATATATTTTGTATAATCAAAAATACATATATACTGTATATACTAACATATAAACTGTACATATACACATGCTATCATACCAAAAAGGATATCGATTCATAAATATATACATACTTTACATACTTATATATATATACACAAATCTGATATATACATACATACATAACGATTTAATTTAAATACTAAAATCAATAATTTACATATAAACCGAACTAAGTAAAATATTGTAAATACAAACATACATATATAAATCATTTACTTACATATATTTGCACTAGAAAATGTATATACATAAATAATGTCAATAAATATAAACCAACTAAATATAGGTTTATCCATATAAAAAGATTTTAACAATTTAAATATTTTGTGTACATACATAGATCCATACTGTACGTACCAAACAAATTATTGTACGTATATACAGACAAAATAGATTTACATTGATAGAAAATTAAATTACACACATAGCCTATATAGAAATCAGCTAGCATAACATTCATCAACAATATCAACAATTTAAATAATAATTAAATTATTAATTTGATTATAATTACAGGTTTTGTGTTTTATCATACACATTTTAATTTTTTTTTTTTCTCTCTTTAAATAAATTATATATCTGTAACTTCAATAGACATATATTGTTTACATCAGTGATTGCAAACCTTTATTTATTCACGTATGAGAAATTTCATTAAAAAAAAATGTGTAACAACTCCATACATTATTGTTAAATAATCTTAAAAATTTTAAAAATGTATTTTATATATAAATAAATATAAATATATATTTATAATAAGACTCACTGTACTGTGCTGTCATGACATGCTTCCAAAAAATTATACATGTCATATTGACATTCATTATCAAAAAATCATAATAATTGTCTATGAATTAATGTCAAATGCATGGTTGTAAAAGATGCCTGTTTATCCTTTCATCTACCTTCAAATATTAATATATTTTAAATATGTAGACCCAATCACAGTAGTCAGTCTGACGTGGCACAACTGATGATCTATAAATGCACACTAGTTGGCCACGTCACAGAGAATGTCAAACATTGTTTTAGAGTATATATATTATAAATATTGAATATGTAATATATGTCATATAATCCATTTACATTTTCAAAAATATAGAACTTAAATATTTAATCTATTTATCTAACAAGGTTTATTTATAATAAAATTTTACAGAATAAAAAGAAAAGCGATGGCCAGTGGATCAGATGATAGCAATAATTCTCAAAATATAGAGATATTGGAGAGAAGAAAAAGAATGGTAATATATATATATATATTTTTTTTTATTTAACTGATTTTTAGTGTTGTATTTTTCAATTAAAATATATAACTTTATAATTTACAAAATTTTTATATTTTTTTTTATATAGAGAGAAGAATATGATAATGAAAGGAATAATAGAGCACTTCCAATGGATCCCAATCTTTTACATCTATGGGATCCAATAGTGGTTCCAGCACAATTTTCACCATCACCATCAACTTCAGATAGCAGTTCATCTGATACATCGGATAGAATTGGAAACACTAATTGGTGTCAATGTGGAAATTGTAACATTATGCCCACTGCTTTAGAGTCAAGATGTTGTAAGGAAATAGAGAACATTGCAACTCGGATTTCAGAGGATTTAAATTGCATTTCCGAAGACGAATATTTTAACAGACTTAAAGATCGTCAATTTTTGATCGATCTTCACCGTTACCGGGCTGCTGATCGCAGGACACGTCAGAGACGCGTCCAAGATCTGCAAGAGAGGTTAGTTCTTTTTTTTATTTATTTTTTATTTTTTTTATTTTAATAACTAAAATTAAATTTTTTTTTTTGATTATTATCGATAAATTTGTAAATTTTCTTGGTAAAATTATATTTAAAATATCTTTATATATAATATTTACTTATTTGAAATCAATAATTTTTAATTATTTAATTTTTTTCTAATAATTTTTTATTCTTTCTAATAAATGTAATAATAATTTAAAATTTTTTAATTATAAATCTAAAATTATTTACATAATTTCAATAAGTATAATCACAATATTTATAAACATATCCTTATTTAAAAATAACATTTTATTTTTTTTAAATTTCATTAATTTTTGAATTTTTAATACAATAATTGATAAAAAAAAAAATAAAATAAATATATTATGAAGACCACGATTATTAAATGATTTTCTAATTTCAATGATGTTCAATTCATCTAAAAAATATACATTATTATATAAAAATATATGACTTTGAAAATATTTTAATTTTGATTATTTATTTTATTTATATTTTACAAATATATTAAATTGAAATGTAATATTTTTTAGATAAAATAATGTTAATTAATATATTTTTTTTTTTTTAACAAAATTAATTTTCAAAATTAATTTTTAAATTTATTTGATCTTAAGATTTAACTTTAATATTAAAAAATTTAATGTAATTTATTAAATTATCTTTAATAAAAATTTTTTTTATGTTAATTAGTTTATTTTTAAAATTATATTTATTTCAAATTTAATAAATAATATTATTTTAAAAATTGAGTTGATTATTTTTTTTTTATTAATTATTTTTTTTATTTTTTTTAAGGGACTACAGGAAAATTGCCTACCGGCAATTTACATTATGGATTCATGGATATCTTGGGCCTTTCAATCGCAGACCCATACCTTCCTGCGTAGTAAATACCATACGTCAACAATTTCCAGCACCAGATAGAATCTACATGGGATTTTATAGGGTTGAATTTGATGGTCCTGCGGAAGAAATGTTTTTTGACTAATGTTATTAATTTTTTTTATTTAATGTTTCAGTTATTTTTATTTATTTATATTATATAATATTTTGTTTGTTAATATAATTAAACATTTAGAAAATTTTAGAATATTTTAATATTGCTGTTTATTTAGTTTAAGTGTAAATAGTTTTATATTTATGTTTATTTTTTTGTTTTTATCTAATTATACTATTTAAGTTGTGGGTACATTTTCATATTTAATAATTTTTTAAAAATTTTAAAATTGTTATATTCTCAATAAAGAATTCTATTATTTAAATAATATTTATTTTTTGAATTATTAATGATCGTACTACTTCTTTTTTTAATTTTTTTAATTTTTAATAATCACTTTAAAAATAATATTTATAAAGGCACACTGAAAATAAATATTTACTAACACTCTTATAATAAAAATAAAATAAACTGATTAATTTATAAATATTATAAAATTGATTTTTCGAATATAAACTTCAAATTTTTTTTTAATTACATTTTATGGTAAGTAGCAGTGACATTTTTTTAATAATATAGATGATGCTATTTTTTTTTTTTTTTTTAAATAATTAAATTGAGAGACAATGTTGATGAACATAAAATGTGCTGGATGATGAGATTTACATTTATCATTTTAAAATTAAGATCCTAAATATATCGACATAAAAAGGATAATTAAAATAGTTTAAAAATTTTTTACAAATTGATAATAAAAACAATAATTGTTTAAAAATTTTTGTTTATTCACATTACAACAAAAAAATAAAATATTTATTTTTAATAACACAGTAAATATACACAACAAAATAGAAATTAAAACTTTGAAATAATTTTTTGTTGATAAAATATACCAAAAAATTAAATTTTTGAAAACATAAAAAATTTAAAGGTATATAGTATGTTATCATTTATTAAACCCCAAAGTAAAAAAAAAAGGATATTTGAACTAGAACATTAATTATCATTTCCTCTGAAAAGCCTTTTTCTTGATAGTCGAGAACGATGTGAATCAATTAATTGCGATGTTGTCGGTCTTTGCACATGTGCTATATTCGGTGGTAAACGTGCAACTTGTGAATGAAAGTCATATTTCAATTCGCCATTGACTATCTGTAAAATGTCAAACATGATTGGCTGAATGAAATCATTGTTTGTATTTTCATACACCGCTTTAACGTGCCACTGCTTACTCATTTTTGAGTAAAAGGGTTTGAATCTTTCTTCTCCTTTTTCCCGACTTGCTCTTGTTGGTCTTTTAACAACAGCTTGAGGACGATCCACATTTGCGTTATGTGACATGACTGCCAACTGTGTTCTAGCATTCATCCCATCCATTGAAAAATGCACCCTCTTGGGACGATATTTCAGGACCATACTGTGAAATACTTCTATCTCTCCAGTATGACAGTAGTCCTTCAGGTAAACAAGATCTTTTTCAATGAGTGGGTCCTCAATGAATTTACACAGTTCTGCATATGCCATAGATTTTTTGTCAAGCCATGGACGCTCTGCAATTTCTTCAGGTGTAAGTTCCTTGTGAAGACATTTCTTAACAACGGTTTCATTGTCCCAAGAGTGAACATTTAGAACATGATGTAATACAGACCGCCAAAGTTCACTTAATATTATTTTGTCCCCTTTGCAGTATGCAGCACTATACCAGAGATGGTTGGAAATTAGAGGAACCCAATGTTGTAGTGATTTGTTTTCTCTTGTTTTTGCTAAAGAAAACAATTTTTTTTTCAGACTTTTGTTATAATGCCACAAATCAAATTGGTGACGGATTTCTTTGTAGTCTTCTCTCATGATTTTTCGAATTGAGACGTGACGGTCAGTGGCAATTGTCTTTACTTCTAAACCTTGTGCGATAACATTGGTTACACTTCTTCGGAATGCTTTTGCTTCCATTGCAACCGATGACGTTGTTTCGGACACCTGTATGATGTTGAAATCGATTATTTTTCGGGTAGTATCCTCCATTAAAGTATACGTACAGTACTTGGCTGAAAAACCCGGACTGTCGCATTGGCCGTCACCCATCACTGTCACATATTTCCCTTTAAAACTGTTTATTATATCTTGTCTCTGCAGTATCCACGCTCTTTCTATAGCTGGAAAGAAGTAACTATTTTGAAATTTGTAGTAACTTGTTTCGGATAGGAATGGAATGTTCATTATGTTGAAAAATTCAGCAATTTTACTGTAATGGTTGCCAGACAGTAGTATTGTTGCACAAGTCATAATATTCCCAATGGCTTTTTTTCCAAAATGTGGCTGGCTGTCCCAAAATTTGAATTTATGTCCAGCAGTGCATTCTGTGTATAAAGTAATGTTTGTTCCAGTCACTGTTTTTAGAATTTGTTCTAAAGGCGAATTGCAATTCCCACCATAGGAGCACTTTATCAACTTTAAAAGTTCGTCAAGACATGATTCGAACACAATAAATTTGCGTTCTGTTTGTGCTTTTTTCGATATGTCAGAATTGAGATTTTTTTCTTCTTCTGAAGACGGTGATGAATCTGATTTAGGAACATAGGAAGTGTCTTTATCGTCAACATGTTCTGAAGTTGCAGATTCTTCCAATGGATTTATACTTTCACCTAATGCACTGGTATCTAGTAATTGAAATTCTTCTTCCATGCTGTGTCTTAAAATAGGTGATGGTTGTTCAGGTATTATTATTCTGGGTATTCTAGATTCCACTACATTGATCGGTGTGAGAGTTGACCTCAAGTACTGTTTTGTGATTTGCCTTGGTGTGGACATAATTGGTAATGTCGAAATCGATTCCTCTTCCTCAAAAAATTTTTTATATGAGGCAATTTCAGACATAAAAAAGTCATAAGTACCGGTCCATGTACCTATTGACCGAGTTTGTATTAAATTTTTTGTTGTAGTTCCGACATTATGTTTAATTCCTTTGTCTTTCTTCTTTATCATTCTAGGCGAACGTCTTAACATCTGCTGATCCATTACATGACTTCCTTTTCCTACAATAATTTTTGATGGTGTTTTTGGAAGAATTTTGGCAAACATAGTACGTGACTTTGGTAACAAATGAGGATTTTCATCTTGAATTTGAAGTGCAGTAGATGCACGTTCTAGGGAAATATCATGTCTCTGAATATGTGACATTACAGATAAATCAGTTTCAAAGCTATCCATACTAGACAGTGTGCTACTATAATGGTGATCAACTTGCCAAGATGGAAGCGATGGTTCAGGAGTTGTGTCCATTATTTCTTCACTGTCGCTTGGGATTACATCGACACGTGAAGATGAGACATTTACTGTTTCTCTACTGAACATTGAAGTTGACGGTTGTTCATTATCGACTATTACATTCGATGTTGTTAACACATGTACTTGCAAACTCGGAACAGCGTCCTTTTTGAGTGTTTTTCTTGAACCGATCATCATATAACTGTCAGTTGTAAAATGTTTAGAACAGATACGATAATTAACAGTACTTTTTGGCATCATAATCTTTTGTACTATTGTTTCTGGATTTGGTAATGCTTGTCCTGAAATTTCTAGCCATTTTCTTATCCTATTGGGTGATCTAGGAAAACAATGTAGACTGACGTCTGGTGTTTTCGATCGATTGTCATGTTTTGATGAACATCCCTTTACAAAACATTTAGGCATCTATAAAAAAATAAAAAGGAATATTAAAATAGTTATTATTATAATTTAAATATATTAAAAAATTTAAAAATTATTTTTTTAAAACGAAAATTGTTTAAAAAAAATTAATTATTATTCATATATCTATAAATAAATAATTTAAAAAAAAAAAAAAAAAATATTTTGACAATGCAAAATGAAAATTAATATACATTGTGTATTTGAAAATAATAATTTTATATGTAAAAAATTATTGATAATCATTGGTACATATTTTTATTTTATTATAAAAAAAATATATAATGTTCTTTAAAAAAAAAAAAAATTTCGCATATAAAAAAATACTTATATAAATATGTAATGTGCAAATTTGTTTATAAACATTATTTAACATGTAAAAAAAAAATTCAATGATATTTGTAAAAATAATTACCTTGTAAATTCAGACGTGATCAGGATTTTCAAACAAAAGACAATGAAATTTTTGAAAAATTTCGATTTATTCTGAATAAAAAAAGGAAATACAATTTAGATATATTGGAGAAACAATTTAATAAAAAATTTTAATAATCTGATTTTGAAATTAAATAATCAATATTATTTTAATAATTTTTTCAAGATGGTTTGTAATGCATTTGTGTGTATGTGTATGTGTGTGTGATGGTGTGTCTTATTTATTTCTTAATTATTTGGAATTATGTATGTTTGGAATTATTTATGTGAATTATTAAATGTTTGATTTTTAAAATTTTTAATACTATATATGAAATATGATATTTTGAATTTTTATAAAAAAAATTTAAAAGATAAAATTTTTTTTAATAAATAAAATAATTTTTAAATGTAATAAGAGTATAAATTATATATTAATGCTCAAAAATAATTATTTTTATATATATAATTTTTTAAATTTAGAAATTAATTTATAATTTGTTATATATGTGGGTGTGTTTATTAGAAATGATACTTTTAACCGTCGATAGTCTATTAAATTTTTTAAAAGAAGCTAGTTTACTCCAATTGAAGCATTTTAAATAGATGATTTAGCCTTTGTTTTATCTACACCTACATTGCAACAATTAATACTGATGTATAGGCTATTGAATATATTTTTAGTTTATTTCATTTTTAAGATTATACTCTTCATAAATAAAATTTATAGTCTATAATTATTTAAAAAATAAAAAAATGAAGTGAAGTTAAAAATTAAGGGAGACAATAACAAAAAATACAAATAAAAATCCGTACTTTATTTTAATATATAATTATTAGAAATTATTAAAATTAATGACATTTAAATTAATGCCACATTTTGTTAATTTTTCAATTTTTGAATTGTAATTATACTAATGAACACGTGTAATAATAATTGTTTATTCATTTGTGAATCTAGGATTTTTGTAACATGATAATTTTATGATTTTGAGATTGGATGATGGCTATCGCATGGTACAAAGGCAGTGTATAAAGACTCAACTTCAAAAATGAAAAACAAAATTTTTATTAAAAAAAAATTGGTATAGCATTTTCTAGTTTTTTTTTAATCGGTTATTCTTTATTAATACTGTATTGAAATTTCAATCAAACAATAATCGAAATTTGATTTATGTAATTGAAAACGATATTTAAATAAAATAATTTTTTGAGATTGAAAATTATAGCTTTGAAACATTGTTGAATGCCTCTTTAATTCTATGTAAAATGAAACCGAAAACATGAATTATATGTATTTACAAAGAATAAAAATCAATTTATTTAACCATTTATATGTTTTAAAAAATCAACAGTTATAATGTTAGACTTTCAATATTTGTAATTATATATGTTAAAAAATTGTGCTGACTGACCCTTAAAGGGACACTGAACCCCATTTTTTTTTTCAAGATTAAGATATAGCATGATATTTTAAGCAACTTTCTAATTTACTCCTATTATCAAATTTTATTCATTCTCTTGATATCTTTATTTTAAAAGAAGGAAGGTAAATCTAAGCAGCCAGCCCATTTTTGGTTCAGTACCACGGATAGCGCTTGGTATTTGGAGGATTACATTTAACCACCAATAAACAAGCATAACCTAGGTTCTCAACCAAAAATGGGCCTGCTCCTATGCACCCGTTTCCTGCATTTTAAATAAAGATAGCAAGAGAACAAAGAAAAATTGATAATAGGAGTAGATGATACATTTTCTTCAAATTGCATGCTCTATCTGAATCATGAAATAAAAAATTGGGTTTAGTGTCCATTTAAAATAATTTTATAGACTAAATTTAAAATTATAAACAATGTTTGTTTAATTAGATCTTTATATAGCCCATGTTTTTTAGAAAATAGGAAAAAGAAAAGTTTATTGAAATGTAAACATAACAATTTTCTAATTATAGGAATACTAAAAAAAAATATTTGATGTGAATACAGTTCTCTACATTTTAAAGCATGATCCTGTATTTTTAAAATGTATTAGCAATATCAACATAAGGTCAAGGGTGGAGTGTCTTATTTGACACTTGAATTTTACTTTAAAACTAACCTTTTCAAATAATCAGAAATAAAACCTTAGAATTTATTTTATAATTATCTTTAAAATTTAATTTTATATGAATATTTTTGAATTGTAGTATTTATTGTAGTGTATATTACATGCAGATATATGTAAATGAGTGTATAATGTGCGTTAAATTCATTGAATTTTAAAAAAATTAATTCTAATAAATCATTCCTCAATACTGGTTGAGTTTAACTGAATGAGATCAATGCTATCTACATGAAACATGAGAACTAATAGCCTATAGTGTTCTAAATTTATTGAGTTGATAGTCATTCTTGAAGTTATATAAAATTACCATATGAACATATTAGTTTTATATTTCAAATAATAATAAAAAGATAAAGAGAAATAGTTTAAAAAAACCTATTGTTAATATGAATTTAATTGCATGCCCTTTTTACAAGTTGAAAATAAGATTAGTACTTGACTCTCCCTTTAAAATAACAAAGCTCTATTTCAAACTAATCTACTCTTGGAATTCATTAAAAAGATTGTCTAATCAGGTTTTAATTTTGACCTTTTCAAAGAATATAATCAAGAATTAAACTAAGGAGCCTACATTTACAACAGTGTTACCATGACTACTATTTGCAAAAGACAGAGGTTGGGAGGCCACTAGAGTGAATGAAAAGCTAATCAATAGATTGTGTGATAAGATGTTTTACAAATGAAAGAAATGTAACAAAAAAAATAACCATTTAAAGCTGAAACAGACAAAGGAGACAAAGTGAAATAAAAATAGAAAGCTTTAGAAAATAGACTTTGAAAAAAAAAATAGAAACATTTATAATTTTAGAATCAGATATATAATATATAATCCATTGATAATTATTTACAATGTTTTTTTTAAATTTGCAGATACAATTTTTAAAATGTAGTTATTATTACTTATAAATAAGATATTAATATGACATTTAATAATGGTGATATTAAACGTGCTTTAAATAAAAAGTATCAGTTCAAATTGTATGACTATTATTTTTTTGAAATGGAGACAAGGATTAAATAAAAATTGAATATTTTTCTTTGATTATTTATAATTTAAAATATTATTTTCGATTTCTGTTTGAATGGGTAACTCAGTTTGATAACAGTCAACATACAATAGTGGCCATTGCATTGCATATTTTAATTACAAATCAAAAAGACTGTAATAATATAAATCTAAAAATTGAACTGTTTTAGATACCACAAAAAATAAGATTATACGTGATATCAAAAGTTTATTTTAAAATAACAATAATCAGACTAAATTTAATTTAATGTAGATCGCTTTCAGATATAACATAGTGAATACAGTGTTTGAAAAATATATACGCTTTTATTTACATGGGATCGCATTGTGAGAACCGTGACTATGTGTCATTCTTTTTAAAATTTCTATATGATAATTAAAGAAATTTAAACCTACACAGTAAAATATATTAATTTTGAATATGAGTTTCTTTCAACAAATGTTTTAAACATGTAAAAATATTAATTCAGAATGCTCGTTACTTCAAGGGGAATTATTTGCTAGTAGCCTCGGTATCTATTAGTTATTTCAAGTTGTAAATAGATGTTTTTAAGATATTTAGATGCGTGATAAATTCTATATATGCTCGTTATTACTAGGGGTATTATCGCTGCTAAGCGCTCACATCTGACCTGCTAGAAAACGCTTGCACTTCTGTCACAATACAACTCTGTATGATACCCTCAACTTTCCAATTAGACGTGATCTCCATAATTTATTTTTAAATAACAATAAGCATACTTGTTGTAATTAAAAGTAGATCTCTATAAAATATAATATAGTGAATAAAGATGTTTGCCAAAGATATACTCTTTTATTTACAGGGAACCGCATTGTGAGAATCGTGACTATGTGTCATTCTTTTAAACATTTAGATCCGATATTGCATGAAATTTAAAACAACATTGTATAATATATTAAATTTGAATATGAGTTTCTTTCATCAAATGTTGTCAAAATGTACAAATATTAATTCATAATGCTCGCTACTTCAAGGGGAATTATTTGCTAGTAGCCTCGGTATCTATTAGTTATTTCAAGTTGTAAATAGATGTTTTTAAGATATTTAGATGCGTGATAAATTCTATATATGCTCGTTATTACTAGGGGTATTATCGCTGCTAAGCGCTCACATCTGACCTGCTAGAACACGCTTGCACTTCTGTCACAATACAACTCTGTATGATACCCTCAACTTTCCAATTAGACGTGATCTCCATAATTTATTTTTAAATAACAATAAGCATACTTGTTGTAATTAAAAGTAGATCTCTATAAAATATAATATAGTGAATAAAGATGTTTGCCAAAGATATACTCTTATTTACAGGGAACCGCATTGTGAGAATCGTGACTATGTGTCATTCTTTTAAACATTTAGATCCGATATTGCATGAAATTTAAAACAACATTGTATAATATATTAAATTTGAATATGAGTTTCTTTCATCAAATGTTGTCAAAATGTACAAATATTAATTCATAATGCTCGCTACTTCAAGGGGGATTATTTGCTAGTAGCCTCGGTATCTATTAGTTATTTCAAATTCAGAATAGATGATATTAAAATATTTATATGCGTGATAAATTCTATATATGCTCGTTATTACTAGGGGTATTATCGCTGCTAAGCGCTCACATCTGAACTGCTAGAAAACGCTTGCACTTCGGTCACAATAGAACTCTGTATGATACCCTCAACTTTCCAATTAGACGTGATCTCCATAATTTATTTTTAAATAACAATAAGCATAATTATTGTAATTAAAAGTAGATCTCTATCAAATATAATATAGTGAATAAAGATGTTTGCCAAAGATATACTCTTTTATTTACAGGAAACCGCATTGTGAGAACAGTGACTAAGTGTCATTCTTTTTAACATTTATATCCGATATTGCATGAAATTTAAAACAACATTGTATAATATATTAAATTTGAATATGAGTTTCTTTCATCAAATGTTGTCAAAATGTTCAAATATTAATTAATAATGCTCGTTACTTCAAGGGTGATTATTTGCTAGTTGCCTCGCTATTTATTAGTTATTTCAATTTCAAAATCGATGCTATTCAGATATTTTGATGCGTGAGTTATTCAATATATGCTCGTTCTTACTAGGGGTATTATCGCTGCTAAGCACTCACATCTTACCTGCTCGAGAACGCTGAAACATCTGTTGAGAATGCTCGATTACGGAGGTCTGTAGATTAAATGGACGGTGACGTTTTCGATGACGCGCAAAAATAAAGCGCATGCGCAGTACGGCGGATTACGGCCATATTGATAACGCAGGTTATCAGGCACTATTGGTAACGGGGATCAAAAGAAGTAAGTGTGGGTTTGGAATTATATTAATTTTTGATCATGAATATATAGTAAACCGTGAATAATAGTTAATTAAAGCATATTGCGAATATTATTTATTAATAGTTTATTATAGTTTCAAATACAGTTTTTTCAAAGGTTTAGTGTCCCTTTAAATTCAAAAATATTTTTTTTCTTTATACAGCCTGAAAGTTTAAATGACTATATAACAATCTATGGTCTGCTGGATTTTGTATAATTTTGAACACTGCATAGAAATGAATATATATGTGTGGGAGATGGATTAAAATTTTGTAATAGATTAAATGACAATTGCAATAAACCCATTGTTAAAAGACAGCATAGAAATTAATACATGTGTGTATATATATATATATATATATATATATATATATACATGTACATATATTCAGACAACATATTATATATGAATATAGAAATTTGGAAGATTGTCTAATTTTCTAATATTACATGAGTACTCGCTTGATAGGTGACTATTTTAGTCGGTCTAAAATGTTTAACTATGTCAGAATAATAACCCTTGTATCTCTTTATTTTTTTTTTTAAACGTATGATAACAAGATTCATGCTTTCAGAATTTGTTAGAAATGTGAAACATGCTATATTTTGCAATATCAGGATTTTAAATGCTATCAATCTGGAATAATTAGCAGTATAATTACTTTAATATAATGTTAAAGACACCTGATGTTTCATATTAAAATAATCAGACAATTCACATGGTGCTATCCTGCCTGGAATTCGGATTGTAAGTAATTAATGCAATGTTATAGTATTGTTTAATATAATCATTATATGGGAAATATTGTAAAATGTTTAGAAATGGTTAAATGAATCTGTTTTGTTTGTCATGTGGCCCCGATGGACAGAATCCGGTGTTGCGATGCAGGAATTACAGCTAGAGGACAATTGGTTGCTAACAAAGGTGCATTTTCCCTAGCAACCATATATCCCAGGCTGCCCAATCAGAAGGGACAAGGTTCGGAAGGGCTGCCCATATTCCTCACCAATGATTAGACAATATAAGTTGGAAGGCAGGATGAGTAAAGAGACTGGCTGCTAAGGATTTTGCTAAACTGACTGGGAGACAGTCAAACTATAAGCAAAGTGGGCCATACTTTTCTTATCAATTACACTTATTTTATATGAGGTGGGACAAGTTTTGAAGCTGAATATCATCTGGTAAAGGGTACTCACCGTTCCTGAAGTCTGGCGGAGAAGGTCTTCTTCCAGGCAGCGACATCTTCATCCAGCATGGGGACCACTTTTATCTTCATCCAGGGCGAAGGCAGCATGGAGCTAAGGTGATCTCGGAATAGGACCGGTGGCAGCCAAGCCATCCAGCGTGGAGGATCCTCTTCAAACGATCGTCATCACACACTATAGATTGAATGCAAGGTACCCCTTTCATATTGGGGTACCAAGCTATTACTAGAACAAAGTCCAGATCTGCAGAACAAATCAAGGATGTTAAATACCAGGTGGTTTCTTGGGAAAATGGGGACACTGGTGCACAGCTAAGTCACTCTCTCCAATCACACAAGCTCGTGAAGATATCAAACATACATCAGTTTGAAAGACAGAAAAAGAAGAGGTGCTTCCTTGTGCGTATCGGCTATATATAAACAGGCAAATGACAGCAGGTATCACTCATTCTCAATATACTCACAAAGGGAGCAGCACCCAGTTGTACTATTAGAGGCAAACTGGGATCTCACAGCTCCCCAGCTCACTGACACCGTGGTCCTAGGACTCAGAAAACAGCATGTTTCAAGCTCAGGAAGGCTGCAGTCAGACTCAACTTCAGAATATGCTGCAGGGGGCCAGGCACAGCTGATCGCCAAAGGGAGGTGATCATAGAGATCAGGCGGTACAAAGTGATATGTTTAAAATTAGACTTTAATATGGATAAAACAAACTTTAAAAAAATTAAGCAGTCATAAGTGCATCAGTGTGGTACGCTGCACGTTTCTCGGTCCACTAACATGATATCAATTTGTTGGCTATTTAAATCTACCTAAACCAATCAGTTAGCAAAAACTTTCTATGACATGATTAGCAACAATGTTGCCAATTTGTAATTAAATCAACTAAATTCCTATTCATAAATGGAGATACAATGTATCAATACCACTCACAATATTTAACTAATAGTTTGTACTGACTACCAAAAGATAAGTAGCAATTTTACACAACTTCTTCATACACTGGATTAATCTGAAGCCAAACATATAAAAAATAAGACTGCAGGGTGCTGTGGAAATGCCCAGAGAAGTTCCCACCCCTAGGTGTCATAGAATGCCCGGGGCCTGAATAAATAAATAAACCAAATAATACTATGAATATGTGTGAGTTGTATGTACAAGTGACTTAACAGAGTCAGTCACTTAAATATTAAGAATGATGTGAGTGTGTATGAGTGACTTTAAATGTATCTAGACAGCCGCTATAGTTAAAAACAGAAAAAATATTGGCTTTGAGAGTAGTTCCCAAGAATGACACAAAACTCCCTAATGGAATAGTGTGCAATATTGAATGTGCTTATATCTTTAAAATACCCCCTGTATGTATGTATTGTATGTATTGGGTACTTGTAAAGCGCGGCTAATCACCCGTAAGGGTCTCAAGGCGCTGATCATTTTATCAACCTCGGAAGGATGAAAGGCTGAGTGAACCTCACCGGGGATCGAACCTGCAACCCTTGGGTTGCTACAGACCTCAGCCACAGTGCCTTAGCATGCTGAGCTATCTAAAAAAACTATAATTTATATCTAGAGAGTCAGGAGAACAGATACAAACATATTAACATGTGACTTGTGCCGCTGCCGTTATATTCTTTAAACGGCTTGATAAATCTATAAGTGCATAAATACAATCTTTCTCACATATATTGTGATTTATATATAGAAGTGTATGTGAATAATGGTAGGTGTATCTAAATAGACTCTAAATTAAAAATAAATGGTGAAAGATCTATGAGAATCCTAAAATTTAGATTTATGCAATGTGTTGCCGACCCTATGTATATATTATTTATATATATAAACAATCTCATATTCAGTAGTACTGAAATGAGCATGAGATATTCTTTACTTTAATTCTTAATATAGTGGATAGTGTACAATAATGACTACTCTAATACAATGGGGGATATTCCTGTAGTGTCATTAACTGAAAGTAGAATAAGTGAATAAGGTGATGGTAAGTGGGAATGGTGATACTATATATGAGCAAAAATAGTGGCAGAAAAGAGTCACTAGAATGGGATGTGCTGATATACCTAATTAGAAAGCTGCCATATCCCTTTGTGAGTATATTGAGATCGAGTGATACCTGCTGTCATTTGCCTGTTTTATATAGCCGATACGCACAAGGAAGCTCCTCTTCTTTTCTGTCTTTCAGACTGATGTATGTTTTATATTGGGGTACCGTTGCATTCCTATTGGCTGAAAAATTCAAATCAGCCAATAGGATGAGAGCTACAATAGGATTTAAGCAGCTCTCATCCTATTGGCTGATTTAAATTTTTCAACCATTAAGAATTCAATGGTACTCCAATATAAAAGGGGTACCTTGCATTCAATCCTCAGTGTGCGGTGACAATCGTATGAAGAGGATCCTACATGCCTGATGGCTCCGCGGTCACCGGTCCTGTTCTGCAGTCACCTCTGCTCCGCGCTGCCTTTGCCCTGGATGAAGATCGAAGAGGTCCCCACGCTGAATGAAGATGTCTTCGCCTGGAAAAAGACCTTCACCGCCTGGAAGAAGACCTTCTCCACCGGACTTCAGAAACGGTAAGTAACTATTTGGGGGTTAGCGTTAGGTTTTTTTTTTTGGGTGTTTTATTTGTTTAGATTAGGGATTTTTTAATTTAATGGGCACAAAAGAACTGAATGCTATTTTAAGGGCAATGCCCATACAAATGCCCCTTTAGGGGCAATGGGTAGCTTAGGTTTTCTTTAGACTTAGGTTTTTTTATTTTGGCGGGTTGGTTGGGTGGGGGGGGTTTACTTTTAGGGGGAATTTGTAATTTTTGTAGGTAAAAGAGCAATAAGGGCTATTGGTAGTTTATTGATAGATTAGGGGGTGTTTTCATTTTGGAGGGGCTTTTTTGTTTTTATAGGGCTATTAGATTAGGTTTAATTTTTATTATTTTGGATCATTTAGTTTATTAATTTTTGTAATCTTATTGTTTTTTTATTTTTCGTAATTTTAGTGTATTTTTTGTAATGTGAGGTTTTTTAAAATATTTTTGTAGTGTTAGGATTTTTTTATTTTGTAACAGTTTTTTTTTTAATATAGTAATGTTAGGTTAATTTATAGTTTAATCTTTTTTAGTTTTTTTTTATATTTCACAGGTAGGTTTTTATTTATTTAAAGATAGTTAAATTGTAATTTTAATTTAAAGTATAGGGGATAGTTAGGTTTGGGGTTAATAGTTTAATTTAGTGTGTTGTGATGTGGGGGGCCGGCGGTTTAGGGGTTAATAACTTTATTATAGTAGTAGCTATGTGGGGGGGGGCGGTTTAGGGGTTCATAACTTTATTATAGTAGTAGCAATGTGGGGGGCGGTGGTTTAATTGTTATTAGTTTATTATAGTAGTAGTAATGTGGGGGGCCGGCGGTTTAGAGGTTAATAACTTTATTATAGTAGTAGCGATGTGGGGGGCGGTGGTTTAGGCTTTAATAACTTTATTGTAATAGTAGCGATGTGGGGGGCGGCGGTTTAGGGGTTAATAGATTTATTACATTAGTAGCGATGTGGGGGGCCACGGGGAGAAACAGCCCATGCTGGGTTGAGAAATGCATTGCATTATTTTAATATTGCTTGCTATTGTTTTAATATCCAATTATTTGTTTTAATAAACTGAACTTGTTTTATGCAAGCTTTGGTTCATTACCTTCTATAGTAGCTTTTTACACTGCTTCTGACTATCCATCAACAATCACTGTGACAGGATCCTCCTGCACGTCTACTCTGCACCTGGAGAGGTTTAGCTGGTACACCTGAAGATACCAGCCAGCTCCTACTAGTACATAAGTGTGAGTACCCATTTGGCTCTTATTTATGCTTTTATATATAGATATATTGATGTACACATGAGGCGCCCCTCCTGTTCCTTATTTTCTATACAGCTCTGGATTTATCTATGAGGAGGAGAGCAGCCCCATCCATTTCACCATTGTGAGATCACTTTGTTACACTGCAAAGGGTTAGCTGGCACACCTTAGTTTCCAGCCTGTACCTACTAGTACATAAGTGTACTCAAGCCAAATGTGAGTACCCACTTGGCTTATTATCATTATTCAACTATATAGCATACTGATATGCACATGAGGCGCCCCCCTCTTGTTTTCTCTATCCTTTACATTACAGTGGCCAACTCCTCAATAGTAATGACAGTAATGTAGCACTGCAACTCTAGTTTACCCAGATGGTGGTGGTGTGGGTTTAAATCAAGCTTATCTCTTCTCAGTGAAGCTGTAACAATTTGTGCCAGTTTGGTTGGCGGATGTCTTCATTACCAATCAATATTCAGTGGATTATAGATCACGTGCGTACTGCTTCTAATATTGTGACCTGTCATGATTGCTGTCTGGAAGTTCCCCTGAAATCAAATGTTTCAAATAAAGGTGTCAAAAGCAATATTAATTTAAGTTATGGTGGGGATAAAAGGGTGAGATTAAATAAAATGTTTAGTTTTATAAAAGTTAGACCAACAAAATTATTGTATATCCAATTAGCACATTTAGGTAAGTATCCCTGCTTGCTTTTCCCCAGAAGTATTCTGTATTAGTAGCTATCAATGCACCAGAAAACTCTGGATAAGATACAATAAATTGTGTCAAATTAAACAATATCGCCATGGAGACAAAAATACACAATTGAAATGCATTATACTATGGGGCCAATTTATCACGGCCCAAATGGGGCCATATACCCCTGTCTTAAGACCGCTGCTCCTTGTCTCATCTGCTGCCTCTGAGGCTGCTGACATCAATCCGCCCAATCGCATACGATCGTGTTGATTGACACCCCCTGCTAGTGGTCAAAACTGCTTGTGCAATGATAAATGCCGACAGTGTATGCTGTCAGCATTTATTGATGTCTGGTGGACATGATCGCTACAGCGGATCATGTCTGCCAGACATATGATAAATCGACCCCTAAGTGACAGTGCAAAAGCACCAAATTAAAATCTACAGTGTAGAAACAAGGCAGGGTGTGCTGATGAATATTTACTCAAACGTCATAGATTACATATAAATAAGGTAATGTGTATTTGTTTATATTAAAATAACTGTAAAACACATAATAATAGTAATAATAATAATAATACAAACAAAATGGCAAAAAGCAGGGGAAGTTTTGGTTTCACAGGAGTGTTTCATTGCATTTCTCTAAAGCTCATTAAAATAAATAAATACGTTTGAGCCTATTCAGTTACATTTACTAAACAAAGCTGTTTTTAACAGTGAACTATTTTTTAGTAGTATTTTTTCCATAAAGTAGAACATTTACATCATCCCTTAAACACCCTCTCAAATTCCTTTCCATTACTCTTCTTTATCCTGTGCAATCTGGCTTTTGTCCCTCAGTCCTCAGAGACTGCAAGCACTAAGGTGATAAATGACCTTCTTATAGCCAAGATGAAATACAATTTCTCTCTGCTAATCCTTCTAGATTTATCTATGGCCTTCAACATTATTGACCATGTTCTTATTTTAAACGCTCCTATTCTTTGGCATCTATGAAACGGTCCTTTGTGTTTCTGTTGCTAACTTTCTAACTGTAGTTTTACTGTGACCTTGTCTGATACATTCTCTGCACCTCTAACATTCTCTATGGAGGTGTCACATGCAGGGCACTCTGGTCTGGGGCCCAGGACCAAATGCGGCCAGGGCACCATTAGTGTTTTAAAATTAGGCCATGGTACCCTGGTTTGAGGTAGAAACAGAAGAAAAATATCCTGCGCTTCCCCCTCACTCACTGACTGGTATAATCAGACCCCCCTCCAGGGATCTAGGAGTTAGTATATACAAATGGTAGAATAAATATACTGGCGCTGAAGCTGGAGTGGCTATCATAAAAGTAATCAAAGATTAGCGTAATCACATTTTTTTTTAAATATCAGATTTAATATCAAAGATGAAAGTATATCACATAAAAATCACACAAAAGGTATATCACAGTGATTACAGGTATGGTAGGAAGATCCGGACCTGTATAGATCCTATTACTGTTTGTATCTTTGGGCAGCAAGCAGACACTGAGTCCGCCGTCTTTTCTCCTAACTTGTTACAAAGTATAGAGTCTCCTCCTAGTTGTGTGAGCTTCCTGGTCACATGATCCTTGCTTATGTCACCTTGATGTTACCTGGAGATTCCCTTTACTGCTTCTTGTACCAGTAGAGTCTGGAATTCCCTTCAAACCAGGGACGATGTTCTCTCAACTTAATAAGTTGTATAGGGCTACACACCCTCTGTATTTTGTAGTCGTTCTGCTTCTCTGCAGGTTATGGCTGATGTGTCGATAGTCTTTTTGTACACGCCAAAGATATGTGTCACACAATAGCTTCTCCAATCTACACGTTTCAATCGTTAGGGCTTTCTCAAGATATGGAGATGCTTGTACTGAATGGCCTTTTTTAAACCCTTTTCTTTCTTCATAATTGGTCAACGAGATAAATGCAATCTCCTCTTAGTAACACTGTTCTATTTGAAATGATCTTCTGTCATTTAAGGTGGAATATTCCATCTTAAAAATTCCCAATACTCAGTCCATAATCATGTATACATAACAATGAAATGTGCATTATATTATTATAACATATGTGTACTCACACCTATCAGATTTAACAGTTTTTTTGGTGTTGTGCTCTACCAGATACATTAGAATTTGAGTTACCTGATATATAATTCTCTGTTCATTCATACATGAAAGGGGGTACCTTCAATTCTGAGTTAAGACCACCCAGGAAAAAGAGTATTCAATCTATCGATCAGTTCTGCTTCCCTTTTTGGAAGTTTCTTATCAAAATCTCCAATCTGGTTTGACTCTACATATCCCCCAGAATTTGAAGTATTTTAACTTATTTTGGTGAACCTCATTAAAGTGTTTATAGAGATGGGTCTCTCTGTTCCCTTTCTCAATCAGATACAAGTGCTCCCTAATCCTCTCACGTAGGGTCCTAGAGGTTTCCCCTATATATTGATTCTTACAGCTACATTCTATTATGTATATTACTCCCTTATCTGTGCATCTGATTGTGTTCTTAATTTTAAAAACTTCTTTAGTCTGACTAGGGATACAATCTTTTATCTTACTGCTATAGTGACAGAATCTGCAGCACTTCTATCACTTCTTTACCAAATAGATTTAATTGATCATTTTGGGCTCTTTTCCTCCTAAATTCACTTGATGCAAGCATGTGTTTTACATTTTTGGAACCTTTTGTAAATAAACCTGGGATTCATTGTGAGCTTATCTTCTATGATTGCGTCTGCCCTGGCTATATTCCAGTGTTTCCTAATGATTTTCTCCACATATCTGTGCTGACTATTATAGTTCGTTATGAATGGGACTTCTAACTTAAGACCTGTATTTTCTACCACATTATTAGCTTTTGCTTTATAATTTAACAATTCTCTCTTATCTCTCATTTTTGCTTTTATATATATATATATATATATATATATATATATATATATATATATATATATATATATATATATATATATATATATATATATGCTTCTTCCACTATTTTTTCCTCATATCCCCTTTTGCTAAACCTCTCCTTGAGAATCTTGGCCTGCTCCTCAAAGTCCACTAATCTTAAGCAGTTCTTCCTTACCCTTAGGAACTTCCCTTTATGGTATGTTAGATTTATCTTTCTCCAGATGGCAGCTATTAGCATGGATTAAAGTATTAGCGTCAACTTTCTTTAAAAAAAGTCCTAGTATTAACACTATTTTCCGATATACTAATATTTGTCTAGAAAATGTATCTGTTCTTTACTATATTCAGATGTAAATGTCAATCCACTCTCATTAGTGTTCATTTCTTCCAAGAATAGTATCAGACTATTTTCATCCCCCTTCCAAATAATTGAAAATATAATCTATATACCTTTAATAGAGTACAAGGTTCTCCACCAAGCTACATAATTGCAGGAAATCCTTCTCCCACTTCCCCATAAAAAGATTAGCATAGCTCGGTGCAAACCTCGTACCCATAGCTGTGCCTGTGATTTGGATATACATTTTTCCATAAAAAGAGAAGATATTGTTTTCTAGTATAAATTTGATACTTTCCAAAATAAATTTTTTTGTTCTGTCTGCATACTTGATTGATTTTTTGTTCTCTCTGCATAACTGATTCTCAACCCCATAGTATGTTTGATATTAGTGTACAGTGCTGTCACGTTACCAAAACAGTTTGTTCTTCTATCTTAATAGATTCAAGTATTTTCAAAACTTGAGTGTAATCCTTTAAATAAGATGAGAGGACCCTCACATACTTTTTGTAAAAATCTATCTACATATTGAGATAAGTTGCAGGTGATGGAGTCTTTTACCGATATTATTGGCCAACCTGGTGGATTCTTAGTATCTTTATGGATTTTGGGCAGGCAATAAAATACAGAAATTCTCGGGAACTTCGGGTTAATGAAGTAAAATTCTCTTTTGCTTAAAATCCCTTTCTCCGCTGACTGCCACAGCCAGGTGCACCAGAAATTTGGTCTGGTGCGGCAGGGCCCTTTCCAAGCTGCACGGTTTGGATCTACAAGTCCCAGAATACTGTGCAGTAAGATGCCTTCAAATCAGAGGGGGAGGCCTCCCATCCCCAGAACTACACACTGGAAAAGAGTTGCGTAGGAATAGGCTCCTGGAGCAGCAGCAGCACATGGGGACTGGGAAAGAAGGGACTCCCAGAGAAGCATCCACATGTAGGGACTGGAAAGAAGGGGCCCCTGAAGCAGCACATGGGTACTGGGGAGAGGAAAGAGCTCCTAGAGTGGCACATAGAGGAGGCATCCTGAGCTGCAGACCACAGCTAATATTTTTCCCCTCCACCTGTGCCCTTTTCATGCTTTGTGGTTACTAGGGGTCCTTCTCAGGTGCTCTTGAAACTTGCACACCTAAAATGTCGATGTTGCCTCTGGTAGCTATGGATTATAATGTTGTCCAGTGTAAAACTTGTCATGATGTCAAGGAATGCTCAGATTTTTAAAACCTGAATTGTACAGGAGATGAACGCTGTGCACAATGTAATGATTCTAGTAACTAATCAAATCAGAAAACTTACCTTATGCTCTTTTTTGTAATTGTTAATTTTTAGGACAATTCTTCTGAATACCACTTGGATGTTTTAAATCCATCGATTATCGTGAAAGTGACAATCAATGATTTATTGCCCCTAATCGTTGAGCTAATAGCAATTGCAAAATTTCATTTTTATTCTATTTATTACCATATTTGACATTATGATGTGCCCCGTAAGCTTAACAACCGAGCACTACTTTTATATGAGTTTTTTCAGAGTTGTAGATATTTCATTTTACAGATCATGGGCAAGATTATGAGTAGAGCGCAATATTGCGCATGCGAAAGCACAATATTTCTTCTCCACTCAGTAATACCATCGCACATAAATGTGCACTGGTATTACAAGTACAGCACAAGTTCACATTGCTGAAAGCCAGGTGCTCACTACATCGTGCTTTCATAGACTCCAATGGGAGCCTCATTTTCATGATGGCAGCTATGGCAAATAACCTAGCACAGCACAGCACGGGGAAATTCACAAAGCATTGGGAAGCAATAAATTAATATATATGTACATGCTTATATACATATATATTTATATAAATAAAGATAAAGAGAGAAGCGTTCAACCTGGAAACGAACAATAGCATAATAGCATGTTCTATGGCTAGTTAAGCAGCCTTTTTTTGCTCAACATGTGCCTTTCACAGAGAAGAACTTTCTTGAAGCATATCAGTCTGATCCTTACTTAACAGTACAGTCCAGCCCCGAAATACCAGGCAATCCCTCTCTGAATGAGAAAAACAGCAAAACCCCAGACATACGTTTCGGCCTAGTGTGGGCCTTGTCAGTGAGGTGCAGCCATATCCCTCTAGGCACACTGAGCAACGGGTCCACGTCTGAATTCCTGCATCACACTTAGGGAGACTTCCCTAAGTGTCATAATTTTCATAAATATAAAGAGAGAAGCGCTCAACCTGGAAATGAACAATAGCATAATAGCTTGTTCTATGGCTAATTACCACCCAAGAAGCAGTCTCTTTTGCTCAACATGTGCCTTTCACAGAGAAGAACTTTCCTGAAGCATATCATTTTGATCCTGACTTAACAGTAGAATCCAGCCCCGAAATACCAAGCAATCCCTCTCTGAACGAGAGAAACAGCAAAATCCCAGACGTACGTTTCAGCCTTGTGTGGCCCTCGTCAGTGAGGTGCAGCCATATCCCTCTAGGCACACTGAGCAACGGGTTCACGTCTGGATTTCCGCATCACACTTAGGGAGACTTCCCTAAGTGCCATAATTTGGATAAATATAAAGAGAGAAGCTCTCAACCTGGAAACGAACAATAGCATAATAGCTTGTTCTATGGCTAGTTACCACCCAAGAAGCAGCCTCTTTTTGCTCAACATGTGTCTTTCACAGAGAAGAACTTTCCTGAAACATATCAGTCTGATCCTGACTTAACAGTACAGTCCAGCCCCGAAATACCAGGCAATCCCTCTCTGAACGAGAGAAACAGCAGAACCCCAGACAAACGTTTCAACCTAGTGTGGGCCTCGTCAGTGAGGTGCAGCTATATCCCTCTAGGCACACTGAGCAATGGGTCCACGTCTGGATTCCCGCATCACACTTAGGGAGACTTCCCTAAGTGTCATAATTTGCATAAATATAAAGAGAGAAGCAGTCAACCTGGAAACGAACAATAGCATAATAGCTTGTTCTATGGCTAGATACCACCCAAGTAGCAGCCTCTTTTTGCTCAACATGTGCCTTTCACAAAGAAGAACTTTCCTGAAGCGTATCAGTCTTATCCTGACTTAACAGTACAGTCCATCCCCGAAATACCAGGCAATCCCTCTCTGAACAAGAGAAACAGCAAATCTCCAGACGAACGTTTCAACCTAGTGTGGGCCTCGTCAGTGAGGTGCAGCCATATCCCTCTAGGCACACTGAGCAACAGGTCCACGTCTGGATTCCCGCATCACACTTAGGGAGACTTCCCTAAGTGTCAGAATTTGCATAAATATAAAGAGAGAAACACTCAACCTGGAAATGAACAATAGCATAATAGCTTTTTCTATGGCTACGTACGTCTGGGGTTTTGCTGTTTCTCTTGTTTAGAGAGGGATTGCCTGGTATTTCTGGGCTGGACTGTACTGTGAAGTCAGGATCAGACCGATATGCTTCAGGAAAGATCTTCTCTGTGAAAGGCACATGTTGAGCAAAAAGAGGCTGCTTCTTGGGTGGTAACTAGCCATAGAACAAACTATTATGCTATTGTTCGTTCCCAGGTTGAGCGCTTCTCTCTTTTTTTTATGCAAATTACGACACCTATGGAAGTCTTCCTAAGTGTGATGCAGGAATCCAGACGTGGACCCATTGCTCAGTGTGCCTAGAGGGATATGGCTGCACCTCACTGACAAGGCCCACAATAGGCTGAAACGTACATCTGGGGTTTTGCTGTTTCTCTCGTTCAGAGAGGGATTGCCTGGTATTTCTGGGCTGGACTGTACTGTGAAGTCAGGATCAGACTGATATGCTTCAGGAAAGTTCTTCTCTGTGAAAGGCACATGTTGAGCAAAAAAAGGCTGCTTCTTGGGTGGTAACTAGCCATAGAACAAGCTATTATGCTATTGTTCGTTCCCAGGTTGAGCGCTTCTCTCTTTTTATTTATGCAAATTATGACACCTAGGGAAGTCTTCCTAAGTGTGATGCGGGAATCCAGACGTGGACCCGTTGCTCAGTGTGCCTAGAGGGATATGGCTGCACCTCACTGATGAGGCCCACAATAGGTCGAAATGATTGTCTGAGGTCGCTTCTCGGGCCTTTGGCTGGGATCAAGTGCAGTTTTCTGTGCTTGGTCTTGGTAGAAAGATTTGCTGCCTGGAGACCTGCTCCTTCAGCCTGTGGTCCTTTCCCTTCGGGGTTTGGGCTCCTGCTGCTATTGGGGGGTGGCTACTCCTTAGACGTAGAGCAACTGGGTAGTAGGGCCATCCCCTTGGCCTTGTGGCATCATCCCTGGACTTCAGCCACATGCTGCTTTTGAGGGGGCGCTCTGAAATGCAGCCTAAAGAGGCAATAGGACAATTATGGCAACCAATGTTCCAAACGTTCCCCATACACTTCGAGTGTTGATTTCTGAGGACTTCCGAGGGAAGATTGGTTTGGCTCATGTCTAGCAGGTTGTTTTGGAGGGTGTTTTGAAGATGCCAAGAGCAAGTTTGCATTGTGTTCAGGCTTTCCCTTCAAGAGGGATTTTTGATGTGACTTTCACCAATGAGCATCATTTACAGACCTGCTATCAACGGACTATTGATATGGCTGCTGCTCCAGAGTTGGTGGATGTTATAAGGTTCTATTTCAGGATATGTACTTATCATATATCACTTACAGCAAGGAAACAACTGACACGTCACACAGGTTTATTGCAATGCTTATGATAACAATAATGGTTTTATTCTGCAATATAATTATAACAGAAAAATACCACAAACCACTGTTCATGCTTATAACATTTTATGCAATTATAATACTTGTACAATTATCCTATTCCTATCCTATCTATGCAGTTTTCAGTTACAGTTTAGCAATGAAAATTATAACTAAGTTGTCTGCGCAACCACCGATAACAATCTTATGTTATACTACTACTCAGACAATTCTAGCTAGTTTTAAACAAACAAATAATACATCACCGTGATCATGTGTCTCAGCATCCTGTCCTGGGGCGCGATTAAAGAAGACATCTGGGCAATCTTGGAACAGGAGAAAAAGGTGATCACAGGAACAACACTAAACGATGCGTCCATCGATAGGTCACAAGTCTCCTGATCAGATTGCCCACAGGTACCTCTCTTATACTGTTCACTTACGTAACAGTTCTGGCGCAAAGCCACAGACCCTGGGCCGCTCCCTGCAGATTGGCTGAGACCGAAAGCATCTGGTCAGTCTGCTTTAGCCTCACCCAAGCTTATCAGGGGCATACCAAGGTACTTTCCCTCACGTGTTCCTAAGATCAATGCTGTCATCTTTCATATTTTCTGCTTAACATTATACATCTGATCATGTGTTCTTATGCAGTTACTTCTGTCAAATACATCAATAATAGTTTTAACAATCTTTCCATAGATATAATTAATAATAGCTAAACCACTATAATGGCTTTATTATTTAGCCTATTGCAATTAATAATAATCAATCCTTTAACATATAGCTAGCATTAACCCCTCTACTAATGTGTTATCAATATGTTCTTTTAGTGTCAGTGAGGGACCCCTGCCAAAGTTACACCCTCGTTCTGTCTGGGTTTTGACTTCTTATCATTAGTATCCATCGTTTGTTTACCCCTGTAGCATGGATCCGTGAAATACAGTATCATCTACTTGAAATTAATAATGTACTTTCACTCTGTTAAAGGCACACTCTCTTCAAGGCAAAGTCACACAAGTTGAAGCAAGTGTCATATGAGCAATTACCTCAACCACTTTCCTTACAGTGGGCTTGAGATTTGTTGCCTGTGTGCAGAGGGAGAGAAGAATCCCGGTGACAGTACATATGTACAACCCTTGGGTCACTGATGTGGAAATTCGTCTGTTTCTTTGTTGCTACTTTGATGATGTTCAAGGAGGTAGCAAGCTAAAGAATCAATTTGGGACTTTTAATGGAAAGCGCAGGTTCTGGGTGCGGTTTGTGCCAGATGAATTAGGTATTGGTGGAAAGAAATACCCTCCACAGACTTTCGCCATTGGTGGAAATAGAGGTTTCCTATACTATGATGACATGCCTCTGTTTTTCCGTAGTTGTAACCTGTTTGGTCACATTGCTGAAAATTGCACAGGTGCCAGATGTCGAAATTGCGGTGAGGAGGATCATCTTGTTGCCCACTGTAGTAAATGCTGGATCTGTGACCTGTGTGGTTCTTCAAAGTCAGATTGCCTGGTATTTCAGGGGTGGACTGTGCTGTGAAGTCAGGATCAGACTGATTTGCTTCAGGAAAGTTCTTCTCTGAGAAAGGCACATGTTGAGCAAAAAGAGGCTGCTTCTTGGGTGGTAACTAGCCATAGAACAAGCTATTATGCTATTGTTCGTTCCCAGGTTGAGCGCTTCTCTCTTTTTATTTATGCAAATTACGACACCTAGGGAAGTCTCCCTAAGTGTGATGTGGGAATGATATGGCTGCACCTCACTGACGAGGCCCACAATAGGTTGAAACGATCGTCTGAGGTCGCTTCTCGGGCCTTTGGCTGGGATCAAGTGCAGTTTTCTGTGCTTGGTCTTGGTTGAAAGATTTGCTGCCTGGAGACCTGATCCTTCGGCCTGGGGTCCTTTCCCTTTGGGGTTTGGGCTCCTGCTGCTATTGGGGGGGTGGCTACTCCTTAGATATAGAGTAACTGGGTAGTAGGGCCATCTCCTTGGCCTTGGGGCATCATCCCTGGACTTCAGCCACATGCTGCTTTTGAGGGGTGCTCTGAAATCCAGCCTAAAGAGGCAATAGAACAATTATGGCTACCAATGTTCCAAACATTCCCCATACACTTCTGGTGTTGATTTCTGAGGACTTCCGAGAGAATATTGGTTTGGCTCATGTCCAGCAGGTTGTTTTGGAGGGTGTTTTGAAGATGCCAAGAGCAAGTTTGCATTGTGTTCAGGCTTTCCCTTTAAGATGGATTTTTGATGTGACTTTCACCAATGAGCATCATTTACAGACCTGCTATCAACGGACTATTGATATGGCTGCTGCTCCAGAGTTGGTGGGCATGAGATTTGTTGCCTGTGTGCAGAGGGAGAGAAGAATCCCGGTGACAGTACAGATGTACAACCCTTGGGTCACTGATGTGGAAATTCATCTGTTTCTTTGTTGCTACTTTGATGATGTTCAAGGAGGTAGCAAGCTAAAGAATCAATTTGGGACTTTCAATGGAAAGCGCAGGTTCTGGGTGCAGTTTGTGCCAGATGAATTAGGTATTGGTGAAAAGAAACACCCTCCACAGACTTTCGCCATTGGTGGAAATAGAGGTTTCCTATACTATAATGACATGCTTCTGTTTTGCCGTAGTTGCAACCTGTTTGGTCACATTGCTGAAAATTGCCCAGGTGCCAGATGTCGAAATTGTGATGGGGAGGATCATCTTGTTGCCCACTGTAGTAAACGCCAAATCTTTGACCTGTGTGGTTCTTCAAGTCATCTGTGCAGGATGTGTCCTTTGATGATGTTGCAGGGACTTGATAGAGTCAAGCCTTCCTACGCTGATGTTGCAAAAAAACCATCTTCAGTTGCGTTTGAGCCATCTGTGAATGAGGAGGAGGAGTGAGGAGGAGGTCTCTGATGAGGCATTGAACTCTATATTACCTCTGTAAGAAAACTGCAGTTGGGTTGTCTGATGCTCCTGTGGTGGTTACATTGGCTGAGAAGGTGGAGGAAACACAATCTAATCTTCAGGAGGTGGATCTTGCTACATCTAATGTGATAGCTGCTTCTGATGTTCTTGAAGCCCTGTTGCCCAATTCTGTGGATGATACTGTTGCTGTTCCTGGGACAGAGAATTTTTCCTTCACTGAGTCAACTTGTGATCCTGCTCCTGATGCTGTTCTTGATGAAGGGGAGAACATTAATTGGTCTGCTGTTGTGTACTCTGGTTCTGAGGAGGATATGGACACTGCAGGGAAAAATTCTGCCTCCAAGCGGAAAAAAGGTGTGGATTCTGATGGATGGAAGAGTCCTGATTTGGATCTTCCAGTAGTTAAGAGTGCAGATCCAGCTACTGCAAGTGATGCTGACTCTTTAATTTCAGAGTTTCCTTCTGTCTCTACTAAAGACATTCCTTCTGACTCAAGCCAGTGTATAGGTGACTTTTCTGATGCCTCTTCTGTTGGTTATCTATATAAAAGAGATGTGAACCAACTTGCTGAAGTTACTGGTTATGAGGCTGGCAAGGGGGAGCCTAGGAGGTCGGAACATCACAGAGGCAGATTTAAAGGATCTCCTTTGAGTCCTAAGAAAAAGAAAGGAAAGAAGAAGTCCTGATGTTAATTCTTTTTTTGTTTTTCTTTAATTTATTTTTGTGATGTTTCTGACCATTTCTTCCCTTAATGTCAGGTGTATGAAAACTATAGCAAGGAGAGCTGCAATTTTTAAGTTATTATCTGTATGTTCTGCTAATATTTTTTGTTTGCAGGAATGTGGTCTCTCTGAACATCCTAAATGTGCTGACTGTGAATATGGTCCTAAAGTATGGTCTTGTTCTTCTGATAGGAATGGGGGGGGGGGGGGAGAGTTTTGTTTAAGGGGTTTTGTTTTTCTATCCTTAATGTAGTTCATATTGTCCCAGGTCGGGTTCTTTTGGTTTGTTTTAGTTTTTGTGGGACTGTTTTTCGTTTGTTTAATGTATATGCTTCTCCAAATAGGGTAGAACATTTGCTTAATTTTGAAACATTAAAGTTTTTTCTGCCAGGTCGAGAGCCAACTTTTTTGGTTGGGGATTTTAATTGTATTATTAAGAATGGGGACATAGAGGGTGGGAGTGATTGTAGGGTGGATAGCTCAGGGAAGTTTTTGTTGATCTGCTTAAATCTTTCGGGTTGAAGGATACCTTCGGGTCTGTTTCATTTTCAGGGGAGGGTTTTACTTTCTTTAGTGATAGTGGTGGGATAAAATTTCGAATTGATTTTCGTTTTTAATCTAAATCTCTATGTGTTGTTGATTTTTCTTTAAAGCGGATGCCCTTTACGGATCATGCCCTTTTGATGTGTAAGGTGAATTGTGATTTGAAGATTAAGTATGGTAAGGGTGTTTGGAAACTGAATGTGGATTTTTTAGAAGATGAGAAGATTAAGCGTCAGTTTGTTTGGATGTATGAAAGGTGGAAAGAAAGTGTGATTTTAGTAATGTGCTTATGTGGTGAGAATGGTTGAAGGTGGAAATAAAGAGGTTTTTTTATTAAGAAAGGCTGGGAGAAAGCTAGAATGGAAAGGGAGTTGTATAATAAATGGTATCTGAGGTTGTTGTATTTGTATGAATCGAGAAATTGTGGTTTTGATGTTCATGAGGAAATTGCTGAAGCAAGAAAGATAATTAAAAAGTGTATGAATGAAAAAGGAAAGAAAATTGTTTTTATGGCAAGTATGGAGAAAATGGAAAAGGATGAGTTTTTTAAGAAAGCTTTTGAAGGAAAGACTGTTTTATTAGTGTTTTTGATAAGGTTGAGTGTGGAATAAATGGTTCATGAGTTTTATAGTGAGCTGTATAAAGAAAAGACAAGATATGTTTTATTGGAAAAGGAGTTGTTGGAAGACATTGAGGTTAAGTTGGAAAAATATGATAATGATTTGTTAGAAAGGGATCTAAGTTTGGATGAGAATGGGAAGGTACCTGGTTGTGATGGTTTGCCTGTTGAATGTTATACTTGTTTGTGGAATTTGATTGGAGTAGATATGTTGGATGTTTGTAAGTTTGTTTTGAGAATTAATGTTTTGCCTGTTTCAATGAGGAAAGGTTTGATTGTTTTGTTATTTAAAAAGGGTGATAAGAGAGATTTGAGGAATTGGAGGCTGATTACGTTGTTGAATGTTGACTATAAGGTTATTGCAAAGGTGCTGGCAAGTAGAATACATGGAGTGATTGGTAAGGTTGTGGGTGAAGAGCAAGTGTGTGCTGTTCCTGGGTGGCAGATTTCTGAAAGTTTGTTGTTACTACGTGATGTACTGTGGTATGTGAGGGAGAGGATGAGGTCTGTTGCTGTTGCTATTGTGGATTTTGAAAAAGCGTATGATAGGGTAGTGCATGATTTTATGTTTCATATTTTAGAATGTTTAGGTTTTTCTGGTAAGATTATTGGATGGTTTAAATGTTTGTATTGTGAGTCAAGTTGAGGTTAATAGTTTTTTGACTGAGAAATGTTGTGTTAAATCTGGAGTGCATCAAGGATGTCCTTTGTCTCCTGTGTTATTTGTATGCGTCATTGAGCCATTGTTAACTAGTTTGAGGAAGGATAAATTAGTTAGAGGTGTGAGTGTTCCTGGCAGTAATGGAAGGTGTTTAAAATAAAAGTGATTTGGTATATAGATGATGTGAGTGTGGTATGTGAGACTTAGGCTGGTTTGAGGAGGGTGAAAACTTTGGTTGAATGTTTTTGTATGGCAAGTGGTTTCAGAGTTAATTGGAATAAGTGTAAAGTTAAAGTTTTTGGTAATGATAGGGAGATTGATTCCTGTGGATGGCCTGTGACTGACGGTGCAATTGAGGTGTTGGGTGGGAAATTTGATGTGGATTTGAAAGGCTTGGAAAGTTGGGAGAATGTTTTTGATAAAGTGAGTAGAAAACTTCAGTTTTGGTTTTTAAGGACTTTATCTTTGGAAGGACAAATGTTAGTTATTAAATCGGTTTTGATCCCTATTATGTTATATTTGGCGTTAGTTTTTCCACCTCCTGAGAGGATTTTTCAGAGAATTTTGAGATTGTTGTTTTCTTTTTTATGGAGTTCTGGTATGGAGGGTTTGAAAAGAGATGTTGTTGTTAAGAGTAAGAATGTTGGTGGTAAGGGTTTTCCAAATGTGGAGAGATTTTTTAGTTGTGAAATATGTTAGTAGGTGTGTGGTTCTGAGTGGTAAGGATAGCATGGCTGGTTGTATGGTAAAGTATGCTTGTGGAAATGTTTTAAGACAATATGGTTTGTTTGAGATTGATAGAAAGAAACCGGTATGTTTTGCTGTTCCGTGGTTTTATGTAAGGGCAGGGCCGGCTCAACCATGGGACCAAGTGGGTCCCATGGACCCAGGCAGCACTTTACAGGGGCAGCATTTCAGTGCCTGAGTTTTAGTGTGAGACCAGACAGAACGCTCCTGTCCTGACTTCAGTCATTGTAAGAATAATAATGCAGCAGCTCTGCAGAACGCTGCAGTTATTTTACTGTTATTGTCTGTCTGAGTTCTCTGAGTTTGTCTAGTATGCTCATTCAGCCCCTCCCTCCCCTCCTCTGGTGTCTGTTATGACAGCAAGTTATGGTCAGGTGGTCTGTTAAGGAGAGGAAGTAGAGGCATTCTGGTCTGGTGGCAGTTCTGAATTTATTACAGCATACTGTCCGTGATTGTTTAGCTCCACAATCCACCCCTGCCTGTGGTGACTACAGATTCCCTTGCAGCACTAGCAAAAATAAGGTAGGGTGGCTGGCTCTCCAGCAAAAATTTAATGTGAACGATTACTTCACATACCATCTACCTAGGAAATAAATGGATTTACACACACATTTTTTATAGCATCTGAGCTATTGAAGCATCTGAATTACTTACACAAGTCATTGCTATGCTCTTGGTTACAGCATAGTTATTAGCAATGACAAAAAGGCAAATCTATATAAATCTGTGCATTGGTATGTAATAGTAACTGTGCTAAAAGAAAGAAAGGCACCACTCTGCTATCCAGCGTAACATAACACAGTGATACATTTGCAACTAAGGTTTTCAGGTTTGTAGTTCAATTGCCTTGTTATATTACATTACTCTACATTATTCTGTAAAATTGCATGATAATAAATTCCATCTGAGGTCTTTAGGAGCAGACAAACAACTGAAATGTAAATATATGTTAAAGGGAAATAGAGCACAAACTAGAATTCTCCAAAACAAGTTTACTAATACTTAGTAAAACAAAAATTTAAATTTACTTTTATAATTTATTTTGCCCCCTTTACAATATGAAAAATGTTTTCCCCCCAATATATTTATTATGCAGCATATTTTATGAAGGGTTGGCCCTCCAACAAATTTACTGTGGACTCACTAGATGTGATTTCTTTGAATTATTGTGTTATATCATATGTGAGTGTGCTTAACTTAATAATCTAAATAAAATTATGTGCTGCATTTAGCAAATATATTTATTATGCAGCACATTTTATTTAGGTTAAGTTTAGCACACATATGATGATAATTTATCATATAACTTTTTTCGAAATTACATGTGTGCTGCATAATTAAATAAATATATTTATTGAATGCAGCACATTTAACACATAGTTAAGCATATTTCCAAAATGCCATCACATTATACCCTTGCAGGCTTCAGAGCATTATCAGTGCACAGTTCAGGAACATCTGAACTGTGGGGCACCTGAATGCCAAATACTCTAAAGCCTACATATAGGATCATAGTTCTGAGATTGTGTCAGGTCCAGTGGCGGCTCGTGGGTTATTCAAATGAGGGCTCACGGACCAGTTATGTAAAAAAAAATATATATATATATATATATATATTACACACACACTGTATATTAAAAAATAATATATATATATATATTACATATATATGTATATATATATATATATATATATATATATATCTATATATATATACTGTATATATATTACACACACACTGTATATTAAAAAATAATATATATATATATATATATATAAGCAATAGTTAAAAAATATATGCACTCTCACCACCATCCTACAACTGCCATGGTGCTCTGAAGGACTGTATAGCAGATTATCAAGATTGAAGCACTCACTGGACTTATTTGTAACGTTTCGGGACCTCAAACGTCAGAAGAAGGGACGTTTGAGGTCCTGAAACGTTACAAATAAATTACTCTATTTTGATATCCAAAGTCCAGTGAGTGCTTCAATCTTGATAATCTGCTATATATATATATATATATATATATATATATATATATATTACACACACTGTATTTTAAAAAATAATATATATATATATATATATATATATATACATATATATATATATATATATATATTACCCTCACACACAATCATATTATAGTGCTTGCTATATTACTTGCAGCCAGCAGGTGGTGCATAACATTTAAGAATTACAGCAGTGAAGATTTCTAAGATGGAAAACGTTTTTACTACATTTGTTATGTATACAGGTGGCCCTCTTTTTACAACGGTTCAATTTACACCGTTTCAGAATAACAACCTTTTTTTTCCAGTCATGTGACTGCTATTGAAAAGCATTGAGAAGCAGTGCATTTATTAAAATAGCCAGTAGGTGGAGCTGTCCGCTTGTGTTGCAGCAAAGCCAAGCAAGCTGAAATTAATCAGTTTAACCAGACCTGAGCTATCGAGCAGATTTCCAAGGAACAAGATCTTCCTGTCTATAAATCAGTCCAGATTGGAATGCATAGAAAGAACTGTTTGCAGAAAAATGCAAGTGAAGTCTGTGTTGTGTGATTATTTTCTTAGGTTTATAATGCTGTTTAGCAAATGTTTTTGTTAATTTAACTTAGTTTAATTATATATTCTGTGTTGTGTGATTATTTTATTAGGTTTATAATGCTGTTTAGCATTTAAAGTCTTCATTTCATTAGGTGTTACTTATGACAATTTTGAGAGGGACCTGGAACCTATCTCCCTCACTTCCCATTGACTTACATTATAAACTGGATTTTTCAATTTACAACGGTTATGATTTACAACCATTCCTTCTGGAACCTAACCTCGGTGTAAACTGAGGGCTACCTGTATTCTTTACTGATGCATAACGATTTTTTTTTATTTTACATCTGTAGTCCTAGACTTAGAAATCTTCACTGCTGTAATTCTACCTGATCGGCTACACTGAACTGCTTTACTTGCTAAGTTGCTGCTGTTGCAGTCTACATCTTTATGCTGTAATAAGATCTGGAGTGAGTTTTTGCCTAAGTAGATATGATGATAAAGTAGGATAGTACTACTATAGCAACAGCAGCAAGTAGAGCAGTTCAGTGTAGAATAACGAAGACTGAAATAGGTTGTAATTCAAGCAGGTATTGGCTTTAAATGGAGACATACCTTGATAAGCAGTGCCAGTGTTTGTTCCACATGCACACAAGTCTGCAGCCCCTCCTTCCCTGATCACCAGACCGCTCTCTCATTGGCTAAGTAATGGCTATGCATTATGTAGTTAGTTCCTAGCCTTGGGAGCTCCCCCTGCTGCCCGCCCATAGAAATGGCCCAACTTGCACACTGAAAATTGTGCTATTAGCAAAGGTATAGGCTCTGTTATGGGCGGAGCAGCAGACACATAGAAAAAATATGCAAAGTTCTATAGCAGGCTATACCTCTCTACTGCATGTGCGGTAGAGAGGTATAGAGGTATATAAAAGGATTTTTTTTAAAATTAAACTGGACAGTAGACTGGAACCTTTTTTGGCAGAATAAATATAATTTTTTCAATAGGGGGGCTATTGGAGAAAATTATATTTATTCAGCGAAAAAATGTATTTTCTTTCTTTTTTACTTTTTTTCCCAGGGGGCTCATGTGCGGTTGTGATCATATGGAGGAGCCTCCACTGGTCAGGTCTAGCCAATCACACTTTGAATTTTTGATCATATTAAGTGAGTGAAATAAGTAAGGAGTTAAGTGACTGAACACCTTCACTACTTATGAACATCCTACCACACATTCTCAATAATGAGGAGAGCTGTTTTACTTTGTTTAAATCCACTAACTGTCAAAGAATCTATCACCATAGTATCTTGGCCTAGACACTCATTGACAGTTACTGGATTTAAAAAAGTAAAAGAGCTGTCCTCATTAACTTCATTCACCTCCTGGCTCTCTGCACCAGATAGGGTGAAGTGTCCATGGAAATGTTTTTGAAATGTTGGCAACTATGCAACTAAAACAGAGCAGCTTTAAAACTCCTGTACATTCTAAATGTACTCAACAAATTTAAAGCTGCTCTTAATGTTTCAGCTGTGATCAGTGACGCAGAGATCCTCAGGTCAGCTCTGTGATAATGGTCAGCAGATTTACACTGGCATCCCCAGATGCTAGACATAAGTCTCTGTTCTTTGCAAAGTAAGTAGTAGAATGGTCCTAGTGACCTTTTTAAATGTGTTTGTGTAAGCATATATGTGTGTGTATCAGTGTATATCTGTGTGTTTATGCGTATGTGTGTGTGCATATGTGTATGTGTATCAGTGCTTGTGTATCAGTGCATATCTGTGTGTGTATAAGTATGTGTTTATGTATATGTGTGTGTATAAGTATGTATGTGTGAGTCAGTGTACATCTGTGTGTTTTTGCATTTGTGTTTATGCATATGAGTGCTTGTGTGTGTATCAGTTTGTGTATCATTGTATATCTGTGTGTGGATGTGTCAGTGTGTGGGTATATCAGTGTATATCTGTGAGTGTGCGTATGTGTTTGTGCATATGTGTGTGTGTATCTGTGTGTGTACGAGTGAGTGTGTTGGTTTGAGTGTTTATGTATGAGTATGTGTTTGAGTGTGTGTATCAGTGTATATCTCTGTGTGTGTGTGTGTCTCCTGTCTCTGCAATTTTTTATTAACATGGTGGGACTAGTGGAAAGTGGAACTTTCCAGCCATGCCTATAACTTGAAAAAATAAAAAATAAATTGAGTGCCTACTACATCCTAGTCTTGTTAGCTGGATCAATTGGATGACAAAGTGTGCAGTAGCTATGTCTTTTGATTGGGATTTGTGGTGTGAGTAAAGGTGCATACAAAATGTTTTGAAAGGGGCATATCTGGACCACTATGTTATACATGTCCTCTGAGCCAATGGTTGCCAGTCCTCCTCTGTTCCCAGCAACATAACTGTTTCATGCACAAAGATACAGAATCAGTCATGGGTGACATTCAAGGTGGGACAGGAAGATAACTCTAACTTCCTTCCCACTTATTGCACAATTGTGCATAAACATTGGTTGCATGCAGACAGGCCTAGTAAGGGGGTGGCCAGGCTAGTGTTTTGATATATTAGTCAGTAATATTACTATTGGGGGGCGTCATTTAATTCTCTGACAAAGGCAGCACAATGTCTTGAGCCGGCCCTGTGTAAGGGTGGAATGTTGGATTAAAAAATATGGTTTGGAGAATGTTAGTAGGGAGATGTGGTGTGCAAACAGAATGGTGTTGAAAATGTTGGAGAAGAAGGAAGGTCTTGAGTTGATTGGGGGTTTGAATGAGAATGAATGTGTGTTGGTATGGAAAAATGTGTGTAATAAGTATTTGATGAATAGGCAGAAAGATATTAGTTGGATGAGTGTGCATAAGTGTTTGCCGACAAGGGATTTTCAGAGAGTGCATCGTTTAGTGGCTTCAGAAATGTGTCCTAGAGATGGTTGTCAAAGCGAGAGAGTTATTCATTTGTTTTGGAATTGTGAGTATGCTAGGGATGTTTGGAGAAGTTTGAAAAGGATGATTAAGGGTCTGACTGGTGTGCAGTTTTTTTACTTTTAATATGATGATGTATAGTTTGTTTGGAAGTGGTGTGGAAAAGGAGAGAGCAAGATTGATATGGTTGTTGGCATGTTGTGTGAAGGAGGTGTTGTGGGATGTTCGTAATATTTTGATTTTTAAGAAAGAGGTAGTTACTGTAGGTAATTGTGTGGGTATGATCAGTGGGAAGTTGTTTTTGTATTTTTCTTTTGATAGGAGGCAATATGGGAAATTAGATTCTGAAGGCATCTGGAAGACAAAGAAGTGGAAAGATTGGATTATTTAGTTTTTATTTATTTTTTCTCCAGTTTTTTTTTTCTGTATTTGAAATATGTTTAAATTTATTCTGTGTGACTATTTAAGTTTTATGTTTGCATTTTGATTTTTTTCTGATGACAAAAGTTTGGGTCAATATTTCAGTTGTTTTGTAACAAGAGATATTTTGTTTTCATTTGTTATTATGATTTTATTTTGTATATATGAATATATGATTATTTTTCTAATAAAAGAATTGCGAAACGTCTGGGGTTTTGCTGTTTCTCTCGTTCAGAGAGGGATTGCCTGGTATTTCAGGGCTGGACTGTACTGTGAAGTCAGGATCAGACTGATATGCTTCAGGAAAGTTCTTCTCTGTGAAAGGCACATGTTGGGCAAAAAGAGGCTGCTTCTTGGGTGATAACTAGCCATAGAACAAACTATTATGCTATTGTTTGTTCCCAGGTTGAGCGCTTCTCTCTTTTTATTTATATATATTTGTGTGTTTATATGCGTATATACACATTAACACATAAATATATATGTATATAATCATATACATATATATTTATATAGAAAACGTACCCTTACTAACCCCCATTGCAATACGCTCCCTACTCTAATAACCCCTAAATCACCACATAAACCACCACAAAGTACTTCATTACACTATTAACCCCTAAACTGCCTCACACCCACATCGCAAACTGCCCACTACACTATTAACCCCTAAACTGCCACACAACCACATTGCACACTACCCCGCTACACTATTAACCCCCTAAACCACCACACCCACACATCACAAACTACTCTACTACCCTATTAACCCTATAAACTGCCTCACCCCCACCTTGCAAAGTACTCCGCTACACTATTAACCCCTAAACCACCACACACCCAAATTGCAAACTACCCCCTAACTTTCTAAGAGCTAACCCCCCCAACACCCTTAACTTAACACCCACAAAAAACTACCATTACATAAAAAAACTGCCATTACTTAAAATAAAATAACTAATATTAAAGAAAATAAAAATAAATTACCAAAAATAAAAACACGCAATTATGCCTATTCTAAAACTAAAGCCCCTTTAAAAAAAAACACCAAAATAAAAACCCTATAGTTAGTTACTTTAGCAACAGCCTTTAGAAGGGCTTTTTTTAGGGCATTGCCCTAAAGCAACTTAGCTCTTTTTTTCAACAACTCCATTATCATCAAAAGCCTTATCTTTAAAAAAAAATCTAAAAATTGCCTGAATAAGGGCATTTGGCAGCACATTACCCTAAAGCTCTTTTGCTGTCAATAAAGAAACATATCTTAAAAATAAAAATTGCCCTGAAAAACCAACCCTGCACCAGTCACTTGGCACAGAAAGAGTTAACAGACCCTTTCCACCTTAACCAGTTTGTCACAGTCTAGCCACTCCAGGCAAGCCTGTGACTTAGTTCAGTGGGTGCAAGGGTTAACAAACACTCTCTAGTCTGTTCTAGAAAAATTGCCAAAAATCCATTTTAATGCCATCCACACTAAGCTATCTCTAGGCTGCTGCTTAAATATGAGAAAATCTTAGGGAAAACCCAGAATAACAAATTAAATTCCCAGAATACAATTTAGCAAAAATTAATCTTAAAAACACAGTATTAATACTACCAGTCTCTTTCAGTAACATGCTTTAAATATTAGACAGAGGTTAAACTTAATATAGGAACATTTATTGTGAGCAAAGAAGAAAATTAGTCACAGTGCATTATTAAGAAAAAGATGTTAACAAATAAAATGATACACAAGCAAACAGTTTTAAAATAAAAATTGCATTGTAATTTACAGAAAGTTTTGTAATTAGCATAACTTCTGCACAGACCCCTAATGTACCTGCAAGGAAGTCTTTAGGCCACATGGAGCATTTTGATATCAGACACCATGGGGTCAATTTAATAAAGTCTTGCGGACATGATACACTGTAGCGATTGGCCGCTAGCAGGGAGTGTCAAGCAGCCCGATCGTATAGGATCAGGCAGATTGCTGTAAGCTGCCTCAGAGGTGGCGTATGAGTTAAGGAGCAGTGGTCTATAAATAGTGATGTCGCGAACTGTTCGCCGGAGAACAGTTCCCGGCGAACATAGCTTGTTCGCGTTCGCCGCTGCGGGCAAACATATGCGATGTTCGATCCGCCCCCTATTTGTCATCATTGAGGAAACTTTGACCCTGTATCTCACAGCCTTCTGACACATTTGAGCCAATCAGTAGCAGACACTCCCTCACAGACCCTCGCAGCTCCTTGACAGCAGCCATTTTAGATTCATTACTATCTTGCTTTCTTACTGAGAGGAGCTTTAGTGTTGCTGCTGCTGACATTATAGGGAAATAGATAGCTAGGCTAGTGTATTTAGTGTCCACTACAGTCCTGAAGGACTCATCTAATCTATGCTGTAAGGACAGCACCCCAAAAAGCCCTTTTTAGGGCTATAACTTCAGTCGTTTTTTTTTTTTTTATTTGTAATTTTATTTGCATTTGCCTGGCTGCCAGCCTGTGTGTGAGGCTCACAGCATATACTGTGATTAGTGCCACCACTGATATCTGCTTAACATTAGTGTAAATTTAAACAACAAAACTTTTAAATCATTTTGCTAGTGTAATCTAATTTCATTTTCTATCAGGCCTGTGTGTCAGGCTTACACAGCATACTGTGGTTAATTGCTGTGCCAGCAGACACCACTCATATCTGCTTAACATTATTTTAAATTTAAAAAACAAAACTTTTAAATCATTTTGCTAGTGTAATCTAATTTCATTTTCTATCAGGCCTGTGTGTCAGGCTTACACAGCATACAACGTTGTTTAATTGCTGTGCTAGCAGCCACCACTCATATCTGCTTAACATTATTTTAAATTTAAAAAACAAAACTTTTAAATCATTTTGCTAGTGTAATCTAATTTCATTTTCTATCAGGCCTGTGTGTCAGGCTTACACAGCATACAACATTGTTTAATTGCTGTGCCAGCAGCCACCACTCATATCTGCTTAACATTATTTTAAATTTAAAAAACAAAACTTTTAAATCATTTTGCTAGTGTAATCTAATTTCATTTTCTATCAGGCCTGTGTGTCAGGCTTACACAGCATACAACGTTGTTTAATTGCTGTGCCAGCAGCCACCACTCATATCTGCTTAACATTATTTTAAATTTAAAAAACAAAACTTTTAAATCATTTTGCTAGTGTAATCTAATTTCATTTTCTATCAGGCCTGTGTGTCAGGCTTACACAGCATACAATGTTGTTTAATTGATGTGCCAGCAGCCACCACTCATATCTGCTTAACATTATTTTAAATTTAAAAAACAAAACTTTTAAATCATTTTGCTAGTGTAATCTAATTTAATTTTCTATCAGGCCTGTGTGTCAGGCTTACACAGCATACACTGTGGTTAATAGCTGTGCCAGCAGCCACCACTCATATCTGCTTAAAATTATTTTAAAATAAAAAAAAAACTTTTAAATCATTTTGCTAGTGTAATCTAATTTCATTTTCTATCAGGCCTGTTTGTCAGGCTTACACAGCATACACTGTGTTTAATAGCTGTGCCAGCAGCCACCACTAATATCTGCTTAACATTAGTGTAAATTTAAACAAACAAACTTTAAAATCATTTTGCTAGTGTAATCTAATTTCATTTTCTATCAGGCCTGTATGTCAGGCTTACACAGCATACACTGTGGTTAATAGCTGTGCCAGCAGGCACCACTCATATCTGCTTAACATTATTTTAAATTTAAAAAACAAAACTTTTAAATAATTTTGCTAGTGTAATCTAATTTCATTTTCTATCAGGCCTGTGTGTCAGGCTTACACAGCATACAACGTTGTTTAATTGCTGTGCCAGCAGCCACCACTCATATCTGCTTAACATTATTTTAAATTTAAAAAACAAAACTTTTAAATCATTTTGCTAGTGTAATCTAATTTCATTTTCTATCAGGCCTGTTTGTCAGGCTTACACAGCATACACTGTGTTTAATAGCTGTGCCAGCAGCCACCACTAATATCTGCTTAACATTAGTGTAAATTTAAACAAACAAACTTTTAAATCATTTTGCTAGTGTAATCTAATTTCATTTTCTATCAGGCCTGTGTGTCAGGCTTACACAGCATACACTGTGGTTAATAGCTGTGCCAGCAGGCACCACTCATATCTGCTTAACATTATTTTAAATTTAAAAAACAAAACTTTTAAATAATTTTGCTAGTGTAATCTAATTTCATTTTCTATCAGGCCTGTGTGTCAGGCTTACACAGCATACAATGTTGTTTAATTGCTGTGCCAGCAGCCACCACTCATATCTGCTTAACATTATTTTAAATTTAAAAAACCAAACTTTTAAATCATTTTGCTAGTGTAATCTAATTTCATTTTCTATCAGGCCTGTGTGTCAGGCTTACACAGCATACACTGTGGTTAATAGCTGTGCTAGCAGCCAACACTCATATCTGCTTAAAATTATTTTAAAATAAAAAAAAACCCTTTTAAATAATTTTGCTAGTGTAATCTAATTTTATTTTCTATCAGGCCTGTTTGTCAGGCTTACACAGCATACACTGTGGTTAATAGCTGTGCCAGTAGCCACCACTCATATCTGCTCAACATTAGAGTAAATTTAAACAACCAAACTTTTAAATCATTTTGCTAGTGTAATCTAATTTTATTTTCTATAAGGCCTGTGTGTCAGGCTTACACAGCATACACTGTGGTTAATAGCTGTGCCAGCAGGCACCACTCATATCTGCTTAACATAATTTTAAAATTAAAAAAATTTTTTTTAAATCATTTTGCTAGTGTAATCTAATTTAATTTTCTATCAGGCCTGTGTCTCAGGCTCACACAGCATATACTGTGGTTAATTGCTCTGTGCCAGCAGCCACCACTCATATCTGCTTAACATTATTTTAAATTTAACCCCTTAACGACCACGGATGTATGCCACACGTCCTCAAATAAAATAAAAAATACAGTTAATGACCGAGGACGTGTGACGTACGTCCTTGGTCTGGAAAGCAGCTGGAAGCGATCCTGCTCGCTTCCAGCTGCTTTCCGGTTATTGCAGTGATGCCTCGATATGGAGGCATCCTGCAATAACCCCCCTTGGCCATCCGATGCAGAGAGAGCCACTCTGTGGCCCTCTCTGCACCGGACATCGATGGCCGGTATCGTTGGTGGGTGGGAGCTTACGTGGGAGGCGGGTGGGCGACCATCGATGCTCTGTGTGGAGTGGAGGGGGGCGGGATCGTGGGCGGGACCTACAGGGGCGTGGTGGGAGGGCGCGTGCACGGGGCGGGAGCGGGTGGGAACCGCTACACTACAGAAAAAAAATAAAGTTATAAGTAAAAAAAAACAATTATTTTTAAGCATTAAAAATTGAATCTAAGGGATCTGGAAGGGGTTGGGGGTTGGTCTTGGTGGGGGGGGGAAAGCTACACTACAGAAAAGGGCATTTTTTTTAAAAAAAAGGCAAATTTTTTACTAAACTGGGTACTGGCAGACAGCTGCCAGTACCCAAGATGGCGCCCATTAAGGCAGAGGTGAAGGGTTAGAGAGCTGTTAGGTGGGGGATCAGTGAGGTTAGGGGTCTAAGGGGGGATCCTACACATCAGCATATGTAAATATGCTTTAAAAAAAAAAAGGCCAAATACCTTTTATTTTAGTACTGGCAGAGTTTCTGCCAGTACTTAAGATGGCGGGGACAATTGTGGGGTGGGGGAGGGAAGAGAGCTGTTTGGGAGGGATCAGAGGTCTGATATTTCAGGTGGGAGGCTGAGCTCTACACTAAAGATAAATTTAACCTGCAAGCTACATAATTAACCCCTTCACTGCTAGCCATAATACACGTGTGATGCGCAGCGGCATTTAGAGGCCTTCTAATTACCAAAAAGCAATGCCAAAGCCATATATGTCTGCTATTTCTGAACAAAGGGGATCCCAGAGAAGCATTTACAACCATTTTTGCCATAATTGCACAAGCTGTTTGTAAATAATTTCAGTGAGAAACCTAAAATTGAGAAAAATTTAACGTTTTTTTTAGTTTGATCGCATTTGGCGGTGAAATGGTGGTATGAAATATACCAAAATTGGCCTTGATCAATACTTGGGGTTGTCTACTACACTACACTAAAGCTAAACTACCCCAAAAAGCTCCCTACATGCTCCCTAATTAACCCCTTCACTGCTGGGCATAATACACGTGTGGTGCGCAGTGGCATTAAGCGGCCTTCCAATTACCAAAAAGCAATGCCAAAGTCATATATGTCTGCTATTTCTGAACAAAGGGGATCCCAGAAAAGAATTTACAACCATTTATGCCATAATTGTACAAGCTTTTTGTAAATAATTTAAGTTAGAAACCAAAAGTTTGTGAAAAAATTTGTGAAAAAGTGAACGATTTTTTGTATTTGATCGCATTTGGCGGTGAAATGGTGGCATGAAATATACAAAAATAGGCCTAGATCAATACTTTGGGTTGTCTACTAAAAAAAAATATATACATGTCAATGGATATTCAGAGATTCCTGAAAGATATCAGTGTTCTAATGTAACTAGCGCTAATTTTGAAAAGAAATGGTTTGGAAATAGCAAAGTGCTACTTGTATTTATGGCCCTATAGTTTACAAAAAAAGCAAAGAACATGTAAAAATTGTGTATTTCTAAACTCAGGACAAAATTTAGAAACTATTTAGCATGGGTGTTTTTTGGTGGTTATAGATATGTAACAGATTTTGGGGGTCAAAGTTAGAAAAAGTGTGTTTTTTTCCATTTTTCCCCATATTTTATAAAAAAATTATAGTAAATTATAAGATATGATGATAATAATGGTATCTTTAGAAAGTCCATTTAATGGCGAGAAAAACGGTATATAATATGTGTGGGTACAGTAAATGAGTAAGAGGAAAATTACAGCTAAACACAAACACCTCAAAAATGTAAAAATAGCCTTGGTCCCAAACGGACAGAAAATGGAAAAGTGCTGTGGTCATTAAGGGGTTAAACAACCAAACTTTTAAATCATTTTGCTAGTGTAATCTAATTTCAGTTTCTATCAGGCCTGTGTGTCAGGCTTACACAGCATATACTGTGGTTAATTTCTGTGCCAGCAGCCACCACTCATATCTGCTTAACATTATTGTAAATTTAAAAAACAAAACTTTTAAAACATTTTGCTAGTGTAATCTAATTTCATTTTCTATCAGGCCTGTGTCTCAGGCCCACACAGCATATACTGGTGCCAGCCACCACTCCAGCCACCACTCATAAACATTATTGTAAATTAAAAAAACAAATTTAAATCATTTTGCTAGTGTAATCTAATTTCATTTTCCATCAGGCCTGTGTGTCAGGCCCACATCATATAGTGTGATTAATAGCTCTTTTTTCCACCACTTATATTTGGTGTAACATTAGTGTAAATATTTTTTACATTTTTTTTTTTACATCAGTCCTCTTCTAGTGTTATTTAATATTAGTTGCCAGGCCAGCCTGGCTGCCATTAGTGCCAGCCTGTGTCTCAGGCTGCCAGCATATACTGTGCCTACTTCCATCCTCAGTGCCAGTCCACCACTCCTATCTGGTGTAAAATTAGTTTAAATTTTGTAAAAAAAACCTTTTACATCAGTCTTCTAGTGTTATTTAATTTTAGTTGCCAGGCCAGCCTGCCACTAGTGCCAGCCTGTGTGTCAGGCTGCCAGCACATACTGTGCCTACTTCTATCCTGAGTGCCATCGCTCCTATCTGTTGTAACATTAGTGTAACTTTTTTAAAAACAAACTTTTACATCAGTCTGCTATTGTTATTTAATTGCAGTTGCCTGTCTGCCAGCGTGTGTGCCAGGCCCACTTGCCAACTAGTGCCACAAATCATATTTGTTATAACAGTAGTGTAAATATTTAAAATAAAAACTTTTTTGACTGTGAATCATCAGTCTGCTAGTGCAATTGAATTGCAGTTGCCTGCCTGCCAGTGTGTGTGCCAGGCCCACTTGCCAACAAGTTACACCAATCATATTTGTTCTAAGAGTATTGTAAATATTTAAAATAAAAAATTCTTAGACTGTGAATCATCAGTCTGCTAGTGCAATTGAATTGCAGTTGCCTGCCTGCCAGCGTGTGTGCCAGGCCCACTTGCCAACTATTGCCACCAATCATATTTGTTATAACAGTATTGTAAATATTTTAAATAAAAACTTTTTTGACTGAGAAACATCAGTCATCTAGTGTAATCTAACTGCAGTTGCCTTCCTCCCAGCGTGTGTGCCAGGCCCACTTGCCAACTAGTGCCACAAATCATATTTGTTATAACAGTAGTGTAAATATTTAAAATAAAAACTTTTTTGACTGTGAATCATCAGTCTGCTAGTGCAATTGAATTGCAGTTGCCTGCCTGCCAGCGTGTTTGCCAGGCCCACTTGCCAACTAGTGCCACCAATCATATTTGTTATAACAGTATTGTAAATATTTTAAATAAAAACTTTTTTGACTGAGAAACATCAGTCATCTAGTGTAATCTAACTGCAGTTGCCTTCCTCCCAGCGTGTGTGCCAGGCCCACTTGCCAACTAGTGCCACCAATCATATTTGTTATAACAGTAGTGTAAATATTTTAAAAATATATTTTTTGATTGTGAAAGATCAGTCTGCTAGTGTAATCTAATTGAAGTTGCCTGCCTGCCAGTGTGTGTGCCAGGCCCACTTGCTGCCAACTATTGCCACCAAACATATTTGTTATAACAGTTTTGAAAATATTTAAAATCAAAACTTTTTTGACTGTGAATCATCAGTCTGCTAGTGCAATTGAATTGCAGTTGCCTGCCTGCCAGCGTGTGTGCCAGGCCCACTTGCCAACAAGTTACACCAATCATATTTGTTCTAAGAGTATTGTAAATATTTAAAATAAAAAATTCTTAGACTGTGAATCATCAGTCTGCTAGTGCAACTGAATTTCAGTTTCCTGCCTGCCAGGGTGTGTGCCAGGCCCACTAGCCAACTAGTGCCACCAATCATATTTGTTGTAACACTATTGTAAATATTTAAAATAAAAACTTTTTTGACTGTGAATCATCAGTCTGCTAGTGCCATTGAATTGCAGTTGCCTGCCTGCCAGCGTGTGTGCCAGGCCCACTTGCTGCCAACTTCTGCCACCAATCATATTTGTTATAACAGTATTGTAAATATTTAAAATAAAAACTTTTTGGGCTGTGAAGCATCATTCAGCTAGTGTAATCTAATTGCAGTTGCCTTCCTCCCAGCGTGTGTGCCAGCCAGGCCCACTTGCCAACTAGTGCCACCAATCATATTTGTTGTCACAGTACTTTTAATAGTTAAAAAATAAACATTTTTGACTTTGAAACATCAGTTTGTTTTTTGGTGTCAGGCTCACAGCGTATACTGTGTCCACTTGCCCAGTGCCACCACTCATAATTTGTTTAATAGTATTGTAAGTGTACATTTAAAAAAAAATGACAGGCAGAGGCAGGCCACCCCGCAGGTGCTGTCGTGGTTGTGGTGCTGTGATTCCTTTAGACCCTCCAAATATGCACATTGTTCAGAGGCCAGGTGCCAGGGACGCGAAAAGTTCTGAGGAGGACCTAGTTGAATGGCTAACACAGGACACCCAATCTTCTAAAGCTTCCTCTCCTAGTCCTCCTAACCTTGACACACCATCCACATCCAGCTGTGCTTTGGGCACCTCTCAAGTGACCAGTGCCACTCACCCGCCTGTCGCCACCACCAACACTAGCACCACAGCCGCTTCACTTGATCTGTCAGAGGAGTTATTGACACATCAGTTGGAAGAAATGAGTGATGCGCAACCATCATTGACAGAGGATGTAGATAACAGTGATATGTCTCAGTCAGGCAGCATTACAGACATGGAGGTATGGTGTGATGATGATGATGTTGTACCCGCTGATGCTTCCTTTGTTGATGTGTCAGATACAAGTGAAGCGGTTGATGATGATGTGTCGGTGGATGTCACGTGGGTGCCTGCTAGAAGAGAAGAAGAAGAGGGAGAAAGTTCAGATGGGGAGACAGAGAGGAGGAGGAGGAGGAGACGAGTTGGAAGCAGGGGGAGGTCATCGCAAGGAGCTAGTGGCACAGTCAGACAGCATGCATCGGCACCCAGGGTCAGCCAGACAGCACGCCGACGCCAATCAACGCATGCTGTTGCCACCACCAGAATGCCGTCATTGCAGAGCTCAGCAGTGTGGCATTTTTTTTTATGTGTGTCTGCCTCTGACAACAGTGATGCCATTTGCAACCTGTGCCAAAAGAAACTGAGTCGTGGGAAGTCCAACACCCACCTAGGTACAACTGCTTTGAGAAGGCACATGGTCTCACATCACAAACACCGATGGGAAGAACACATGAGTAGAAGCAGCACACAAACTCAAAGCCGCCATCCTCCTCCTGCTCCAGCATCTTCAGCCACGTCAACCACTGCTGTCCTCCTTGCCCCCTCTCAACCATCCTCCACTGAGTCTCTCTTACGTAGCAGTTCCTGGTCATCTGCCCACAGTCAGGTGTCTGTCAAGGACATGTTTGAGTGTAAGAAGCAAATTTCCCAAAGTCACCCCCTTGCCCGGCGTCTGACAGCTGGCTTGTCTGAACTCTTAGCCCGCCAGCTTTTACCATACAAGCTGGTGGAGTCTGATGCTTTAAAAAATGTTGTATATATTGGGACACCGCGTGGAAGGTACCTGGCAGAAATTTCTTTTCACAAAAGGCATTCCCAAATCTGTACTCGATTGTGCGAAAGGAAGTAATGGTATGTCTGGCACACAGCGTTGGGGCACGGGTCCATATGACCACTGATAGCTGGTCTGCAAAGCATGGTCAGGGCAGGTATATCACCTACACTGCGCATTGGGTAAACCTGCTGATGTCTGACAAGCATGGAATGCGTGGCTCTGCAGAGGAGTTGGTGACACCGCCACAACTTGCAGGCAGGCCTGCTGCTACCTCCTCTACTCCTCCTACTCCATGCTCTTCCATAACCTCTTCCTCAGCTGAGTCCTCTTCTGCTTCTGCGTCTTGCTCCACATCAACGGCTACCCCCCCCCCCAGCTCCCCAGGTACTATTCAACATCCCGGATACGGCAGTGTCACGCTGTCTTGGGGTTGACTTGCCTGAAAGCGGAGAGTCACACCGCACCAGCACTCCTGTCTGCCCTGAATGCACAGGTGGATCAGTGGCTGACTCCGCACCAACTGGAGATTGGCAAGGTTGTTTCTGACAATGGAAGTAATTTGGTGGCGGCATTGAAATTGGGCAAGTTGACACATGTGCCGTGCATGGCACATGTGTGTAATCTGATTGTACAATGCTTTGTGCATAAGTACCCAGGCTTACAGGACATCCTGAAGCAGGCCAGGAAGGTGTGTGGCCATTTCAGGCGTTCCTACGCGGCTATGGTGCACTTGTCTAATATCCAGCGTTGAAACAACCTGCCAGTGAGGCGCTTGATTTGCGACAGCCCGACACGGTGGAATTCAACACTCCTAATGTTCGACCGCCTGCTCCAACAAGAAAAAGCTGTTAATGAGTATTTGTATGACCGGGGTGCTAGGACAGCCTCTGGGGAGCTGGGGATTTTTTTTGCCAAATTACTGGACGCTCATGTGCAATGCCTGTAGGCTCATGCGTCCTTTTGAGGAGGTGACAAACTTTGTCAGTCGCACCGAAGGCACCATCAGCGACATCATACCATTTGTTTCCTTCCTGGAGCGTGCCCTGCGAAGAGTGCTGGATCAGGCCGTAGATGAGCGTGAAGAGGAAGAGGAAGAGTTGTGGTGTCCATCACCACCAGAAACAGCCTTATCAGCATCACTTGCTGGACCTGCGGCAACGCAGGAAGAGGATTGTGAGGAAGAGGAGTCAGAGGAGGAATGTGGCTTTGAGGAGGAAGACCAAGCACAACAGGCATCCCAGGGTGCTCGTTGTTGTCACCTATCTGGTACCCATGGTGTTGTACGTGGCTGGGGGGAAGACGATACCCTCAGTGACATCAGTGAGGACGAAGAACGGGACATGATTAGCTCGGCATCCAACCTGGTGCAAATGGGGTCTTTCATGCTGTTGTGCCTGTTGAGGGACCCTCGTATAAAAAAGCTGAAGGAGAACGACCTGTACTGGGTGTCCACGCTACTAGACCCCCGGTATAAGCATGAAGTGCCTGAAATGTTACCAAATTCACGCAAGTTGGAAAGGATTGAGCATTTCAAAAATAAATTAAAAACTATGCTTTACACAGCGCATAAGGGTGATGTCACAGCACAACGGGAATCTAACAGGGGAAGAGATGAAAGTAATCCTCCTCCCACGACCATGGCGGCAAGGACAGGATGCTTTCTTGATGTGTTGTTGATGGAGGACATGCGGACCTTTTTAACTCCTATGCATTGCCAGAACCTTTCGGAATCCAGCCTCAGAGAAAGACTCAACCGACAGGTAGCAGACTACCTAGCATTAACTGCGGATCTCGACACTCTGAGGAGCGATGGACCTCTTGACTACTGGGTGTGCAGGCTTGACCTGTGGCCTGAGCTATCCCAATTTGCAATCAAACTTCTGGCCTGCCCCGCTTCAGGTGTCCTGTCAGAAAGGACCTTCAGTGCAGCAGGAGGTTTTGTCACTGAGAAGAGAAGTCGCCTAGGTAAAAAAAGTCTTGATTATCTCATCTTTATTAAAATGAATGAGGGATGGATCCCGAAGGGACTGCCATTGGGCGATACATTTGAGTAAAAAAGGCCTGATGATGAGATGAGCTGCCTTGGGCTACAAATGGTACACACGCTGGCTTTTTTTTTTTTAGAATGCAGCATGACTTGTGTGACTTATCCGCCAACAACTAGTGTTCAAGCCGCAAGGTTTTCTCCGGGTTCCTCAAATCAATTCCATATCTGTAATCTATTGTGCAAAAGGATGGCATATGTGGTGTTTCAAGCTGTTGTGCCTGTTGAGGGTCTTGGGCCATCGTATAAAAAGTCTGAAGGAGAACGACCTGTACTGGGTGTCCAAGCACGTTTTTTGTTCAATATTCACGGTTCCTCTAAATTATCTCTGGGTTCCTCAAATCAATGCCATATCTGTAATCTATTGTGCAAAAGGATGGCATATGTGGTGTTTCATGCTGTTGTGCCTGTTGAGGGTCGTGGGCCATCGTATAAAAAGGCTGAAGGAGAACGACCTGTACTGGGTGTCCAAGCATGTTTTTTGTTCAATATTCCCGGTTCCTCTAAATTATCTCCGGGTTCCTCAAATCAATGCCATACCTGTACTCTATTGTGCAAAAGAATGGCATATGTGGTGTTTCATGCTGTTGTGCCTGTTGAGGGTCGTGGGCCATCGTATAAAAAGGCTGAAGGAGAACGACCTGTACTGGGTGTCCAAGCACGTTTTTTGTTCAATATTCCCGGTTCCTCTAAATTATCTCCGGGTTCCTCAAATCAATGCCATATCTGTAATCTATTGTGCAAAAGGATGGCATATGTGGTGTTTCATGCTGTTGTGCCTGTTGAGGGTCGTGAGCCATCGTATAAAAAGGCTGAAGGAGAACGACCTGTACTGGGTGTCCTAGCACGTTTTTTGTTCAATTTCCTGGTTCCTAAAAATTATCCCAGAGTTCCTAAAATCAATGCCATATCTGTAATCTATTGTGCAAAAGGATGGCATATGTGGTGTTGTCTGCTGTTGTTTCTGTTGAGGATCCAGGACCCTCGTCTAAAAAGGCTGAAGGAGAACAAGGTGTACTGGGTGTCCAAGCATCTTTTTCCATCTCCCGGTTCCTAAAAATTATCTCTGGGTTTCTAAAATGTATGCCATACCTGTACTCTATTGTGCAAAAGGATGGCATATGTGATGTTTCCTGCTGTTGTTTCTGTTGAGGGTCCTGGACCCTCTTATAAAAAGGCTGAATGACTGGGTGTACTGTCCAAGCATCTTTTTCCATCTCCCGCTTCCTAAAAATTATCTCTGGGTTTCTAAAATCAATGCCATACCTGTACTGGATTATTCAAAAGGATGGCATATGTGGTGTTTCCTGCTGTTGTTTTTGTTGAGGGTCCGGGACCCTCGTATAAAAAGGCTGAAGGAGAACGAAGTGTACTGGGTGTCCAATCATGTTTTTTTTTAAATTTCCCGGTTCCTAAAAATTATCTCCGGGTTCCTAAAATCGATGCCATATCTGTAATCTATTGTGCAAAAGGATGGCATATGTGGTGTTTCCTGCTGTTGTTTCTGTTGAGGGTCCGGGACCCTCGTCTAAAAAGGCTGAAGGAGAACAAAGTGTACAGGTTGTCCAAGCATCTTTTTCCATCTCCCGGTTCCTAACAATTATCTCCGGGATTATAAAATGGATGCCATACCTGTACTCTATTGTGCAAAAGGATGGCATATGTGGTGTTTCATGCTGTTGTTTCTGTTGAGGGTCCTGGACCATCTTATAAAAAGGCTGAAGGAGAAGGACCTGTACTGGGTGTACTGTCCAAGCATCTTTTTCCATCTCCCGGTTCCTAAAAATTATTTCCGGGTTTCTAAAATCAATGCAATACCTGTACTGGATTATTCAAAAGGATGGCATATGTGGTGTTTCCTGCTGTTGTCTCTGTTGAGGGTCCGGGACCCTCGTATAAAAAGGCTGAAGGAGAACAAAGTGTACTGGGTGTCCAATCATGTTTTTTTTTCAATTTCCCGGTTCCTAAAAATTATCTCCAGGTTCCTAAAATCAATGCCATACCTGTACTGGACTATTCAAAAGGATGGCATATGTGGTGTTTCCTGCTGTTGTTTCTTTTGAGGGTCCTGGACCCTTGTCTAAAAAGGCTGAAGGAGAACGAAGTGTACTGGTTGTCCAAGCATCTTTTTCCATCTCCCGGTTCCTAAAAATTATCTCCAGGTTCCTAAAATGGATGCCATACCTGTACTGGATTGTTCAAAAGGATGGCATATGTGGTGTTTCCTGCTGTTGTTTCTGTTGAGGGCCCGGGACCCTCGTATAAAAAGGCTGAAGGAGAACGAAGTGTACTGGGTGTCCAATCATTTTTTTTGTTCAATTTCCCGGTTCCTAAAAATTATCTCCTGGGTTTCTAAAATCAATGCCATACCTGCACTCTATTGTTCAAAAGGATGGCATATGTGCTGTTTCCTGCTGTTGTTTCTGTTGAGGGTCCTGGACCCTCTTATAAAAAGGCTGTAGGAGAACGACCTGTACTGGGTGTACTGTCCAAGCATCTTTTTCCATTTCCCGGTTCCTAAAAATTATCTCCGGGTTTCTAAAATCAATGCCATACCTGTACTGGATTATTCAAAAGGATGGCATAGGTGGTGTTTCCTGCTGTTGTTTCTGTTGAGGATCCGGGACCCTCGTATAAAAAGGCTGAAGGAGAACGAAGTGTACTGGGTGTCCAATCATGTTTTTTTTTAAATTTCCTGGTTCCTAAAAATTATCTCCGGGTTCCTAAAATTGATGCCATACCTGTACTCTATCGTGCAAAAGGATGGCATAGGTGGTGTTTCCTGCTGTTGTGTCTGTTGAGGGTCCTGGACCCTCGTCTACAAAGGCGGAAGGAGAACGACCTCTACTGGATGTCAAAGCATCTTTTTCCATCTCCCGGTTCCTAAAAATGATCTCTGGGTTCCTAAAATGGACACCATACCTGTACTCTATTGTGCAAAAGGATGGCATATGTGGTGTTTCATGCTGTTTTGCCTGTTGAGGGTCGTGGGCCATTGTATAAAAAGGCTGAAGGAGAACGACCTGTACTGCCTTGCTGCTCCTTTCAGGCAGGCCAGCTCTTTGCATACAGGCCAACAGACTCTGTAACAGATCCCTCTTTTAGGGAGAGGTGCAGCCATAATGCAGGGTCAGAACCTCTGTCTGCAACTGGTATACTTGATTGTGCAAAAGGAAGTAACCTTACCATGGTTCCCTGACCGCACGTCTTTTTGTTATATTTGGTGAGGGTAATCAGGCAGGCCGTATATACCTCCCCCGATAGGGGGAGTAAAAGGGATTAAAGTGCTAAGAATAGTACAACTTAACACAACCTAGTTACCATGGGTCCCAGACCGCATGTCTTGTTGTTATATTTGGTGAGGGTAATCAGGCAGGCCGTATAGAACTCCCCCGATAGGGGGAGTTACAGGGATTAGAGTGCTAAGGATAGTACTAATATAAACACAACCTAGTTACCATGGGTCCCTGACCGCATGTCTTGTTGTTATATTTTGGTGAGGGTAATCATGCAGGCCATATAGACCTCCCCCGATAGGGGAAGTAACAGGGATTAAAGTGCAAAGAATAGTACTACTTAACACAACCTAGTTACCATGGGTCCCAGACCGCATGTCTCATTATTATATTTTGGTAGGGTAATCATGCAGGCCATATAGACCTCCCCCAATAGAGGGAGTAACAGGGATTAAAGTGCTAAGAATAGTACTACTTAAAACACAATCTAGTTACCATGGGTCCCAGACTGCATGTCTTATTATTATATTTTGGTAGAGTAATCATGCAGGCCATATAGACCTCCCCCGATAGGGGGAGTAACAGGGATTAAAGTGCTAAGAATAGTACTACTTAAAACACAACCTAGTTACCATGGGTCCCTGACCGCATGTCTTGTTGTTATATTTTGGTGAGGGTAATCATGCAGGCCATATAGACCTCCCCCGATAGGGGGAGTAACAGGGATTAAAGTGCTAAGAATAGTACTACTTAAAACACAAGCTAGTTACCATGGGTCCCAGACCGCATGTCTTATTATTATATTTTGGTGAGGGTAATCATGCAGGACGTATAGACCTCCCCCGATAGGGGGAGTAACAGGGATTAAAGTGCTAATAATAGTACTTCTTAACACAACCTAGTTACCATGGGTCCCAGACCGCATGTCTTATTATTACATTTTGGTAGGGTAATCATACAGGCCATATAGACCTCCCCCGATAGGGGGAGTAATAGGGATTAAAGTGCTAAGAATAGTACTACTTAAAACACAACCTAGTTACCATGGGTCCCAGACCGCATGTCTTGTTGTTATATTTTGGTGAGGGTAATCATGCAGGACGTATAGACCTCCCCCGATAGGGGGAGTAACAGGGATTAAAGTGCTAATAATAGTACTTCTTAACACAACCTAGTTACCATGGGTCCCAGACCGCATGTCTTATTATTACATTTTGGTAGGGTAATCATACAGGCCATATAGACCTCCCCCGATAGGGGGAGTAATAGGGATTAAAGTGCTAAGAATAGTACTACTTAAAACACAACCTAGTTACCATGGGTCCCAGACCGCATGTCTTGTTGTTATATTTTGGTGACGGTAATCATGCAGGCCATATAGACCTCCCCCGATAGGGGGAGTAACAGGGATTAAAGTGCTAAGAATAGTACTACTTAAAACACAAGCTAGTTACCATGGGTCCCAGACCGCATGTCTTATTATTAAATTTTGTCAGGGTAATCATGCAGACCATATAGACCTCCCCCGATAGGGAGAGTAACAGGGATTAAAGTGCTAAGAATAGTACTACTTAACACAACCTAGTTACCATGGGTCCCAGACCGCATGTTTTGTTGTTATACTTTGTCAGGGTAATCATGCAGGCCATATAGACCTCCCCCGATAGGGGGAGTAACAGGGATTAAAGTGCTAACAATAGTACTACTTAACACAACCTAGTTACCATGGGTCCCAGACCGCATGTTTTATTATTATACTTTTTCAGGGTAATTATATATCTATCAAATCTATCTATCTCGTGGCCGGACTGTTTTCAGACAGCCACTTGTGTTTAGGACAAATTTGAAGTAGGAGGACAGACCAATCATCTTCTTCCATCTCCCTGTTCCACAAATGCAGGCCACATAGACCTCCCCCGATAGGGGGAGTAACAGGTAGTAGTAAACTGCTAAGAATAGTACTACTTAACACACCACGGGTCCCAGACCGCATGTCTTATTATTATACTCTGTCAGGAAAATTATATATCTTTCAAATCTATCTATCTATCAAATCTATCTAACTATCAATCGTATCTATCAAATGTATATTGCATCTATTGATCGATGTAATTCGTATCTATCAAATGTATATTGCATCTTTTGATCTATGTCATTCGTATCTATCAAATGTATATTGCATCTTTTGATCTATGTAATTCGTATCTATCAAATGTATATTGCATCTATTGATCTATGTAATTCGTATCTATCAAATGTATATTGCATCTATTGATCTATGTAATTTGTATCTATCATATGTATATTGCATCGATTGAGCTATGTAATCTATGTATCTATCTATCTATCAAATCTATCTATCTCGTGGTTGTGCAAATGGACTGTTTGCGGTTGTTTGCGGTGCGTTACACAGAGAGTTTGGTCTGTCACTGTGAAGCGGGCGTAACCCTTACACTACCTGATCAATACAACATCATAACTGATGTTTTAAAGCACGTTATTCCAAACAATTTAGGAATGTTAGGTGATTTAGGCCCTTTATGGGTTAAAAGCAGACTCTGCATCAACTATGTAATTTTCCGTGGGAGTTTTGCCATGGATCCCCCTCCAGCATGCCACAGTCCAGGTGTTAGTACCCTTGAAACAACTTTTCCATCACTATTGTGTCCAGAAAGAGTCCTTGTGGGTTTTAAAGTTCGCCTGCCTATTGAAGTCAATGGCGGTTCGCACGGTTCACCGGTTCGCGAACAGTAGCGGAAGTTCGAGTCCGTCGTTCGTGAACCGAAATTTTTAAGTTCGCGACATCACTATCTATAAACTGCTGCTTCTTAACTCCTGTTTCCGGCGAATAATAAATTGACCCCCAAATATTTTGCATTTTTTACTGCCCCAAGTCATTATTATTTATATAAGTGTGTTTGCAACTATGTTTTTCCTGTGAATGACCCCAGCTCTGTGACATACTGTGGTCCATCAAATGTAACAGGTTGTTTATGGTCCCTCCTACTGGGTTTTGCAAAGACCTTAGGGTTAATGATGTGGGTTTTCCTGATGTGTAAACAAAAGTATTTTTGTCTGTTTTCACCCAAGGGTAAAATAACTAATTCTTCCCCTAAGACTTTGCATTTCCTTGTCTTAGACAGTATTGATAAGGATTTGTAAATTATAGGGTTGCAACTAATGATTATTTTCATAATCGATTAATCGGTTGATTATTTTTTCGATTAATCGACTAATCGGATAAAAAAACAACATTTTTTCCTATCTTTAGAATAAAATCCAAATACTGAGTGTTACAAATATAAACTTCAGACTAAAACTTTACATCTTTACATTCACACAACTGTTTGTCCAATTTTTAAACTGAAGGTAAACTTTGATGAATGAAAGCCCGGTTTTTAAAAATACTATTAAAAACAGGGGCACTTTCATTCATCAAAGTTTAGAAAGCAGCCATTTGTTTAAAAACTTACCTTTGTTCTTTTCACAGCCAGAGCAGCTTCGCCCACACAGAGATCCTCTCTTCACAAGTCAGCAATGACTAATCCGGCTTCCTCCAATCATGACATGGCCTCAGGCAATGACTCCCCTGGGGGAAAGCCGTGATTGGAGGAAGCCGGATTAGTCATTGATGACGTGCAAAGAGAGGATATCCATGTGGGGGAAGCTGCTTCAGCTGTGAGAAGAACAAAGGTACGTTTTTAAACAAAACGGCTGCTTTCTAAACTTTGATGAATGAAAGTGCCCCTGTTTTTAATAGTATTTTTAAAAAACGGGCTTTCATTCATCAAAGTTTACCTTCACTTTAAGCAGCAAAACACATTTTTATAAATAAGCAAAACAAAACCATAAACTGAAAAGAGGTAGAACTAGAAAGAGGTAAATGATCACTGTTTACAACATTCTGCTGTTCACTCTTTCAGAAACTTTGTATTGAAATGCAAAAATAACAACATGACCACATGCTCCTGGTTGAGGCTGGCTCTCTTTTTGCAAGCTATATTGCCTGCAGCTGAGAAAAGGCATTGAGGTGCCTGAGATGCATAAGTAGGGTTTTGCTAATTTCACCACGGTGCAATATTTATCTTTGCTAGCTCTCCATCAATGCAAGGGGCCTCTTAAAGTAAGCCTGGACTTCATTTTAACATTAAATATCTTCAATATCTAAATGCAATGGTAAATAACGAGCTATAAGGTTAGAGGAAATATCTAGTCTGCTCTTAAAATAACAAATATATACTTATAGAGGTTGAATTTGGTACATATTACAATTAATGAAATATATATATATATAAAAAGCACTGAAGGACTGAATATAAATAATAGGACAAAGCCTTACATACATATAATCAACAATAGCAAGTGATTAGCTAATAATTTTGCAAACAAATTATAGTGCACATCAATTCAAATAACTCCCATCAATCTAGGGTTAGGTGCTTGGCACTATATCATGCAAAGCATAGTCCCAAATCACCTAATTTAATAAAAACAATCCAAATGATCACGCCTCTTTTTTTTATTTCTGGGTTGCACATAAGCCTGGAGTAGTTTTAAACTTATACTGTCCTGAAAAAGTGAGAAGTAAACGTCTGTAGACATCCTTTATGCTAAGCGCATAACCATAAAACACAATACCATGAGCAGGAGCTCATTGGAGTGAAGCAGATGATGTCGTGCACAGACCAACTAACTGCAAACCAACTAATCGATTATGAGATTTGTTGACAACTATCTTCATAATCGATTATTATCGATTAGTTGTTGCAGCCCTAGTAAATTACAAATACATAAAGTAGAAGATTTAAAGCAAGAACCTTTTCCATTGTAGAATCATGAGGTCTTCATGACAGTTGGTGTCATTCACTTACATGTCCGGTGAACACGGATGATCCCCTGATCTCAGCATCCCATGGCTCCCACGGCTTCTGCTGCTGCAATTTACCCTAGGTGCATGTGGCTGCACACTGCCTAGATTTAAAGTGGGCCATGTCCTAATTACCTGAACTCCCACTTGGAGGGCTCAGGTGTAGAACATCCTATAAAAGCTCACTCAGCACATCACTCTGGGCTGAATTATTGCCTTACTGACCTTATTCGGTATACTTATCGGTTTCATGTGTAAGCTTACCTTGTTCCTGAAACCTGCTTACCTACCTTGTACCTGCATTTGCTCTTCTGGTTACTGAAAGCCAAGACTACTTACCTGATACCTGTATATGCTGACCTTGTTCCAGAGACCAAGCATACCTACCTTGTACCTGCATATGCTCTGCTGGTTCCTGAAAGCCAAGACTACTTACCTGATACCTGTGTATGCTCACCTTGTTCCAGAGGCCAAGCATACTAACCTTGTACCTGGGTATGCTAACCTTGTTCCTGAAGCTATATCTACCTGGTATCCTGTGACAGTCTCACCAAGAGTACTAGCTGGGTATCCTGTTCCTGATGACTATCCTGTGTCTACTTTACCAGTGACAGCTTCCTTTAAACCAGCTTTACCTACCTGGTATCCCACAACAATCTCACCCTCTATACCTTTTGAGTGTTTTTGCACAATTCAAGTATCAGTATCCACTAGGCTTTGTTACTGAAACCTACAAAAGTATTTTTTTTAAAAAAAGATTGCCCTGAAAAGGGCATTTGGTAAGACAAAAAACCCAGATTCTACAAAAAACACCCACCAAACAACACCTACCATTAAACCCAAAGATGGTACTCACCCAACTTGAATCCGACTCCTACGCCTCTTCATGGCGGGGTGCCCATCTTCATCCTGGCGGCGGCCGGGACCCATCTTCATCCTGGCGGTGGCCCATCTTAATGGAGGCAGCGGTCCTCTTCTATGTTTATCTCAGAGGCGGTGGTCCATCTTCTGCCACCGCTCCACAGGGGAAGTCTTCATCCATCTTCCACCCGATGCGTCTTCTTATCTTCTTTAGTTGTCTTCTTCGGATCTTCCATCGCCGATGTTCTCTTCATGTGGTCATGGTAATTTAAACACTGCACTATTTTAATATGGATTTTGGCGCAAAAAACACTGCAATCTCGTGAATGCGTTTGAGCTCCTCAAACTAGTGATAAAGCGTCAATCGTAATCTAGCCCTAAAATTTTTGTGTCATAAAATTCTCACAAGTCAACATTATTGGATTGAGTAACTTTCTGTTTGACTTTGTATCAGGTGCAGACTTCCAGTGTGTATGCTGGATCCTCATTTACCAGTACATTAAAGGGACAGTAAACATCTTGAGATATTTTATATAAACTGTTTAGTTAAAACAATAATAATAATAATAATAATAATAATAATAATAATCCACTTTGCAATATATGTTCATTATTTATTTTGCCCCCTTTTATATAAGATAGCTTTGAAGAGTGAGGATTTTTTAATTCTGAGAAGTTAAAAAGCACCCTGCTGACTTCTCAAGGCTAATCCTGCAACATATCTTTCCCTAACTAGCTTTAGCTGATACTAACTGCAAAACTGTAAACTTTAAATACTAACATAATGACATTGGCTAGCCTTGTTGCCTTCAGACTAAAGCAGATATTAGCTCCTCCAAATATAACAAATGGTGGGTGTAGTTTTGCTATTGATAAATAATTGCACTGTAAAGGATGCTAATTTGTTTTAAAAACCTTACGACTTGACTGAAATGTTATTGTATGATAACACAATAGAAATGTCATGTAATTACAAGGTGTTTATTGTCCCTTTAGCTGCCACTTGACTCAACTATTTGTTATTCTTAGAAAGGTATAATGTTCCTGCTACTGCCTTTTGTTGAATATTAGCTCTGTTTGACTATATTTAGCACCTAGCATCCATTTGACATTATTTACTTTTCTGATATTGCTTTCTGCACAGTGTTATTGTTTTCTGTACGTCATATGTTCCAATTCCCAACAAAGAGCAGTCTATTGGGTTTCATAATAATCTGACACCAAGTTTTTTGTTGTTGTTGTTTCTATCTCTAATATAATATGTACTCTCAGTAACGGACCTACTGAACAGAGGGCCCTGGTGCAAAAATTGTTTTGAGCCCCCCAAAGGCAACTCAGAAGTAAGCAATAAAAATAGATATATAGATAGATAGATAAGAAAGACCTGCAGCCTGCACTAATAAAAGCCTCTCCTGCATCAATATTGTACACATTCTATACATTCCTATGTATAAACTGACTGCTATGGGCCCCCCAGCACTTGAGCTCAGATGCCACCTGCTGCACAAATGGTAGTTTGGCCCCTGTGTACTCTCTAACATATTATTTGTGTGTGTGTGTATATGTATATATATATATATATATATATATATATATATATATATGTGTGTGTGTGTGTGTGTGTGTTTGTACATATATAATTTAATGTATGGAGTCATGTAGTGATTCTAAATTTTTTTTATTAAACTATTCTGAAAAACAATTGTCTTTATTTTACTTGATACATATTTCCACAAGATGGCGATGTTGAGTAATACTACATTCAGTGTTTCTTAAGCCGTTTTCCAAGGAAAAAAGTGGATGATTATGACATGATAATTGATACTTATGATTCCCTAAGCATTGTATTTTATTGTATGCATCAATATTTTCATTTTTATTTGCATTTTAAACTATGTAGCTTTTAACATAAAATAAAAAATAAAATTATAAATATAAAAGCAAACATTTGGTTGCCATTTACACATGCTGACAATTTTGAAAGTAAAAATCTTGACTGTTTTTGACATATTCAAGGGCAATAATAGTCAAAAAATTGCATGTTCTAGTTCGTTATGTGACTGGATCGGCGGCCATATCCTCTCAAGATCAGCAGTGCTCTGTGGGCCCTGAGCAGTAATTCTACTGTATGTTCAACCCCAACAGTTGTGCAGGGTTTATAGTCTTTACTTTAAATGATGTGCTCTTAACAAATTAGGGCATGTAATTTTGCAACAATTATGGCCCCTTAAGGTCATAGTAAACCGATTATTCTTCTTTGTCAGAAGACAGACAGGGCTATTAATATTGATGGTCATTACAATTCTGTACAGCAGTGGCATTGGTTGAGGTAAAGGACAGGCTAATAAAAATAGCCAGTAAACTTAAGAGAAGAGTGACATACTCTTTGCAAAGTGCACTGAACATAAAGTAATAGTTAAAAGGGACACTGTACTCACAAAATGTTCTTTGTTAAGTTTAAAATGCACAATGTATTAAAGTGCTTAATTTATTTACGGCTAGATTTAGAGTTTGGTGTTAGCCGTCAAAACCAGCGTTAGAGGCTCCTAACGCTGGTTTTGGGCTACCGCTGGTATTTAGAGTCTTGTAGGTAAGGGTCTAACGCTCACTTTGCAGCCGCAACTTTTCCATACCGCAGATCCCCCTACGCCATTTGCGTATCCTATCTTTTCAATGGGATCTTTCTAACACCGGTATTTAGAGTCTTGGCTGAAGTGAGCGTTAGAAATCTAACGACAAAACTCCAGCAGCAGAAAAAAGTCAGGAGTTAAGAGCTTTCTGGGCTAACGCCAGTTCATAAAGCTCTTAACTACTGTGCTCTAAAGTACACTAACACCCATAAACTACCTATGTACCCCTAAACCGAGGCCCCCCACATCGCCGCCACTCTAATAAAAATTTTTTAACCCCTAATCTGCCGACCGCACACCGCCGCAACCTACGTTATCCCTATGTACCCCTAATCTGCTGCCCCTAACACCGCCGACCCATATATTATATTTATTAACCCCTAATCTGCCGCCACCAACGTCGCTGCTACCTTACCTACAATTATTAACCCCTAATCTGCCGACCGGGCCTCACCGCTACTATAATAAAGTTATTAACCCCTAATCCGCCTCACTCCCGCCTCAATAACCCTATAATAAATAGTATTAACCCCTAATCTGCCCTCCCTAACATCGCCGACACCTAACTTAAAGTATTAACCCCTAATCTGCCGACCGGACCTCACCGCTACTATAATAAATGTATTAACCCCTAAAGCTAAGTCTAACCCTAACACTAACAGCCCCCTAATTTAAATATAAGTTTTATCTAACAAAATAAATTATTTCTTATTAAATAAATTATTCATATTTAAAGCTAAATACTTACCTGTAAAATAAACCCTAATATAGCTACAATATAAATTATAATTATATTGTAGCTATTTTAGTATTTATATTTATTTTACAGGCAACTTTGTATTTATTTTAACCAGGTACAATAGCTATTAAATAGTTAATAACTATTTAATAGTTACCTAGTTAAAATAATTACAAAATTACCTGTAAAATAAATCCTAACCTAAGTTATAATTAAACCTAACACTACACTATCAATAAATTAATTAAATAAAATACCTACAATTAATTCTAACACTACACTATCATTAAATTAATTAAATAAATTACCTACAAATAACTACAATTAAATACAATTAAATAAACTAACTAAAATAAAAAAAATAAAAAAAGCTAAGTTACAAAAAATAAAAAAATTAATTACAAACATAATAAAAAGATTACAACAATTTTAAGCCAATTACACCTACTCTAAGCCCCCTAATAAAATAACAAAGCCCCCCAAAATAAAAAAATGCCCTACCCTATTCTAAAATTAAAATAGAAAAGCTCTTTTACCTTACCAGCCCTTAAAAGGGCCTTTTGCGGGGCATGCCCCAAAGAATTCAGCTCTTTTGCCTGCAAAAATAAACACAATACCCCCCCAACATTACAACCCACCACCCACATACCCCTAATCTAACCCAAACCCCCCTTAAATAAACCTAACACTAAGCCCCTGAAGATCTTCCTACCTTATCTTCACCACACCGGGTAACACCGATCCGTCCAGGCTCCGAAATCTTTATCCAAGCCCAAGCGGGGGCTGGAGATCCATCATCCGGCTGAAGTCTTCTATCAAGCGGCAAGAAGAAGTCCAGAAGAGGCTCCAAAGTCTTCATCCTATCCGGGCAAAAGAGGAGATCCGGACCGGCAACCATCTTCATCCAAGCGGCATCTTCTATCTTCATCCGATGACGAGCAGCTCCATCTTGAAGACCTCCGGCACGGATCCATCCTCTTCTTCCGACGTCCTAAGTCCGAATGAAGGTTCCTTTAAATGACGTCATCCAAGATGGCGTCCCTCGAATTCCGATTGGCTGATAGGATTCTATCAGCCAAACGGAATTAAGGTAGGAAAAATCGGATTGGCTGATGGAATCAGCCAATCAGATTCAAGTTCAATCCGATTGGCCAATCAGATTGAGCTTGCATTCTATTGGCTGTTCCGATCAGCCAATAGAATGCGAGCTCAATCTGATTGGCTGATTGGATCAGCCAATCGGATTGAACTTGAATCTGATTGGCTGATTCCATCAGCCAATCCGATTTTTTCTACCTTAATTCCGATTGGCTGATAGAATCCTATCAGCCAATCGGAATTCGAAGGACGCCATCTTGGATGATGTCATTTAAAGGAACCTTCATTCGGACTTAGGACGTCGGAAGAAGAGGATGGATCCGCGCCGGAGGTCTTCAAGATGGAGCCGCTCGTCATCGGATGAAGATAGAAGATGCCGCTTGGATGAAGATGGTTGCCGGTCCGGATATCCTCTTCTGCCCGGATAGGATGAAGACTTTGGAGCCTCTTCTGGACTTCTTCTTGCCGCTTGATAGAAGACTTCAGCCGGATGATGGATCTCCAGCCCCCGCTTGGGCTTGGATGAAGATTTCGGAGCCTGGACGGATCGGTGTTACCCGGTGTGGTGAAGATAAGGTAGGAAGATCTTCAGGGGCTTAGTGTTAGGTTTATTTAAGGGGGGTTTGGGTTAGATTAGGGGTATGTGGGTGGTGGGTTGTAATGTTGGGGGGTATTGTATGTTTTTTTTTACAGGCAAAAGAGCTGAATTCTTTGGGGCATGCCCCACAAAAGGCCCTTTTAAGGGCTGGTAAGGTAAATGTAAGGGATTAACCCTACGAGTAATTATTCCTGTAGGTTGTAGGGGTTGTAGTGATCACAGCTGCAGACCGTTAAAGGTTTGTTCCACAAAGCAAAAAACTATTGAAACAATGTATTCAATAGCATGTATGGCTCAGTGGATTTTAAGCAATTGATTGACTAATGTAAGCATAAGTTGTTTCAATTTCAGAGTAAGTAAATAATGGATGAGGCTTAGATGCTATTTTGCAACTACCTCAAGAGATTAGTGAACTACTTTTAGAGTGTAGTACTGGCAATGAACAACAACCTTATTATTCTGGTAGTATTATCTGGGTTGTGGAAGTCCTGAGTTGTGAGACAAGATAAGATGCAACGATGCCAGAGACACAGTTCTTGTTAAACTAAGCAACTCAATCTGCCTAAAGAATCCCTCTCGAGTTGTTAGCTGCGAGTCTTACCGGCAGCGTGGACAGAGAGTGAGTTATCTTGCGATCCCCGGAGCTGGGAGAAGTAGGCGTTACCGGTCGGGTGTTGAGAGTGACAGGTGACGTCACACGCTGTTCCGGGGAGCGGAGCTGTGGCACTCTGGAAACACGAATGCGGTGAATTTGTTGTATAACTGAAGGTATGCAAAGTGACAGGGAGTCCGAATTCATTGTAGCAGAAAACTTCAGATGAATTAGTTGTAGCAGAAAACTTGAGATGAATTTGTTGAACGATGTCTCCAAAATGATCAACAAAAGAAATCAATTCAAAGTGTTGTTATGAATCCGAGTATCACAGCAGGGAACGCTGAATGAATTTTGTAATCCAGTGAGAGAGTGTTAGTTAGAGAACTAACAGGATAGAACTTCTTTTGAAAAACTTGGAAGTTTAGAGCTTAGGAGATTGCAACATCTAGTGCGGTGTGAACAACATTACTAAGCACTAGGAACAGGGCGTAGCTAGCATTTAAAGGGCTGGAACAAGTATGACACCTCAGTGGGAGGTAACAGGTAGGTTCCTGACATCATCCCCCCCCAAAGAGAGACAACGGAATTCAAGGAGCAAGACGATCAGGATGACGACGATGGAAGAGAGAAACCTTCACTGAAGCATGAACATTAGAAGAAGGTTCCCAGGAGTCGTCATCAGAGGAATAACCTTTCCAGCTAACGAGATACTGAAGTTGTCCGTTATGTATTCTGGAGTCTTTGATAGAAGCCACTTCAAACTCCTCAGTTGAAGGGAAAGAAGATGATGGAGGAAGAAGGGGATCCGAACATCTCATATGTTTGTATGGCTTCAGTAGAGATATATGAAATGTTGGATGAATCCTGAGGGACGGTGGTAAATCCAAAGTAATAGCATACGGATTAACAATCCGATTTATCCGGAATGGTCCGATGAACAAACCGCCTAACTTCTTACAGGGAATCTTGAGTTTTAGGTGTTTAGTGGATAACCACACATAGGCCTAGATTTGGAGTTTGGCGGTAGATGGGCTGTTAACGCTCCGCGGGCTTTTTTCTGGCCGCAGCATAAAATTAACTCTGGTATCGAGAGTTCAAAAAAATGCTGCGTTAGGCTCCAAAAAAGGAGCGTAGAGCATTTTTACCGCAAATGCAACTCTCGATACCAGAGTTGCTTACGGACGCGGCCAGCATCAAAAACGTGCTCGTGCACGATTCTCCCATAGGAAACAATGGGGCTGTTTGAGCTGTAAAAAAACCTAACACCTGCAAAAAAGCAGCGTTCAGCTCCTAACGCAGCCCCATTGTTTCCTATGGGGAAACACTTCCTACGTCTGCACCTAACACTCTAACATGTACCCCGAGTCTAAACACCCCTAACCTTACACTTATTAACCCCTAATCTGCCGCCCCCGCTATCGCTGACCCCTGCATATTATTTTTAACCCCTAATCTTCAGCTCCGTACACCGCCGCAACCTACGTTATCCCTATGTACCCCTAATCTTCTGCCCCTAACACCGCCGACCCCTATATTATATTTATTAACCCCTAATCTGCCCCCCTCAACGTCGCCGACACCTGCCTACACTTATTAACCCCTAATCTGCCGAGCGGACCTGAGCGCTACTATAATAAAGTTATTAACCCCTAATCCGCCTCACTAACCCTATAATAAATAGTATTAACCCCTAATCTGCCCTCCCTAACATCGCCGACACCTAACTTCAATTATTAACCCCTAATCTGACGACCGGAGCTCATCGCTACTATAATAAATGGATTAATCCCTAAAGCTAAGTCTAACCCTAACACTAACACCTTCCTAAGTTAAATATAATTTACATCTAACGAAATTAATTAACTGTTATTAAATAAATTATTCCTATTTAAAGCTAAATACTTACCTGTAAAATAAACCCTAATATAGCTACAATATAAATTATAATTATATTATAGCTATTTTAGGATTAATATTTATTTTACAGGCAACTTTGTATTTATTTTAACCAGGTACAATAGCTATTAAATAGTTAAGAACTATTTAATAGTTACCTAGTTAAAATAATAACAAAATTACCTGTAAAATAAGTCCTAAACTAAGTTATAATTAAACCTAACACTACCCTATCAATAAATTAATTAAATAAAATACCTACAATTACCTACAATAAAACCTAACACTACACTATCAATAAATAAATTAAATACAATTTCTACAAATAACTACAATTACATAAACTAACTAAAGTACAAAAAATAAAAAAGAACTAAGTTACAAAAAATAAAAAAATATTTACAAACATAAGAAAAATATTACAACAATTTTAAACTAATTACACCTACTCTAAGCCCCCTAATAAAATAACAAAGACCCCCAAAATAAAAGATTCCCTACCCTATTCTAAATTAATAAATGTAAAAGCTCTTTTACCTTACCAGCCCTGAACAGGGCCCTTTGCGGGGCATGCCCCAAGAAAATCAGCTCTTTTGCCTGTAAAAAAAAAACATACAATACCCCCCCCCCCAACATTACAACCCACCACCCACATACCCCTAATCTAACCCAAACCCCCCCTTAAATAAACCTAACACTAAGCCCCTGAAGATCTTCCTACCTTGTCTTCACCATCCAGGTATCACCGATCCGTCCTGGCATCCGGTGCTGAAGAGGTCCAGAAGAGGCTCCAAAGTCTTCCTCCTATCCGGCAAGAAGAGGACATCCGGACCGGCAAACATCTTCTCCAAGTTGCCTGTAAAATAAATATTAATCCTAAAATAGCTATAATATAATTATAATTTATATTGTAGCTATATTAGGGTTTATTTTACAGGTAAGTATTTAGCTTTAAATAGGAATAATTTATTTAATAAGAGTTAATGAATTTCGTTAGATTTAAATTATATTTAACTTAGGGGGGTGTTAGTGTTAGGGTTAGACTTAGCTTTAGGGGTTAATCCATTTATTATAGTAGCGGTGAGCTCCGGTCGTCAGATTAGGGGTTAATAATTGAAGTTAGGTGTCGGCGATGTTAGGGAGGGCAGATTAGGGGTTAATACTATTTATGATAGGGTTAGTGAGGCGGATTAGGGGTTAATAACTTTATTATAGTAGCGCTCAGGTCCGCTCGGCAGATTAGGGGTTAATAAGTGTAGGCAGGTGTCGGCGACGTTGTGAGGGGCAGGTTAGGGGTTAATAAATATAATACAGGGGTCGGCGGGGTTAGGGGCAGCAGATTAGGGGTACATAAGTATAACGTAGGTGGCGGTCGGCAGATTAGGGGTTAAAAAAATGTAATCGAGTGGCGGCGATGTGGGGGGACCTCGGTTTAGGGGTACATAGGTAGTTTATGGGTGTTAGTGTACTTTAGGGTACAGTAGTTAAGAGCTTTATGAACCGGCGTTAGCCCAGAAAGCTCTTAACTCCTGCTATTTTCCGGCGGCTGGAGTTTTGTCGTTAGAGCTCTAACGCTCACTTCAGAAACGACTCTAAATACCGGCGTTAGAAAGATCCCATTGAAAAGATAGGATACGCAATTGACGTAAGGGGATCTGCGGTATGGAAAAGTCGCGGCTGAAAAGTGAGCGTTAGACCCTATTTTGAGTGACTCCAAATACCGGCGGTAGCCTAAAACCAGCGTTAGGAGCCTCTAACGCTGGTTTTCATGGCTACCGCCGAACTCTAAATCTAGGCCATAGTCACCTATCTGGTAAGAAGGCGCAGGCCGTCTACGCAAATTGTAGTAGTGTGTTTGTTTTTCTTGAGAGGTGGCTATGTTACTTTTTAAAACCTCATAATGTTGTCGAAGATCAGCTGCGAAGTCGTTTGCAGTGGGGCAAAGAGTTGTTGTGGGATTTGGGAGCCCGGATGTTGGATAAGAGGTAGGGTGGTAGCCATAGTTGGCGAAGAAAGGCGAGCACTTTGTGGATGAGTTCTGTGAGTTGTTAAATGCAAATTCCGCCATTGACAAGTAGGAGATCCAGTCCTCCTGTTGGTATGCGCAAAAACAGCGGAGGTATTGCTCCAACCACTGATTCGTCCTTTCCACCTGGCCATTGGTTTGGGGGTGGAATGATGTGGAGAGGCGATGATCAATTTGTAATAATGTGGTTAACGATCTCCAAATACGAGAAGTAAATTGGGTCCCCCGATCCGAAGTTAAGGTTTTAGGGAAGCCATGGAGTCTGACTACATTGTCAAGGAACATTCTTGCCGTCTCTGGTGCTGTTGGTAGCTTATTAAATGGAATAAAATGTGCCATCTTGGTGAATAGATCGATGACTACCAGGATTGTGTTCATGCCTGAAGATCTTGGAAGATCAACTATGAAATCCAAGGAAAGGTGACTCCAAGGATGTGTAGGAATGGGCAATGACATGAGAAACCCTACCGGAGGTGATTTGGTACTTTTTGACGTAGCACAAATTCTACAGCTGGAGACATGCTCTTTAATAGATTTTGTCATGGAAGGCCACCAATAAGACCTTGTGATATTCTCTAGCGTTCTTCTCTCTCCAGGATGACCTGCGAGAGGGGAGTCATGGTGGAGATGTAATAGAATTGGTCTTAAACACTGTGGAACATACACTTTTCCCAGGTGAAGTAGCAAACCTTCCGGAGTGCTTTGTAAGTCATCGTGTGATACTTCATCATCTGTAGCATACGATTCTATGATGGATTTTTCAAGGTCTGATGTTAAACCGATGAACCTCTCTGCAGGAATTACTGAGGTAGTATCAGAACAGTACTTTGGATGTTAATCCTTCCTTGACAGAGCATCTGCCTTCCCGTTCCTTGAAGATGGTCTGTAAACTATATGGAAATTGAATCTAGTGAAGAAAAGACACCAGCACACCTGTCTGGAGGATAAGGTCTTGCTGTTCTGGAGGAAGGCAAGATTCCTATGATCCGTATAAATAATAATGGGAAGTTTGGTACCTTCTAAGAGATGTCTCCAATTTTCTAATGCCTTTTTGATTGCTATTAGCTCCTTTTCACCGATTGGGTAGTTGATCTCCGAAGGACTGAGGACTTTTGAGAAGAAGGCGACAGGATGCAAAGGATCAGTGAGACCAGATTTCTGAGATAGAATTGCCCCTAAGGCGAACTCCGAAGCGTCTACTTCGAGTATATATTGAAGTTCAGAATTAGGGAAGTGGAGAATTGGTGCTGTGGTGACCTTTTCCTTAAGAAGCTCGAAAGCAGAAGTAGCCTCTGATGTCCAGTGGAATTTTGTTAATGTGCTTGTTAGTCGAGTTAATGGTTTAGCGATTTTAGAGAAATCCATCACAAACTTCCGATAATAATTAGTGAAACCTAGAAATCTTTGAAGTTCTTTTCTAGTTCTTGGTGTGTCCCAATTTTTTACTGTTTCAACTTTCTCCTCTTGCATACTGATTCCGTTTGGTGAGATGTTATAGCCCAAAAATGAAAATGAATTTGTGTGAAATTGACATTTCTCCAACTTTGCATATAATCTACGTGTGCGTAGGCGTGATAAGACTTGCCGAACATGTTTTACATGAGCTTCTAAGGATCCTGAATATATGAGGATATCGTCGAGGTAAATGACTAGGCAAACATCCAAAAGGTCCCGAAAGACATCGTTGATAAAGTGTTGGAAAGTTCCTGGGGCGTTACAAAGCCCGAATGGCATGACTAAGTACTCAAAGAGTCCATATCTGGTCCTAAAGGCAGTCAGCCATTCGTCACCCTCACGTATTCTCACCAGATTGTATGCACCTCTTAGGTCTAACTTGGTGAAGATAGTTGCGTCTTGAAGACGTTCTATGAGCTCTGGGATCAGCGGGAGCGGATAACGTTTTTTTATAGTGCGTTGGTTAAATTCTCTATAATCTATGATGGGACGCAGTGATCCGTCTTTGTTTTTCACGAAAAACATTCCAGCTCCAGCAGCGGATGTTGATGGTCGAATGAAGCCTTTACGAAGGTTTTCCTCCAAATAGAGTTTTAAATGTTCCAGTTCAGAGGTAGAGTCGTCCAAAAGGAATCGAAGATCCAGGTTTGATATCGATAGGGCAGTCGTATATACGATGCGGGGGTAGTGTTTCAGCTTCCACTTTGCTGAACACATCGCTGAACTCGGAGTAAACATTAGGAAGTTGTGGAATCTCTGATGGAAGTGAGAGCAGAGTATGTTTTGAGAAACAGTGTTGCTGACAGTATGCTGAGTTAAGATTCACCTGCAACGAGGTCCAATTAATCTCTGGTTGGTGCTTTTTACACCAGGATACTCCTAAAACTAAAGGAAATAGAGGTGAAGGTAAAACATCAAATTCAACCAGCTCTGAGTGACCTTGAAAGGTGGTAACTAATAGTGGTATGGTCTGATGAGTAATTGGACCACTTGTTATGGAACTACCGTCAATAACACGAATGACAAGAGGGGAATGCTTAATCACACAGGGTATTTTATTAGCTTTTACAGTGGCTATATCTATGAAGTTCCCATAGGTGCCAGTATCGATGATGGCCTCAGTTTGAAGGTTTCGAAGGTCCCACTGCAAAGACACAGAAAGTTTACAGTAAGTTTGAGAGGTTGTAGATGTAGGTATAGCACTTAAAGTATAGGACTTACTTTTCTTGGATTTTAGAAGGAGTGGACAGTCCGTGATCGTATGAGAAGAATTGGCACAGTACATGCAAAGCTCGTTCAATCTCCTGCGTGTCCTCTCCTGAAGTGTCAAAGGAGCTCTTGCTAAACCAACCTCCATAGGTTCTGGACCAGTTCTAGGAGAAGTCAAGGAGGATGCCGAAGGTATTGGTTTTGAAACGGATTCATAATGCCCTCATTCAGATCTCCTCTCACGTAGTCTTCTGTCAATGTGGATGACTAATGACATTAGAGCCTCAAGTGTCTTGGGTAAATCAACACGTGCAAGTTTATCTTTTATATTGTCTGCTAGGCCGAGTCTAAACTGGTTACGTAGGGCAATAGGATTCCATTGGGAATCCCGAGCATACTGCTTGAATTCGTTGATATAATCTTCCACAACACGTTTCCCTTGTCTTAGATTGCGCATGGAAGTTTCTGCTGATAATTGGGCATCCGAATCAAGATACAATTCATCCATTTGGGTGAAAAAGGCATCTAGTGAGCCTAAAATGGGTTGATTTGTTTCAAAAGTGGCGTCAGCCCACACACGGGGTTCACCCCGTAGGAAAGATATTACTGTAAGCACTTTCACTCTCTCTGTGCAATATGTTTTCGTTTTTAATCCGAATAATAGTTGGCAAGCAGTCTTGAACTGCCGATATAATTTTCTATTTCCAGAGAAAGGCTCAGGTAGTGAGAAAATAGGTTCAGGTATTGGATCAGGCTTTGGTGTTAATGAGTCTCTTATGATCTTTCTCAGGGATTGGTTTTCAATCTCAAGTTCCCTGAGAGCAATCCCCATCTGATCCACTCGCTGAGATAGAGAATAAACAAATTGGGGTAGATCTGCTGGATCAGTCGACATGGCTTAGTAAACTGTAAGGGATTAACCCTACGAGTAATTATTCCTGTAGGTTGTAGGGGTTGTAGTGATCACAGCTGCAGACCGTTAAAGGTTTGTTCCACAAAGCAAAAAACTATTGAAACAATGTATTCAATAGCATGTATGGCTCAGTGGATTTTAAGCAATTGATTGACTAATGTAAGCATAAGTTGTTTCAATTTCAGAGTAAGTAAATAATGGATGAGGCTTAGATGCTATTTTGCAACTACCTCAAGAGATTAGTGAACTACTTTTAGAGTGTAGTATTGGCAATGAACAACAACCTTATTATTCTGGTAGTATTATCTGGGTTGTGGAAGTCCTGAGTTGTGAGACAAGATAAGATGCAACGATGCCAGAGACACAGTTCTTGTTAAACTAAGCAACTCAATCTGCCTAAAGAATCCCTCTAGAGTTTTTAGTTGCGAGTCTTACCGGCAGCGTGGACAGAGAGAGAGTGAGTTATCTTGCGATCCCCGGATTTTATTATTATTGGTTATTTGTAGAGCGCCAACAGATTCCGCAGCGCTATAAACAAAGGGGGAGTACAACAAAACAATTATAGGGTAGAGGGCCCTGCCAAGAGTTGCACTGTTGTAGTCAGCTCTTAAGAAGGTGAACTACAAACAGCTGGACTTTTAGGCTTACATGCTAAGAGGGTTCAGGGGATTGCAGGGGAGGAGAGGAACTGGTATTAGGAAAGGTTAGCGTAGGTTGTATGCATCCCTGAACAGTAGAGTCTTTAGGGAGCACTTGAAGCTTTTAAAACTAGAGGAGAGTCTTGTGGAGCGAGGCAGAGAGTTCCATAAGATGGGAGCCAGTCTGGAGAAGTCCTGTAAACGGGAGTGTGATGAGGTGACAAGAGAGGAGGAGAGTAGGAGGTCATGAGCAGAGCGAAGGGGACGGGAGGGAGAGTATCTGGAGACAAGGTCTGAGATGTAGGGGGGAGCAGTGCAGTTGAGGGCTTTGTATGTAAGAGTGAGAGTTTTGTGTTTGATCCTAGAGGCAAGAGGAAGCCAGTGAAGGGATTGGCAGAGATGTGCAGCAGATGAAGAGCGACGTGTAAGGAAGATGAGTCTGGCAGAGGCATTTATTATGGATTGTAAAGGAGCTAGGCGGCAGGTGGGGAGATCAGAGAGGACAGAGTTGCAGTAATCAAGGCGGGAAAGAATGAGAGAGTGGATTAAAATCTTAGTTGTGTCTTGTGTAAGGAAGTGTCTAATTTTAGAGATGTTTTTAAGGTGGAAGCGGCAGGCTGTAGCCAAGGACTGAATGTGAGGAGTGAAGGAAAGATCTGAGTCAAGTGTGACCCCGAGACATCGGGCATGCGGGGTAGGGGTAATGATGGAGTTGTCGACAGTTATAGAGATATTGGGGGTGGAGATTTTGGAAGAAGGGGGGAAAAAGAGGAGCTCAGTTTTTGAGAGATTTAGCTTGAGGTAGTGAGAGGACATCCAGGAAGAGATGTGAGAAAGACAGTTAGTGACACAGGTTAGCAAGGAAGGAGATAGTTCTGGTGCAGAGAAGTAGATTTGGGTGTCATCAGCATACAAATGATATTGGAAACCGTGGGACTTAATAAGGGAACCTAGTGATGACATATAGATTGAGAAGAGAAGGGGACCGAGGACAGAGCCTTGCGGTACTCCGACAGAAAGGGGTGACGGGGCAGAGGAGGCCCCAGAGAAGGCTACACTGAAAGTACGGTTTGACAGGTAGGAAGAGAGCCATGAAAGGGCTGTGTCACAGATGCCGAAGGATTGGAGGGTTTGGAGCAAAAGAGGGTGGTCGACAGTGTCAAAGGCTGCGGACAGATCAAGGAGGATAAGCAGAGAGAAGTGGCCTTTTGATTTAGCTGTAAGTAGGTCATTGGTGACCTTAGCAATAGCTGTCTCTGTGGAGTGATAGGGACGAAATCCAGATTGCAGCGGGTCAAGAAGGGAGTTTAACGTAAGGAAATGGGATAGGCGTGCATATACTAGTTTTTCGAGAAGCTTTGAAGCAAGAGGGAGGAGGGAAATTGGGCGGTAGTTGGATGGGGAGGTAGGATCAAGGGAAGGTTTTTTGAGGATAGGTGTGACCAGTGCATGTTTCAGTGATGAGGGAAATGTACCAGTGCTGAGGGAGAGGTTGAAAATGTGTGTTAGTATAGGGGTAAGGGTAGCAGAGAGAGAGGGGAGCAGCTGTGAGGGGATAGGGTCAAGGGGACAGGTAGTGAGGTGAGAGCGCAGTATAAGTGCTGAAACTTCTTCCTCAGTAACAGGGGAGAATGAACTAAGTTTCAGGTTATGAGGGTTGTGGTTGAGTGAGAGTATTTGAGGGGGGGAGAGAATGGAATTGTGTTGAGAGCTGATTTTATGTCTGATGGAATCAATTTTGTTAATGAAGTGACTGGCAAAGTCTTGAGCTGACAGAGAAGTTGTATTTGGAAGTGGGGGAGGGCGGAGGAGAGTATTGAAAGTGGAGAACAGACGTTTTGGGTTTGAAGAAAGATTAGAGATAAGAGTAGAGAAGTAGTGTTGCTTGTGGAGATTAAGGGCAGAGTAGTAGGAGTTCAAGATGAATTTGTAATGAAGAAAATCAGCTGAACTCCGTGATTTTCTCCAATGCCGTTCAGCAGTACGGGAACATCTGCGTAGGTACCGTGTCAGAGGAGTATGCCAGGGCTGGGGATGAGTGTGTGATTTCCTAGCAGTGGTAAGAGGGGCGAGATTGTCAAGGACGGATATAAGGGTGGAATTATAGTGGCAGATAGATTGTTCAGGGCAGGAAAAGGAGGAGAAGGATGAGAGGAGCGGTTGAAGGGAATTAGCAAGTTGTTGCTGATCTAAAGACCTAGTGCTTCTGTGAAGTTTGGTGTGAGGAGTAGAAGGTGGGAGAGTTGCAGGAAGGGATGATATGTTGCAGGTAAGGAGATGGTGGTCAGAAAGAGGAAAAGGGGAGTTTGAGAAGTTTGAGAGAGTGCATCGATAGCTAAAGATCAGGTCAAGGGAGTGACCGTCTTTGTGAGTGGGAGAATCAGTCCATTGTGACAGACCGAAAGAGGAAGTGAGTTGCAGAAGTTGTTTAGCAGATGAGGCAGTGGGATTGTTAAGGGGGATGTTGAAGTCGCCAAGAATGAAGGCAGGGGTGTCTGAGGAAAGGAAATAAGGAAGCCAGGCAGCAAAGTGATCTAAAAATTGAGTTGGGGAGCCAGGGGGGCGGTATATGACTGCAACACGTATAGAGAGGGGAGAGAATAACCGAATCATGTGTGCTTCAAATGAAGAAAATGTGAGTGAAGAGAAGGGCTGTATTTGTTGGAAAGTGCAACGAGAGGAAAGTAAAATACCGACACCACCTCCTTGTCTATTGCCAGACCTAGGAGTGTGGCTGAAATGGAGACCCCCATGTGACAGTGCAGCAGTGGATGCTGTGTCTGAAGTAGAGAGCCAGGTTTCTGTAAGAGCCAGAAGGTTAAGAGAGTGGGAGATAAAGAGATCATGGATAGAAGTTAACTTGTTGCAGACAGAGCGAGAGTTCCAGAGTGCACAAGTGAAGGGGGAGGGGTTTATAGATGTAAGAGGAATGAGATTAAGGTTACCAGAGTTTAGTTTATGAAGTCTATTGAAAGGCACACAAGGATGTGAAAGGTTAGGAGGTTGTGAGGGACCAGGATTAGGGGAGATGTCGCCAGCAGCTAGTATGAGCAAGAGGGAGAGTGACATGAGATGAGAAGCAGATTTGCAGTAATGAGACTGTTGTTTAACTGAAGTGCAGGGGGGAGAGAGAGTATTTAGGAATAAGTAGAGTTCATGAGTACAAAAGTAAGGTGAGTATAAGAGAGATGGGCTAATGAACAGTGCAGGTGGAGAGGGAGAAGGAGTAACTGAGTAATGTAGTTTGTTGTAGAGACAAGAGGTAGCAAAAAGGAATATGAAGATATTGAGCATTATTCTGAAAGTGGGAACCAAGTAAACACAAAAGACACAGTGTTACAGCAGCACTTGCAAAAGGATACAATGATATACATAAAACATAGTAATACAAGAGTACTTGCCTTGTGTCTTGCCCCTTGCCCAATCCTTGTTCAATTCTTGTATAATTCTTAAAAATTGATGCCTCACTTATAAAATGTTCACTTTGAAAATGTGATCATATGCTATTGTTAAAAAGTACACAGCCCTGTTACCAATGCACACACCCCGGAGTGGGGAGAAGTAGGCGTTACTGGTCGGGTGTTGAGAGTGACAGGTGACGTCACACGCTGTTCCGGGGAGCGGAGCTGCGGCACTCTGGAAACACAGAATGCGGTGAATTTTTTGTATAACTGAAGGTATGCAAAGTGACAGGGAGTCCGAATTCGTTGTAGCAGAAAACTTCAGATGAATTAGTTGTAGCAGAAAACTTGAGATAAATTTGTTGAACGATGTCTCCAAAATGATCAAGAAAACAAATCAATTCAAAGTGTTGTTATGAATCCGAGTATCACAGCCGGGTACGCTGAATGAATTTTGTAATCCAGTGAGAGAGTGTTAGTTAGAGAACTAACAGGATAGAACTTCTTTTGAAAAACTTGGAAGTTTAGAGTTTAGGAGATTGCAACATCTAGTGCGGTGTGAACAACATTACTAAGCACTAGGAACAGGGCGTAGCTAGCATTTAAAGGGCTGGAACAGGTATGACACCTCAGTGGGAGGTAACAGGTAGGTTCCTGAGAGTAAAAGAGCTTTTCTATTTTAATTTTAGAATAGGGTAGGGCATTTTTTTTATTTTGGGGGGCTTTGTTATTTTATTAGGGGGCTTAGAGTAGGTGTAATTAGCTTAAAATTGTTGTCATCTTTTTATTATATTTGTAATTCATTTTTTTTATTTTTTTTAACTTAGCTTTTTTTATTTTTTGTGCTTTAGTTAGTTTATTTATTTGTAGGTATTGTATTTAATTAATTTATTGATAGTGTAGTGTTAGATTTAATTGTAGGTATTTTATTTAATTAATTTATTGATAGTGTAGTGTTAGGTTTAATTGTAACTTAGGTTAGGATTTATTTTACAGGTAATTTTGTAATTATTTTAACTAGGTAGCTATTAAATAGTTATTAACTATTTAATAGCTATTGTACCTAGTTAAAATAAATACAAAGTTACCTGTAAAATAAATATTATTCCTAAAATAGCTACAATATAATTATAATTTATATTGTAGCTATATTAGGGTTTATTTTACAGGTAAGTATTTAGCTTTAAATAGGAAGACTTTAGTTAATAAGAGTTAATTTATTTTGTTAGATTTAAATTATATTTAACTTAGGGTGGGTGTTAGTGTTAGGGTTAGACTTAGCTTTAGGGGTTAATACATTTATTAGAGTAGCGGTGAGGTCCGGTCGGCAGATTAGGGGTTAATACTTGAAGTTAGGTGTCAGCGATGTTAGGGAGGGCAGATTAGGGGTTAATACTATTTATTATAGGGTTAGTGAGGCGGATTAGGGATTAATACATTTATTATAGTAGCGGTGAGGTCCGGTCGGCAGATTAGGGGTTAATTATTGTAGGTAGGTGGCGGCGACGTTGGTGGCGGCAGATTAGGGGTTAATAAATATAATATAGGGGTCGGCGGTGTTAGGGGCAGCAGATTAAGGGTACATAGGGATAACGTAGGTGGCGGCGGTGTACAGAGCAGCAGATTAGGGGTTAATAATAATATGCAGGGGTCAGCGATAGCGGGGGCGGCAGATTAGGGGTTAATAAGTGTAAGGTTAGGGGTGTTTAGACTCGGGGTACATGTTAGGGTGTTAGGTGCAGACTTAGGAAGTGTTTTCCCATAGGAAACAATGGGGCTGCGTTAAGAGCTGAACGCTGCTTTTTTGCAGGTGTTAGGTTTTTTTTCAGCTCGAACTGCCCCATTGTTTCCTATGGGGGAATCATGCACGAGCACGTTTTTGAAGCTGGCCGCGTCCGTAAGCACCGCTGGTATTGAGAGTTGCAATGGTGGTAAATATGCTATACGCTCCCTTTTTGGAGCCTAACGCAGCCCTTCTGTGAACTCTAAATACCAGCGGTATTTAAAAGGTGCGGGGGAAAATAAGACAGCGTTAGCTACGCGGGTCGTTACCGACAAAACTCTAAATCTAGCCGTTAGCTTTTTCAAAAATGATGTTCATATTCTGACTTCAGAATCAGAATTCCCCTTTAAACCAGTAAGCAATAGATACCTAGGTATTAAAGGGACACTGAACCCAAATGTTTTCTTACGTGATTCAAAGAGAGCTTGCAATTTTAAGCAACTTTCTAATTTACTCCTATTGTCACATTTTCTTCATTCTCTTGGGATCTTTATTTGAAAAGCAAGAATGTAAGTTTAGATGCCGGCCCATTTTTGGTGAACAACCTGGGTTGTTCTTGCTGATTGGTGGATAAATTCACCCACCAATAAACAAGTGCTATCCAGGGTTGTAAACCAAACATTTGCTGGCTCCTTAGCTTAGATGCCTTCTTCTTTTAATAAAGATAGCAAGAGAACGAAGAAAAATTTATAATATGAGTAAATTAGAAAGTTGCTTAAAATTGCATGCTCTGTCTGAATCATTAAAGAAAAAAATTGGATTCAGCGTCCCTTTAAGTTGCACTTCCTGTTAGTATTCACATTTAAACAGCTTTTACTTAAAAGGAAATTAAACCCTGATTTTTTCTTTCACGATTCAGATGGAGCATACATTTGTAAACAACTTTCCAATTTACTTCTATTATCAAATGTTCTTGTTATTCTTTGTTGAAAACGAGGAAGGTAAGTTTAGGAGTGTGCACGTGTCTGGAGCAGTGTTCCCTCTAAGTCCAGATTATGTGAGGAGCCAAACAGTGAAACTGTTAATTAGTTACCACATTCTGCAGTTAGCAAACACTACACAATGCAGACAGCAAGGTATGGTTACCTTATTAACTGTTTCACTGCTGGGCCTCTCAGAAACTCTGACCGTAGAGGGTACACTGGTCTAGAGTACTATATGGTAGCAGTTTTTGCAACAATGTTATACATTAGCAAGGACAATAGATGGCAGCAGCACTATTTCCTGTCATGTTGGGCTCCAGACATGTGCATGCTAGTTATATGGATATCTCTTCAACAAACAATAACAAACAAATCTGATAATAGAAGTACATTTGAAACTTTTTAAAAATTGTATTCTCATTCTTAGAGATTTTCAAAGTCTAAGACAAACTTTCAAGATGAGCCCCCCACACACATATGCAATAGATGTTATCAACTTTTTGAAACAATATGCTTTGAAATGCTTGTAATTTATTTCTTAAAGGGACACTGAACCCAATTTTTTTTCTTTTGTGATTGAGATAGAGCATGCAATTTTAAGCAACTTTCTAGTTTACTCCTATTATCAAATTTTCTTCATTCTCTTGGTATCTTTGTTTGAAAAGCAAGAATGTAAGTTTAGATGCCGGCCCATTTTTGGTGAACAAACTGGGTTGTCCATGCTGATTGGACAGCACCAATAAACAAGTGCTATCCATGGTTCTGAACCAACAATTTGCTGGCTCCTTAGCATAGATGCCTTCTTTTTCAAATAAAGATAGCAAGAGAACGAAGAAAAATTGATAATAGAAGTAAATTAGAAAGTTGTTTAAAATTAAAAGGTTCTATATGAATCATGAAAGAAAAAATTTGGGTTCAGTGTCACTTTATAGTTGTGGAAATATATGTACACACACAATCTCAAACACACACACAATCTCACACACACACACAATCTCATACATAGATATACACACACAATCTTATACACACACTCACACAATCTCATACATACACAATCTCATACATACACACAATTTCACACACACACACACACAATCTCATACATAGATATACACACACAATCTTATACACACACAATCTTATACACACACTCACACAATCTCATACATACACAATCTCATACACACACACACACAATATCATACATAGATACACACACACAATCTTATACACACACACACACACACACACACACAATATCATACATAGATACACACACATGCACACAATATCATACATAGATACACACACACACAATCTTATACACACACTCATACACAATCTCATGCACACACAATCTCATACATACACACACACACACAATCTCATACATACAGATACAATCACATATATACATACATACACACACAACCTTACATACAATCTCACATAAAAATATGATTAAAAAAATAAATATGTTCAATCTTAAAGAGAATGCTCCAAAATGTATCATAATGCTTTGTTTTTTTCTAAAACTGGTTACAGGACAGTACACAAATCAAGTGCTTGCTGTTGGTTTTACTTTAAATGTAAAAAGATTGTATTCTATGCAAAAATATTAGAATAGAGAAGCACACAGAAAAAAAAGAGAGCAGCCTACCCTTGTACAGGGGAGTCCTAACAGCGCACACAAACACTCTCCTTCTGTCTTAAAGGGACATGCCACCCACATTTTTTCTTTTATGATTTAGAAAGAGAATGCAATTTTAAACATCTTTCTAATTTACTTATATTATCTAATTTGTTTGATTCTCTTTATATTCTTTGATGAAAAGCATATCTAGATATGCTCACTAGCTGCTGATTGGTTGCTGCACATAGAAGCATTGTGTGATTGGCTCACCATGTGCATTGCTTTTTCTTCAACTAAGGATATTTAAAAAATGACGCAAAATAAATAATGGAAGTAAATTGTAATGTTGTTTAAATTTCTATTCTCTATCTGAATCATGAAAGAAAGGTTTTGGGTTTAGTGGCCCTTTAAGATGCCTTGAGATCCACAACTACCGTCTTGCAGAGCGACACTATCAAAAGGAATCCTTGCTGGCTCAGACTTCATTCACCTAGAAGAATTTCATTCTAGCAAATAAGTGCTTCCTTAAAGGGAAACTGTACCCAAAATTTTTCTTTCATGATTCAGATTGAGCATGAAATTTTAAACAACTTTCTAATTTACTCCTATTATGAAATTTTCTTCATTCTCTTGGTATCTTTATTTAAAATGCAAGAATGTAAGTTTAGATGCCGGCCCATTTTTGGTGAACAACCTGGGTTGTCCTTGCTGATTGGTGGATAAATTCATCCACCAATAAAAAATTACTGTCCAGAGTACTGAACCCCAAAAAAGCATAGATGCCTTCTTTTTCAAATACAGATAGCAAGAGAACAAAGAAAATTGATAATAGGAGAAAATTAGAACGTTGCTTAAAATTGCATGCTCTTTCTGAATTACAAAACAAAATTTTTGGGTTCAGTGTCCCTTTAAGTCTCCATAACCCCTAAATGGAGTCTTGATTATTTTCCTCTTTTTTCAGTATGAAGTACTAATGATCAATTTAATGGGACTTACAAATATCTACAACTTTAAACACAGCATTGAAATTAAAAACAGTAGATGATAAAGTTTAGGTGTAACAGAAAAGAAATAAATAAAACAGAATTCTAACTGTTTGTTTCTTATATTCTATTACACCTTCAGTTTCTATATTTAACTCTGTTTATCAACTAATAACAGTAATTGAATTGTTCTGGTTTTTATTGCAATACGGCCATTATCAGTGCTGAAAGTGTTTTCTTCCATGTTTCATAATATAAGTTGCTTCTTCTCCAAAGGATAGTCTTCTGGTATGTACAGCCTTCTCCTTTAAAGGGACATAAAACCCAAACATTTCTTTTGTGATTCAGATAGAACATACAATTTTAAACAAATTTCCTGTTTACTTCTATTATTAATTCTGCTTCATTTTCTAGTTAACCTTTGTTGAAAAGCAGGGATGTAAGCTCAAGTGTGTGCACGTCTCTGCAGCACTAAATGGCAGCAGTTTTGCAACAACGTTATACTTTAGCAAGTGCACTAGATGGCAGCACTATTTCCTGTCATGTAGCGCTTCAGGCATGTGCACGATACCTAGCTAGGTATCTCTTCAACAAAAGATAATATGAAAACGAAGCAAATTTGATAATAGAAGTAAATTGGAAACTAATTAAAAATTATATTCTCTATCTGAATAATAAAAGAAAAATTTTGGGTTTCATGACACTTTAACCCCTTAATGACCACAGCACTTTTCCATTTTTTGTCCGTTTGGGACCAAGGCTATTTTTAAATTTCTGCGGTGTTTGTGTTTAGCTGTAATTTTCCTCTTACTCATTTACTGTACCCACACATATTATATACCGTTTTTCTCGCCATTAAATGGACTTTCTAAAAATACCATTATTTTCATCATATCTTATAATTTACTATAAATTTGTTTTATAAAATATGAGGAAAAAATGGAAAAAAACCACACTTTTTCTAACTTTGACCCCCAAAATCTGTTACACATCTACAACCACCAAAAAACACCCATGCTAAATAGTTTCTAAATTTTGTCCTGAGTTTAGAAATACCCAATGTTTACATCTTCTTTGCTTTTTTTGTAAGTTATAGGGCCATAAATACAAATAGCACTTTGCTATTTCCAAACCATTATTTTTCAAAATTAGCGCTAGTTACATTAGAACACTAATATCTTTCAGGAATCTCTGAATATCCATTGACATGTATATATTTTTTTTTAGTAGACATCCCAAAGTATTGATCTAGGCCCATTTTGGTATATCTCATGCCACTATTTCACCGCCAAATGCGATTAAATACAAAAAATTGTTCACTTTTTCACTAATTTTTTCACAAACTTTTGGTTTCTCACTGAAATTATTTACAAACAGCTTGTGCCATTATGGCTTAAATTATTGTAAATTATTCTCTGGGATCCCCTTTGTTCAGAAATAGCAGACATATATAGCTTTGGCGTTGCTTTTTGGTAATTAGAAGGCTGCTAAATGCCACTGCGCACTACACGTGTATTATGCCCAGCAGTGAAGGGGTTAATTAGGGAGCATGTAGGGAGCTTTTAGGGGTAATTTTAGCTTTAGTGTAGTGTAGTAGACAACCCAAAGTATTGATCTAGGCCAATTTTGGTATATTTCATGCCACCATTTCACCGCCAAATGCGATCAAATTAAAAATAACTTTAAATTTTTCACAATTTTAGGTTTTTCACTGAAATCATTTACAAACAGCTTGTGCAATTATGGCACAAATGGTTTAAATGCTTCTCTCGGATCCCCTTTATTCAGAAATAGCAGACATATATGGCTTTGGCGTTGCTTTGTGGTAATAAGAAGGCCGCCAAATGCTGCTGCGCATCACACGTGTATTATGGCTAGCAGTGATGGGGTTAATTATGTAGCTTGTAGGGAGCTTGCAGGGTTAATTTTAGCTTTAGTGTAGAGCTCAGCCTCCCACCTAAAACATCAGACCCCCTGATCCCTCCCAAACAGCTCTCTTCCCTCCCCCACCCCACAATTATCCCCGCCATCTTAAGTACTGGCAGAAAGTCTGCCAGTACTAAAATAAAAGCTATATTTGGGCGCTTTTTTTGTGGCATATTTACATATGCTGCTTTGTAGGATCCCCCCTTAGCCCCCAACCTCACTGATCCCCCACCAAACAGCTTTCTAACCCTCCCCCTCTGCCTTAATGGGCGCCATCTTGGGTACTGGCAGCTGTCTGCCAGTACCCAGTTTAGTAACAAAAAGTATGTTTTTTTGTTATTTTTATTGCCCTTTTCTGTAGTGTAGCTTCCCCCCCCCCCAAGACCAACCCCCCACCCCTTCAGGAACCCTTACATGATCATTTATTTGTTTTAATATTTGTTTTGTTTTTAAACTTTTCTTAACTTTTTTTCTGCAGTGTAGCGGTTCCCTCCTGCTGCCCCCCGTGCACGCGCGCGCTCCCGCGCGCCCCCGCGCGCCCCCCGTCTGTCCCGCCCCCGATCCCGCCCCCCTCCACTCCACTTGGCACATCGATGGCCGCCCACCCGCCTCCCATACTTGCTTCCACCCACCAACGATACCGGCCACCGATGTCCGGTGCAGAGAGAGCCACAGAGTGGCTCTCTCTGCATCGGATGGCCAAGGGGGGTTATTGCAGGATGCCTCGATATCGAGGCATCACTGCAATAACTGGAAAGCAGCTGGAAGCGAGCAGGATCGCTTCCAGCTGCTTTCCAGACCAAGGACGTACGCCACACGTCCTCGGTCATTAACTGTCTTTTTTTTGAGGACGTGTGGCGTACGTCCTTGGTCGTTAAGGGGTTAAAGTTAAATATTTTTATGATGGTATAATCTTCTTGATATGTTTTCTGCGGGTACGACGATAATCATTATTATTATCATCATTTATTTATAAAGCACCAACATATTCTGCAGTGCTATGATATTAGACACATAAAAAGAAGTGCAAGAAAAACGGTTGAAAAAAATGGAAGCATTTGAGGTGAGAAAACAGAGATTAGGTTAATGTAGATTGTGTACTTTTAGGAAGTAACAAAAAATACATAGAAAACTTGAAAGACCTTTTATGCAGCATGGCAGAGAATTCCACATAATAGACAAAACTATAAAGCTCATGAAGCTAGAAATATAAGATAGGAGGAGAGAGGCGGGCCTTGCACCCAGGACAAGTCAGAAAGTATTTACAGACAAAGAGGCCTATTTAACAACGGTCTGTCGGACCTGATCCGACAGTGCAGATCAGGTCCGCAGACCTCGCTGAATGCGGAGAGCAATACGCTCTTCGTATTCAGCATTGTACCAGCAGCTCTTGTGAGCTGTTGGTGCAACGCCGCCCCCTGCAGATTCGCGGCCAATCGGCCAGCAGCAGGGGGTGTCAATCAACCCGATCGTACTCGATCTGGTTGATTTCTGGCGATTCCTGTCCGCCTGCTCAGAGCAGGCGGACAGGGATATGGAGCAGCGGTCTTTAGAAATACGGGGCGTCAAGCTCCATACGGAGTTTGATAGATAGGCCCCAAAGGCAGAGGTATAGGAGGGTGCAGTATTACTGAGTCTTTTGTATGACAGTGTCAATGTTCTCAATTTCATTTCTGAGATTAAGGCAATCCAATGGAGAGATTTATAGAGAGATGCAGCAGATGAAGAGAAATGTATGAGGAATATGAGTCTTGCAGAAGTATTCATGAGTGGGGCAAGTATTAGCAAGGTAGAATATGATGAGTGAATTAGAACAATGTGTTACCATGGTAATAGCAATCACATGAACTTTCCTTTGAGGTCACTCTTACTTTAAGAATACCAGTTGTGCATTGTGATGCAAGTGCATGTGAGGCTGCGGCAGTCATGTAGCCTCGTCTGTGAGCATGAGCAGTAAGAATGGAAATATGTGCAAACAACTACTGCAGTTTCATGTTTGGTGGACAGGGGCATTTAAATGGTAAATATCTCTAAAACTCTTGGGATTTTGTAATAGATTTATATTGCTAACTTGATTGTTATTAGTGGATAAATTAATTACTGTGTTGAAAGAAACCTTTATGTCCCTTTAAACTTTAGTTAAGAAGAAAACAATGATGAGATAATTAAATGGACATTGTACACTAAATTTTTCTCTGTATAAATGTTTTGTAGATGATCCATTTATCTAGTCCATCTGGGAGTGTTTTTGTAACAATGTATAGTTTTTCTTATTTTTTAATAACATTGTGCTGATTTTCAGACTCCTAACTAAGCCCCAAAGTTCTAGATGTATACAGACGTTTACAGGCTCCTGCAGGTTCTTGTTTATTTTATCTGTTTTTTCCTATGCAGGGAAGGGGGGCATTTCTTCTTTTCCTGTTTTCCCAGTACTTTTCACTGGGTGTCCCCGCCAAACCCCATCAACAGTGCTAAATTTGGAGCTTCTAAGTAAGTTTTTTTAAGGTTTCATACTGGATTTTTATATCAGTATCTGTGCATTATCTTCTTTATAATAGTGTCTATTACATGCAGTTGTATGAACATTTGTGTATATTGTCCCTTTAATAGACAGCTCATGTCACAAGTGATTAAGGAGGACGAAAGATGTCAACAATATACGGTATACAGGTGACACTGATACCCACAGCCTAGAGAAGATGTGCAGATTAAAAAAGATGGAGAGTGGAAGTTGAGGATTTGCCACTAATGTATATGCTGAAAGTACAGTAAAGGAGAGATAGATTGTTTTGTAAGTAAGAGGTTCATAGTGGCATTCAATATTTATTTGCCATTATTTTTTTCCTGTAGGTAATGTATTTTATCTCTTATTTAGCCACAGCTTACGTTTTTTGTAGACAGAAATTTAGTTCATACAGTATTGCAAAAGAAAAGAATAGTGCAGATTCTCAATTACATTCATTGTAATGTTACAACCCATAGATGGTAGTACTTAATCAAATGAAGTCCTCAAGCGTTCAATCAATGTGTTGCACTCAAGTCCAAACATTTTTTTTTTTAAAAGTACACAATAAAGTAAAATAAATAAAAGTAAAATAAAACACAAAAAGTACACAAAACTAAACTAACTAAACAAGCTCTAGGGTAAGCTCCTTGTATGGGAAATTACATTATATATAGTGACGTACTGTGCCCACAGACCACATCCATTTACCAATTCCCGCAAAGGCATAGTATGATGAAATAATGATAGTACTGTGTAAAGGAGACCAATGGAACCATGATTCTTGTTCTGTGAGGCGCCATCTAACTTGCAAGTTCTCTTCTAGAATTAATAAACTGTTTCTAAATGTGTATATGACTCTTTAGGGGGTGCAGAGGTCGCAATTGCAATTTACAATAAAAAAAGTTGACCTGCCACTACACAATTGCAGAGGTCACAATTGCAATTTACAATAAAAAACGTTGGCCTGCCACTGCCTGCACTGATATCATGTGAGTGTGACATGATGCTTCACTAGTGTCTATGACTACAGGGGTTAGTGTTTCTGTTTTACCCATTGGTGTTAATGTGTGTGTGTGTGTATGTGTGTATGTATGTATGTATGTAACTGTGTGTGTATTTATGCATGTATGTGTGTGTATGTGTGTGTATGTGTTTGTATGTATGTATGTGACTGTGTGTGCATTTATGCATGTACTGTATGTGTGTGTGTATATGTTTGTGGAACCAGCAAATTACAGACCTTGTTACTACAGCATGGGGGGGGGCGGGGGGTAAACAGTGTCACTATACAGTACCAGTATATACAGTACGGGGGGCTGGAGCATGTCACAGACTACTGTGGTCACTTTATAAAGTACTGGGGCGGGTAGGGTGACGGGTCAGGCCAGCCATCTCACTGGCAGATTACAGACTGTGTCACTGACTCACTATATACAGTATTGGTGGGTTAAACAATGTCACTATATACAGTAATAGGAGGTCAGACTATCTCACAGACTGTGGGCACAGGGTACCTCCTTTCGCAGACGTAATCTGATTCACATATTTTTTTCTGTGTTAAATGTAAAAAAAAAAAAAAAAAAAAAGATATGTATCAAATTCACTTTTTTTTGGGGAGGGGGGGGCCCTTCTTAGATTCTTGCACCTGGGCCCTGTGGTTTCTAGTTACGCCTCTGACTCTATTCCTAACATTTACTGGTAAATACAGCAGATAAACTTCCCATTTATTAATGAATTCCATGATTCTTTTTTCAATGTCTCTTCCGAGGCATCTACTTGCTCAATCAGCATTTGTAAATCTTTATTTTTGAGTAGCTGCTGAAAAGGAAGGGTTCTAGTACCTGCCCAACAGCGCATTAGCAATTGCCTTGCAATCAAGAGAACAGTACAAGCATACCTCGTTTTATTGCTCTTTGATTTATTGCACTTCACAGATATTGCTCTTTTTACAAATTGAAGGTTTGTGGCAACCCTGTATTGAGCAAGTCTATCGGCGCCAATTTTCCAACATATATACACATATAAACACACATATATACACACCTATATATACACACCAGCAGCAAAAAGATTATGATTTGCTAATTGCGCATGCGTTAGGTGTTAGTTAATATTTTCAGGCAGTTATGGGATTTACGGTGCTCACATACTCAGCACAAGTCTTGCTGCACCTGCCTATGTGTGGCAAGGTGAAAATGGAGTAAAATTTCCCCATTTTTGCCGCGTAAGTCCTTGCGCTGAATATGTGATACCGATTTGCTATGCAGTTATATGTTAGCTTATAGGAGTAAAAATTGAGGCCGACGGATGAAATATACGTGCCGCATTTATATGCGGCACTGTATATGTGATACCAAAACCGTGTAAAAACCAGTGTCGCCGGCTTTTGTGGGTGACGCCGCATATGTAATCTTGCCCAAGGTTTTTGTGTTCTGCACTTTACAGATTAGATTTTGTGCATAATCTGTGCAGTGTACATTGGGTGTTTTTAGGGAGGAGCAGAGATAGCAGAACGATGTAAATAATCAGTGGTGAGCACTAAAATAACTTCCTTACTTAATTGCACTCCTGCAAAGTGTACCTGGAATTAATTAATATTTTTAAATATTGCACCTATGCCTTGAACTCTATTATATCATTGGTATCCAAAAAGACTAACACATCATAATAAAAGGCTAAAGAAACTCCTTACAAAGTATGGTAATCATCAATCTACGTGTTGTTACCGCCATCTGTCTCTCCTTCTACCCCTTCCTCTAACTATCTTTATTTCTCCCATACTCTTTCTATACCTCTGCAATCTCTGTATTTACCATCTCACCTCGATGCCATCTTCTTTCTCCTCTTCCTATACTAACTCTGTCTCTACAAATACATCTCTGGTTTGAAGGGTATTAGAGTGGGTTAATCTATCCCTGGGTGTCCATTATGTTGCCGCATCTTGGAGTGGTTGGGGCTATTTAGAATTCTATTGTTATTCTGCTGAATATGTCACTGTGGTAAGATTGAGAGGTGAATCCCTCAGAAAGTCATTTTATTTCTTTACTTGCTGAGTTGGCTTCTAAAGACCACTTTGCATTGTCTGTCAGAAGAAAACTGGAAATGGTTGTTGTTGGTTTCATCTCTAGCGGCCTATTCAGCACTATAAACATCATTTCTAACATTGCTGTTCAATAATTTTTTACGTTTCCCCTCTTCTTTATCCAGTGTGTGTACTGCCTCTCCTGCTGACAATACATGCTTACTGAATACTAATGACCACAAAATACACTCATAAGTCACTGCTAACTTTCTCCACATTCCAGATTTATGGCCGCGCTACATACTATAAAAGCAAAAATGCTTGCTGAACCTCGGTAATTTACAGTCACCATAAAAATATTATTATTTTAAAAAACTGAAAAAGGAAATGTATGAGATTTTAAAAAGCTCTTTAGAGCAAAGCTTCATTCTGATCGAATAGATAAAGCGCAGACCTATGTCTCTTTTTTAATAATTTGCTTTTTATGTCAATGCATTTTCAATGCCTAACATCATTTTTTAAGTGTCGTTTCTCATCTCTGAAAATTGATGCAATAATTGAGAGTCAGTTTTATATAGATTGTAATTTGCGTGGCGCTTTGTTTTCCATTTAATCTAATTCCGTCGGTCTAGATGTTTGCCCATTATATGAATCCTATCAGGTCATTTAATTAGTGTAAAGAATTTTTTTGAAAGGATGCTCATTACTTTTGAGGGTTCTGTCACCTAAATCTTCCTGATATATTATTGTATTATTTGTGCACATCTACACTGCAAACACAACATTGCATTTTATCTATACAAAAAAGTCTTTAGATTTATCACAATTTTCTGGTAAACACAAATTATTATTTTTTCTTGCTAAATACAAATTTGTAAATAATTTTTAGGGACATTTCTTGGAACTATCCACAATTTACAACAGTTTTAGCAAAACTGTAAGACAAAATACAGTGAAGCACAATATACCTTACTAAGCAGTTTTCTAAAACTAGTTTATTTACAGGCATAGCTTCCCCTTGACTTTACTTTCACTGTATTATTATTGTCATAACAGTAACAGAGTATTTGTACCCCTAGTTTTATCTCCTTGTTACAACACAAGGTATTTAGCCGTAGCAACAATACTGTGTATGCAAATGTCATGGGAAACAGCAAGTGCAGACAATGTCCAAAATACATTGACCCCCTTTCAAAAAGCTTTAAATTGCTAATAGAAAACATTATTTAGCAGCTTGGGGGATTTCTGGCATTGTTTTCAAAGACATTCCAATTATTAGAATATCCACTTATTCAATTTGGAAAGTTAAGATGTAAACAGTATTTATGGATTTGCACGTGTTTTACTACAAATTAGTTAAACACACACATAAACTCTACAACTATATAGAATTAAATTACATTTTTTTTAAACTGTGTTGTGCAATTTTGTTTTAACAAAGTGTTCTGGTCAAAGTGTTATATTGGATATATAATCCTATCAGATAAGTTTATATAAATTTTATTGTTATATTGTCATATGCTGTAATATCACCACATTTGATCATCAAAAACATTCTATATACAGTTTTAGCATTTTCTATTGCATGTTGTTTGCTAAACAAATTATGGTCTGAATGTTCAATGATAACTGTATGTAATGTAAAATACTATTTATTTATGAAAAATGTTATCCTATCATTCAGTTTTATATATATATCTAGCAAAACTATACCTCAGAAAAACCTGTGTATAAGTCCAAATCCTGGCTGCCCCGGGCCCTCAGCTATCTGGATGTTCATCCTGATGATTAAGGCGAGACAGAGGATCACCTAGAAATCTATCACACTACGGCTGGTGGAGACAGTAACAAACTAAGGCCTAGATTTAGAGTTCGGCGGTAGCCGTCAAAACCAGCGTTAGAGGCTCCTAACGCTGGTTTTGGCCGCCCGCTGGTATTTGGAGTCAGTGATTAAAGGGTCTAACGCTCACTTTTCAGCCGCGACTTTTCCATACCGCAGATCCCCCTACGCCATTTGCGTAGCCTATCTTTTCAATGGGATCTTCCTAACGCCGGTATTTAGAGTCGTTTCTGCAGTGAGCGTTAGAGCTCTAACGACAAGATTCCAGCCGCCTGAAAATAGCAGGAGTTAAGAGCTTTCTGGCTAACGCCGGTTTATAAAGCTCTTAACTACTGTACCCTAAAGTACACTAACACCCATAAACTACCTATGTACCCCTAAACCGAGGTCCCCCCACATCGCCGCCACTCGATTAAAATTTTTAACCCCTAATCTGCCGACCGCCACCTACGTTATACTTATGTACCCCTAATCTGCTGCCCCTAACACCGCCGACCCCTGTATTATATCTATTAACCCCTAACTTGCCCCCCACAACGTCGCCGCAAGCTACTTAAAATAATTAACCCCTAATCTTCCGACCGCAAATCGCCGCCACCTACGTTATCCCTATGTACCCCTAATCTGCTACCCCTAACACCGCCGACCCCTATATTATATTTATTAACCCCTAATCTGCCCCCCTCAACGTCGCCGACACCTACCTACACTTATTAACCCCTAATCTGCCGAGCGGACCTGAGCGCTACTATAATAAAGTTATTAACCCCTAATCCGCCTCACTAACCCTATCATAAATAGTATTAACCCCTAATCTGCCCTCCCTAACATCGCCGACACCTACCTTCAATTATTAACCCCTAATCTGCCGACCGGAGCTCACCGCTATTCTAATAAATGTATTAACCCCTAAAGCTAAGTCTAACCCTAACACTAACACCCCCCTAAGTTAAATATAATTTTTATCTAACGAAATAAATTAACTCTTATTAAATAAATAATTCCTATTTAAAGCTAAATACTTACCTGTAAAATACATCCTAATATAGCTACAATATAAATTATAATTATATTATAGCTATTTTAGGATTAATATTTATTTTACAGGCAACTTTGTAATTATTTTAACCAGGTACAATAGCTATTAAATAGTTAAGAACTATTTAATAGTTACCTAGTTAAAATAATAACAAATTTACCTGTAAAATAAATCCTAACCTAAGATATAATTAAACCTAACACTACCCTATCAATAAAATAATTAAATAAACTACCTACAATTACCTACAATTAACCTAACACTACACTATCAATAAATTAATTAAACACAATTGCTACAAATAAATACAATTAAATAAACTATCTAAAGTACAAAAAATAAAAAAGAACTAAGTTACAGAAAATAATAAAATATTTACAAACATAAGAAAAATATTACAACAATTTTAAACTAATTACACCTACTCTAAGCCCCCTAATAAAATAACAAAGCCCCCCAAAATAAAAAATTCCCTACCCTATTCTAAAATACAAATATTACAAGCTCTTTTACCTTACCAGCCCTGAACAGGGCCCTTTGCGGGGCATGCCCCAAGAATTTCAGCTCTTTTGCCTGTAAAAAAAAACATACAATACCCCCCCCCCCAACATTACAACCCACCACCCACATACCCCTAATCTAACCCAAACCCCCCTTAAATAAACCTAACACTAATCCCCTGAAGATCTTCCTACCTTGTCTTCACCATACCAGGTTCACCGATCCGTCCTGGCTCCAAGATCTTCATCCAACCCAAGCGGGGGTTGGCGATCCATAATCCGGTGCTCCAAAGTCTTCCTCCTATCCGGCAAGAAGAGGACATCCGGACCGGCAAACATCTTCTCCAAGCGGCATCTTCTATCTTCTTCCATCCGATGACGACCGGCTCCATCTTGAAGACCTCCAGCGCGGATCCATCCTCTTCTTCCGACGACTAGACGACGAATGACGGTTCCTTTAAGGGACGTCATCCAAGATGGCGTCCCTCGAATTCCGATTGGCTGATAGGATTCTATCAGCCAATCGGAATTAAGGTAGGAATTTTCTGATTGGCTGATGGAATCAGCCAATCAGAATATAGTTCAATCCGATTGGCTGATCCAATCAGCCAATCAGATTGAGCTCGCATTCTATTGGCTGTTCCGATCAGCCAATAGAATGCGAGCTCAATCTGATTGGCTGATTGGATCAGCCAATCGGATTGAACTATATTCTGATTGGCTGATTCCATCAGCCAATCAGAAAATTCCTACCTTAATTCCGATTGGCTGATAGAATCCTATCAGCCAATCGGAATTCGAGGGACGCCATCTTGGATGACGTCCCTTAAAGGAACCGTCATTCGTCGTCTAGTCGTCGGAAGAAGAGGATGGATCCGCGCTGGAGGTCTTCAAGATGGAGCCGGTCGTCATCGGATGGAAGAAGATAGAAGATGCCGCTTGGAGAAGATGTTTGCCGGTCCGGATGTCCTCTTCTTGCCGGATAGGAGGAAGACTTTGGAGCACCGGATTATGGATCGCCAACCCCCGCTTGGGTTGGATGAAGATCTTGGAGCCAGGACGGATCGGTGAACCTGGTATGGTGAAGACAAGGTAGGAAGATCTTCAGGGGATTAGTGTTAGGTTTATTTAAGGGGGGTTTGGGTTAGATTAGGGGTATGTGGGTGGTGGGTTGTAATGTTGGGGGGGGGGTATTGTATGTTTTTTTTTACAGGCAAAAGAGCTGAAATTCTTGGGGCATGCCCCGCAAAGGGCCCTGTTCAGGGCTGGTAAGGTAAAAGAGCTTGTAATATTTGTATTTTAGAATAGGGTAGGGAATTTTTTTATTTTGGGGGGCTTTGTTATTTTATTAGGGGGCTTAGAGTAGGTGTAATTAGTTTAAAATTGTTGTAATATTTTTCTTATGTTTGTAAATATTTTATTATTTTCTGTAACTTAGTTCTTTTTTATTTTTTGTACTTTAGATAGTTTATTTAATTGTATTTATTTGTAGCAATTGTGTTTAATTAATTTATTGATAGTGTAGTGTTAGGTTAATTGTAGGTAATTGTAGGTAGTTTATTTAATTATTTTATTGATAGGGTAGTGTTAGGTTTAATTATATCTTAGGTTAGGATTTATTTTACAGGTAAATTTGTTATTATTTTAACTAGGTAACTATTAAATAGTTCTTAACTATTTAATAGCTATTGTACCTGGTTAAAATAATTACAAAGTTGCCTGTAAAATAAATATTAATCCTAAAATAGCTATAATATAATTATAATTTATATTGTAGCTATATTAGGATTTATTTTACAGGTAAGTATTTAGCTTTAAATAGGAATCATTTATTTAATAAGAGTTAATTTATTTCGTTAGATAAAAATTATATTTAACTTAGGGGGGTGTTAGTGTTAGGGTTAGACTTAGCTTTAGGGGTTAATACATTTATTAGAATAGCGGTGAGCTCCGGTCGGCAGATTAGGGGTTAATAATTGAAGGTAGGTGTCGGCGATGTTAGGGAGGGCAGATTAGGGGTTAATACTATTTATGATAGGGTTAGTGAGGCGGATTAGGGGTTAATAACTTTATTATAGTAGCGCTCAGGTCCGCTCGGCAGATTAGGGGTTAATAAGTGTAGGCAGGTGTCGGCGACGTTGTGGGGGGCAGATTAGGGGTTAATAAATATAACATAGGGGTCGGCGATGTTAGGGCAGCAGATTAGGGGTACATAGGGATAACGTAGGTGGCGGCGGTTTACGGAGCGCCAGATTAGGGGTTAAAAGTGTAATGCAGGGGTCAGCGATAGCGGGGGGCGGCAGATTAGGGGTTAATAAGTGTAAGGTTAGGGGTGTTTAGACTCGGGGTACATGTTAGAGTGTTAGGTGCAGACGTAGGAAGTGTTTCCCCATAGGAAACAATGGGGCTGCGTTAAGAGCTGAACGCTGCTTTTTTGCAGGTGTTAGGTTTTTTTTCAGCTCAAACAGCCCCATTGTTTCCTATGGGAGAATCGTGCACGAGCACGTTTTTGAGGCCGGCCGCGTCCGTAAGCAACTCTGGTATCGAGAGTTGCATTTGCGGTAAATATGCTCTACGCTCCTTTTTTGGAGCCTAACGCAGCATTTGTTTGAACTCTCGATACCAGAGTTAAATTTATGGTGCGGCCAGAAAAAAACCCGCGGAGCGTTAACAGCCCTTTTACCGCCGAACTCCAAATCTAGGCCCAAGATAATATCTGTAACCTTCTGAGGAGATTACTGTAAAGTTTTCCAAGGGGACACTAAACACTAAATACATTTCATGCACCTCCCTCTTATTATGGCAGCCGCCATTTTGTAACCTGAAGGAGAGTTGCTGCACATGTGCAAACAGGTCAGCACTGGAATCTAGTGAAAAATACATTTCAACATGGTGGCACCCATGACTAGAGGAAGGCGGGGAACAACCTTAAAGGAACATGAAACCCAAAAATTTTCTTTCATGATTCAGATAGAGAATACAATTTTAAACAACTTTCCAATTTACTTCTATTATTTAATTTGCTTCCTTCTCTTGTTATCATTTGCTGAAAGGTTTATCTGGGCAAATTCATGAGCAGCAGAGAACCTAGATTCTAACTGTTGATTGGTGGCTGCATATATATTGAATGTGATTGGCTCACCCATGTGTTCAGTTAGAAACTAGTAGTTCATTGCTGCTCCTTCAACACATGATACCAAGAGAATGAAACAGATTAGATAATAGAAGTAAATTAGAAAGTTATTTAAAATTGTATTCTCTGGCATGCTCTCTGAGGAGTTCCGGGGGAGGAGTCCAGGTGTGAGGACACACGATGCACCTGTGCTGATCTATCCACCCTACAAGCTCTTGGCGAGTTACTCCCGCCTAAACCACTAACCCTGGGCGGCTTGTCTAGCGTGAAACATACCGCTACTGGAACCCTGCTAGTGCCAAGACATTGCACTATAGCTGCACGCTGCAGCAAATGGAAGCTCCTTTTCCTGGCATTAAATATCTCTTCTAAAGTAATTAATCAGTGAGACAAACAAACATTTGAAAGGATCGAAAGTCCCTGTGTACATTTAAACTCATTATAACAAGCTGCCTCATTACCTGCTTGTTCTTACTGCCGCCGAGAAACACCTTGTTCCTGATTACCAGGCTCTGCCCTCTTGCACAGATTGAGCCGTTCCCTGGGAATTTTCTTAGGCGGATGCAAGTGACCTGGATTGAAGCAGGCGGGGGCTCTTGAAACACTGCGGGACCGGGCGCTCTTACCTGATAGCCTCTGTGACACGATCTTGGCGTTTCCCGGTTCCTCCTTCTTCATTGTCTACAGGCGAAGCCCGGGCTGTGTGTTCCTTGAAGGGCTTTGTCCCCACCTCGGCTCCGGTAGCCTGCTCCTCTGAGAGGGGGAGAGCCTATCGACCCCTAGTGCCTGGCAGGCTGTACTTGCTGTCCTTCTTGGTGACCCCTCCCACCGATGCTGCGAGAGGGGTAAGGACTGTTGCTGCCTGCTTGGGCCCTGCTTTGCCTGATCGACGCTCCCCACAACATATACCACAGAGAGCCTCAGATACAACATCAAGGAGGTCATTATTGGTGTCTCACAGCTTGAGGGACGTTCCCCCCTCCACCGGTGCTGCGCAGGGGGGACAGCTTACGAGGAAGATCCTGACTTCATTATCAATTATCTACAGCTCAGAGTTGGAACTGGTAAAGTAGCTAACTAACCTGCTGCCATTTTTCTTATTTTTGCCAAAATCTATTGGACTTTTTTTGTATGGACAAATATCTGATGTGCACAATACCTTCATATAAAAATGGACATTTTTTCTCTTTTTTTTCTTTCTCTCCTATATTTCTTATAGTAGTACAAGTTTAAAAATATTCTTTAAAGTAACTCTAAGTCTGGTAAATACAGAAGGAATGTATAAAATCTAAAAGAAACAATCACATATCTATAATTATTTATCACATATTGTTTTATATCTTGCTGTATCCCCTGAGTACAAACTCATGTCTTATCTCACATAGGCCTAGATTTGGAGTTCGGCGGTAGCCGTCAAAACCAGCGTTAGAGGCTCCTAACGCTGGTTTTGGCCGCCCGCTGGTATTTGGAGTCAGTGATTAAAGGGTCTAACGCTCACTTTTCAGCCGCGACTTTTCCATACCGCAGATCCCCCTACGCCATTTGCGTAGCCTATATTTTCAATGGGATCTTTCTAACGCCGGTATTTAGAGTCGTTTCTGAAGTGAGCGTTAGAGCTCTAACGACAAGATTCCAGCCGCCTGAAAATAGCAGGAGTTAAGAGCTTTCTGGCTAACGCCGGTTTATAAAGCTCTTAACTACTGTACCCTAAAGTACACTAACACCCATAAACTACCTATGTACCCCTAAACCGAGGTCCCCCCACACCGCCGCCACTCGATTAAATTTTTTAACCCCTAATCTGCCGACCGCCACCTACGTTATACTTATGTACCCCTAATCTGCTGCCCCTAACCCCGCCGACCCCTGTATTACATTTATTAACCCCTAACTTGCCCCCCACAATGTCGCCGCCAGCTACTTAAAATAATTAACCCCTAATCTTCCGACCGCAAATCGCCGCCACCTACGTTATCCCTATGTACCCCTAATCTGCTGCCCTAACATCGCCGACCCCTATATTATATTTATTAACCCCTAATCTGCCCCCCTCAACGTCGCCGACACCTGCCTACACTTATTAACCCCTAATCTGCCGAGCGGACCGCACCGCTACTATAATAAATGTATTAACCCCTAATCCGCCTCACTAACCCTATCATAAATAGTATTAACCCCTAATCTGCCCTCCCTAACATCGCCGACACCTAACTTCAATTATTAACCCCTAATCTGCAGACCGGAGCTCATCGCTATTCTAATAAATGTATTAACCCCTAAAGCTAAGTCTAACCCTAACACTAACACCCCCCTAAGTTAAATATAATTTTTATCTAACGAAATAAATTAACTCTTATTAAATAAATGATTCCTATTTAAAGCTAAATACTTACCTGTAAAATAAATCCTAATATAGCTACAATATAAATTATAATTATATTATAGCTATTTTAGGATTAATATTTATTTTACAGGCAACTTTGTTATTATTTTAACCAGGTAAAATAGCTATTAAATAGTTAAGAACTATTTAATAGTTACCTAGTTAAAATAATAACAAATTTACCTGTAAAATAAATCCTAACCTAAGTTATAATTAAACCTAACACTACCCTATCAATAAAATAATTAAATAAACTACCTACAATTACCTACAATTAACCTAACACTACACTATCAATAAATTAATTAAACACAATTCCTACAAATAAATACAATTAAATAAACTAGCTAAAGTACAAAAAATAAAAAAGAACTAAGTTACAGAAAATAAAAAAATATTTACAAACATAAGAAAAATATTACAACAATTTTAAACTAATTACACCTACTCTAAGCCCCCTAATAAAATAACAAAGCCCCCCAAAATAAAAAATTCCCTACCCTATTCTAAATTAAAAAAGTTACAAGCTCTTTTACCTTACCAGCCCTGAACAGGGCCCTTTGCGGGGCATGCCCCAAGAATTTCAGCTCTTTTGCCTGTAAAAAAAAAACATACAATACCCCCCCCCAACATTACAACCCACCACCCACATACCCCTAATCTAACCCAAACCCCCCTTAAATAAACCTAACACTAAGCCCCTGAAGATCTTCCTACCTTGTCTTCACCATCCAGGTATCACCGATCCGTCCTGGCTCCAAGATCTTCATCCAACCCAAGCGGGGGTTGGCGATCCATAATCCGGTCCAGAAGAGGCTCCAAAGTCTTCCTCCTATCCGGCAAGAAGAGGACATCCGGACCGGCAAACATCTTCTCCAAGCGGCATCTTCGATCTTCTTCCATCCGGAGCGAAGCGGCAGGATCCTGAAGACCTCCAGCGCGGAACATCCATCCGGACCGACGACTGAACGACGAATGACTGTTCCTTCAAGGGACGTCATCCAAGATGGCGTCCCTCGAATTCCGATTGGCTGATAGGATTCTATCAGCCAATCGGAATTAAGGTAGGAATTTTCTGATTGGCTGATGGAATCAGCCAATCAGAATCTAGTTCAATCCGATTGGCCGATCCAATCAGCCAATCAGATTGAGCTCGCATTCTATTGGCTGATCGGAACAGCCAATAGAATGCGAGCTCAATCTGATTGGCTGATTGGATCAGCCAATCGGATTGAACTTGATTCTGATTGGCTGATTCCATCAGCCAATCAGAAAATTCCTACCTTAATTCCGATTGGCTGATAGAATCCTATCAGCCAATCGGAATTCGAGGGACGCCATCTTGGATGACGTCCCTTAAAGGAACAGTCATTCGTCGTTCAGTCGTCGGTCCGGATGGATGTTCCGCGCTGGAGGTCTTCAGGATCCTGCCGCTTCGCTCCGGATGGAAGAAGATCGAAGATGCCGCTTGGAGAAGATGTTTGCCGGTCCGGATGTCCTCTTCTTGCCGGATAGGAGGAAGACTTTGGAGCCTCTTCTGGACCGGATTATGGATCGCCAACCCCCGCTTGGGTTGGATGAAGATCTTGGAGCCAGGACGGATCGGTGATACCTGGATGGTGAAGACAAGGTAGGAAGATCTTCAGGGGCTTAGTGTTAGGTTTATTTAAGGGGGGTTTGGGTTAGATTAGGGGTATGTGGGTGGTGGGTTGTAATGTTGGGGGGGGGGTATTGTATGTTTTTTTTTACAGGCAAAAGAGCTGAAATTCTTGGGGCATGCCCCGCAAAGGGCCCTGTTCAGGGCTGGTAAGGTAAAAGAGCTTGTAACTTTTTTAATTTAGAATAGGGTAGGGAATTTTTTATTTTGGGGGGCTTTGTTATTTTATTAGGGGGCTTAGAGTAGGTGTAATTAGTTTAAAATTGTTGTAATATTTTTCTTATGTTTGTAAATATTTTTTTATTTTCTGTAACTTAGTTCTTTTTTATTTTTTGTACTTTAGCTAGTTTATTTAATTGTATTTATTTGTAGGAATTGTGTTTAATTAATTTATTGATAGTGTAGTGTTAGGTTAATTGTAGGTAATTGTAGGTAGTTTATTTAATTATTTTATTGATAGGGTAGTGTTAGGTTTAATTATAACTTAGGTTAGGATTTATTTTACAGGTAAATTTGTTATTATTTTAACTAGGTAACTATTAAATAGTTCTTAACTATTTAATAGCTATTTTACCTGGTTAAAATAATAACAAAGTTGCCTGTAAAATAAATATTAATCCTAAAATAGCTATAATATAATTATAATTTATATTGTAGCTATATTAGGATTTATTTTACAGGTAAGTATTTAGCTTTAAATAGGAATCATTTATTTAATAAGAGTTAATTTATTTCGTTAGATAAATATTATATTTAACTTAGGGGGGTGTTAGTGTTAGGGTTAGACTTAGCTTTAGGGGTTAATCCATTTATTAGAATAGCGGTGAGCTCCGATCGGAAGATTAGGGGTTAATAATTGAAGGTAGGTGTCGGCGATGTTAGGGAGGGCAGATTAGGGGTTAATACTATTTATGATAGGGTTAGTGAGGCGGATTAGGGGTTAATAACTTTATTATAGTAGCGCTCAGGTCCGCTCGGCAGATTAGGGGTTAATAAGTGTAGGCAGGTGTCGACGACGTTGAGGGGGGCAGATTAGGGGTTAATAAATATAATATAGGGGTCGGCGATGTTAGGGCAGCAGATTAGGGGTACATAGGGAGAACGTAGGTTGCGGCGGTTTACGGAGCGGCAGATTAGGGGTTAAAAAAAATATGCAGGGGTCAGCGATAGCGTGGGTGGCAGATTAGGGGTTAATAAGTGTAAGATTAGGGGTGTTTAGACTCGGGGTACATGTTAGAGTGTTAGGTGCAGACGTAGGAAGTGTTTCCCCATAGGAAACAATGGGGCTGCGTTAGGAGCTGAACGCTGCTTTTTTGCAGGTGTTAGGTTTTTTTTCAGCTCAAACAGCCCCATTGTTTCCTATGGGAGAATCGTGCACGAGCACGTTTTTGAGGCCGGCCGCGTCCGTAAGCAACTCTGGTATCGAGAGTTGCATTTGCGGTAAAAATGCTCTACGCTCCTTTTTTGGAGCCTAACGCAGCATTTGTTTGAACTCTCGATACCAGAGTTAATTTTATGGTGCGGCCAGAAAAAAGCCCGCGGAGCGTTAACAGCCCTTTTACCGCCGAACTCCAAATCTAGGCCATAGTATGGTTAACACAAAAGGTCTCCAGTACAACTAGGGTTAATTATAAACGCTAGATACATCTAGCTGTATAAATTGTGTTTTCTCTTTTAACACACTACGGTTCTAGTGTAATGGGGCAAAGAGCTGTGTACTTGCCTGCATGAATAAATTGCAAGTTACTAGGAGGGGAAGTAAGAGATAGAAGTCACAAAGCTAAATCTTTTAGAACTAAAGTCTCATACTAATGTAATTCCTGATATTGTTACAATAACAATTGTTAGGACTGTATTTTGTATTCTTGCAAGGGCAAAGGGAAAGTTTCTTAAAATAAGGTGGTTTTAGCCCTATTATCAAAAGCATTAACTATGTAAATATTTTTTCTCTCGATTCCTTTTCTTTCTTTTTGGAATCTCATGCTAGTGTAAACCCTGACACTATTTGAAGTTATAAATTCCAGGACTGTATTTTGTAGCCCTTTAGGATAAAGAGAAAGGTTTCCAAGAAGATGGTTCCAGTCTTATTTCTGAAACTATCAATGTTGTAAATAATCATAGATTGCTGAAATAATAGCCCTGTTTATATAAACATTAGTGTAAAGCAATACATTTCGAATATACCTATTTTTATTATAGACAGTGGCTTCTGGTCATCCCTCACTCTTGAAAGGGTCATTAAGATTTAATTTAGCTAAAGAGGTATAGGTCTCAAATTAAGGATAAAGAATATACAACAGCGGTAATTGCAGATATTGATTTTTATTCCATACTGTTCTCTTCTTTTCTTCCCGCCCGTACACTAATTCACCTTCACACGACTGCAGATGTTTCACTCCACCCACTCCCACACACTACACTTTCCCTCCCTATTCCCCATAAAAAAAAAAAGTGAAAAAAGGAAGAAAAGGGATAAAAAATTTTTTTATTTTTTTTTATTTTTTCCACACTCACTGATATATCCTGCACTGTTTTAGAATCACAATCACATGGATGAATTTATATATCCCCACTCTAAAAATACACCTTCCCCAATGGCGGCTAAATCAAGAGACAAATGCAACAAGGCTACCGTAGACCCTACCGCTGAATCAATATCACACATAAGCAATACTCAAACACTACCTGAATCTATAGATATCCAGTCCTTAGTCCTCAGAATATCGGAAGCTCTCTCACCTAAATTTGAAATGTTAAGAAATGAGATCAAATCAGATATAACACCAGAAGTTAGACAATTTGCAAGTAGGCTTACAGAGGCAGAACAAAGGATATCTGACCTTGAGGATAATATGATAGAATACAATGTTAAAACTGAAACCTCAAGTAATACCCTCTTAAAATTACAAAATAAAATCGAAGACCTAGAGAATCGGGCACGTAGAAACAATCTCAGAATAATAGGTGTCCCTGAGGACAGACAATATGAAGACCTATTTAAATTACTTACGGTAACACTCCCACAGCTCTTAAAGATCACAGACAACTTTCCTAAAACATCTATTGAAAGAGTACATAGAATTGGCCCTGCTTATTCTTCTAAAAATGCTAGACCTAGGCCAATCATTGTCAAATTCCTAAATTATCAAGATAAGCTTACATTCTTACAATCTTATCATAAATGTCAGCCCGTATTTCTAGCGGAAGCTAAAATCCTGTTCTTTCAGGATTATTCAATGGAGACAGTTAATAAAAGACGGGAAATTACCCCAATGTGCACAAAGTTTATTCAACAGGGAATATGGGCTAACATCTTGTACCCTGCTAAACTTAAGGTATACGTAGAAAACCAACCAATTGTTTTTGATACTCCAGCGGAAGCTGGAAAATTCTACGCTGAAAAATTTGCCACAGATTAATAGATCATAACTTATAGAGATGCCACAGTGAATTTAATTTTTGTTCGAACATAAATATGGACTCTTCCAAGAAGGGTAATGAGAGACTAGAAGGTTTCAGTTCTCTCAAACACGGTCCCTCCCTCCCTCTAATCACCCTTTTTCCCCTTTTTTTTTTTTTTTTTTTTTTTTTACAAATAATGAACATGCCAAGCAGAGTTAAGGTCACTTCATGGAACATAGGCGGCCTCACGTCCCCCATTAAAAGGAAAACCATATTAACTTACTTGAAGAGAATTAATACCTCCATTGCATTTCTGCAAGAAACACATTTGAAAACTGAAGAGGTTCTCAAGCTCAAATCTACATGGGTCCAAGAGGTTTTCTTCTCTCCAAGTATCAGGAGGAAAGGGGGGGTCGCTAGTAAGCAAAAATATTAAGTATCAGGTAATACAAACAGAAAATGATTCCGAAGGGAGATTCATAATTTTAAAAATTAAAATTGATAACACGTTATACACACTCTGTAACATTTATGCCCCAAATGTTTTTAATTTACCCTTCTGGGAAGTAGTACAAACTAGGCTCATGACGTGTGCTGAGGGATACCTGATATTGGGCGGAGACTTCAACATGACCCCTAAATGCCCGCTGGATAGGCTAAGACAGGACCGCGCGCTAAAAAAAACTAAAAGAGACAAATTAGAATCAAAACTTTTCTCTAGAATAATGCTAAATTTAAAAGTCCGTGATATATGGAGACTCCAAAATCCTAATTCTTGTGAGTACACGTGCCTCTCAAAGACACATAAGTCTCTCTCAAGGATAGATCTCCTCTTATTGGATGAGAGGTTATGTAAGTCATAGGTGCGGGCTCAAATACTTCCCATAGTTATCTCTGATCATGCTCCAATTTGTTTAGATCTTCAACCATATAATCGTGGGCAAACAAATAGACAATTCTTTTTTCCAACATTTCTTTCCACAGATCTTAAATTTAAAAACTGGCTAGAAGCTAAATTTAAAGATTATGCTTTTTTGAACCGTGACTACATCTCACGTCCTCTATTATTCTGGGAGACGGCTAAGGCAGTATTAAGAGGGGAGATTATAGCATATAACGTAAATAGAACTAAAAAACTCAAGCAAAGAGAGGGGGATTTGGCACGAGCAGTTTCTAATTCTTAATTCTAAATTCTCCACAGAGCCAGGCTAAATACACCTCAGCTTTACAAAATAGAGATTCCTTCTTGCTCTACAAAACAACACAGAACGATGCTAGGATCCAGTCAAAGTTATATCGATTTGGGAATAAAACGGGTAAATTACTAGCCAAACTTCTTAAAATCGAAAGGGGATCTCAATCGATAGATTACATAAATACGGGAGCTTAGACAGTCAATACGACTGAAGAACTTCTACAATTATTTTCTAAATATTATTCTGAATTATATTCTTTTAGAAAGTCTAATATACAGGCACGTGATGAATTTTGGAATGAAATCATTTTTCCCACATTACATTCTGAGAACCTACAGGACTTATATGCCCCAATTACTGAAATAGAAGTATCTAAAGCAATTTTAAAATTGCCTCACAATAAAGCCCCAGGCCCAGATGCATTACCGAATGAATTTTACCAAGCTTTAAATATCATCATTACACCATATCTAACCACTCTATTCAATTCTTTATACATAGAAGGAAAGGATCCAACTTGTGGTTTTTCTGCATCTTATACTACCCTGATACTGAAACCTGGGAAGGACCCAACAAAAGAGGAATCATATAGACCCATCGCATTACTCAATACCGACTATAAAATCTTAACTTCAATATTAGCACACAGACTCCAAATTATATTGCCTCCTATTATCCATACAGACCAAGCTGGGTTCATACAGAATAGAAATTCTGCCTCAAAAATACGCAAACTCTTCCTTCTTATTGATTATTTTAGAGAGTTAGGACCTCGAGGGGGGGGGGGGGGGGGGGAGGGAGAGGACACCCCTGATAAGGCAATAATATCAATAGATGCCCAAAAAGCTTTTGACTCAGTCCACCATGATCACCTCATCCATACCTTAAATAACTTTGGACTGAAAGAAAACTTCACTAAGATTGTTAGTAATCTTTATCGAAATGCTACTACAAAGATAATGGTGAGTGGAAATATATCACAGGACATAGAATTACAACGTGGTACCAGACAGGGGTGCCCTCTGTCCCCCCTCCTCTTCGATCTCGCTATAGAGCCTCTTGCCATTTTTATAAGACATCAAATTGATGGGATAAGGGTAGGCAGGAAAGAGTCTAAAATTGCTTTATATGCAGACGACGTTCTTATTTATATGACTAATACAAGATTAAATATACCTAAACTTTTAAATATAGTACAACAATTTGGGTCCTTCTCAGGCTATCAGGTTAACAATACAAAATCTGAACTATTCTGGATCACCCAGACAAAAGATTCATTAGTAGAAATCCCTTTTCACACAGCTCACAATTCTTTCCGATATTTGGGAATTAACATCTCTCATGACCTAGATACTTGGTACTCGCTTAATTTCACTCCAATAATGAATAAAATTAAAGAATCCCTTAAAAATTGGCAAAACTTCCCGTTATCTTTATCAGGATGAATAGCTGCCTATAAAATGATGCTCTTACCTAAACTTTTATATATGATACAGAATATTCCTCTTTTTATTAAGCGGAAAGATATAGATCTTCTTAATTCTACTCTTAGATCATTTATATGGCAGAATAGAAAAACCAGGGTCTCTCTTCAAAAATTATCTCTCCCACTGAAGTATGGGGGTCTTGCTCTCCCAGATATACGAGCATATAATCAAGCTTTTCTAGCTCGCACGGTTATGGACTGGGTACATTTAAAGAATTATGTAACAGATAATGATCTGGAAAAAAACATAACCTATCCTCTAAACTTAACAGCATTGATACACAATGATCCCAATCAGATTCCGAATCAAATCAAGAAGTTAAAATCTATTTATAATCCTATTTTGGCATGGAAAAAGATCTGTGCTATATTAGAGGTAGAGCATCATGTTTCCCGATATATTCCATTTCTGGGTAACCCACAGTTTGGAGATGGAATACAGGAAGGAGTATTCAGGAAATGGAAAATAATAGGCCTTAGCAATATATATCAGATTCTTGATTTTGAAAGAAGATGTGTCAAATCATTTTTTTTTGCTTATCTTCAGGCAAGACACTATGCTTTAAAACTCATTTACAAATATGGATGGAACTGGTCTCTGGATTGTGTTGGAAATTGGCTTGCTGTTGCCAAACTGGGACGCATGTCAATTGCATTTGGGTACCACTTGTTGGTATCAGTAAAGGAAGCAAAAAATGTTGAGGCAACCCAGAACAAGTGGAGTGCACTGATCAAACAACCTTTAGATCCTCCATTGCTCCACCTATCAATACAAGAAACTGCTTGTGCCACTCTCTCCGCTTCTTGGAGGGAATCTCATCTGAAACTGTTATACATGACCTACTTTACTCCTGAAAAAGGATATAGATGTGGGAGTAGTAGTTTCAAGTCCTGCCCAAAATGTTCACTTCCAATGGCAGACCTCCAGCACATGTTATGGGCCTGCCCAAAAATCAGGAACTTTTGGTTAAAGATTCAATTTTGGCTGAATAAGATAATAGCCCCTTCTCATATAATATTATCATTAAAAATAATAGTTTTTCTGTTTCATCTAAATGAGGAAAACAATAAGAAAATTATTAACATGACTATCTTGGCAGCAAGACATCTCATTTTTAGTAAATAGAAACAGACAACAATCCCTAGCATAACAGAAACTAAGAACTATTTAAAAAAGCAATATATACTGGAACAAATAGACACAGACCCAAATAATGACCGAGGAGTCTATGAATAAGGCGAATCAGCCGAAATGCGTCAGACTGGCCTGTTTATGACATGAACAGCTGTTTTAAGCACTTGTTACTGCATGTTTGCATCAAGTTTTAACAATATCCAATAAAATGAAAGTTTTATTTTAGCAGCATTCTGCTTCTTCTTTTTGTATTACTACGGCAGAGGAGAGGGCCGTTGTCTGCTGCAACTGGGCTAGCAGCCCTTATTACCCGTTGGAGCTCCGGAGGCTTTACACTTACTTTACTGCCAGGATCGGTGAGGGGAATTAAAGTTTTCACAACAGCCGGCATTTGGTCCAATAGGTAAACCAAGTCCGTCCCACTATTGGTCAGACAAGTTCACGTGTCAAGTGACGTCAGACGCCATCGGAGGAATCCCACGCCCTGGAAGCGTGGTGTAGCGAAGAGCCGAGGCTAAGGATTGACCGCGAATAGACGGGTGAGACTGTGGAAACAGCCGGAGAAGGTGAGACCATTGCCTTATATCTGTTTACTCACCGCTAGCAGTTCGGATTGGGGAGTCAGCGGAGCACTGTTTACTTTGATTTATGACTATCTTGGCAGCAAGACATCTCATTTTTAGTAAATGGAAACAGACAACAATCCCTAGCATAACAGAAACTAAGAACTATTTAAAAAAGCAATATATACTGGAACAAATAGACACAGACCCAAATAATGACCGAGATATCAGAAAATTATTCTTGAAATGGTCACCGTTCATTAAAGATTTACCACCTAGTGAAGTTGACTTCTTGATATACCCCTTCAGGAATTCAGAACTGGTTACTCTTGGCATGTGGTAGTAACAATTAAATATTTTTTTTTTTTTTTTTTTTATTTTTTTTTTTATTTTTTTTTTCTTTTTCTCTTTTTCTAAGATATTAGAGGGTTAGGGCGCAGGAATAGAGGGGGGGAATGGAGGGAGGAGGAGGGAGGAGGAGGAAAATTAGAAAAGAATCCTAATTCAGAATACGTAAAGTATAATTTATTGCTGTTTTATTTTTTCTGTTATGTGTTAAGAATCAAATATGTCGAGAATGTACAGCTCATTATGTATTTCTAAACTTCTCATAATACTTGTATTTACTTGAAAGTATTTTGTTGAACGAAATTGTATTCTGGAAAGGATTTAAATAAAATATTTAAAAATAAATAAATTGTATTCTCTATCTGAATCATGAAATATTTTTTGGGGGTTTCATGTACCTTTAATGCTATACTTATAACATGTATTGAGTGTTTAATGTCCCTTTAACTTAAATAAACATATGTTATGCCCTCTCTGCTTCACCCAGATAATGAAGGATATGAGGAATTAGGTTCTGCACCCATACTCCTGCACTTGGGGAAAGAAAGACAAACTACTAAAAGTACACAGCCTAATAAATCATGTATAACACATTGCACGCTAACTAGGGATGGGCAAATGTGATAAAAGTGCAATTCCTTTGGTAGAACTAATAGTTCCTGTGGACATTCATTTTGAACAATCGAAAGTTGATAAGAAGGAAAATCCATTAAAATTTGGTAATCAATGTTATTTTCGGCTTTTATTTAAGAAAGTTCATAATTAGATTGAATATCCACATTCGAAATTTCAAAATGCTATTCAGAAGTTCAATAGTTCATGTGGTAGTAAATTTAGTAAAATGATACATAATAGATACAAATATGTTGATTCAACGTTTTCTATTACGAATATTGCATAATTTGAAAATTAAAGGGACATGAAAGCCATTTTTTTTTCTTTTGTGATTTAGAAAGAGCATGTCATTTTAAACATCTTTCTAATTTACTTCTATTATCTAATTTGCTTCATTCTCTTGATATCACTTGCTGAAAAGCATATCTAGATATGCTCAGTAGCTGCTGATTGGTTGCTGCACCTAGATGCCTTGTGTGATTGGCTCACACATGTGCATTGCTATTTCTTCAACAAAGGATATCTAAAGAATTGAGCAAATTAGATAATAGAAGTAAATTGGAAAGTTGTTTAAAATTGCATGCCCTATCTGAATCATGAAAGTTTAATTTTGACTAGACTGTCCCTTTAAATTTAAAGAAAGCATTAGAAATACTATTACAAATATATAGATTCAAATTTTTAGAATTCGAATACAGGTATACCTCACTCATACAGCGGGTTAGGGACCGGAGCCCCGATGTAAAGTGAAAACCGCCTAAAAGTGAAACAACGTGGTTTTAGCTTTCTTTTCACTTGCCAGTGTGTTTAAAAACTTGAAAACATGTTTGAACTAACATTTATTAGGGGTGCAATAGCATTAAGTTTAGTTTAACACTAGCACAGTACAGTATTCAATTAGTATTCAATAAAAACTGTACCTAAAATAGTGACAATTAAAGTAATAACATTTGCCAGACTACAACACTGAGACACAGATTGCATTTTTATGCTGTAAACAGAGTTAACTGTGCATAACAAAATGGTGCCAGTCACTTTTCAACACAACACTGTTTCAAAATCATTGGAGGTTGAACTTTTGCTCCACAAAGCGCTGTATTAATGAAGCGCTGTAAAGTGAGGTATACCTGTATTGCTTAATTCTAATCAAATTATTAGAAAAATTTGAATAGAATATTACATTTAAAGATAGCATTAGAAATAATATTACATTAAACTAATGTTAGTATGTTGTACAAACATTCGAAATTCAAACCTAACGAACGAATGTGCTAAAATTCATTTCATTTTTCGAATTTTGCAAAACATTCACCCATCCCTAACACTAACATTTCACAAAAAATATATTTCTGGATAGTAAATTATGCAAAAAACTTTTTTTTCATTAAATTAATATTAAATGTGATCCCTTAGACTGTGCCAAATATTTCCGTTCTTAAGTCATGCAGTTAAATATTAAAATGATAATTTATGTGGTATTAAATATTAAAAAAATATTGTTGCCATAATATAAATGTCAAATCTACAGAAATATTAAGGGTCAGTTTACGAGTGGAGGGCTAACAGTAATCTATAAGGGGTTTATTGCTGTTGTTCACGCTCTTCGGGTTTACCGCTCATGTTACAAGCTGAAATTAAACGTGATCACTTGAGCACAATAGCAATTACGATAGAATGAATAACGTGTCCTCAGAGCTCTGATTAACTGTTTTGCAAAACAAAAAAGTGTCACAAAACACATAAAAAATACATTACAACGTACACTTACACTCATAACACCATCTAATACAAAATATTCAAAAAAATATTGCACAAAAAAGTTATAAGGGCTCAAAGATATGAGTTCTCAGTTGTAAGAAAAGAAAAGGCAGGCATAAGGCTTTAACATAGATATATATGTATATGAAAACATGGAAAAGCATATATACGCAATATTCATATTTAAAGGGCCACTGTAAGTAAATATTTGCTATGCCTGTTACTAACTACCCCAAATACGCTTTTTATCAATAGCATTTCATTAACATATCTCTACCGTATATCAGAAATCTTGTCTGCAAATTTAATTGTTTTCCAAACCCACTCCGTGGGTATCCTTTGCTCTGTACCAATCCGTTTACAATACCTAGGTTTCAAAATGGCGCTTTAAACACAAAGTTATTGGTTTAAGTATTTTGAACATGCAGTGCTGAAAATAGTGGGCAGGATAACGTGACATCATCGGCGAATAAAAGATATAACTTTTAGAACGTTATGAAACTTCGTTTTGGAGAAAATATAGGTCAGTAGGTTTTAATTAATGTTTATTAACTTTAATATGTTAGTTGTTTAGCTTAAAAATTATAACAGAAAGTAATCCTTTAATAATAAACTGTTATACTATGTATTTACTGTAAATATGTCACATTCCAATGTTCTGCACATAGCAGAATATGTTCTAAGTATTTATAAATGGATATTCCTATATATATCTGTATATATCTATACCTATATATAATCATCTATATATATATATATATATATATATATATATATATATATATATATATATATTGTACCAAATTACCATCATATATATATATATATATATATATATAAATATGTATTTATGAATAAATAGAACATATGTTGTATGTAAAGATCATTGGAATGTGAAATATTAATATTTTCATGTCGGGTTAGCGCACATGAGAATATGTGATTGGGTTTGCGCGCAAGTTGGGTGTTAGATTTTTTCCCCACTTTTTTTTGCTCCATTGACTTCTATGAAGGAATACTTGAACTTGCACAAGATATTCTAAGTTCGGCTTTTTGTGCTCGACGGGTTAGCGCAAGAATGAAAGCAGTTTTCTTTCAACTCATAATACAAGCGCAACCCAACGAGCGCAAAAAGCTTACTTCTAGCGCAGTTAACACTCGAGCGGGAGCGTTAAATAATGCTCCACTTGTAATCTGGCCCTAAATTTTCATTTTATTGCGAATTACATAATAGAAAAATATTTTATAAATTTGAATTACCAGAGTAAAACATACACTGCATATTACACATTTAAGGCTATATTACGAGTGGCACGCAAACAATATCGGGTTTATCACACCTGTTTGCACACATTGGGTGTAGTGTGCGTATTACAGGTTAAATGTAAATGTGATCGCTTGAGCGCAACTGAATTTAACATGCATCGGGATAGAGCGACTTCAGAGCTCTGGTTTACTGTTATGCTTGAATAAAAAGTGTCACAAAACACATAAATAATACATTGAAAAGGACAGTTACACTCATAACACTATTAAATAAAATTTTTTTTTTTTAAATTGCATTAAAAATTATAAGGGCTCAAAGATATAAGGCCTCAGGTGAAAAAAAAAGGCTGCAAAGGGCTTTAAAGGGACCTTTAACACTTGCCATCAATGAACTAAACATACGTTTGCTATCATATATCTTTGACAATACTGAGCAATACAGCATAGACCATTTTGCATTAAAATAATGTCTACCTTAATATTTTTTAATCTCAAGGCGATCTTCCCCCCCCCATGGTGATCGCTTCCAGACAGTTTCAAGGGGGCTGGTCACATTCTTGGTTCTCACATCATCCCCCTGTGAGCGCGCACGCAATTGTACATAACATTTTACCTCACCGGCACTATAATATTCACTCGTTCACTATCAAGAGAAAGGAAATGTAAATATATATATATATATATTAAACCGTAATGGATGTTTTTGTAGTTTGTGGCTATATGTAGACAGGAATACACTGACCTTAATTTAGTTACCTATAAAATATATTAGATAATATATAGCGCTGATCCCTTGCTGAGCTGTACTCTATAGGTGCTGTGTGTACCAGTCGCCAGTGACGTGCAGTCACAGGAGGCAGGTGAGGCAGTGCCTCCCCTGTCCAATCTATGTAATTACAGCATTTATTTAAAATTAAAAAATAAAAAAATTAGATTTTTTTCTTTTTTCATATTTTTTTTTTTAATATAAAATAAGGTGACCCCCCAACCCCCCCACCCCTCCACCAAAATCAGGATTCTGTTTTTGTCAACACTCACTGTAAATTTTATTAAAACCGACCGTAATATAGTACTTATTACATCAATACATTCATATTGCGCAAAACAAGGACAGCCGGCTGTCCTTGCATTGCGCAATATGAATGTATTGACTACTGTGGAAGTGTATGGGACGCTGAGAGACTGCCACCAAGAGGAGAAAAGGTGCTAATGCAGTGCTCTCCAATGCGCCCCATACGCTTCCACAGGAGGCTAGCCTCCCTCCTGGCCGCCTCTCAGTCTCACTACTAGTCTCAGACTCTCAGCCAATCAGATTCAGAATTCAGAACTCGTCTGAATCTGACTGGGGCTGGCTGTCTCTGAGTGCCGGCGGGAATGAAATAGATCCTTCCGCGTGCGGTCACGTGTCAGAGCAGCTCAACGGCGCAGACTAGAGTCAGACGTGGTGGGTGTCAGTCGATCGCTCGAAGTGCTGCACTCTGCTCTCTCTTACTAGTATTACTAACTACAGTACTACTGAACGACCGTTAACAGTCAGTCAGCAACCGGAGCGTAGAAGACTACTTGTTCAATTGTTATCTATATTTGGCGGCGGCGCATCTTTTTAGGTAGGTGTCAGTGGCGGTGGCGGGCCTCAGCCTGGCGGCAGTCGTTGTGTTTGATCGATGTGATAATTGTGATTGATGTTAACACAGCTTTTATAGTGACTGAGCCTGCTGGGGCCCTGGGCCAATATTTTATTTTAGGCGGCACTAAGTTGAAGTTAGATAACTTGAGTTGAAGTTGAACTTGATATACATTTATTACAACGAACTTGCAGCCTCGCTGCCAAAATAGTCAAGTCACTTCCCTTGACTATAGAGGCAGCGAGGCTGCAAGTTCGTTGTAATAAATGTATATCAAGTTCAACTCAAGTTATCTAACTTCAACTTAGTGCCGCCTAAAATAAAAGAAAAGATTGGCCCAGGGCCCCAGCAGGCTCAGTCACACGACAAGGAAGTTGGTTTCTTATTCAAGCTGTTTCTTATTCGTGAATTTCTGTTTATTATTCATGGAAGTTGGTTTCTTATTCAATTTTTTTGTCAGACTGCTTTAAATTTACTTTAAAATAAAAACATAGGTTTTATTAAAATAATAATATGATTCATATAATGTAGTTACACAGAGGTGGAATCTCTTTATATAACAGATATACAAACTTGAAAAAAGGGCATACGTTGGCACCACTACAAATATTACTATTTTTAATAAATAACATATATTTTCAAAGGGTTAATAACCATTGGGCCACTGATTTCACTATGAATATATACAGGGTAGATCCCCCTCCATGCCATGCAATTGTTTTTAGCCTGGCCCAATGGTGTTTTTGACACAGAAATTGATGCCAACCCTGGCATAGGTGCTCTAAGTCTCATTTTTTAATAAGTAACATATATTTTCAAAGGGTTAAAAGGGTTAATAACTATTGGGCCACTGATTTCACTATGAATATATACAGGGTAGATCCCCCTCCATGCCATGCAATTGTTTTTAGCCTGGCCCAATGGTGTTTTGGGCACAGAAATTGATGCCAACCCTGGCATAGGTGACATAATTCTCAATTTTGAATAAGTAACAGATATTTTCAAAGGGTTAATAACCATTGGGCCACTGATTTCACTATGAATATCTACAGGGTAGATCCCCCTCCATGCCATGCTATTGTTTTTAGCCTGGCCCAATGGTTATTAACCCTTTGAAAATATCTGTTACTTATTCAAAAATGAGAATTATGTCACCTATGCCAGGGTTGGCATCAATTTCTGTGCCAAAACACCATTGTGCCAGGCTAAAAACAATTGCATGACATGGAAGAGGATCTGCCCTGTATATATTCATAGTGAAATCAGTGGCCCAATGGTTATTAACCGTTTGAAAATATCTGTTACTTATTCAAAATTGAGAATGATGTCACCTATGCCAGGGTTGGCATCAATTTCTGTGCCCAAAACACCATTGGGCCGGGCTAAAAACAATTGCATGTCATGGAGGGAGATCTAACCTGTATATATTCATAGTGAAATCAGTGGCCCAATGGTTATTAACCCTTTGAAAATATCTGTTACTTATTCAAAAATGAGAATTATGTCACCTATGCCAGTGTTGGCATCAATTTCTGTGTCCAAAACACAATTGGGTCAGGCTAAAAACAATTGCATGTCATGGAAGGGGATCTGCCCTGTATATATTCATAGTGAAATCAGTGGCCCAATGGTTATTAACCCTTTGAAAGTATCTGTTACTTATTAAAAAATGAGAATTCTGTTATCTATGGCAGGGTTGCCATCAATTTCTGTGCCAAAAACACTATTGGGCAAGGCTAAAAACAATTGCATGTCATGGAGATGGATCTACCCTGTATATATTCATAGTGAAATCAGTGTCCGAATGGTTATTAACCCTTTGAAAATATCTGTTACTTATTCAAAAATGAGAATTATGTTATCTATGCCAGTGTTGGCATCAATTTCTGTGCCCAAAACACCATTGGGCCAGGCTAAAAACAATTGCATATCATGGAGGGAGATCTAACCTGTATATATTCATAGTGAAATCAGTGGCCCAATGGTTATTAACCCTTTGAAAATATCTGTTACTTATTCAAAACGAGAAATATGTCACCTATGGCAGTGTTGGCATCAATTTCTGTGCCAAAAACACCATTGGGCCAGGCTAAAAACAATTGCAGTAGCAATTCTGTAACAGTAGCTACTAAGCATATTTATATATGCTTTTCAACAAAGGATATCAAAAGAATGAAGAAAACCAGATATCCTTTGTTGAAAATCATATCTAAATATGCTCATTAACTACTGAGCATATTTAGATATGCTTTTCAACAAAGGATATCAAAAGAATGAAGGAAATCAGATATCCTTTGTTGAAAATCATATCTAAATATGCTCAGTAGATACTGAATGGTGGCTGCATATAGATATTGGCTCGCCCATGTGCAATTGCTATTTCTTCAACAAAGGATATCTAAAGAATGATGGCGTATCCGATTCCTAGACACTGCCTCACCAGCCTCTGAAGTCACCGCACATCACTGCCAGTCGCTCATCTCTCTAAGCTGTACTATGTGTCTGCTGCTTAGTCGGAGAGGGATCGCTTCAAAGAAAAAAAAAATCCTATGCACAGGCTCTTCCAGCAACACGGACGAGCGCATCACGTGACCGCATATCTCCTTGTAACGTGCGTTACAACATGGCGGCTCCCTATCTAACACATAGGCTACAGTTTAGAGGAAGTTCAAAAGGGTAAAATAGTACAATAACAGGTCAGATGCACATAATATTGTGAGTATGTAGGTTGTTGCTGCACACACTTTATATATATTTATTGTGATGATTTCTTGAATGACAAGGTGTTTAGGATCCCTTTAACATAGAGATACATACTTACACATGTCTAAATATGTATATGTTTGTATATATACAGTATGTGTACATATGTATGTATGTATTTATATGTGTATTTACATATATATATATATATATACACATATAAACATATATAGATATATGTAGATGTGCATAGGAACCCTTTGCAGTCAAATAGATGAAAACATAGAAAATCATATTTATGGAGTATTTATAGTTAATAAAGTGTTTAACTGTGTATTTACTGTAAAAATTTCACACTCCAATGTTCTTCACATACAGAAATATGTTCTAAGTATTTATATATATATATATATATATATATATATAAAAATAAATATATATATATATATATATACAGGTATATATATATATATATATATACACACAGTACACACAGTACATATATATATATATATATATATATATTTATTTATATATATACACACAGTACATATATATATATATATTTATTTATTTATGAATACATAGAACATATTCTGCTATGTGAAGAACATTGGAATGTGAAAGCGGCAGATGTCTTCATCCAAGCGGCATCTTCTATCTCAATCAACCGAATCGGAATTCGGGGGACGCCATCTTGGATGACGTCATTTAAAGGAACTTTCATTCGGCCTTAGGACATCGGAAGAAGAGGATGGCTCCGCGTCAGCTGGATTCAAGATGGCTCCGCTCCGGTTGATTGAAGATAGAAGATGCCGCTTGGATGAAGACATCTGTCGCTTGGAGGACCTCTTCTGCCCCGATCAGATGAAGACTTTTTCCAGTCCGGATGTCCTCTTCTGTCCCATCGATGGCCGGCTGGCTGAAGACGGTTCAAGGTAGGGTGATCTTCAGGGGGTAGTGTTAGGTTTTTTTAAGGGGGGATCGGGTGGGTTTTAGAGTAGGGGTGTGTGGGTGGTGGGTTGTAATGTTGGGGGGGGATTGTATTTTCTTTTACAGGTAAAAGAGCTGATTACTTTGGGGCAATGCCCCGCAAAAAGCCCTTTTAAGGGCTGCTAAAAGAGCTGATTACTTTGTAATTTAATATAGGGTAGGGCATTTTATTATTTTGGGGGGCTTTTTTATTTTATTAGGGGGTTTAGATTAGGTGTAATTAGATTAAAATTCTTGTAAGATTTTTTTTTTTTTTTTTGTAATTTAGTGTTTGTTTTTTTTGTATTATAGTTTAGTTTATTGAATTGTATTTTAGTTTAGATAATTGTAGGTAATTTATTTAATTAATTTATTGATAGTGTAGTGTTAAGTGTATTTGTAACTTAGGTTAGGATTTATTTTACAGGTAATTTTGTACTTATTTAACTAGGTAGCTATTAGTTATTAACTATTTAATAGCTATTGTACCTAGTTAAAATAAATACAAAGTTGCCTGTAAAATAAATATAAATCCTAAAATAGCTACAATATAATTATTAGTTATATTGTAGCTATTTTAGGGTTTATTTTACAGGTAAGTATTTAGTTTTAAATAGGATTAATTTATTTAATGATAGTAATTTTAGTTCATTTTATTTAAATTATATTTCACTTAGGGGGGGTGTTAGTGTTAGGGTTAGACTTAGGTTTAGGGGTTAATAACTTTATTATAGTAGCGGCGACGTTGGGGGCGGCAGATTAGGGGTTAATAATTGTAGGTAGGTGGCGGCGATGTTAGGGAGGGCAGATTAGGGGTTAATAAAATTTATTATAGTGTTTGCGAGGCGGGAGTGCGGCGGTTTAGGGGTTAATACATTTATTATAGTTGCGGCGATGTCCGGTCGGCAGATTAGGGGTTAATAAGTGTAGATAGGTGGCGGCGACGTTGGGGGGCAGATTAGGGGTTAATAAATATAATATAGGTGTCGGCAATGTTAGGGGCAGCAGATTAGGGGTTCATAGGGGAAATGTAGGTGGTGGCGATGTCCGGTTGGAAGATTAGGGGTTAAAATTTTTATTATAGGGTTTGCGATGTGGGGGGGCCTCGGTTTAGGGGTTCATAGGTAGTTTATGGGTGTTAGTGTACTTTATAGCACTGTAGTTAAGAGCTTTATGTTCCGGCGTTAGCCCATAAAACTCTTAACTACTGACTTTTTTTTGCGGTTGGAGTCTTGGCGGTAGAAGCTGTACCGCTCACTTCTTCCAAGACTCGTAATACCGGCGTTAGGCAAATCTCATAGAAAAGATAGGATACACAATTAACGTAAGGGGATTTGCGGTAGCCTCGAGTCGCGGAAAAAAGTGAACGGTAGACTCTTTCCTGCCTGGCTCTAAATACCAGCGGGCATTAAAAGCAGCGTTAGGACCCCTTAACGCTGCTTTTTAAGGCTAACCCAGAACTCTAAATCTAGCCGTAAGCTTTTTGTGCGTGTCAATATAGTGTGAGAGCGAAAACTTTTTACTTTCAACTTGTGATATGCACAGTCGTGTTAATGAGCGAGTGGGAGCGCTATATAGTGCTCCACTCATAATCTAACCATGAAACTGTGTTGTTTTAAAAAAATATTTTTGTGTTTATGTGTAGGGATGTTATTAAAACACTATTTCTAAACGTAAATGCCAAGGATTAGATCCTATGCAAACATGAGCAAGATAGCATTTTCCACAGTGACTCACTTCTGGTTACTGAGGCCCTGATATTAAATGGATTCTCCAGCTTTGAGAAAAATTGCAGTTCGGACCTCACAGGGGCTGAACTCACTGAATATTAAAAAACAAAACAAAAAAAACTCTACAATCTTGCAAGATCTCTCTCGTTTATGGATTTGAAGGAGAGACAAGTCCAGTGCAATACAGCACTGCATGATATGAGAGTTGTATTACACTTACATTTTGTGCTTTGTATTTTATATCACTTTACATTTCAGATTGGGTCCTTTCAGTATTATTACATTTAAAGGTACATGAAGCCCAACATTTTTATTTCATGATTCAGACAGAGAATACAATTTTAAACAACTTTCCAATTGGCTCACCCATGTGTTCAGTTAGAAACTAGTAGTGCATTGCTGCTGCTTCAACAAATGGTACCAAGAGAATGAAACAGATTAGATAATAGAAGTAAATTAGAAAGTTGTTTAAAACTGTATTCTACTTTGTATATTTCTGTGTAGCTTTTACAAATTACATTGCACTTTGTATTTGCTACATTGTAAACTAAAACTGACAATTTCAAAAAGTGGGAGGGACAAGGCAGTTCCCTGGGCTGAACAGGAGAGTTCCCAGGGTATGTTTGAAGCTCTCTCACAAGTCTTGTGCAATTTTGTAAGCAGTGTAAACAAGCTGCTCTCACTGATTTATCTCACCAGCTGTATGTAGGTGAAGCTTTTTCAAAATTCAGAATACACTTATTTTATCTAACAGACCAGTAATATATACTATAATATAGACAAAAGCAAGTTAAATTGTAGTGAAAACATTTCAGTTTAAATTGTAATTGATGCAAACTGAGCCTTTATATCAGCCCCAGGTGATCTCCAGTTACCTTCTCTCTCCCATGTGAAATATTGTATTCCAGACAGCTTCATTACTTTCTATGAAAGGCATCTTTCATCTCTCTAGGACTTCCAGGTTCCTCCCCATTTCTTAGAAAATTCAGTGAGTTCAGCCCCTGTAAAGTCTGCTCTATAATCTCTCTCCAAACTACAGAATGTCTGATTAAACTACTAATTGTAATTTAAATTTTTTAGTAATCTTAGGTTTTTTTATTTTTAGTGATGTTAGTTTTTTTAGTTTAAGCTTAGGTTTTATTTTTATTTCCCAGGTAAGTTTGTATTTATTTTAACTAGGTAGTTAGTAAATAATTATTTTGTAGCTAGCTTAGGTTTTATTTTTATTTCACAGGTAAGTTTGCATTTCTTTTTAAATAGGTAGTTAATAATTGTAACTTTAATTTAGGTCTATTTTAATTATGTTAAAGTTAAGGGGTGTTAGGTTTAGGGGTTAATATAGTTTAATTTAGGTTGTTGCGATGTGGTGGCGATGAGGTGGCAGTTTGGGGTTAATAGGTTTAGTTAGTGTTGGCGATGTGGGGGCGGCGGTTTAGGGGTTTATTTAGTGTTTTAGTTAGTGTTGGCGATGTGGGTGTATGGCGGTTTAGGGGTTAATAGGTTTAGTTAGTGTTTTGGCGATGTTGGGGAACTGCGGTTTAGGAGTTAATAGTTTTAGTTAGTGTCGGCGATGTTGGGGAACTGCCGACACTAACTAAAACACTAAATAAACCTATTAAACCCTAAACCGCCGTTCCCAAACAACGCCAACACTAACTAAACCTATTAACTTTAGAATAGAATAATGAATATAAATAAAGAATGGATCCTTAATAAGGAACGGATCAGAAAAAACGATTTAACTTAACATAACTAATTTGCCGAAATATTTTTTTTTTTAAAACTTAAAGGGCCACTGTAAGTAAATATTTTCTATGCCTGTTACTAACTAACTACCCCAAATACGCTTTTTATCAATAGCATTTCATTAACATATCTCTACCGTATATCAGAAATCTTGTCTGCAAATTTAATTGTTTTCCAAACCCACTCTGTGGGTATCCTTTGCTCTGTACCAATCCGTTTACAGTACCTAGGTTTCAAAATGGCGCTTTAAACACAAAGTTATTGGTTTAAGTATTTTGAACATGCAGTGCTGAAAATAGTGGGCAGGATAACGTGACATCATCGGCGAATAAAAGATATAATTTTTAGAATGTTATGAAACTGTTTTGGAGAAAATATAGGTCAGTAGGTTTTAATTAATGTTTATTAACTTTAATATGTAAGTTGTTTAGCTTAAAAATTATAACAGAAAGTAATCCTTTAACTAAACTAATTTGCCGAAACTAAATTATTTATCTAACTAATGAAAACTAAATTAAACACATTTTTTAGCGTTGCACATGTCTACCTATAAGGATAACAGTAACATAGACCATATCTAGCTGTAGTTGTAACCTTTAGGAGCTGTGCACATCCGAGATTAAATGCTAGTCACTTAGTTTATTGTAGATATTTATTTTTCACATTACACCTAGCTTACATTTCTACACCGATGGAGGAGAGGCCCCACATTGTATCAGTACTCTCTAATAACCTTAATTTATTGCGGTCAGGCGTGACCTGTAACCCTTGGCAGTTTTAGGTAGTTAGGTAGTCTCTGCCCATTCCAGGACGCTAGACATCTTTGTATCTTCCTTAACTTCTATTTTTCTCCCATTCTTCTTTCTTCCCCTCGGCACTTTACCTTCTCTTCCCCCCCTTCCTTTCCTCTCTACCCCCCCCTTTCTTTTTTTTTAATTTTTTTTTATTTTAACATGAAATGTACATTGAATGTGAAGGGATTGAACTCCCCTACGAAAAGGAGTTTGCTTCTCAAATACTTAGGGAACAATAATAATGACATTGCTTACTTACCAGAGACCCATTGGACTGAGGACAGCGTGATCTAATTTCAAAAACGCTTATACCCTACTTCCATTTCATCCACATACCATAAGAAAGCTAGAAGGGTCACCATTCTCATTGGCAACCAGGTGGCTTACGAACCCATTTACATGGAAAAAGACCCGACTGGGAGATATGTTATCTGTATATGCCGTCTGGATAACATTCTGTACACGCTGGTGGCAGTATACCTACCAAATACAAATCAGGTTAGTTTCCTTAGAAGAATTATGGGTAAGGTGGATAGAGTTAAACAGGGACATATCCTGATTGGGAGGGGGGACTATAATATGCTGTGGGATCCTTATAAGGATAAGAGAAGTACACAGGTAGGGAAAAAGGACAATTGTTTTGTGTGGTCAGACCATGATGCTGTCATCATATAACTGGATAAGTCTAATATGCAGAGCCCAAAGGGCAGCTGTTTGACCTGACCTTATTTATTTTGGATCCCGAACACTCCTTGCCAAAAGTTTTTGATATTTTAAATGAAATTTGACATATTATAAGCTTAATTATAACAAGACGGAAGTTTTGGCTTTGAATATTCCCCCCATTCAATTACAATATTTAAAAGCAACCTACCCCTTCAAATGGTCCACTACCTAGCTCAAACATCTTGGGTATATTCTCTCCTAAGATCCTAAGCATGTTATCCAGGCAAACTATGAACCTTTACTGAAGGAGTTTAGAGCCCTGACAAACAAATGGTCATCTCTAGAGGTATCCTATATTGGAAGGGACCAGGCTTTGAAAATGATGCTGCTTCCCAAGCTGACTTACCTTTTTTGGTGTATACCCCTCCCTGCTTATCTATTGAACCATTTCCAATCAATATTTAAATAATTTATCTGGCAGAAGAAACAGCCAATAGGATTTCAGTAGCTCTCATCCTATTGGCTGATTTGAAAATGTCAGCCAATAGGAATGTAAGGTACCCCAATATTTAAACGGGTACCTTGAATTAAATCCTGAGGGTGCGGCGGTGATCGTACGAAGAGAATCTCCACGCTTGATGGCTCAGCGTAAGTCCTTGCGCTGAATATGTGATACAGATTTGCAACGCGGTTCTATGTTAGCTTATGGGAGTAAAATTAGAGGGCGACGGGTGAAATATATGCGGCGCCGTATATGTGATAGCAATATCCGACTAAAAACCGGCATCGCCGGCCGCATATGTAATTGCGCCCCCAGTGCACGGTCCATAAATTAAATACACATTTGAAACATCTATAGCTTGTATTAGAAGCATTTTTGCTAATACATGTATATTCCAAAAATGCTTCTAATTAAAACTGAAATGTATCCAGGTGGATTCCAGTTTTGACTGGAATGTCCCTTTAACTTCAGCTAAAACTCAGGACAAGGAGAGACTATTTCACCTTTTTTAGTTGATTTAGTTCCTCTGTTAAAGGGACAATCTACTTGAATTTTTTTGATTAAAAAGATAATCCCTTTAACAAGACTGTTATATTAATATACTTTTTATCTCTGTGATTACCTTGTATCTAAGCCTTTGCAGACTGCCCCCTTATTTCCGTTCTTTTGACAAACTTTCACTTTAGCCATTCAGTGCTGATTAATAAATAACTCCATGGGAGTGAGCACAATGTTATATATATGGCACATGTGAACTAGCACTATCTAACTGTAAAAAAACTGTCAAAATGCTCTGTGATAAGAGGCGGCCTTCAACAGTTTATACATCAGTTTGTGCCTACCTAGATTTAGCTTTCAAAAAAAGTTTAAAATGACATGCCCTATCTGAATCATGAAAGTTTAATTTTGATTAGACTGTCCATTTAAATATATAATATTAAAGTGAATGTCAATTTTGATGCTAAAGTGCCCGGTTTTTAAAAATTTGATTAAAAACAGGGGCACTTTAATTTGTCAAAATTTACATTTCACTCGTGTTGTGAAAAAAAACTTACCTTTTAATCTTCACAGCAGCTCCAGCTTCCTCCTACACGTTGCAAAGCCTCTTCCAGGGTCTAAAATGAGGAATCCGGCTTCCTCCAATCACAGCGTTGAATCAGACACTGATTCCCCCGGGGGGAAGCCATGATTGGAGGATGACCCATCCATTATTTCTGACATCAGAAATGGCTTGCAACAACTGGAGGAAGCTGGAGCTGCTGTGAAGATTAAAAGGTAAGTTTTTTTTCACAACAGGAGTGAAATGTAAATTTTGATGAATTAAAGTGCCTCTGTTTTTAATCAAAGTTTTAAAAACCGGGAAATTTAGCATCAAAATTGACATTCACTTTAATAGTATTTATAATGCAAGTTATATCTATCTTTATATATGGACATATTACAGTGTTCCTGATGTACCATACATATGAAGGACTCAATGTTGCATAAGTTACCTGCTAATAAATAAGAGCCTTTCTATTTCTTATCTTGTGTGATTTAACTAAAGTGAAACACTGCTTTCATAATTAAGCATTTTCTCTAAATGGAGAAGGGTAGAGACTCAGATTATTTTTAACACCCACATCTCTACTAATTGCATGGAATATATTCAGTCTTCTTCTCATAACATAGGTACATTTTCAAAGCTTAAAGGGACATCAACCCCAATATTTTTTTTTCATGATTCAGATAGAAAATACAACTTTCCAATGTATTTCTATCATCTAATTTGCTTCATTCTCTTGGTATCCTTTATTGAAGGAGCAAGCCAATGACAAGAGGCATATATGTGCAGCCACCAATCAGCAGCTTCTGAGCCTAAGTATACTTTTCAACAAAGTATAAAAATAGAACAAAACAAATTAGGTAGCAGAACAAAAATAGATAATAGAAATAGAACTCAGGTTAGATTTTAGAGGGTTTATACCAATGAGTGGTATTATTTAGCAGTGTTTATTGATCAGGGAATGGTATGGGGGTATCCTAGTGGATGGATGAGTGGTAGGATCCCCTAGGGTTTTTAGTGGGGGGTAGTAAAGGGACATGAACATTCATTTTGTTTCTGTTGCATCTAAAAAATAATTATTTTCCTGTGCTGAATAATCCACCTTTTATGTGGGAACTGTTCCTGTCAGCCAATAAGCAATAGTCACAGGACACAGATGCGCACAATCGAACACTTTCTCTTAGTTTAACATAAAGCAGCTTTTACTTTACCTTTTTATATAAAAAATATTTTACCATGTCTAAAAGCTGCTCTTTCATATGCAAGATAGATCAATTTTGAATAGTATGTCCCTTTAAGGTGGGGCAAATGCAAAGCAGGTTTGAGCCAGGTAGCTGGGATTTCAGTTAGAGTCAATAGTTTGGGGGGGGGGGTGATTGTGGTTAGATTTAATAGTAGTAGGGGCTGGGTCATGGTTAGGGTTTATAACAGCCTGGTGAGCCAGGATATCAGCAGTTAGGCTTTATTGAGATAGAAGAAGGGCATGGCATAGGTAAGCAGTGTAATAGTGTCTGTGGGCCAGCAGTTACCTGGTTCATCATAGCAATAGGCTGCAGAATGTGCAGGCCTATTGGGACACAGTTAGGGTGCCACTTCGGCCATGTTCTCCTGGACAGTTATGAGTTACACATGCTGCAGGGAGGAACATGTATTGTGCCTCTGGATAGCACATGAATAGTGCTGCCTGCTAGACAACACTAGTCATGTTCCTACATGCACACCCTGCAGCATGTGTAACTCATAACTGTCCAGGTTAACATAGCCAAGGTGGCAACCCTAGACACAGTCACTATTGCTATTTTTAGTGTAGTGGCTCTATCGCCTAGATTTAGAGTTTGGCGTTAGCCGTCAAAAGCAGCATTAAGGGGTCCTAACGCTGCTTTTTAACGCCCGCTGGTATTTAGAGTAAGCCAGGAAAGGGTCTACCACTCACTTTCTTTCCGCGACTCGAGGCTACCGCAGATCCCCTTACGTCAATTGTGTATCCTATCATTTCTATGGGATTTGCCTAACGCTGGTATTACGAGTCTTGGAAGAAGTGAGCGGTAGAGCCTCTACCGACAAGACTCCTACCGTCAAAAAAAGTCAGTAGTTAAGAGTTTTATGGGCTAACGTGGGAACATAAAGCTCTTAACTACTGTGCTATAAAGTAAACTAACCCATAAACTACCTATGAACCCCTAAACCGAGGCCCCCCCCACATCGCAAACCCTATAATAATTTTTTTAACCCCTAATCTGCCGCTCCGGACACCGCCGCAACCTACATTATAGCTATAAACCCCTAATCTGCTGCCCCTAACATCGCTGACACCTATATTATATTTATAATCCCCTAATATGCCCCCCCAATGTCGCCGCCACCTACCTACACTTATTAACCCCTAATCTGCCGACCGGACCTCGCCGCCACTATAATAAATGTATTATCCCCTAAACCATCGCACTCCCGCCTCGCAAACACTATAATAAATTTTATTAACCCCTAATCTGCCCTCCCTAACATCGCCGCCACCTACCTACAATTAGTAACCCCTAATCTGCCGGCCCCAACGTCGCCGCTACTATAATAAAGTTATTACCCCTAAACATAAGTCTAACACTAACCCTAACACCCCTGTAAGTTAAATATAATTTAAATTAGAGAGAGAGATGGAGAGGGCGCCACATAACGTAATATTGTTTCAGAAAGAGATAATACAAAAAACAGAGAGGTAATGTGCTTACCAATGACTGTGGTACTGTGCTGTGACCAGTACTATCTCGCCTGCTAGCACTTTAATCAGTGGCTAGTACACTGTTGGATGAGATCCTTCCCGGGGCTTTTCCTTGGGATAGAGAATTGTGCTGTGAGCGTTTCTTGGTTCAGCAACTTCACTGTATTGCTCAATTAGGTTTCGATTCAAGAGAGATACACAACTTCCAAGGTTTAAAAGAATTTTAAAAAGGCTTTATTATAACGCGTTTCTCGACCACCAAGGGTTGTTTCTTCAGATATCAAAGCGAATAAAAAATGTTACAAATTTAGACATTTTATACACATTTGTATGATTAAAAAGGAAGTTGTCACAAAAGTTGCAGACCAATGAGAAACATTACAAGATTCAACTGAAAAGCCGGAAAAAAGGGCTTGACAGGTGTTACAATTAGTGTGAGTCTAAACAGCATTAGATGGTCATGATTGTTTTGAAATTGGAACAGCTGTAGACTTCAAATAGAAAAAAGTCTTGGATTTACCAACATAGCATATTTAAAAAGAAAAAAGTATAACCACAATTTAAAGGCTTCAGTTTAAAATAATTAAAGTGGACATGCATTATTTTGAAAAATTGTACACAAAAAGATTGTACACAATATATATAAAATGAAGACCATTGTGTAATGAATTATGAATAATGGTGAACCTAAATGCTGTGTTGTATATTAAAGGGATGTTTACTGTGTTGCACATTAAAGGGACATTTGTAACAAACAATGCAAAAGATGTATATCAGCACTTTGTAGACTTGGGTTCGGGATTATAATATTGAATACAAACTTGAATACAGACTTGTATGTGAATAATGTAGATGTATGAGGCATATAACTAAAATCTATGTGTTGGTTAATGCGAGGAAGAAGTTAACAGAGTAACCCATAGGCATCTTTCAATAAATGCTAACGAAGTAACCCATAGATATCTTTTATTAAATGCTATTTGTTGTTATGCATGATGCCTAAAACTTGTATAATTTCTAAGCTGACAATTGTGGAAAGACCTATGATATATTCTTGAGTGTCATATCCTTTTAAAATTTATTGAGTATATGTCAAATACCTTTTCATGTGATCTATTGCTATAGTGTATTGTCGGTTATGACCTCAATACATGTAAGGTGAAATAACAATCAAATAGTTGAACGAGATGTTTATGATTGTTATCATTCTTTATTATTTGAATTTGACTTATGATAATATTCTAGTGCGGTATCTAAGTTGTGAATGTACACCTAGGATTGTTTGTGCAAATTTCTGATTTTTATGATTATATTAGAAAGGTAATGTGGAAGATAGATATTTGATATGTGGTTGATATGAACGATGAATAAATATGCCTTGGTATTGTGGAAAAAAAAAAAATGATGTGTATGCAAGTGTTAGAAAACGATATGTGTCGCCCAAAAAGGTGTTCCACATTTAATTGTGGACCTATGTCATGTGTTTGGTATATATTGTTATATAGATATGATCATGGTGTGTGTATAGTGTCATGTGAGTGAACTGATGTTAATTTGTCCATAGTGAACGATGTGTGCAAAATTGTTAAAAGATGTATCTATGATGACAGACATGTAAATGTGTTGATCTATTGTTCAAAAATAACGATATACGCAAAGTTGTGAAAAGTGTATCTGTAAATGACAGATGTGTAAATGTATTGATCTATTGTTTAAAAATGACACTGGATAGACATGAATTAATGAAAAAGAAAAGAAATGTTAATGTATTGTAAGCTACATTAAGGGATATGTAAATATTTGAAAACTGAGGGATAAGTTGGTTTGCTGTGGAAGTAATGTAAATCAATTGAAGGCTGCCAGATCTAAATTGGCATTCAGCCCCAATGGATATAGTGTTCTTAAACGGTATATCCAGAATGTTTCACGTTGTCTTAATTTGAGTAATCTATTGTAGTCATTATTTTTTGGAACGAAATCGATCGGGATGTACTTGTAAATATAAGGATTTCCATTATGTTTTGTCAAGCAATGATGGGGTATGCTATGTTTGATGTTCTTTTTCTTACAATTTTTACAATTACGATGATGCTCCCCCCCACCTCGTACGTAGTGTTCTTGATGTGCGACCTACATACTGGAGGCCACATATGCACTCCATGAGGTATACCGTATAGGAGGATTCACAATTGAAAAGAATGGGAATCTGAAAATTTTCTCCTGTAACTGTAGATTTGAAATTCTTTATACCAGATTTGATAATTTTACATGTCCCACAGCCCGATTTTCCACATTTATACAACCCACATAAGCCAAACAGACCTTTATTTCGTGTTTGGATGTGATTTTTGTTTGTCCTCTGAACATGTTTAACTTTTTTGCTTGGAGCTAATTTGCTTCTTAATGTGGGAGCTCTCCTATAAACTATTTTCGGTTTATCTTTTACCAGATGTTTTAATATAGGATCTCTTTGAATAATATGCCAATGTTTATGTAATATATGTTCTAGTTGTTGAAAGTCAGAATTGAATTGTGTTATGAAAAGAGTCTCTCTCATCATTGTGTTATCTGATTGACTATTGTCTTTCTTGTTAATTAGAATGTCATTTCTATTTAGTAGTGATGCTCTTTCTAAAGACCTGTCGAGTAGATATCGGGGCTATTCTTTTTCTAAAAACCTATTGTATAGGATCTTGCTTTGTTCCAAAAAGGTGTTATGGTCTGTGCAATTTCGTCTGATCCTTCGAAATTGGCTGTAGGGGATATTATGTAACCACTTTTTATGGTGGTTACTGTTATAATTGAGAAAGCTGTTGCTATCTACGTCTTTAAAATAAGTTTTTGATTTAATTTGATTATTGTCAATGCTTAAATACAGATCCAAATATTCAATATTGGATGTTTGGATGTTGGCTGTAAATTCAATCCCCATGTCATTTTGATTAAGGTGTTCTATGAAATTAACTGCTGTAGTATTGCCCCCCCCCCCCAAAGAAAAATCAGGTCATCTATATAGCGGCCATAGAAGACCAGGTTTGTCCCCAAGTTTGCCGAGTAGATGTGTTTTTCTTCAAATAGTCCCATAAATAGGTTGGCAAAACTTGGGGCAAACCTGGTCCCCATGGCCGTGCCTTTTGTCTGTAAATAAAAAGTATATTGGTATATAAAATAATTATGTTGGAGTATAAATAAAATACTTTCTAAGATAAAGTCACATTGTTGATCCGGTAAATAAATGTCTTTTTTGAGAAAATGTTCAATAGCCTGTAAACCTAATATATGTGAGATGTTAGAGTATAGCGAACTGACGTCGCATGTTATCCACAATAGATTTTTATCTTCTATACTGATGTTATTCAGAAGCTGTAGCAAATGGGAGCTATCCTTAATGTATGAGGGCAGTGTTGTTACATGTTTTTGAAGGTATTGGTCCACATAATATGACAGATTATATGTGAGGTTGCCTATTCCAGCAATAATTGGACGCCCTGGGGGATTATTTTTGTTTTTATGTATTTTTGGTAAGTGGTAATAATGGGCTATACTGGGATTTTGTATTTTTAAAAAATCTTTTTCATTTTTGTTTAATATCTTTAAAGAAAAACCTTTGTCTATAAGTTTGGTATATGCTTGTAGGTATATATTTGTTGGATCTTGGTGTAAAATCTTGTAATAATCGTTGTCCCCCAATATCCTATTTGCCTCTTTGATATAATCTTCTAAATTTTGAATGATTATTCCGCCGCCTTTATCGGCATCGCGGATAATAATGTTGGGATTATTCTGTAGACTTTGAATAGCTTTTTTGTGGCTCAAGAACGAATAATTTTTCTTTTGTTTTTTGGAGTGTAATATTTTATCGAAATCTTCCAAAACCATATTTTGGAAGAGTTCAATATAATCTTTTTTCACATTGATGGGATTGAAATTTGATTTATTTTTAACATCAGTATGTATGTATTCATCAAATAGATGAGTAGTAAGTTCCTCAGTTTGTGAATAAATGCAAGTTATATTGTTGTTAGATGGCATAGGATCAGTTAATATAACTTGTATGTTGGGGTTAGCTATTTTGCTAGATTTTAATTTTTTGTTGGCAAAATATTTTTGTAACGTCAATTTGCGTGTGAAATGATTGAGGTCTACAAAAATATCGAACATTTTGGGTGTGTTGGGTGGACAAAACGATAAACCTTGCTTTAAAACTCTTTTTTCGGGAATGGATAATTCGTAGGATGATAAGTTGAAGATCCCTTGATCTAGTCTGGATAATTTCTTTTCCTTGGTGGCAAGGGCTCTACCTCTAGAGCCTCGCTTTCTGTAATGTGGGGTCTTTTGCCTGCTCTTATTATTGGGCTCTCGTTTCTTGTGTTGGGACCTAGTCCTAAAAAATGGGCAGAGTTATTACTGGTACTGGGAGTTTCAGAATCTATAGCTGAACTTCTAGGTTCTGATGACAGAATACTGAACCTATTAGGATGTTCATAGTATTCTTGTTGTCCGTTTGGATGTATTTTAGTGTGTTGGGTATTAGGATTATTAACCCTTGGTCCCATATGATGGGATTTCTGAAAATTGTAACTAGGTGAATTTTGTTCTGATAAAGAGTATCGATCAGCAAAGTAATTGGATGGTTCTGATGTTTGGTTTCTGGGATTGTAATGTGTTCTTTCAGATTGATGTGTATGCTGGGGTTCTTGTTGGTGGTGTCGTTGAGTTTGATAGGATTGATACGATGGGAAAGAGGAAGAGGAAGAGTGTAGACCATGAGGTTTGTTATAATGATTGTTGGGGCGTGATTGGTATTGTGGGGAACCGTATTGTTGTGCATGTTGTTTGTATTGGTTGGGTGTGTTATTGTATCCTCTGTTGTTTGTCCAAGAGTTTCTATTATTATGGCCAGTGTATGGTGTTCTGGAGTGATGTGAAAAATTTTTGTTATCTGAGTAATTGGAATAATTGAAATGATTATCTGAGTAATTCTGATAATGGTTGTTTGCTAGGGTTTTTTGCTTTTTCCCTTTTCCATATTGAACAATTTTCCATTCATTCTGGGTGTTATTGGGATTATTCTTATTTTCTTGTGTGTCATTCTGACGATTAAAAGAATACACACAGTTATTAACATAATCTTCATGATCTCTCTGTAGTTTTTTGTTTTTGATATTAACTATGTTCTCCTGGTATCTATCTGTTCTCTCATTAATATCTTTATTGATTTTGGTGTAATCTGGATTTTGTTGATACACCTTGAGATCAGTTTGAATTTTCTCTATATTATTGCTACTCTGACTATATAATTTTCTTCTGTGGTCTATTAGAATTTTAATTAAATTCATGGAGCATTCATTTAAAGCTTCATACCATCTTTTTAGAATTTCTGGGTCCTCTTTAAATGAGCAATGTTTTAATAATCTTAGGCCTCTGGGTATGTATTTAATTTCTAGATATTTCTCTAAAGTTGTTAAATCCCACCAATGCCTATGTTCTTTGTTAATTTCTTCCTCTAATAGATAGAAGAGATCTCTCATAGGTTTTATATCATGTGTGTCAGATAATACTTCTGCAACTGAAATATCCTTTGATAAGTTAAAACCCATACGCTTGGAGCTTCTTTCCTCCTTGGATTGCATGTTTTATAATACTGTTGGACTATAATCACTGTATATGGGTGTAGCTAGTCTGTGAGGTTAGACAATTGGAATATGTGTGAATGTGTATGTTGAAGTGAGAAAAATGTTTAGTGAGAATAAAGGTGAAAAAAAGTGTGAAAGTGGTGTATTTCAAATTGGGCAAGTTCGACAAAAATGTGATGTGAAAAGACTAATTTAAAAAATCATTCGTGATTGTTTTCCACGATTTACTCTGAAACGTGTGATTGATTGCATAAAAAAATCGTGGTTGTATGGTTGGTGAAAGAAGATATGTGAATGTAAAAATTAATAGGTATTTTGACACCCTGTGTTGTATTTTTAAAAAGGCAAACGAATTTGCACTTCTAAAATGATTTCCTAACAATCTGATTTATATTGTGCTATACCTTTGAAAAATTATGAAATAAAACGAGTGCTTACAGTGACATTCAAAACATCAATTGCACAGACCATAACACCTTTTTGGAACAAAGCAAGATCCTATACAATAGGTTTTTAGAAAAAGAATACCCCCGATATCTACTCGACAGGTCTTTAGAAAGAGCATCACTACTAAATAGAAATGACATTCTAATTAACAAGAAAGACAATAGTCAATCAGATAACACAATGATGAGAGAGACTCTTTTCATAACACAATTCAATTCTGACTTTCAACAACTAGAACATATATTACATAAACATTGGCATATTATTCAAAGAGATCCTATATTAAAACATCTGGTAAAAGATAAACCGAAAATAGTTTATAGGAGAGCTCCCACATTAAGAAGCAAATTAGCTCCAAGCAAAAAAGTTAAACATGTTCAGAGGACAAACAAAAATCACATCCAAACACGAAATAAAGGTCTGTTTGGCTTATGTGGGTTGTATAAATGTGGAAAATCGGGCTGTGGGACATGTAAAATTATCAAATCTGGTATAAAGAATTTCAAATCTACAGTTACAGGAGAACATTTTCAGATTCCCATTCTTTTCAATTGTGAATCCTCCTATACGGTATACCTCATGGAGTGCATATGTGGCCTCCAGTATGTAGGTCGCACATCAAGAACACTACGTACGAGGTGGGGGGAGCATCATCGTAATTGTAAAAATTGTAAGAAAAAGAACATCAAACATAGCATACCCCATCATTGCTTGACAAAACATAATGGAAATCCTTATATTTACAAGTACATCCCGATCGATTTCGTTCCAAAAAATAATGACTACAATAGATTACTCAAATTAAGACAACGTGAAACATTCTGGATATACCGTTTAAGAACACTATATCCATTGGGGCTGAATGCCAATTTAGATCTGGCAGCCTTCAATTGATTTACATTACTTCCACAGCAAACCAACATATCCCTCAGTTTTCAAATATTTACATATCCCTTAATGTAGCTTACAATACATTAACATTTCTTTTCTTTTTCATTAATTCATGTCTATCCAGTGTCATTTTTAAACAATAGATCAATACATTTACACATCTGTCATTTACAGATACACTTTTCACAACTTTGCGTATATCGTTATTTTTGAACAATAGATCAACACATTTACATGTCTGTCATCATAGATACATCTTTTAACAATTTTGCACACATCGTTCACTATGGACAAATTAACATCAGTTCACTCACATGACACTATACACACACCATGATCATATCTATATAACAATATATACCAAACACATGACATAGGTCCACAATTAAATGTGGAACACCTTTTTGGGCGACACATATCGTTTTCTAACACTTGCATACACATCATTTTTTTTTTTTTTTTCCACAATACCAAGGCATATTTATTCATCGTTCATATCAACCACATATCAAATATCTATCTTCCACATTACCTTTCTAATATAATCATAAAAATCAGAAATTTGCACAAACAATCCTAGGTGTACATTCACAACTTAGATACCGCACTAGAATATTATCATAAGTCAAATTCAAATAATAAAGAATGATAACAATCATAAACATCTCGTTCAACTATTTGATTGTTATTTCACCTTACATGTATTGAGGTCATAACCGACAATACACTATAGCAATAGATCACATGAAAAGGTATTTGACATATACTCAATAAATTTTAAAAGGATATGACACTCAAGAATATATCATAGGTCTTTCCACAATTGCCAGCTTAGAAATTATACAAGTTTTAGGCATCATGCATAACAACAAATAGCATTTAATAAAAGATATCTATGGGTTACTTCGTTAGCATTTATTGAAAGATGCCTATGGGTTACTCTGTTAACTTCTTCCTCGCATTAACCAACACATAGATTTTAGTTATATGCCTCATACATCTACATTATTCACATACAAGTCTGTATTCAAGTTTGTATTCAATATTATAATCCCGAACCCAAGTCTACAAAGTGCTGATATACATCTTTTGCATTGTTTGTTACAAATGTCCCTTTAATGTGCAACACAGTAAACGTCCCTTTAATATACAACACAGCATTTAGGTTCACCATTATTCATAATTCATTACACAATGGTCTTCATTTTATATATATTGTGTACAATCTTTTTGTGTACAATTTTTCAAAATAATGCATGTCCACTTTAATTATTTTAAACTGAAGCCTTTAAATTGTGGTTATACTTTTTTCTTTTTAAATATGCTATGTTGGTAAATCCAAGACTTTTTTCTATTTGAAGTCTACAGCTGTTCCAATTTCAAAACAATCATGACCATCTAATGCTGTTTAGACTCACACTAATTGTAACACCTGTCAAGCCCTTTTTTCTGGCTTTTCAGTTGAATCTTGTAATGTTTCTCATTGGTCTGCAACTTTTGTGACAACTTCCTTTTTAATCATACAAATGTGTATAAAATGTCTAAATTTGTAACATTTTTTATTCGCTTTGATATCTGAAGAAACGACCCTTGGTGGTCGAGAAACGCGTTATAATAAAGCCTTTTTAAAATTCTTTTAAACCTTGGAAGTTGTGTATCTCTCTTGAATCGAAACCTAATTGAGCAATACAGTGAAGTTGCTGAACCAAGAAACGCTCACAGCACAATTCTCTATCCCAAGGAAAAGCCCCGGGAAGGATCTCATCCAACAGTGTACTAGCCACTGATTAAAGTGCTAGCAGGCGAGATAGTACTGGTCACAGCACAGTACCACAGTCATTGGTAAGCACATTACCTCTCTGTTTTTTGTATTATCTCTTTCTGAAACAATATTACGTTATGTGGCGCCCTCTCCATCTCTCTCTCTAAAACAGTTTCAGCCCTGCTCTCTGGGAACAAGAGGAGCTGCCTGCACAGAAACACAGAAGAACACCGTACGCATACGGACTGTCATTACAACTTTTTCCTGAGCCGTCGGCCGAGTAAGAACACTCGACAAAGACGGAGTAACTATTTGTGGGAACATTATATGTTTGGGATCACAGATCAATTCGTATTGCTTATCTTATTTGTTCTGAATAGCGCGCCTTCTCATCTCCTTGTGAGATACCATACCATAATTTAAATTAAACTAACTAAATTTACTATAATTAAATAATGCTCCGCAAAAAGCCATTTTAAGGGCTGGTAAAAGAGCTGATTACTTTGTAATTTAGAATAGGGTAGGGAATTTTATTATTTTGGGGGGCTTTTTTATTTTATTAGGGGGCTTAGATTAGGTGTAATTAGTTTAAACTTCTTTAAAAAAAAAATATTTTCTGTAATTTAGTGTGGTTTTTTTGGTATTATAGATTAGTTTGTTTAATTGTATTTTAGTTTAGCTAATTGTAGGTAATTTATTTAATTAATTTATTGATAGTGTAGTGTTAGGTGTATTTGTAACTTAGGTTAGGATTTATTTTACAGGTAATTTTGTAATTATTTTAACTAGGTAGCTATTAAATAGTTATTAACTATTTAATAGCTATTGAACCCTGATAGCTACAATGTAACTATTAGTTATATTGTAGCTATATTAGGGTTTATTTTATAGGTAAGTATTTAGTTTTAAATAGGATTCATTTATTTAATTATAGTAAATTTAGTTTGTTTAATTTAAATTATATTTAACTTAGGGGGTGTTAGGGTTAGACAGGTTTAGGGGTTAATAACTTTATTATAGTAGCGTCGACATTGGGGGCGTGAGATTAGGGGTCAATAATTGTAGGTAGTTGGCGGCGATGTTAGGGAGGGCAGATTAGGGGTTAATAAAATGTATTATAGTGTTTGTGAGGCGGGAGTGCGGCGGTTTAGGGGTTAATACATTTATTATAGTTGCGGCGATGTCCGGTCGGCAGATTAGGGGTTAAAAAGTGTAGATAGGTGGCGGCGACGTTGGGGGGCAGATTAGGGGTTAATAAATATAATATAGGTGTCGGCGATGTTAGGGGCAGCAGATTAGGGGTTCATAGGGGAAATGTAGGTGGTGGCGATGTCCGGTTGGAAGATTAGGGGTTAAAATTTTTATTATAGGGTTTGCGATGTGGGGGGGCCTCGGTTTAGGGGTTCATAGGTAGTTTATGGGTGTTAGTGTACTTTATAGCACTGTAGTTAAGAGCTTTATGTTCCGGCGTTAGCCCATAAAACTCTTAACTACTGACTTTTTTTTGCGGTTGGAGTCTTGGCGGTAGAAGCTGTACCGCTCACTTCTTCCAAGACTCGTAATACCGGCGTTAGGCAAATCTCATAGAAAAGATAGGATACACAATTAACGTAAGGGGATTTGCGGTAGCCTCAAGTCACGGAAAAAAGTGAACGGTAGACTCTTTCCTGCCTGGCTCTAAATACCAGCGGGCATTAAAAGCAGCGTTAGGACCCCTTAACGCTGCTTTTTAAGGCTAACCCAGAACTCTAAATCTAGCCGTAAGCTTTTTGTGCATGTCAATATAGTGTGCGAGCGAAAACTTTTTACTTTCAACTTGTGATATGCACAGTCGTGTTAATGAGCGAGTGGGAGCGCTATATAGTGCTCCACTCATAATCTAACCATGAAACTGTGTTGTTTTAAAAAAATATTTTTGTGTTTATGTGTAGGGATGTTATTAAAACACTATTTCTAAACGTAAATGCCAAGGATTAGATCCTATGCAAACATGAGCAAGATAGCATTTTCCACAGTGACTCACTTCTGGTTACTGAGGCCCTGATATTAAATGGATTCTCCAGCTTTGAGAAAAATTGCAGTTCGGACCTCACAGGGGCTGAACTCACTGAATATTAAAAAACAAAACAAAAAAAACTCTACAATCTTGCAAGATCTCTCTCATTTATGCATTTGAAGGAGAGACAAGTCCAGTGCAATACAGCACTGCATGATATGAGAGTTGTATTACACTTACATTTTGTGCTTTGTATTTTATATCACTTTACATTTCAGATTGGGTCCTTTCAGTATTATTACATTTAAAGGTACATGAAGCCCAACATTTTTATTTCATGATTCAGACAGAGAATACAATTTTAAACAACTTTCCAATTGGCTCACCCATGTGTTCAGTTAGAAACTAGTAGTGCATTGCTGCTGCTTCAACAAATGGTACCAAGAGAATGAAACAGATTAGATAATAGAAGTAAATTAGAAAGTTGTTTAAAACTGTATTCTCTATCTGAATCATGAAAGAAAAATTGTGGGTTTCATGTACCTTTAAGTTTCCCACTTTCTCATTTATATTTTAATATAGTTATAATTAGCGCTAGCAGTGATTTTACAAATTCTGATTATGTTATGAAAGTTACTGTGTTACTTTAACAAATTAGGATCATACTTTGTATATTTCTGTGTAGCTTTTACAAATTACATTGCACTTTGTATTTGCTACATTGTAAACTAAAACTGACACTTTCAAAAAGTGGGAGGGACAAGGCAGTTCCCTGGGCTGAACAGGAGAGTTCCCAGGGTATGTTTGAAGCTCTCTCACAAGTCTTGTGCAATTTTGTAAGCAGTGTAAACAAGCTGCTCTCACTGATTTATCTCACCAGCTGTATGTAGGTGAAGATTTTTCAAAATTCAGAATACACTTATTTTATCTAACAGACCAGTAATATATACTATAATATAGACAAAAGCAAGTTAAATTGTAGTGAAAACATTTCAGTTTAAATTGTAATTGATGCAAACTGAGCCTTTATATCAGCCCCAGGTGATCTCCAGTTACCTTCTCTCTCCCATGTGAAATATTGTATTCCAGACAGCTTCATTACTTTCTATGAAAGGCATCTTTCATCTCTCTAGGACTTCCAGGTTCCTCCCCATTTCTTAGAAAATTCAGTGAGTTCAGCCCCTGTAAAGTCTGCTCTATAATCTCTCTCCAAACTACAGAATGTCTGATTAAACTACTAATTGTAATTTAAATTTTTTAGTAATCTTAGGTTTTTTTATTTTTAGTGATGTTAGTTTTTTTAGTTTAAGCTTAGGTTTTATTTTTATTTCCCAGGTAAGTTTGTATTTATTTTAACTAGGTAGTTAGTAAATAGTTATTTTGTAGCTAGCTTAGGTTTTATTTTTATTTCACAGGTAAGTTTGCATTTCTTTTTAAATAGGTAGTTAATAATTGTAACTTTAATTTAGGTCTATTTTAATTATGTTAAAGTTAAGGGGTGTTAGGTTTAGGGGTTAATATAGTTTAATTTAGGTTGTTGCGATGTGGTGGCGATGAGGTGGCAGTTTGGGGTTAATAGGTTTAGTTAGTGTTGGCGATGTGGGGGCGGCGGTTTAGGGGTTTATTTAGTGTTTTAGTTAGTGTTGGCGATGTGGGTGTATGGCGGTTTAGGGGTTAATAGGTTTAGTTAGTGTTGGCGATGTTGGGGAACTGCGGTTTAGGAGTTAATAGTTTTAGTTAGTGTCGGCGATGTTGGGGAACTGCCGACACTAACTAAAACACTAAATAAACCTATTAAACCCTAAACCGCCGTTCCCAAACAACGCCAACACTAACTAAACCTATTAACTTTAGAATAGAATAATGAATATAAATAAAGAATGGATCCTTAATAAGGAACGGATCAGAAAAAACGATTTAACTTAACATAACTAATTTGCCGAAATAATTTTTTTTTTAAAACTTAAGTAAACTAATTTGCCGAAACTAAATTATTTATCTAACTAATGAAAACTAAATTAAACAAATTTTTTAGCGTTGCACATGTCTACCTATAAGGATAACAGTAACATAGACCATATCTAGCTGTAGTTGTAACCTTTAGGAGCTGTGCACATCCGAGATTAAATGCTAGTCACTTAGTTTATTGTAGATATTTATTTTTCACATTACACCTAGCTTACATTTCTACACCGATGGAGGAGAGGCCCCACATTGTATCAGTACTCTCTAATAACCTTAATTTATTGCGGTCAGGCGTGACCTGTAACCCTTGGCAGTTTTAGGCAGAGTTAGGTAGTCTCTGCCCATTCCAGGACGCTAGACATCTTTGCATCTTCCTTAACTTCTATTTTTCTCCCATTCTTCTTTCTTCCCCTCGGCACTTTACCTTCTCTTCCCCCCCTTCCTTTCCTCTCTACCCCCCCCCTTTCTTTTTTTTAAATTTTTTTTATTTTAACATGAAATGTACATTGAATGTGAAGGGATTGAACTCCCCTTCGAAAAGGAGTTTGCTTCTCAAATACTTAGGGAACAATAATAATGACATTGCTTACTTACCAGAGACCCATTGGACTGAGGACAGCGTGATCTAATTTCAAAAACGCTTATACCCTACTTCCATTTCATCCACATACCATAAGAAAGCTAGAAGGGTCACCATTCTCATTGGCAACCAGGTGGCTTACGAACCCATTTACATGGAAAAAGACCCGACTGGGAGATATGTTATCTGTATATGCCGTCTGGATAACATTCTGTACACGCTGGTGGCAGTATACCTACCAAATACAAATCAGGTTAGTTTCCTTAGAAGAATTATGGGTAAGGTGGATAGAGTTAAACAGGGACATATCCTGATTGGGAGGGGGGGACTATAATATGCTGTGGGATCCTTATAAGGATAAGAGAAGTACACAGGTAGGGAAAAAGGACAATTGTTTTGTGTGGTCAGACCATGATGCTGTCATCATATAACTGTATAAGTCTAATATGCAGAGCCCAAAGGGCAGCTGTTTGACCTGACCTTATTTATTTTGGATCCCGAACACTCCTTGCCAAAAGTTTTTGATATTTTAAGTGAAATTTGACATATTATAAGCTTAATTATAACAAGACGGAAGTTTTGGCTTTGAATATTCCCCCCATTCAATTACAATATTTAAAAGCAACCTACCCCTTCAAATGGTCCACTACCTAGCTCAAACATCTTGGGTATATTCTCTCCTAAGATCCTAAGCATGTTATCCAGGCAAACTATGAACCTTTACTGAAGGAGTTTAGAGCCCTGACAAACAAATGGTCATCTCTAGAGGTATCCTGTATTGGAAGGGACCAGGCTTTGAAAATGATGCTGCTTCCCAAGCTGACTTACCTTTTTTGGTGTATACCCCTCCCTGCTTATCTATTGAACCATTTCCAATCAATATTTAAATAATTTATCTGGCAGAAGAAACAGCCAATAGGATTTCAGTAGCTCTCATCCTATTGGCTGATTTGAAAATGTCAGCCAATAGGAATGTAAGGTACCCCAATATTTAAACGGGTACCTTGAATAAAATCCTGAGGGTGCGGCGGTGATCGTACGAAGAGAATCTCCATGCTTGATGGCTCAGCGTAAGTCCTTGCGCTGAATATGTGATACAGATTTGCAACGCGGTTCTATGTTAGCTTATGGGAGTAAAATTAGAGGGCGACGGGTGAAATATATGCGGCGCCGTATATGTGATAGCAATATCCGACTAAAAACTGGCATCGCCGGCCGCATATGTAATCGCGCCCCCAGTGCACAGTCCATAAATTAAATACACATTTGAAACATCTATAGTTTTTATTAGAAGCATTTTTGCTAATACATGTATATTCCAAAAATGCTTCTAATTAAAACTGAAATGTATCCAGGTGGATTCCAGTTTTGACTGGAATGTCCCTTTAACTTCAGCTAAAACTCAGGACAAGGAGAGACTATTTCACCTTTTTTAGTTGATTTAGTTCCTCTGTTAAAGGGACAATCTACTTGAATTTTTTTGATTAAAAAGATAATCCCTTTAACAAGACTGTTATATTAATATACTTTTTACCTCTGTGATTACCTTGTATCTAAGCCTTTGCAGACTGCCCCCTTATTTCCGTTCTTTTGACAAACTTTCACTTTAGCCATTCAGTGCTGATTAATAAATAACTCCATGGGAGTGAGCACAATGTTATATATATGGCACATGTGAACTAGCACTATCTAACTGTAAAAAAAACTGTCAAAATGCTCTGTGATAAGAGGCGGCCTTCAACAGTTTATACATCAGTTTGTGCCTACCTAGATTTAGCTTTCAAAAAAAGTTTAAAATGACATGCCCTATCTGAATCATGAAAGTTTAATTTTGATTAGACTGGTGGTATCATTTAGCAGTGTTTATTGATCAGGGAATGGTATGGGGGTATCCTAGTGGATGGATGAGTGGTAGGATCCCCTAGGGTTTTTAGTGGGGGGTATTAAAGGGACATGAACATTCATTTTGTTTCTGTTGCATCTAAAAAATAATTATTTTCCTGTGCTGAATAATCCACCTTTTATGTGGGAACTGTTCCTGTCAGCCAATAAGCAATAGTCACAGGACACAGATGCACACAATCGAACACTTTCTCTTAGTTTAACATAAAGCAGCTTTTACTTTACCTTTTTATATAAAAAATATTTTACCATGTCTAAAAGCTGCTCTTTCATATGCAAGATAGATCAATTTTGAATAGTATGTCCCTTTAAGGTGGGGCAAATGCAAAGCAGGTTTGAGCCAGGTAGCTGGGATTTCAGTTAGAGTCAATCGTTTGGGGGGGTGATTGTGGTTAGATTTAATAGTAGTAGGGGCTGGGTAATGGTTAGGGTTTATAACAGCCTGGTGAGCCAGGATATCAGCAGTTAGGCTTTATTGAGATAGAAGAAGGGCATGGCATAGGTAAGCAGTGTAATAGTGTCTGTGGGCCAGCAGTTACCTGGTTCATCATAGCAATAGGCTGCAGAAAGTGCAGGCCTATTGGGACACAGTTAGGGTGCCACTTCGGCCATGTTCTCCTGGACAGTTATGAGTTACACATGCTGCAGGGAGGAACATGTATTGTGTCTCTGGATAGCACATGAATAGTGCTGCCTGCTAGACAACACTAGTCATGTTCCTACATGCACACCCTGCAGCATGTGTAACTCATAACTGCCCAGGTTAACATAGCCAAGGTGGCAACCCTAGACACAGACACTATTGCTATTTTTAGTGTAGTGGCTCTATTTTAGCTGCTTGCACAAAATCAAGTCCAATTACATTGTTTTGACTGTAAAAACAGTACAAATGTCTGCTTGATTCCTTTCAGATAGTAGTATCTCTTTAAATTTAAATCTACAGTTATTGCATCACGATAAGCCCAACATGTTTTACCCCTGTAGGGCTTCATAAGCACAGTGGGAGATAACGGCTTTTCATTAAGCAATGTTTGTAAACCTGCTTGAAATTTCTTCTAAGGATATCATAAAGGTTCATGCACTAAAGAACAAGAAAGAAACTAATTACTCTTAATTATATCGAATAATCAGCTGGATTCCTTAAACAGAAATATAGCGTGACTGTGCATAACATCACACAAAGAGAATGCATTCAAACTAACTTACATCATACAAATGTTTCACAAGGATCTCCATTCATTAGAATTTGCCATTGAAAAACTTTGTAATTAGCTTGGTTTTCTTTGACATTCCAATCCATTTTTAAAGGGACAGTAAACACCGTAAGATTGTAATATCACATGTTTAATTATACATAGTACAACAACTTTGTAGTATACTTATATTATTTTTTGCTTCCCATTTTGCTGTCAATTTAAGTCTGATATTGTGGCTTTTCTAGTTTTAAGAACTTAAAATGCATATGGCAAGATGTACAAGCCTAACCATGACACAGATCTGTATTTTACTTCAGTAGAGATGAGAAGAAATGCGAAACAAAGCATATTTTGTTAACAAAATGACTGTGGTTAGCTGTGTCTACTTCAATATCAACAATTACTGTAAAAACAACTACAACAAACAAGGTGTAATAAATTCAGAAATGTTCATGCTCACCTACATAGTTAATTTACTGCATGGCTGTAGATATATCTTGCAATTATGGGCTAGATTACGAGTGGAGTGTAAACAATAATGCGCAAGCAAAAAGGGGTTTATAGTGGGTGTTTGCACACGTCGGGTTTTTAGCTTGTATTACAAGTTGAAAGTAAACACGAACGCTTGAGCACAATTGAAGTTAACACTCGTTGGGATAGCACAACCTCAAAGCTCTGGTTTACTGTTTTGCAAAACAAAGTCTCACAAAACACATCAAAATTACATTTACAAGCATTATAACACAGTCTAATAAACATTATTTAAAAAAATATTGCACAAAAAAGTTATAATGGCTCAAAGATATGAGATCACTGGTGTTAGAAAAAAAAGCAGGCAAAGGGCTTTAACATAGAGATACGTACATATACATGTCTAAATATGCATATGTGTGTGTGTATATATATATATATATATATATATATATATATATATATATGTGTGTGTGTGTTTATATGTATGTATATATATATAATATTTATATGTGTGTACATGTGTATTTTTATGTGTATATATGTACAAACACATAAATACGTATGTACGCACATAAGACACATATATATAAGTGCATTGAAGCCCTTTGTTTAGTAGATAAAAACATGTAATATTAATTTTTAATGAAGTGTTATAGTGTGTATTTACTGTAAATTTTTAACATTCCAGTATTTTCACATCCTAATTTTAAATAGCTATTCCTATATATATCTGTATACTGGTATATCTATACCTATACCTGTATATATATAGAAATATACAGGTATATATTCTGTACCAAAATACCATCAAATATATAGAAATATATAGTTATGAATAAATAGAACATGAAGAACACACATAGAAGTATATGTTTATTCTTTAACAAAGGATACAACGAGAATTAACCAAATGAGATAATATAAATACATTGGAAAGTTGTTTTTTTAATCATTAAAGTTTAACTTTGGCTTTACTATAACTTTAATTCACTGAAGGGTGATGCAAAGAGAGAGCTGCTATTTACCAGCTCAAAATGTCTTAATAATGTTATTTTTTGTATATTTTTTTCTGTAGATTGCTGGAATGGAAGCTTTCCATTTGAATTGTTGTGTTTGTATTTGTGTTTATTATTTAACTTTCAATGTCTATAGTTCCATTATCTATTTGTGGCATTCCCCTTTTCACAGAGTTCTGCTTCATTCAGTTAGGAATTACTTTATCTTACTAAAGGTAAACTTTCTTTTAGGCATGTATCTCTTGAAGGATTGGAAAAATAAGGTCTACAAGGTACTTCCTATCTATATATTTATGTTGCATTGCTATATTGGAGACAATACATCATTTCTGCTAATAAAATGATGTTTGTGTTTTGATTTGGAGATGGTTTATCATTATGTACTGTATTGTATGTATTATTTTCTCTGAATTCAATTAAAAGAATATGTAACAAATTATGATTTGGTTTATTTCTTTATATAGCCCCAGCTGTTGTTTGCACTACTATGGATTTTTAAGCAGGTTGTTGCCTAGGACCTTGTATCTCAACTAGGTTTGCAAGGTGCCCAGTATTGAACCAGACAGTCCAGTAGCTCTACAAAAATACTGGACCTTTAAAAGTCCCCTAAGTGTCCGCTAAATGTAGAAGGACTTCTATGCCTCCTCACAAACATGGCCCAAAAAGAAGTTACACTGTGAATTTTCTATTATACGTGTTACAGGAAGCCATGGGGGTTGTTGTGTGTATTCATGTCAGCTCCTGGCAGTCAATGGGTCAAATCACTACTGTGTTACTGAAGTGTATGTTATTGTGAAAAAAAAATATGGTGGGATTAAGGGTGGGGCCTAAGGTTGAGCTTTTTTTATGGTCACTAATGTAATAACTTGTTCTATGGTGATTTACCACCTGGGTGCAGCTTCTTTTTTAGCCCAGTAATGATTTTCACAGAGTAGAACTTTCCTGTAGTTTATCAGGCTGATCCCACTTATTAAGGTCAGTCCAGAGAGAAATTGGCTGGTATTTCAGCATGCTATGGGGTGTTACTAGCATTTATAATAAACTAGAGGTGTAACATACATTTAAATAGAATTCTAAGAAGAAGATAAAAGACAAAACAATGTGACCTTCATATTGGAAAACTACTTACACAGAAAATCCAGGGAATTCTAAATGTCAGCATTGTGTCTCCCTGGACTTTTTTAATTTATATGTTCATAAATAATTACCCAATTAACATCATCTTAAAAGGGATAGTCAAGTCCAAAAAAAATGTTCATGATTCAAATAGGGGATGTAATTTGAAACAACTTTCCAATTTACTTTTATTACCAATTTTGCTTTGTTCTCTTGGTATTCTTAGTTGAAAGCTAAACCTAGGAGGTTCATATGCTAATTTCTTAGACCTTGAAGGCTGCCTCTAATCTAAATACATTTTGACAGTTTTTCACCACTAGAGGGCATTAGTTCATGTGTTTCATATAGATAACATTGAGCTCATGCACGTAAATTTACGGAGGAGTGAGCACTGATTGGCTAAAATGCAAGTCTGAAAATACAAAAATGCTGTGTCAAAAATAAAAATTCCTTTATTACTGGAGCATGGGGATCAACATAGAACACAACGTTTGGGGGCGGTCCCCTTAGTCATGTGATATCAATCTGTAATTAAATGCCTTAATTTATGACAGTTTTAATTAATCTATTACAACAATCAATTAATTACAATTCAAATGATAACAAAGGCAGAGAATGCATACAAATCAAGGAAACACTATTGTAAAAAAGTTAAAAACATGATAGCTGACATCCTAAATGTAACATTGCAACCAGCACAGTGCATCCGGTTAAACACCCCCAGAGAGCAAACATAAGATACATTTTTAACAATTACAAAATTTCAATTTGGAATTATTAGGAAAAGCTATAATACAAATGTTAGTAAAAAACAGACCAATTAATTTCTTTATTTAATCCTTTGGGTTCCATGGTATCCAATCTGAATATCTAGAAAACCTCATGCTGTTTTAAAAGCAATTCCCTATTGCCCCCCCCCCCCCTGCCTGGGTGTATCAACCCTCTCAATCACCTGAAAGTGCAATTGGTTGATCTGCTGACCAAATTCCAGAAAATGGCAGCGACAGGGGCCGTTACAACTTTACACCTTATTGTGCTCTTATGCTCACTTATGCAATGTTTAATACGTCTAGTGGTTTCTCCGACGTAGCCACACCCACAATGGTATTTGATAAGATAAACAACATAAGGTGTAAGATATGTGTAATGCGCATTATGCTTAAATTTGTATCCAGTCAGTGGTTGCGTAAAATATGACCCCTTAATAACTGAACTACAGTTAACGCAACCAAGCCATGGAAAACATCATAAGTTTTTATCAGAAATATAGGACTGCTTCAAAGTTTTCTTAGGGCCTATGTCAGCTCTTATAAGGACATCCCTCAAGTTTTTACTTTTCACTTAAAAGATGGCATAGGAGGCCGCTTAAATTCCTCTATCTCAGACATACATTCCCCCAATAGATACCAATGTTTACGTATTATTCTAGTAAGGGACAATCTCAAAGGGACAATACTTTCATCTGACACAATTTTTCTCACCCTGAGAAGCTGGCTACGGTGCAATGACCTAATAAGAGACTGTTGATGGGCGCTGTCATATTTTAAGAGGCTATTGCGATCTGTCTCTTTGCAATAAATGTCAGTGCAAAAAACAAGAAAATCTATCCTGGTTTCAGACCATGTCAACTTAAATTTAATATGGTTAGTAGACCTATTCAGTTCATCCACAAATAGCTCAAGGGCTCCAATGTCGCCAACCAATCTACCGAAGATATCGTCAAAGTAGCGCTACAATGTGGCTTCACACTGACGAAACAAATCATTTTCAAAAACAAATTTTTCCTCAAAGGTATTCATAAAAATATTGGCATAATTGAGTGCGACATTGGAGCCCATGGCTGTCCCCTGTAATTGCAAAAAGAAAGAATCTTTAAAAAGAAAGTAATTGTTGTATAACACAATTTCCAAAAGTTGCAAAAGAAAATATATCTGTCCATCACTATAGAGACCACAGGAATATAACACAGACCTAACAGCCCCAATCCACTCGCATGTGTAATAGCTGTATATAGGCTGGTGACATCAAGGGAATACAGTATGAATTTATCTGTACACATCTGCAAGTTATGTAACTTCTCAAGAAAATCACCAATATCCCTAATAAATGTATTTGATTGTTCCACATGTGGACGTAAGATTTTATCTAGAAAAACAGCTATATGGGGAAATATAGAATTGGTTCCTGCCACATTGGGGCGACCAGGGGGGTTGATAAGAGATTTATGAATCTTTGGTTGTGCATAAAATACCGGAGTCTTGGGGTCCTGCACTACCAAAAATGTAGCCATATCTTTATTAATGATGTCATTCTTTTGTGCACATTGAACAATATTTATAATCTCTTTTACGATATTAAATACAGGGTTATATTGAATCAAAGTTTAGACCTGGCCAACTTCTAATTTAGAATAGATTTCTTTCCTTTAGTCCTGTATACCCATCACCACAGTGGCACCACCCTTGTCCGCAGCTTTAAGGATAACCTCCTTTTTATCTTTTAACCCTTTAAGGGCCTGGCGCTCCACTGTGGTGAAGTTAACAGGACCACCATGTCTATGGTCTAATAGTGTTATTCTCTGTTTAGTTTCCCAGTAAGGAGGTAGTTACATCCTCTGCCAACATTTTTGTGTATGTTTACGGAGAGAGGTGTTTAGTAGGACCTGTATTTTTTTTTTCCAACATAGCCTACCAAGGTAACCTGATTAAGGTGATGTCTTTAAATGTGAAGGGCTTGAATTCCGTGATTAAGAGAAGTGTTATAGTAAATTACATATTATGGCTTACAGTCAATGTGGTTTTACAGGAAACACATTTGATAAGTAATCGCTCAAATACTGTCAAATTTACATATTTTCCAATAAATAGGGAAGCTTCTTTTAACATCAAGAGTAGGGGCGGTAGCGATACTAATAGGATAACAGATAGCATATGAACAAATTGTCCTGGAGTGCTTTCTTATTTGTATTTGTTTATTAAAGGGTTAGATTTCTATGCAAGTTAACATATATTCACCTAATTATCAGGAAATAAAGGTCAGTACAATACAATTTCTCTGGTGACAACAGGACAATTTCTTGAGACATCAATTAATGACTTTCTATACTTGAATGATTTAGTACAAGTGACAGATCAGACTCTATGGGCGTCTCTAAAGGCACACTTTAGAGGCCATTGTATGAAGAGGGAAGAATGCTAGTGTGTAATCTTCGCATTAAGGAAACAGCAAATATGTTGTCACCTTCGGATTTTCTGAAAAATATATAGTCACATTAAAGGCTTGTATACGAGATTATGAATTTGAGAAAGTGACACTCATAAGTATAAGATTAAAACCATTGCTATATAGTAAGGTAAGATTCTTTACTAGCGAATATGTTGAGTAAAAAAGCTAATGCCAGGATAGTTGGTTTGGAGGTGAATGGATGTAATGTATTTTCCACTTAAGGGATAGTGTACTGTAAAATTGGCTTCCCCTTAATGTGTTCCCAATTACTTTAAACCAGTCAGTAATTATACCAGCTGCAGAGTATTAAATGTATGAGAAATTGCACCTTTATATTTGTTTTTGTAAATTAAATGCTGGATTTGCTCTTTGAAACCACAACCCATTCTTGTTTTACAACTCAAATGCTTCCCTTTCTTATCTCTATCTGTATATAATACTTAGGGGTAGATTTGCCATTAGTCAAGCGGACATTTCAGCATTTAACATTGCACAAGCATTTCTAGTGAAATGCTTTTGCAATGCCGCCCTCTACTCACCGGCTGCCAATCGACCGCTAGCAGGGGGTGTCAATCATCCCGATCATATAGTTGAAGTTAAGGAGCAGCAAAGAATACAGCATCCGCTGTTTAATAAATCTACACCTTAGAAAGAATTTCTAAGTAATTTCTTCTGCTGGCTGTGTTTAACAGCTTGTCAATAGCCAATGCTTAAGTATAGAAACTTTCAGTATAAGTAGGGATACAACAAGAAAAATCAGTTATTTAAAATGTTGATATAAAATACACATTTAACAGCAGGTTAAATGGATCATTGGGAACAAATTAAAGGTGAGAAATATTTAGGGTGAACTGTCCCTTTAAGGTATTGGTGTCGGTGTTTGCCTCCTACTATGAACAACTTTATGACATAGACAAGTTTGAAGGGGGGAGCTTTTGGTGGGGGGTGCCACGGCAGTGGAGAGCATGGTGTAGATGCGCAAAGGAAAAGCATAAGATTCTGCCCGCAGTCTGTATAGTGTCCCTGGGCAAATGCTGTTTATGATGCTCAGACCTTGGAAAGGGAATTCACAGACTCCAGAGAGGGTTTGTGCGAAAGCTCAATATTGTCGTAGCCGCAGTCTAGTATGGGCTTGACGGCTTGGTTCCTCATGTGGAGTTGTCCTGCCTCTGTGTTGTACCTTATCTTTCGAGGATACATGGCTGGTAGCGGAATACCACAAGGCAAAATAAGGGAATCAGTCTCTTGGCTCAGAAGACAAGAGTAATTCAGAGAAAGCAGCGGTCCCTGTAGAGGCTGGTAGCTGTGCTTTAGCGGGGGATTAACCCGTAGGCGTGACTTACCTTCATGGGGGGGAGAGGAATAACCTGTTTACTTGGGAGCTGTACCCTGATGCCGAGGTTAAAACAGGGTGATAAAAGCTACACACCCTTGCTAAAGAGGTAGGACTAAGTTACCCTTACAAGAATTATATTCTGTTGTTGTCTGCTTTACTGCTTACTGGAGGAACTCTATCACAGGCTTTTGTATATATACTAACCGCAAGCATATCTGGAGTGGATTGTGTAAACTCTAAAACTAATGAGGTGTCCATATGTCCTATGTGACTTTTTAAGCACTTTGGATTATGTTTTTTTGAGGAAACAAAGTAACTAACTACTGGAAAATCAATTAACTTTTTTTGGAGATAATGGGCCTATATATTAACACTAGTAAATAAAAAAGAGATAAATAACTTTTTGTACTGCTTTAAAAATACAAGACATTTGGCGAATATTAAACCCAAATATAAAAGACTATACTTGTGAATCTAAAAAATATAAAATTTAAATATATTTTCACATATTGATTTATTTCTAGTTTCAGATATTCTGTTTAAATCCGTGTAGCAAAAATTGGTGATTTCACATTGTCATATCATGCAATTCTATTTCTTTAAAAACTGGTCAATCTTACAATGGCGAGAATATAAAGAATTCAATCAATCATACTATCATAAAACTGAGATTTTCTGGGAAGCAGCAAAGGCTGTACTAAGGAGAGAAATAAAAGCATATCTTAGTAAATGGAAAAAGACACTAATATTAAAGAAATTCAAATATCTAATTATCTTACAAATAGGTACAATGCTGTCCTAATATAGAAAATTGGGCTAAATATATTAAAGGCAAAACAGAATGGGAGATTTATAATAAAGAGCAGCAATAAAGGATCTTAAATTGAGAGCAAGATTTTATTGATTTGGAGACAAAATTGGAAAATATTGAGCAAGATGTGTTAAAGTAAAGGAAAAACAAAATTATATTCCTGTAAATGAAAAAGATGGGGAAAGATTAACAAACTCTGAAGATATTTCAGAAAATCTATTCTTCAGAACCTATAGATGTAAATAATAGAGCAAAGTTTTGGTGAAGTATCGACTTACCATCTCTGTCACCTGAGAATTTAGAATCTTTAAATGCTCCCAAATCTGAACTGGAAGTTAAACAAGCCATAGATAAAACCACACTTAACCCCTTCAGGACCAATATGTTCGCAATTAATATGTGCACAAAGGGCTAGAGCTTTTTTTTGCTTTTTTTTTTTTTTTTTAATATTTTTTTTTATTTAGTTTCAAAAGTTGAAATAACAAATGGGGACACACAGGACCCCTGCTCCAATAGACACAAACAAAAGAAGCGGACACGCAGGTCCAGTGAAAGTTACTGTCAAGACGTTGATAAGTCAAGTAACCCTTCCTTAGCAAGGGAAAGGGGCTTCAAGTAAACAATTCTAACATAAGAATAGAAATAGGATCGATACATTAATGTACAATTATAGGCAAAAGCACACAGATCCAACAAAATCAAAACACTGAACAGGACTCGCAGGTCTCCCAAGTACACACAAAAACAACAAGTAGAGTACCCGCATCCCCAAGGTCAGACTAGGATATAAAAGTTCAATCAGTCATATAAATGTGAGATATCAGATTGACTCACATTTTTCCTATTTTAAATGAATCAATACAGATCTGGGCCCCGATCCGATATGCAGCGTTGCCCGCAAAAGCCGGCGACGCCAAATTTTGCGCTGGTTTGGTATCACATATATGGCGTAACATAGAAGTTACGCTCGTATATTTCTGCCTTCGGCCGTAGTTTTTTGGCCCATAAACAGGTATACCAAACCAGCGCAGTTTGGTATCCAATATACAGCGTAAGGACTTACGGGGGCGAAAATTGAGAAATCTTACTCCATTTTCACCTTGCCACAAATTGCAGGCGTAGTAAGCCTTACGCTGTGTATTGGAGCCCCGTAGCTCCCTAAACTACCTGCAAAATAAAACCTAACACCTAACGCATGCGCAATGTCTATCTACCTGTCAACCGCGAACTGCAAAATAAAACCTAACACCTAACGCATGCGCAATGTCTATCTACCTGTCAACCGCGATCCCCCGCCTCAATCCCTAATAAAGTATTTAACCCCTAAACCGCCGCTCCCGGACCCCGCTGCCACCTACATTAACTACCCCCTAATGTGAGCCCCTTACTCTGCCGCCACCTACATTACCTACCCCCTAATGTGAGCCCCTTACACCGCTGCCACCTACATTACCTACCCTTAATGTGAGCCCCTTACACCGCCGCCACCTATATTAACTACCCCCTAATGTGAGCCCCTTACTCCGCCGCCACCTACATTACCTACCCCCTAATGTGATCTCCTTACACCGCTGCCACCTACATTACCTACCCCCTAATGTGAGCTCCTACCCCGCCGCCAGCTATATTAAAATTATTAACCCCTAATTTAATCCCCCTACACCGCCGCCAGCTATATTAAATTAATTAACCGCTAAAATATCCCTACCACTAAACCTAAGTCTAACCCTACAAATAGCCCTGAAAAGGGCTTTTTGCGTGGCATTACCCCAAAGTAAACAGCTCTATTGCCAGCCCTTAAAAGGGCCTTTTGCGGGCCATTGCCCCAAAGTAATCAGCTATTTTACCAGCCCTTAAAAGGGCTTTTTGCAGGGCATTAACACAAAGTAATCAGCTCTTTTGCCTGTAATCTAAATCCCCCTATACCGCCGCCACCTATAATAAATGTATTACCCCCTAATCTAATCCCCCTACACCGCCGCCACCTATATTAACTATATTAACCCTAATTATATTAGGGTTAATATAGTTAATATAGTTATTATATTATATATATTAACTATATTAACCCTAATTATATTATATTATATAGATAGGGTTAACTATATTAACCCTATCTAACTCTAACACCCCTAACTTAATTATTATTAAAATAAATCTAAATAATATTAATAATATTAACTAAATTATTCCTATTTAAATCTAAATACTTACCTATAAAATAAACCCTAAGATAGCTACAATATAATTAATAATTACATTGTAGCTATTTTACGGTTTATACTTATTTTACAGGTAACTTGGTATTTATTTTAACTAGGTACAATAGCTATTAAATAGTTAATAACTATTTAATAGCTACCTAGTTAAAATAATTACCAATTTACCTGGAAAATAAATCCTAACCTAAGTTACAAATACACCTACACTATCAATAAATTAAATAAACTACAAATATCTAAACTAAAATACAATTAAATACACTAAACTAAATTACAAAAACAAACAAACACTAAATTACAAAAAATAAAAAAAGATTACAAGAATTTTAAGCTACTTACACCTAATCTAAGCCCCCAAATAAAATAATAAAGCCCCCCAAAATAAAAAAATGCCCTACCCTATTCTAAATTAAAAAGTAACCAGCTCTTTTACCAGCCCTTAAAAGGGCTTTTTGCGGGGCATTTCCCCAAAGTAATCAGCTCTTTTGCTTGTAAAAAAACCCACAATACCACCCCCCAACATTACAACCCACCACCCACATACCCCTACTCTAAACCAACCCCCCTTAGAAAAAACTAACACTAACCCCCAGAAGATCTCCCTACCTTGAGTCGTCTTCACCCAGCCGGGCCGAACTCTTCATCCAGATGTGGTCCTCCATCCCGGCGATGTCTTCATCCAAGCGGCAAAGAAGAGGTCTTCCATCCCGGCGATGTCTTCATCCAAGCGGCAAAGAAGAGGTCTTCCATCCCGGCGATGTCTTCATCCAAGCGGCAAAGAAGAGGTCCTCCATCGGGGCGAAGTGTTCCTCCAAGCGGCATCCTCAATCTTCTTTCTTCCGACTTCTTCCGACCTCCGACGCGGAACATGCAGCTGGCCCACCACCTGCCTATTCAAAAGCGTGCCCGACCGTAAAGGCCGCGTCAATAGACATAGGCTGTTATGCTCCAAAATAGCCATGAGTCGAAGCAACACTATACAGTAGCAGACCGAATCACAAACATGATTATAAACCCCCCTGTTCAAAAACCCCCCTCAGAAGATATTAACCCTTGATTCCTAGATACAAAAAGGAGCCTCACTGAGACCCTATGTTAAAGTTATCCCCAAAAGGTTGTAGCCCCTCTCAGATAAACAGTTGTAATTACAATACATCCATGATAAAAGTAAAATTAAACGATCTTACCAGAATCTACGCCGTTGAACAGGAACACGGCCCTTCAAGTGTGAAAGATAGTAGCGTCGCTTCTGCCATGGAATTGAGAGAAAAAAGTAGGCAGAGAAACTCATCAACGCTGATTTCTTGTGGAGCTGTTAATATGAGTCGGTATGGTTTCACAGAAAGACTCTCCCTGTATCTCCGGACTCTAACTTTCACCCATGCTCTCACTGAGAGGCTGACAGGACTACTTAAAACTCCAGTCCCATGCCGAAGAGTATTAACCTCCATAAGAAAACTTCTGACACTTCTCTGCCAACCTCCTGGGACGAAAGGCAAAGAATGACTGGGGGATGAGGGAAGTGGGGGAGGTATTTAAGCCTTTGGCTGGGGTGTCTTTGCCTCCTCCTGGTGGCCAGGTTCTGAATTCCCAAAAGTAATGAATGCAGCTGTGGACTCTTTCCATTTATGAAGAAAATAATATTAACTATTTAAGGTATTATTAAAAGTAATTTTTTTAATACGATTTCAAGCACTGATCACCACAGATCACAATGCTGAATGAAATGATCACAGTAAAGGGTCTGTTATCAAGTGGTTAATATTAACCTAAAACCCCAAAGCCTTGCAATCACACTAAATAAAGATTAACTATTTAATTTATTAAAATTATTAAATATATATAAAAAATATAATTCCTGATCACCCCAGATCACTGTAAAAATCACAGTGGCAGGGCTATTGATGGGTTAATTGTTTTTTTTATTTTTTATTTGTGTATGTGTGAGACAATTTATCCAAACACCGTAGCAACAGGCAGAGCAGCGCTTCTTATGTTACTGTATTGGATACAGTAACATTGTGATCGCTGGGATTTGCTGTCACAGCGATCACGACTGCTTGGGCTGTGACTGACCCCAGACACACTGCCTCAGTTGTGAGGCATTTTCCAGGGCTGAGGGTGGGTGGGAGAAGCCAGCGATCCCCTTACAAAACAGCACAAAAGGGAAGACATATCATTATGTCACTAGGGTCCTTAAGACCCGGTATTTTAGTGATGTAATGGTATGACCGAAAATCGCAAGGCATTAATAAAGCTCCAGGCCCCGAACAGCTGCCTGGCGAATTCTAATTATTAATCACAGATATAACTTCAATTCTAACTTATCTATTCAATGACTACTTTATATTAGGAAAAAATCCATCACCGCTTTTTGCGGATTCAGCCATTACTCTGATTCTAATGAAAGGGAAAGACGCAGAACTTATAGATTCATATAGACCTATATCACTTCTAAATAACGATTACAAGCTAATGACAAGTATTCTTGCAAAAAGAATTAAGAATATGCTTAATGCCTTGATCCATCCAGATCAGGCAGGCTTCATGGGTAAGAGAATTCCATCGGCCAACATTAGGAAAATTTTTCTCCTGTTACCTTTTATTACAATTGTAGGAAAAAGAAGACATTTAAAATAAATAAAGATCTAGCAATACTTTCAATTGATGCTCAAAAGGCGTTTGATTCTGTAACATGGGACCACTTGTTCACTACCCTTAATAAGTTTGGCTTTAAGAATCAATTCTATAATTTTATGAAATCACTATATATGAAAGCAACTTCTGCTTTTTTAGTTAATGGTGTGATTTCCAACAAATTCAAACTTGCAAGAGGTACGCAACACGGTTTTCCAATTTTACCCCTGCCGTTCAATTTGGCCATTGAACCATTGGCAATACTTCTTAGGGAAAAGTTACAAGGATTTTTTTTAGGAGATGAAAAAATTTAAGTTCTGTTATATGCTGACAATCTTTTACTTTTCATTAATGACATTAAAGGGTTAGAAATTGATTCCCATTTGACCCTAATTAAACTATATTATTATAATGACTATATTATATATTTTTAATATATTATATATATTTTTTTAAAAATAAGGCTTTTACATACCTTATTTTTTAGCATTAAACTATCATTAAATGAGCAGTAATGACCGCCCATAAAATGAGGCATAGCTCATGTAAATCCACCATCCGCCCCCATCCAATGGTGAAGCGGCTGGGGCCTTCAGTCAACATTGCATGCGCAGTCTCTATGGTAATGTACAGCTGTTCACAGCCTATTCATCTGTATTGGAGGGGCAGCTTCACACAGGCAAATGAGAGGAGACAGGGAATAGTAAAATAACCTTAGCTGAGACTAGCGGTGCAAGACTTTGCTGCTGCTTTTGTCCCAGTTCAGCCCTGCACTAACGAGAGTAGCGTATATAGTAGAATTCTTCCCTGCCTGTGATTTAGTGCATCTTTGCTTCAGACTTTTAATACAGCAGCAGTGTGAAAGCTTTGTTTATTTAAACTGCCCGGCTTATCTCCCCCTCTCCCTTGCTGTGTTTGCTTGATTAGTGAGGGCTCCAATTCCACATGAAAGAAAAAAAAGCAAGAGGGAGGGGGAGATGAGTCTGGCAGTGTAAATAAACAGAGCGCTCATACTCGGGCTGTAAATGTCTGAAGCACAGATGCACTTCATCACAGACAGGGAAGAATTGTAACATACACGTTGTTGATGCCGGTTTCTGAGATACTGTGAAACAAATCTGTCAGGTGGCTAGAGATGCCGTTCTAGCATACTACTAACTTATGTTCCTCCCTCCTCTCAGTAGACTGCTAAAAGCGGTGCTGGAGACAGGGGGGCGAGTCTGAGCATGTGTTGTCAATGCAAATAGTTTAATTGCGCATGCGGGCCGCCATGATGTTTCTACCTAGGTAGAACATCGTAACAGGCTGCATAATAATAAGTAGAAAATGGGTTTTGCGCAAAATTATTTTTTCAGTTAAAAGACGAGTCAACACAGTAGATTTGCATAATCAACAAATGCAAGATAACAAGACAATGCAATAGCACTTAGTCTGAACTTCAAATGAGTAGATTTTTTTTCTGACAATTTTAAAAGTTATGTCTTTTTCCACTCCCTCTGTACCATGTGACAGCTATCAGCCAGTCACAAAAGCATACACGTACCATGTGACAGCCATCAGCCATTAACAAATGCATACACACTTATTCTTGCACATGCTCAGTAGGAGCTGGTGACTCAAAAAAGTTTAAATATAAAAAGTCTGTGCACATTTTGTTAATGGAAGTAAATTGGAAAGTTGTTTAAAATGACATGCTCTATCTGAATAATGAAAGTTTAATTTTGATTGAGTGTCCCTTTAAAATTGCAAGAAATGGAAATGGAAAGAAAACTGCACAAAGGTCCCAATTACAAATTGCTTTACTATAAAAAGAAGTCTTGAATGAGTTGAAAATATTTTTTTTATCCCTTTAAGAAAGAGATACCACTTATTCTTAAAATAGTCCAGGAGTTTGGGTCATTATCAGGATATAAAGTTAACGCTTCTTAAATCTGAAATATTATGGATTATTAAATCTCCAAATAATAAAATAGTGATTCCTTTCCAAAACGTACAGGGGCACATTTCCTATTTAGATATAAAAATGTATACCAACCCTAAGCGTTGGTATAACATTAATTACTTACAGATGTTTGATAAGTTAAAACAAGAGCTAAGTAATTGGTCCCATGTACCACTATCCCTGACAGCAAAAACTAACTTAATAAAAATGATCTTTTTACCAAAAATTCTATTTTTTTATTTTATAATCTTGTATTGAGGTGTTTATAATATACAACACATAATAGGGATTCATATACATCAAAATTCAGAAGACAGGTTATTTTCAAGTCAATAAAGCAAAATATACAGTTGATAATGTGTTAAATGTTAATCCACGTTATATGAAAATATAGTTGGCCTAATAACAAAAACAACAGTGTATTAACCTGCCTCTTAATTGTAAACAAATAGTAATATGAGACTGATCATCAACAATCAAAATGTAATGAGTAGGTTAATATCAGTAACAGTAAATGAAATAACATTCTACAATAAAATTGAGCATATAGAAGTGAAACCTCATTTTCTCTAGCAAATATTCCTCTTAAATCTTAGATGGTCACTCTTGGACCTGGTTACTCTAATGGTACAATAAAGAGGAAGATTAGCAGTTGAGATGACCACTCTTGGGCCTTAGTACATATATAATCAAAGACTAGCATCTGATACCAATAAATTGCTCAAAACGTGAGCAACTGGGAGGAGAGCCCCAACAACTAAAGATGTGTAATGAACATTAAAGGGACACTGAACCCAATTTTGTTCTTTTGTGATTCAGTTAGAGCATGCAATTTTAAGCAACTTTCTAATTTACTCCTATTATTAATTTTTCTTTGTTCACTTACTATCTTTATTTGAAAAAGAAGGCATCTAAGCTAAGGAGCCAGCAAATTTTTGGTTCAGAACTCTGGACAGTACTTGCTTATTGGTGGGTGAATTTATCCACCAATCAGCAAGAACAACCCAGGTTGTTCATCAGAAATGGGCCGGCATCTAAACTTACATTCTTGCTTTTCAAATAAAGATACCAAGAGAATGAAGAAAATGTGATAATAGGAGTAAATTAGAAAGTTGCTTAAAATTACATTCTCTATCTAAATCACAAAATAAAAAAATTGGGTTCAGTGTCCCTGAAAACTATAACAATCGTGTCCAGGGAAATTAAAATACATACTAAAGGTCTCCAATAGTGAATAAATTGGGCAGTGAAGACACCCCCTATCATATTTTTGCTTACCACTAAGCTGGGGCACCAGTAAGGGCAGTTAAAGTACTAATTTGTGGGAGCATCTATACAACAGGGTCTAATATGGGAGAGACTTGGGTCACATGGATACAGTGGTGGGCATAATTATTTGTACTACCGAGGTCTTGGTCAAATTTTATCTCTGGGAATAAGTTGTATAGGGAACCAAGCGGAAATATAGTGGCATTAAAGTACTTCTATAAACACTTCACAATGATTAACTGAACTACAGTGGCTAGTACATCTGGTATTCAAAAAACAAGCTGACATTTGTACAAGCTCAATACCCTCCATACTATATTTACAGCTAGTCAGATCCATCTAACAGTGAGAACTTGCTGTCCAGAGAAAAAAAAAAGTTATTGTGCCTTGCTGTCCCAGCTGCTGACAGCTCAGCTACAGAAAGGACATCAAGATAAAAAAACCTATCCCAGATTTAGTACCACAATGAGATTATAATCGTTCTCAATCCTGCGGCTCCTGGAAGGAAATGTTGGCACTCAGATGTGCCCCGCTAAACATCCGTGGGCTCCTGCAAGGGTCAAGCAGTGTGGGGACACTTAGGCGGCATCTTAGTTTAATAACTAGATCCTCCCTGATCGAGTGAGTCGTGATATCCAGTCGTCTCAAGTGCTTGAGAGGTTTCAACTGCACTTCTGAGGTCTCCACGATCACCTCCATTCCCCACATGCCATCACTAGGTAAGCAGGACGGAACCTCAACAGAGCCTGCAGGACGATCTTGATACAGTATGTAGAATCTCTTTTCCTCATCTCAATAAATCTCCTTAGGGATGATTTTAGTCGGGGTGTTTTTATTATCCTGTCCATGATTGATCACACTCAGGTCGACAACCATTGTAGGTGCTTGCTCTGGCTTGCCATGTATGTGCGTTTGGCGTTCCACAAACTGTATAATTAGCCGATGCTCCATGGCTCGTAATAAGATCAACTCTACATTTGTCATTGCTGCAGGCTCTCCCCGAATGATAATAATGTTTAGTATAGCTAGAGCAATGTTAGCTCTTATATAATCCCCATTACCGGGGGGGGGGGGTTTAAGGCCTGCACAGACGTGACCACCGCCAGTCTTAACAGTTCAGAGCTCCACGCAATAAAAATCCTCAATAATATTAGCAGTTAATGCAATAATATACTAATGGACCACAAATAGGGATTTTTTGCTCTGGATGGCTTGAAAGAAGGCGGATAATCAATGGCTTATTAGCAACTCTCTTCGCAAGTTTAGGAAATGCTGCCAGCCATGACAGCTGCCTGGACACCCCCCCAAAAAAAAATATTTAATGCAGAACATACCTATATTTATTACAAAGAAAGACCTTAAATATTTTCAGAGCTTTCTTATGGGGGACAGGTAGAAGCAGATTAACCATTGATAAACTGACACAATTAAAAGAATGTGGTGGTCTTGCCTTTCCTTCGATTTATCTATATAATATAATCTGTCTTGGAAAGGTGACTATTGATTGGCTAACCAAAGAAAGTTATTCCGGTATATCATGTTGAAAACTGAGGAGAAAGTGGTCTTCCCCTATACTCTCAATGCATTATTACACTGCCCCAGTAAGTCTATCCCAATTTAGATCAAAGGCCTATCTGTATTCTCCAACATTATTAAAGCATGGCAGCATATGTGTAAATTGCTACAAGTAAATCCATTTATCTTGAATATATTACCACAGGCTTAAAATTTATGTCAGCTAAATGAAGAAAATGCTACAAGAGTTTTAACCTTTGAAAGATTAACACTAGTTTTTGATCTACTAAACTCAGACTTTTATGCATATCTGCAAGTTCGCAACTGGTTCCAAGAGATCATAAAAGGGTTTAATTTTTCTTGGGAATACTCAGGGGTTCAATTGGGTTTATCTTTTTTATAGATCAGGAAATCACTGTATCAATTATTGGTATAAACTAATAAAAATGGAGCCATAGAGGGATATTTATCAAGCCGTCAACCGCAAATACGCTGGAATTCTGCAGCGTAATTGTGGAGAGCCTGATTCCCCTTATTTATCAAAGCCTACAGACCGGCAAAAGTTGAAATCTGTGACGTAACATACGATCCGCCAGTCTCAGTCCAACACAGATCGATGCTTACGTCACTACAGATGTTCCGAATGCAAACTCGGCACTATCTGACTACTTTTGCTAGTTAACAAATGTCTAACATGTACGCTCGCCACTATTCCGGGCCAAGCCTACCTGCTTTTCAATCCGCCGCCCTGGAGGCGGCGGATGCCATAGGAATCAATGGGAGTCTGAAAGCAGCGAAATCTTATGTTCGCTGCTGCCCGATATCCCATTGATTCCTATGGGAGAATAAAAGTAACGTTTACACCTAACACCCTAACATAACCTCAAGTCTAAACACCCCTAATCTGCCGCCCCCTACACCGCCGCCACCTACATTATATTTATTAACCCCTAATCTGCCGCCCCCTACACCCCCGCCACCTACATTATGTTATTAACCCCTAATTTGCCGCCCCGACACCGCCGCCACATACATTATGTTATTAACCCCTATCCTGCCGCTCCCACACCACCGCCGCCACCTACATAAAAGTATTAACCCCTATCCTGGCGCTCCCAGAGCTCAACGCAACTAAATAAAGTTATTAATCCCTAAACCCCTGGCCTCCCACATCAGTACCACTTACTAAACCTATTAACCCCTAAACCTAACAACCTGCTAACTTTATATTAAATATTAAATCATCCCTATCTTATAATAAATTTAAACTTACCTTTAGATTTAAATTAAACTATATTAAACGAATAAGTAACCTACCCTAACTATTATCCTACAATTACATTAAACTATATTAAACTATAAATTAATCTACCCTAACTGTTAAACTAAAATTACATTAAACTACAAATTAAATATATTATATATTTAAAAACCTAACCCTACTCAAATAATTTAAATCTACTATTACAAATTACAAAGTTACCAAAAACTAACAACTAAGTTACAAAAAATAACAAACACTAAGTTACAAAAAAAAATAAACACTAAGTTACACAAAATAAAAAATATTTTTTTAAAGATTTAAATTAATTACACCTAATCTAAGAGCCCTATCAAAATTAAAAAGCCCCACCAAAATAAAAAAAAAACCCTAGCCTACAATAAACTACCATTGGCCCTTGAAAGGTCCTTTTGCGGGGCATTGCTCCAAAGAAATCAGCTCTTTTACCTGTAAAAAAATAAAATACAAACAACCCCCCAACAGTAAAACCCACCACCCACACAACCAAAACCCCCAAATAAAAACCTAAGCTCCCCATTGCCCTGAAAATGGCATTTGTATGGGCATTGCCCTTAAAAGGGCATTTAGCTCTTTTTCAAAAGCCCAAACCCTAATCAAAAATTAAAACCCACCCAATAAACCCTTAAAAAAGCCTAACACTAACCCCCAAAGATCCACTTACAGTTTCTGAAGAGCCGACATCCATCCTCAACGAAGCGGCAGAAGTCCTCATCGAATCCAGCAGAAGTCTTCATACAAGCGGGCCGACGTCTTCATCCAACCGGGCAGAAGTCTTCATCCAGACGGCATCTTCTATCTTCATCCATCCGGCTCGCAGCGGCTCCTTCTTCAAGACATCCGACGTGGAGCATCCTCTTCGTTCAACGTTTTCTTTACAATGAATGTTCCCTTTAAATGACGTCATCCAAGATGGCATCCCTTAGATTCCGATTGGCTGATAGAATTCTATCAGCCAATCAGAATTAAGGTTGAAAAAATCCTATTGGCTGTTGCAATCAGTCAATAGGATTGAGGTTTCATCCTATTAGCTGATCCAATCAGCCAATAGGATTGAGCTAGCATTCTATTGGCTGATTAGAATAGAATTCTATCAGACAATCGGAATCTAAGAGACACCATCTTGGATGACGTCATTTAAAGGAACATTCATTGTAAAGAAGACGTCAAACGATGAGGATGCTCCGCGCCGGATGGATGAAGATAGAAGATGCCACCTGGATGAAGACTTCTGCCCAGTTGGATGAAGACGTTGGCCCGCTTGGATGAAGACTTCTATTGGATTCGATGAGGACTTCTGCCTCTTCATTGAGGATGGATAACAGCTCTTCAGAAACTAAGTGGATATTCGGGGGTTAGTGTTAGGCTTTTTTAAGGGTTTATTGGGTGGGTTTTAATTTTAGATTAGGGTTTGGGCATTTGAAAATAGAGCTAAATGCCCTTTTAAGGGCAATTCCCATACAAATGCCCTTTTCAGGGCAATGGGGAGCTTAGGTTTTTTAGATTAGGTTTTTATTTGGGGGGGGGGGGGGGTTGTGTGGGTGGTGGGTTTTACTGTTGGGGGTGTTTGTATTTTTTTCTACAGGTAAAAGAGCTGATTTCTTTGGGGCAGTGCCCCGCAAAAGGCCCTTTTAAGGGCCATTGGTAGTTTATTGTAGGCTAGGGGTATTTGTATTCCCATACAAATGCCCTTTTCAGGGCAATGGGGAGCTTAGGTTTTTTAGATTAGGTTTTTATTTGGGGGGGGTTGTGTGGGTGGTGGGTTTTACTGTTGGGGGTGTTTGTATTTTTTTCTACAGGTAAAAGAGCTGATTTCTTTGGGGCAGTGCCCCGCAAAAGGCCCTTTTAAGGGCCATTGGTAGTTTATTGTAGGCTAGGGGTATTTGTTATTTTAGGGGGGGCTTTTTTATTTTCATAGGGCTCTTAGATTAGGTGTAATTAGTTTAAATCTCTGATAATTTATTTTTTATTTTGTGTAACAGTGTTTTTTTTGTAACTTAGTGTTTGTTTGTTTTTGTAACTTAGTTGTAATTTGTAATAGTAGATTTAAATTATTTGAGTAGGGTTAGGTTTTTAAATATATAATATATTTAATTTAATTTGTAGTTTAATGTAATTTTAGTATAACAGTTAGGGTAGATTAATTATTAGTTTAATATAGTTTAATGTAATTTAGTATAACAGTTAGGGTAGATTAATTATTAGTTTAATATAGTTTAATGTAATTTAGTATAACAGTTAGGGTAGATTAATTATTAGTTTAACCCTTAACGACATGCGTCGTACAGGGTACGTCTTGCACAAACTGGTCTTTATAGACCAGCGACGTACCCTGTACGACGTTGGGGTTTAAGACGGCTGGAAGCGATCCTAATCGCTTCCAGACGCTTTCCGGTTATTGCAGTGATGCCTCGATATCGAAGCATCCTGCAATAAAATTTTTCCCCCATCCGATGCACCGGGCATCGATGGCCGCAATCGTTGGTGGGTGGGAGCCGATGTGGGAGGCGGGTGGGCGGCCATCGATGGATGACTGAAGAATGAGGGGGGCGGGATCGGGGGCAGGGTTGTCGGGGGCGGCGTGTGCGTGCACGGGGAGGGAGCGGGTGGGAACCGCTACACTACAGAAAAATATGGATCAATAAGTGGGAGAAAGGGGGGGGGGGACAACACAAAATGATCATTCTAAGGGATCGGGTGGGGGTGGGGGTGGGGTTGGTCTGTTGGGGGGAAGCTACACTAAAGAAAAAAATATATATTTTTTATTATTTTATTCTAAACTGGGTACTGGCAGACAGCTGCCAGTACCCAAGATGGCTCCCAGTAAGGTAGAGGGGGAGGGTTAGAGACCTGTTTGGGGGGAATCAGGGAGGTTGGGGGTTAAGGGGGATCCTACACAGCAGCATATATAAATATGCTATAATTTTTTAAAAATAAAATAAAAAATAAAATATACCTTTTATTTTAGTACTGGCAGACTTTCTGCCAGTACTTAAGATGGCGGGGACAATTGTGGGATGGGGGAGGGAAGAGAGCTTTTTGGGAGGGATCAGGGGGTGTGATGTGTCAGGTGGGAGGCTGATCTCTACGCTAAAATGTAATATATACTGTGGCATATTTTATGTTTATGTATACTTTTAATGTTCATTATTGTTTGTGTAGGATGTGACATTAAAGGGTTAAAATATGTATCCGCCCATGACCTGAATATAAGAGGGACATGGCCAGAACACCTGTAGTCTCTGATGAAACGCCACTAGAGGGTGTGAAACGCGTCAGACATTTATCCCATGATGTACCTGTGTGCCTTAAGTGAAGAATAAAAAACTTTTTATATTATACTGCTATGTGCTGCCAGAACTTTTTTGTTTACTTGGATATTGATGGCAAGTGATTCATTGCCTTTCGGGCATTGCACCCTGTCACCGCGAGCGTTAGTGTGAAGCTGGATACGGAAGCATCTGTGACTTCATCCGCTTGAGTCTGCAACCGGACGCCGATGTGTGAGCTTGGAGCGGCCGTTCCTGTTACATTGTGCATTTGTTTGAATCAACCTTGGGGCCTGACTTGCTCACTCGACCCGGTACATCATTCCTTTACAGCGGATCACAGTAAGAAATATTGATTACGGATCGTAGATGAGAAGTAACACTTTTTTATCCTTCTCTTTTTATGGGATACAAATGTCTAATTGATAATAATTGAAAGAGCAAGTGGTCGAGACGGCCTGTATGCCTGCTTGTGGCTTTGTGTTGGATGAATTGATATTATTATTGAGAATAAAAATTGTGTCAACAAGTATAATTTGTGATCTAAGACAGTTCATATATGTACACACACGAACTGAGGAATGTATCGTTGAAAACAGCAATGAAGATTCATATCTCTGATGAGTATTGAGTGTTTATTATCATAATTATGTAGCACACGCTTTTCTGGTGATCAGGTATATAGCAGTATTTGCATTGGTATATGCAGTGGGGCACAGTACAATCATGGAATTGGATAACACAGTTTTGTCTAGTTTTCTGTACAATGCTGAGTTAAGGAAGGAACTTTTCAGATGTGTATTTGCGGCTGACCGGCATGAGGGATTTAATCCTTGCATGGAGTCGCAATTTAAAGCTCTGGAAAAATTGTTGGTGGCTGATTTGCGGTTAACCTGGGACATTGAAGCTTTTGAGCATTACGTGGAGCTTTGTAGGATTCCACAGGGATTAAGATTAAACAAATTTCCTACCTTTGAGGTGGACAACCCAGACATAATACAGGAGTGGAATGATGCACTCATGGAATGCTCATTAAAATTACTCAATATCCTTATAAAATGCAAAGTGCAGAAAAGAGTACATTGGAAAATTGAGAAGGAACTTAAAAAATTTGAACAACATGAGGATTTTTTAGAGCAGAAAAAACAGATGAAGGAGCATGTGGATAAGTTAGATGCCATCTTAGCTGAACGCAAAGGAGAAAAATTCCATTGTGACAGGTTGGACTATGAGACCAATAGGGTGTATCAGTGGCCACTTGCCCAAAAAACCCTTAGAAATCTTTTTCTGGTAAAGGAAGAAAATGGAATAATAAAAACAAAAATAAGGCAAAGAAAGATGAAAATAAAATTCCTAAGCCTATATTGAAAAACAAGCAATCAAAGAAAGTGTTGTTTTCTTCAACTGAGGTGGAGTCCTCTGACCAGGAATCAGCAGATTCAGCTGAATCTTTATCCCCATCTTCTTCTTTCTCTTCTCTTTCTTCTGTCTCTTCCTCTGTTTCCTCTTCTGTTTCCTCTCATTCTCTGCAGGTGACCAGCAATGAAGATACTGAGAGTGAAGGTCCATCAACAAGGTCCAAGGAGTCGAGAAGAGAGCATAGCAAAGAGTCCAAGAAGGGATCCAAAGTCCCTTTAGACGGGTCAGGAGATCCAAAGGCAAAAAGAAATAAGACAACACAATCTGGGACAATTAGATTTCAATTGTATCAATTTATCTTCATACATACTTAATAAAGATCAATTAAGCTTGCTAAGCAGGGGGTTGGGGTTTGCTCCCACTAGAGATTTCTCTCCCTTTAACACTTTATTAGACATTAATAGGTTTATTCGTAAGTTAACATTAAAAAGGTTTTTTTGCTTTGCAACCTAATGTCAATAATAATAATAGCAATATGAGACTCAGTGTCAGCAGTCAAACATCTCTAACACAAGAGGTTTCTTTTCAGGATGCTTGTACATTGAGTACATTGATAGATTTGCAAACGAGCCATGATACATTGTGTGAACGCTCTGTTCCCCGGGGCCCAGAAAGTATGGCTCTGATGTTTACCCTACACAATTTAGGGGATCTGCCATTAACATGTTTCAAAAAACAGTAGAAAGGGACATTTTGAATCTGTCATTGAATAAAAAAAATCAGTCAGAGGTAATTTGAACAAAGTTGAGAAATTGGCGTTAGAATCGCTTAAATGCAATCATGATATAGTCATTAGAAACTCCAATAAAGGAGGTAATATTGTGGTTTTGAACAAGAATGACTATTTTGATGAAGCATTGCGCCAATTGAATGATACTACTACCTATACATTACTTAGTGGAAATCCCACACTAATTTTCAAGTGAGAGCTGTTGTTGTTGCTTGATGATGGTGTTTATCTAGGATTATTCAGACAAGAGGATATAGAATTGGTGGTTCCTGAGTTTACCATAGTGCCATTATTTCACTATTTGCCTAAAGTCCCTAAGAACCCTATACGGCCACCGGGAAGGCCCATTGTGTCGGGCATTGGGTCTCTACTTGAGCCCCTCTCAGAGTGGTTGGACTCGATACTTCAGCCAATAGTGAAAAGTCTATTTAGTTATTTAAGAGATTCCTCACATCTACTTGATAATCTGAGAAATTTCAAGTGGAAGCATGACTACTCCTGGGTAGTAGTAGACATAGTGTCACTTTATATTGCCATCCCACATACATTAGGGATTATGGCTGTAAGGTATTTTCTGGATAAGTTCTCTGCATATGAAGACAATGTCAAAGTGTATATTTGTTCCATTTTGGAATTCGTACTTGGCCATAATTTTCAAATTTTTGATGGCAAATATTACCTACAATGTTGTGGAAAGGCAATGGGGGCAAAGTTTGCCCCCTGTTTTGCTAATTTATATGTAGGCTTTTGGGAGATAAAGCATATGTATAATGATGAATTCAAGGTACATACTGAAAAGGTACTGTATTATAAAAGGTTCATTGATGATCTGATTATGATCATTGATGAGCCTTTGGATGACATTGGGTTTGAAAGGTTTCTCACCTTCCTAAATAATAATGAATTGTGTTTGAAATTTGTGGGAGGATATGATTATAAAATGTATTGACTTTTTGGACATAACCTTGGAGGGGGATGTGGTAGAAGAGAAGATAGTGTCTAAAACTTTCCGCAAGAGAACTGCGGGTAACACTATCTTGCATGTGAGTTCATGCCATCCCCCTCACTTGGTTCGTGCTATACCAAGAGGTCAATATATAAGATTAAGACGAAATACTGAAGACGATTCAATATACCTACAGCAGGCAGATGAACTCACAAGAAGGCTGATTGCAAGAGGTTATGATCCAAGGAAATTAGAGAAAACAAAGTTGGAAATTAGCAAAATAAAAACTAGGAATAGAGTTGAAAAGGATAACCCTTTGCAATTTGATGACAGTATCATTGTTTTTACAACAGAATATACTAACCAATTCCCTGACATTGTGAAAATATTGAAAAGAAATATGCCAATATTGGGAGGAGATCAAATTTTGCAAAACTATATTTCAAGTTGCAGATTTGTATCTAAAAAAAACAGTAACATTGGCGGCTCAGCTAGCTCCCAGTTTGGTTTCCAATATGAGGGTAAATAGAGTGGATAATTGGTTAAGGAAAACAGGATGTTTCAAATGTGGAGTAAGAACATGTTTAACGTGCAATATGATGGAAGTGACTAATATATTTAGGTCTTCTGTAGATGAGAATGTTTATCACATTGCCTTTTATGCGAATTGTAAAACTATGTTCGCTGTTTACTTAATGGAATGCAAAATTTGCAAAATTCAATATGTTGGGAAAATGACCAGAGAGGTTAATGCGAGAGTAAGGGAACATGTTAATGATGTGAAGAATTATTGCAAAGATTCCACAGTAGCCACACTTTAATCTTACACATTTCACCAATGATGGTAAATTTAAGGTGAAAATTATAGATATAGCCAAGGTCCCTTTAAGAGGTGGAAATAAGTATAAGATTTTAGACAAGAAAGAGCTATATTGGATTTACCAACTTAAGACTAGAATTCCTAATGGCCTTAATTTAGAATGGGATATGTTATTTTGTTTAAATAGCCCTTAATGTATATATGGAATTTGGTAATATATAGGGTTTAAACGAATCTTACTATATCTTAGAATTAACGCCTATTTATGGTTGTAGTATTGGCATCAATGACATCTGTAGGTATTTCAGAGTTTGACATATTCATGCATATACTTAAGACCAATATTTTCTGTTTATTTTTAACAAGGATGAAATGATCTAATCTTTAAAGGATATATAGTGTAAAGTATCCATGCGTGTTTAGTTGAATATAATCTGTACATCTCAAATGTTCAGATTCATTTGACAAATGTTTACTGAAAATCAATTATATTTACTTTTCTTTCTTTCCTTGACATATTGTATTTTGAGAACTTAAGATAATATATACCGTGGCATATTTTATGTTTATGTATACTTTTAATGTTCATTATTGTTTGTGTAGAATGCGACATTAAAGGGTTAAAATATGTATCCGCCCATGACCTGAATATAAGAGGGACATGGCCAGAACACCTGTAGCCTCTGATAAAACGCCACTAGGGGGTGTGAAACGCGTCAGACGTTTATCCCATGATGTACCTGTGTGCCTTAAGTGAAGAATACATTTTTTTTATATTATACTGCTATGTGCTGCCGGACCTTTTTTGTTTACAAAGCTAAAATTAACCCTGCAAGCTCCCTACAAGCTACCTAATTAACCCCTGCACTGCTGGGCATAAAACATGTGTGGTGCGCAGCGGCATTTAGCGGCCTTATAATTACCAAAAAGCAACGCCAAAGCCATATATGTCTGCTATTTCTGAACATAGGGGATCCCAGAGAAGCATTTACAATCATTTATGCCATACTTGCAAAAGTTGTTTGTAAATAATTTCAGTGAGAAACCTAAAATTGTGAAAAATGTTACTTTTTTTTTTATTTGATCGCATTTAGCGGTTAAATGGTAGCATGAAACATACCAAGATGGGCCTAGATCAAAACTTGGGGTTGTCTACTACACTACACTACACTAAATCTAAAATAAACCCTAGAAGCTCCCTACATGCTCCCTAATTAACCCCTTCACTGCTGAGCATAATACACGTGTGATGCGCAGTGGCATTTAGCAGCCTTCTAATTACCAAAAAGCAATGCCAAAGCCATATATGTCTGCTATTTCTGAACAAAGGGGATCCCAGAGAAGCATTTACAACCATTTATGCCATAATTGCACAAGTTGTTTGTAAATAATTTCAGTGAGAAACCTAAAGTTTGTGAAAAAAATTGTGAAAAAGTGAACAATTATTTTTATTTGATGGCATTTGGCGGTGAAATGGTGGCATGAAATATATCAAAATGGGCCTAGATCAATACTTTGGGTTGTCTTCTAAAAAAAAATATATACATGTCAAGGGATATTCAGGGATTCCTGAAAGATATCAGTGTCCCAATGTAACTAGCGCTAATTTTGAAAAAAAGTGGTTTGGAAATAGCAAAGTGCTACTTGTATTTATGGCCCTATAACTTGCAAAAAAAGCAAAGAACATTTAAACATTGGGAATTTCTAAACTCAGGATAAAATTTAGAAACTATTTAGCATGGGTGTTTTGGTGGTCGTAGATTTGTAACAGATTTTGGGGGTCAAAGTTAGAAAAAGTGTGTTTTTTTCATTTTTTCCTCTTATTTTATCTTTTTTTTCTTTCTAGTAAATGATAAGATATGATGAAAATAATGGTATCTTTAGAAAGTCAATTTAATGGCGAGAAAAACGGTATATAATATGTGTGGGTACAGTAAATGAGTAAGAGGACAATTACAGCTAAACACAAACACCACAGAAATGTAAAAATAGCCCTGGTCCATAGCCCTGGTCCTTCAGGGAAAGAAATTGAAAAATAGCCCTGGTCCTTCAGGGAAAGAAATTGAAAAATGGCCTTGTCCTTGTCCTGGGAGGTCAGAGGTTTAGGGGTTAATACATTTAGTTAGTTGCGGCGGTGTCGGGGAGCAGCGGGATAGGGGTTAATACTTTTATTTAGTTGCGGCAGGGTCCGGGAGCAGCGGGATAGGGGTTAAACATTGGCAGTGTTTAGTGACAGGGTATAAATAAAGCTGTGATAAAGCCGAATAGCAGCGATATCGATGACTGTTAGTTAACAACAGTCCGCTGCTCATCGCCCCGTACTTGGTGCGCGGCTTTTTGACAGCATTTTATATAAATATGGAGAGCCTACTCAGGTCCGCGGCCGCGATGTCAGGCAAGCGTTTTGGTGCCGGCGAATGCAGGTAAGTTGACGGCTTGATAAGTAGGCCTCATTATCTAGACTACACATTAAATTGATCAATCGTATATGTGTGACTCCAGCCACAATTAAAAAATGGTATTGTAGCATGCAAACGTGTTGTCCTTGCTGTAATTTGCCAAATGCTGATTTGATCCATATGTTTTGGGAGTGTCAGAAAATTCAAAAATTTTGGGGTCGAGTAATATTTTGAAAGGCAAATTTACATTTGAAAAAATATTTTTTTTCTATATCAGAAAAGAAAGATGGGACAATGTATACTTTAGCAACACTGCAATCTTAGCTGGCAGAGTTCTAATTTTAAAGAATTGGAAAAAAACAGGACTGACCATTGGTAAGTTTATTAATTTACTACAAAAACAAGCTATTATTGAACAACATGACACGACTATGCTTGCAGAAAAAAATATTAAGAAAAATTGTTTAAAATGGTCGTTTAATTAAAAACTATGCTGATAATATTCAAATTCAGTTTCTTTCCCCACTTCAAAACTCAATGTTAGAAATCTGCTCAATAGATAAACGTAATATGTTGGGTTTTTTTCTAAAGAAGATTCTAAATCTCGAAATAACTAGTAATAGCTAGAGTTACAAGCATAAAAACATAATTTATGCTTACCTGATAAATTTATTTCTCTTGTAGTGTATCCAGTCCACGGATCATCCATTACTTGTGGGATATTCTCCTTCCCAACAGGAAGTTGCAAGAGGATCACCCACAGCAGAGCTGCTATATAGCTCCTCCCCTCACTGCCATATCCAGTCATTCGACCGAAACAAGCCGAGAAAGGAGAAACCATAGGGTGCAGTGGTGACTGTAGTTTAATTAAAATTTAGACCTGCCTGAAAAGGACAGGGCGGGCCGTGGACTGGATACACTACAAGAGAAATAAATTTATCAGGTAAGCATAAATTATGTTTTCTCTTGTTAAGTGTATCCAGTCCACGGATCAACCATTACTTGTGGGATACCAATACCAAAGCTAAAGTACACGGATGATGGGAGGGACAAGGCAGGAACTTAAACGGAAGGAACCACTGCCTGTAGAACCTTTCTCCCAAAAACAGCCTCCGAAGAAGCAAAAGTATCAAATTTGGAAAAAGTATGAAGGGAAGACCAAGTTGCAGCCTTGCAAATCTGTTCAACAGAGGCCTCATTTTTAAAGGCCCAGGTGGAAGCCACAGCTCTAGTAGAATGAGCTGTAATCCTTTCAGGAGGCTGCTGTCCAGCAGTCTCATAGGCTAAACGGATTATACTCCGAAGCCAAAAAGAAAGAGAGGTTGCCGAGGCCTTCTGACCTCTCCTCTGTCCAGAGTAAACAACAAACAGGTTAGATGTTTGGCGAAAATCTTTAGTAGCCTGTAAGTAAAACTTCAAGGCACGGACTACGTCTAGATTATGCAAAAGACGTTCCTTCTTTGAAGAAGGATTAGGACATAATGATGGAACAACAATCTCTTGATTGATATTCTTGTTAGAAACCACCTTAGGTAAAAACCCAGGTTTTGTACGCAGAACAACTTTATCTGAATGAAAGATCAGATAAGGAGAATCCCAATGTAAGGCAGATAACTCCGAGACTCTTCGAGCCGAGGAAATAGCCATCAGAAAAAGAACTTTCCATGAAAGAAGTTTGATATCAATAGAATGAAGGGGTTCAAACGGAACCCCTTGAAGAACTTTAAGAACCAAGTTTAAGCTCCATGGAGGAGCAACAGGTTTAAACACAGGCTTAATTCTAACTAAAGCCTGACAAAATGCCTGAACGTCTGGAACTTCTGCCAGACGCTTGTGTAAAAGAATAGACAGAGCAGAAATCTGTCCCTTTAAAGAACTAGCTGATAATCCTTTGTCCAAACCCTCTTGGAGGAAGGACAATATCCTAGGAATCCTAACCCTACTCCATGAGTAATTCTTGGATTCACACCAATGAAGATATTTACGCCATATCTTGTGGTAAATTTTCCTGGTGACAGGCTTTCGTGCCTGTATTAAGGTATCAATTACTGACTCGGAGAAGCCACGCTTTGATAGGATCAAGCGTTCAATCTCCATGCAGTCAGTCTCAGAGAAAGTAGATTCAGATGATTGAAAGGACCTTGTATTAGAGTCCATGGTGGAAAGGATGACATGTCCACTAGGTCTGCATACCAGGTCCTGCGTGGCCACGCAGGCGCTATCAATATCACTGATGCTCTTTCCTGTTTGATTTTGGCAATCAGACGAGGGAGCAGAGGAAACGGTGGAAACACATAAGCCAGGTTGAAGAACCAAGGCGCTGCTAGAGCATCTATCAGTGCCGCTTCTGGGTCCCTGGACCTGGATCCGTAACAAGGAAGCTTGGCGTTCTGGCGAGACGCCATGAGATCCAATTCTGGTTTGCCCCAACGGTGAACCAATTGAGCAAACACCTCCGGATGGAGTTCCCATTCCCCCGGATGAAAAGTCTGACGACTTAGAAAATCCGCCTCCCAGTTCTCTACACCTGGGATATGGATCGCTGACAGGTGGCAAGAGTGAGTCTCTGCCCAGCGAATTATCTTGGAGACTTCTGACATCGCTAGGGAACTCCTGGTTCCCCCTTGATGGTTGATGTAAGCCACAGTCGTGATGTTTTCCGACTGAAATCTGATGAACCTCAGTGTTGCTAGCTGAGGCCAAGCCAGAAGAGCATTGAATATTGCTCTTAACTCCAGAATATTTATTGGGAGGAGTTTCTCCTCCTGAGTCCATGAACCCTGAGCCTTCAGGGAGTTCCAGACTGCACCCCAACCTAGAAGGCTGGCATCTGTTGTTACAATTGTCCAATCTGGTCTGCGAAAGGTCATACCCTTGGACAGATGGGCCCGAGATAACCACCAGAGAAGAGAATCTCTGGTTTCCTGATCCAGATTTAGTAGAGGGGACAAATCTGTGTAATCCCCATTCCACTGACTGAGCATGCATAATTGCAGCGGTCTGAGATGCAGGCGCGCGAATGGCACTATGTCCATCGCCGCTACCATTAAGCCGATTACTTCCATGCACTGAGCCACCATGGGGCGCGGAATGGAGTGAAGAACACGGCAAACATTTAGAAGTTTTGATAACCTGGACTCAGTCAGGTAAATTTTCATTTCTACAGAATCTATTAGAGTCCCTAGGAAGGAAACCCTCGTGAGAGGAGATAGAGAACTCTTTTCTTCGTTCACTTTCCACCCATGCGACCTCAGGAATGCTAGAACTATCTCTGTATGAGATTTGGCAATTTGAAAGCTTGACGCCTGTATCAGGATATCGTCCAGGTAAGGAGCCACCGCTATGCCTCGCGGTCTTAGGACCGCCAGAAGTGAGCCCAGAACCTTTGTAAAAATTCTTGGGGCTGTAGCCAACCCGAATGGAAGAGCTACAAATTGGTAATGACTGTCTCGAAAGGCAAACCTCAGGAACTGATGATGATTCTTGTGAATCGGAATGTGAAGGTAGGCATCCTTTAAGTCCACTGTGGTCATGTACTGACCCCTCTTGGATCATGGGTAAAATGGTTCGAATAGTTTCCATCTTGAATGACGGAACTCTGAGGAATTTGTTTAGGATCTTTAAATCCAAAATTGGTCTGAAGGTTCCCTCTTTTTTGGGAACCACAAACAGATTTGAATAAAACCCCTGTCCTTGTTCCGTCCGCGGAACTGGATGGATCACTCCCATTACAAGGAGTTCTTGTACGCAGCTTAGGAATGCCTCTTTCTTTATCTGGTTTGCAGATAATCTTGAAAGGTGAAATCTCCCTTGTGGAGGGGAAGCTTTGAAGTCCAGAAGATATCCCTGAGATATGATCTCCAACGCCCAGGGATCCTGAACATCTCTTGCCCACGCCTGGGTGAAGAGAGAGAGTCTGCCCCCTACTAGATCCGTTGTCGGATAGGGGGCCGCTCCTTCATGCTGTCTTAGAGGCAGCAGCAGGCTTTCTGGCCTGCTTGCCCTTGTTCCAGGACTGGTTAGGTTTCCAGGCCTGCTTGGATTGAGCAAAAGTTCCCTCTTGTTTTGAAGCAGAGGAAGTTGATGCTGCACCTGCCTTGAAATTTCGAAAGGCACGAAAATTAGACTGTTTGGCCTTTGATTTGGCCCTGTCCTGAGGAAGGGTATGACCCTTACCTCCAGTAATGTCAGCAATAATTTCTTTCAAACCAGGCCCGAATAAGGTCTGCCCCTTGAAAGGAATGTTGAGTAATTAAGACTTTGAAGTCACATCAGCTGACCAGGATTTGAGCCATAGCGCCCAACGCGCCTGGATGGCGAATCCGGAATTCTTAGCCGTTAGTTTAGTCAAATGAACAATGGCATCAGAAACAAATGAGTTAGCTAGCTTAAGAGTTCTAAGCTTGTCAACAATTTCAGTCAATGGAGCTGTATGGATGGCCTCTTCCAGGGCCTCAAACCAGAATGCCACCGCAGCAGTGACAGGCGCAATGCATGCAAGGGGCTGTAAAATAAAACCTTGTTGAATAAACATTTTCTTAAGGTAACCCTCTAATTTTTTTATCCATTGGATCTGAAAAAACACAACTGTCCTCAACCGGGATAGTGGTACGCTTTGCTAAAGTAGAAACTGCTCCCTCCACCTTAGGGACAGTCTGCCATAAGTCCCGTGTAGTGGCATCTATTGGAAACATTTTTCTAAATATAGGAGGTGGGGAAATGGCACACCGGGCCTATCCCACTCCTTACTAATAATTTCTGTAAGCCTTTTAGGTATTGGAAAAACATCAGTACTCACCGGCACTGCATAGTATTTATCCAGCCTACACAATTTCTCTGGCACTGCAATTGTGTCACAGTCATTCAGAGCAGTTAATACCTCCCCAAGCAATACACGGAGGTTCTCAAGCTTAAATTTAAAATTCAAAATCTCTGAATCAGGTCTCCCTGATTCAGAGACGTCACCCACAGACTGAAGCTCTACGTCCTCAGGTTCTGCATATTATGACGCAGTATCAGACATGGCTCTTACAGCATCTACGTGCTCTGTATCTCGTTTAACCCCAGAGCTATCGCGCTTGCCTCTCAATTCAGGCAATCTGGATAATACCTCTGACAGGGTATTATTCATGATTGCAGCCATGTCCTGCAAAGTAATCGCTATGGGCGTCCCTGATGTACTTGGCGCCATATTAGCGTGCGTCCCTTGAGCGGGAGGCGAAGGGTCCGACACGTGGGGAGAGTTAGTCGGCATAACTTCCCCCTCGACAGACCCCTCTGGTGACAATTCCTAGATAAAGACTGATCTTTACTGTTTAAGGTGAAATCAATACATTTAGTACACATTCTCCTATGGGGCTCCACCATGGCTTTTATACATAATGAAGAAGTATCCTCTGTTTCAAACATGTTTGTACAGACTAGCAATGAGACTAGCAAACTTGGAAAACACTTTAAAGCAAGTTAACAAGCAATATAAAAAACGTTACTGTGCCTTTAAGAGAAACAAATTTTGACAAAATTTGAAATAACAGTGAAAAAAGGCAGTTACACTAACAAAATTTTTACAGTGTATGTAACAAGTCAGCAGAGCATTGCACCCACTTGAAAATGGATGATTAACCCCTTAATAACAAAAACAGAATAATAAATGACAAAAACGTTTTTTTAAACACAGTCACAACAACTGCCACAGTCTACTGTGATTGTTACCCTCCTCAAACACGACTTTGAAGCCTTTTGAGCCCTTCAGAGATGTCCTGGATCATGCAGGAAGAAGCTGAATGTCTGTCAGTATTTTTATCTGCACAGAAAAGCACTAAAATAGGCCCTTCCCACTCATATTGCAACATTGGAAAGCCTCAGGAACTGTTTCTAGGCAAAAAATCAAACCAGCCATGTGGAAAAAAACTAGGCCCCAATAAGTTTTGTCACCAAACATATATAAAAATGATTAAACATGCCAGCAAATGTTTTATATTACACTTTTATAAGAGTATGTATCTCTATTAATAAGCCTGATACCAGTCGCTATCACTGCATTTAAGGCTTTACTTACATTAATCCGGTATCAGCAGCATTTTCTAGCAAATTCCATCCCTAGAAAAATATTAACTGCACATACCTTATTGCAGGAAAACCTGCACGCCATTCCCTCTCTGAAGTTACCTCACTCCTCAGAATATGTGAGAACAGCAATGGATCTTAGTTACTTCTGCTAAGATCATAGAAATCACAGGCAGATTCTTCTTCTAATGCTGCCTGAGATGAAACAGTACACTCCGGTACCATTTAAAAATAACAAACTTTTGATTGAAGTTAAAAAACTAACTATAATACACCACTCTCCTCTTACTACGTCCATCTTTGTTGAGAGTTGCAAGAGAATGACTGAATATGGCAGTGAGGGGAGGAGCTATATAGCAGCTCTGCTGTGGGTGATCCTCTTGCAACTTCCTGTTGGGAAGGAGAATATCCCACAAGTAATGGATGATCCGTGGACTGGATACACTTAACAAGAGAAAGGGGTATTTTTTTTTTCTCCTGAAATTCAAATCCAGAATGGCACTAAACAAGGGTGTCCCCTGTCACATTTGATATTCACAATGGTAATTGAACCCTTTGCCCCTGAGATTAAACACATTGTGAGAAATTGGCTTTATTTGTGAATGATGCTACTGTACCTTGAGATCAACTGATCTAGAGGAATCAATGAGAGAAGTTTTCTTACTAATTCAGCAGAAATGATCCACTATAAGATAAATCGTGATAACAATGAAGCTTATTACATAAATATCTTAAGGGAGGACCTAGGCAAGTTTAATACCAAATATAATTTTAGTTGGTCATCTAAGTGTATCAAGCATTTAGGAATATATTTAGTGGTGTAGGGAAAGTGATGTCTTTATATACAAATTATTATAAACTATTGAAGGACATTAAAGAACTACTACGCAACTAGGACTACAAAGAGTTCATGGCCTGGCTGCCTAGCCCCAATCAAAATGTCAATTTTACCAAAGGCATTCTGTTTGTTTAAATGCATTCCATTTATGGTATCCCGGAATGTACTGAGGAAATGACAAGGTACGTTGATTAGATATGTATGGAGGGTTAAGAAGCCCAGAATTGCTCAGAAAACTCTTTAAAAAAAAAAATATTGCACCAGTCAGTCACAACGCGGCTGCTGTTTTTTTTATGGCTGCCTAGCTACCAATACCTTGGCAGCCTTTTTGTCCTCTTATCGCTGAATCACATGTTTTTGCAGCCATCAGGTAAATGTGGCGCAAATTTTTTGTTGTTCTTGGCGCTATAAATTGATGCAATCATGTCTATTATGTGTCTGTTTGTTGGAGTATTCCTGGGTGCTATTGCTTGCTGTTGCGATCTTGTTGTTTGACCTGCCTTTGTATTCCGATTCTGTACTTCTGCTGCCTGTTTCTAATTCCTGCTAGACCTCCGATCTGCCTTTTGAACCTGATTCTGTGCCTCTGCCTGCAAGTTGCCAACCTCAGCCTGACCATTTACATGCCTCTGTACATCTGCTGCCCATAAGGTATCTGACCTCTTTCCTGTCTGACCTACTATCTGCCAAGACCCTTAGTCATGTCCTGGGACTTATCCAACAAGTTGGGAAACTAATATTTAACTCACTTTTCAGCTGCTGGGTCCTAACCTGGACAGACGCTAACCTCACGACTAGAAGTGTTACACCGCCCTAGGATCATAAAATGGGTGGTGTCCTGAAAAAAGACATAAGATGGTTTGGAGGGAGCTGGGCTTACACTGGTTGAAAGACCTATAGACAATCGATTGGCCCTGCCAATGGTTTTGTCGGGAGACAGAGTAGTCCCTAAATGATTTGACTATGAACATCTTTGGATAACCAATCTTTTACAGGCATGGGGTTTTCCAAAAACTAGACCTAGACAATGTACTCCATGGGAGAAAAGGTGGAAGGCAGCTGGACAACTGGTAAAACCTTTGCCGTCACATAACTTGATCCTTTCACAGAATGATGCAGAAAATTGTGGCATTTAGTAGCTTGGGAACAGGTTTTGGGATAAAGCTATTTGATTAAAAAGGCTCTTCACTGTACCAATTCCTTGGAATTATACTTTAAAATCCTGGTATACTTTAAAAGAGCTGGTATCTCCCACCTCTTAGATTGCCTCAAATATCAGATAGTCATTTGTCTTAATGTTGACAAATATCCAGTTTTTTTGTTTTACTTTCCTCCAACCCTTTGCGGCTGGACAAAGTATATGTCTGATATGTTTTTTCTTACAGCTGAATCGAGAAACTGATTAGATAATTTGTCTGGAATAAAATAATATTTAAGATATCGAATTTCAATTTAAGTTCAAGATGGGCTATAAGTCCAAGCGAGACTTGGTTACACAATTTTAGACTCATTCGGATTGAATTTAAGTTCATAGGTAGTTGTGAGATGTTGATTTCCAGATCTGTAACGGTATTTGTATAAGACATGATTATTGTTGGTACTTCTGGTTATACTGTACTTGATCTGATGTGAAGATAAAGTGCCTGTTGACGTTGTTGAGCTTTAATAAAAATAAATCACAAAATAAAGTAAGGTAAGTAAAATCAAATACATTTTGCAATATACTCAGATAAAAAGGGAGATTTTCGAATATTATTTCCCATAAATTTGCATTGAAACATTTAATAATTTTACTTTTTTGTCTCTATACAATTCGGATGGTGCACATATTATCCTCATATAACCTTTCTGATTGAAGTCACAGAATATCTCAACCAGTTTTCCATTTACAATGACTGGAGATATTGTTCTTAGTTTTCTCTTTTGAGATGCTAAAGAGCAACTCAAGAAGACTTAAAAAAAAGACACATAAAAGTCAAAATTAAACTTTCATGATTCAGACAACATGCAATTTTAGGAGACTTTTCAATTTACATCTGTAATCAAATTTACTTAATTCTCATTGTTAAAAAGCATACCTAGGTAGGTTCAGGAATGCGCTACTGGAAGCTAGTTGCTGAGTGGTGGCTACACACATATGCCTCTGTATTTTTGTCTCACCAGATGTGTTATTTGAAACAACAATGTAATAATAAAATGCTCTAACACAGAGTATTTTCTTTTGCAATTTTATTTATTTCCCTTTAATGACTGGATATTCAAACTAGACAAGGTTCACAACTGCATCATATATATATACCTTAGACATCTTTAAAATGGTTTGGATACATTTCTGGTTACAAACAGAATTCAGGGATATGATTGCTTTTGTTAAATGGGTCACCTTTTTTAATGGGACTAATTTAAAGTGAAAGTAAATCCTAGCGTTTTACAAACGCTAGGATTTACTATTGAAACAAATTAAGGGGACTTTCATTCATGAAGTATAAGATACTTCATGTAGAAAGCTCCTTAATTTGATTCAATCGACACAGCAGCCCACGGCTAAAAACGTTTTGGCTAAGAGGTGACGTTTTCACCTCTTAGCCAATAGCCATGCGGTAAATACGTCTTGGCGCCCACGGAAGCCGGATTTACTGCACTGCTATTGGCTAAGAGGTGAAAATGTCACCTCTTAGACAAAATTTTTTTTAGCCGTGCTCTGCTGTAGGAGCTAAGAGCAGCGATCGATTGAATCAAATAAAGGAGCTTTCTACATGAAGTATCTTATACTTCATGAATGAAAGTTCCCTTTTTTTTGTTTCAATAGTAAATCCTAGCGTTTGTAAAACGCTAGGATTTACTTTCACTTTAAGCTCAACTGGAGCATTTTTGTAAGTGTATTAGATTTGTACAGGTTGAATTCTGTGGGCTTCAGTCTTTTTTCAACCTCATTTACTATGTTATCTTAGGGTAATAACCAGTATCCCAGGATTGTGCCATTGATACTCCATACAAAGCATGGAACACTGTAGTCAAGCAAGGAAATACAACTTGAAGCAAGGCCACTTAAAGGGAAGGGAATAAATTAACTAGTAGTCTAAGGTGACCCACATTTGGTTGATCAACATTATGCTCCAAGGAAAAACTTTGAGACCAAAACAATTATGTGCAAGTAAAACAAGTTATTGAACGGTTACAATGAATTTGAAGCCTCATGAATGAATGTAGCTGCTCTGAAATTCTAAGTATGGTAAAGTGGTTGCTCATAAGCATGTGCATTTGAAATGTATTTATATAAATGAATGCGGAATATGGCTACAGGTATATGCATTCAGGTATTTTTCAGATATTTCGTGTGTGTGAAATTGCCATACAGCAAAGATCTTTGTGGGTTAAACTTTCACCCGAGTAAGTCCAGATCCGAAAAGAACTGAATACTGCTAGTCGCTGCAATATTCGACATTCGTTTATATGCATATGCCCAGTCACTAGTCTTGCAATTAAAAGTAATCACTTCCTTCGGGATAACCTGAAGTTAGTCCTACATGTAAGATAAATACCAGTAAAAAAAGGAATAATACATCATGTAGTAACTGAAATATATTTGCTTCTACAATTAATGATTGTAGCCATACAAATAAAATAACTTTGCAAAACTTTTAACAAACACAACTGAAATGAAAGTAACAGAATAGGAACAATGTTTGAATTTTTTATAATGTATATATCTTTATTCCTAAGTAATACTGTATAATTATTCAATGACCATTCTATCACTAACAGCACAGATTTTGATAACCTATATATACACACAAGGTGTAGGTTGGCGTTTTAATTAAATTACCTTTCTTACCCATATATCTCTAAGAAAAAAAATCAAGTCAATTACCCTCTATAATAGCAAATCATTTTTTTTTTATATATTTAAATAAGCAATTAATTAAATAAATTATATATTTAAATTGATGCTGCAATATACTTATTGAATTTGAAATGTAGATCTTACATACTGCTTTTGGGGACAATAACAACAGTTTAAAAAAAGCATATAAATAAATGTATCTGCAAAATTCCCCACAGACTATAACTATGACTTCTGCAGGCAAATCGTAAAACTTTTCTAAAGAATTGCGATTGCCCCCTTAAAGGGATAGTAAATTCAAAATGAAACTTTCTTGATTCAGATAGAGCATGCAAATTTAAACAACTTTCCAATTTACTAATGTTATCAAATTTGCTTTGTTCTTTTGGTATCTTTTATTGAAGAGTGAAACTAGGCAGGCTCATAAGAGCTCAGGAGTGTGCATGTGACTTTAGTACTCTATGGCAGCAGTGTTTTGCAACATTATTTGTAGCTTTGTTATACAATGTTGCAAAACACTGCTACCATACAGTACTAAAGACACGTGCACAACTCCTGAGCTCTTATGCGCCTACCTAGTTTTACTCTTCAATAAAAGATACAATGAGAACAAAGCAAATTTGATAACAGAAGTAAATTGGAGACTTGTTTAAAATTGCATGCTCTATCTGAATCACAAAAGTTTAATTTTGACTTTACTGTCCCTTTAATTTGTTATAAAATTGACCTGGCTACTACAAAGTAAATTGAACAAGGTTTTAAAACAGATAAGAACATATACTAAAAAAAAGATGGCTGCTTGTAATTCAAGCAAAGCTACTGCCCAATTAAATAATATAAATAACTGCTGAAGTATGAAATTCTCTTCACATAACTTTACTATAGGAGACCAATTGCTTTTTATTTTCCCATTGCCTCTTTGTCCTGCTAGATTTGTTGTTTAAAAGATAGTCAGTCACATAAAAAGGATTTGTTTACGGGAAAGGAAAGGGGTTTGAGTATCTCGTAGAGCTTGACGGAAATCTTGCAGGGGTCTTTCGGTACAAGGTGGTGGGTCCAGTTTTCCTCTGCGAATAAGATCGCAGAGATCTCGAATCATCTTGGTTATTTCCTCCCGGTCTGTATTTGGAGGGTGAAAAAAAGTAAAGAGAAATAAAAAAAAAATATATATAGCAATACAGTATAATTTAACCTAAAAATAAAGTCAACAAATTGTGATAGAAAATCTGATAAAATATATATTTAAGATTAGTACATGACTATGGACTGCCCTGTAACACTCACTGTTAGCTCGATCTCTTTTCCACTGGGTAATCCAAAATCCACACAGCTTCACATTTTTAAAAATGAGTGCACTCTACAGGGTGAGAAATAATGGAGACTTTATTATGAAAATCTAAGTATCTCTCTCTTGTTCATTTCATAGGGTTAAAGTCAGATGGTGAAGGTCACACTTACCACAGGGACAGTCACAGGCTGCTTTGCCATCCCTCCATATGTCACCATAGTGCCACCGTAGCTAGAGGACAATCATAGATACTTGTATTAAGCACACCTTTCCAGCTCAGACACCTGTGTGACAGAAAAACGCTTACAGCTCCCTACTGTCAGTGTCAACAAGTCTCCTGGATATGGGCTGTCCCATTCCTATTTATGTCCCCCTACTGTCATTATCATCATGTCTTATCCCTCCCTCCTTGCCATGATACCATCATGCTGGAAGATAAACAGACTATGTCCCATAGCTACTTCTGGGTAACTGTGGGGTGGAACAGACTGTGTGTCAAATAGATCTTTACTTACTGTATAACCCTGTGGTATAAGGAATGCATTTCATGTTACATAGCTACCCTGAGGTACAGGGAACAGACTATACCATAGTAGTTTTCTCTGTCAGTGTCTCTGCGTTATGTAGTTGTAATGGCTGATTTCTCATTTTGTATCACTTTACTTACTCTAGGTGACGTAACATCTCAGTTGTGTTCTTTCCTCCAACACAGTTTAATGCCAGTCTAGGGCGGGGACATGACTAAATAAATGTAAAAAAAGTGCCATTTAGCTAAGAAACAGACAAATGTTTTGCAACACAATAAGAATAAATATATATATATATATATATATATATATATATATATATATATATATATATATGTGACAAAAATTCTGCATTACCTTAAACATATCCTTCATCTCTGGTTTGCGGAGTTGTTCCTCTGTGATGACGTAATCTGCTCCCAAGTCGTGAAGCCTTTGCACAAGGTTCTGTAAATCTGCTCTGTACAAAAACAAAAAAAAAACCACACTTAAACACAGCATCTCATTTGGCGTCCATGTGCTCTAGTTCTGTGCACTAACTGCCCTCTTTGGCTATGGTGGCTTTACACCGCAACCTCAACAAAATGATAACCCATGGTCACCTTTGCACTCTGACTCCCCCTCCTGCTACAGCTCTGGGTCGCTGCCTCCCCCCTCCTACTGCAGCGCTGGCCCCCATGCCTCCCCCCTCCTACTGCAGCGCTGGCCCCCATGCCTCCCCCCTCCTACTGCAGCGCTGGCCCCCATGCCTCCCCCCTCCTACTGCAGCGCTGGCCCCCATGCCTCCCCCCTCCTACTGCAGCGCTGGCCCCCATGCCTCCCCCCTCCTACTGCAGCGCTGGCACCCATGCCTCCCCCCTCCTACTGCAGCGCTGGCACCCATGCCTCCCCCCTCCTACTGCAGCGCTGGCACCCATGCCTCCCCCCTCCTACTGCAGCGCTGGCACCCATGCCTCCCCCCTCCTACTGCAGCGCTGGCACCCTGCCTCCCCCCCTCCTACTGCAGTGCTGGCACCCTGCCTCCCCCCCTCCTACTGCAGCGCTGGCACCCTGCCTCCCCCCCTCCTACTGCAGTGCTGGCACCCTGCCTCCCCCCTCCTACTGCAGTGCTGGCACCTTGCCCCCCCTCCTGCCACTACACAGGCTCCCTGCCTCCCCCCTCCTACTGCAGCGCTGGCACCCTTGCCCCTTCCCCTACTGCAGCGCTGGCACCCATGCCCCCCCTACTGCAGCGCTGGCACCCTGCCTCCCCCCTCCTACTGCAGCGCTGGCACCCTGCCTCCCCCCCTCCTACTGCAGCGCTGGCACCCTGCCTCCCCCCTCCTACTGCAGCGCTGGCACCCTGCCTCCCCCCTCCTACTGCAGCGCTGGCACCCTGCCTCCCCCCTCCTACTGCAGCGCTGGCACCCTGCCTCCCCCCTCCTACTGCAGCGCTGGCACCCTGCCTCCCCCCTCCTACTGCAGCGCTGGCACCCTGCCTCCCCCCTCCTACTGCAGCGCTGGCACCCTGCCTCCCCCCTCCTACTGCAGCGCTGGCACCCTGCCTCCCCCCTCCTACTGCAGCGCTGGCACCCTGCCTCCCCCCTCCTACTGCAGCGCTGGCACCCTGCCTCCCCCCCTCCTACTGCAGTGCTGGCACCCTGCCTCCCCCCTCCTACTGCAGCGCTGGCACCCTGCCTCCCCCCTCCTACTGCAGCGCTGGCACCCTGCCTCCCCCCCCTCCTACTGCAGCGCTGGCACCCTGCCTCCCCCCCCTCCTACTGCAGCGCTGGCACCCTGCCTCCCCCCTCCTACTGCAGCGCTGGCACCCTGCCTCCCCCCTCCTACTGCAGCGCTGGCACCCTGCCTCCCCCCTCCTACTGCAGCGCTGGCACCCTGCCTCCCCCCTCCTACTGCAGCGCTGGCACCCTGCCTCCCCCCTCCTACTGCAGCGCTGGCACCCTGCCTCCCCCCTCCTACTGCAGCGCTGGCACCCTGCCTCCCCCCCTCCTACTGCAGCGCTGGCACCCTGCCTCCCCCCCTCCTACTGCAGTGCTGGCACCCTGCCTCCCCCCTCCTACTGCAGTGCTGGCACCTTGCCCCCCCTCCTGCCACTACACAGGCTCCCTGCCTTCCCCTTCTACTGTGGCGCAGGCATCCTACCTCCCCCTACCACAGCACTGGCACCCTGCCCTTCCCCCTCCTACTGTGGTGCTGGCACGCTGCCTCACCTCCTTATGGCTCCACTGGCACCCTGCCCTTCCCCATCCTACTGTGGTGCTGGCACGCTGCCCTTCCCCCTCCTATTGTGGTACTGGCACCCAGCCCTTCCCCCTCCTATTGTGGTACTGGCACCCTGCCCTTCCCCCTCCTACTGTGGTACTGGCACGGTGCCTCACCTCCTTATGGCTCCACTGGCACCCAGCCCTTCCCCCTCCTACTGCGGTGCTGGCACACAACCACCCTCTGTCTCATCTCCCTATGCCTCCACTGGCACCTTGCATTCCTAATCCTGTAGCAACACCTGCCCCCTTTCTTATGTGTGCCTGCCTCCCCCCTCTGTGCTAGCAGAAACAATTGATATTTACCTATCACGCACAATATTTATGGTCTTGATTCCCAGGGATGCTGCAATCTGTATAACAGCCTGGCCCACACTACTGTTACAGGCATTCTGTATAACCGTGTCACCTGCATGTATAAGACAACAATTAGTCTGTTGTGTCCTTGCTCCACACCTGTCAGGATCACATTCATATTATAAAGCTTTTCCTCAACTTTTTTTTTTAGAAGATAATTAAATTTTTGCTGAAATATAATCAAATACAACTATTAACTAGACTAAGTTCATTAATTATGTCCCATACTCCCTGAAGAGGCCAAAAAGCAAAAATATGTAACCTAGGTTTACAAAATGCAGCTAATTGTGTAAAGCAGTGTTTTTCAACCAGTGTGCCGTGAGAGATCCTCAGGTGTGCCACGGCAGACTGACAACAATGTGACATATTGTTTAAACTTTGCTTGTTTTTTACTCTCAGTGCAGGGGTAGTTTGTAGGAGGCATGGCATAACAGCACAATACATACAGTATGTGTGTGTATATATATATATATATATATGCTGTATTAGGCTACAATGTGTGATTTTTTTTAAATTTTGGGATGGTGGTGTGCCACAGGATTTTTTAATGTAAAAAAGTGTGCCACGGCAAAAAAAAGGTTAAAAACCACTGGTGTAAACTATCGAATTTGCAGCATTTGCATTGGGAGTGTGGCTTCCATTACACATAATTAGAATATAAAAAAGTGTTTTGAATATCTTTGCAGAGTTTTAAAATCCAAAAATCGGTCCATTAGAAAACCCAGCACTAATCGACTTATCGAGATTAGTAAATGTATAAAGCTCCTGAAAGGCTGGGGTAATGGAGGAACCACAAACCTCTGATCAAGTATATTGGGGTACTAAGACCGCTAAAGTGTATATATAATGATTATAATATAATAATGTTAATTTAATACAGCAAACGTTAAATACAATAATAATGCACTAGTACAGTAAAAATGGGAATTAACAAAACAGTTAAAAAGGTAAATTTAAAAGGTAGACTTAAGGATCCATAATAAAATAATGTCACAAAATTATATATATATATATATATATATATATATATATATATATATATATATATATATATATATATATAAATATATATATAGTGTCCAAATAATGTATGTCCAATGAACGTGATGTCCAGCAGGAATAAAGTGTCCAAAAAGTCAAGTGTCCAAAAAATTTGTGTCAAATGTCAATAGTTGCAAGCAGTGAATCCAAAAAAATGCCAAAAACCAATGATGATCCAACTTAGGCTGGTGTAGTGGAAGTGAGAACTGTGAAAAAATCCACAAAAAAAAAAGTGTATAAAAAGGTCAATAAAAATAGTGATATGTTCAAAAAGTGATAGTAAAGGAATCCTCCAAATGTTTTCCTAGTAGTGTTCTGTGACCTTGTAATTAAATTCTGAGTGTCCTATAAGAAATTAAAAAGGACAGTGTAGAACATACAAAATAAATTAAATTGGAAATGTGCTTACCCACTGTCGACGCGTTTCGGCCTCTGCAAGGCCTTTTTCAAGACAAATTTAATTACAAGGTCACAGAACACTACTAGGAAAACATTTGGCGGATTCCTTTACTCTCACTTTTTGAACATATCACTATTTTTATTGACCTTTTTATACACTTTTTTTTTTGTGTGGATTTTTTCACAGTTCTCACTTCCACTACACCAGCCTAAGTTGGATAATCATTGGTTTTTGGCATTTTTTTGGATTCACTGTTTGCAACCATTGACATTTGACAATTTTTTGGACACTTGACTTTTTGGACACTTTATTCCTGCTGGACATCACGTTCATTGGACATCATTTGGACACTATATATATATATTTTTTTGTGACATTATTTTATTATTGATCCTTAAGTCTACCTTTTAAATTTACCTTTTAACTGTTTTGGGAATTCCCATTTTTACTGTACTAGTGCATTATTATTGTATTTAACGTTTTCTGTATTAAATTAACATTATTATAATCATTGTATATACACTTTAGCGGTCTTAGTACCCCAATATACTTGATCAGAGGTTTGTGGTTCCTCCATTACCCCAGCCTTTCAGGCGCTTTATACATTTACTAATCTCTATTTGTCCTCTCTGGGCCAGCTAGGAGGCCTTTTGTATAAAGCTAGAGGGTAAAAAACCTGTGGCGCTTAGTCTAACTTTTGATATTACTAATCGACTTATCACAAGCTTTTTAAATGTATTTGTAGTCGTCTTATTGGTGTAATTCAACTACAATATTCCAAACCATCAGAAAACATGTTTCCATTAGCTTTTCACAAGTCTTGGCGTTTAATTTAATAATATTGACCTCTCGAAAAACCATTTAAATCAATTTCAAGTGGCATATCTTGTTTCCCACCACCCCCATTTTATTAATTTACGTCACATTAATAAAACTTTTTTTTCCCCCCCAACTTAAAGTGATGGTAAATTTTAGACTATAAGAATGTTGCAATGAAAAATATATTAGTATGGAAGTAAAACTACATAATTATTATTTTTTTTTAAAAGTGTATATATATTTTTTTTATTAAAAGATTTATAATCCTAATTTGTATTGTCTGTTCCTCTGCCTCCCTTCATTTCCTCTTTTGGCTGGGCTGTGATGTATAGGGGCTTCAAAGAGGCTGGACTTTAAAATTGTCATATGACACAAATGTTGATTGGATGTTCACTGGAAATGGGCCGGCAAAACAAATGGGCCGGCAAAACATTGCAATAGAAGCATTACTAAATGCACTAATTTAACCCTTTCACAGATGGATTAAAAACAAAAAAGGTACACATAATTGTAATGGCAAGGATTAAATATAAGGCATTTGATTAGTTAAAGTTTACCATCACTTTAATAAAAAGTTGAGCTCACTACTTTTAGATTGTGAAACTTGAAAATTCTAATGTACATATTTATTTGACTCCAATGTCTTGCAGGGGGATAACCAATCAAATACTGTGGCCTAGACTAATATAGACTAATATTAATAGTCTATTTTCTAATAGACAAGTCACTCTCTTAAAAAAACATATATGACTGTTGTCTGTATAGTCAGGTGATCACTGTGGTAACAGTGAAAACCTTGCAAGAAAAAAAAAAGTGCTTTTATTTCTGTACTGCACAATGGGGCTTCTTTAAATCGATATTATAACCCCCAAAAGCCTGTATAGGCCCCTATTTCACATGTGGCTACCCTTGATGACAATTGAGTAAAGTGATCACAGGAACAGCAGTGGTCACTGGGCCATTTTCAATATTATTTACGAAAATCTACGCAAAAATTACACTTTTTGTTTTTTATATACCTTTTTGCCACAGCTATCTCAAAATGTCATGAATTATAAATATAACAATGACAATAGAACCTTTAATATTATCAAAAAGAATTGTTTTTTGTTAAAAGAAGCTTGTCCTAAAATACATGAGTTTGACCAATATCCTAGAGCATCATATCGCAAAGGCAACAATATGGGTAAAAGATTAGTTCATGCTCATCAGACAGTGACCACTAAGGGCGGTAATACTAGAAAATTCTTTGGGAAACCAAAAGATGGGACATTTCCATGCTTAGGATGCACCCAATGTAACAGCGTTATAAAGGGAGGGGAAATATCACATCCCCATACAGGTAAAAGTTTTAAAATCCCCAGTTACTATACATGTAATTCTACATTTGTAGTTTATGCGCTTAAATGCCTGTGTGGCCTATTATATATAGGTGAAACCACACAAAAGGTCAAGGACCACTTCTGCCAACACAAATCAAATATCAGAAATGACAAAAACAGCTCATCTTCCTGTCCCCTCCCATTTCTTAGAAAAAGGCCATCAGGCTAATCAATTAAAATTCATGGTGATTGACCATACCAAGAAAAAGCCAACAGGGGGTGACAGGATGAATGATCTGTTCTAAAAAGAAGCCAAATGGATTTGAACATTAGTCCCTATGTCCCCTAGGGCAGTGATTTTTAACCTTTTTTTTGCCGTGGCACACTTTTTTGCATTAAAAAATCCTGTGGCACACCACCATCCCAAATTTTAAAAAAATCACACATTGTAGCCTAATACAGCATATATATATATATATATATATATATATATATATATACACATACACACAAACACACACATACTGTATGTATTGTGCTGTTATGCCATGCCTCCTACAAACTACCCCTGCACTGGGAGTAAAAAAAAAGCAAAGTTTAAAAAATATGTCACACTGTTGTCAGTCTGCCGTGGCACACCTGAGGATCTCTCACGGCACACTAGTGTGCCACGGCACACTGGTTGAAAAACACTGCCCTAGGGGACTCAATAAGGAGTTTGATCTAATGCCCCTTATATAAAAGTTGCTCTTAAGACATTGCAGGATACTCTAGAGTTAAAAATTATAGGTACCCTATAGGTGTTAACTCCTTCCTCTGTATTTTGCTTTTAATTATCGTTTCTTTAAAGGTCCAATTTCTCACAAAGGCCAGTCAGGGTTAAATAAGTAGGTTTGTGTCTTTAAAGTGATGTAAGTGTTATGTAATCTTATCACACACACCCTTGAGACCTGTGGATTGGTTCCTCATAGATTGCTTTGCACATAAATTGTTTGATCATTTCAATGTATGTTAGCTTGAGAAAGGGGCAGGAAGCCCAGAAACGTTGCTTTAATAAAGGTTTTTTCCTTTCCATGAGAGTGCTACCTTCTTGTATTTGTAACATTTATTAAATTTGGACCATGAAGGGGGGAGGTCCCTGAAGGTTTGAGCACCTATACACTTCATTTGGAAGCCTATCCAGGACTCTTTGGATATATATGGAAGTGTGCTGATCTGAACTGTGTTTTATCTATGTACGTAACCCCACAACAGGGTTAAACACATAGTAAAGTACTGCTTGGGATTGATAAAGCAATTCTGGTCCTGAGCAGAAACTGCCACTGATATAATCAACTAGCACTGTTGATTGAATCAGCTGCAGATTCTGCTCAGGACCAGCAGTGGCTCTGTGAGTCACAAGCGTTATTTCTACTAAGCATTTAACCCCTTTATAAAACACATAGCATTAAAGGTTTGCTAGTTATAAAATTACCCCTTTATCCATTTCCTACTATGTCCCTTTGCACCACATCTCTACTTCACCTGGTCGAAGAGTTTCATAATCAGACAGCAGTCTGTATGCCGTGCATGGATTGACACTCAAAGTGGCCGCTCCAGCTATAGAGATGTCACTGGGAACACGCACCAAGACTTCTTCCCTAAACACTCCCTCTGTACGCCATGTGCCTGGAAAAAAAAATATACCATCTAATATTTTTTTGGAGAAGACAAAAAAAGGAGCAAGAGTAAGATGTGGGACTGGCAGAGATAAATAAATCATTATATGAAAATATTAGAGAATTATGGAAAGCATAATTGACAAATTACACATCTGCGTGTAAACTCACCCAACCCAGCATCCACAGGGATCACCCAATCCCCAGGCCGCAATGAGGTCACATGTTTCCCAGACTCCACCACTACACCAACCCCTTCATTGCCTCCCACAGCAGGTAACTGGGGCAGCAGAGCATAAGTTCCTTTAGGAAGAGAGATATGAGAATGTATATTATATTATTGGTGCTTCACTTTGTAATAAACATATTTAATTTTCTTTATGCTCTGCTTAGGCGAGTAGGCACTGGTTGTTATTGGGTTTCAAACTGTCTGGATAAGTAAAGGATAAACGATACCTTGGACCATGTTAATATCTGATGGATTAATAGGAGCAGCCAACATTCTAACTCTGACACCATAATCTTCAGGGGACTTGACATCTACAGCCTGCATCCTAGAGGACAAATGAAGTCATTATTATACAAAATGACACTTTGAGCACTAGAATTTGGATGCATAACTTTAGTAAACAGATTAGTATGTTCCTGTATACAAACAACTGCATCATACAAAATATGGTGCTTAATTGTAATAAACACACAAAGAACCCAAAAACGTTCTGTTGCCAATGTGTTTAAATGTAAAGTGAACTAAATTTGAGTCCAGAAAAAAACTAAGCAATGAATTACAAAGTAATTAATATTGTTAAAAAAAATGTTCAACACTTTTTCCTGTACTTTATTAACAACATATTCAGCATTCAAATGTCAGTACTTGACAGATCTGTTTAAAAGTTAGGAGCCAGACATCATTACATTCAAAGTTGTGAGTACCAGGTATCGTGTTCTCAAGCCCAGAAATATTTATCAGTATAGAATACTGAACAAAAGTGGTTTTGGCCTATGTGAAATATATCCAATATTACATGAAAGCATAACTTATTACTGATTTGTAGTAAAGATCTTTCATGGTATGTTCTCTCTCTTGTGTTGCGGCCAAAATTTAAAGTGAATGTCAATTTTGATGCTAAAGTGCCCGGTTTTTAAAAATTCGATTAATAACAGGGGCACTTTAATTCATCAAAATTTACATTTCACTCCTGTTGTGAAAAACAAAACTTACCTTTTAATCTTCACAGCAGCTCCAGCTTCCTCCGGTCGTTGCAAGCCATTTCTGATGTCAGAAATGATGGATAGGTCATCCTCCAATCACGACTTCCCCCCTGGGGGAATCGGTGTCTGATTCAGCACAGTGATTGGAGGAAGCCGGATTCCTCATTTTAGACCCAGGAAGAGGCTTTGCGACGGGTGTTGGAAGCTGGAGCTGCTGTGAAGATTAAAAGGTAAGTTTTTTTTTCACAACAGAAGTGAAATGTAAATTTTGATGAATTAAAGTGCCCCTGTTTTTAATCAAATTTTTAAAAACCGGGCACTTTAGCATCAAAATTGACATTAATTTTAAAGGGACATTAGACACTAAAATGCTAGATAGAATGATACATTTAAAGAAAAGATTAGTCTGAGAATACATGTAAAGGTATTTTTAAATTTTCATCAGTTGTTTAAATATTTCTAGTCTCTGTAAAACAATATTGTAACTTAGGTTACCTTCTTTGCTGTAGCCAATTAGTAGCATCTTTAATTTGTACAAAAATTGCTACACAAAGCAGTTTTATGTGCTTAAAGGGACATAAAACCCACATTTTTTATTTCATGATTTAGATAGAGCAGGCAATTTTAAGCAACTTTCTTATTTACTCCTATTATAATTTTTTCTTCATTCTCTTGCTATCTTTATTTGAAAAGGCAGGAATATTTATCAGTATTGAACATTGAACAAAAGTGGTATTGGCCTATGTTAAATATTTCCAATATTACTATAGGGGCAGTTATAAATAGGTCACTAGAATGTGCAGCCAATGGCTGTTGGAATTCAACAGTGTGCTTTTGTAGATTTAATTTGAGAAGTTTTAAGGTTAGGAAAGGTGATGGAATGGGTAGTGTTTCATATTTCCTGCCTAAGAACAGAGTGTTTAATTTATACCCCTGGCATGGGATAAAACCAGCGTTGAGACTTTGTACAGTGTAATTGCATTTTTAGCAAAACTACTGAAACTTGCAAAGATTTGAGCAGAGTAACCAGGAAAGAATGCCTGCTGTGATCAGTGGTAAACTCTGCTGAAAAACCCTTATAATAAAAAGCATGCTTATGAAATATTACTAGAAATCAGTCATGGTTTAAGGAATAAACAGATATGTGCAGACTGGAGAAGCATCCACCTTCAAATGTCCTTTTTAGATTTATTCAAGATTACCTACATAGCCTAAAAGTAGAAAGTCACATTTAATAAAGGTACAGCCGTTGAATTAAAATTTAGATTTGTCTATTTTTTCCAATATATACCAATGCTTGTCTTACAATAATTGGGCATGGCTAAGAAAAAAACATTACAATGCTAAAATAAGATTTTAGCAAAAGCTGACCTTGCTTTGGACTCAAGTCAAAATAAAGTTTTGTGATTCAAAATGAGCATGGAGTTAAGACACTTTCCAATTTACTTCCATTATCAAATTTTGCACAGTCTTTTAATATTCACACTTTCAGACATCCCAAGTCTCCCTGATTTTAATAGCGGCTCCCTGATGCCAGCAAATGGAGTGCAATCTCCCTGAAACTCCAAGTACTATGATCCAATGTGGCCTAAATCCAGAAAAGTGTTTCTTTATGGAACGCCTTTAGTTGCTGGGACGTTATAGAACCCTCAAAGCATGCATCAGTAACCAAAAAGCCCCCACTGATTCTAATAAAATAAAAACACAAATACTACCTTATTTACTGCATGTAATTAAACTTTGTATTCTAAAATATTTAAGCATTCAACAAGCGTACGATCACTAGAAAATAGTTTTGTTGTACGTGGTTGTGCAATAAAGCTACTTTTTTTATGTGACTTTAGTGGGAAGCTACTTTAATGATAAGTCTCTATCTTATTTAGGGATTCAAGGTGTCCAATATATATCTGGGAAGGGGTGGCGGTGCGGCAGTAGCGGGAGAAGCCACCTCCCTGAAATGAGTTTTTGCAGGTTGGGATGTCTGCACTTTTTGGGAAACAAGATCCTAATGAGCACGTGCAAAAGTTCCGTGTATATGTATACTAGTCTGTGATTGGCTAATGTCTGTCACATGGGGTCAGAAAATGTGTGCAATTTTTTTTTTGTCAGAAACAAATCTACTGCTTATTTGAAATTCAGAGTAGGTGTTAAATCATTGTCTTTTATGATGTACTTGTTAACAATGTAATTCTACTGCACTGAGTGGTCCTTTATCATACAACCCATAACAATACAGTAGTAAGTCGCAAGCAGATACCTATCCCCCCCTTGTACATGCCACAAATGCCCATTGAAAGACCAGTAAATACGGTAGATTTGCAAAATCAACAAATACAAATTTCACTTATGTCTATTTCCACTCCCATCAGCCAATCACAAATGCATATAATTATATTCTGTGAACTATTGCACATGCTCAGTAGGAGCTGGTGACAAAATAAAAAGACTGCACATTGTGTTAATGGAAGTAAAATGGAAAGATGTTTAAAAAGACTTGCTCTCTCAATCATGAATGTTTAATTTTGATTTGAATGTGCTGAACCCATTTGACTGGCAAATGCCCGTAACTAACACCTACTGCCCTTCTGGTGGCGCCGTGGCGGGCTGTGGAAAGGATAATAGATTAGTAATCACAAAATCAGTTATAGATTTTACAAGATTTTTCACTAGTACGTGTATTTTTTTATTTATTAACAAAGCAGTCTTCTGTACATTATAAAGTCTAATCACATGTCCCTTAATACTTGATCCCATGATGCACTGTCTTTAGGCACGACAATCTCTTGTGTCATAAAATAGGACGCTCTGCTAGCTAGGCTACAGGTATACGTCCCTCCCATGATTCTCGATTAGTTAGTGATGGCTAGTTGCCCATCTTCCCATGATGCTCCGCTAATAAGAGCTTTGCATCTACCTTCCTCCCATGATGCGTTGCTAGTTAAGGAAGTACGCTGCCTTTCTCCCATGGCACCACGCATTGCTTATCCTCACCGTAACACATGCTCGGGCTCTCCATGCTTCTCGTACACCAGACCCTGAGCCGTTAGGGAGCTGAAACGGCGGCGGAGCAGTCTTATGCCCGGCCACATGGTTCTCCTGTCTGGGTTCGTTACGTCACAGGTTCCGCCCACAGATTTTACGTCACTAAGTCTGTGACATCCGATAAGTAACTACGCCGTAACGCCTCAAATAATGTTAAACAAGACCACTGTGTGACAGTAAAGCAAAGCAAACTAGTAGATGCGATGAGGAAAGTTTCACAATTTTCTTGTTCTTGCATTTTATGTCCTCTTATGATGCATGTTTAGCTTAATCACCATAATATCACGTTGCTTACTAATGCTTTGTGAAATATCCCGAAGCTGAGAAATTACATATTATTTTTTACAACACTTGTGTTCAGTATCATGTACAGTAGAACAGTCTTTATGTATTAAGAAGAATATATGTATTATTAAGGTCAAAATTACTTGATCAATTTATTCCAAAATAGTCAATAATTATATCTAGAGCGAAGAGTGTCCAGGTGAAAATCTTTATGTAAGAAAAAGGTTTAAATATATGCAGTGGGTATATCAGACATCCCAACCTGCAAAAACTCATTTCAGGGAGGTGACTACCCCCCCTCCTCCCAGTTATATATTGGACACCTTGAATCCCTAAATAAGATAGAGACTTATCATTAAAGTAGATTCCCACTAAAGTCACATTAAAAAAAGTAGCTTTATTGCACAACCACATACAACAAACCTATTTTCCAGTGATCGTACGCTTGTTGAATGCTTAAATATTTTAGAATACAAAGTTTAATTACATGCAGTAAATAAGGTAGTATTTGTGTTTTATTTTATTAAAATCAGTGGGGGCATTTTGGTTAGTGGTGCATGCTTTGAGGGTTCTATAATGGTCTAGCAACTAAAGGCATTGGATCATGGTGCTTTGAGTTTCAGGGAGATTGCATTCCATTTGCTGGCATCAGGGAGCCGCTATTACAATCAGGGAGACTCCCTGAACTTCAGGGAGAGTTAGGATGTCTGGTATATGCAAACCCCTCCTTTTTAATTATGATTAAATTAAATGTTTCCATTAAAAGTAGTTTATTAGGCTCTGACATGATTCTTTTTTTTGGAAATTTGATGATTCCCCACAAAATAAGGGCTAGATTACAAGTGGTGCAATAACTTTTGTGTGCAAGCGATATTGGGCTAGATTACAAGTGGGGCGCTAATTTAACGCAAGCCCATATATACACATATTAAAGGGCCACTGTAAGTAAATATTTTCTATGAATGTTACTAACTACCCCAAATACGCTTTTTATCAATAGCATTTCATTAACATATCTCTATCGTATATCAGAAATCTTGTCTGCAAATTTAATTGTTTTCCAAACCCACTCCGTGGGTATCCTTTGCTCTGTACCAATCCGTTTACAATACCTAGGTTTCAAAATGGCGCTTTAAATACAAAGTTATTGGTTTAAGTATTTTGAACACTCAGTGCTGAAAATAGTGCGCAGGATAACGTGACATAATCAGCGAATAAAAGATATAACTTTTAGAACGTTATGAAACTTCGTTTTGGAGAAAATATAGGTCAGTAGGTTTTAATTAATGTTTATTAACTTTAATATGTTAGTTGTTTAGCTTAAAAATTATAACAGAAAGTAATCCTTTAAGCAAGGAGGGAAAATAGACTGTCAGTCTTGTCTGTGTGTCTCCCAGAATTACAGTGTCACTCAATAGCGCAAATACAAGCGTATTGGTTTAATGCAATTTTGTGCTTGTGCTGTATCAGGCTGAGTCGAATGGGTTTTGTAACCTGTTATAGTCCGTATAAGCTCAGCTGGCTATATCAGTACCTTGCTCAGTGCTGCCAGTATAGTGCCTGTTATGCTTTAGTGTGTAATGTTCCTCCAGAGCCACTGGAGGATGGTCGAGTGCCAATTGGTAACGTGTTGGTGAGTGTCTCACCTCTCCAGGTCATCCGTGTGAGTCCTAGTTGACTGTTCCAGTCTAGCGGTACTTCGTAGTCCACGGTGCTGGTGAATGACGTATTGGTGGGCGTCTCACCACCCCAAATTGTCTGTCACTGTGGTTCCTGGTTGACTGTTCAAGTCAGGCTGTACTGGGTAGTCTCACTGTGTAGCCACAGGAAAGTACGCCGCAAGGGAGCTCCTCCTTCTGGGTGGCGTCAGAGGTACGGAAAGGAAAGCAGGTTGAGCAGGTAAGGCTGCGCTATGAGAAGATGCTGGGAAAATCTGTACGTACAGAGTGGGGATGCCGGTTCTCTGTTGGCTACCTGTGCCATAAATGCAAAGGGAAGAAAAAAGGAGAGAATCCAGGCATCTAAAGCATCAAGTGATTTATTCAAGCTTATGAGTGTATACACACACAGTGGAAGGGCAGCTGCTGAAGATCTGACGCGTTTCACTCATGTCAGAAGCAATAAGGTTAGAGAAGCACTCTAGATTGTATAAAACGTTTGCTTTATTAATCAAGAATTAAAATCATTACAAAATAGGTCAAGGCTAAAAAGTTCAGGTGTTGCCCTGTGAATGTCAGCTACTCAGCTGACGTGTTTCGGTGATTACACCGTAATCATAGCTGTATGTAGACCTTATTACCTTTAAAGGACACAATTGGTTAAAACAAAATTACATCACAATTTCTACACGTGGAACCTGTTAGAATACTCAGTCATCTAACAGTTACACAAACATTTAACTTTTAGCTGGTACAAAATCAACTTAATTTATTCATCCAAAAAACCTATTCTTTATATTTTTAAATTAATATTATTGTGCCAAAATCTAAATTTATATTTACACATAGTGATTACATTGTAGCATACATCTGGTATTCATTTCCTATTATCTCTATAACCCAATGGAATAACAGACCTCAGTTTGTTTATAATAATGTTGTATAACTGTGTTTTATAATATTTATTAATGTACTCAATCATAATTTCTTCCAATTGGGTATACAAGCTTTTTTAGAATGGCTATGGCGAAAACTCGTGTGTATTATATTAAATATAATCTTTTACAAAATTCAGACAATGTATTTCATGTGCACTAATACAACAGTGGGGTACGGGAGAAGGGGGAAATGGTGTAAGGCAAGGGTGTGTGTAGAGTGGAAATCTATGAGGGAGGGAGGGAAGATGAAGAAGGGGGGAGGGGAATGAAAGGAATGTGGGGGATAAACAGGGCGGGCGAGATAGTAGTAAATGGGTTAGGAGAAAAGGAGAGGGGGGGAGGATGTGATTGAGGTAAGTCGGTTATACATGTTTCACTCATGCTCAGACGCTTCATCAGAGATCACAGGTGTCCCCCAGGTAAGTGCTTAAAAAGGAGCATCAGCCTATGAGAAAACAGAAAAACAAAACTTCAAACAATAAGTGCACGCTGTGCATGGTGATTAGTGTCTATATGTAAAACAATATACGTGACAATAGTTAGGCAGAAAACCATATGCAAACAAAGTGAAAAATCTACGACTAACATATGAGACAAAAAGGAAATGTGTAAAGAAACAATTTTATGAAATAAAGTAGTAAAGAAATGTAATGGGTGGAAAACAAGAAAGAGAGTTAAAAAACAACAATTATGGGAAGTATGAGTAATATACTCTCTTCACTCATAATGTTAGGCTAATAGGTGAAAGCAAAAGAATTAGAGACATGATAAGGAAATGAAACCTAATAGGTTACATATAAATCTGCTCTAAAAGAAAACATATGAATATGTTTCCAATAGTAATAGGAACTATTCACAAGATATAATGCAAAAAAAAGGGAAGAAAAACATGAATATCCTATCAAAATTCAGAGTAAATAAATGGGCATACCTGAATACAAAACAATCACCTAGTTTACAAGTTTTGCGCTATAGAGGGTGCGAAATGAACGCAACAAAAGTTGCGTTATTTCACCCTCCATATCGCTGCCATTACAAATTTTTGAAAAGCCATCTTGTGCGTGCAAATATGGTGGCGATAAGCTCCATACCGCACAAAAGCCAAGTGCGCCTTTGACGTGCTTGTGCACGCTGTCCCCATAGGCATCAATGGGGAGAGAATGTTAATGGGGGAAAAAAATTAAGTTTAAACCTAACATAAACCCCACGTCTAAACACCCCTAATCTGCTGCCCCGACATCGCCAACACCTACATAAAGTTATTAACTCCTAATCTGCCGCTCCCGATATCGCCACCACCAAAATAAATCTATCAATCCCTAATCTGCCGCCACTATACTAAAGTTATTAACCCCTATTCCCCTGCACCCTAACATCGCCCACACTATAATGAATCTATTAACCCCTAATCTGCCGCTTCCGACATCGCTGCCACCTAAATAAAGTTATTAAACCCTAATCTGCCGCTCCCGACATCGCCGACACCTAAATAAAGGTATTAACCCCTAATCTGCTGCCCTGAACATCATCGACATCTACATAAAGTGTATAACCCCAATTCCGCAGCTCCCCCACATCGCTGCCACTAAATAAAGTTATTAACCCCTAAACCTCTGGCCTCCCACATCACTGCCACTAAATAAACCTATTAACCCCTAAACCGCCAGCCCCCCACATCGCAAAAAACCTAAAACTATTAACCCCTAAACCTAACAACCCCCTTACTTTATATTAAAATTACAATATCCCTATCTTAAAATAAATAAAAACTTACCTGTGAAAGTATAAAAAAACTAACGGCTAAATTACGAGTTATGCGTGAAAAAGCCTAACGCTGCTTTTTCCCTACCGCTGGTATTACGAGTTTATGTAACGCCACAAAAATATCCATCTCCGCTCAAATCAATAACATAAACCCAGACCCAGTAGTTAATCATATACCGCTAACAAAAACATCCACAAATCACTTCAAAAACATTACACAAAGTACACTTACACTCATCCAAACACTACACAATATTTATTTTTTAGATTTTACATTTTCATATCAAAATAGAACCGATCAAAGTTACGAGATCTCGGGTGTTTGAAAAAAAAAAAAGCCACACAAATCCATTTTACATTGACTTACATAGACATACGGGAACATACACTCATATAGCTACATCTAACTACAAATATCACATACATACACTTATCGATACATACAAACAATATACAGCACATTACCTACACAAAACAGATTTTTATTAAGAAATAAACACGATTTAGCTACTTTTTCACACAAGAACATGACGTTACTCACTTTACGCTCAAAACAAGTGTTGGATTTTATTTCTCAACAAATCTTTCTCCTCCATTGACTTCTATGGGGAAGACGTGCTCGTGCACGCCACAGGCAGAGTTACCTAACGCACGCAAAATGCGTACACTTGATAACTCGTAATACTAGCGTTACAATTGTGGTAATAACTCATTCTTTCTTGTGTTAGTCCCGCTATGACAAATAGATAAAGATATTACTATTTCCCTATGGAGTTATGGCTTTTACTTGTGTGAACATCACTACAACATCACATTCTTAAAGGAAATTACATTACATCAACTACAAATCACCATCACCAATACAAAATCGTTTTGAAAAATTACATCATTTAAACGGACAGAAAAATAATTTTTACATTTCATTATTCACAAACAGTAGACAATTGTAAACACGTCTCATTTACCTCTGTTATAGCATTTCATTTATTCATATGCTTGGATGAAAAGCATATCTACATAGGCTCAACACATGATCATTGATGGATGCACATACTGTACATGACTTTTGTCATGGACTCATACATGTGCATTGATATTCTGGCCAAAAAACACATATAAACAATGAACACATTTACATCATACAACTACATTGGAAGGTTGCTTAACACTGGATTCTCGCTCGGAATCACCAAACATCAATTATGGATTTAGTGTCCCTTTAACATCACGATTCACTCATAATATACCATTAGGAATTACGTACAATAAGAACAGATCATTAGAAAATATTAGAGCTGTCACTTTTTTGGAAGGAACAACGTTATACTGCTTTATATAAGTCAGCATATGTGGGAGAGAATCACAATACATACGTAGATGTACATAACACGCATCACACAACAACAAAGCACACATTTATATATATATATATATATATATATATATATATATATATTTAAATATTTTTATTGAGGTTTAATGTCATGACAAACAACAAGCTAAAACAAATGTCAAGTACAACAAGCTAATACAATAGTTTCTATAGGCAATGATGTAATAACATGTCAATTGAAGTGTTTACCCTCCGGGTTTCACAGAAGGCCACTCTTGGGCCTTATAAGACTAATACAAATTAAAGAGGGTACTCAGATAAAAAAAGAGACCACTCTTGGACCTCATTGAGGCAACCTCATTTTTCTTTTTAGTAGATACCTAGAATGATTAGGAAAGACACAAATAAATTCAACACAAACATCTGCTTTTCAGTTCAGAGAATAGTTAGTATATAAATGAGTAAGTTAGGTCCCCAACCATATATATAGCTGCAAATGAAATAGAATACATTGGAGCTAGAACACAGGGCCAGGTTATTTAGTAGGCAGTAGGAAGGGAATATTTTTTTGTGAGGGCAAATACTATGTGAGAATATAGGATGAACGTTACCAGTAAAGCGGGTAACAACAAGTCTCACTCATAATGTTTAAAATCTAGCCAGGCCAACAACTGTAAGGTGTATACTTATCAGGACATATTATACGTTATAGGTCTAGGGCCCTCATTTTAGTAGATAAGATAATAAATGAAAGATACTGTGCTATTCAAATCTATATTATAAATAGGGCTAGTATACAAGGAAACAAAACCAGTGGTATTAGCTTGCGCAGCATAACCTGCAATGTGTAAAATGTTCCTTTCACCCAAATATGGTATGTTTGGTAAGGTAAAGTAAGAATATTACGTGCAATAAGGTCTTAAATAGTTGGACATCAACAACGCCAATGCAGGTCCAGCCTGCACAAGGCTCATTGGAAGTATGTCTTAAGTATAGATATGGGTCATTGATTGAAAAAGGTTTCCACATTAAAGTAAAAACTTGTACTGCGTAATATCCATTTATAACTAAACTCAGGGATGAGCACCATAATTGATAATAAACTGCAATGATAGTAAAGACAAGCCTAGATGAATTAATTGTAGATTAACAAGTTGCATGAGCCTACACCAGTAAACACAGGTATTATAATATTATAGCAAGTTGTTTAAACAAGTGAAAGTTAGATGTACCATCTATAGCAAAAAATTGGCTATGATGAGCGCTGCAACATGGAGCTATACCTATGAATGAGTTTAGGAGGGTTTTCTGAATTCTATATGGGTATTCTAATGGAAAGACTTGCTAACTTAAATGGAAGGTACCAATCTGGAATGTAATTTTATAGGGCTCTTTAAAAGGAAAAACTATGGACATACAGTAATTATTTGAAAATGAACCAGAAGGGACTATACAGACCAAGCGTACTATGACAAGGGAATACACTTCTAAGAGTCGACTCTGCCAGAGCCCATAGTAAGAGTGCTGTAGGTGTTCCATCTCTCTCGGGCGTAAATATATCTGTGGGGCAGCTGATTCGGCCACAAACAAGGCATAAATGGGAGAAGGTACTACTCCAGTAAAAATGGAATGTGGCCAGCAGACTCTTATTCTGTATGAAATTACTCAGCCGTGTAGAGGCTTAATTTAAATGAGAAGCCAACTTTGGTGGGGAATTGTGGGTATGTGGTAGTTGCAGAAGTAGTAACATTCTCTCTTAATACAATATATGCCTAATATGTGCATGTAAATAAAATTCAAGCAAAGTTATGCATGTATAACAACTGGTTAAAAAAATAAGCAATCTGTCAAAGAGTAAACATAACCTATTATAAGCTGCTAAAATGTTCATACGCGCTCACACACAATCGCAGTACAAATTGCTCCGAAAGCACTCAAGATAGGGAAGGTGAGCCGTTAACAATATACATGTTGAATATTTAAAAGTTTCACCGGCAAGTCAAGGTTGGTGGTGTTTCCCTAAATCTCCATAAAATGGATCTGGGTTCCAAGACATGCACAAAGAAGCTGCAGATAGTGGCCTGTATGATTCTAGACAACTTGGTTATCTTACGATTATGTCCCAGAGAGATGGCCCGCCCGGATCCCACTTAGGGAACTGTGAGGCTGTGTGAGTGATCTCAAATTGCACTGATGCAGCCGGACGGAGGTACGCGGCATATAAGTTTCCATCGCCATGATCATTTTTCCTGATCCCTGGAGAGACGTGCGTGCTATAATTTATAGTCACTTGCTTTTTTGGTAGGACAAATTGGGTCAGTTCGTGTGCGGGCTCAGAGGCGTGGGTGATAACATTGAGGTTCTCTAAAACATTTTCTGGTCGCCTTGTCACCCCCTCTTTAGATCGGATTGCTGGTTCCATAACGCGGTGTTTCAAATCTTCTATAGAAGCGCTAGTAGTAGGTAGTGGACGCCGGGGCTCCAGAACGCCACTACCCACACATCTCACACCGTCAGGCCTGGGTTGGTAGGGCTGCTGAAGCAAACCAGTACTGCTGCCTTTGAATGTTGTGACCAGCGTGTCCTCCATAGCTGCATGATGTCTAGCAAGTAGACTGCATAGCTCCTCAAAGAAATGTGTAGGGAACTCCGTAGCAAAAATTCAATAAGAAGCGTTAAGCAGGTATAATGAGCAGAACTGTGAAGAAAATTTGCGGTGTCTTATCACGGGATGTTCTTGCAGTGCCTTGCGGGGTGTAATATACTTCTCCTTTAAGGGGAGTGACTGGGGTTAATAAGCAGCCTACTTAAGGATTCACATTGGATACACTAGTTGCTTGGTATTGAAGCAGTAATCTGTACTTGGCCTCCTAATCACACCTGTGATCCTTTTTTCTCTGACTGCTTGTCAGCACAGTCTCAGTGTAACTTGCTGCTTGCTTTGTGTGAGCATTACCTCCTTTACCTGAACAGCAATCCTCCTCTCCAGCTGTCACTCATTGAAGCTCAACCCCCAACAACAGAATCAGCACATCCGGAACTCCCTGCACAGCACAAGTGAGGTTTGTGGTTACTCTCCTACAGGAACAAACTTTATATGTGTCAACTATAGAACTATAGTTCCCAGCTGCTTTAACCACTAACTTTGTTTTCCAATATCCTTTGTCCTTCGCCTCTGTGTCTCATCTAATACAGAACTGCAGGGGAATCCAGCTGTACCTAATCTTACATTTCCATCGCTTGTTTCCAAAATTACAAAGTAAGCTTACTAACTACCTTATTTTTGCTTTCTTGTCATTTTTCATACGTATGTTTTTATATAGTTTCTGCTATATTTATAACGCTGCTGCAACCTTATATTGGGGTATTTTATATCAGTCATGCATAATTGATTTGCATTCAGAAAGTAAATTAACCCTTTGTATAATAACAAACAACACTCATTTCAACTATTAGATTTAACATACAGATTCTGTTAAACCTGATAGTTAATTTAATGAGACAACAACAACTTTTTATAAAGAAAGAATATGACAGAGACTTTTATGTTACAGAATATTACACGGGGAATCAATGCCTTATAACAATAGGAGCACCTGAGTGTCCTACCGGGGGTTAGATATTAGGCCGCAACCTTTGAATTACTCTGGCATGCTAAAATCAGTTCCAAGACCAAAAATAGAGGTATTATTTGAAAGAGCTTACTTTAGTGATGAATTTTTGGTCAAGCAAATTGCACGATGTGGTGTTAGCAAGAGGGTTTTATGTAGATTTGTGCTGGAGTTTGAAGCGACTAACACTCTTGCGACCTGTCATGGCCGCTGCCCGGAAGTTCCCCACACACACATTTATATTTTAATCAGCACACAATAACAGTGTTGTAAAATACAACAAGAGAATGAAGATTTGCTAACTAGACAGGTAGGTTGCTAATATGATGATTTCATTATAAGCTTTAACCATACAGATTACAGCTTTTGGACTGTACTGCCCCTTTCAGAAGTTTCTCACTCAATACTACATATACGTAAACAAGAGTGTTGGAAGATCTTCATTATTATAGCGATTTCAATGGGACGTGTACAATATTGACATCTCACAAATCACTTATATATACAATACTACAGATGTCAGCCGGAAGATCTTCATTGTTATTGCGATTATAATGGGACACGTAAAATATTGACATCTCGCCAATCACTTATATATAGAATATTATAGATGTCAGCAGTTACTTTATCGTTTTGAAACAATATTGCAGCAACATTGATCGATCAGATTCTATGCCATGTCTATGCACATTACACACAAGTATGCACTTTCATTCATGTTAGCGTGGACGTGTGCTTTTTACTATAACCGCGTTTAATAAGTATTTATTACGCATATGAACAAACATTACGAAGATGCACTTTATATGTTACATTTTACACTTTCACATTGCGATTCATTGGGGGAAAACAAAAATTTCAGCAAACACCTAAAAAACCCCGCCCACTTTGAAAGCATTCGCGCCGCTCACATACAATCAAGTGTATACAATCAGCAATCATTACGAACACGCTACCATTGGACATATTGCACTATAAATCCCCCAAACAACATGGCCAAAGCATCCCTTGTGATCGACATTGTATCAAATCGCTTTTGTGTTTTTGCATACCTTGTTACTCCTTGTGTGTTTGCTCTGCTGTTTGGCTTTGTGCTGCTTAGCTTGGCAAATATGGATGATCCGCAGTTAGTTGCTGCTGGTGCTGTTGCACGACTGGTGTTCAATAGAATCAGGTGGGCTCGGCGTCTCCAAGAGAGACGTAGGGCTCGTCTGGTTAGAGGTCCTCCTGTTCACAGGGTGAGGCCCACCTTGGATAACATGAGCGACTTCGAGGTTTATGACAAGTATAGGCTCAATCGCAAATAGCTCATTAGCCTTTACGATGTAGACGTATGCGGACTGCAATCACTGGCATGACCAAGATGCTAAGTTGCATACACGTCCTGGCCTCAGAAGTTTTCAATCCGGAGAGGGGTACATGCATGGGCTGGCTCAGGGTACCTTCACTGTGGTTTTTGACAACTTTCTGGACGCCATGGTACGAGTCAGTAAGCGTTACATAGGATTCCCTCAAAATTATGGTGATTGGAGGCGCCTGAAGAGGGAATTCTTTGCAATAGCTCGAATGCCCAATGTCTTGGGAGCAATAGATTGCACCCACATTGCGCTGCGTGCTCCAGAAGATGACTTGGTCTTCCGAAATCGCAAACACTTCCATAGTCTCAACGTGCAGTTTGTTTGCGATGCACGGATGCGGATTATGCAGGTGTGTGCAAATTTCGGTGGGGCTTGTCATGATGCCCGCATCCTCAGACAGTCGTCCCTGTGGCGGCAGTTTGAGGGCAGACAGTTTCCCCCTGGGTGGCTCGTTGGTGAGTACTTGTGCACAACATGGTTAATTAGTTAGACAATTGCCACTGTAATCTTCAAAAACAGTTGTGTTTGTGTAATGTGCAAAATGTACAGCTATAGGATGCAATGTAACCATTTCTTTCTCTTTCAGCAAATGTCTTGTTTATGCGAAATACGCATATGTAGCATGTCCTAGCTTAAATGGGCAGATACAGAATGCGCTTTAACCATGTAATTGTCTCTTTCAGCAAATGTCTAGTTTTAGCTCCAAACAGATATGTAGCATGTCCTAGCTTAAATGGGCAGATATAGAATGCGCTTTAACCATGTAATTATCTCTTTCTGCAAATGTCTAGTTTTAGCTCCAAACAGATATGTAGCATGTCCTAGCTTAAATGGGCAGCTATAGGATGCAATGTAACCATTTCCTTCTCTTTCAGCAAATGTCTCGTTTATGCGAAATACGCATATGTAGCATGTCCTAGCTTAAATGGGCAGATACAAAATGCGCTTTAACCATGTAATTGTCTCTTTCAACAAATGTCTAGTTTTAGCTCCAAACAGATATGTAGCATGTCCTAGCTTAAATGGGCAGCTATAGGATGCAATGTAACCATTTCTTTCTCTTTCAGCAAATGTCTCGTTTATGCGAAATACGCATATGTAGCATGTCCTAGCTTAAATGGGCAGATATAGAATGCGCTTTAATCATGTAATTGTCTCTTTCAGCAAAGTTTTAGCTCCAAACAGATATGTAGCATGCCCTAGCTTAAATGGGCAGCTCTAGGATGCGCTTCAACCATCTAATTGTCTTTCAGCAAATGTCTATTTTAGGGGATTTTCGTGTACACAAATTAAATGTATTTTAATATAATAATTTTAACTATATTTATAATATTTGACATTTTGTTATGTTCATTATTTATAGGTGATTCGGGTTACATGAGCCGGCCTTGGCTCATTATGCCTATACGTAACCAACGGACGAGGCCCAGGAGCGCTACAATCTGGCGCACAAGCAGACTAGGGCTGTAGTGGAGAGGATGTTTGGACTCCTCAAAATGCCGTTACGATGCCTAGACAGGTCTGGAGGAGCCCTCCAATACCGCCCTAGTAAGGTGGCAAAGATCGTTATAGCCTGCAGCGTCCTGCATAACATTGATCAGCGGGCTGGGATGCTGCAGGCCGTTCAGGCGCCCAGAGACCTCCTCCAAGATGAGGACGACCCTGTTCTAGAGGTGCCATTCCGGGGCGAGGGGCTCAATGTCAGAGCAAACATCATCAACTGCCACTTCAGACGGTAAATACTAGAAGTTATATAGGAGCATTGCGAATGTGTGAATTTTAGGGAAATGAGAAGTAGAGAATTGTGCAAACATGTTAGGATTGTTCAAAAATGAATCGAAAAAAATATAATTTAATATTATTATTATTATCATAGGTAATTTATACATCAGATGATTCTGGCATCTGTAATGACTTTGCCACCTTATTTTCAAAGACAACATCAGATGGTAAGTATAAACAATGTATGGACTGTGGGTGGGTGGAATTTTGCACAATCAGCCATAATATGGCATACATTTTAAAATGTAGTATTTAGTTTACACATGACTAGATTTTTGGATAGTCAGAAAGGGATACTCTAGCAATACTATATTCTTCCAAGTCATATTCCAAGTCATACATCAGAGGTTAGGTCTGCACAATGTATGACTCAGCTTCACACTTGATTGATAGAACATAACACAAGATGCTACACACGCCTAGTAAGCTAGTGATCTAAATAGTTTCAGAAATGGGGGGGGGGGGGGGGATGCAGAACACACTTTTATTAATGATTTGATTTACATTTTTTCTTCCATTAGGGAGATGACTTAATCTAAAGACTGAAAGTGAAGAATTCAAGACTGAAAGTGAAGAATCCCATACTGAAAGTGAAGAATCCCATACTGAAAGTGAAGAATACCAATGTGATCATGTCTGTGGCATTGTCTTTCAACTGTGCTGACTTTGAAAACCATACAAAGACACGTTCACATGGTAAGTGGCAACAATTCTACTGAACAAGACTGGGGATGCATCCTATTGGAGACACTTAGGTTTAATTTTTATATTTGTTTTTTAGATGGTATTTCACAATCCTCTATTTTGAAAATGATGAATAGGACACCTAATGAAGATAAACTGATATTTTGAAGAGAATTGCCTTTCAAAGACCATACATCCAGGTTAGTTTGCACAATGCATGCTATTTAAGAATCATAGGAGGAAGAATGTTCCAAGAATTAGGAATATATACATGTCCTATATTAGAATATGTTTATTTTAGATACATTACCCCTACTTTTTGCTAGAGAGGACTCAGATTCTGACCAATCAGACAAAGGGATACATTTTATAGTTTATATTTAGGTATATTATTTGAAGGGACATGAAATATTACATTCAATTATGTTCCTCATAAATCAAATTTAAAAATATTCTCAAATTTTGATATGCATTATTTTGTCTAATTTTAAATGCTAATGTGTAATTCAACTATTGATTAGACAATATAATGGTATTAATTTAAAATTATGGATAGATATAGATTTCCAGTCTGAACCTGTTTTTAATATCAAGACAAAAAAATACATGTTAGAGCATAGACACAAGATGATTTTACAATTAGTAGACATAATGAATATTTTAAGACGTGTTCATTAAATAACCTAAATGACTAATGTTTTTAATATTTCTTTTCTTTCTTTTTCAGATTTTCATTTGTGATGAATTCCAAAATTATCTTTTTGTTGTAAATAAATTTATTTTCATACTATATATTATTTTTGTTTTTTGAAAAATACATATTATTTGAGACATATCTCTATCACAGTCAATGTTCCCTCTAATTTTTTTTTCTTTGTGTGCAATTATTTTTTTCTGTGTGCGGACTTTATACTGTGTACTCGGTAGTAAGTAACTCCACGGGCGTGACCACAATCTTATCTATATGGCACACATGAACTAATGCCCCCTAGCTGTGAAAAACCATCAGATGCATTCAGATAAAAGGCAGCCTTTAAGGGTTTAGAAATCAGTTTATCAGAATACTTGGATTTAGCTTTCAACAAAGAATACCAAGAGAACAAAGCCAATTTGATGATAAAAGTAAATTGGAAAGTTGTTAAAAAACTACATGCCCTATCTGAACCATGAAAGTTTAATTTGGACTAGGCTGTCCCTTTAAACCTTGTCCACCTGAGCCAACCTAGGTTTAATCTTTAGCAAAGGATTCCGAAAGAACAAAGCACAATTTGATAATAGGAGGTAATTGTAACGAATTGCATTCTTTATCTGAATCACAAAAGTTCAATTCTCTTTCACACACACACTGGCCTAACAAATGGATTTAAAATCTGTTTCTAAAGATCCGATACAAAGACACACATACATACTGTACATATATATCTCACATATATATATATATATATATATATATATATATATATATATATATATATGTATAAATACAAAATTGAGATAAGGGAGCCATTTACCAATATTTTAACTCTGTGTAGTAAAATCAAACTAGAGGTGCAGACCCTATATAACTATTGCAAACTATTATAAATAGGGAGAAAATAAGGAGAAGTAGTCCTTATAAAAAGATAGGGAATTCAGCACTCTCATATACACATTTAAAGGGACAGAGATATAAATATCTCAAGGTATCAACCTAAGTATTAAGATAAATAGAGCTAAGTGTGGAGCCAGGTGGAAACCCAGAATAAAGACTTGACAACTAGCATGCTTGCAAGGCACTCATCATTTTATTATTTACAAAAAGCAACAAAATTCTTAGTAAAGGTCATGTGACCATAAAGGTAATTTGAAACAAAATGTAATCAAAAATATGAGCTGAAAAGCTAAGTGAGACATCTCATAGGAAAATAAAGTGTCTAAAAAATAAGTGGCTAAATATCATAGTGATAATGCAACACCTCTATTAGAGGACAACCCTAAAAGAAAGAGTAATATGAGGGTAATGTTGTCATAATAATATAATGAGGATCTATGCAATTCACATAAACATTGAGCCAGAATGATACAATCACAAGAATACTTTAGAATGCATATTTTTCAATTTGGAGTGAAATATAAACACAGGAAAAAGCTTTGCACAATCAATATGCAGCATGCAACTATACCAAGTCTTAAAACACAACACCAACATCAGAGGACAGTCCCAAAGTTAAGGGTCAATACTGTCATGATATAAATATAGGATCTATGTGTTTTAAAGATGGGTATTGTATAGTAAATTTTGCATAACTTCTGACAAACAGGATATTAGTAAAGCAGCGGCATTTAGCATGAACACATCACAATTTAAAGGAGGTCCTTCCAAATCTGTTGAAAACAGGCATCCACTTGTATTGCGGGAGGAAAAAATGAAGTAAGTTTCCACTGCCTGTAAAGAACAACACAGTCATAGCATGCACTCACAGCCTTTGCGATGTAAATCAAGAACAGAATCCTTGGTAAGAAGCTGAAAATCCGGTGAATGTTCCTGTGTTGCACAAGATGCAAAACAAAGTAATAAGTCACTCCAGCAAGCTGCAATTCTTTGAGGTGTAGTAGGATTTTCCAAAAGACAGGTGTCTCATCAAAGCAATCAGCTGTTACAACTGCCTACATGTGTTTCATCCCAATGAGTAGCAGGGACTCCTCAGGGCTAACCTCATCAACCTAAACTCGGCCTTTTATAGGCCATATTAGGACACGCCTCTTGGTGTTTCAAAAAACAAACAAAAAGTGTATATATACAAAGTGACATTTCATATATAAAATATATTTACAAAATAATAATATTAATTCAAGATAAAAAACATGGTGCTCAGATGCGCATGCAATTCGTTAAAATATAACTAACAGCTGAATTGAAAAAAATGAGAGCTCCCCCAACGATGCATTGGACACATAGGGAGGGTCAGCAAGTTACACCTAACAAGACAATTTGTTATTTTTCTCTGATTCCTATAAAGGCTAAATAATAAGGAAAGGGATAAAGTATTCTAAGTCAGAAATTAAGTAAATTTAGAAACTTCTATTGTTAACAGTTTCCTATAGAGACAAGACCGGGATCGAACCTGTGACCTCAAATCTACTATAAACTAAAAGTCAAATTAAACTAGTATTAACCCACTACTCTAAGCGCTATAACCAATATATGCTGAAAATCTAACAATTATAGATCTACAACCTTTAAAGTTAAACATACTTATTATCCCAATGTATAACAACTGCATTTAAGTGTTCTTAAAAATATTATTAACAGCCGAAAATTTGGAGCTAAACTAGTTATACTGATAGCAAAACAAAGTCATATTAGTTCAATGACTATTTTATATTGAACATAAGGGATTGAACCCAGGGTCTAAAGGGTCTATATATCTTAATGACTTAGAAGAACCACAGTCCTAATCCACTAGCCTAAAGGCACAGTCTACAGGGAGTGCAGAATTATTAGGCAAGTTGTATTTTTGAGGATTAATTTTATTATTGAACAACAACCATGTTCTCAATGAACCCAAAAAACTCATTAATATCATAGCTGAATAGTTTTGGAAGTAGTTTTTAGTTTGTTTTTAGTTATAGCTATTTTAGGGGGATATCTGTGTGTGCAGGTGACTATTACTGTGCATAATTATTAGGCAACTTAACAAAAAACAAATATATACCCATTTCAATTATTTATTTTTACCAGTGAAACCAATATAACATCTCAACATTCACAAATATACATTTCTGACATTCAAAAACAAAACAAAAACAAATCAGTGACCAATATAGCCACCTTTCTTTGCAAGGACACTCAAAAGCCTGCCATCCATGGAGTCTGTCAGTGTTTTGATCTGTTCACCATCAACATTGCGTGCAGCAGCAACCACAGCCTCCCAGACACTGTTCAGAGAGGTGTACTGTTTTCCCTCCTTGTAAATCTCACATTTGATGATGGACCACAGGTTCTCAATGGGGTTCAGATCAGGTGAACAAGGAGGCCATGTCATTAGATTTTCTTCTTTTATACCCTTTCTTGCCAGCCACGCTGTGGAGTACTTGGACGCGTGTGATGGAGCATTGTCCTGCATGAAAATCATGTTTTTCTTGAAGGATGCAGACTTCTTCCTGTACCACTGCTTGAAGAAGGTGTCTTCCAGAAACTGGCAGTAGGACTGGGAGTTGAGCTTGACTCCATCCTCAACCCGAAAAGGCCCCACAAGCTCATCTTTGATGATACCAGCCCAAACCAGTACTCCACCTCCACCTTGCTGGAGTCTGAGTCGGACTGGAGCTCTCTGCCCTTTACCAATCCAGCCACGGGCCCATCCATCTGGCCCATCAAGACTCACTCTCATTTCATCAGTCCATAAAACCTTAGAAAAATCAGTCTTGAGATATTTCTTGGCCCAGTCTTGACGTTTCAGCTTGTGTGTCTTGTTCAGTGGTGGTCGTCTTTCAGCTTTTCTTACCTTGGCCATGTCTCTGAGTATTGCACACCTTGTGCTTTTGGGCACTCCAGTGATGTTGCAGCTCTGAAATATGGCCAAACTGGTGGCATCTTGGCAGCTGCACGCTTGACTTTTCTCAGTTCATGGGCAGTTATTTTGCGCCTTGGTTTTTCCACACGCTTCTTGCGACCCTGTTGACTATTTTGAATGAAACGCTTGATTGTTCGATGATCACGCTTCAGAAGCTTTGCAATTTTAAGAGTGCTGCATCCCTCTGCAAGATATCTCACTATTTTTGACTTTTCTGAGCCTGTCAAGTCCTTCTTTTGACCCATTTTGCCAAAGGAAAGGAAGTTGCCTAATAATTATGCACACCTGATATAGGGTGTTGATGTCATTAGACCACACCCCTTCTCATTACAGAGATGCACATCACCTAATATGCTTAATTGGTAGTAGGCTTTCGAGCCTATACAGCTTGGAGTAAGACAACATGGATAAAGAGGATGATGTGGTCAAAATACTCATTTGCCTAATAATTCTGCACCCCCTGTAGAACAGTAAACAAATTTTATAGAAATTATGCGAACTAGAGTTTTTCATTTAACCCAAATGGGGCACAAGTATGTAAGCGATAAATCCAACCAGTTTCCTTCTGGAGAAGACATTTGTCCTGATCACCTCCTCTCTTATGTGACAAACCAGTATCAATTCCTATGAACTTTAATAGTTCAAAATCTGAATTGTGGCACATCTGAAAACTACGTGCAACACTACTAGTATCTTTGTTATTTTTCACGTCATCTCGATGTTCTCTCACCCTGTCGAGAAACTGGCGCTTCGTTTTCCCTACGTAAAACATAGGGCAAGGACAGTATAGCAAATAATTTACTCCAAAAGTTTGACAATTGATTGGGTAATTAATGCGATACACTTTGCCACCTGTAGTAAAGGTTTCAGTCCTTGTAATAAAACTGCAAGAAACACACTTTCCACAAGTGTTAACATTCAGTTACATTGAATTAATATAGCTCTGATACTACGGAGAGATAAACAAGGCACTACTCCAATTAAAGAAGAGTCATTACAGAGCACAGTATGTGAGATGATCGGACAGCACTGCAAAGTTTTATCTCTCTAGAATAGAATATAGCATAGAGTGAGAGACTATAATTTAATTCAGCGGATCCCATGAGCTGCTTAACACAGATGCCCCATGCAACACATCACAGTATATCGCAAAACCAATAAGAGTAATACATAAATAACAGCGTACTCGCATACAATGTCATATATCGTATCACACACAAAGTCATAAAACTCAGAGTGCAGTCATATTTAACAGAATTAAACAGAAGACGTTGTGACATAAGTTTGGCACAAGAAAACACACATCAGCTTGTTAGCCAAACACACGGTTACACTATTAGATCGTGTTGATTCACTCACAGTTCTCTTGCAGAGTTTCCAGCCGCTCTGATCTTTGCTGTACGATAACAATTTCTCAGCTGCAGACCTGGCTAACTCTGTATACTCCATCACTGCGCAGGTATCTCAGGGCATAAGGAATTAGAAATAACAATAACCCTCACAGATGTGCACAGCCAGTGTGTAAGGTTAGCCTCTGCCCTCCAGTATTATTAAACGTGATGTCACCGACTGAGAGAAGCGCATAAGTAGAGTGGAGACAGTCACAGCAGGAGTCAGTGTCTTAGCCTGATGTGCTGGCTGCGCTACACCGAGAGGGAAGGTGCGCGGCCGCCCTACCGCGCACCTTAAAGGGAACAGTGATCACAGTAAGATAAGAAGAAATATATCCATCTAATATTCTGACATGTAAACAAAATATTAGTCCCATGACTGTTAGAGTCATCTATTTTACAAGCACAGGCCTGATATCAAATATACTAATTTTGTTTAATGTATTGAATGAAAAATATCAACACAGCTTATTCAGATAATGTTAAACTCAAGTATCTTACAAAATCTAAGATGGATTTAAATACATCCATCTATGCTTTTATTGTGTGATTTATAGATGTAAAAATCAGAAAATGTTTCTGACGAGGATATGTGGTATAAATTATACATATCAACTTTGTTCATTTCACTTTTAAGAAATGAAAGTGTTTAACTTACATTAAAGTGACAGTGTAGTTTAATGTTAGATTTACATTATAATCTCTCTAATCTTTCTTATGTATCCAAAAACATTCTTACACTAAATATAGGTTATTCTGCTTTAATTATTTGTAAGGTAATATGTGTGAAATTATCTTAAAATAAAACATAAGTTAATTTCACATTTAAGCCAATCTAGTTATTGTATGCCATATTGATTACTTTTCAGCTCTAGTGGAGTCATTTGAAGGGTCAGTTAACTATAGATATATCAAAAGATACATTCTAGCAATTATACTTTTTACCTGTTGGATAGATATCACATATCTATAGGTATTTACATTTCACTTTAGTTTAGTTTATTTCTACAATGTTAACTCCACATATTCCTAATGGTTTTGTCCTTAAATGGACATTAAAACCAAAATGTTATTTCATGATTCAGAGAGATAATACAATTTTTTGTTTAAAACAACATTTAAATTTACTTCTATTATGTAATTAGATTAATTCTTTAGATATCCTTTGTTAAAGAAATAGCAATGCACATGGGTTAGACAATGACACAAGGCATCTATGTGCAGCCACCAATCAGCAGCAACAGAGACTATATAGATATGCTTTTCAGAAAAGAATATCAAGAGATAAAAGCTAATGACTGAGATAATAGAAATAACTTAGAGGTTTTTTTTTTCATTGTATTATCCATCTAAATCAGGAAAGAACGTATAGTTTTATGTCCCTTTAAGGTAAAGCTGTATAAATACAGCCATTGGAAGAAATGTTATTCACAGTGGGGCAAACAATACAGAGGGTAATCCAAATATGCTTTATTGTCATGTTATCCTAAGTTTGAGAAATGGAGATGCATAGGTTTATGATCAGCAAAGCATTACTGGGAAATATCTACTTACTTGTGTGTGGCCAACAATGCATATATACAATGTTTAGACAAACGTATTTAGATAAAGTTAAATATTGCATATTACTCATTTAAGGGACGGTAATTCAAAAGTGTTTCTTTCAGGATTCCTTAATAAAATATAATTTTAAACATTAAAATGTCATTATATTATCTAATTTCCTTCATTATTTTGATATACTTTCCTTTACAACCATATGTAGATATGCTCAGTAGCTGAAGATTGGTGGATGCACAGCGATGCCTTGTGTGATTGGCTCAACCATGTGCATTGCTATATCTTCTGTAAAGGATATCTAAAGAATAATCTAAATAGATTGAGTTACATTTTAAATTTAAAAAATGTTCTCTCTCCGGAATATGAAAGAAAATATTTGTGTGTAATGTCCCTTTAAAAATAAAGACGCCGTTGACCAATAACATATGTGAGCAGTTCAGACAAATACAAGCTCAAGGTTTATTGACTAATAATGAACAAACGTGTATTTTAAAATTTATAAATATTTGATCCAAGTTCCATCCATTACAAATACAAATTACGCATTTCCGAAATATAGCGTGGGAAACGTATCTTGCAACACGAGATTCACATCTTTAAAAATTCTATTCTAATGTCACGCACTAGCACACAATCGATGTGCATTGTTGGGATTGTAAATACATTTAATAGAGCAATGTCAATACTTCACAGTGAGTCACAATATTTATTTAATAAACAATAAATACATACGTTTACTTTTTATTATTAAAAAATATTTGTCTTAAATAACCTGATCGATATTAAACATCGAAATGTGTAAAACATTTACTAATGTGACTGGATTATATTTACCAGAATTCAAAAAGAGATCAAATGTAAACTTAGTATATTAATATTTAACGGATCACATATATTAAATCTGCGTCACACATATCCACATAACAGTCCCATGAATTACAAATAAGTCTACATGAAAAATGTAGTAACAGCACCCCCAGGAGGTATGTGTATGGAAGTTACAAAGATATGAAACATTAAGGAACGGCCAATCAGAGTTGATCACACAAACATAACTTGAGTCAGTATGGCCTCACAGACATGATAACAAAATTTCAATATTTTATCCAATCAGATGTACAGATACCATGTCCCATGGTGCATATCATGTTTACTTCACCATATAAAAGTCCATTACATGTTGCCATTTTTGTCAGTTCTCTAATGCCTGCTGGCAGTTATATATATATATATATATATATATATATATATATATATATATTTATATATTATATTTAATAACAAGGACTAGCAGGCGTGACGTCTCACAGGTTCACCAAGCCGGAGAGTGCAGCACTGGTCAACGCCGTTGAGGACTTCTATCTGCAGCTTTTTGGGAACAAGAAGTGACATTAAAACCAAAATGTTATTTCATGATTCAGAGAGATAATACAATTTTTTGTTTAAAACAACATTTAAATTTACTTCTATTATGTAATTAGATTAATTCTTTACATATCCTTTGTTAAAGAAATAGCAATGCACATGGGTTAGACAATGACACAAGGCATCTATGTGCAGCCACCAATCAGCAGCAACAGAGACTATATAGATATGCTTTTCAGAAAAGAATATCAAGAGATAAAAGCTAATGAGATAATAGAAATAACTTAGAGGGGGTTTTTTTTCATTGTATTATCCATCTAAATCAGGAAAGAACGTATAGTTTTATGTCCCTTTAAGGTAAAGCTGTATAAATACAGCCATTGGAAGAAATGTTATTCACAGTGGGGCAAACAATGCAGAGGGTAATCCAAATATGCTTTATTGTCATGTTATCCTAAGTTTGAGAAATGGAGATGCATAGGTTTATGATCAGCAAAGCATTACTGGGAAATATCTACTTACTTGTGTGTGGCCAACAATGCATATATACAATGTTTAGACAAACGTATTTAGATAAAGTTAAATATTGCATATTACTCATTTAAGGGACGGTAATTCAAAAGTGTTTCTTTCAGGATTCCTTAATAAAATATAATTTTAAACATTAAAATGTCATTATATTATATAATTTCCTTCATTATTTTGATATACTTTCCTTTACAACCATATGTAGATACAGGGAGTGCAGAATTATTAGGCAAGTTGTATTTTTGAGGATTAATTTTATTATTGAACAACAACCATGTTCTCAATGAACCCAAAAAACTCATTAATATCAAAGCTGAATAGTTTTGGAAGTAGTTTTTAGTTTGTTTTTAGTTATAGCTATTTTAGGGGGATATCTGTGTGTGCAGGTGACTATTACTGTGCATAATTATTAGGCAACTTAACAAAAAACAAATATATACCCATTTCAATTATTTATTTTTACCAGTGAAGCCAATATAACATCTCAACATTCACAAATATACATTTCTGACATTCAAAAACAAAACAAAAACAAATCAGTGACCAATATAGCCACCTTTCTTTGCAAGGACACTCAAAAGCCTACCATCCATGGAGTCTGTCAGTGTTTTGATCTGTTCACCATCAACATTGCGTGCAGCAGCAACCACAGCCTCCCAGACACTGTTCAGAGAGGTGTACTGTTTTCCCTCCTTGTAAATCTCACATTTGATGATGGACCACAGGTTCTCAATGGGGTTCAGATCAGGTGAACAAGGAGGCCATGTCATTAGATTTTCTTCTTTTATACCCTTTCTTGCCAGCCACGCTGTGGAGTACTTGGACGCGTGTGATGGAGCATTGTCCTGCATGAAAATCATGTTTTTCTTGAAGGATGCAGACTTCTTCCTGTACCACTGCTTGAAGAAGGTGTCTTCCAGAAACTGGCAGTAGGACTGGGAGTTGAGCTTGACTCCATCCTCAACCCGAAAAGGCCCCACAAGCTCATCTTTGATGATACCAGCCCAAACCAGTATTCCACCTCCACCTTGCTGGCGTCTGAGTCGGACTGGAGCTCTCTGCCCTTTACCAATCCAGCCACGGGCCCATCCATCTGGCCCATCAAGACTCACTCTCATTTCATCAGTCCATAAAACCTTAGAAAAATCAGTCTTGAGATATTTCTTGGCCCAGTCTTGACGTTTCAGCTTGTGTGTCTTGTTCAGTGGTGGTCGTCTTTCAGCCTTTCTTACCTTGGCCATGTCTCTGAGTATTGCACACCTTGTGCTTTTGGGCACTCCAGTGATGTTGCAGCTCTGAAATATGGCCAAACTGGTGGCAAGTGGCATCTTGGCAGCTGCACGCTTGACTTTTCTCAGTTCATGGGCAGTTATTTTGCGCCTTGGTTTTTCCACACGCTTCTTGCGACCCTGTTGACTATTTTGAATGAAACGCTTGATTGTTCCATGAACACGCTTCAGAAGCTTTGCAATTTTAAGAGTGCTGCATCCCTCTGCAAGATATCTCACTATTTTTGACTTTTCTGAGCCTGTCAAGTCCTTCTTTTGACCCATTTTGCGAAAGGAAGTTGCCTAATAATTATGCACACCTGATATAGGGTGTTGATGTCATTAGACCACACCCCTTCTCATTACAGAGATGCACATCACCTAATATGCTTAATTGGTAGTAGGCTTTCGAGCCTATACAGCTTGGAGTAAGACAACATGCATAAAGAGGATGATGTGGTAAAAATACTCATTTGCCTAATAATTCTGCACTCCCTGTATGCTCAGTGGCTGAAGATTGGTGGATGCACAGAGATGCCTTGTGTGATTGGCTCAACCATGTGCATTGCTATTTCTTCTGTAAAGGATATCTAAAAAATAATCTAAATAGATTGAGTTACATTTTAAATTTAAAAAATGTTCTCTCTCCGGAATATGAAAGAAAATATTTGTGTGTAATGTCCTTTTAAAAATAAAGACGCCGTTGACCAATAACATATGTGAGCAGTTCAGACAAATACAAGCTCAAGGTTTATTGACTAATAATGAACAAACGTGTATTTTAAAATTTATAAATATTTGATCCAAGTTCCATCCATTACAAATACAAATTACGCATTTCCGAAATATAGCGTGGGAAATGTATCTTGCAACACGAGATTCGCATCTTTAAAAATTCTATTCTAATGTCACGCACTAGCACACAATCGATGTGCATTGTTGGGATTGTAAATACATTTAATAGAGCAATGTCAATACTTCACAGTGAGTCACAATATTTATTTAATAAACAATAAATACATACGTTTACTTTTTATTATTAAAAAATATTTGTCTTAAATAACCTGTTCGATATTAAACATTGAAATGTGTAAAACATTTACTAATGTGACTGGATTATATTTACCAAAATTCAAAAAGAGATCAAATGTAAACTTAGTATATTAATATTTAACGGATCACATATATTAAATCTGCGTCACACATATCCACATAACAGTCCCATGAATTACAAATAAGTCTACATGAAAAATGTAGTAACAGCACCCCCAGGAGGTATGTGTATGGAAGTTACAAAGATATGAAACATTAAGGAACCGCCAATCAGAGTTGATCACACAAACATAACTTGAGTCAGTATGGCCTCACAGATATGATAACAAAATTTCAATATTTTATCCAATCAGATGTACAGATACCATGTCCCATGGTGCATATCATGTTTACTTCACCATATAAAAGTCCATTACATGTTGCCATTTTTGTCAGTTCTCTAATGCCTGCTGGCAGTTTTATATATATATATATATATATATATATATATATATATATATATATATATACAGGGAGTGCAGAATTATTAGGCAAATGAGTATTTTGACCACATCATCCTCTTTATGCATGTTGTCTTACTCCAAGCTGTATAGGCTCGAAAGCCTACTACCAATTAAGCATATTAGGTGATGTGCATCTCTGTAATGAGAAGGGGTGTGGTCTAATGACATCAACACCCTATATCAGGTGTGCATAATTATTAGGCAACTTCCTTTCCTTTGGCAAAATGGGTCAAAAGAAGGACTTGACAGGCTCAGAAAAGTCAAAAATAGTGAGATATCTTGCAGAGGGATGCAGCACTCTTAAAATTGCAAAGCTTCTGAAGCGTGATCATCGAACAATCAAGCGTTTCATTCAAAATAGTCAACGGTCGCAAGAAGCGTGTGGAAAAACCAAGGCGCAAAATAACTGCCCATGAACTGAGAAAAGTCAAGCGTGCAGCTGCCAAGATGCCACTTGCCACCAGTTTGGCCATATTTCAGAGCTGCAACATCACTGGAGTGCCCAAAAGCACAAGGTGTGCAATACTCAGAGACATGGCCAAGGTAAGAAAGGCTGAAAGACGACCACCACTGAACAAGACACACAAGCTGAAACGTCAAGACTGGGCCAAGAAATATCTCAAGACTGATTTTTCTAAGGTTTTATGGACTGATGAAATGAGAGTGAGTCTTGATGGGCCAGATGGATGGGCCCGTGGCTGGATTGGTAAAGGGCAGAGAGCTCCAGTCCGACTCAGACGCCAGCAAGGTGGAGGTGGAGTACTGGTTTGGGCTGGTATCATCAAAGATGAGCTTGTGGGGCCTTTTCGGGTTGAGGATGGAGTCAAGCTCAACTCCCAGTCCTACTGCCAGTTTCTGGAAGACACCTTCTTCAAGCAGTGGTACAGGAAGAAGTCTGCATCCTTCAAGAAAAACATGATTTTCATGCAGGACAATGCTCCATCACACGCGTCCAAGTACTCCACAGCGTGGCTGGCAAGAAAGGGTATAAAAGAAGAAAATCTAATGACATGGCCTCCTTGTTCACCTGATCTGAACCCCATTGAGAACCTGTGGTCCATCATCAAATGTGAGATTTACAAGGAGGGAAAACAGTACACCTCTCTGAACAGTGTCTGGGAGGCTGTGGTTGCTGCTGCACGCAATGTTGATGGCGAACAGATCAAAACACTGACAGAATCCATGGATGGCAGGCTTTTGAGTGTCCTTGCAAAGAAAGGTGGCTATATTGGTCACTGATTTGTTTTTGTTTTGTTTTTGAATGTCAGAAATGTATATTTGTGAATGTTGAGATGTTATATTGGTTTCACTGGTAAAAATAAATAATTGAAATGGGTATATATTTGTTTTTTGTTAAGTTGCCTAATAATTATGCACAGTAATAGTCACCTGCACACACAGATATCCCCCTAAAATAGCTATAACTAAAAATAAACTAAAAACTACTTCCAAAACTATTCAGCTTTGATATTAATTAGTTTTTTGGGTTCATTGAGAACATGGTTGTTGTTCAATAATAAAATTAATCCTCAAAAATACAACTTGCCTAATAATTCTGCACTCCCTGTATATATATATATATATATATATATATATATTATATTTAATAACAAGGACTAGCAGGCGTGACGTCTCCCAGGTTCACCAAGCCGGAGAGTGCAGCACTGGTCAACACCGTTGAGGACTTCTATCCGCAGCTTTTTGGGAACAAGAAGTCGACGAAGCAGAGTATTAAGAAGGCCCTCTGGTCGTCTATCACCAATGATGTTAATTTGGTGTGTGGCATCCAGAGGACCACGGATCAAATCATGCGGAGGTTCGGGGATATGAGGTTGCGGCTAAGCAATAAAGTCGCCCTCATAAGGGAGTGGGTAAAAGCCCGTCGGAGGGATGGAAAGCAGGTTCCACCCCCAAGGAAACTGTACCTGCAACCTTATGAGGTGACTTTATGCGCCCTCCTCAATCTCCGGGTCCCCAGCAGATTTAGATCCTCTTGCTCCTTGACTTCTTCTTCCCTCCCAGCTGCTGGATCGGAAAGTCCTGACCCGGAGGCCAGTGCAGCTGTTCTCCGTCCGGTGGCCTGGGAGATGAAAGTCTAGAGGCTGAACCAGGTAAATATCAGACTTCATATAATATATTAATGTTTGAGTATATATTTAAGAAATGTGTATATAGTCAGATATTTAACCTATATAGATCTTACAACACACGCTACATATGATGTTTAGATATCTGAATTTAAATTTGTCACATGAAATAGGAACGATGTTTCTTGCGCTCTCCAGAATATGCGTCACAGAGCTAAAATTAAATTGCGCATCCGTGAAATCCCTATCATCCGCCATTTCATACATTGACTATCGAATCATACCCCAGTTGTAAATATTAATTGGTATCATTCAATATTAACAAATATACAATTTTAATCTCGTAATAGACCCAATTGCAAATATATTTTAAGTCTTTAGAAATGATACTCATCGCACTACTATATCCAAATCAATTCTGAATCACGGATGCGCAATTCCGCTTTGAATCATTGCGCAATGATCCCAAAATATAGAATTGCGCACACACGTGAACATGTGTTTGCTGTAACAGTGGCATTGCTTGAGACATGTTGGTCAAATCACGGATGCGCAATTCCACTTTGAATCATTGCGTAATGATCCCGAAATATAGAATTGCGCACACACCTCAACATGTGTTTGCTGTAACAGTGGCATTGCTTGAGACATGTTAGTCAAATGTATACGTTAATTAGTATATATGTGAAGAATACAGTATCCTTATTTACAATCTACATTATAAAAGATAGACTAGCAAGATCAAAATAAAAATTGAACAATCTCTATCAATTGATGACAATGCAAGAAGACACAAAATTACTTAAAGCGACAGTCAACAACATAAAAGATTGAAAATAAGAATACATGATCACTTTATTTATACATTAATTTAGGAAACAATGAACTCACGTGAATACAAATATAATTTTACTTTGTCAATTAGAATAGAAAAAGCTTTTTTTGTGTGTCTATGGCCTGATTTGTATTAATGATATCCAATCCTGATATTTTACAGATATGGATGTTGTTGCTGGACCCTTGAGCCTGGTTTCTTCACGGGGTTGTATGTGTCAATTTAATTTACCTTTCTCTTCCACACTTTGACATAACATTACATAATCCATTCACATTGATCTATATTAATATGGATACTCTAATTCTCTTTTCTTGTTTTTTTAAAATAAAAATCACGAATCATAGTTGGGATTCGATTGTAATAAAAATCTCAATTTATGAGTATTTGAAGATATTCCTTCTATTCTTGATATCTTCATTTTAGTGTAATCTTAGGGTCATGGCCATTTTGTATTCTGCCCCTGGGTAGTGCTTTACATGTTTTTGATACATTTAGACAACACTAATAAATTGTTCCATATGTGCAGATTATAGAAATATACATCTTATATGCTTTGCTATTTTCGTCTTATCATTAGAGGGACATTAAAACAAACATTTAACTTTTAGGATTTATACACAACATATGATTATAAATAAAAATCCTATTTAATGATATTATCTAAATTGATTTATTCTATTGTTATCCTTATTTGAAAAGAATATCTAAGTATGCTCTGGAGCAGCAATTCATTACTGGGAGTAACCTGCTGATTGATTGATGCACAAAATTCCCTCTTTTCACTGGTTCAACACGTCTTCAGATAACAGTAGGGCATAGTTGCTCCTTTAAAAAATAATAAAAAAAATAATAATAGAATAAATAAGTATATTTGAAAGCTTTTTTAAATCACAGGCTGGACTTGAATCATGGAAGTTAATACAATTACACATTTTGGATTTTCATGTCCCTTTAAGAGAGAAGGATAATTAAAGATTATTGATAATATCCTGAAATTATATATTGGATTGTAATTGCATGCTCCATCCCATTCATTACATCAACGTATGGACTACAATTCATTAACAGTGACATTGGCAAATAAAGATATTTTAATATTTAATATTAAAGGGACACTGAACACAAAATTTGTCTTTTGTGATTCAGGTAGAGTATGCAATATTAATAAACTTTCTCATTTACTCCTATAATCAAATTGTCTTCATTCTATTGGTATATTTATTTGAAATGCAAGAATGTAACTTTAAATGCCGGCCCATTTTTGGTGAACAACCTGTGTTGTTCTTGCTGATTGGTGGATACATTCACCCACCAATAAACAAGTGCTTTCCATGGTTCTGAACCCCAAAATAGCTTAGCTGCCTTAGTTTTCAAAGAAAGAAAGCAAGAGAAAGGGGACAAATTGATAATATTAGTAATTTTAAATTGCATGCTCTATCTGAATCACAAAATCAAAAACTTGTGTTTATTGTCCCTTTAAAAAAAAAAAATCTTCATTAATCCTTACCCTGTTTTGATGAAACTATATTGATATCTAAATCACATCTTTCACTCTTGGACTACCTTTATATATATAAGCATATTCTAACAACACCATGATGACATAGTTTGAGAAATATCTTCTGTTTTGCATTGTGATCAATATGTGTTGTGTACTAAAACAGATTACTGTACATTGCACAAATGGATCTTTGTGCCACATGGATTAGATCCTATTTTTAACCAGTTGTTATTCAAAGTGTTGTGTGTGTCTTATTTTTAAAACAGGGATCAATAGTTATATTTATATATGCCATCGATTCATATGAGAAGAATTGGCTGTCTTATATAGTAACAAATCCAACATATGTGAAATACATAATTTTCTTTACAATCACCTTGATGAACTAATACATTTATTGTTCATATTAGTGCTCTAATCTTCAAATTTAGAAGTATATTATTTGGAATATTTGCGACTACTGTGATTTAGTGATGTCCAAACTGTGTTCAATAATATATTTTAATATCATTAATAGATGTAGTTGTTGTAACGAGCCCAGAGGAAACCAGCAGCAATAGTGACCTGCTTTTGCAGGCTTCTGGTAAGTCCATTGACTCATTCATATGCCATTAAAGGTGTATTTTTCATAAATATTCTGATTCTGTCCTTTAGAATATTTGATTTTAACATGTACACAACGTATTATGTTTTACAATTATTGCTGGAACAACATGTGAGATGGAGGAGGAAGTGGCTCCCTCTGAGTCTGATGGTACGTCAAATATATATAACATGTATCTAACATGTATTATTGTTTACAAATCATACTCTTGACAAAAAAGAAAGTCTACAGCTTTGTCCATTTAAAATATATTATTCAATAATTTTTTTAATACCCTCCTGCCCCCCCTTTATATGCCATGCAACATGAACATATGTTTTTAATATTGACTTAAATTTATGTATGATTTGCCCACTCTTCTTTGCAAAAACACTCCAAATCTGTCAGATTGCGAGGGCATCTCCTGTGCACAGCCCTCTTCAGATCACCCCACAGATTTTCGATTGGATTCAGGTCTGGGCTCTGGCTGGGCCATTCCAAAACTTTAATCTTCTTCTGGTGAAATCATTCCTCTGTTGATTTGGATGTATGCTTTGGGTCGTTGTCATGCTGAAAGAAGAAGTTCCTCTTCATGTTCAGCTTTCTAGCAGAAGCCTGAAGGTTTTGTGACAATATTGACTGGTATTTAGAACTGTTCATAATTCCCTCTACCTTGAATAAGGCCCCAGTTCCAGCTGAAGAAAAACAGCCCCAAAGCATGATGCTGCCACCACCATGCTTCACTGTGGGTATGGGGTTCTTTTGGTGATATGCAGTGTTGTTTTTGTGCCAAACATATCTTTTGGAATTATTGCCAAAAAGTTAAACCTTGGTTTCATCAGACCATAACACCTTTTCTCACATGCTTTTGGGAGACTTCATATGTGTTTTTGCTAAGAAAAGGCTTCCGTCTTGCCGTCTACCCCAAAGCCCAAATATATGAAGAATACGGGAGATTGTTGTCACATGTACCACACAGCCAGTACTTGCCAGATATTCCTGCAGCTCCTTTAATGTTGCTGTAGGCCTCTTGGTAGTCTCCCAGACCAGTTTTCTTCACGTCTTTTCATCAATTTTGGAAGGACATCCAGTTCTTGGTAATGTCATTGTTGTACCATATGTTCTCCACTTGATAATGACTGTCTTCAATGTGTTCCATGGTATATCTAATGCCTTGGAAATTCTTTTGTACCATTCTCCTGACTGATACCTTTTAACAATGAGATCCCTCTGATGCTTTGGAAGCTCTCTGCGGACCATGGCTTTTGTGTAGGATGTGACTAAGAAAATGTCAGGAAAGACCTACTAGAACAGCTGAACTTTATTCGGGGTTAATCAGAGGCACTTTAAATTATGGCAGGTGTGTGATGACTCTTATTTAACATGGTTTTGAATGTGATTGCTTAATTCTGAACACAGCTACATCCCCAGTTATAAGCTAATGTGCAACCACATTATTTTAGGTTTTTTTGATTACTTCCCTCCACCTTAAAGTTTTCAGTTTGTTTTTCAATTGAGTTGTGTCGTTTATAGGTCACATTAAAGGTGGAAAAAGTTCTGAAATTATTTATCTTTGTCTAATTTTTTTACATCACAGAAACCTGCCATTTTAACAGGGGTGTGTAGACTTTTTATATCCACTGTATTTAATGGTTAAACTTATATCTAGCATATTTAATTATAATGATTTTTTTGTGTAATTATTACAATTTCTCTTTGCTCTCTTTTTATTATGTTCTGGAATTTTTTTTATTTTTTTTTGTTTAGGTTGTGACTCAGCATGGTTAACACTAGAGGCTCTAGCTCGCATAGAGCAGACCTTGCTGGGTCACACTCAGTTGCTGGGAAGGATCCATGACACCACGCGTCTCCAGCTGCGTCTTCTTAGTTTGTTTATAGAACGCACAAGGCATGAAGACGCAGCTGGAAATGCCCAGGACGATGAGGGGGATGAGGATGCCACATAAGTGGAGGATCCTGAGATGGCCCGAGGGAGCACTACTAACTCCTCCATCCACATGTTGTTCTATGTTTGTTATTTGTTGCCATTTAGCCAATTTCGTTTTTTTGTTGTGCCTGTTGCACTCTTTCAACTTGTCTGATGGCTCCAATGGAGCTGTGTTGGCCCTTGTCAACTCCCTCCAAGGACTGTGATGCACTCTTTTACCTTGTCAGATGGCTCCAATGGGGCTGTGTTGGACTTTGTTGGCCCTTGTCAACTCGCTCCAAGGACTATGATGCACTCTTTCACCTTGTCAGATGGCTCCAATGGGGCTGTGTTGGCCTTTGTTGGCCCTTGTCAACTCCCTCCAAGGACTGTGATGTACTCTTTTACCTTGTCAAATGGCTCCAATGGGGCTGTGTTGGCCTTTGTTGGCCCTTGTCAACTCCCTCCAAGGACTGTGATGCACTCTTTCACCTTGTCAGATGGCTCCAATGGGGCTGATTTATCAATATGAGTTTTTGTAACGTTATCTTATTTCTTTATGTTTTATGACATCATAATAAAATAAATGTCATTAATATATTATTTGTCCTCTTTATTCATGTCATTTATTAAAATCGTTATTTTAGGTGGTTAATCCTTAAAGGGACATGAAACAAAAAAATGGTCTTTCATGATTCAGATATATAATACAATTGTCCAGAAATTTAATATTTACATCTCTTATTTAATTTGCTTCATTTTCTTGTTATACTTTGCAGAAAGGTTTATCTTTGCAAGATCATGAGTAGCAGAGAACTGAGGTTCTAGATGTTGATTGTTGTTTGTATATATATATATATATATATATATATATATATATATATATATGTTGTTGTTGGCTCATCCATGTGTTCATTTCTGAACTATTCGTGAATTGATGCATCTTTAACAAATGATCCCAAGATTATTAAACTGAAATAATCAATGTAAATTATGAATTTGATGGAAATAGTATCCTCTCTGTGAATCCTGACCTTAATTGTTTGTATTTCATGTCCCTTTAAGTGATGCTGACCACAATTCTTAAGGAATTGATATTCATTTCTAATGTATTTTTGTCCTTTTTACATCAACATAGACATATAATATGTTTAAAACAGACTATTATTTGAATGTTGACAGCACATGTATTCCAATTTCACTTATATCTTATTGTAGTAGTCTAACAAAAGAAATCACTGTGTGTAATGCACATATTTTAGCTGATTAATATCTTTCTCTTATTATTGTTTCTGTTTAATAATCCAACGATATATTGCTATAGGTAGGCTGACCATATTTCAACTTGAATAAGTGACACATCTGATAAATACATGTGTCATTATTCTTATTCCAAATAAATCTTTAAACATACAGGGAGTGCAGAATTATTAGGCAAGTTGTATTTTTGAGGATTAATTTTATTATTGAACAACAACCATGTTCTCAATGAACCCAAAAAACTCATTAATATCAAGGCTGAATAGTTTTGGAAGTAGTTTTTAGTTTGTTTTTAGTTATAGCTATTTTAGGGGGATATCTGTGTGTGCAGGTGACTATTACTGTGCATAATTATTAAGCAACTTAACAAAAAACAAATATATACCCATTTCAATTATTTATTTTTACCAGTGAAGCCAATATAACATCTCAACATTCACAAATATACATTTCTGACATTCAAAAACAAAACAAAAACAAATCAGTGACCAATATAGCCACCTTTCTTTGCAAGGACACTCAAAAGCCTGCCATCCATGGATTCTGTCAGTGTTTTGATCTGTTCACCATCAACATTGCGTGCAGCAGCAACCACAGCCTCCCAGACACTGTTCAGTGAGGTGTACTGTTTTCCCTCCTTGTAAATCTCACATTTGATGATGGACCACAGGTTCTCAATGGGGTTCAGATCAGGTGAACAAGGAGGCCATGTCATTAGATTTTCTTCTTTTATACCCTTTCTTGCCAGCCACGCTGTGGAGTACTTGGATGCGTGTGATGGAGCATTGTCCTGCATGAAAATCATGTTTTTCTTGAAGGATGCAGACTTCTTCCTGTACCACTGCTTGAAGAAGGTGTCTTCCAGAAACTGGCAGTAGGACTGGGAGTTGAGCTTGACTCCATCCTCAACCCGAAAAGGCCCCACAAGCTCATCTTTGATGATACCAGCCCAAACCAGTACTCCACCTCCACCTTGCTGGCGTCTGAGTTGGACTGGAGCTCTCTGCCCTTTACCAATCCAGCCACGGGCCCATCCATCTGGCCCATCAAGACTCACTCTCATTTCATCAGTCCATAAAACCTTAGAAAAATCAGTCTTGAGATATTTCTTGGCCCAGTCTTGACGTTTCAGCTTGTGTGTCTTGTTCAGTGGTGGTCGTCTTTCAGCCTTTCTTACCTTGGCCATGTCTCTGAGTATTGCACACCTTGTGCTTTTGGGCACTCCAGTGATGTTGCAGCTCTGAAATATGGCCAAACTGGTGGCAAGTGGCATCTTGGCAGCTGCACGCTTGACTTTTCTCAGTTCATGGGCAGTTATTTTGCGCCTTGGTTTTTCCACACGCTTCTTGCGACCCTGTTGACTATTTTGAATGAAACGCTTGATTGTTCGATGATCACGCTTCAGAAGCTTTGCAATTTTAAGAGTGCTGCATCCCTCTGCAAGATATCTCACTATTTTTGACTTTTCTGAGCCTGTCAAGTCCTTCTTTTGACCCATTTTGCCAAAGGAAAGGAAGTTGCCTAATAATTATGCACACCTGATATAGGGTGTTGATGTCATTAGACCACACCCCTTCTCATTACAGAGATGCACATCACCTAATATGCTTAATTGGTAGTAGGCTTTCGAGCCTATACAGCTTGTAGTAAGACAACATGCATAAAGAAGATGATGTGGTAAAAATACTCATTTGCCTAATAATTCTGCACTCCCTGTATCTGAAAACATCCCTGACATATGTATTTCTCATGTGTCCCTTTTTAAAGCGTAAAGATTGGCACCATAGCTATAGGTAACATATAATGTATAACCAATCCCGATTTTCATAATGTATCTCATAGCATTATTTCTAATTTAAAGGGACATGAAACACAATAATCTATTTTCTCATTTATGTATAACATACGATTTTTAAATAATTTTCTTTCCATAAATTCTCAAATTTGCTTCAGTCTCTTTGTATCATTTGTTTAAGGAGCAGCAGGGCACTACTAGTTTCTAAATGAACACATAGGTGAACCAATGACAATCGGTATATATATGTAGCCACCAATCAGCAATTAGAACATCATATTTTTCTGCTCTTGAGATTACCTCTAAACACATTTCATCAAAAGATTACAATTAAATTTGAAAATGAAGTTCAAATTGCAATGTCGTACATAATCGTGTAACATAAAATGCTTGCTAAATAGTTAATATTCCTCTGATTCTAATGAAATATATCCTTATTACCAACAATGGATTATATTTCATATATCACAGTATTACTTTATCTAGCGTGACATTCATAGATAACAATATAGCACATACTAGTTAATAAAATATAAATACGTTTCTTATTGACATGCCAAGCTGTAAAATGAGTTATTGAATTGGATTCCGTTTTTAAGTGATCTCGGATGCGCCTTTGATTGGATGACGTTTTTACGCAATCTCGGATGCGCCATGTTGCTTAAGACGTCACATGCCAAGCTGAAAAATGAGTTCTTGTATTGGATGCCGTTTTTACGCGATCTCGGATGCGCCTTTGATTGGACAACGTTTTTACGCGATCTCAGATGCGCCATGTTGCTTAAGACGTCACATGCCAAGCTGTAAAATGAGTTCTTGGATTGGATGCCGTCCTAAGCCCCGCGGCTTCGGTTGCCGGCGACGGCCGGGTGTGGGCCCAACGCTCCAGCGCCATCCATTTTCAGGGCTAGTTGATTCGGCAGGTGAGTTGTTACACACTCCTTAGCGGGTTCCGACTTCCATTGCGCCTTTGATTGGATGCCGTTTTTACGTGATCTCGGATGCGCCATGTTGCTTAAGACATCACATGCCAAGCTGTAAAATGAGTTCTTGGATTGGATGCCGTTTTTACGCGATCTCGGATGCGCCTTTGATTGAATGACGTTTTTACGCAATCTCGGATGCCCCATGTTGCTTAAGACGTCACATGCCAAGCTGTAAAATGAGTTCTTGGATTGGATGCCGTTTTTACACAATCTCGGATGTGTCATGTTGCTTAAGACGTCACATGCCAAGGTGTTAAATCCGTCTGATTGGATTACATTGCCCCGCAATATTTGATTTTGAACGTAACCCACGTTTGTGAATGAGAAGACCAGTTTAAAACCATAAAGAGTATGGATTGTGTCAATCATGTACATTTTTGAACCATAGCTGATAAAGAACACCAAAATCTCTTTTGATGGCTGTCTCGTTGAAGAAACGAATAAAGGCAATATGTTTTAATGCATAATATATTTTGAGGCAAGTGCAAATCAATGGATATACTCCATCTTGTTTAATATATTTGTCAACAATATTTTCCTTTTTATAAATAATTACTGTGTTGTGTTGAATTTTCTACATATCTAATTCCTAAAGATGCGCTTTTGTATTTCAATCAAGTAATCAATATGCATTGACCTTTATCATAGGATAAATATATGAGGTGCCTACTTATTCTAAATGTTATGTCCTGGTCTTTTTTCTTAAAGGGACATTATACACTCATTTTTTCTTAGCATGTATGTTTTGTAGATGATCTATTTATATAGGCCATATTTTTTTTAATGTATAGTTTTGCTTATTTTTAAATACCATTGCTGTGATTTTCTGACTCCTAACCAAGCCCCAAAGTTTGATGTGAGTACCATCAGCTACCTTCTCCAGCTTGCTCCTGTTTGTGTAAAGGGTCTTTTCATATGCAAAAGAAGGGGGAGTGGGGAGTGTCTTATTTCCCACTTGCAATGGGCATTCCAGCTAACTTTTCAACATAGCTAAACTGAGAGTTTCTAAGTAAGTCTTTAAACCGTTTTATCATGGATTTTTATATCAGTATCTGTGCATCTTGTTCTTTATAGTAGTGTCTATTACATGCAGTTCTATGAAAATGAGTGTATACTGTCCCTTTAATGTAAATGCTCAGTATTGTGTCATGTATGACTTCCACATTGTTAATCTCCAAATATATTACTGTGAGCATATATTTCTAATGTAACTCTTAAAAGGACATGAAACCAGATTCCTTCTAAATGAAATGTCTTTCTTAAATAATTCAAACACTATAATGTATCTTTAAGAAAATAGACTTTATTTAACACGTCGATAGAAATATGGCATACAGGCTTAGTATCCTATTCAAATGTTTTCTTGTTTGAACAAGTACGTGTAGATATACCAGCAATCCATAAGGATTAGTATATGTTAGCATATGTTTTTGTTTAAAGGGACAGTCAAGTCAAGCAAAACAGTAATGATTTTAATCTCCAAAAATGCAATTTTTTAAAAATATATCTCAAACGTTTATCACCAATTTATCTTAGTTCTCTTGGTGTTCTTAGTTGATAGCTACACCTAGGAGGTTCATCTGCTCATTTCTTAGAGCTTGAAGAGTGCATCTAATCTGAATGCATTTTGACCACTAGAGGGCATTATTTTTTGTGTTTCATATAGAAAACATTGAGCTCATGCAGTATAGTTACCCTGGATTGATCAGTGATTGGCTGAAATGCCGGTCTGTCAAAAGAACAGAAATAAGTGGTCATTTTTCTGAGGCATAGATACAAGGTTAATCACAGAAGTAAAACATGTATTTCTCTAAGTCTTGTTTTTCCAAACTTGATAATGCGTAATAAAGTGTTTTCGTTGTAACCAACAATAATTAATGTTATGACTGTCCCTTTAAGCTGTGTTGTTGGCATCAAAACAGTGATATGTCATCATGTATAATTGTAATGGTCATTTTGTTTGAGATTAGGAAAACAGTTTGGACATCACAGAAACCAATCAATGTAATCAACAAGGATAGGTATGTGATGATGTGGTCTCCACACACTTGTAAAACATACTCTGCAAACAATCTGCCTCCATAGACCCGGTCCCATAGAAGCAGATTATATACAGAGTGTGCTCCACAAGTTTAAGAAGACCACATCATCACATACCTATCCATTACACATTAAATAACTAAAAATATATAAAAAAAAACTTCCTTCCTCTTCCTTCCCCACTTCCCACGAGGCTGAGGCTCTGGGGGGGCAACTGCCCCCTCCGACGAGTTCTCATCGGAGATGTTTGGGGAAGAGGGGAAGGAGGAGTACTGGGATCACCCGGCTGAGGAGGAGATTGAGGATGAGATGGAGCAGATGGCCCAGCAGCAGATGGCCCAGGATCAGATGGCCCAAGATCAGATGGCCCAGTAGCAGATGGCCCAGGATCAGATGGCCCAGCAGCAGATGGCCCAGCAGCAGATGGTGCGTTATGTGCCTCCCGGAGGACCTGCAATATATCTTTCAGAGTATGCAAGATCTCTCTTTGGTCTTGGCGAAGCTCTCTTTGGTCTTGGTGAATATCATTAATTGCTTCCGTCAGCTGGATTCTGCTTTCTGCCTGTTCCCTCCTGGAGGATCTCTTCAAGAAAATCTTGTAATATCTGCAGCTCTGCTATCTCCTCCTGAGTAGCTTCTGGTGCACGGCGGGCTGCTGGTGCAGGAGGGGCTGCTGGTGCAGGAGGGGCTGCTGCAGGGATCTCTTCTGCAGCGGGGGCTTCTTCAGAGGATGAGGATAGAGGGATGTCTTCCATGTCTCCCAGAGGGGGCGAGTCATCTGCACCACTCTCATACCTGGGTGAAGGAGGAGCCTGTGGGTGCTGTGCTGCCTCCTCCCCGGGCTCAGACTCTGTATATTGTAAAAAGAAAGAAATTGAGATATTAGCACAGTTCCAAATAAAGATGTTAATGCTTTTTCTTACAATAGAATTACAAAGGCAGCCTCATTAATACACTTTCAAAAACAACAATCAATACGATTTCCGCATTTTTTAAACCGTGTTTCTGATATCTATATGCTCAATCTGAATGTGTTTTTGCGTTTGTTTTCAGTCTGTGTAAATGCACACCTAATCTGTAGACTAGATACTAATGTGATGGCGTTTTGTGAAATGCAACTTTCGCAAGGTAATTGTTAATGTGTTTTCGTAATAATGTCTAAAAAAACATAATTGCGTTAATGATATCCTTAAATACATTATTTATTTTTCATGTAAAGAGATTATTAAATGAGCTTACCGGAAGATGAGAGTGGCAGGTTCCTGGTATCGACTCCTCCAATACCGACTTTGTCCATCTCGGAGATGCTGGGACGCAACATTTCCACCCATCGGGAATATTCCACGATCATTTCAGGACCGCCACCGGACGCTGTTAGATATTGGTTCTCCCTCGAGAGCTTTCTTTTGAGTTCCATTTTGCAGTCCCGGTAGCGATGCTGTATGGACTTGACATCCCTGTTATGGACCCCCACTGCATTAACGGCATCCCTGATCTCCAACCATAGCTTCCTCTTCTCCTTAGGGGTGGCCTTCTGAGCCTGCAGCCTCCTAGCCCTCTCCATATAAGCCTCTATGAGGGCCTCCTTCTCATCCATGGTATACCTCTCCTCCCTCTGCATGGGCTTCCCCTGTGATGTGAGCCTCTGTTTCCCGGACTGTGAAGCTCTTCACTGCCCGCCACTGGGCCCAGCCACTTGTTCATCTTGAGCAAAGTGGCCGGGTCCACCCACCGCTTCCTCCCCCCCTTCCTCTCCCCCTTCCTCTCCTGTTCCTCTCCCCCTCCCTCTCTCCTGACTAACCTCCTGCCTGACCTGCTGTCTGACCTCCTCTACAACCTCTTCTCTAAACTGATTCCAGAGGAACTCTAATAGTTCCGGGGTAATCTGCCCCCTATCCCCCCCTCCCCACATACTCAATAAAAAAGTGAATGTGCCCAAATGAAAAGGGGTCAAAATAAATAACAAACAGTAAAAAGTGCAAAAAGTTTAAAGGGATATAAATAAAAAAGGGTAAGGGGTATTAAACAGACAAAAATGTAGAAAAAGACTAAAATAAGGATATGTAAACAAAATCTAACTATGGGATGGGTATGGGCTTACAGGGAATGGGGTATGGGCTTACAGGGAATGGGGTATGGGATGAAAGGGAATGGGGTATGGAGTGCAGTATGAGATGGGATGGGGTATGGAGTGTGTGTAGTGTTATTGATAAGTGTATATATGTATTGAATGTGTTTGCGTGTAAATGTGTTAATATAAGTATTCAGAAAAAACACACACACACTGACCCAAACAAACATTTTCTCTCACTAACGCTCTCTCACTAACGCACTATCTCAACCCTACCACTAACTAACTCTCACACTACCACTAACTAACTTTCACACTAACACACTATCTCACACTACCACTAACTCACTATCTCACACTGCCACTAACTAACTCTCACACTAACACTAACTCACTATCTCACACTAACACTAACTCACTATCTCACACTACCACTAACTAGCTCTCACAATAACACTAACTCACTCTTTCACACTACCACTAACTAACTCTCACACTAACACTAACTCTCACAATAACAGTAACGCACTAAATCTCTCTCCTCTCTAATCTCACAAAATCCGCCAGCAACACAGTCAAAGAAGCCATGCTTGTAGCGTGCTTATATACCCTATGTAAATGTTTAATGATGTACCGCATACTTTATGTTTGCAAAATAAAGTATGTTCAGGTGTGCTTTGTTTGTAATTAGTATGTGTGCAATGTGTATTAGATGTGTGAATTTGCGCATGCTCATATTGAGTTAGTATTTGTGGAATGTGTATAATGCGATGATGTCATAGTGATCGTTTTGCATAATATTGTCCAAAAGTATTATCTGTAAATGTAAATACATATTTGTGATGGTGTCGTATTTGTGAAGTGGTGTAAATGTTTCTTTGTACTAATGTTCCATAATCTTGAATGCGAATGTTTTGTTTGTGTATGAGTGTGCAAATCTTTTTTCGTGTTGTTTTGTTCCCTGTTGCTAGATCGTAACGTATTTATGTATTCCTCGTTTAATGTAAATGTTGTGCATTCTTTTACTTTTCCGATTGTTAATGTTGAATGCTTATGTGCTATGTTACGTGATTGTTGTTTGTACATTTGAGCTGTGTTTTTGTTGTGCATTATGTGGTATACGTAATATGACAAAGCAGTGCGTATTTCTCGCGAGATCGAGTGTTAGCTGAAAAATCTGTGCTTCTTTCATTTATCATTGATCTCTATGGGAGAATGTTTAACGCTGCCATGATTACGCGTAAAAAATAAACACGGTAGTCGTGTTACCGCAACACGTTACGAGGTTGTTTTGAGACTCATAATACCTATGTTATAAAAAGATACGCAATGAAAATAACGTACAAGTAACTACCGCACCCCTCATAACGCACAACTCGTAATCTAGCCGTAAGTATATATTAAACTAACATTACTATTATACTAAAATTAAAATAACTACAAATTAAATAAACTAAATTACACATTAAAAAAACCTAACACTACTAAAAAAAATTAATCTACAAAATAAAAAATGAATCTACAAAGTAAAAAATACTAAATTACAAAAAAAAAAATTACAAAAAATAACAAACACTAAATTACTAAAAATAAACGAAATTATCACAAAAAACCCCAATTACACCTTATCTAATAGCCCTATAAAAATAAAAAGGCCCCCAAAATGAAAAAAAACCCTAGTCTACAATAAACTACCAATAGCCCTTAAAAGAGTCTTTTGTAGGGCATTGCCCTAAAGAAATCAGCTCTTTTCCCTGAAAAAAAATACAAAGACCCCCCGAACAGTAAAACCCACCACCCAACTAACCCCCTAAAATAAAAAACCAAACTGTAACAAAAACCTAAGCTACCCATTGCTGATTGCTCTAAAAAGTGCAAAGTGCATTTGTATGGGCATTGCCCTTAAAAGGGCATTCAGCTCTTTTTATTGCCCTGAAAAGGGCATTTAGTTATTTTAAGAACGCCCAACCCCTAATCTAAAAATAAACCCACCCAAAAAAAGTTTAAAAAAACCTAACACTAACCCCAGACAATCCACTTACAGTTTCTGAAGTCCGGACATCCAGGCGGCGAGGTCTTCATCCATCCAGGATGCGTCTTCTGTCTTCATCCAGGCAGCATATTCTATCTTCATCTCGGCGGTGCGGAGCGGGTCCATTCTTCAAGACATCCGGCACGGAGCATCCTCTTCATATGGTCGCCGCCGTATACTGAATCTTCAATACAAGGGAGCCTTTTCAAAATGGCGTCCCTTGCATTACTATTGACTGATTTGATTTTTTAAATTTAAATCAGCCAATAGGATGAGAGCTACTGAAATTCTATTGGCTATTCAAATCAGCCAATAGAATTACAGTAGCTCTCATCCTATTGGCTGATTTGAATAGCCAATAGGATTTCAGTAGCGCTCATCCTATTGGCTGATTTGAATTTCCAAAATCAAATCAGCCAATAGGAATGCAAGGGATGTTTTGAATCGCATACCTTGCATTGAAGATTCAGTATACAGCGGCGACCGTATGAAGAGGATGCTCTGCGCCGGATGTCTTCAGGATGGATCCGCTCTGCGCCGCCGGGATGAAGATAGAAGATGCCGCCTGGATGAAGATAGAGCCACCGGGATGAAGATCCTTCAAGTGGAACTTCAGCAACTGTAAGTACCTAAAGAAGGGTTAGTGTTAGGTTTTTTAAAGATTTTTTGGGTGTTTTTTTTTTTTTTTTTAAGTTTAGGGTTTGGGCTTTTCTTAAAAGAGCTAAATGCCCTTTTCAGGGCAATGCAAAAGAGCGAAATGCCCTTTTAAAGGGACAGTCAAGTCCAAAAAATACTTCCATTTTTCAAATAGGGCATGTAATTTTAAACAACTTTCCAATTTACTTTTATCAACAATTTTGCTTTGTTCTCTTGGTATTCTAGTTGAAAGCAAACCTAGGAAGGCACGTATGATAATTTCTAAGCCCTTGAAGGCCGCCTCTATTTTATTTACTTTTCACAGTAGGGGAGAGCAAGCTCATGTAGGCCATATAGATAGCATTGTGATCACGCTCGTGGCTAGTGGCAGACACTGCACTTATTGGCTAAAATGCAAGTCAATAGATAATAACTAAAAGTCATGTGATTAGGGGCGGTCAGAAGATGCTTAGATACAAATTAGTCACAGAAGTAAAAAGTGTATTAATATAACAGTGTTGGTTTTGCAAAACTGGGGAATGGGTAATAAAGGGATTATCTATCTTTTTAAACAACAACAATTCTGGTGTTGACTGTCCCTTTAAGATCAATGCCCATACAAATGCCCTTTTCAGGGCAATGGGTGGATTAAGTTTTTTTATTTTTTTTTTATTGGGGGGGTTCGTTTTGGGGGGGGTTTCTTTTTAGAATAGCGCTTTTTTATTTTTAATGGGCAGCAAAAGAGCTGAATGCCCTTTTCAGGGCAATGGGTAGATTAGGTTTTACTTTATTTTTATTTTGGGGGGTGGGGGTTTGTATACTGTAAGGGGGTGTTTGTTTTTCTTTTTTAGAAAAATAGCTGATAACTTTAGGCAATGCCCTACAAAAATCCCTTTTAAGGGCCCACAAAAGGCCCTTTTAAGGGCCCTTGGTAGTTTATTATAGATTAGGGTTTTTTTTATTTTGGGGTGTTTTTTTTTAAAAAGGGTATTAGAAAAGGAATAATTTTTATTGTTTTGGATAATTTATTTTTTTATTTTTTGTAATGGTAAGTTTTTTTTATTTTTTGTAATTTTAGTGTTTTTTATTTTTTGTAATTATAGTGTTTTTTATTTTGTATAATGTTAGGTTTTAGTGTAAGGCAGCTTAGGTTTTATTTCACAGGTTAGTTTGTATTTATTTTAACTAGGTAGTTAGTAAATAGTTAATAATTATTTACTAACTAGTCTACCTAGTTAAAATAAATACAAACTTACCTGTGAAATAAAAATAAAACCTTAGCTGGCTACAATATAACTATTAGTTATATTGTAGCTAGCTTAGGTTTTATTTCACAGGTAAGTTTGTATTTAGTTTTAAATAGGTATTATTTAGTTAATAATTGTATATTTAGTTTAGCTCTATTTTAATTTTGTTAAAGCTAGGGGATGTTAGGGTTAGGTTTAGGGGTTAATAGTTTAATTTAGGTTGTTGCGATGTGGGGGGCTGGCAGTTTAGGGGTTAATAGTTTTATTTAGTGGTAGTGATGTGGGAGGCCAGAGGTTTAGGGGTTAATAACTTTATTTAGTGGCGGCAATGTCGGGGAGCGCATTTTATTGCTGGTGCATTTTTTTTTTGCAGTGGTGCTGGGGGCATAATTTTTTGCAGGGGTGCTGGTGGCATCATTTTATTGCAGGGGGGTCTTGGGGCATCATTTTATTGCTGGGGGAGCTGGGGGACATCATTTTATTGCGGGAGGGGGCTGGGGACATCATTTTATTGTAGGAGGCTGGCCTGGGGGCTTCATTTTATTGCTGGGGGCATTATTTATTGCAGTGGGACTGGTGGCATCATTTATTGCAGGGGGGCTTAGGGCATCATTTTATTGAAGGGGGGCTGGGGGCATCTATTTATTGCAGGGGGCATAATTTTATTGTAGGGGGGCTGGGACATCATTTATGGCTGGAGGCATAATTTTATTGCAAGGGGGGGCTGGCGACATCATTTTATTGCAGGGGGGCTGGGGACATCATTTTATTACAGGGGGGCTTGGGGCATCATTTTATTGCAAGGGGGGCTGGCTGTGGCCATCATTTTATTGCAGGGGGGCTGGCCTGGGGGCTTCATTTTATTACTGTGGGCATCATTTATTACAGTGGGGCTGGTGGCATAATTTATTGCAGGGGTCTCAGGGCATCATTTTATTGCTGGGAGCATCATTTTATTGCAGGGGTGCTGGGGGGCATCATTTTATTGCAGCGGGGCTGGAGGCATCATTTTATTGCAGCAGGGCTGGGGCATCATTTTATTGCAGTGGGGCTTGAGGGCATCATTTTATTGCAGGGGGCATTGTTTTATTGCAGGGGTTCTGGGGGCGGTATTTTATTGCAGCAGGGCTGGGGCATCATTTTATTGCAGCGGGCTGGGGGCATAATTTATTACAAAGGGGGGCTGGGAGCATAATTTTATTGCAGGTGGGCTGGGGCATCATTTATGGCTGGAGGCATAATTTTATTGCAGGAGGGCTGTGGGCATGATTTTATTGCTGGAGGCATCATTTTATTGCAGGGAGGCTGCAGTCAGTAACAGGCACATTTTATTTTAAATCATCTTAAATCACCACAATTAACCTTTCCTTGGTAGCTGAAGGGTTAAATCAAATTTATTTTGTATATGCATCATAAATAGATTGGGGTGTAAGTGCATTTATATTTGTGTAAGATATTTTAGAAGCATGTGGGAATGCTCCACTAAGTGGAGAAAAAGAAAGGGTTAAAAATATACCACAGGACCAATGCAGAGGTTGCTCACTGGCCTACCCTTTTAATATGTGAAACAAAAGGGAGGGGTACATTTTGTGTTATCTATCCTCTAAATCTCTATTCTGTGAACCCCCATATATATAGTATAGTCATAAGTATTCCCCCTCTGTGTGTGACAGTACTACCCTGGGCAGTAATAAGCATCCCCCTCTGTGTGTGACAGTACTACCCTGGGCAGTAATAAGTATTCCCCCTCTGTGTGTGACAGTACTACCCTGGGCAGTAATAAGCATTCCCCCTCTGTGTGTGACAGTACTACCCTGGGCAGTAATAAGTATTCCCCCTCTGTGTGTGACAGTACTACCCTGGGCAGTAATAAGCATTCCCCCTCTGTGTGTGACAGTACTACCCTGGGCAGTAATAAGCATCCCCCTCTGTGTGTGACAGTACTACCCTGGGCAGTAATAAGTATTCCCCCTCTGTGTGTGACAGTACTACCCTGGGCAGTAATAAGCATTCCCCCTCTGTGTGTGACAGTACTACCCTGTACAGTAATAATTATTCACCCTTTGGGTGTCACATTACTACCCCTTTGTATGTAACAGTACTACCCTGGGGCCTTAGTCTAGCCTAATAGCCTTAAATTTTAAAAGGCTTTTAAATGTTAAGGCTATTAGGCTAGGCTAAGGCAGCAGTCACAAAAAAAAATGTAAAGAACAGAATTCTAATCAGTGAGCTGAATTTAATATGGGGTGGTGCAACTGCAATGTTCCAGAAACCCTTAAAAAAAAAAAACTTTTTGTAGAAATGCAGCAGTCACATTTACTACTTGATAAATTTATATTAATTTCATAAGGTCAGTGACTGACCTTATGAAATTAATATCAACTTATCAAGTAGTATATTCCATCCAAAAACTAGTCTTCCTTATGAAATTAATATACATTTTCAAGTAGTAGATTGCATCCAAAAACTAGTCTTCCTTTGATTGAAACACATTGCTAATGCTTTGCTAGTTCTAAGCAAAACAGAAGTGTCACTGTGACTGTTGCCTTTCTACAAAAGGTTTTGTTTTTTTAAAGGTTTCTGGAACATTGCACCACCCCTTATTAAATTCAGCTCACTGATTAGAATTCTGTTCTTTACATTTTTTTTAGTAGTAAGGGGCTGAACATTATGGCAACAATCTATAGCACATCAGGGACAAGGCACTGGCAGATAGTGACTGCTACTGTAACTGAAGCTTGCAATGTCCTCTAGGATATACTGGACTGGCAGTCTATGGGTTACAAAGTAAAAACTGAAATCTGATATAGGCTGCTCTGCTGCTGATTCTCCAAGAGCTGTTGATTAAACTTTGCAGGCTTTTAATCACAGAAAGTTATAGTTGTCTGAAAATGCATGTCAGTTCTCTTCATGTATCTTAAATACATGTTAGCCTCGTGATTTATGTCAGTTTAATGGGTATTTCTGCTAACTACTGTCATAAGAGTTATTTTAACACTCTTGTCACAAAAACAACAAACTTGGAAAGTGTTTAGGCTTTTTATTGAAGAATATATTAATGTTCATTTTCTACACAACATTTTTCTTTTATTTTTCAGATAGAACATACAATATTAAAGACTTTTACATTTTACTTATGTTATCCAATTTGCTTTTTTCTTTTAGTATCCTTTGAAAAGCATACCAAGGTAGGCTAAGGAGCAGCAATGCACTACTCGGAGCAGCTGGTGATTGGTGGTTGTGCATATGCCTCCTGTCATTGGCTCATTTAATATGTTCAGTTAGCATCCAGTTGTGCATTGCTGCATGTCCTTCAACAAAGGATAACAAAAGAATGAAGCAAGATTATTAATAGCCTCACCAGCCTCTGAACTCACCGCACGTCACTGTTTACCGTCACAACTATATATATATATATTTTAAGTAGACAACCCAAGGTATTGATCTAGGCCCATTTTGGTATATTTCCTGCCACCACTACACCGCCACATGCGATCAAATAAAAAAAATCGTTAACTTTTTCACAAACTTTAGGCTTCTCACTGAAATTATTTACATACCACTTGTGCACCACACTTATATTATCCCCTCAACTCAAATTTAAGTGAAAAAGGAAGACACCAATTTGTATGCTATCAAGTGGCTAACTATTGGGGTATCAGAGGTCGAGACAGGGCTCACACCTATAGAGTGCCAATCTGGCCCTACCATCAGTATTGACATTGCTACAGGGGGGCTGGTTCCAATTGCTGTCCTTCTGACCCCTCTTTGAAACGATGCTCACAGTGTTAAGAAAGTGTTTGGATTTGCCTTTACAAATATAATGGCAGAGTTTCCAAGGTGACTGCTACAGCGGTGCTGCACATAAAACCTACCAACATATTTGTACTGAAAGTGCACATCCTCTGGCTGACACTAACCCAGTCACACAGAAACAGATCATCTTGCACCTATGTGGCTGCTGGCTCAGTTTCTGCTGACTGCAAACATCCAAAACAAGTACTGTAAAAATGGGGGCTCTATCATATCTTTTGTCCAGGGGCGCAGTGAAGTCTTATTATGTTTCTATATCTAATAAAAAAATTTTACTTCACTATCTGTAACATCACCAGATGTGCAAATTAATGCACACAATCAAATCTGTTACATTTAGGTTAATCAAGTCTATTACTAAGCTCGGCTGCCCTCTGATAAATCTGTTGCAAAGCTCTAGAAACAGCTCACCACAATCAGCAAAGGTTCGGTACCATATGCGGAATTTATAATGACCCCTTTCTTAAAGGGACATAAAACAACAAGTTGGGATAGAGACAAAAAATAATAATATGTACTTTAACCCCTTAATGACCGGACCATTTTTCAATTTTCTTACCCTTAATGACAATGGCTATTTTTGCATTTCTGCAGTGTTTGTGTTTAGTTGTAATTTTCCTCTTACTCATTTACTTTACCCACACATATTATATACCGTTTTTCTCACCATTAAATGGACTTTCTAAACATACCATTATTTTCATCATATATTATAATTTACTATAAAAAAATATATAAAATATGAGGAAAAAATTGAAAAAAAAACACTTTTTCTAACTTTGACCCCCAAAATCTGTTACACATCTACAACCACCAAAAAACACCCATGCTAAATAGTTTCTAAATTTTGTCCTGAGTTTAGAAATACCCAATGTTTACACGTTCTTTGCTTTTTTTCCAAGTTATAGGGCAAAAAATACAAGTAGCACTTTGCTATTTCCAAACCACTTTTTTTTCAAAATTAGCGCTAGTTACATTGGAACACTGATATCTTTCAGGAATCCCTGAATATCCATTGACATGTATATATTTTTTTTTAGAAGACATCCCAAAGTATTGATCTAGGCCCATTTTGGTATATTTCATGCCACCATTTCACCGCCAAATGCGATCAAATAAAATAAATTGTTTACTTTTTCACAAATTTTTTCACAAACTTTAGGTTTCTTGCTGAATTTATTTACAAACAACTTATGCAATTATGGCATAAATGGTTGTAAATGCTTTTCTGGGATCCCCTTTGTTCAGAAATAGCAGACATATATGGCTTTGGCGTTGCTTTTTGGCAATTAGAAGACCGCTAAATACCGCTGCGCACCACACGTGTATTATGCCCAGCAGTGAAGGGGTTAATTAGGGAGGTTGTAGGGAGCTTTTAGGTTTAATTTTAGCTTTAGTGTAGTGTAGTAGACAACCCAAATTATTGATCTAGGCCCATTTTGGTATATTTCATGCCACCATTTCACCGCCAAATACGATCAAATAAAAAAAAGACTGTTAAATTTATCACAATTTTAGGTTTCTCACTGAAATTATTTACAAACAGCTTGTGCAATTATGGCACAAATGGTTGTAAATACTTCTCTAGGATCCCCTTTGTTCAGAAATAGCAGACATATATGGCTTTGGCGTTGCTTTTTGGTAATAATAAGGCCGTTAAATGCTGCTGCGCACCACACTTGTAATATGCCCAGCAGGTTAATTTTTAGCTTTAGTGTAGAGATCAGCCTCCCACCTGACACATCCCACCCCTGATCCCCCCTGACCCCCCTCAAACAGCTCTCTTCCCTCCCCCACCTCACAATTGTCACCGCCATCTTAAGTACTGGCAGAAAGTCTGCCAGTACTGAAATAAAAAGCTTTTTTTTTTTTTTTTATACTGTCTGCAGTGATGGATCCCCCCCTTACCCCACAACCTCCCTGATCCCCCCATACATTTATCTAACACTCCCCTGGACCCCCTCTACATATTTGCCTCCATCTTGGGTACTGGCAGCTGTCTGCCAGTACCCAATTTGCCCCCCCAATATGTTTGTTTTTTAACTTTTTCATATAAAGCATTGGTTTTCTGTAGTGTAGCTGGCCCCCCTCAACAATCTACATCCCTCCCCCTCCCAGATCCCTTACTAAACTACAGAGATCAGCATTCATCTGTATGTTTTTTTTTTTTTTAAATGCACATTTTGCGTGCGCACGCGCGCACACACGCCCCCCCGGCCGCACCCGCCCCCCGGCCGCACCCGCCCACAATCGCCGACAATGTAAGATCGGTAAGAGAGGCAACGGCAAACAGTATAACATGCCGATGGAAGCTGCTCCCACCCACCAACGTAAACACATGTTTAGCCATCAATGGCCGATGCAGAGAGGGCCACAGAGTGGCCCTTTCTGCATCGGTGGGTAATATAGGGGATTGCAGTGATGTCTCAATATTGAGACATCACTACAATCCCTTGTAAGCAGCTGGAAGCGATCATGATCGCTCCCAGCACTTCAAAAGGCAGAGGACGTACCAGGTACGTCAATTGTCACTAAGGGGAGTTTTTCCTATGACGTACCTGGTACGTCCTCTGTCATTAAGGGGTTAATTACTTTACCTGCAAATTTATACTGCAGTGCCTCGCCATTAACCCTTTCTTTTAAGTTTCTGAATTGTACAGCTCTAACTCCACCCTACCCAATTCCTTTTATGGCTCTATCTATATCCACATTTGCTCTGGTAGAATGCAAGACTTTAAAGGGACATTATACACTCATTTTTTCTTTGCATAAATGTTTTGTAGATAATCTATTTATATAGCCCATAAAGTTTTTTTTTAAAATTAATGTATAGTTTTGCTTATTTTTAAATAACATTGCTCTGATTTTCAGACTCCTAACCAAGCCCCAAAGTTTTATGTGAATACGCTCGACTACCTACTCCAGCTTGCTCCTGTTTGTGTAAAGGGTCTTTTCATATGCAAAAGAAGGGGGAGGGGGGGGGGGAGTGTCTTATTTCCCACTTGCAGTGGGCTTTCCAGCTACCTTTTCAACAGAGGTAAACTGACAGCTTCTAAGTAAGTTTTTAAACAGTTTTATACTGAATTTTTATATCAGTATCTGTGCATATTATTCTTTATAGTAGTGTCTATTACATGCAGTTATATGAAAATGAGTGTATACTGTCCCTTTAACACTCATGATCTGCTGGAGCATGTCTAGAAGCAAATAAGCTGCTGTGAACTCAGTTGAAATACAATGCCTGTGTTTCTGATGTTAAACACTGATAAAAGGGGTGGAACAGACTTCTCCAGCCAGCATGGCGATGCAACTAATTTTGCTTATTTTTGAAAATTATTTTAAAATACATTTTTTTATGCAAACTATTTTTTACTTAATTAGCCCTTTTAGGATATGCACAGATCTCAACATGTTTTATGGCACTTTAATTGACTTCTACATGTAAAAGGAACCATAGAAACAGAGATATATATAATTTAGCAGCAGGAGCTGTGGCTATGACAGCTTTTGCAGCACAAAATAAGAGGCTTCTGTCCAGCAGCAGAGCATCAATGTCCTTACCCAGATTTTTCCATTGCTATAAATAACCAGTAAAATTCAATGATTTTTGCAAGAAGCTTTAATAACTTCCTTTCTGGCAGACTGTGCTGCAGCAATAATTGCTTATTGCATTTACAGCTCATCTGGCAGTTAAGGGGTTAATTTGATGTGATGGAAAAGGATTTTGCAGATACAATTATATAGAAATGTCCTCTACAATAATTATATAATAAAAGAGCGCAGTCACTGGTATGAAGTAGCTTTGCAGTAGTCTGAAGAACTACAATTTAATATATGCATTGTCACAGTGAAATGTGCTGAATACAAATCCTCTTTTGCATGGTTAGAATATAGTCAAACCTCTGCTTCCTAATGTAGAAAACATCAGGTGATATAATAAAAATTAAACATTATGAGCTAGTCCCCTTCATCAGACCTGATGGTTTGATCACAGAAACGTCGCTATACACATTAAACCTTTTGTGTGGAAAGTCTAGTGAGTGTGGATCCTTCATTTATACTTGAATACTGACGTTCCTAACACCCTGGAGTTTTATCTGTGAAGTGGGAGTGCAAATCCCCTTGAACTGCTATATATATATATATATATATATATATATATATATATATATATATATATATATATATATATATTTACTACATACAGAGGAAGTCCAGCACTCACTTGCAAGCTCTCAGCTAAGATTAAAAGCAGAACCGGAAGAGTTAGTTACCGCATCTGACCAAATGGGACAAGCCTAGGTACCACGTCAAGGTCTCTCCCAAAACCTGGGTCCCTAATACAGTCATACAATGCAAGCTCTTAATCAAACAAACTGGGAACAAGTCAAAGGTTCACAGACTTATGTAGTGTGCCGTCCTCTTCTGTGTTTTGTATATGTCTAGGGTGATTACATAAGTCTGTGAACCCTTGACTTGTTCCAAGTCCAAACTTGGGGGTTGATTTATTAAATGGCAAGCGGACATGATTCGCTGTAGTGAATCATGTCCACCCGACATCGCTAAATGCCGACACCATACGCTGTCGGCATTTTTTAAAATTGCAGGGAGTGATTGCTCGTCTGCCACCTAAAAGGTGGCTTCTTAACTCCCATTTCCGGCAAGCCAGAAGGCTCACGCGGAATAAGCACCATGTGCTGCTTGGTAAATATACCCCTGAGAGTGCAGTCCCCTTCCGTGATTTGTATATATACAGGGAGTGCAGAATTATTAGGCAAATGAGTATTTTGACCACATCATCCTCTTTATGCATGTTGTCTTACTCCAAGCTGTATAGGCTCGAAAGCCTACTACCAATTAAGCATATTAGGTGATGTGCATCTCTGTAATGAGAAGGGGTGTGGTCTAATGACATCAACACCCTATATCAGGTGTGCATAATTATTAGGCAACTTCCTTTCCTTTGGCAAAATGGGTCAAAAGAAGGACTTGACAGGCTCAGAAAAGTCAAAAATAGTGAGATATCTTGCAGAGGGATGCAGCACTCTTAAAATTGCAAAGCTTCTGAAGCGTGATCATCGAACAATCAAACGTTTCATTCAAAATAGTCAACAGGGTCGCAAGAAGCGTGTGGAAAAACCAAGGCGCAAAATAACTGCCCATGAACTGAGAAAAGTCAAGCGTGCAGCTGCCAAGATGCCACTTGCCACCAGTTTGGCCATATTTCAGAACTGCAACATCACTGGAGTGCCCAAAAGCACAAGGTGTGCAATACTCAGAGACATGGCCAAGGTAAGAAAGGCTGATAGACGACCACCACTGAACAAGACACACAAGCTGAAACGTCAAGACTGGGCCAAGAAATATCTCAAGACTGATTTTTCTAAGGTTTTATGGACTGATTAAATGAGAGTGAGTCTTGATGGGCCAGATGGATGGGCCCGTGGCTGGATTGGTAAAGGGCAGAGAGCTCCAGTCCGACGCCAGCAAGGTGGAGGTGGAGTACTGGTTTGGGCTGGTATCATCAAAGATGAGCTTGTGGGGCCTTTTCGGGTTGAGGATGGAGTCAAGCTCAACTCCCAGTCCTACTGCCAGTTTCTGGAAGACACCTTCTTCAAGCAGTGGAACAGGAAGAAGTCTGCATCCTTCAAGAAAAACATGATTTTCATGCAGGACAATGCTCCATCACACGCGTCCAAGTACTCCACAGCGTGGCTGGCAAGAAAGGGTATAAAAGAAGAAAATCTAATGACATGGCCTCCTTGATCACCTGATCTGAACCCCATTGAGAACCTGTGGTCCATCATCAAATGTGAGATTTACAAGGAGGGAAAACAGTACACCTCTCTGAAGAGTGTCTGGGAGGCTGTGGTTGCTGCTGAACGCAATGTTGATGGTGAACAGATCAAAACACTGACAGAATCCATGGATGGCAGGCTTTTGAGTGTCCTTGCAAAGAAAGGTGGCTATATTGGTCACTGATTTGTTTTTGTTTTGTTTTTGAATGTCAGAAATGTATATTTGTGAATGTTGAGATGTTATATTGGTTTCACTGGTAAAAATAAATAATTGAAATGGGTATATATTTGTTTTTTGTTAAGTTGCCTAATAATTATGCACAGTAATAGTCACCTGCACACACAGATATCCCCCTAAATAGCTATAACTAAAAACAAACTAAAAACTACTTCAAAAACTATTCAGCTTTGATATTAATTAGTTTTTTGGGTTCATTGAGAACATGGTTGTTGTTCAATAATAAAATTAATCCTCAAAAATACAACTTGCCTAATAATTCTGCACTCCCTGTATATATATATATATATATATATATATATATAGAACCAAGAAGAAACTGGAAGCAGCCGCTGTATAAAACTTAGCCTTTATTCGGTCATCAAGTAAAAGTTCATGGAGGTACAAGGTACACTGAAGGACAGAACAGTATACGCGTTTCGGCTGGCGCCGTACTCACTACTGGTAAAGGTATAAGCTTGCATATGAAACTTAAAAAGGGTGTGCTTCACCCCTATTGGATAAAACTAATTTAATCAAAACACACCTGTAAAATGACGTGTTGCAGTGTACCTGAGACCACATATCTTAAGATTAACACAAAGATACTCCCTATGCTATAGTAACTTAGATGGACACATTAGATATAGTTGAATTTAAAACTCCAATCAATACATACATAAAAATGTATATTTTAAATTCATTTTAAACAGTTGATAGATGTTGTTACGGTTACCCTTAGTCTCGCTGAGAGATGGACCGCTTAGTAGCCTGGATCCCTATTGCTAAAGAGGGGAGAAGCTGCTTTCCATAGTATTCTATATGAGTCTCGCAAATATAGAATAATCTCCCTTAGCTGCAGTACAGCTAGGATACCCTTCTGCCCACAAAAACGAGTCAACGCTGCGATTGAGGGTCAAACAAGAACTCAGGACTGGGATGCCCAGCCTGCTTTTTATTAAGGTTACATGCACACAGGGCACTCCCAGGGGGAGAGGGGGGGAAGCACAAAATCCCCCATCACACATTTAGATAGAGAGCACTGTCCTTTGACAGGCCACAATAGGATTACAGTACTTAAGATAACAAGTTTACAAGTTCATCTTATCAATTAGCAGTCTGGCTCCAGAGGTGATTAGACAATAGTTTCTAAAAGCTGAAAAAAAAAGAGTTAACTCTTTATGAAATGAAACTTGTTACAGTTTTCTTGGAGCCCTTCTTAGGCGCTGGCTTGCTGGTTCAGGCATTGCTGCTGGGAAATAAGCTCTTCACAACAAAATAACTAATGCTTCTGTAACAGATGTGAACAACAAACAATCATTAATTATATTGCATAAAGCTGTGAAACATGAAATAGATATGTATTGCAAAAATAAGATGTATTTGATATTACATTCAATCAAAAATTAAACATAAAAAAATGAAATCAAATAAAACAGAAAAACACATGAAAAAGAAAAAGAAAAATAAATTTATATGAATACATACATATGTGTGCATATGAGAAAAGATGATTAAACACCGACTAGTGTAAAACATCAAGAAAAGAATTTTGCATGTGAAAGTAATACATATACACATACTCACATATATATGTAAACACATATGCACACACACATGTGTATGTTCTAGCTCCCAATCAGTATATGATTTTTATGTTAGTATAATTTTAAGGGAGAAAGGCCATAATATATGTTAAATTGTAGACTTAATATACAAAAGCAAAAAGTGAAAAGTAAAAAATCATGAATGGACACCAGCTACATAAAATAATAATCATTAAGAGAGTGTAGATGAATGGAAGAAAATAAAATAAAACAGCCAAATAGATTAAAATAAAAGAGAAGAATCTTCACTCCCAATAGTTGATTAAATCATATTCAGCATTTAGGCCCAAAGGGACTTTAGTTGATAATTTAAAGATCCATAACATCTCACGTTTCTCTAAGAGCCTCTGTCTATCTCCTGAAAGATGAGACATCTTGATTATGTTTTGTGCAAAAATGTTGTACTATCGGTGATGATGATTTGCCCACATTAATAGTGGACAAATGTTCTCTAATACGGGACCTGATGTCCCTGGTTGTGAGTCCTACATATTGAATCTTGCACAAAGTGCAAGTGATCAAGTAAATGACAAAATTAGATGTACAATTTAAACAAAAATTGATGTCATATGTTTGATTGGTAACAGTAGATGTGAAAGTGTCAGATATGATTATGTAGTCACAGGCCTTGCACCGGTTGCTCCCATACCTAAACATGCCTTTAGATGTCAACCATGAGCTCAATGTGGCACGAGGGTTGCTCAAAACTGTAGGGGATAAGTAATTGCCCAATGTCTTATTGCGGCGATAAGAACACCTGATCCCTTTGGATACACAGTTTATGAGCTTGTCGTCAGCCACAAGAAGCTTAAAGTGTCTCTTGATAATGTCACATATCGACTGATAGTCAGAGCTAAAGTCAGTGACAAAAATGACTTGATCAGATTTTTTGACCTGTGAGTGTTTACTTTTCTCCATAAGCATAGAATTGCGGTCAAGTTTTTCAACTTCTCGAACAGCCCTGTTAACAACTTTCTTGGGGTAACCCCTATTGTCTAACCGGGTAAGTAAATCCCTCTTGTGTTTCACAAATGTTTCATGAGTTGAGCAATTCCTCTTGGCTCTGATTAGTTGGCCTTTGGCTATGGAGTATGTCACATTTTTGGGGTGACAACTCCTGGCATGTAATACAGAATTGCCAGAAATAGGCTTCCTGTATATACTGCTTTCAATCTTGCCTTCCTTAGTTCCCTGAAGGGAAATATCAAGGTAATTAATGGTTGTCTCATGCACCTCTGAGGTAAATTTCAAATTACAGTCATTGTGATTGATGTACCTGACAAATTCTTCCTTGTCCTCCTTGGTACCTGTCCAGATAAACAAAAGGTCGTCTATGAAGCGAACATAATGGTAAATGTTGTGTCTGAAGGGGTCCAAATCTCCATAGATGTGGGACAGTTCCCACCAACCCATGTACAGGTTGGCATAGGAGGGGGCGAATTTCGCCCCCATTGCTGTCCCACATCTCTGGAGATAAAAGACCCCTCCATACTCAAAATAATTGTGACATAGTAAAAATAATTGTGACATAGTAAGTATCTTTGTGTTAATCTTAAGATATGTGGTCTCAGGTACACTGCAACACATCATTTTAAAGGTGTGTTTTGATTAAATTAGTTTTATCCAATAGGGGTGAAGCAAACCCTTTTTAAGTTTCATATGCAAGCTTATACCTTTACCAGTAGTGAGTACGGCGCCAGCCGAAACGCGTTTACTGTTCTGTCCTTCAGTGTACCTTGTACCTCCATGAACTTTTACTTGATGACCGAATAAAGGCTAAGTTTTATACAGCGGCTGCTTCCAGTTTCTTTTTGGTTCTATTTCGTCTGTCCCCTTGAAGCAGCGCTACTTCCACAGTGATTTTCGCTAATGTTTGGCTGTGTTGGGACCTCTGCGGATACAGCAGCGATCGCATTGGCTGATAAGTTACGAGCCTCCAACTGACAAGCCTCCATTGTTGCCAGCAACTCATTGGATCACAGGGTGAGAGTGGAACATCCGGTTCTCGCGGTGTGAGCGGAGAAAGCCGGAGCAGCACACGGATGCAGCGTTCCATACGGACCACCTGTGTCTATAAGTTTGGTTTCTTTTGCTGAGCAAGTATAACAAGGAGGGAGTGGATTGACTGCACACACGGACCGGCAAAACTCAGGTTAGAGCTGCAGCCTTGGATAAGTACTATTCACTGAGGCATTTGCCCTTCTATATATGCAAGTGCTTTTATGAACGCTCCAAGTCAGTTGCGGTATCCATTGTTCTATTAAGACTTTATTGTGATAAGGAAAAGTTTGAACCTTTATTTGTGAGGTTTCAAAGAGTATTCTGCCTAAGTGTTTTGTTTCTTAACTTTTAATTTTTGCTTTCAGTAATGCAGTTTTAGATTAATATCTGAACACTTAGGAAGCAGTGCATAAGCATAAGGAAAACTTTATTTACAACAAAAGGGCTATCTCTGCTATGAGAGCAGGATAGTCCAAAAAGAATGCTTGTTTGCACTTGAATTAAATTATTTAGTTTAGTTCGGTCGGTTACTGGAACTTGAGACAAAAAAATATGCCCAATTTTAAAATATAACCTTTATTAGTTGATTTCATAAAAAAGACAGCATGAAGTATGTGTGTATGCTGCCCTTCGAAATGTTAAAAACACTCTCTCTGTTGCAATTATTTAATGCTTAGCCATCACAGTATCTAATATATAGGATACTTAGTAATTCAATTATAAGACCTTGGTAGTGTTACGGGTGTAAATAACGGTTAATCTTCCCTGTGGCTATATAGCCTTATGTATGGCCAATCTATTAGATTACCACAAAAGGATATTGGTATTTTATATACCCAATACAATTGAATACTGAGGTCTTAGTAGGTAAATTTGCTCTCAAGTTATGACAAATTGAAATATGTGTATCGCAACTCAGGAATTTGGATTATTTATTGCTTAAATCAAGGTTCTAGTAAGATGTGTCTAAACAAGAAAACTGAACCCACTACTCATGAGTTTAAGCTTCACATAACTGAATATTGATCTATGTATATATCACTTATTCATATGAGTTATCACTTAGTGGGTTACTGCAGTATACAACTAAAACTATGTTACTTAGTTGTCTTGTAATTCGGTCAAGTTTGTATTAGTTTCTATGTAATAATCCGTCTACAATTATGAGGGGGGTCACCAAGCATGTACTAGTTTTGATTGGCTATAGTCTGCATTTACTGATACTGTACGCTAAAGTATTTAGTAATAGTCATTCAACATTATAATAAAATATGTAAAGTTCAACAAGCTCACAAAATCTGTGCCAAATATATACTTGTATTATTCTTAATTAATCAAGCTATTATTCCAGTGTGAAATATTGTATCTTGTCACACTACCTGTGTTTGAGTTTTGCTGCAGCGTTACAGACTGTCAGCTTCTAGTAGCAAACCCAAAATATCTAGTATAATGCCATATACTAAGTACAAAGTATCAGAATTCAAGTATATTGCTATTCTCTCCCCCTCTGTAATATATATTTCGTGTTGCTGCCCAATTATTAGCTAGAAACTTAATAAATCTTATTTAAGCTGTTATACCAAAGTTAGCATTAAGCTCCAAAGACCTGAAAGTTACCCAATTATTTACGCTAAAGAGAGCACCAGGATGTACCTGCTTGTGACTATAAACAGCCACAAATTACTAAGTATGGTTTTTTAAGTAATAATTTTAAAGCTAAAGTAACATATATAGTTTTCCAACAGAGAGGCAATTAAAAAACGAGGACCCCTGACGCAGCGTTTCACTTAACGCATCCTCTCTGTTGGAAAACTATATATGTTACTTTAGCTTTAAAATTATTACTTAAAAAACCATACTTAGTAATTTGTGGCTGTTTATAGTCACAAGCAGGTACATCCTGGTGCTCTCTTTAGCGTAAATAATTGGGTAACTTTCAGGTCTTTGGAGCTTAATGCTAACTTTGGTATAACAGCTTAAATAAGATTTATTAAGTTTCTAGCTAATAATTGGGCAGCAACACGAAATATATATTACAGAGGGGGAGAGAATAGCAATATACTTGAATTCTGATACTTTGTACTTAGTATATGGCATTATACTAGATATTTTGGGTTTGCTACTAGAAGCTGACAGTCTGTAACGCTGCAGCAAAACTCAAACACAGGTAGTGTGACAAGATACAATATTTCACACTGGAATAATAGCTTGATTAATTAAGAATAATACAAGTATATATTTGGCACAGATTTTGTGAGCTTGTTGAACTTTACATATTTTATTATAATGTTGAATGACTATTACTAAATACTTTAGCGTACAGTATCAGTAAATGCAGACTATAGCCAATCAAAACTAGTACATGCTTGGTGACCCCCCTCATAATTGTAGACGGATTATTACATAGAAACTAATACAAACTTGACCGAATTACAAGACAACTAAGTAACATAGTTTTAGTTGTATACTGCAGTAACCCACTAAGTGATAACTCATATGAATAAGTGATATATACATAGATCAATATTCAGTTATGTGAAGCTTAAACTCATGAGTAGTGGGTTCAGTTTTCTTGTTTAGACACATCTTACTAGAACCTTGATTTAAGCAATAAATAATCCAAATTCCTGAGTTGCGATACACATATTTCAATTTGTCATAACTTGAGAGCAAATTTACCTACTAAGACCTCAGTATTCAATTGTATTGGGTATATAAAATACCAATATCCTTTTGTGGTAATCTAATAGATTGGCCATACATAAGGCTATATAGCCACAGGGAAGATTAACCGTTATTTACACCCGTAACACTACCAAGGTCTTATAATTGAATTACTAAGTATCCTATATATTAGATACTGTGATGGCTAAGCATTAAATAATTGCAACAGAGAGAGTGTTTTTAACATTTCGAAGGGCAGCATACACACATACTTCATGCTGTCTTTTTTATGAAATCAACTAATAAAGGTTATATTTTAAAATTGGGCATATTTTTTTGTCTCAAGTTCCAGTAACCGACCGAACTAAACTAAATAATTTAATTCAAGTGCAAACAAGCATTCTTTTTGGACTATCCTGCTCTCATAGCAGAGATAGCCCTTTTGTTGTAAATAAGACTTTATTGTGTTTGTTCCCAACCGCCGATATATATATATATTTTCATATCAACATATATATGTTTCATAGCCATCACTAATTTAACCCCTTCTATACCTGGCATCTTTTCTGGTTTTGTATTCTTATTCAGTGCTTTGGGCAGCACTGCTGGGCTGTGAAGTGTGGTTTTTTGGAAGATTTTTTCAACATGGAGGATACACAATTTTATTCCCTTATACCTGTCATCCCTAGGGATGAACCTGCTATAGAACTGGCAAAAATATTTTCTACAAGCAAGTCTGATTTTACATTAACTGATTTATTTCAAGAGATGGATAAATTATGTATTAAAGAAACAAAATTACAATGGGACATTTGGACATTGGGGAAATATCTTGACCTCAACATGATTCCTAGAGGTCTTAGGATATCCAAATACCCCACTTTTGAAGTTGATGATGTTGAATTTATTAACTCATGGAATGATATTCTCAATGAATGTTCTGCTAGATTAATGGTTTTGTTGGTAGCTCACAAGATCAAATTGCTAAATGATGTTAGAGAGAATATTAATGTGATTCAAATTGAGTTAAACAAACGAAAACATGAAATTGATTATCCCAGGTTTGATGAAGTTCTTAGAAAGTCAGTGGCAGATATTAAAGCTGCAGTAATGAACACGAAACATATTAAGTACTTGCGAGACCAGGCTGATTATGACACCAATACCATTCACGTTTGGAATAGAACACAGAGGTTCAATACACGCAGACAGCACAATAGAAACAGAAGCAGAGGTAGATCCCGCAATAGAAATCAGGGACATAGGTCTAATAGTGGTCAGCGTGTCACATTCTCAGATAGTGATGTTGAATCTGGTGATGACAAATACAATTCGGATGTGGACACAGGCAATAAAGATAGACCAGGCATTCTAAAGAGCACTCAAGCATCAGGAGCACAGGCACATGACAACGTTGTATATATTAAACCAACAGATAAGAACAAAAACAAAAACAAAAATAAATACAATGTTTCAGCTACTGCTAACACTGACACAACACCATATAATGAAACACGCATGACATCTATTCCAGGTCAGGGTCACAATAGTAGCCATCTAGATCAGGTTTTTCCAGTGGTCCCGAGGAACCCTCAGGGGGAAGGGACCGCCCAAGGTTATCAGAACCGTTATCCTGTGAGAGCAATGAAACCAATCAACAAGTACACACCCTCAGTGTAATCAATTTGTCTAAATTGGTATTGAATGACCAACAAATAAAGCTTTTAAGTTTGGGTCTTGGCTTTGTACCTGTTGTTGGGTTTGATTTGTTTAAAACTATGTTGGACGTGAACCGTTTGGTTCGTAACATCACTCTGAAGAAACATTTTTCAGATTGTAATACAGATTTTCCATCTACCTCACAACAGGAATCTGGTTCTGTTATAACAAGGATAAATTTAAATACTGAATTATCCTGTTCAGAGACATGTGATGTAATACAACTAGATTCTATGGCTAAAGAGAGTCTTACTGATGTAGATGTGAAATATGTCGACAGGTTTGTAGGTTTTAATAAAGCTTCAACTTTTTATCCAATTCACAGCAGGGGCCCCCTTATTGAGAAATTCTATAATAGGGTTGAAAAAGATCTAAAGAATCTTGCCCTAACCAAAAATGAAAGATTGCATGACAATCTCTCAAGATTGGAGAGACAAGCCCTTAAAGACTTACAAAATAATGATCAGATTGTGATCCGTACTGCCGATAAGGGGGGCTCTGTTGTGGTCTTGGATAAACAAGATTACAATATGGAAGCTTTGCGTCAACTCACTGACTCCACTCAGTATTCCATTCTTCCCTCCAATCCCACAAAGCGCTTTCAGGTGGAACTTATGCACCTTCTGGATGATGGTTTGGAACAGGGTTTTCTTGACAAAGATACTATGGATTACCTATATGTTGAATTCCCTGTAATTCCTGTTTTCCACCATCTCCCGAAGGTGCATAAGTCCCTGTTCCAGGTGACTGGTCGTCCAATTGTAAGTGGAATTGGGTCTCTCTTTGAACATGTTTTGGAATGGCTTGATGCAATATTGTGTCCTTTAGTTCAGATGTTACCAAGTTATCTACAAGACACAAAACATGTTCTCAGAGTGATGAGCAATTTAAAGTGGGAGTCTACCATGAGTTGGATGACGATCGATGTAACTGCTTTATACTCATCTATCCCCCATGAGTTGGGCCTTTTGGCTCTGGATTTTGTCCTCACCAATTATTCCACCCTGAGTGAAAACTTTAAAAAGTATGTTATCAGGGTTACAGGTTTTTTACTATGTCACAATTATTTTGAGTATGGAGGGGTCTTTTTATCTCCAGAGATGTGGGACAGCAATGGGGGCGAAATTCGCCCCCTCCTATTCCAACCTGTACATGGGTTGGTGGGAACTGTCCCACATCTATGGAGATTTGGACCCCTTCAGACACAACATTTACTATTATGGTCGCTTCATAGATGACCTTTTGTTTATCTGGACAGGTACCAAGGAGGACAAGGAAGAATTTGTCAGGTACATCAATCACAATGACTGTAATTTGAAATTTACCTCAGAGGTGCATGAGACAACCATTAATTACCTTGATATTTCCCTTCAGGGAACTAAGGAAGGCAAGATTGAAAGCAGTATATACAGGAAGCCTATTTCTGGCAATTCTGTATTACATGCCAGGAGTTGTCACCCCAAAAATGTGACATACTCCATAGCCAAAGGCCAACTAATCAGAGCCAAGAGGAATTGCTCAACTCATGAAACATTTGTGAAACACAAGAGGGATTTACTTACCCGGTTAGACAATAGGGGTTACCCCAAGAAAGTTGTTAACAGGGCTGTTCGAGAAGTTGAAAAACTTGACCGCAATTCTATGCTTATGGAGAAAAGAAAACACTCACAGGTCAAAAAATCTGATCAAGTCACTTTTGTCACTGACTTTAGCTCTGACTATCAGTCGATATGTGACATTATCAAGAGACACTTTAAGCTTCTTGTGGCTGACGACAAGCTCATAAACTGTGTATCCAAAGGGATCAGGTGTTCTTATCGCCGCAATAAGACATTGGGCAATTACTTATCCCCTACAGTTTTGAGCAACCCTCGTGCCACATTGAGCTCATGGTTGACATCTAAAGGCATGTTTAGGTGTGGGAGCAACCGGTGCAAGGCCTGTGACTACATAATCATATCTGACACTTTCACATCTACTGTTACCAATCAATCATATGACATCAATTTTTGTTTAAATTGTACATCTAATTTTGTCATTTACTTGATCACTTGCACTTTGTGCAAGATTCAATATGTAGGACTCACAACCAGGGACATCAGGTCCCGTATTAGAGAACATTTGTCCACTATTAATGTGGGCAAATCATCATCACCGATAGTACAACATTTTTGCACAAAACATAATCAAGATGTCTCATCTTTCAGATGGTTTGCTATAGACCACATAACTCATCCTAAAAGGGGAGGAGATAGACAGAGGCTCTTAGAGAAACATGAGATGCTATGGATCTTTAAATTATCAACTAAAGTCCCTTTGGGCCTAAATGCTGAATATGATTTAATCAACTATTGGGAGTGAAGATTCTTCTCTTTTATTTTAATCTATTTGGCTGTTTTATTTTATTTTCTTCCATTCATCTACACTCTCTTAATGATTATTATTTTATGTAGCTGGTGTCCATTCTGCTAACGATTCAATTTTGGCCCACCATCATATGTGATTATAATTATGGTTAAAATTATTATTATTATCACAACCATTAATAAGGTCAGACACTGGCCCTTCATGATTTTTTACTTTTCACTTTTTGCTTTTGTATATTAAGTCTACAATTTAACATATATTATGGCCTTTCTCCCTTAAAATTATACTAACATAAAAATCATATACTGATTGGGAGCTAGAACATACACATGTGTGTGTGCATATGTGTTTACATATATATGTGAGTATGTGTATATGTATTACTTTCACATGCAAAATTCTTTTCTTGATGTTTTACACTAGTCGGTGTTTAATCATCTTTTCTCATATGCACACATATGTATGTATTCATATAAATTTATTTTTATTTTTATTTTTCATGTGTTTTTCTGTTTTATTTGATTTCATTTTTTTATGTTTCATTTTTGATTGAATGTAATATCAAATACATCTTATTTTTGCAATACATATCTATTTCATGTTTCACAGCTTTATGCAATAAAATTAATGATTGTTTGTTGTTCACATCTATCAACTGTTTAAAATGAATTTAAAATATACATTTTTATGTATGTATTGATTGGAGTTTTAAATTCAACTATATCAAATGTGTCCATCTAAGTTACTATAGCATAGGGAGTATCTTTGTGTTAATCTTAAGATATGTGGTCTCAGGTACACTGCAACACGTCATTTTACAGGTGTGTTTTGATTAAATTAGTTTTATCCAATAGGGGTGAAGCACACCCTTTTTAAGTTTCATATGCAAGCTTATACCTTTACCAGTAGTGAGTACGGCGCCAGCCGAAACGCGTATACTGTTCTGTCCTTCAGTGTACCTTGTACCTCCATGAACTTGTACTTGATGACGAATAAAGGCTAAGTTTTATACAGCGGCTGCTTCCAGTTTCTTCTTGGTTCTATTTCGTCTGTCCCCTTGAAGCAGCGCTACTTCCACAGTGATTTTTGCTAATGTTTGGCTGTGTTGGGACCTCTACGGATACAGCAGCGATCGCATTGGCTGATAAGTGACGAGCCTCCAACTGACAAGCCTCCATTGTTGCCAGCAACTCATTGGATCACAGGGTGAGAGTGGAACATCCGGTTCTCGCGGTGTGAGCGGAGAAAGCCGGAGCAGCACACGGATGCAGCATTCCATACGGACCACCTGTGTCTATAAGTTTGGTTTCTTTTGCTGAGCAAGTATAACAAGGAGGGAGCGGATTGACTGCACACACGGACCGGCTAAACTCAGGTTAGAGCTGTAGCCTTGGATAAGTACTATTCACTGAGGCATTTGCCCTTCTATATATGCAAGTTCTTTTATGAACGCTCCAAGTCAGTTGCGGTATCCATTGTTCTATTAAGACTTTATTGTGTTTGTTCCCAACCGCCGATATATATATATATATTTTCATATCAACATATATATGTTTCATAGCCATCACTAATTTAACCCCTTCTATACCTGGCATCTTTTCTGGTTTTGTATATATATATATATATATATATATATATATATACACACACACAGATATATATGGATATATATATATATATATATATATATATATATAGAGAGAGAGAGAGAGAGAAAGAGAGAGAGAGAGAGAGAAATATATTTTAAAAAAATAGAATGTAAAAATAATTTTTATCAAATAGTGTATATATGAGTGGAACACTTTATTTTAATGTATTTATGTTTTGTTTGGTGCACATTTTTTTTTACTTTTACACTTTACGCCATCACTAACCCGACGCACGCTAATTTTGTTTGTGCTTGAGCGAACGTGTTTATTTTAAACTTGTAATATGCGCACAAGTTAGCAAGTTAGCCCTATATTGGGGTTTATAATACTGGAGAAAATTATCCCATTTTGCTTTATTACAATTTCATAGTTTTTTACTGTTTGCAAAGTTTGTAACAAAAAAACAAACAAACAAAAAAGTAAAATTAATAACACAGAAGATTAAAGGGACAGTCTACTTGAAAATTGTTATTTTTAAATAGATAATACCTTTATTACCCATTCCCCAGTTTTGCACAACCAGCACTGTTAAATGAATATACTTTTTGTTATGTTTCCTGTGTAGTCAGTATTATAACATTCAGTTCTGTGCTGTTACCTTGTATTAGGTGTTGTCTTGCACATATCACTAAGACTCTGTAGAAGGTACTTGAGTAAAACTTTTATTCAGCTACAACACATGGCTCCTTCACTAACAGTTTCTTCAGTAAAACTAACAAGGCTTCTAATGATGTCACGAAGACCCAGACACACTAAGAGGGTGTGGTCAGATGATCTTAAAGCTGCAACACTTCTAAAATGTAATGATGAGACAGCAATGATACCGTAAAAGCTGCAGTAATCATCCCCTTTTTTCCTCCAAGAAAATAAATAAATAAAATATAAAAAATATATAAAGAACACTATGAAGATAGTAGATAATACAACTTGTAATATGCATACATGTTTATCACTAAAACCCTACACTTGAATTTAGAACAGTTTATCTCCATAGTCCATGTGCACAAGATCTAGGTCACTGTTTTAGTATTTTCTGTGATAAGTCAGCCTTCGGGTTAAGTCATTCCTTGCTGAATAATCTCTCAGTGAATCCTCACATTGCCATCTAGAAGGTGGTCTTCTCTGTCTAGAGGGTCATAGAGAATTTGGTTCAGGAGAAATTGTTTTTGGAGGAGTACCCGAAGGTTGTTGATCACCTGTGATATTTTGATGTTGAACAGAATCATTCTGAATTTATTATAAAGATAAAAACAACAGCAATGCGTTTCTCAGTGTGACACTGTTAGCCTGATGAAACAACTGAGAAACGCGTTGCTGTTGTTTTTATCTTTATAATACATTTTTTAGTCCTTTTAACTCTCCATTTGCTGCCGACCTATCATTTTCTTGATCCTGGAATTTCTACACCTTTTTGGAGCTTTAGACTCTATACTCTTTACCCTTCCAAGTGGAGGGCTCCTGGACCTGCTGGGCCGACCGCTGCTGTACAAGCTCCCCCTTGTGGTATCTCTGGACTCTCCCTGGTGAGACGATGATCCCCTTTTGAGACATCATCAATTGGTCTACCGGACGACGGGCGGTTCCGGACTGCTGGTATTGCACATCAGTACTTTACATCTTGTGAGTAGGATTCTTCTGCTCTTCTCATTTCTGTTTTTAAGTTGTTTATGATCTGCACTATGTGGCGCCCTCTATTTTGATTTGTATAGATTCTCTTGACCTGTGTCACGGCACGACACCCCGGAGGAGCGGCCTACTGCTTTGGATGCACATCATTTGAGACCATCTGGAACTGCATTAACAGGACTGCTACATCACCGTACTTTACCCATTGGACTATTAGTCTGTATACCCTTATACACTGGTTTACTGATATTATATTGTATATTTAGATATATTTGCTTATTGTCATATTAATCATATTTTCCAGTATTTTTCATTCGCTCCTAGGCGCCTCTTACAAGTACCGTGGTGACGCCCACTGTCACTAGCGTACTAGTTGTCTAATCATATTATAATATTATCATTCCCTTTATACTTTACAACCATTGTTCTATATAGCTGTGTTCTGTGATTTCCCTGCTCTCTCACAGTCTGTTGAATAAATGTGTGTATATACGGATACTCTGTACCACAATTATTATCTATAAGTAGAAACTGACCTTTCTGTGTTTAAAAAAGAATGAAACCAAATATTTTCTCCATGATTCAGACAGAGCATAAAAAAGTTTCTAATGTATTTGTTATCAAATTTACTTTTTAGTTCTTTTTCATGATATTTGTAGAAGAGCATACCTAGGTAGGCAGCATGCAAGTATCTAGATCAGTATTTCTCAACTTCAGTACAGGCCGGATATTCATTAGATCTTAGAGCGCAGGTGAAATAATCTGAAGGGTGAGAGCAGATTAGTAACTATGGTACATTAAATAAAGTACACATTTTTGGAAAGTACACCCCTTGGCGCATCAAATGAGGGGCCACATGTATTGCTAGCACAAAAATAGACAATGTAATATTAAGTGTAATATGGCTCTTTGCTTAGAATTATTATTATTATTTTTTTGCTACAGTAGAATATGGCTCTTTGCTAATATTTTTTTTTTTTTTTTATGCAAAGCACCATGTTCCATTAATTGTTGCGCACCCCAATTTTAATTTCTCAGGTGGCTAGAACTGTTTAATTGCTGAAAACAGTACAGTAAATTCTAAGATGCTGTATTTGATAATTTGGGGAATGTAAGGTAGCAAAGTCTCCTGTAATGGAGTTAAGGGATGAGCATGACAGGCTAGTGAAAATCCCAGTGTAGTGTAGTGGCAACAATGTTGCAAGGTAAGGGGAGGTTTTAGGCTTACCATTTATAAGGAGAGTTTTGGAAGAATCTGGCCTCTTCTTCCTGGGATTTTCAAAGGAGAAAGTTTGCTGTGTCATCCTTTCTAGTGAAGATGTCTCGTTCCAGGAGAAGTGCTGCTTTGCCTATTCGTTTTAGAGAGACGACTGGGATGTCTTTGCGCAAGGCTGCACCTAGAATAGATGAGGAAGCTGAGGATGTGGTGCCACCAACACCGATAAAAAACAGGGTTGTATCTTCGGTCATTCCACCCATACATGTTCCCCCCCCCATACCCCCACCTCCAGTGGCTGAATCCGCTGGGCCTGATACTGCCATGGTTACAGGCCAAGGCGGATGCAGCAGGCAGGGGGGGGGGGGGTTGTTTCCAATTTAGAAAGGGCAATGGAGGCTGGTGTGGGGGCACTTACGGCCTCCGGCATGTCTCAAGAGGCTGCTGCAGCTGTAGTGGGCCTGTTTAAGGCTCTCACTATTGGTCGCTGAGCGAAATCAAAGTAAGGGTCTAGGAAGTGCAGAGCATTTGCAGCTGTCAGCAGTGCAGGGTGGCTCTTCGGCCTCCCTGAGCAGGGTTGCAGGAGCAGCGAGTGGCATACAGGTGCAGTATAATGCTGTAAGTGCGAGGAAGGTGGTTCTGCAGGGGGATTCATACGTTTGCAAGATTCACTGCCTTCACGCGCATTTGAAGGCTAAGACAGTTCAGAAGATCAGGGATCACAAGTATGTGAACATGTTTGAACTGTCGCTAGAAGCTCAGCGAGATAAAGAGCGTAGCGAGGATGGTACTGGACCAGAAAAGATACAGCGGCCGGATACTTTTGAGGAATGGAGGCGGAGCTTCAGAGTTTTCTCTTCTTGCTACATAGAGCAGAGACCAGAGGCCGCGGTGGATGTTATTAAGTACGCAGAAATTATTGAGTGTATTTATAACAGGTTTGGAGAAGGCATGTGGAGAGCCTATGATAGCGAATTTAGAAGGAAGATGGTAGGAAACCCCGTCCTTAATTTCGGGGTCAAGGATTTGGACTTGTGGTCCCTACTTGTCCCCGAAAAGGGCAGGGGATTGCCAGTATGATCAGGGCCCTCTAAGCCGCAGGGTCTGGTCAAGCGGCGTGGCAGGGAGTGTTGGCGTTACAATGAGAAGCAGTGCGATAAAGGGGCGTCCTGCTCCTTTCGTCACGCCTGCATGTACTGCGGCGGACAGCATCCAGGCTATGACTGCCCAAAAAGGAAAGAGAGTGGAGCCAACCGTGGACCCTACAAAGGGGTAGCTGGGCAGAAGAGCTCCAACACCCCTGAGGCTGGATGCATTTAGGCCCTGGCTAGCGGATAGGGAGGCCGCTGGCCGACTTCTAGAGGGGATTAGTGAGGGTTTCCGGATCCCAACAATGGGTACAGTAGTTGGGTCCTCCTCACACAGAAACTTGAAGTTGGCCTATGAGATGCAGGGGGAAGTGCGGGCTAAATTTTACAAGGAAATTGCCCTAGGGAGGTTTGCTGGTCCGTTAAAGTAGGGCCAATCAGATTGAGCTCGCATTCTATTGGCTGTTTCGATCAGCCAATAGAATGTGAGCTCAATCTGATTGGCTGATCGGATCAGCCAATCGGATTGAACTTGATTCTGATTGGCTGATTCCATCAGCCAATCAGAATTTTCCTACCTTAATTCCGATTGGCTGATAGATTCCTATCAGCCAATCGGAATTCGAGGGACGCCATCTTGGATGACGTCCCTTAAAGGAACCGTCATTCTTCAGTTGGACGTCGGAGGAAGAAGATTGATCCACGCTGGAGGTCTTCACGATGGAGCCATTCCTAATCGGATGAAGATAGAAGATGCCGCTTGGATCAAGATGGTTGCCGGTCCGGATCGCCTCTTCTTCCCGGATAGGATGAAGACTTTGGAGCCTCTTCTGGACCTCTTCAGCTGCCGGATTATGGATCGCCAGCCCCCGCTTGGGCTTGGATGAAGATTTCGGAGCCAGGACGGATCGGTGTGATACCCGGCGAGGTGAAGATAAGGTAGGAAGATCTTCAGGGGCTTAGTGTTAGGTTTATTTAAGGGGGGTTTGGGTTAGATTAGGGGTATGTGGGTGGTGGGTTTTAGTGTTGGGGGGGGTATTGTATGTTTTTTTTTACAGGCAAAAGAGCTGAATTCTTTGGGGCATGCCCCACAAAAGGTCCTTTTAAGGGCTGGTAAAGTAAAAGAGCTTTGAACTTTTTTAATTTAGAATAGGGTAGGGCATTTTTTTTATTTTGGGGGGCTTTGTTATTTTATTAGGGGGCTTAGAGTAGGTGTAATTAGTTTAAAATTGTTGTAATAATTTTCTAATGTTTGTAAATATTTTTTTTATTTTTTGTAACTTAGTTCTTTTTTATTTTTTGTACTTTAGTTAGTTTATTTAATTGTAGTTATTTGTAGGTATTGTATTTAATTAATTTATTGATAGTGTAGTGTTAGGTTTAATTGTAGATAATTGTAGGTATTTTATTTAATTAATTTATTGATAGTGTAGTGTTAGGTTTAATTGTAACTTAGGTTAGGATTTATTTTACAGGTAATTTTGTAATTATTTTAACTAGGTAGCTATTAAATAGTTCTTAACTATTTAATAGCTATTGTACCTGGTTAAAATAATTACAAAGTTACCTGTAAAATAAATATAAATCCTAAAATAGCTACAATATAATATATATAATAATAATAGGAATAATTTATTTAATAAGAGTTAATTTATTTTGTTAGATTTAAATTATATTTAAGTTAGGGGGTGTTAGGGTTAGAATTAGCTTTAGGGGTTAAAAAATGTATTAGAATAGCGGTGAGCTCCGGTTGGCAGATTAGGGGTTAATGCTTGAAGTTAGGTGTCGGCGATGTTAGGGAGGGCAGATTAGGGGTTAATACTATTTACTATAGGGTTATTGAGGCGGGAGTGAGGCGGATTAGGGGTTAATAACTTTATTATAATAGCGGCGCGGTCGGTCGGCAGATTAGGGGTTAATAATTGTAGGTAGGTGGAGGCGACGTTGAGGGGGGCAGATTAGGGGTTAATAAATATAATATAGGGGTCGGCGGTGTTAGGGGCAGCAGATTAGGGATACATAGGGATAATGTAGGTAGCGCCGGTTTACGGAGCGGCAGATTAGGGGTTAAAAATAATATGCAGGGGTCAGCGATAGCGGGGGCAGCAGATTAGGGGTTAATAAGTGTAAGGTTAGGGGTGTTTAGACTCGGGGTACATGTTAGAGTGTTAGGTGCAGACGTAGGAAGTGTTTCCCCATAGGAAACAATGGGGCTGCGTTAGGAGCTGAACACGGCTTTTTTGCAGGTGTTAGGTTTTTTTTCAGCTCAAATGGCCCCATTGTTTTCTATGGGGGAATCGTGCACGAGCACGTTTTTGAAGCTGGCCGCGTCCGTAAGCACCGCTGGAATTTAGAGTTGCAGTGGCGTTAAATTATGCTCTACGTTCCCTTTTTGGAGCCTAACGCACTGAAAACCCAGCCATTCTGTGAACTCTAAATACCAGCGGTATTTAAAAGGTGCGGGGGAAAAAAAGCATGCGTAGCTAACGCACCCCTTTGGCCGCCAAACTCTAAATCTAACCGAGTAAGTTATCAGTTTTTTTAACCAATTTTATAAATATTCTTTTAAAGATGCGGTATAATATATTACTTTATATTATAGTGGGTTTTAGACTTGAAAATGTCATTGTACCTGTATACAGACTTTTAGAGTTGGCCAAATCTTTTTATATGATGTTTTAATTAGCTTATTTTTAGGATTGTCTTTGCGACTAACATAAATTAGTTTTGAATAAATTATTCTCTATTTTTTTGGATAAATATGTTCTTTGAGGCTTTTAATTGAAAATTGCTCTATTTGTATTGACTGCTTTTGATTGAGGATTTTGTAAGCGCACCCTTAATATCGTTGTTGCTATATACTGTCTTTTGGGTATTTTTGAGGGGGAATACCAATAAACCGATAATTAAGGGCCAGATTACAAGTGGAGCAGTATTTAGCGCTCCTGCTCACTCGCTAACTCCACTAGAAGTAAGCTTTTTGCTTATGTTGGGTAGCGCTTGTCTTACAAGTTGAAAGTAAAACTTTTTGCTTGCGCGTTAACGTATTCCCTCATAGAAGTAAATGGAGCAAAAAAAGTAGGGGGAAAAAACTAGCACCCTACTCGCACGCAAACCCGATCGCATGTTCTCAAGTGTGCTAAACAGACTTGAAAATATAAATATTTCACATTCCAATGTTCTTCCCATAGCAGAATATGTTATATGTATTCATATTTCTACATATATATGATGGTATTTGGGTACAATATATCTCTATACCTATAAATATATATAGATGATTATATAATGATATATATATATATATATATATATATATATATATATATATATATGAATATCTATTTACAGTAATACCACTGTATAACACTTTATTAAAAATTAATATTGCATATATATGTTTTTACATATTTTCATCTACTTAACGGCAAAGGGCTCCAATGCACTTATATATATATATATATGTCTTTATATGTGTACATATGTATTTATGTGTATATATGTCTATAAATACATATAAACACATAAATATATATGTACACACATAAAAACATATATATAAATATATAGAGAGATATACATACATATTTAGACATATATATGTATGTCACTATGTTAAAGCCCTTTGCAGTTATTCTTTTCTCTAACACCTAAGACCTCATATCTTTGAGCCCTTATAACTTTTTTTATGCAATATTTTTTTTGAATAATTGTTATTAGATAGTGTTAATATGAGTGTAAGTGCACTTTGTAATGTATTTTTGATGTGTTTTGTAACACGTTTTTGTGAAACAGTTAACCAGAGCTCTGAGGAGGTGCTATCCCGACGTGCGTTAACTTCAATTACACTCAATCGATCATGTTTACTTTCAACTTGTAATATGAGCGCTACACCATACGTGCACAATCACCCGTGATGAACCCCTTTTCACTTGTGCGTAACTGTTAGCACGCCACTCATAATCTAGCCTTGAATAGGGAGTTTACCTAATTTTAGCCCAACTCTTTTGAGTATCAATTTCTGTTTGTGAATAGTCCATAATGGCAGCAACCATGATTAGCGGGAGGTGCATGAAATGTATTTAGTGTTTAGTGCCCCTCAATTTTTTTGCAAATCAAACTACTATGTTATACTTGTCAATTTTGTTTTATGAATAAATAACAAATGGGGGGAAGGAGAATGGGCTGCTTTGCCTTAAAATGCCTGTGCCTATTTTTGGTACCAGTCCGGCCATGTTGTCTCATATCTTTCCTATCAAGCAAATTATGACCAACATATTTAGAACTCTGTATTATATTGGGGGGATGCGTCATAAAAGACTCTAAAATAAAAAATCCTAATTTACAACACAACCTTCAGAAAATACTAAAAAAAATTGAGTCTTGAAAGATTTTTATTCAGTAAAAAAAAAGAAAAGAAATTAGACTAGGACAAATTTTAATCAAACAAATGTGTAAAATGTATGTTTAATAAAGGGTGATACAAAACACTCAAATTACCTTTTAAACCACTAGAGTTGCAAGTTACACCAATAAATACCTTATTATTAGTACAATTTATTCATGACATATTTAGAGTAAGTGCAAAAGAATAGGTTGAGATTGTAACATGTCACATTACAAAAAAGTCAGTGATCATGGCTTTGGGGTTCATGGTATTTAGATCCACAAGAACAGTTTTTAACATTAACATGTTTTAAAGCCGCCTTTTCATATACATAATAACAACGTTTTCCGTACTATGGGTTAGATTTATAAGGCTTCATTCTGTTGGTATCCTTTGTTAAAATCACAGGAATGCACTCCTGGACAGAAATCAACCCGATCGAATACGGGTTGATTGACACCCCCTGCTAGCGGCCGATTGGATCTGCAGGGTTCTTGTGAACTGCTTGTGCAATGATAAATGTGTAATGGACATGATACGCTACATCCTATCATGTCTGCTCGCACTTTGCTAAATATGCCCCTCTGTCTGAATCATGAAAGTTACATTTTTTTACTTTATTGTTCATTAAAGTCTGTTATTACCAGGCTTTCAAACAGACTGATATGATTTTAAAATTATGGTAAATCTAAAAAAGCTAGGATTTACCATCACTAAACATAATATTGAGTTTCATTTATCATTTATTTAAAAAAGGGTACTAAATTCAAAAGTCAGAGCCTCCAGCTGCCCACGGCACAGCTCTCTTCTTCAATGAGGTGACTTTTCTACCTCTAAACCAATAGCCGTGCGTGTCATCTGACTGTGTTAGAGGTTAAAGGGATATTCCGGTCAAAATTTAACTAGACATAGAGGAATTACATCTTTGAACAGAAACATATTTGCAGTATATAATAATGTATTGTCAAAAATGCTTTTAGAAAAAGTTATCACAGTTTTAGTGTTAACATTTTTCTCTGCATGTGAAGCGTAGCTGGATATTCTCAGTGCACCAGTATTTTAAATATTGCATCTGCTCAGAGCGCAAGTGGGGCTTCTATTATATCCGCAAATAACAAATTAAGTCATTACAAAATGGCACAAACACATTAAGCTCTCTGAGAAAGTGCCTTGTTTAAAATGCTGCTGCACGGTGCATAATTAAATACACCTTTGAAACAGCTATAGCTTTTATTAGAAGCATATTTTCTAATACATGTATATTGCAAAAATGCTTCTATTCAAAATTTAAAGGCATCCATGTGGATTTCAATTTTGACGGGACTGTCCCTTTAAGAGGTGGAAACATCACCTCATTGGTAGAAGATCGCTTTGCCGTGGGCGGCTGGAGACTCTGGGGCCGATTTATCAAGGGCCGAATGGCCCCTGAAGACCCTGTTTCCGCGTAAGCCTTCAGGCTGGCCGGAAACAGCAGTTATGAAGCAGCCGTCTTAAGACCACTGCTCCGTAACTGGCCCACTGCCTCTGAGGCTGCGGACATCAATCCGCCCAATCCTATACGATCAGGTTGATTGACACCCCTGTTAACTGCTTGTGCAATGTTAAATGCCAACAGCGTATGCTGTCAGCATTCAGCAATGTCTGGTGGACATGATAATCTACAGCGTATCATGTCCGCCAGACATTGGTAAATCAGCCCCTCTGACTTTAGAGAGCGTCTGCAGCACAGATAGGGTGAGTTTAGCAACATTTTTTAAATAAATGATAAATGAAACAACATTATTTTTAGTGAATAATAAATATATAGTGAATAATAGTAAATCTCTTTAAATTAGAAATGCAATGCATTTTGCATGGGAATTTTTATGGACTGTGTAAAAAAAAAGATAGAACTTTGCAATTAAACTATCACATTGCTGTTCTAATCTATTTTTCTGTATCCTTTTAAGAAAAACGTAATTTAAAAACTAAAAATCTGTGATTTAATCTACAAATTCCATATTGTGTTAGTTTAAATAGGTTTAGAATATATTGCTGTATTTGTATTGTAGGTCCTGTTAAATACTTTGAAGAACCTTCCATGCAAGACACGTACGTAATATTATTCTCATCATCTCTCCACTAGATCATTACAGTCAAAAGAGAAAAATATGTCACAACTTTTATATCATATCAGGGTGATTCACAGAATATAGTGTCCCTAAATGTGAAAATAATGGATAGGTATCAATCACAAACAAACGATGAGATCATTGCTCTGTTCCTGAGTGTATTCAATTTCTTTTTTAGACTTAGTTATAAACTCTAAATAACCTTAGCAAAGTCTCTTTTTTTTTCCTCATCTTTCAAAATCCTTATTAAAGCTTTGAAACCGAGTCAGAGACACTATACTCAAAAAATGTCTGTCATCTATACGAAGGAGGCTTAATTAATTGTGTAGGATTATTTGCCTGAAAAAATATGAAGTAAAATCTGTTTAAATTGAAAGTAATATCCCAGTATCAGTTGTATGCTTCCTAAAATGCTATTTGCCTTATAGGTACTAACTAGTAATGCTGAGTGAACATTAGCAGGAAGTATTAGCCCATAGCTATTAAGAGGAAGTACCTATCAGCCAATGAGCATTAGTCAGAAGTGCCTATCTGCCAGTGAGCATTGTACATACAGCTGTATTTTGTTTAATTTAAATTAAATACATTTTTGTTAAATAAATCAATATGTTTAGATGTTGTTCCTTCATATGGATGACAGACATTTTTTGTGTGCAATGTCATTTTAAGACACATTGGTGTTAGTGCATGCCCCATGATATTTCTGCTAAGGCTCATGGAATTTAAAGGGACATTATATGCAAAAAAATTCCATCATGCTTATAATGTCCATATATCCAGTACATTTAGCCACTAATCAGCAAGCGCTACCCAGGTGCTGAACAAAAGATAGGACGGCTCGTAAGTTTACACTCCTGCTTTTTCAAATAAAGATACCAAGAGAACAAAGGAAATTTGATAATTGGAGTAAATTAGAAAGTTGCTTAAAATTGCATACTCTATCTGAATCATGAAAGAAAAGAAAATTGGGTTCAGTATCCCTTTAAGTAGATAAAAACATGGAAAACATATTTATGCAATATTCATATTTAATAAAGTGTTATACTGTGTATTTACTGTAAATATTTTGCAGAATATGTTCTGCAGATAGGAGAATATGTTCTAAATATTTTAAAATATATATTCCTATATATATCCATACCTATATATAATCATCTCTATATATATATAGGTATATATATTTAGGCTAGAAAGGTATATCAGCAATTCCTATCCAGCACTAACTAATCCCAAAAAGTATGTGGATATATTTCTTGGCGCTAAAGACCTTCAACATAACATATTTGGTTAAAGAACCTAACAATGCATAATGCATAAATGCACTGCAAGAAAGGGAGCATTAATAAAGCATTTATTGGAGCTACTTAAAGGCAAAAAATATATAAAAAATGTCTGTACCTAGGCTTTTGGGAAAAGGATGTTATTTGGGATGGTGAATACAAAGACCATATAGGATTATGGATATGTTTTATAGATGACGTATTAATGTTATGGGAAGGATCTCTGAATATCAATAATTTTAATTTAAAATTTACTTATACAAGTAGTAAATCTGAAATTAGCTTCTTAGATTTGATTATAAGGAACGATAATCAGTGTATTGTGACTGCCACCCACAGAAAACAAACAGCAGGTAATACTCTGCTACGAGCAGATAGTCATCATCCAGTTCCCCTACTTCAAAATATACCTCAAGGTCAATACTTTAGACATAGGCGCAACTGTTCAAAACTTGAAACCTTTAAAACAGAGGCAAATTAATTAAAACAGAGATTTAAAGGGACACTCAGGTTAAATTAAATGTTCATGATTCAGATACAGCATGTAATTTTAAACAACATTCCAATTTACTTCCATTTAAAAAAATGTGCACAGTCTTTTATATTTACAATTTTTGAGTCACCAGATCCTACTGAGCATGTGCAAGAATTCACAGACTATACGTATATGCATTTGTGATTGGCTGATTACTATCACATGGTATAAGGGGAGTGGAAATATAGATAACTTTGAAATTTGTTATAAAAAAATCTACTACTCATTTGAAGTTCAGACTAAGTGCTATTGCATTGTCTTGTTATCTTGCATTTGTTGATTATGTAAATCTAATGTGTTGACTGGTCCTTTAAGGAACGCGGTTATTCACAAAATTGCCTGAAAAGTGCATATAGTAAAGCAAGATATCTGAATAGGCAGGAAATTTTGTATAAATTAGAAGATAAACCGAAAGAAGAAACAGTAAGATTTATAAGTACTTATAATGATTCCTGGGAAAAAATAAGAACAATCATTTTAAGAGATTGGCATGTTCTAACTTTAGATTGCTCAATAGCTAAATGTGTGTGTAAAGCACCACAAATGACAGCCAGAAAAGCTCCAAACCTCAAAGATAAACTAGTTAAAAGCCACTTCTTATCGAACAAAGGTAGCAATTGGCTATCTCAATATAAAAGCAAAGATGGTAACTTTAAATGTTCAAAATGCTCAGTATGCATAAACATGACAACTGGCAATAAATGTATTGACAAATTTGGAAAACAATGGTACATTCAGGGACACATAAATTGTCAAAGTGAAGGAGTAGTTTATTTAGTTTGCTGTAGCTGCCCTTGTTACTATGTAGGTAAAACCTACAGAGAGCTAAAGGAAAGAATTAAAGAACATAAAAGAGATATAAAAAACAAAATAATTGTTTTTTATATCTGTTTTTTATATTTTTTTGTTTTTTATATTTTAGCGCCTTGAGACCTTCATGGGTGATTAGTTTGCGCTCTATAAGTACCCAATAGATAGATAGACACTAGCAGTGTAGCAAGACATTTTTTCCATAAACATAACAGTAATAAGCATGAACTTAAATTTAGGGGTCTGCAAAGAATAGACCTTTAAGAAAGAGGAGGTAACCTTGATAAACTACTATTACAAAATGAATGTAAATGGATTTATAATTTAAAAACACTTGCACCTTAGGGATGAATGAAGAGATAAACTGCGCATGCTTTTTGAGTGAAGAATTATTTGTGAGCATTATAATAATGAATAAATCCTTTCTGAAATAAACATAATACAGCTTTAAAATATGAGAAGGTATAATTCATATCGAAGTCTCCTTTCCAATAAAATAAAAAGGAATCTTGATGGAATTTATTGGATATCTGTCATAAGATGGATACCCAACAAATATTTATAAGTTTTTTTCAAAAGCCTGCAATACCGCAATATCTAAAACTATCAAAGTATACAATATGGAAAAAGCATCTATGATCAATTCTGATCTTAGCTGTATTACTAAGTTATTGTGAAAAAAATGAATTTTAGTATTTACATTGCGTTGAAAGGGAGCAAATTTATTATATCATATTATTTGTATCAAATAGTTTCAATTATTGTATATATTCTTATTGAGCAATTTGTATTCAAGTAACGATTGGTTATTGTTACAAAATGTTACCATTTTGCCCCAAACAACTTAGACATTTTAAAAGCTTCAAAATGGGAGGAGTTTTCCTCCGTTAATTTTTCTTTAAAATAAACCTTAAGATATCCATGATCATGTGATTTTTTTGGAGCCGGAAGAAGCCCCAGAGCCTTAGGGGTGAAACGTGCGTAGCTGGCAGTTGTGTTTGCTTGAGAAACTAAGGCAGAAAGTCTCAGGAACGGAGATCTTTGGAAGAGGTGTCTGGAGGCGTATCCACAATTTTAAGGCGTATCATTGGAAGGAACAGAGAGGAGACAAACACCCTAGTGGAATACACCATACTATGGGAATCAACAGGTGTACCTAGGAGGTGTGGCACTGTGATAGTGGGACTCCCTCAGAACCGCAAGTATAAACCGCTACGGCGGATCCTTTGAAGTACAGAAGCGGTATTAATATGGAAATCCAGATTGTTATAGCCTTATTGTGGGACTGCCACAGAAAAAGAAAATATAATACACAGTTACAATCGCCTGTGCACAGTAATTAGTGCATTTGCCAAAGTAAGGGCGGTAACTGTTCAGATTTTCAAACCCAGACATACTCTGACCATCTACCTTATATTATTTGTTTGGTATTGGTACATTCAACCACAGGATACATTTCCTCTATTCCAGTACTGGGAACTCTAGTCACTTTTTCCTGTGACTTTAACAGGACTATGGAACTTTAAGTTATCCTTTTGCATACATATTTCATAATCACTATTATTTTATTTTTGTTTCAGAACTCTCTAACATGATTATCAATCATGATTTTTGGTATTCATGGTGCACTATGATAGGAGTTGAATGGCCTAACGTCACTGTTTTTTATATATTTTTTGCCTTTAAGTAGCTCCAATAAATGCTTTATTAATGCTCCCCTTCTTGCAGTATATTTATGCATTATGCATTGTTAGGTTCTTTAACCAAAAATGTAATTTTGAAGGTCTTTAGCGCCAAGAAATATATCCACATACTTTTTGGGATTAGTTAGTGCTGGATAGGAATTGCTGATATACCTTTCTAGCTTAAATTCATTTTTTGCTTTTTCTTCTGCACCAATGGTCTGTAAACACTTTAAATACAGGTCATTGTTACTAGCCCGTCTATAGGTAACACTGGAAGTTGTAGACAACACCTTAATTTAATATATATATATATACATATATGTGCAAACAAACATCAGATATATGTAGAAATATGTATTTATGAATAAATAGAACATATTCTGCTATGTAAAGAACATAGAAATGAGTAATATTCATACTTTCATGTTGGGTTAGTGCATGTAGGAATATGCGATCAGGTTTGCGTGCGAGTAGGATGTTTTTTCCCCCTACTTTTTTTGCTCCTTTGACTTCTATGGGTGAGTAGGATATTCTAAATTCGGCTTTTTACGAGCACAAAAAGCTTACTTCCAGCGTATTTAACGCTCGAGCGGTAGCATTAAATACCGCTCCACTTGTATTCATGCCCTTAGTTCGTGCTAGAGTTGCCAACTATTTTTTGAAGAAAATATAGGAGATTGAGGAATCGACAAAGAAAATATAGGAGAAAATATAGGAGATTAAGGAATCGACTAATTATGTAGTTATGAAAAAAAACACTATTTTATAATTTGATATCATTTGGTACAACAAAATTCTACATACAAATCAGCTTCATTCACACAGTCTAGAATAATACTGTATTTTCAACATCGTTTTACAAATCCATTAATTCTATTTTTCATTTACAGTGGGAGCAAAGACATTAAACGTTTGAAATGAAGATTTTAGTTGTAAAAAATAAGCGAGAAAAATATTCTAAGAGCAGATAAATAAATAAAGGAGTCTGGGATACTGTAAAAAAAGTGTGGGCGAATAAGGGAGATCCCTAGAAATAAGGGAGTATTGGCATTGGCAACACTAGTGTGTAACTTTCTGCTCATACTAACCTTACCAGACCACTTTCACTTTACTGTGATGCCGAGGTCTCTGTAAGAATTACATTTTAGTTCATAGAAACAGAACTGTGTGTGAAAACATGGCTGATTTTTAAAAAAATTTCTATAGTTATCTTATTTCAGATATTTTATAAAAGTGACATTAGACACTGAATAAATGGACGATCAGTGATGTATTCAAAGCAAAGATCATCTTGACAATGATATGCAGATGTCTTTTATATTAGCTCGTTAAATATTGGAAAAAATAAAGCAGTGGTTGCCACCTTGTTGTAACTTAGGTTGTCTTCTCTGCTGAAGCCAAATAGGGACAGCTATAAATAGGTCACTTGATTGTGCAATCATTGAGTGTATTCTTAAAATGCACACTGCAGATTTCTCAAGACTAACTCTGCTATATATCTTTCCTTTATTGGCTTTAATTGATAACTACAAATAATGCACTTTATACTAATATTATGACAGTAACTAGCCTTGTTGTCTGCAGACTAAAGCCTAGATTGACTCATCCAGCTAAGGCAATTGGTGGTTGGAGTTTGTTGAAAAATAAAAGTAAAAAGGATAATAACTTTAATATTGCTTTTAAATTTAGACTTGTCTGATACATTATTCTATAGCAGCACAACAGAAATGTCTTGTAAATACAAAGGGGCCGAATCATCAAGGGCCGAATGGCCCCTGATCCCCATCTTTCCGCGCAAGCCTTCAGGCTTGCTGGAAACATAAGTTAAGAAGCTGCTCCTTAAAGGGCCATAATACCCAAATGTTTAAACACTTGAAAGTGATGCAGTATAGCTGTAAAAAGCTGACTAGAAAATATCACCTGAACATCTCTATGTAAAAAAGAAAGATATTTTACCTCAAAAGTTTCTCAGTAGCCACATCCCATTGTAAAAGACTTCTAAGCAGCATATCAGTATGTTTGTCCTGGGACAGCCGCAGGGATGAGCCTCGTGCACTCTCATGTTATTCCCTATTCAGTGTAAGGAAGTTTACAATGAAATCTCATGAGAGTTAAGTGAAATCTCGTGAGATCACAGTAAGAGTTCATGACCTCAGCACTGCTGATGCTGATTGGCTGCTGTTCATTTCGTCATATTTTTTTTTACCTGCAGCTGGGCTGCAGCTGAGTATAACTTTTTACACAGAACTTACTCTGCTGAGCTGAGGAAATTGTGAGGTAAAATATCTTCCTTTTTTACATAGAGATGCTCAGGTGATATTTTCATGTCAGCTTTTTACAGTTATACTGCATTGGTTTCAAGTGATTTAGCACATGAGTATTATGTTCCTTTAACTGGTTCGCTCCAGGCTTCGGAAATCAAACCGCCCGATCCTATACGATAGGGCTGATTGACCCCCCCTGCTAGCGGCCGATTAGTCGCGAATCTGCAGGGGGCGGCATTGCACAAGCTGTTCACAAGAACTGCTTGTGCAATGTTAAATGCCGATGGCGTATGTTGTCGGCATTCAGAGATGTCTGTCGGACATGATCCGCTGAGCAGATCATGTCGGACAGACCATTAATAAATCGGCCCCAAAGTGTTTACTCACTGTCACTTTAAGTTTGGAAATAACACTTCAACTTTTGGAAAGTCCACAAGTAGCAGAATAAATTAAAGGAAAATCGGCCAAAATAAATAATGAAAGTATATTGCAAAGTTTTTTTTCTACTACATATAATTAAACATTTTACATAATATAATATAATATTCCTTTACATAAAAAAGCATTTGTCATTGTTGAAATTATGTTTGCATTCATTAAATAATGATCTGGATTCAATAAGAATTATTAGTGAAATTATCTCACCATAGCATCACTGCAGAAAATAATTTGTAACCGCCCATTGCCAGAACAACCAGTGGTGAAATCAACTCCATAGAAATCAATGGAACTGCTTCCATTTCAGAACCCATAACTTGCTGCTGCATAGAATCGCTGTAAAGGATCCCATCATCACAGAAATGTTTTCAAAAACATTTCTAAACAAACAAACAAAAAAAAAACTGCAACCACTATAAAACAGTACACTCAAACATATACCAAAGCGAAAAACAGAAAAACAAATTAAAAGTAATCAAGAGACGGGGGGCGTGTCTAAGGAGTGACTGAGCAGTCGCACCTTTCCAGAGCTCTGGGAAAGGAGTCAATAATCCGCCGACTATTGCTCTGTATTTACGGCATCTAGAGCTAACACGACTGGCATCGTGATTATAGAGGATCTATAATACAAATTCAACACGGACTGCTGTATTAATGACCCCAGAGACGGGAAAAGACACCTGAGGCCTGTTTCAGCCACTGATAGAAAAAGCGCTCTCGGAACAAGAGCTACAATTCCTCATAGCTAGAGCTCCCATGGCTAAATCAGAAGAACAAATACACAACATTTGACCCAAGGGAATGCTCTACCTGTAACGCCTAAGAAAGCTGCAAAACCTAATCTACAGATAATCGGGGAATTCCCGAAACTAGACTGCACCTTAACATCATTACTCATACCAACGAGACAAAGCAACAACCACATGCCAATGAATAGGGCTGGTCGGAATATCCCACAAGCCGCATCTTTCCTTTCACAGCGGGGTGATCCGGGGCAGAAACAGACTAAGATGAAGCACCGAATGATAAATGCCCCAGATTACAATAGCATAGACCATCCCGAAGGTGAGAAGGGAGTGAGCGGTGATCGTATAAATCTGCCCAAGTAGACAAGATAAAAATCGGAATTAGCTAGGCTGCCTCAGAGTCTAGTGGGGAGCTCCGGGGGGGACTGTTGACTCTGAAATATTAAACCCCTCACCTCCTGGTGATCCTCCAAATATCACCTTGGAATGTGCAACGCAAGATGGCGACCCTCCTATACGATGCAGCCTAAATTGGAACTGGAGCCTGACAAAACTATTCTTAGCTGCGGCAGTTCTAACCCAAGCAACATTATCTGGAAAAGCACCAATCCCACATCAGCCGCCTACGATTGAGAAACTGAACACTCTGAGAGCAGAAAGTGGGATTGATTTGTTCCAGCTATAGATGAAGAATCAGTTGGAAAATAATAGAATATTAGCCCATAACGGTGTCTCGTTGTGTACTAGGCATACGGCAGAAGCCCTTTCTGATATAGGATGTTATTGTTAACACTCATAGGGATAGAAAAGTTTTGGTGTACTAGCAGAAATGTTTGACAATATTTTGTTAACTAGGATCTTTAATGTTCACGTACAATACCATAGATCATATCATCCATTGCATGGGTATAGTAAACATAGAAAAGTAGATTCCTGTACTTATCTCCATTATGGTATAAATGTATTATACATATACATTTGAGTGCTACAATGTCTTCAGCATAGCAAACTCACATAGTTTCCAAAAGTACATCAAGCTCAGCTTACAGAACACTTATTGCTAATGGTTGTTCTCTATAATCCGGTGCCTCTTTTTGGGGTTTGTGGAGGGCCCCTGGGGAGACCATTAAGATAATATTCATAGAATGTGAGTTAGCAGGTTCAGTGAATCAATAATCCTAGATGTGACACTGATATACTAATGCTATCTGACCTAGCGGTCCAGGGCCGGGACTGCAAGAAGAGCGAAAAATACACACAACATATAGAGTGTTTTACCTCAACCATAGATTGACACCCATAAGTACACATACTTTAACTATACTGCTGCCTGCTCACACTCATCCTCAAGGTGGAACACCAATATTTAATCTTAGACTGAGCCTATATACTAGATTACATAAATGCGAAGTTCGCCTTCTTATAATTGCTATCACACAATCTTACAAACGCTATAGGAATACTTACTAAGTTCTTTTACCAAACCAATGAGATTCAGAAAATAAAATGCAATAGCTTCCTTGTTGATAGATTGTTTAGTGGCGTTATATATGTTTGACATGCTTAGTTCTGGTATCAGCATCTAAATATCAATTTATTTAGATTATATCAACGATCGTTTGCTGGATGCTGTTTTCCTCTATTTTTCTTGTTTTGTTAAAAAATTATATTTATAATACCTCTATATACTTTTTATGTTAAATAACAATAACGGAATCAGACGCCGTATGTCACTTAATGTAGATGTGAAGTAACAATAACTGGTTTCACCATATAGTGAGAGAAAACAAAGAGATCCACTTTATTCCTTCTGATAGGATAATCCCATTAGGTGAGTAGTGTCCAGTATGGTCGTCTGCTGCTGCCCATAAAAGTGGGTGTGTATTTTCCAAACTGAATGGAGCTGAAACAAGAGAAAGAAAGACAGGTGCAGCCCGACTCAAGTGTGAAGGATTTAATAAGTAAGCGCACACACACATAAATGGCAACTTATAAGATTAAAAAATTAAAAAAACACATCAATGACACTGCATCAGTGTATTTCACCCTGAGAAGTAGCGATATCCAACATGCATTAGTTGTTAGCGTGTCCACCACCTCATTCGAAGTATTACCGAGTCTGGGGATTAGAGCCGTGACCAGTCGATGGAAAATCACAGGGGTAATGCAGAGACACTGCGTGATAGATTCAAAGTTCTCTATGCGCGTTTCGTCTGAAAGCAATCAGACTTTTTCAAAAGAGTTAATCACAGGTGTATGGCAACAGAGCTCCTAACCAGCTTATAAAAGGGGCCACAGTGTCAATTTCCTGTTTAGTATTAGCCAATAGAAGTGATTAAAAAACGGCCATAAATTCATATGTAACAATATGATAGAAATGTAGCATGACATGTCAAAGGATGATAACACAATAGATATACAATATGAGTACAAAAAGATGTATTAGTAAATTTAAAAATGCATCTATATACTAGTCCAGCTAGCATCTAAGCTAAAAATATGAATATCAACCTGGGTGAATATTTAAAGGGAAAAACCATGAATAGAGTATAATATAGTATAATGGTAATTTGATAAACAATCTAGGAACACTGACTAATATTGATAATAGCATGAATCTTTTTGTGGGAAATACGTTAGTATGGTTAAAGCAAAAATGAGGCACTAAAAGAGCTAAAGAAGTACTCCCAATTGAAAGAAAAAGAAAAAAGTATGTGTAAAAATATGAAGAATATAAAAGATGTATACATAAAAAGATAAATAAATAAAAAATACTAAAAAATACAGGTTTAAAATGAACTATTAGTACCCACTCGGATTACATAAAGGCCTGTAAGTCTAATTCCATATTTAGGCCTTGCGGATGCATGGAGCCTAGTGTGTAAATCCAATAGGATTCTCTATGCTTTAGAGTAATTAACCTATTGGAGAATTTATTATTAGGAATCCAATCTATAATTTTAATATTTAAACTGTCGGGATTCATATGATGAAAACTAAGGACCCAAGAGAGGTCCTAAATACTGATAATGGGGACAAAAATGAGGAATATCGCTCAATGTCTGCAAAAATGTTTGCTCAGTATGATTTGTATTTTTCTTTATTTACATGTATGACAGTTTTATAATTGTAATGCACATTTCCTCAATAAAAATATTAAAAATAAAGTTCAGACCAAGCCATGAAAAAAAAAAAGTAATCAAGAGACAATGGGGGATATTTATCAAAGCCTCAATTATGCTGCATTGGCTGGCACCAATACACTCGCCTAACATCGCGGTCGTGGACCTGAATACGATCTCCATATTTATAAAAAAAAAAGCTGGCAAAAAGCTGCGCACCAAGTACGGGGCAATGAGCATCGGACTGTTGTTAACAAACAGTCATCGATCTCGCTGCTATTTGGCTTTTTACCAACTTTATTTATACCCTGCCACTAAACGCTGCCACTATACTAAAATGTTTAACCCCTACCCCGCCGCCACCTAAGTAAAGTTATTAACCCCTATTCTGCTGCTCCCGGACCCCGCTGCCACCTAAATAAAGTTATTAACCCCTATTCCGCTGCTCCCAGACCCCACCTCAACTAAATAAAGTTATTAACCCCTATTCCGCTGCTCCCAGACCCCGCCGCCTTCTAAATAAAGTTATTAACCCCTATCCCGCCATTCCCGGACCCTGCTGCCATTAAATAAATATATTAACCCCTATCCCGCCGCTCCCGGACCCGCCGCCACTAAATAAACGTATTAACCCCTAAACCTTTGGCCTCCCACATCATTACCACTACCACTGCTGGATGGATGAAGATAGAAGAGGCCGCCTGGATAAAGACTTCTTGCCGGCTGGATGGATCCTTTAAGCGGAACTTCAAAAACTGTAAGGGGATCATCGGGGGTTAGTGTTAGCTTTATTTAAGGGGTTTTTGGGTGGGTTTTATTTTTAGAGTAGGGTCTGGGCAGTAAAAGAGCTAAATTACCTTTTAAGGGCAATGCCCATACAAATGCCATTTTCAGGACAATGGGGAGCTTAGGTTTTCTTTAGATTGGTTGGTTGGGTGGTGGGTTTTACTGTTGGGGGTGTTTTGATTTTTTTACAGCTAAAAGAGCTGATTTCTTTGGGGAATGCCCCACAAAAGGCCCTTTTAAGGGCCATTAATAGTTTATTGTAGGTTAGGTTTTTTTTATTTTGGGGGGCTTTTTTATTCTGATAGGGCTATTAGATTAGGTGTAATTCTTTTTTATTTTTGATACTGTTTTTCCCCCCCCGTAATTTAGTGTGTGTGGGGGGGTTTAACTTAGCGTTTATTTTTTTTTGTAATTTAGTAATTTTCAATAGTAGATTTAAATAATTTGATTAGGGTTAGGTTTTTTTAATATGTAATATAGTTAATTGAATTGCTAGTTAATTAATACTTTAATATAGTTTATTTTAATTATACAGGTAAGTTTTAATTTATTATAAGATAGGGATGTTGTAATTTTAATGTAAAGTTAGCGGGTTGTTAGGTTTAGGAGTTAATAGCTTAATTTAGTTTATGGCGATGTGGTGGGCTGGCGGTTTAGGGGTTAATAGGTTTAGTAAATGGTAGTGATGTGGGAGGCCAGAGGTTTAGGGGTTAATAACTTTATTTAGGTGGCGGCGGGGTCCGGGAGCGGCGGGATAGGGATTAATAACTTTAATTAGGTTGCGGCGGGGTTCGGTAGTGGCGAGATAGGGGCTAATACTTTTATTTAGTTGCGGTGGTGTCCGGGAGTGGCGGGATAGGGGTTAATAACACTATGTAGGTGACGTTGTTGTCAGGGCGGCAGATTAGGGGTGTTTAGACTTGGGGTTTATGTTAGGGTGTTAGGTGTAAACGTAACTGGTTTTCTACCATATAATTCAATGGGATATCTGGCAGCATCGAACATAAGCTTTCACTGCTTTCAGACTCCCATTAATTCCTATGGCATCCGCGGTCTCCAGTGTGGTGGATTGAAAACCAGGTACGCTGGGCCGGAATAGCGGCAAGCGTATCTGTTAACTATTTGATAACTTTTAAAAAGTGTCAAACAGTGCCGAATTCGGAACATCTGTACACCCTGTTCCAAATTATTATGCCAATGATATCTTTCTCATTTACCTAAATAATTGATGTAAACAACAGTCAACATAATTCTCATGTTATGAGAAATACTGTTATCCTAATGATAACAGTATTTTTTTTCAAAATAAAAAAACTTACAATGCACTGTTCCAAATTATTACGCACAGTAAGTTTCAAAACACTTTATAGGTTGTAAAGAACTGAAAATTGTCATTTGTTGTGTTTACAGCATATTTACTGAAATCAAAAGCTATTTCAATCAAACTTTGAACAACATTTTAACTTTTTAAACATTTTAACAGGTCACGTTACATTTTAACATAGGACCCCTTATTTGATAGCAGCTTCACAAGTCTTGCATCCATTGAACTTGTGAGTTTTTGGACAGTTTCTGCTTGAATTTGTTTGCAAGATGTAAGAATAGCCTCCCAGAGCTGCTGTTTGGATGTAAACTGCCTCCCACCCTCATAGATCTTTTGCTTGAGGATGCTCCAAAGGTTCTCAATAGGATTGAGGTCAGGGGAGGATTGAGGCCACACCATGACTTTATCTCCTTTTATCCCCATAGCAGCCATTGATGCAGAGATATTCTTTGCAGCATGAGATGGTGCATTGTCATGCATGAAGATGATTTTATTACGGAAAGCATAGTTCTTCCTTCTGTACCAGGGAAGGAAGTGGTCAGTCAGGAACTCCACATACTTTGCAGAGGTCATCTTTACACCTTTGTGGACCCTAAAGGGGCCGACCAGCTCTCTTCCCATGATTCCGGCCCAAAACATGACTCCACCACCGCCTTGCGGATGTCGCAGCCTTGTTGGAACAGGGTGGCCATCCACCAACCATCCACTACTCCATCCATCTGGACCATCCAGGGTTGCACGGCACTCATCAGTGAACAGGACTGTTTGAAAATTAGTCTTCATGTATTTTTCTGCCCAATGCAGCCATTTCTGCTTGTGAGCATTAGTTAGTGGTGGCCGAATGGAAGGTTTATGCACAGTTGCAAGACTCTGGAGGACTCTACAACTTGATGTCCGTGGGACTCCAGAGGCACCAGCAGCTTCAAATATCTGTTTGCTGCTATGTAATGGTATTTTAGCAGCTGCTCTCTTGATCCAATGCATGGTCTGGCAGAAATCTTCCTCAATGTGCCTTTATCTGCACAAACCCATCTGTGCTCTGAATCAGCCACAAATCTCTTAATAGTGCGATGATCACGCTTAAGTTTTCGTGAAATGTCTAATGTTTTCATACCTCATCCAAGGCATTGAACTCTTTCACTCTTTTCGGCAGCAGAGAGATCCTTTTTCTTCCCCATATTGCTTGAAAATGGCGCTCTGCTTAATAATGTGGAACACCCTCCTTTAGTAGTTTTTCCTTTAATTGGGCTCACCTGGCAATCTAATTATCACAGGTGTCCGAGATTGTTTTCAGTGATCAAAAGAGCCCTGAGACACAATGCCATCCATGAGTTAAACGGAAAAAAAATATTTAATCTTTGTGACACTGAAATAGAATTTGCATAATAATTTGGAACAGGTTGTAATGACATAAGCATCAATCTGTGTCGGATTGAGACCGGCGGATCGTATGTTACGTCACAGATTTCAACTTTTGCTGGTCTGTAGGCTTTGATAACTAGGGCGGATCAAGCTTGCCACAATTACGCTGCGGAATTCCAGCGTATTTGCAGTTGAAGGCTTGATAAATATCCCCCAATGTCATCTTTGATAAAGAGAGACACGACAATGAGACAAGATACTTCACTTGCCAGTTGTCTTTTGAATTCAGCATGCTGAGTTGTGGCTTAGAGAAAAAATACTGACAACGCTTTGAGAGTGGCCTAGACCATTTATTGTCGCCCCCTTTTTCGTGTGTCTGTTAGATTGCCAAGACAAATACTGAGTCCACTTTAGCATAACACAACAGACATGTGAATATTTAACAATTAAACACATTCACAGATCCCATTTTGCAAACGTGTTTCCAAAGTTTTGAGGTTGTATTTATTGTTTATCCACATTTGCTAGAAGTACACTTTGCTGTGCTATATGTCATGTAGTGGGCCATTTAACGCAACTATATTTATGTAAATGACAGCAATGCCCTTTGGCAATTGGTTAGAAAAGATACGTAAAGTGATCCTAATTTAATTTCTAACCTCACCTGAGCAACAAGACCCCTAGGTGGCACAGCGAGTGCCTATGAATCTAGCCCATGAAAGTATTTATTTATTTTTATTTGTAAAGCACTATCCACATACACAGCACTTCATACCTCCCCTTTTTCAGAAGCTTTCAGGCCCTGAGAGTTGAGGAGACTTGTGGAAAATGTGGGTTTGCAGATATTACATGGGCAGGGTCCGTTTGGGTGGGGTTGGGCGTGGTTCATGGTGGATCATGTGGAGAGCCAGGGCAGTGACTGGTTTCTCTCTAGAAATGGGGGCATTTTTACTGGAGGGGAAGCAGTGGAAGGAACAATAGGGCAGATGTCCCAAACTTTGACAATCTCGCAGTATGATTGATGGTTGGGAGCTCTTGCACTTTACAGTATCAGCAGTACGGACATTTTAACATGAAGAAAGTAGTACAGTAGCAATGGAGTCCCTGCCCTGAAAAGCTTTCCATTTCATTCAGAGGATTAAACATTTTTGTATAATAAGATTTAGTAATAATAGCAAAACACATTGCTGAAGTTGCAATATAAAAATACTAACTATGGCCCCTATTCATAAGCATGGTCAGGCTTTCTAAGCCACTACATTCTTTAAGAAGCATTGATATTTGAATTAGTAAAACCTAATGTTATGTCTATGGTACAACAGATAAAACTATTTAAACCAGATATTAAACAAAAAAGTATTTTGCAGGCTTGTTTATATGTACAAATTATGCTATTATCTATACTATAATTGTGTTTGTAACGTATCTGTCGGTGACGCCAGTTGCGCACGCATCCTCAAAGGAATGTTGGCTGCGCGAGGCAGCCAAAAGAATGTTGACTGTGCACGCAGACAAAAAAGTCCACCTGGATGCAGCAAAGCTGCATCCCGGTGGATTCCGAAAATGGCAGGGCGGTGAAAGAATCCACGAATGCAGAGTAGGCAAACCCGAAGCCTTAAAAAAAAGAAAAACGCAACCGCCCTCACAAAATAACTAAAAAACACATAACCGCCCGCACAGAATAAAAAAACCCACGTAACCGCCCACACAAAGTATAACAAAAAAACTAACCTCCCGCATGAAGTATTAACAAACACCGAAACCGCCAACCCCCACATCACAAAACAATAAAGTAATTAACCCCTAATCCGCAAATAACATAATTAAAATATTAAACCCTGAACCGCCAACCCCCACACCGCAATAAACCTAATTAACCTATTAACCCCTATACCGCCAACCCCCCCCCACAATGCAAATAACTAACAGCTAGATTACGAGTTTTCAGCGATATAGGGAAATTAACGAGCGCCACAAAAGCGTTGGTAATTCACGTCCCTATAGCGCTGCTATTACAAGTTTTTAAAACCCGGCTTGCGTGGGCGATATGGTGGCATTGAGCTCCATACCTCACCCAAATACAAGTGGTGTTTTGACGTGTTCATGCATGATTTCCCCATAGACATCAATGGGGAGAGCCGGCAAAAAAAAAAGTCTAACACCTGCGATCATGGAAAAAAAACTCTGTAACGCAGCCCCATTGATGTCTATGGGGAAAGAAAAAGTTATGTTTAAACCTAACACCCTAAAATAAAAACCACGTCTAAACACCCCTAATCTGCTGCCCCTAACATCGACGCAACCTACATAATTTTATTAATGAAACAACATAGAAAAGAAAGTGGGACTTCCACAATAAGAAATTCCCAAAAGTCTAGGTAAATCCAGCACAACTGTAAAATTAAATAAATACACAAAAGCCTATATGTCAAAAACGATATATATATTTATTAAATTAAATTAACTGTATGCACAAAACACACATTCACATTCATACAGTGGAATAATTTTATTAACCCCTAATCTTCTGCCCCTAACATCTCCGCCACCTAAATAAAATTATTAAACCCTAATCTGCTGCTCCCGATATCACCAGCACCTAAATACACTTATTAACCCCTAATCTGCCGCTCCCGATATCGCCGCCACCTACATTACAGTTATTAACCCCTAATCTGCCGCCCCCAATGTCGTCGCCACTATACTAAAGTTATTAACCCCTAAACCTCTGGCCTCCCACATCACTAAATAAATATATTAACCCCTAAACCTAACCCTAACCTAACCCTAAGTCTAACCCTAACCCCCCCCAACTTAAATATAATTAAAATAAATCTAAATTAAACTTACAATTATTACCTAAATAATTCCTATTTAAAACTAAATACTTACCTGTAAAAAAAAAACCTAAGATAGCTACAAACTAAATAATAGTTATATTGTAGCTAGCTTAGGTTTTAGGGGTTAATAGTTTATTTTAGTATATTTCGTTGTGGGGGCTTGTGGTTTAGTGGTTAATAGGTTTATTATTGCGGCGGTGTGGGCGAACGGCAGATTAGGGGTTAATAATCTTTAAATAGTGTTTGCGATGCAGGAGGGAGGCGGTTTAGAGGTTAATAGGTGTATTACAGTGGCAACGATGTCGGGGAGCGGCGGAATAGGGGTTAATAAATTTTTTAAGTGGTGGCGATGTCCGGAGCAGCAGATTAGGGGTTAATAATTTTATTTTAGTATTTTCTATGCGGGAGGGCCTCGGTTTAGTAGTTAATAGGTAGTTTATGGGTGTTAGTGTACTTATTAACAGTTTAGTTATGAGTTTTATGCTACAGCTTTACTGCTGACTTTAGATGGTGGTACAGATCTTGTAATTTTAGTCTGTACCGCTCACTTTTTGGCCTCCCAGGCAAACTAATAATACCTGCGCTATGGAAGTCCCATTGAAAAAGGACTTTTATTAAAGTGCGGTACTAATGTTGCGTGACGGCCAAAAAGGTGTGCGGTACACCTATTCTGACAAGAAATAGCGGTGTTAGGGAAAAAGCATTGTTATGAAGCATAACAAAGCTTTTTCACTCATAACGCAAAATTCGTAATCTAGCTGTAATTTAATTACTAAGCCCCCTAACCTAACACCACTAAAATTAACCCCAATTACTACTAAATTACAATTAAAATAAAAATTCTTAACATTAAATTACAAAAAATAAAAAACTCTAAAATTACAGAAAAAAATAAACAAAATTATCAAAAATAAAAAATATACCTATTCCCTATGAAAATAAACCCCCCCAAATAAAAACACCCCCTTATCTAAACTACCAATAGCCCTTAAAAGGGCCTTTCTTAGGGCATTGCCCAAAGTTAAACAGCTCTTTTACATTTAAAAATTACTAAATCCCCCCTAACAGTAAAAAAACCCCACCCACCAAACACCACAAAATAAAAAAAAAACTAATACTTAAAAAACCTAAACTACCCATTGCCCCGAAAGGGGCATTTGTATGGGCATTGCCCTTAAAAGGGCATTCAGCTCTTTTACTGCCCTTAAAATGGCAATCAGCTCTTTTCCAGCCCATTAAATCCCTAATCTTAAATCCAAAAATAAAAAAAATCCTGCAGCCGTTCCTGAAGTCCAGCGGAGAACGTCTTCTTCCATGCAGCTCCATCATCTTCTATCTTCATCCAGAGCGAAGGCGGCATGGAGCAGAGTTGCGGAGCTGGCTTTACCGATGCGTGGATCCTCAACGGCGGTCCTCAATGGCGGCAGTCCTTGGTGGCAGCAGTCCTCAGCGGCGTGGAAGTTTCTCTTCAAGGCGATCCTCCGTTGCACATTGAAGATTGAATGCAAGGTACCCCATATTTATTGGGGTACCTTGCATTCCTATTGGCTGAAATTTTGAAATAAAAACATGAGGGCTACTGAAATCTTATTGGTTGATTTGAACAGCCAATAGGTTTTCAGTAGCTCTAATTCTATTGGCTGATTTCAAAATTTCAGCCAATAGGAATGCAAGGTACCCCAAATTGATTGCGGTACCTTGCATTCAGTCTTCAGTGTACGACGGACATCGGATGAAGAGGAGCCTCCATGCTGCCGAGGAAAGCCGCTGCCAAGGACCGTCACCGTTGAGGACTGCCGCCATTGAGGACTGCCGCTGAGGATCCACGCAACAGGGAGGACAGCTCCGCATCTCCACTCCGCGCAGCCTTTGTTCCGGATGAAAATAGAAGATGATGGCGCCGTCTGGAAGAAGACCTTATCCGCCGGACTTCAGGAATGGTGAGAACCTATTAGGGGCTTAGTCTTGGGCTTTTTTATTTAAATTTTTGGGGTGTTTTTTTTTAAATTAGAGTTTTTTAGGGCTTGAAAAAGAGCTGATTGCCCTTTTAAGGGCAGTAAAAGAGCTGAATGCCCTTTTAAGGGCAATGCCCATACAAATGCCCCTTTAGGGGCAATGAGTAGTTTCGGTTTTTTTTAGGGTTTTTTATTTTGAGGGGTTTGGTGGGTGGGGGGTTTTACTGTTAGGGGGGACTTAGTATTTTATAGAGGCAAAAGAGCTGTTTAACTACTGCCCTACAAAAGGCCCCTTTAAGAGCTATTGGTAGTTTAGTATTAGATTAGGGGGTGTTTTTATTTTGGGGGAATTTTTTTTTGTTTTTATAGGGGTATTAGTTTAGGTTTACATTTTTTTATTTTGGATAGCTTTGTTTATTTTCTTCTGTAATTTTCCTTTTTTATTTTTTGTAACTTTAGCTTGGGGGTTTGTATTTTTTAAACATAGACTGCCCTCTGGGTAGACTTATCGCCTAGTTAATATATAAATTGTATAACATAATAAATAATAATGAAACTATAACAATAATAATATATTATAATAATAGTTATATTTAACTCAAAATAAAAGTCTGGACTTGACTTAAAGGGACATTATGCACTAGATTTTTCTTTGCATAAATGGTTTGTAGATGATGCATTTATATAGCTTATACAACTTTTAAAAAAATATATATTCTAGTTTTACTTATTTGTAAATAACATTGCTCTGATTTTCAGACTCCTAAACAAGCCCCAAAGTTTTAGGAAAATACTGATGTATACCTATTCCAGCTTGCTCCTGTTTGTGTAAAGAGTCTTTTCATATGCAGAGGAAGGGGGAGGGGGGAGTGTCTGCTTTTTTTGTTATAGAACCACTTGCAGTGGGTGTTCCAGCTAACCTTTTCAACAGTGCTAAACTGGGAGCTTCTAAGTAAGTTTTTAAACAGTTTTATACTAGATTTTGATATCAGTACTGTGCATCCTATTCTTTATAGTAGTGTCTATTACATGCAGTTAAATGAAAATTGGTGTATACTGTCCCTTTAACATAAAAAACAAACCCTCCTTACGCAAGAAATGAGTCCAAAGATCAAGTCCAGTGAAGGTTATAGTGTGCCTTCAGAAATTACATTTGCAATGTGTATGTTGTATAAAAAACAAGAACACAATACAAATTAAACAACAAAGCTTCTTCTGAAAATTAAACAAAACAATAAGCTGTAAAATATATGTTATATGCCATTTATAAGTAAACAATCTTAGACAAATAAAAAGGCCAGTTGACATAAATTCATATCTGATTACTTCCACAAGTTTAGGGCAAGACTTCCCTACAAACACCATATCCTAATACAATTCTAATGTGTCAGTAATGAAGTTATGGTACATCTCAAGCTTTACATTTTGTTGCAATTGTGGTAACCACATCTGTAGACATGGAACTTCTACTTTTTTCCATAAACGTGATATTAATTATTTAGCACTGTTCATCATCAGATGAAAGAGTTTACCATAGAACTTTGTTTTAAGTCTGGGGGGCTGAATTATCAAGTTCCAAATGACCTTCAGACTCGCTGGAAACAGTAGTTATGAAGCAGCGGTCTAAAGACTGCTGCTCCATAACTGGTCCGCTGCCTCTGAGGCTGTGGTCTTCAATCCGCACGATCCTATACGATGCTTGTGCAATGATAAATGCCGACAGTGTATGCTATCGGCGTTTATCGATGTGCGGCGGACATGATATGCTACATTGTATCATGTCCTTCTACACTTTAGTAAATCAGCCCCTGGGAGTTAGGTTAAATAGGAAAAACAAGGGATCCAATCGTGTTACTCTCTATGGCGGTATTCATATTGCAGGAGTGAATTCCAAAATGTTTGAATTTTGGGACATGAATCTAGTTTTTTTTTTTTTATAATCTCAATCATTCTCTGCTGAAAATAGACCTCCTGCCTACTACAACCAGCTGTTTATATATGGGTGACATATTTCTTCTTTTTTTTTTTTTTTGTTAAAATCTTTTAAAATAATGAGCTTCTGTGATATATATTTTGATTACATATTTTTTCAAATTCTGTGAATGGTATTAGTCACTTTTTCTTTATATTTATTTGTATTTTATATTTATTTGTATTAATATAGCAAGCCAATGGTGAATATTCAAAGGCCCATAAATACAGCAGAATTGCATAATCAAGAAATGCATCATAGAAAGACAATGCAATAGCACTTACTTTAAATGATCAGTAGATTTTTTAAAGTTACTTCCATTTTCCAATCCCTCTTTATCATGTGAATGCCATCAGTCAATCACAAACACATATACTATGGGGCCTATTTATCAAAGCGTCAACTGTGCTGCATTTGCCGGCACCAATACGCTCGCCTGACATCGCCTAACATCGCTGCCGCGGACCTGAATACGCTCTCCATAGTTACCAAAAAAGCTGTCAAAAAGCCGCTCACCAAGTACCGGGCCATGAGCAGCGGACTGTTGTTAACTAACAGTCATCGATCTTGCTGCTCTTTGACTTTTGCCCAGCTTTATTTGTATACTGTCACTAAACACCCACACTATACTAAACTGATTAACCCCTATACCGCCGCTCCCAGACCCCGCCGCAACAAAATAAAGTTATTAACCCCTGTCCCGCTGTTCCCGGAGCCCACCGCAACTCTAATAAACTTATTAACCCCTATTCCTCCACTCCCGGAGCCCACCGCCACCTACATTATACTTATTAACCCCTAATCTGCCATCCCCTATAACGCCACCACCTACATAAAGTCATTAACCCCTATCCTGCCGCTCCCGGAGCCCCCCGCAACTAAATAAATGTATTAACCCCTAAACCGCCAGCCCCCCACATCACCATAAACTAAATTAAACTATTAACCCCTAAACCTAACAACCCGTTAACTTTATATTAAATATTAACTCATCCCTATCTTATAATAAATTTAAACTTACCTTTAGATTTAAATTAAACTATATTAAACTATTAATTAACCTACCCTAACTATTATAATAAAATTACATTAAACTATATTCAATTAATAATTAATCTAACCTAACTTTTAAACTAAAATTACATTAAACTATATTAAAATAAAGAATAATCTAACCTAAGTTTTATACTAAAATTACATTAATCTAAAAATTAAATTAACTATATTATATATTTAAACACCTAACCCTACTCGAATAATTTAAATCTACACTAAAAAATTACTAAGTTACCAAAAACTAACAACTAAGTTACAAAAAATAACAAACACTAAGTTACACAAAAAAATAAACACTAAGGGCGCGATCCGATATAGATCGCAGTTTGCAGCGCAAGCGAGGGAACCGGCGTCGCCCGCAGTTTCAGCTCGCAACTCGAGCTATCCTATATAAGTCGCCGTCAGATGCTAACGTGCCGTAAGTCTCACAAACCAGCGATGTCCAGAAATCTGCGCAAGTACAAATTTCTGGCGTCGCCAGTGACTTGCGGCACGTTAGAAACTGGCGGCGCCTATAAAACCTGACTAAAGTCTAAAACACCCGCACTGTCTAACACGCCTCCCTAACATAGCCCGACACGTCTAACCCTCTATCCGCTATCCCCCCTCACTAGTCTAACAATAAAAAAGCTATTAACCCCTAAACCGCCGCTCCCGTACCCCGCCGCCAGCTATATTATATCTATAACCCCCTAAAGTGAGCCCCTAACACCGCCGCCATCTATATTAAAATTATTAACCCCTAATGTAAGCCCCTTACACCGCCGCCATCTCTATTAAAATGATTAACCCCTAATTTAATCTACCTACCCCGCCGCCAGCTATATTATCTATATTAACCCTAAGTATATTATAGTTAATATAGGTATTACATTATATATATTAACTATATTAACCCTAATTATATTAGGGTTAATATAGTTACTATAGTATTTATATTAACTATATTAACTCTATCTAACCCTAACACCCCTAACTAAATTTATATTAAATTAATCTAATTCATTTATAAACTAAAATATTCCTATTTAAATCTAAATACTTACCTATAAAATAAACCCTAAGATAGCTACAATATAATTAATAATTACATTGTAGCTATGTTAGGGTTAATATTTATTTTACAGGTAAATTGTTAATTATTTTAACTAGGTATAATAGATATTAAATAGTTATTAACTATTTAATATCTACCTAGTTAAAATAATTACCCAATTACCTGTAAAATAAATCCTAACCTAAGTTACAAATACACCTACACTATCAATAAATTTAATAAACTACAAACATCTATCTAAAAATACAATTAAATTAACTAAACTAAATTACAAAAAAAAACAAACACTAAATTACAAAAAATAAAAAAAAGATTACAAGATTTTTAAGCTAATTACACCTATTCTAAGCTCCCTAATAAAATAATAAACCCCCAAAATAAAAAAAAATTCCCTGCCCTATTCTAAATTAAACAAATTTCAAAGCTCTTTACCTTACCAGCCCTTAAAAGGGCCTTTTGTGGGGCATGCCCCAAAGAATTCAGCTCTTTTGCATACAACAAATACAATCCCCCCCCCCATTACAACCCACCACCCACATACCCCTATTCTAAAACCACCCAAACCCCCCTTAAAAAAGCCTAACACTACCCCCCTGAAGATCTCCCTACCTTGTCTTCACCACACCGGGCCGAACTCCTGATCCGATCCAGGCGATGTCTTCCTCCAAGCGGCAAAGAAGAATTCTTCCTCCGGCGATGTCTTCCTCCAAGCGGCAAAGAAGAATTCTTCCTCCGGCGACGTCTTCCTCCAAGCGGCAGCAAAGTCTTCATTCTTCCGGCGGCATCTTCAATCTTCTTTCTTCGCTCCGCCGCCGCGGAGCATCCATCCCGGCCGACTGCTGTACTACGAATGAGGTACCTTTAAATGACGTCATCCAAGATGGCGTCCGCCGAATTCCGATTGGCTGATAGGATTCTATCAGCCAATCGGAATTAAGTTAGAAAAATCTGATTGGCTGATTGAATCAGCCAATCAGATTCAAGTTCAATCCGATTGGCTGATCCAATCAGCCAATCAGATTGAGCTCGCATTCTATTGGCTGTTCCGATCAGCCAATAGAATGCGAGCTCAATCTGATTGGCTGTTCGGATCAGCCAATCGGATTGAACTTGAATCTGATTGGCTGATTCAATCAGCCAATCAGATTTTTCTAACTTAATTCTGATTGGCTGATAGAATCCTATCAGCCAATCGGAATTCGGCGGACGCCATCTTGGATGACGTCATTTAAAGGTACCTCATTCGTAGTACAGCAGTCGGCCGGGATGGATGCTCCGCGGCGGCGGAGCGAAGAAAGAAGATTGAAGATGCCGCCGGAAGAATGAAGACTTTGCTGCCGCTTGGAGGAAGACGTCGCCGGAGGAAGAATTCTTCTTTGCCGCTTGGAGGAAGACATCGCCCGGATCGGATCAGGAGTTCGGCCCGGTGTGGTGAAGACAAGGTAGGGAGATCTTCAGGGGGGTAGTGTTAGGCTTTTTTCAGGGGGGTTTGGGTGGTTTTAGAATAGGGGTATGTGGGTGGTGGGTTGTAATGGGGGGGGGGATTGTATTTGTTGTATGCAAAAGAGCTGAATTCTTTGGGGCATGCCCCACAAAAGGCCCTTTTAAGGGCTGGTAAGGTAAAGAGCTTTGAAATTTGTTTAATTTAGAATAGGGCAGGGAATTTTTTTTATTTTGGGGGTTTATTATTTTATTAGGGGGCTTAGAATAGGTGTAATTAGCTTAAAAATCTTGTAATCTTTTTTTTATTTTTTGTAATTTAGTTTAGTTAATTTAATTGTATTTTTAGATAGATGTTTGTAGTTTATTAAATTTATTGATAGTGTAGGTGTATTTGTAACTTAGGTTAGGATTTATTTTACAGGTAATTGGGTAATTATTTTAACTAGGTAGATATTAAATAGTTAATAACTATTTAATATCTATTATACCTAGTTAAAATAATTAACAATTTACCTGTAAAATAAATATTAACCCTAACATAGCTACAATGTAATTATTAATTATATTGTAGATATCTTAGGGTTTATTTTATAGGTAAGTATTTAGATTTAAATAGGAATATTTTAGTTTATAAATGAATTAGATTAATTTAATATAAATTTAGTTAGGGGTGTTAGGGTTAGATAGAGTTAATATAGTTAATATAAATACTATAGTAACTATATTAACCCTAATATAATTAGGGTTAATATAGTTAATATATATAATGTAATACCTATATTAACTATAATATACTTAGGGTTAATATAGATAATATAGCTGGCGGCGGGGTAGGTAGATTAAATTAGGGGTTAATCATTTTAATAGAGATGGCGGCGGTGTAAGGGGCTTACATTAGGGGTTAATAATATTAATATAGCTGGCGGCGGTATAGGGGGATTAGATTAGGGGTTAATAATTTTTATATAGGTGGCGGCGGTGTAAGGGGTCAGATTAGGGGATAGATAAGGTAGATGGCGGCGGTTTTAGGGGCTCACAGTAGGGGGTTAGTTTATGTAGATGGCGGCGGGGTCCGGGAGCGGCGGTTTAGGGGTTAATAACTTTATTAGGGATTTCGGGGGGGGGGGGGATCACGGTTGACAGGTAGATAGACATTGCGCATGCGTTAGGTGTTAGGTTTATTTTAGCAGATCGCGGTTGACAGGGAGATAGACATTGCGCATGCGTTAGGTGTTAGGTTTATTTTAGAAGATCGCGGTTGACAGGGAGATAGACATTGCGCATGCGTTAGGTGTTAGGTTTATTTTAGCAGCCAGTTTAGGAAGTTACGGGTCTCCAATAGTCAGCGTAAGTCTTCTTACGGCTGCTTTTTGTGGCGAGGTGAAAATGGAGTAAGTTTTCTCCATTTTCGCCACGTAAGTCCTTACGCTGCATATTGGATACCAAACTGCGCGGGTTTGGTATACCTGCCTATGGCCCAAAAAACTACGGGCGACGGCAGAAATATACGCGCGTAACTTCTAGGTTACGCCGTATATGTGATACCAAACCCGCGCAAATATTGGCGTCACCGGCTTTTGCGGGCGACGATTTTTATCGGATCGACCCCTTAGTTACAAAAAAGAAAAAAGAAATGATCAAAGATTTAAACTAATTACACCTAATCTTAGGGCCCTATGAAAATAAAAAAGCCCCCTAAAATAAAAAAAACCCTAACCTACAATAAACTACAAATAGCCCTTAAAAGGGCCTTTTGCGGGGCATTGCCCCAAAGAAATCAGCTCTTTTACCTGTAAAAAAAAAATACAAATACCCCCCCAACAGTAAAACCCCCCACCCGCACAACCAACCCCCCAAATAAAAAGCTAACTCAAAAAACCTAAGCTCCCCATTGCCTTGAAAAGGGCATTTGGATGGGCATTGCCCTTAAAAGGGCATTTAGCTCTATTGCAGCCCAAGTCCTAATCTAAAACTAAAACCCACTCAATAAACCCTTAAAAAATCTTAACAGTAACCCCAGAAGATTTACTTACAGTTTTGAAGATCCGACATCCATCCTCCAAGAAGCCGGGAGAAGTCCTCAACGAAGTGGCTGAAGTCTTCATCCAAGCCCGCAGAAGTCTTCATCCAGACAGCATCTTCTATCTTCATCCATCCGGCACGGAGCGGCTCCATCTTCAAGACATCCGACGCGGAGCATCCTCTTCTTTCCGACGAATGAAGGTTCCTTTAAATGATGTCATCCAAGATGGCGTCCCTTAGATTCCGATTGGCTGATAGAATTCTATCAACCAATCGGAATTAAGGTTGAAAAAATCCTATTGGCTGTTGCAATCAGTCAATAGGATTGAGCTTTCATCCTATTGGCTATTCATTCTATTGGCTGATTGGAATAGCCAATAGGGTGAAAGCTCAATCCTATTGACTGATTGCAACAGCCAATAGGATTTTTTCAACCTTAATTCCGATTGGCTGATAGAATTCTATCAGCCAATCGGAATCTAAGGGACGCCATCTTGGATGATGTCATTTAAAGGAACCTTCATTCGTCGGTAGTCATCGGAAAGAAGAGGATGCTCCACGTCGGATGTCTTGAAGATGGAGCCGCTCCGCACCGGATGAATGAAGATAGAAGATGCCGTCTGGATGAAGACTTCTGCGGGCTTGGATGAAGACTTTGGCCGCTTCGTTGAGGACTTCTCCCAGCTTCTTGGAGGATGGATGTCGGATCTTCAAAACTGTAAGTAAATCTTCTGGGGTTAGTGTTAGGATTTTTTAAGGGTTTATTTGGTGGGTTTTAGTTTTAGATTAGGACTTGGGCTGCAGTAGAGCTAAATACCCTTTTAAGGGCAATGCCCATCCAAATGCCCATTTCAGGGCAATGGGGAGCTTAGGTTTTTTGAGTTAGCTTTTTATTTCGGGGGTTGGTTGTGTGGGTGGTGGGTTTTACTGTTGGGGGGGTATTTGTATATTTTTTTTACAGGTAAAAGAGCTGATTTCTTTTGGGCAATGCCCCGCAAAAGGCCCTTTTAAGGGCTATTTGTAGTTTATTGTAGGTTAGGGTTTTTTTTTTTATTTTGGGGGGCTTTTTTATTTTATTAGGGCCCTTAGATTAGGTGTAATTAGTTTAAATCTTTAATAATTTCTTTTTTATTGTTTGTAACTTAGTGTTTATTTTTTTGTGTAACTTAGTGTTTGTTATTTTTTGTAACTTAGTTGTTAGTTTTTGGTAACTTAGTAATTCTTTAGTGTAGATTTAAATTATTTGAGTAGGGTTAGGTGTTTAAATATATAATATAGTTATTTTAATTTGCAGTTTTATGTAATTTTAGTATAAAAGTTAGGTTACATTAATTATTAATTTAATATAGTTTAATGTAATTGTATTATAATAGTTAGGGTAGGTTAATTATTAGTTTAATATAGTTTAATGAAATTTTATTATAATAGTTAGGGTAGGTTAATTATTAGTTTAATATAGTTTAATGTAATTTAAAGGTAAGTTTAAATTTATTATAAGATAGGGATGAGTTAATATTTAATATAAAGTTAGGGGGTTGTTAGGTTTAGGGATTAATAGGTTAATTTAGTTTATGCCGATGTGGGGGGCTGGTGGTTTAGGGGTTAATAACTTTATGTAGGTGGCGGCGGTGTCGGGGCGGCAGATTAGGGTTAATGAGTATAATGTAGGTGGCGGTGGTGTAGGGGGCGGCAGATTAGGGGTGTTTAGACTTGGGGTACATGTTAGGGTATTAGGTGTAAACGTAACTTTTATTCTCCCATAGGAATCAATGGGATATCGGGCAGCAGCGAACATAAGCTTTCGCTGTTTTCAGACTCCCTTTGATTCCTATGGCATCCGCTGCCTCCAGGACGGCGGATTGAAAACCAGGTACACTGGGCCAGAATAGTGGCGAGCGTACCTGCTAGTTATTTGTTAACTTGCAAAAGTAGTCAGATAGTGCTGAGTTTGCATTTGGAACATCTGTAGTGACGTAAGCATCGATCTGTGTCGGACTGAGACCGGCGGATCGTATGTTATGTCACAGATTTCTACTTTTGCCGGTCTGTAGGCTTTGATAAATAAGGCGAATTAAGCTCTCCACAATTACGCTGCGTAATTTCAGCATATTTGCCGTTGACGGCTTGATAAATAGGCCCCTATATATTGTGAACTCTTGTGCATGCCCAGTATGAGCTAGTGTCACAGAAAGTGTGTATACAAAAATGATTGTGCATATTTTGATAATGGCAGTCAATTGGAAAATTGTTTAAAAATATGAATCAAGAAAGTTTAATTTTGACTTTAAAAGAGATATTGGACAAGATTCACTGAAGATGAAAAGTTTCTTGTCTCATGATCGAGTGTCAGTATTTCAAAGCTGACAAGATTGTGGTTTTTCTTAAACCTTGAAAGTTTTTTTTTTTAGTGCACATGTTAGAGTGGGCTGTTTTATAGATTTTTTTTGTGTGTTTGCTATCTTTTTTTTGTGTGTTTGCTATCTTTTTTTGTGTGTTTGCTATCTTTTTTTGTGTGTTTGCTATCTTTTTTTGTGTGTTTGCTATCTTTTTTTGTGTGTTTGCTATCTTTTTTTTGTGTGTTTGCTATCTTTTTTTGTGTGTTTGCTATCTTTTTTTGTGTGTTTGCTATCTTTTTTTGTGTGTTTGCTATCTTTTTTGTGTGTTTGCTATCTTTTTTTGTGTGTTTGCTATCTTTTTTTTGTGTGTTTGCTATCTTTTTTTGTGTGTTTGCTATCTTTTTTTTGTGTGTTTGCTATCTTTTTTTGTGTGTTTGCTATCTTTTTTTTGTGTGTTTGCTATCTTTTTTTGTGTGTGTTTGCTATCTTTTTTTGTGTGTTTGCTATCTTTTTTTTGTGTGTTTGCTATCTTTTTTTGTGTGTTTGCTATCTTTTTTTGTGTGTTTGCTTTAAAAGGTTTTGAAGATATTTTTGTGATGCTGGCGTCCATGACAGTGGAACTGTTTCTATGCAGCTAAAAGTTAACAGTAGCAAAATAAATGTTACCCTGTTGATTAAAATGGAGCTCATTTCGCAAGTTGCAGCCCTGAAGAGGAACAGTGTCGAATTCTGCAATTTTCCAGTTGTGATGTAGCAGAGGTTTATTTTCAGCAAGATTTTACTTTCATGAACAAGTCTTTATTGAATCTAGGTCATTATCTCTAAGACTTTATCTCTAAGCTTTTATCTTTGAATTCATTGGGTGAACACAATGTCTCATATGTGTGTTTTTTTTATTCTTAAGCTTATGTAACTGTCCTGATAAAAATTCTGCTAAGATAACAAAGGTGAAGGTTGTGTTGAATTGTGCAGCTATAACTTTATCCTGTTTGAACAGATTCTTTTGTTATTGGAAAAACTGATATAATAGACAATCTATATTTTAGACATTGCCAAAATTGTGAGCCTATTTTATGTGAACCATTTAATCAAATTAACAAGTTTAACCCTTAAAGGGACATGAAATCCAAAAATATACTTTCATGATTCAGATAGAACATACCATTTTAAACAACATTCCAATGTACTTCTTTTATAATATTGTCTTTGTTTTCTTGTTATCCTTTGTTGGAAAACAGGAAGATAAGCTCAGGTGTGTGCACTTGTCTGCAGCAGTATATGGTAGCAGTTTTGCAACAACGTTATACATGAGCAAGAGCACTAGATGGCAACATTATTTTTTGTCATCTAGTGCTGCAGAAATGTGCACAAAACCTATCCAGATATCTCTTCAACAAAGAATAACATAAGAACAAAGCAAATTTTTGTTCTTATGTTTTATATATATATATATATAAGTAAATTGGAAACTTTATTAAAATTGTATTTTCTATCTGAAAAATGACAATCAATACATTATACAAATATTGCGAACCTATAGTACCTAAGTAAAACCTATGGACAAGCTCATTATGGTTTTACTTATCTAGGATCTCTCTTCCCCCCATAAATAACTATTCATAATTATCTGTAAACTTATGGGGCGGGCATGCAGTAATGGAACAGGTACTGTTTGAAAGATATATTCAATTTTAGGTAACACACAGTATATATTTTAAAGGGACAGTTCAGTGGAATATAACTTCATGATTCTGACACAATGTCCAATTAGCTAACATTTGCTGAATCAGACGTGAAAACTAAGCAGACAATCATTGAGGATGCCCTCAGGGAATTCTCTAAAAAAAAAGGTACTGTCCCTTTGAATAGCGAGATGTCTTCCAAAGAAAGCTTTGCTGGGGAGAGGGAAGTTATAAGGGAGCAGGGCAATGGCAGGGCCGGGCTGGGAATAAAAAGCAGTCCTGGAAAAATCATAATTTATGCTAACCTGATAAATTATTTTCTTTCCTGGCAAGGAGAGTCCACAAATTCATTCATTACTGTTGGGAATACTACAACATCTGGCCACCAGGAGGAGGCAAAGACACCCCAGCCAAAGCCTCAAATATCCTTCCCACTTCCCTTACTCCACCAGTCATTCACCTGAGGAAAATGGAAAAGTAGGAGAAACACCAGGGGTATAGAGGTGCCTGAAGATAAGAAAAAATGTCTCCTTAAAAATAGAAGGGTGGGTTCGTGGACTCTCCCTGCCAGGAAAGAAAATAATTTCTCAGGTAAGCATACATTTTGTTTTCTTTCCAATGGCAGGGAGAGTCCACAAATTCATTCATTACTGTTGGTAATACAATACCCAAGCTAGAGAGGACACAGAATGAACCGGGAGAGAAAATAAGGCAGGCGGACCTAATCTTAAAGGGACACTGAACCCAAATTTTTTCTTTTGTGATTCAGATAGAGCATGCAATTTTAAGCAACTTTGTAATTTACTCCTATTATCAATTTTTATTTGTTCTCTTGCTATCTTTATTTAAAAAGAAGGCATCTAAGCTTTTTTTTTGTTTCAGAACTCCAGACAGCACTTTTTTTATTGGTGGATGAATTTATCCACCAATCAGCAAGAACAACTCAGGTTGTTCACAAAAAATGGGCCGGCATCTAAACTTACATTCTTGCATTTCAAATAAAGATACTAAGGCCTAGATTTGGAGTTCGGCGGTAAAAGGGCTGCTAACGCTCCGCGGGCTTTTTTCTGGCCGCACCATAAATTTAACTCTGGTATCGAGAGTTTAATCAAATGCTGCGTTAGGCTCCAAAAAAGGAGCGTAGAGCATTTTTACCGCAAATGCAACTCTCGATACCAGAGTTGCTTACGGACGCGGCCGGCCTCAAAAACGTGCTCGTGCACGATTCCCCCATAGGAAACAATGGGGCTGTTTGAGCTGAAAAAAAACCTAACACCTGCAAAAAAGCAGCGTTCAGCTCCTAACGCAGCCCCATTGTTTCCTATGGGGAAACACTTCCTACGTCTGCACCTAACACTCTAACATGTACCCCGAGTCTAAACACCCCTAACCTTACACTTATTAACCCCTAATCTGCCGCCCCCGCTATCGCTGACCCCTGCATATTTTTTTAAACCCCTAATCTGCCGCTCCGTAAACCGCCGCCACCTACGTTATCCCTATGTACCCCTAATCTGCTACCCCTAACATCGCCGACCCCTATATTATATTTATTAACCCCTAATCTGCCCCCCACAACGTCGCCGACACCTGCCTACACTTATTAACCCCTAATCTGCCGAGCGGACCTGAGCGCTACTATAATAAATGTATTAACCCCTAACCCGCCTCACTAACCCTATCATAAATAGTATTAACCCCTAATCTGCCCTCCCTAACATCGCCGACACCTAACTTCAATTATTAACCCCTAATCTGCCGACCGGAGCTCACCGCTATTCTAATAAATGTATTAACCCCTAAAGCTAAGTCTAACACTAACACTAACACCCCCCTAAGTTAAATATAATTTAAATCTAACGAAATAAATTAACTCTTATTAAATAAATTATTCCTATTTAAAGCTAAATACTTACCTGTAAAATAAATCCTAATATAGCTACAATATAAATTATAATTATATTATAGCTATTTTAGGATTAATATTTATTTTACAGGTAACTTTGTATTTATTTTAACCAGGTACAATAGCTATTAAATAGTTACCTAGTTAAAATAATAACAAATTTACCTGTAAAATAAATCCTAACCTAAGATATAATTAAACCTAACACTACCCTATCAATAAAATAATTAAATAAACTACCTACAATTACCTACAATTAACCTAACACTACACTATCAATAAATTAATTAAACACAATTCCTACAAATAAATACAATTAAATAAACTATCTAAAGTACAAAAAATAAAAAAGAACTAAGTTACAGAAAATAAAAAAATATTTACAAACATAAGAAAAATATTACAACAATTTTAAACTAATTACACCTACTCTAAGCCCCCTAATAAAATAACAAAGCCCCCCAAAATAAAAAATTCCCTACCCTATTCTAAATTAAAAAAGTTACAAGCTCTTTTACCTTACCAGCCCTGAACAGGGCCCTTTGCGGGGCATGCCCCAAGAATTTCAGCTCTTTTGCCTGTAAAAAAAAACATACAATACCCCCCCCCCAACATTACAACCCACCACCCACATACCCCTAATCTAACCCAAACCCCCTTAAAGAAACCTAACACTAAGCCCCTGAAGATCTTCCTACCTTGTCTTCACCATACCAGGTTCACCGATCCGTCCTGGCTCCAACATCTTCATCCAACCCAAGCGGGGGTTGGCGATCCATAATCCGGTCCAGAAGAGGCTCCAAAGTCTTCCTCCTATCCGGCAAGAAGAGGACATCCGGACCGGCAAACATCTTCTCCAAGCGGCATCTTCGATCTTCTTCCATCCGGAGCGAAGCGGCAGGATCCTGAAGACATCCAGCGCGGAACATCCATCCGGACCGACGACTGAACGACGAATGACTGTTCCTTTAAGGGACGTCATCCAAGATGGCGTCCCTCGAATTCCGATTGGCTGATAGGATTCTATCAGCCAATCGGAATTAAGGTATGAATTTTCTGATTGGCTGATGGAATCAGCCAATCAGAATCTAGTTCAATCCGATTGGCCGATCCAATCAGCCAATCAGATTGAGCTCGCATTCTATTGGCTGATCGGAACAGCCAATAGAATGCGAGCTCAATCTGATTGGCTGATTGGATCAGCCAATCGGATTGAACTTGATTCTGATTGGCTGATTCCATCAGCCAATCAGAAAATTCATACCTTAATTCCGATTGGCTGATAGAATCCTATCAGCCAATCGGAATTCGAGGGACGCCATCTTGGATGACGTCCCTTAAAGGAACAGTCATTCGTCGTTCAGTCGTCGGTCCGGATGGATGTTCCGCGCTGGATGTCTTCAGGATCCTGCCGCTTCGCTCCGGATGGAAGAAGATCGAAGATGCCGCTTGGAGAAGATGTTTGCCGGTCCGGATGTCCTCTTCTTGCCGGATAGGAGGAAGACTTTGGAGCCTCTTCTGGACCGGATTATTGATCGCCAACCCCCGCTTGGGTTGGATGAAGATGTTGGAGCCAGGACGGATCGGTGAACCTGGTATGGTGAAGACAAGGTAGGAAGATCTTCAGGGGCTTAGTGTTAGGTTTCTTTAAGGGGGTTTGGGTTAGATTAGGGGTATGTGGGTGGTGGGTTGTAATGTTGGGGGGGGGTATTGTATGTTTTTTTTTACAGGCAAAAGAGCTGAAATCCTTGGGGCATGCCCCGCAAAGGGCCCTGTTCAGGGCTGGTAAGGTAAAAGAGCTTGTAACTTTTTTAATTTAGAATAGGGTAGGGAATTTTTTATTTTGGGGGGCTTTGTTATTTTATTAGGGGGCTTAGAGTAGGTGTAATTAGTTTAAAATTGTTGTAATATTTTTCTTATGTTTGTAAATATTTTTTTATTTTCTGTAACTTAGTTCTTTTTTATTTTTTGTACTTTAGATAGTTTATTTAATTGTATTTATTTGTAGGAATTGTGTTTAATTAATTTATTGATAGTGTAGTGTTAGGTTAATTGTAGGTAATTGTAGGTAGTTTATTTAATTATTTTATTGATAGGGTAGTGTTAGTTTTAATTATAACTTAGGTTAGGATTTATTTTACAGGTAAATTTGTTATTATTTTAACTAGGTAACTATTAAATAGTTCTTAACTATTTAATAGCTATTGTACCTGGTTAAAATAAATACAAAGTTACCTGTAAAATAAATATAAATCCTAAAATAGCTATAATATAATTATAATTTATATTGTAGCTATATTAGGATTTATTTTACAGGTAAGTATTTAGCTTTAAATAGGAATAATTTATTTAATAAGAGTTAATTTATTTCGTTAGATTTAAATTATATTTAACTTAGGGGGGTGTTAGTGTTAGGGTTAGACTTAGCTTTAGGGGTTAATACATTTATTAGAATAGCGGTGAGCTCCGGTCGGCAGATTAGGGGTTAATAATTGAAGTTAGGTGTCGGCGATGTTAGGGAGGGCAGATTAGGGGTTAATACTATTTATGATAGGGTTAGTGAGGCGGGTTAGGGGTTAATAACTTTATTATAGTAGCGCTCAGGTCCGCTCGGCAGATTAGGGGTTAATAAGTGTAGGCAGGTGTCGGCGACGTTGAGGGGGGCAGATTAGGGGTTAATAAATATAATATAGGGGTCGGCGATGTTAGGGGTAGCAGATTAGGGGTACATAGGGATAACGTAGGTGGCGGCGATTTGCGGTCGGAAGATTAGGGGTTAATTATTTTAAGTAGCTTGCGGCGACGTTGTGGGGGGCAAGTTAGGGGTTAAGAAATATAATATAGGGGTCGGCGGGGTTAGGGGCAGCAGATTAGGGGTACATAAGTATAACGTAGGTGGCGGTCGGCAGATTAGGGGTTAAAAATTTAAATCGAGTGGCGGCGATGTGGGGGGAGCTCGGTTTAGGGGTACATAGGTAGTTTATGGGTGTTAGTGTACTTTAGGGTACAGTAGTTAAGAGCTTTATAAACCGGCGTTAGCCAGAAAGCTCTTAACTCCTGCTATTTTCAGGCGGCTGGAATTTTGTCGTTAGAGCTCTAACGCTCACTTCAGAAACGACTCTAAATACCAGCGTTAGAAAGATCCCATTGAAAAGATAGGCTACGCAAATGGCGTAGGGGGATCTGCGGTATGGAAAAGTCGCGGCTGAAAAGTGAGCGTTAGACCCTTTAATCACTGACTCCAAATACCAGCGGGCGGCCAAAACCAGCGTTAGGAGCCTCTAACGCTGGTTTTGACGGCTACCGCCGAACTCCAAATCTAGGCCTAAGAGAATGAAGAAAATTTGATAATAGGAGTAAATTAGAAAGTTGCTTAAAATTGCATGCTCTATATGAATCATTAAAGAAAAAATTTGGGTTCAGTGTGCCTTTAAGGCAACACCTTTTGATGCACATTTATCCCAAAAGAAAACCTCAGCTGAGGCAAAAACATCAAACTTGTAAACATTTGTAGAACCAAGTAGTATACAGATTAGTTCTATAGAGGCTTTGATCTTAAAAGCCCAGGAAGAGGACACTGCACAGGCAGAATGAGCCGTAATCCTCTCAGGAGACTGATGACCAGTTTCCTCATAGGCCAAACGATGACACTCCTCAGCCAAAAGTAAAGAGCCTGACTTATCGCATACAAAACAAACAATCCTTGGATTCAAAAGATAGAATTTCAAAGCACTCACAACATCCAGATTGTGCAACAAACATTCCTCCTGAAAGGAAGGATTAGGACAAAAGTAAGATACCACAATCTCCAGATTGATATTACAGACAGAGACAACTGTAGGAAGAAAACCTAACTTGGTACGTAAAAACAGCCTTATCCGCATGGAAAACAAGATAAAGGGATCACCACTGTAAAGCAGAACTCTCAGAAGCTCTGCGAGCAAAAGAATATCCTACAAAACAAACAAAACTTTCCAGGCCAAAAGTTTAATGACAACAGAATGCATAGGCTCCAACGGAGCCTGATCAGGAATACACAAAACAATTTGAAGGCTCCAAGGAGGAGCAATGGATCTAAACACAGCCCTGATTCCGACTAGGTCCTGAACAAAGAACTGAACATCAGGAAGAGAAACTAAATATTGAGCAGCAGTGCATAAAGGGCAGATATATGATCCTAGACAGAACTAGATGACCAAGCTGTCTCCAAACCACCATGGAGAAACAAAGGAATATGAGGAACCTTCACCCTGTTTTTAAAATTCAACCCCCCAGGTGGATTCAATCCTATGACATCCTGCACGCAAAGCAGGGAAGCTGACCACCAAGCTACAGTGGTGCTTCCAAACGCCTTCTCTGCCTGGACTGAAAATGAAAAGTTCATTTTTACTCCTCATATTAAGCAAATATCCCAAGGAGGATATCACACATTCTCCAGATCTCTTGCTTAAGGTAAAGAAGGTGCCAACTGGTCACCTAGTAGGGTTCTCTGTCCTAGTAGGTTCCCGCATAGGTCTGACAGCATACCTCATTCACTTCTGAGATGAAATGGAAAGCAGTGTAAGCTTACACTGGTTTCAGAGGGGGTGTTAGCAGAGATATACTGGAAGGAGGATAAAAAAGGTTCCTTGCGACATCCAGAGCTAGCATTCACCAAAACTCTTACTAAAATAATTACATGGCTACAGTATAACCCCAGTCCTATCTTGCAAGGAAACTACCCATTAAAGAACATAAATCCATATTTCTTCAGAGCACTTTCTTTGCCAGCCTCCTAGTTTACTAGGCAAAGAATGACGGGGGGAGTAAGGGAAGTGGGAGGGATATTTAAGGCTTTGGCTGGGGTGTCTTTGCCTCCTCCTGGTGGCCAGGTGTTGTATCCCCAACAGTAATTAATACATTTGTGGACTCTCCCTGCCATTGGAAAGAAATTTGGAGACCAGGCCTATTTTCCGTTGATTCAGTATAATGCGCACACCCCTTTTTTCTCAAAGGGGATTACTGCGATACTCCTTCCCCTCAATATTTTTTCCCCAAATTATATATTATATATGTTTGTATTTAAAAAAGTGCCAGATTGTTGTTATATAGGCACTTTACAATACAACTAATCCTATAATCTCCCCTTTAAATTTTATCTTTCCAGCCCCAGCTGCTGCAGCACACCAGGAGATCTCCTGGTGTCCTGGTAGGCCAATCCGGCCTTGAGCAGGGGGTGCATTTAAAAATAAAGTACTGTAGGCAATAAAAAACATATTGGTCTGATTTTTAACGTATAGTATGTTAAAATAGCCTCTATGTTTCTCTATTTTTGTATGCATGTGTTTTTCTAGTAGGGTAATATGTGCTTTGTGTATTTTGCCACAATCTTGGCAGTTTGAGAAAAAAAACAGTGAGATCTGGAAGGGGAAAATGTTTACAAAATAAGCCAGACCTTGCAGAGAAATTTTATCTCCACCAATGGAACGCCCCTGTTAGCAGAGGTAGAAAAAAAGCTAATTTTACAATTAGGAAAACAATACACTGAATATTTGTATTATAAGTATGAATTTCTCAGTGTTTTTGCATGTGTAGTGTATTTTTATTATTTTATTATTAATTTCTACTGTACATAGTAACATTTTTTCCTACGTAATTTTCAACACAAATTTTTTCGTAAATACAATTTCTTTGCTATGGCATGGAGAGTCCACAAATTCCAATTATTAGTGGGATATTCAACTAATTGCCAGTAGGAGGCGACAAAGAGCACCCCAGCAGAGCTGTTAAATATCAGTTCCCTTACACATAATCCCCCTATCATTCTCTTTGCATCTATCACAGGAGGATGTGCTAAGATGGTGTCTGAAGATATTTAATATGGGTACTTTCCCTGCAAGCAAGGATTGGGGTCAAGCTGTGTCCATGTCAATCTCTTTAGTAAGAGTAATGGTGGCTTTTAGCCGTTAGAAGACGACGGGGTGGTCTTTGCTTAAAGGGGCAGTCAAGTATAAATTAAACTTTCATTATTCAGATAATAGGAGTAAATTAGAAAGTTGCTTAAAATTTCATGCTCTATTTGAATCATGAAATAAAAAATTTGGGTTTAGTGTCCCTTTAAGATCTAGCACAACACAATGCTAAATTTAAGACAATAGATAATAAACAGTCACAGTCATGTGATCAGGGGGCTGGAAGAAGGTTCCTAGATACAAGATAATCACAATGGTAAAAAGTACATTAATATAACTGTGTTGGTTATGCAAAACTGGGGAATGAGTAATAAAGAGATTATCTATCTTTTAAAACAATAACAATTCTATGGTTGACTGTCCCTTTAACTTTTAACATTATTGCTACCCCTATTATAGAAAGCCAGGGTTGGTTACTCTGTCTTTTCTTTTCTACAGGTCCCTGATAGAAGTGTAGGAATCTGCCACACCTTAGAAGCCATTCCCTGCCTGGCAGCAGGATCCACAGGTAAGAGCTTTCCCTTCTAGGTTAGAAGGTACCAGCACTCTAATGGTTAATCTATTTGTGGAATAGCATTCTTGGGACTCAGTATCTCTTATTTAGAAATATGTTTTACAAAAGCTGCAATAAGAGAGGGTACTGCATATTGTTAGTGAGGGTGTTATGAGGCTGACAGTCTATGTGAAGGAGACATCTTTCATTTTATTTTGTATGGGCTTAAGAGATTTATTGGGGCATATAGGATATTCCTTCCTATGAGGGATAGTTCATTTTTGGGCATAACAAATCCCTTTTCTTTTTACTGGACTTTATCTTTGCGCCATTTTTATTAGTTTATGGTGCAGTTTATTTAGTTGCCATCACGTGACCGCTCCTTTGCACTTCCCGTTATTGGCTTCTCCGATCAGAGCGGAGAATTGCCGCGGCTTGTGTGGAGGTTTGCAGTTCTGGTGAGGAATTACTAACTATGGTCCTGTAGTTCTCGTTCCCTCTGCTAGTGGGATAGATCGTCTGGCTCAATTTGGGGTAAGACCTCAGCAGAGCTGAGGAATTAAGGTGCAGAATTTGATAAACTAATACAACTTATTTAGAAATTTAACTGGTGCACAATATTAAAGAATGTATTTGCTAATTGCTGGTGGAATCAAGTTACTTCTAGTTATGGACACTAATAAAGAAACTGGGTCCTTTGAAAAATGTTTACTTGGCTTGGAGGCTAAGATTATTCCTCCTGTGCAGTTTTGCTCCTCTTGTCTAAATACAACCTTATTATTTAAAGATAAGGTTTCTTTCTCAGAGCCTTCTGTCTCTCAGGATAGTGCTGTCTTAGCAATGCCTCAGCTTTCCCTCAACCGTCCCAAGCTTTAACAGTTTCACATGCAGTGCCCTGTGGTTCCTCTCAAAAGCCTTCTGGGGGTGTTTATTTACCAGGGGATTTTGCTGCACAGATTACGTCTGTGGTTTCTGCAGCTTTATTAGCTTTTCCAGTTGCTGGTAAGAGGAAAAGGAAGTTTAAAAATATTTCTCTCAGTAAGGGTTTTGACTCCGCTAAGTCGACGTTAGTCAGTCTCTCTCAGTTATCTGATGATGAGGATACCTCAGTGGCTTCTGTGGGTGAAATTTCAGATTCTGATTCTATAGTGGAGAAATCTACAGACTCAGAGGATGTTAATTTTAGGTTTAAACTAAAATTAACTTCCGGTTACTTCTGAAGGAGGTACTTGCTACTTTGAATGACTCCAAATCATCTGTCGTTGTGAATCCAAAGAAGTCTAGTAAACTAAATAGAGTATATGATGTTCCTTCTTCTGTGGAAGTTTTTTCAGTTCCGGACCATATGTCGGAAATTATAGCACAGGAATGGGAAAAAACAGGGATTCCTTTTTTTCAGTCCACTGTTTTTAAAAAGATGTTTCCTGTTGCAGATTCTATACAGGACTCGTGGCACACAGTACCCAAGGTAGAAGGAGCTATTTCTACTCTAGCCAAGAGAACTACTATTCCTATTGAGGATAGTTGTTCTTTCAAAGATCCCATGGATAAGAAGCTAGAGGCTTACTTAAGAAAGATGTACATTCATCAGGGATTTCAATGGCAACCTGTTGCAAGTATTGCTACGGTCGCAGGAGCGGCATCCTATTGGTGCAATACCTTGTCTGACCTAATTTCAGAAGAGACTACTATAGAGGAGATCTAGGATAGGATCAAGGCTCTTAAGTTAGCAAATACTTTTATCTGTGATGCCAACATGCAAGTACTTAGACTGGGCGCTAAGATTTCTAACCTTGCAGTTCTAGCTCACAGAGCTCTGTGGTTAGACTTAGACTTTCAAGTCTAAGATCCTGTCTTTACCTTATAAAGATAAGACTTTATTTGGTCCTGGTCTGGCTGAGATCATTTCAGAAATTACAGGTGAAAAGTGATCATTCCTACCTCAGGACAAGAAGACTAGGCCTAAGGGTTGCCAGGATTCTAATTTTTGTTCCTTTCGTAACTTCTAGTCTTCCTCCTCTTCTTCCAAGCCTGTGCAACCCAGAACCTCTTGGAGGTCCGGTCAACCTTGGAATAAGGGAAAGCAAACCAATAAACGTTCTGATGATTCCAAATCGGCATGAAGGAGCCATCCCCGATCCAGTTCTTGATCAAGATGGGGGGCAGGCTGTTCCTTTTTGGCAGGCTTGGATCCGCTATGTCCCAGATCCTTGGGCTGTGGAGGTAGTATCTCAGGGATACAGAATAGGATTCAAGTCTTGTCTCCCCAGGGGCAGATTTCTTCTGTCAAGGTTATCTGCAAACCAAGTAAAAAGAGAGACCTTCTTAAACTGCGTAAAGGACTTATCTTCCCTGGGAGTGATTGTTCCAGTTCCTGTAGCGGAACGAAGTCAAGGATTCTATTCAAATCTGTTTGTGGTTCCCAAAAAAGAGGGAATTTTACGTCCCATTTTAGACCTCAAGTGTCTCAACAAATTCCTCAAGGTTCCGTCCTTCAAGATGGAAACTATTCATTCCATCCTACCCTTGGTACAGGAAGGTCAGTTTATGACGACCATAGATCTGAAGGATGCGAATCTGCATGTTCCCATTCACAGGGAACATCACCAATTCCTTTGGTTTGCCTTTGTAGACAAACATTTCCAGTTTGTGGCTCTTCCCTTTGGTCTTGCCACGGCTCCTCTAATCTTTACAAAGGTCCTAGGGGCCCTTTTGGCGGTGGTCAGATCTTAAGGAATAGCGGTTTCGCCTTACCTGGATGACATCTTGGTTCAAGCTCCATCTTTTCATTTAGCAAAATCTCATACAGAGATGTTGTTCTCTATTCTTCGTTCCCACAGGTGGAAAGTGAATCTAGAGAAGAGTTCCCTAGTGCCAGACACCAGGGTGGTTTTCTTAGGAACGATTATAGATTCTCTCTCCATGAATAGTTTTCTGACAGAGGTCATAAAATGCAAAATTCTGGTTTCTTGCCTTGCACTTCAGTCCTCTACCCATCCATCTGTGGCTCAGTGTAAGGAAGTAATAGGTCTGATGGTCGCTTCCATGGACATCATTCCATTTGCTTGGTTCTGAAACCTCTTCAGTTATGCATGCTCAGACAATGGAATGGAGACCACTCAAACTCAGAGGATAGTTCTGGACTCCCTATCAAGGGACTTTCTATCTTGGTGGATCTCGCAGGACCACCTGTCTCAGGGTACATGCTTCCTGAGACCATCCTGGGTGATTGTGACAATGAACGCCAGCCTTTTAGGCTGGGGAGCTGTTTGGGGTTCCCTAAAGACTCTGGGTCTTTGGACTCGAGAGGGGTCTTCCCTTCCCATAAACATTTTAGAGTTGAGAGCAATTTACAATGCCTTAATAACCTGACCTCAACTAGCTTTAGTCCAGTTTATCAGATTCCAATCGGGCAATATCACTTCAGTGGCTTACATCAATCACCTGGGAGGAACTTGGAGCTCCTTAGCAATGAAGGAGGTGACTCGCATTCTAGAATGGGCGGAGTCTCACAATTGCCTCCTCTCTGCCATCCACATCCCAGGGGTGGACAACTGGGAAGTGGATTTTCCGAGCAGGCACACCTTTCATCCTGGGGAGTGGGCTCTCCACCCAGAGGTTTTAAAATGATAACTCTCAGGTGGAGGGTTCCAGAATTAGATTTGATGGCGTCTTGTCTGAACACCAAACTTCCAAGGTACAGTTCAAGATCAAGAGATCATCAAGCCGTTCTAATAGACGCTCAGGCGGTGCCTTGGAACTTCAGACTGGCGTAACGGTTCCCCCGTTTACCCTCCTTTCTCGAGTGATTGCTTGTATCAAACAGGAGAGGGCGTCTGTGGTTCTAATAGCTTCTGTGTAACTGCACAGGATCTGGTTCGCGGATCCGGTGAAGATGTCATCTCTTCCCCCTTGGAGGTTGCTTCTGAGGAAGGACCTTCTACTTCAGGGTCCTTTTCTTCACCCAAACCTAGATTCTCTGAAGCTGACTGCTTGGAGATTGAACGCCTAGTCTTGGCCAGGTGTGGTTTTTCTGAGAAAGTCATTGATACTATGCTTCAGGCTCGTAAGCCAGTTACTCGTAAGATTTACCATAAGGTATGGCGTAAATACCTATATTGGTGTGAATCAAAAAATTTATCTTGGAGTCGAGTGAGGATTCCTTGCATTCTTTCTTTTCTTCAGGAGGGCCTGGAGAAGGGTTTGTCAGTCAGTACTCTGAAGGGTCAGATTTCTGCACTGTCTATTTTTTTGCACAAATGTCTGGCAGATATGCCAGATGTTGAATCTTTTGTTCAGGCCTTGGTCAGGATCAGGCCTGTGTTTAAACCTGTTGCTCCTCCCTGGAGCCTTAACCTTGTTCTTAAAATTTTGCAACAGGCTTCGTTTGAGCCTATGCATTCGGTTGATATTGAGTTGCTATTGTGAAAAGTTTTATTTCTTCTTGCTATTTCGTCTGCTCGCAGAGCTTCCGAACTTTCTGCTCTGCAGTGTGATTCCCCTTACCTTATTTTTCATGTGGATAAGGCGGTCCTTCATACTAAATTGGGATTTCTTCCCAAGGTGGTATCAGATCGCAACATCAATCAAGAAATTGTTGTTCCTTCTTTTTCTCCGAATCCTTCTTCTCAGAAAGAACGTCTAGATATTGTGTGTGCTCTAAAATTTTATTTACAAGCAACTAAGGATTTTCATCAGTCTTCTGTTCTGATTGTGGTTTTCGCTGGAAAGAGTAAGGGTCAGAAGGCTACTTCTACTCTTTCTCTCGGATTGAGAAGTGTTATCAGATTAGCATATGCGACTGCTGGAGATCAGAGTCCTGAATTATGGCACATACCACTAGGGCTGTCTATTCTTCTTGGGCTTTAAAAAATGAAGCATCAGTGAAGCAAATCTGCAAGGGGACCACTTGGTCTTCCCTGCATACTTTATCCAAATTCTACAAATTTGATCCTTTTCCTCAGCTGAGGCTTCTTTTGGGAGAAAAGTTCTTCAAGCTGTGATGCCTTCTGTTTAGGTCCGCCTGTCTTGTTCTCCCTTCATTTTCATTCCGTGTCCTCTAGCTTGAGTATTGGTTCCCACTAGTAATTTGGAATTTGTGAACTCTCCATGCCTTAGAAAAGAAAACAAAATGTATGCTTACCTGATAAATTTCTTTCTTTCTGGTCACGGAGAACCCACAACCCGCCCTTATTTACTTTTAAGATGGCATATTTTTTAGTATAAACCTCAGGCACCTCTATACCCTTGTGTTATCATCTTTCTCCATTTTCCTTCGGCCAAATGACTGGGGATTATGGGTAAGGGAAGTGACACTTAAATGCTCGTCTGGGGTGCTCTTTGCCTCCTCCTGCTGGCCAGGAGTTGAATATCCCACTAGTAATTGGAATTCGTGGACTCTCCATGCCCGGAAAGAAAGAAATTTCGGCTAGATTACGAGTTTTGCGTAAAGCCCCCCCAAAATAAAAAAAAACCTAGCCTAAACTAAGCCTTAAAAGGGCCTTTTGCGGGGCATTGCCCCAAAGTAATCAGCTCTTTTACCTGTAATTTTTTTTTTTAAATACAACCCCCCAACAGTAAAAACTCACCACCCACACAAACAACCCCCCAAATAAAATACTATCTAAAAAAACCTAAGCTCCCCATTGCCTTGAAAAGGGCATTTGGATGGGCATTGCCCTTAAAAGGGCAGTTAGATTCCAATCGGAATCTAAGGGACGCCATCTTGGATGACGTCACTTAAAGGAACCTTCATTCGTCGGGTAGTCGTCGGATGAAGAGGAAGCTCTGCGTTGGATGTCTTGAAGATGGACCCGCTCCGCGTCGGATGGATGAAGATAGAAGATGCTGTCTGGATGAAGACTTTCTGCCTGTCTGGAGGACCACTTCGCCCAGCTTGGATAAAGACTTCTCCCGGCTTTGTTGAGGACTTCCGCCCGGTAAGATGAAGACTTCTGCTGCTTCCTTGAGGATGGATGTCGATCTTCAGGGGGTTAGTGTTAGGTTTTTTTAAGGGTGTATTGGGTGGGTTTTATTTTTAGGTTAGGGTTTGGGCCTGCAAAAGAGCTAACTGCCCTTTTAAGGGCAATGCCCATCTAAATGAAAAAATGAAGCATCAGTGAAGCAAATCTGCAAGGCGGCCACTTGGTCTTCTTTGCATACTTTTTCCAAATTCTACAAATTTGATACTTTTGCCTCAGCGGAGGCTTCTTTTGGGAGAAAACTTCTTCAAGCTGTGATGCCTTCTGTTTAGGTCCACCTGTCTTGTTCTCCCTTCTTTTTCCTTCCGTGTCCTCTAGCTTGGGTATTGGTTTCCACTAGTAATTTGGAATTTGTGAACTCTCCATGCCTTAGAAAAGAAAACAAAATGTATGCTTACCTGATAAATTTCTTTCTTTCCGGTCACAGAGAACCCACAACCCGCCCTTATTTACTTTTAAGACGGCATATTTTTTAGTATAAACCTCAGGCACCTCTATACCTTTGTGTTATCATCTTTGTCCATTTTCCTTCGGCCAAATGACTGGGGATTATGGGTAAGGGAAGTGACACTTAAAAACTCGGCTGGGTTGCTCTTTGCCTCCTCCTGCTGGCCAGGAGTTGAATATCCCACTAGTAATTGGAATTCGTGGACTCTCCATGCCCAGAAAGAAAGACATTTCTACTAGATTACGAGTTTTGCGTTACAGGCTGTGCGGTGCTAACGAGCAGTTTTTACTCACCGCTCACTTACATGCAGCGCTGAATTACGAGTTTTTACAAACCCGTCGTTAAAAGGCAAGAAGTGAGCGTTGAGCAAAATTTTGCTCATTACCCCACTCCAATACCAGCGCTGCACGGTTTCCCCATAGGAATCAACGGGGAGAGCCGGCTGAGAAAAAGTCTAACACCTGCAAAAAAGCAGCGTAAAACTCAGTAACGCAGCCCCATTGATTCCTATGCGGAAACACATTTTATGTCTACACCTAACACCCTAACATGAACCCCGAGTCTAAACACCCCTAATCTTACACTTATTAACCCCTAATCTGCCGCCCCCAACATTGCCGACATCTGCATTATATTTATTAACCGCTAATCTGCCGCTCTGGACACCGCCGCCACCTACATTATACTTATGAACCCCTAACCTGCTGCCCCCAACATCACCGCCACCTACATTATATTTATTAACTCCTAATCTGATGCCCCCAACATCGCCGTCACCTACATTATATTTATTAACCCCTAATCTGCCGCCCCAACGTCGCTGCCACTATAATAAACATATTAACCCCTAAACCGCCGCACTCCCGTCTCACAAACATTAGTTAAATATTATTAACCCCTAATCTGCCATCCCTAACATCGCCGCCACCTACCTACATTTATTAACCCCTAATCTGCCGCCCCCAACGTCGCCTCCACTATACTAAATGTATTAACCCCTAAACCTAAGTCTAACCCTAACCCTAACACACTATAATTGAAATATAATTAAATTAAATCTAAATAAAATTACTATAATTAAATACATTATTCCTATTTAAAACTAAATACTTACCTATAAAATAAACCCTAAGCTAGCTACAATATAACTCATAGTTGCATTGTAGCTAGCTTAGGGTTTATTTTTATTTTACAGGCAAGTTTGTATTTATTTTAACTAGGTACAATAGTTATTAAATAGTTATTAACTATTTAATAACTACCTAGCTAAAATAAATACAAAAGTGCCTGTAAAATAAAACCTAACCTAAGTTACAATAACACCTAACACTACACTATAATTAAATAAATTAACTAAATTAAATACAATTACCTAAATTAAATAAAATTATCTAAAGTACACAAAAAAACACTAAATTACAGACAATAATAAACAAATTACAGATATTTAAACTAATTACACCTAATCTAATAGCCCTGTCAAAATAAAAAAGCCCCCCAAAAATAAAAAAAAACCCTAGCCTAAACTAAGCTACCAATAGCCCTTAAAAGGGCCTTTTGCGGGGCATTGCCCCACAGTAATCAGCTCTTTTACCTGTAAAAAAAAAATTAAAAAAACAACCCCCCAACAGTAAAAACCCACCACCCACACAAACAACCCCCCAAATAAAATACTATCTAAGAAAACCTAAGCTCCCCATTGCCTTGAAAAGGGCATTTGGATAGGCATTGCCCTTAAAAGGGCAGTTAGATTCCAATCGGAATCTAAGGGACGCCATCTTGTATGACGTCACTTAAAGGAACCTTCATTCGTCGGGTAGTCGTCGGATGAAGAGGAAGCTCCGCGTTGGATGTCTTGAAGATGGACCCGTTCCGCGTCGGATGGATGAAGATAGAAGATGCCGTCTGGATGAAGACTTTCTGCCCGTCTGGAGGACCACTTCGCCCGGCTTGGATAAAGACTTCTCCCGGCTTTGTTGAGAACTTCGGCCTGGTAAGATGAAGACTTCTGCCGCTTCCTTGAGGATGGATGTCGATCTTCAGGGGGTTAGTGTTAGGTTTTTTAAAGGGTGTATTGGGTGGGTTTTATTTTTAGGTTAGTGTTTGGGCCTGCAAAAGAGCTAACTGCCCTTTTAAGAGCAATGCCCATCCAAATGCCCTTTTCAGGGCAATGGGGAGCATATGTTTTTTTAGATAGTATTTTATTTGGGGGGTTGTTTGTGTGGGTGGTGGGTTTTACTGTTGGGGGGGTTGTTTGTATTTTATTTTACAGGTAAAAGAGCTGATTACTTTGGGGCAATGCCCCGCAAAAAAGGCCCTTTTAAGGGCTATTGGTAGTTTAGTTTAGGCTAGGTTTTTTTTTTATTTTGGGGGGCTTTTTTTATTTTGATAGGGCTATTAGATTAGGTGTAATTAGTTTAAATATCCGTAATTTGTTTATTATTTTCTGTAATTTAGTGGGGGGGGGGGTTGTACTTTAGATAATTTAATTTAATTTAGATAATTGTATTTAATTTAGTTAATTTATTTAATTGTAGGGTTAGGTTTTATTGTAACTTAGGTTAGGTTTTATTTTACAGGTAAATTTGTCTTTATTTTAGCTAGGTAGTTATTAAATAGTTAATAACTATTTAATAACTATTGTACCTAGTTAAAATAAATACAAACTTGCCTGTAAAATAAAAATAAACCCTAAGCTAGCTACAATGTAACTATTAGTTATATTGTAGCTAGCTTAGGGTTTATTTTATAGGTAAGTATTTAGTTTTAAATAGGAATAATGTAGTTAATTATAGAAATTTTATTAAGATTTATTTAAATTATATTTCAATTAGGGAGTGTTAGAGTTAGGGTTAGACTTAGGTTTAGGGGTTAATACATTTAGTATAGTGGCGGCGACGTTGAGAGCGGCAGATTAGGAGTTCATAAATGTAGGTAGGTGGCGGCGCTGTTAGGGACGGCAGATTAGGGGTTAATAATATTTAACTAATGTTTGTGAGGCGGGAGTGCGGCGGTTTAGGGGTTAATATGTTTATTATAATGGCGGCGACGTTGGGGGTGGCAGATTAGGGGTCAATAAGTGTAGGAAGGTGGCAGCGACATTAGGGGCGGCATATTAGGGGTTAATAAATGTAGGTAGGTGGCGGCGATGTTGGGGGCAGCAGATTAGGGGTTCCTAAATATAATGTAGGTGGCGGCGGTGTCCGGAGCAGCAGATTAGGGGTTAAAAAATGTATTATAGTGTTTGTGATGCGGGAGGGCCTCGGTTTAGGGGTTAATAGGTAGTTTATGGGTCTTAGTGTACTTTTTAACACTTTAGTTATGAGTTTTATGTTACGGGTTGTACCATAAAACTCTTAACTACTGACTTTTAAATGCGTTAGGACTCTTGACAGGGTAGGGTGTACCGCTCACTTTTTGGCCTCGCAGGACAGACTTGTAATACCGGCGCTATGGAAGTCCCATAGAAAAAAGACTTTACGAAGTTTACGTAATTCGTTTTGCGGTAAGGCCAAAGAAGTGTGCGGTGACCCTAAACCTTCAAGACTCGTAATACCAGCGGGCGTAAAAAAGCAGAGTTAGGACCTTTTAACGCTGCTTTTTTACCTTATCGCACAACTCGTAATCTAGCCGTTTATCAGGTAAGCATAAATTTAGTTTTTTGCAAAACTGTTTTGTTATAATTTTTAATGTGATTTAACAAAAAAATGTAACTGTGGGTTTTTATTTCAATAAATCATTTATTCTTTTATATGCTTTTTACATTTTTGAGAGCCCTATTTTAATGTATTTATCTCATTTATATGCAGGGAACACCACTTTACAAGACACACAAAGCAATTAGTAAAAACTTTCCAATTTATTTCTGTTGTTCAATTTGCTTCATACTAGGGTAGGCTCGGGGACAAATATAAACAAGCTTCTGCCCATATTAACCAATCACTGTGCAGCATGTAGGAAGGTAAGGGTTCTACTACATTTCACATAATAAACTCCACCGTCTCTGAGGGGAGTGGAAACACAACCATTTTCAGAGTAAAATTATCAAATATTCTTTGTTCTCTTGGTTTATTTTGTTGAAAAGCTTTGATATAATCTCAGAAGCCTGCAGGTGACTGGCTGGAGCACTATATAGCAGTAGTTTTGCAAGTTTGTTATACATTTACAAGAGCACTAGATGATATGAAGTGCACCACACACCTACCTAGATATCTCTTCAACAAAGAATACCATAAGAATGAAGAAAATCTGATAAAATAAGTAAACTGGAAACTTTTTAAAAATTGTATGCTCTGTCTGAACCACAAAAGAAAAATGTTCATATCCCTTTAATATACTTTACTATTATTTATTTATTTTACATAATGTGTACATAATGTTAAAATATGAGTTGTCCTTATAGGTACCTTCCTTACAATAGTAACCAGCAATATTACATTTTCTTTTTTTTTAATTTGGTCATTCAGTCCCCATTAGAATTGTTTACCAGGAGAGCTTTCTATCGATAGAGTGAGGCTACATTTATATTTCCCTGAAGATTTCATGTTGTACATGAACATTATAAGATTTCAGCAAAATCTGCAGAGTCTGTCTGATTATTTGTGCCATGGCTGCAGGGGGTTCATATAACAAGATACACAAATAACAGACTTGGTATATCTCTTTCATAAATAGATACAAATCTGCCTCTAGGGGGTGTCTTGCTCAGCTGAACATGAAAAGATAGCAATATACACACTAAAATGACTTTCCTGTTTTATGTGGTGGTAGTTTCAAAATAAGCCTGGAAAATGCTTTATAAATGATTAAGGCATTGAGAAGTGTGAAAACTGTCTCCTGCAAGAAGATCATATCTGGTGGTAGATTCTAGTAAGTAATTGCTTATTTCATGAGATAATTAAATCATATATGTGTAAATGTTATAGGTGAAGTTACTTGATATAAAACTTTTGATCGGTGTGGCAGTTTGGGAACACATGCAGGTTTAATTTCTTACTTCCAGGGGATATTGAACAATGTAAAAAAAAATGACATGAAAAACTAAGATTGTGATATAACATGTTTAAAGGGACATAGAACCAAAAAGGCTTTCATGATTCAGATAGAGCATACAATTTTAAGAAAGTTTGTTTACAAATGACTTCAATTATCAAATCCACTTAGCTCTCATGCTATTCTTTGTTAAGGAGATACCTATATAGGTAGTGTGCATGTGTCTGGAGAACTCTATGGCAGCAGTATTGCAAGAATGCTTTCTTTCATAAAATTATGATGGTCGATAGAGCTCCATAACATGTGGGATATAATTCCCGCCACTAGGTGGAGGCCAAGAACCCACACAAGAGCTTAAATTCCATCCCACCTCCCATCTCTGCTCAGTTTTTGTTCTTGGCCTCCAGAAAAAGGTTGAGAATAGAGGTGTTAAAGCTACTTGCTTACGGATTAATGTTTGGAAGCTCAGACCAAACCTTATAGCTGGGATATATCATTCACAAACAAGACAGAAGTTTCCAGCAAGCTGAATGATACAGGGACATAGCAATACCACATTTATAACTACCCTCAGGCATCGCAGGTACTCATCCCTTAGCCTCCCCTGTGGGATAACGGTATTTCCTCAGATATCCTCTGCGAACACTGACATGCTTTTTTGCTTAAAACAGCAAATTAACTGCCCTACATCACTCAGGGGGGGGGGGGCTCTCTCAGACCACTGACGCCCCTTTTAGACCCTTTGGCAGCCCTACAACCTTTTCCTTTTTTTAAAAATAGGTGAATGGCCCTATAAGAAAACCCTCACTGAACATCCAACTAGCCTGGGCAGCAGATTGGAAGTGTTTTGGGGTGTGTTTGTGCTTTTTAACATTCAAAACCTTTATCAGGTGTTTTACTGTTTTAGGCCTACTTGAGGCATTGGCCCTGTCCCGAGCAGTAGCCCCAACCTCCTCAGCTTACTGATCTTTTTCTCCTCACTCAGCAGCTGTAGTTGAAAAGGAACAGTCATTAATAGCATCTGTCTGCTTTTTCTTAGGAAATCTGCATCAAATTGTGATCCTGTCACTGGAGTGGGGTGAGTACCCACACAGGAGCTGCCAGGGTTTTCACTTGGGGGCATTTTAGCAGTCAGTGTATTATAGGGCCTAGGGATTTCCCTAGGCATTTTTTTTAACTTTTAAATACTTTACAGGTTTCAGGGGTGTAAATTGGCTAGTGTAGAGGGCTCTCTACCATTTTATTTAATCAGTGTATGTTTGTTATTTCATACTCTGCTATACTTATATGTTTTTCACATAATGGAACCCAGTGAATCTGTCCCCACTGAAACTATGTAAAACCCTATGGAAGAGGGTCCTACTGATACATCTCTCTGTACACTTTTGTGTCTATTTTGCAAATCTGTTCCAATGTGCCAGGTCAATTAACTTTGTAATAGTTGTGCAAATTAGCTGCATCCCTCTACTTCCTCTAGAGATGTTTTTTGCCATGTATATATTAGTTAGGGAGCCTCTGCTGAATTTACCCCTGAGATCAAAGATAATTTACACAGGGCTATGGCAGAATATTTAGCGGATATCCCCAAGCCAAGTAAGTATAAATGCAAAACTGGGTATTTATTTCACTCTCTTGATGTGAACATGCAACCTCCTTCCCCTCAACCTCAGATTCCTGTCCAGCTTCAGAGCTCTGACTCTGAGAACTTAATATCATCCAGTTCAGATGGAGAAGTGTCTTCAGGTGAACAGGACCATGTTCCTAAACCCTGAATTTGGCAATGCTTTAAGATTTAAAGTGGAACATATTCACACTTTATTGCTTGAGGTACTGAGGACTCTGGGTATTTCCGAGAAAAAAACTGCTGAAAACAAGCCTGTAAGTCAAGATTGATGTCAAGAACATGTCTATGGCAGTTATTGCAAGAAGGGCATTATGGTTAAAATAAGTTAAAACAAAACAGAGGGCACCTCATAGTGTAACCATCCGAATGTGATGTAGTCGAATAGCAATAATGAAAATGTACTCATAAGTGTACATGCACCTAGTGTTGAAGTAGGTGCGGATAGACAGGCTGACCTTTAGAAGCAGTCAGCCCAATGAATCATCAGTCCTCTCTGTGAGCGTGTATTATGCCATGTGTGATCACAGAGGTATATCTGTCCGGACAGCAGACATTCCACTGCAGGCATTTACGAAGATCGCCGTATGAGCAGGAGTCCCAGCTTGCACTAAACTTCAAGTGGAGGCAGCGTGAAGGGAAGTGTCACCGAAATTAATAGAAAAGTGGATAAAAAATTCACATTGAGATGTGTGAAAAGTTAAAAACAAGTTTTAATTGAAACACGTTTCTCGGTCGTTATACAAGGGCTGTTTCATCAGGCATAAACTGAGCCTATTTAGATATGCTTTTCAACAAAGGATAGCAAAAGAATGGAGCAAATCAGATACTAGAAGTAAATTGGAAAGTTGTTTAAAATTACATGTTCTTTCTCAAACATGAAAGAAAAACATTTGGTTTCATATCCATTTAACAGCAAACTGATGTACTATTGGCCATGTGGAGCTCATAGTATAGACAACCAATGGATCTATTTAAGCTTAGGAGCTAATGGATAGAAAAGATGTAGCAGTAGCTCCTTGGACTCAACTCTAGTAATATTTTAAAAAATATGGTGGTCCAATCTATGTCCTTTTTTGCTTTTTCTTTTTTTTCTTTATATATGTGATTTTTAATTTTTTTTTTTATTAAACTCACTTTTGCAGATGCATGAACTTTGGAAACTTAACATGCAGTGTCACCTATTGAGATTTAAAGGTACATCAAAGTCAGAATTTAACCTTGATTCAGATACAACATGTAATTAAAAAACATTTGTTTAATTGTTATCAATTTTACTTTGTTTCTTGAAATCCTTATATGAAATTTAGCTTTTTTCTGTAATATTGTGAGGCGGCCGTAGAAAAAAAAACAAAACAAAAAACGTTTTGGGGCTTGTGGAATGTAGACAGATTGGCAGCAAGTTTCTGAAACTTACAACTAACCATAACAACTTGAACTCACCCAAGTAATACAGTGAAAAACATGGTTGTCAGACCAATAAATTGGTAGCTCTGTGACATTCTAGTGCTTTTTTAAAAAAAATAATTATTCCACTCAAGTTTGCAAACAAATTAACTTTGGAAACGTACCATGTATTGGGCTAGATTACAAGTGGAGCGGTATTTTGCATTTAAACTCGAAAGTAAATTGCATTATGACAATCTTGTTTGCGCGAGTATTGCGCTTGCTGGTTTGCGTTTGTGTTGAAAGTAAGAAGTTTGCATTCGGATGCTATTAACACAAGAGTGGGAATTATCGCAGCATGATTTCAAGTGCAACCATGTTTGCATGAGACTGGTTTTGCGATTAATGTCTTGCTTGTAGCTGCATTGCTATAAGGTATATAAGGACGCTCTTTCAATGTACACCTTAACTGTATTGCTTTTGCAAGTTAGGTACAAGTCTAGGCGTTAGAGGTGTGGGAAAGAGAGAGATAGAAAGATAGTGTTGTGAGTCGCTGAGTTAGTGTGCTGTCAGTGTTGCGTGGTAGTGAGTAGTTTTTTGGTTCAGTGAAGTGAACGTGTTAGTGTAGTTGCTACAGGAAAGTTCTTCTCTGTGAAAGGCACATATTGAGCAAAAAGAGGCTGCTTCTAGGGTGGTAACTAGCCATAGAACAAGCTATTATGCTATTGTTCGTTCCCAGGTTGAGCGCTTCTCTCTTTTTATTTATGCAAATTATGACACTTAGGGAAGTCTCCCTAAGTGTGATGCGGGAATCCAGACGTGGACCCGTTGCTCAGTGTGCCTAGAGGGATATGGCTGCACCTCACTGACGAGGCCCACAATAGGCCGAAACGTACGTCTGGGGTTTTGCTGTTTCTCTTGTTCAGAGAGGGATTGCCTGGTATTTCGGGGCTGGACTGTACTGTGAAGTCAGGATCAGACTGATATGCTACAGGAAAGTTCTTCTCTGTGAAAGGCACATATTGAGCAAAAAGAGGCTGCTTCTAGGGTGGTAACTAGCCATAGAACAAGCTATTATGCTATTGTTCGTTCCCAGGTTGAGCGCTTCTCTCTTTTTATTTATGCAAATTATGACACTTAGGGAAGTCTCCCTAAGTGTGATGCGGGAATCCAGACGTGGACCCGTTGCTCAGTGTGCCTAGAGGGATATGGCTGCACCTCACTGACGAGGCCCACAATAGGCCGAAACGTACGTCTGGGGTTTTGCTGTTTCTCTTGTTCAGAGAGGGATTGCCTGGTATTTCGGGGCTGGACTGTACTGTGAAGTCAGGATCAGACTGATATGCTACAGGAAAGTTCTTCTCTGTGAAAGGCACATATTGAGCAAAAAGAGGCTGCTTCTAGGGTGGTAACTAGCCATAGAACAAGCTATTATGCTATTGTTCGTTCCCAGGTTGAGCGCTTCTCTCTTTTTATTTATGCAAATTATGACACTTAGGGAAGTCTCCCTAAGTGTGATGCGGGAATCCAGACGTGGACCCGTTGCTCAGTGTGCCTAGAGGGATATGGCTGCACCTCACTGACGAGGCCCACAATAGGCCAAAACGTACGTCTGGGGTTTTGCTGTTTCTCTTGTTCAGAGAGGGATTGCCTGGTATTTCGGGGCTGGACTGTACTGTGAAGTCAGGATCAGACTGATATGCTACAGGAAAGTTCTTCTCTGTGAAAGGCACATATTGAGCAAAAAGAGGCTGCTTCTAGGGTGGTAACTAGCCATAGAACAAGCTATTATGCTATTGTTCGTTCCCAGGTTGAGCGCTTCTCTCTTTTTATTTATGCAAATTATGACACTTAGGGAAGTCTCCCTAAGTGTGATGCGGGAATCCAGACGTGGACCCGTTGCTCAGTGTGCCTAGAGGGATATGGCTGCACCTCACTGACGAGGCCCACAATAGGCCGAAACGTACGTCTGGGGTTTTGCTGTTTCTCTTGTTCAGAGAGGGATTGCCTGGTATTTCGGGGCTGGACTGTACTGTGAAGTCAGGATCAGACTGATATGCTACAGGAAAGTTCTTCTCTGTGAAAGGCACATATTGAGCAAAAAGAGGCTGCTTCTAGGGTGGTAACTAGCCATAGAACAAGCTATTATGCTATTGTTCGTTCCCAGGTTGAGCGCTTCTCTCTTTTTATTTATGCAAATTATGACACTTAGGGAAGTCTCCCTAAGTGTGATGCGGGAATCCAGACATGGACCCGTTGCTCAGTGTGCCTAGAGGGATATGGCTGCACCTCACTGACGAGGCCCACAATAGGCCGAAACGTACGTCTGGGGTTTTGCTGTTTCTCTTGTTCAGAGAGGGATTGCCTGATATTTCGGGGCTGGACTGTACTGTGAAGTCAGGATCAGACTGATATGCTACAGGAAAGTTCTTCTCTGTGAAAGGCACATATTGAGCAAAAAGAGGCTGCTTCTAGGGTGGTAACTAGCCATAGAACAAGCTATTATGCTATTGTTCGTTCCCAGGTTGAGCGCTTCTCTCTTTTTATTTATGCAAATTATGACACTTAGGGAAGTCTCCCTAAGTGTGATGCGGGAATCCAGACGTGGACCCGTTGCTCAGTGTGCCTAGAGGGATATGGCTGCACCTCACTGACGAGGCCCACAATAGGCCGAAACGTACGTCTGGGGTTTTGCTGTTTCTCTTGTTCAGAGAGGGATTGCCTGGTATTTCGGGGCTGGACTGTACTGTGAAGTCAGGATCAGACTGATATGCTACAGGAAAGTTCTTATCTGTGAAAGGCACATATTGAGCAAAAAGAGGCTGCTTCTAGGGTGGTAACTAGCCATAGAACAAGCTATTATGCTATTGTTCGTTCCCAGGTTGAGCGCTTCTCTCTTTTTATTTATGCAAATTATGACACTTAGGGAAGTCTCCCTAAGTGTGATGCGGGAATCCAGACGTGGACCCGTTGCTCAGTGTGCCTAGAGGGATATGGCTGCACCTCACTGACGAGGCCCACAATAGGCCGAAACGTACGTCTGGGGTTTTGCTGTTTCTCTTGTTCAGAGAGGGATTGCCTGGTATTTCGGGGCTGGACTGTACTGTGAAGTCAGGATCAGACTGATATGCTACAGGAAAGTTCTTCTCTGTGAAAGGCACATATTGAGCAAAAAGAGGCTGCTTCTAGGGTGGTAACTAGCCATAGAACAAGCTATTATGCTATTGTTCGTTCCCAGGTTGAGCGCTTCTCTCTTTTTATTTATGCAAATTATGACACTTAGGGAAGTCTCCCTAAGTGTGATGCGGGAATCCAGACGTGGACTCGTTGCTCAGTGTGCCTAGAGGGATATGGCTACACCTCACTGACGAGGCCCACAATAGGCCGAAACGTACGTCTGGGGTTTTGCTGTTTCTCTTGTTTAGAGAGGGATTGCCTGGTATTTCGGGGCTGGACTGTACTGTGAAGTCAGGATCAGACTGATATGCTACAGGAAAGTTCTTCTCTGTGAAAGGCACATATTGAGCAAAAAGAGGCTGCTTCTAGGGTGGTAACTAGCCATAGAACAAGCTATTATGCTATTGTTCGTTCCCAGGTTGAGCGCTTCTCTCTTTTTATTTATGCAAATTATGACACTTAGGGAAGTCTCCCTAAGTGTGATGCGGGAATCCAGACGTGGACCCGTTGCTCAGTGTGCCTAGAGGGATATGGCTGCACCTCACTGACGAGGCCCACAATAGGCCGAAACGTACGTCTGGGGTTTTGCTGTTTCTCTTGTTCAGAGAGGGATTGCCTGGTATTTCGGGGCTGGACTGTACTGTGAAGTCAGGATCAGACTGATATGCTACAGGAAAGTTCTTCTCTGTGAAAGGCACATATTGAGCAAAAAGAGGCTGCTTCTAGGGTGGTAACTAGCCATAGAACAAGCTATTATGCTATTGTTCGTTCCCAGGTTGAGCGCTTCTCTCTTTTTATTTGTGTTAGTGTAGTTGTTCTGTGTATGCTTGTTACAGTGTCAGTGTGTGCGTGCTGCTGTGTTTTTCTTTACATTTTTTATTACACATTATTTACACTTAGAAGAGCAGTATACATATTAGATTTATTTACACACAAACATATTCACTAGGTACATACACGTAGCATTAGCACTACATACACACACTCCATATACCCTTCCCTCATAACCTTCCTCTACCCAGTTATCCACACCCAAGCCATTATTTATTTTTGATCTGTCCCTTCTTTTCATACTTTTATTCTGTTCTGTAACTCATTCCTATTGTTTCATCCTGTGCATTTCCCTCTGTTTCATTATCAAGTCTGTTTGTAACTTACCCTTTACCTTTTTGACCTACCCTACAGACCCAGTCACAGTTTGGACACTTTTATTTTTAGTTATTTTTTTTTACCCCCTTTCATTTGTTCACTGACACTTTAGTTTTTTGTTGTGGAGGGGGGGAGAGGGCGGGGTGAGTAGAAGAGGAGGGAAGAGAGAGGGCAGAGAGAGGAGAGGAGGGAGGACAGGGTGGAGGAGACAGGAGAGGAGAGATGACAGGAGACCAGACAGGAGAGAGCATAGTAAAAGCAGAGACAGCAGGGAGAGACGACAGGGACAGAGATCACAGGGACAGCGGGGGTTGAGGGAGAGGAGACAGGAGAGGGACAGCAGAGAGGGGATCTAGACGCTTTGTTGAAGAGGACGAAGTGGCTGTGCCCAGTACGCAAGGGACAATGCAGGAGCGCAGACAGGGTGCAATACAGCCCGGGGAACAACAGTCTGCACAACCATCACAGGGGAAAGCCGATTGAGGGAGGAGAGGTACTCTATGGAGAGGAGACTCTCATAAGGGCATATATGCAGAGGTTAAGGAGGATAGAGTCAACAGCGACCAGCTGGAGAGGTAGACAAAAGCTCTGGCAGGAGATTGCGGATGCTGTGAATGCAGTGGGACCATTCTGTCTATCAAGCACTAATACCAGGACTGTAAAAGGGATCTCAAGAAAAAGCTAGCCAAGTTGCTGGCAGTGGCTTCCAGGACTGGTGGCAGCCCAGCATAGGTCTTTACCTATTGTCGGTGGGAGAAGATACTGTGGGAGAATATTTCAGGTGTCAGTCGTTCGTATCCCAGGAGGGATTGATACTGGGGAGAGGCGCCATGTATCTCCTGGTAAGGAAAATAATCTTTTAAGTTTTTAACAGTCATTACATCTTAGCAGTTCAGAATTACAATAACAAAAAATTCACATTTATTGCACTTAACCATAACGTGCCATTTAGATAGAAAGAAATTGGTGTTTGAAAGTCTTTGGTTTCTTTGACAGTTTTGTTTGTCAAGTTTACATACTGGGTAATTGTATTAGTTTACATAGTGTTATTAAACTTTTGTATAAACATTATTGAAACAGCACATTAATCATATTGCTACAAAGGGATGATGCTGTATTTGTAAAGAATTTTTTGGAATTTACATTCAATAGCTTAATAGTGATGTGCATATTTATTTGACAATAAAACATGATTTGTGAATATTGAAAGCTTAAATTTGATTGCTTTGGGGTTTTCTCATTGCTAAGACATATTCAAGGTGCATTTCTACAATACCAATGATGATACGTTTCATATTAACATCTTTATTGATAATCATTTGTTTATCATGTCTACATTTTTATACCTATACAGTCTCTTCTGCGGAGTCAAGGGCCAACTCAAGGGAAAAGAAAAGATGGGCCACTCCACCCAGGAGACAAATGTCAACAAGCCCCTCACGACATGAGGAATCTGAGCGTCCTACTCCTCCTGGCTCTACATGTGTCACCAAATGGGACTTGAACCACCTCCTTTCTCCCCTGAATATGGAACCTCCGATAGTGAGAAGGATCTACCTGTGCCAGAGTCACATGCAGAAGAAGCTGGGGATACGGAAGACATTCCACAAGCCATTTCAGTTCTGGAATTAATGAGACACTTCACTTCAAGGTTGGCTACTGAGCAGCAACAAATTGCTGGCAACCGCTTTCACACAACTATAATAGAAGAGCTAAACATGCTTAAAAGTCCTAGTCAAAGCAGGATGCCCTGAGAGTTTACTATCATGAGCCCAGGATAGCACAGGGTTGCGTAGGTTCAGAGGTACAAAGAGGATATCAGAGGCCACGGGGCCTCCAGGAGGTTTACTGGACTGGGCACGTTGCAAACTTTGCAGAAGGGTGGTATTTAGTTGAGCAACCACACAGGAGAGTGGTATGATGTGTTCAATAGGAGCTTCAAAGAAGTTACTTGAGTGTGGGAACTGACGGGAAAGGGTGTCCGCCTTCTTGTTTTTGGTCCCAGTAAGATAAGAGACCACAAAGTTGAAACAGGAAAAGAACAAGGCCCACCTGGCCTGTCGAAGATTGAGTCGATGAGCAGTCTATAGGTAAGTCAGATTCTTGTGGTCGTGAATAGGATTGGTGGTGCCCTCTAACCAATGACGCCATTCAGTCAAAGCCATCTTAATGGCTAAGAGTTCACAATTACCCACATCGTAATTCCTCTCAGCAGGAGTAAAGCGTTTAGAGAAAAAGGCTACAGGGTGTGACTTGGAAATCAAAGGATCCCTTTGGGTTATAACTGCTCCAGCCCCTATCTCGGAGGCATCAACCTCTAAAGTGAACTGTAGGTCAGGATCAGGGTGGCGGAGCACAGGAGCAGAACAGAAAGCCTTTTTCAGACAGGCGAAGGCATTTTTTGGCTTCAGGAGGCCAATGTTTACAGTGCTCTGTTTTGTCAATTCAGTGAGAGGAGCAACTGTTTGAGTTTAGCAGGATCCATGGCAAAGCCCTCCTTAGAGGTGACATAACCAAGGAGTTGAGGAGGTCACGGAAGACATCGTTGACAAATGCCAGGAAGACTGCAGGGGCGTTACACAGCCCAAAGGTCATTACAAGGTATTCGTAATGCCCAGATCTTGTGTTGAAGGCGGTCTTCCATTTGTGGCCTGGAAAGATACGAATCAGATTGTATGTCCCCACGTAAATCCAGCTTGTTGAAGAAGCGAGCATCCTGGAGTGAGTCATACAGTTTGGTGATCAAAGGAATGGGATAGCGATTCTTGATAGTTATGTTGTTCAAAGCCCTGTAGTCTATGCAGGGTCTGAGCCCACCATCCTTTTTACTGACGAAAAAGAAGCCTGCCCCAGCAGGAGAGGAGGAAGGGAGAATGAAACCTTTAGCTAGGTTCTCTTGGATGTACTCCTCCATGGATTTGGTTTCATTTTTGGAGAGTGGATAAGTCCTCCCTTTAGGAAGTGGGGTACTGGGAAAGAGATCGATCTTGCAGTTGTAAGGACGGTGGGGTAGCAGCACGTCGTCTGCTTTTTCTCAAACACATCTGCACAGTCCGCATATACTACAGGAAGATTTGGAGGAGTCTGTATACTGGCTATGGGGATGCGGGGCAGAGGAGTAACCTAAGCAAGGCAGGAGTGGAAACAGGAGGTACCCCAGAGGCAAGTTGTCCTTCAGCTCAGTCGAACTATGGATTGTGTACCCAAAGACAAGGAAGACCAAGGCTGGGGAATAAATAACTGGGGCTGTGCTGGGGAATAAATTACCTCGAACTGCAGCTGTTCGGTATGAAGGACTCCCACAGTCAGGGTCAGGGGTGCTGACTCAAAATGGATCAACCCTGAACCAAAAGGGTGCCATCCAGAGTAGTTATTTTGAGACAGTCTTTTCTGCAGAAGAGGCAAGCCAGCTTTGATCATAAAACAGTGATCCAGAAAGTTTCCAGCTGCCCCCGAATCAATGAAGACGAGTGTGGACTGTATTCTGAAGGAAGGTAAGGGTTACAGGTACCAGAATCTGAGTGGAATGAGGGGATTTAGTAGTGATCATGCTTAGAGGTAACCCAGTGTTATCCCCTAAGCATTGGCTTTTCCCAGCCGAATGTCACAGTCCTTTACTTGGTGGGTGTTAGACCCACAATAAAAACATAGTCTAAATGTCCTTCTTCTCGGTCTTTCAGATTCTGAAGGTTTGATGGAGGAGAGATCCATGGGTTCCTCCATTGGGGTAACTGGAGCTGTTGAAAGGGTAGAGGATACTGCCGAAGCCGGACGCATAGGAGGATGGGAGGGAAGGAGCCTTCTGGCTCTGTCTCTTTTGGCTTGTCTCTCCTGGAAGCGAGTCCAGACTGAGGCAAAGTGATATAAAGTCATCCAAAGAAGAAGAACCGTCACGATAAGTGAGTTCATCTTTGATGCGTTCATGCAGACCCCTCCTAAAGGCTGCCTTGAGAGAACTGCCTTCCCAAGTGGTTTCAAGTGCCAAGTTGCGAAACTCAATGGCAAATTGTTCCACAGTTCTATTGCCCTGGCAGAGGTCCAGGAGAGAAAATGCTGCAGCAGAGGTATGGCCAGAAGTCCCAAAGACAGAAGATAATGCAGAAATGAAATCATCAGCATCATGCGGGAGTGGATCGTTCTGTTCCAAAAGGGGAGAGACCCAGGCTAGGGCCTTGTCTTTCAGTAAGGAAATGATAAAGGTGACCCTTGATTGGTGAGACTGAAAAGTGTGAGGATCATTGCAGAAGTGCAGCCTGCATTGGTTAAGAAAACCCATGCAATCTGTAGTACCTTCATACTTGTCAGGCAATGGTATCCGGGGTATACTTCCAGTAGCAGAGGAAGAAGCTGTAGTACTAGGAGTAGAGACTGGTGGTACAACAACAGAAGCGGTATTCCTTGCTGTAACTACAGGGAGTGCAGAATTATTAGGCAAATTAGTATTTTGACCACATCATCCTCTTTATGCATGTTGTCTTACTCCAAGCTGTATAGGCTCGAAAGCCTACTACCAATTAAGCATATTAGGTGATGTGCATCTCTGTAATGAGAAGGGGTGTGGTCTAATGACATCAACACCCTATATCAGGTGTGCATAATTATTAGGCAACTTCCTTTCCTTTGGCAAAATGGGTCAAAAGAAGGACTTGACAGGCTCAGAAAAGTCAAAAATAGTGAGATATCTTGCAGAGGGATGCAGCACTCTTAAAATTGCAAAGCTTCTGAAGCGTGATCATCGAACAATCAAGCGTTTCATTCAAAATAGTCAACAGGGTCGCAAGAAGCGTGTGGAAAAACCAAGGCGCAAAATAACTGCCCATGAACTGAGAAAAGTCAAGCATGCAGCTGCCAAGATGCCACTTGCCACCAGTTTGGCCATATTTCAGAGCTGCAACATCACTGGAGTGCCCAAAAGCACAAGGTGTGCAATACTGAGAGACATGGCCAAGGTAAGAAAGGCTGAAAGACGACCACCACTGAACAAGACACTCAAGCTGAAACGTCAAGACTGGGCCAAGAAATATCTCAAGACTGATTTTTCTAAGGTTTTATGGACTGATGAAATGAGAGTGAGTCTTGATGGGCCAGATGGATGGGCCCGTGGCTGGATTGGTAAAGGGCAGAGAGCTCCAGTCCGACTCAGACGCCAGCAAGGTGGAGGTGGAGTACTGGTTTGGGCTGGTATCATCAAAGATGAGCTTGTGGGGCCTTTTCGGGTTGAGGATGGAGTCAAGCTCAACTCCCAGTCCTACTGCCAGTTTCTGGAAGACACCTTCTTCAAGCAGTAGTACAGGAAGAAGTCTGCATCCTTCAAGAAAAACATGATTTTCATGCAGGACAATGCTCCATCACACGCGTCCAAGTACTCCACAGCGTGGCTGGCAAGAAAGGGTATAAAAGAAGAAAATCTAATGACATGGCCTCCTTGTTCACCTGATCTGAACCCCATTGAGAACCTGTGGTCCATCATCAAATGTGAGATTTACAAGGAGGGAAAACAGTACACCTCTCTGAACAGTGTCTGGGAGGCTGTGGTTGCTGCTGCATGCAATGTTGATGGTGAACAGATCAAAACACTGACAGAATCCATGGATGGCAGGCTTTTGAGTGTCCTTGCAAAGAAAGGTGGCTGTATTGGTCACTGATTTGTTTTTGTTTTGTTTTTGAATGTCAGAAATTTATATTTGTGAATATTGAGATGTTATATTGGTTTCACTGGTAAAAATAAATAATTGAAATGGGTATATATTTGTTTTTTGTTAAGTTGCCTAATAATTATGCACAGTAATAGTCACCTTCACACACAGATATCCCCCTAAAATAGCTATAACTAAAAACAAACTAAAAACTACTTCCAAAACTATTCAGCTTTGATATTAATGAGTTTTTTGGGTTCATTGAGAACATGGTTGTTGTTCAATAATAAAATTAATCCTCAAGAATACAACTTGCCTAATAATTCTGCACTCCCTGTAGTAAGGAGAGTTGAGTGGTAATAGCCTCTAGCTTGGAATCCATATTCTGCAACTGTGTGGTATGGGTTCCCAACATCTATCCCTGTAGATAAACTGCTCGTGCCACCTCATCTGGCTCCCTGGCCCAAGTATAATGTAATGTTTGTGGGATACTCCTCTATTAGACCGAACTCGGCCAGTAGTCTTGTTATCCCGGCGTCGAGCCGTAATGATAGAGAATATCCCAGAGCAGAGAAGGTTTGCAAGATGAGATAATTGGCACTTACCACAAGCAGGACAGTCCTTGGCGGCAACAGACAGGAAATCAGAGAAAGACAGTTCAGGGGTAAACCACTAGGATGGTCAGGCAGGCAGGAATCGGCAACAGTAAGGCAGTCCAGAGGTAAACCACTAGGATGGTCAGGCAGGCAGGGATCGGTAACAGTAAGGCAGTCCAGAGGTAAACCACTAGCATGGTCAGGCAGGCAGGGTTTGGCAACAGTAAATCAATCCAGCAGTTAAGGGTTAAACAGGCAGAGTGATCAGACAGGCAAGGTTCAGCAACAATATAACAGTCCAGCAGTTAAGGATTAAACAGGCAGAGTGGTGGGGCAAGAAAGGTTCAGCAGCAGTATATCAATCCAGCAGTTTAAGGGTTAAACAGGCAGAGTGGTCAGACAGAAAAGGTTCAGCAACAATATAACAGTCCAGCATACAAATAAGCACAACCCAGGAGAACAGTAAGTAACACCTATACTTGGGCAGTGATAGGTATGACTGAGTTACTTACATAGGTGCAGGATTCATGCCACAGGAGATCCTAACCGGCTTCTGAGGGAGAAAGCATGCAGCGATGACGTAACTGCCGCATGCAGAGAGGAGCCGACTCCCCCCTAGGCAACGAGCATACAGGTTGCGCCGCGTCCACCACTCATCTCGAAAGGGGGCATCTCATTTTGCTAAAATAAGCTGTTGGAAATGTTTTTTTGTGTAAACCAAGATGTCTGCCCTTACCATGTAACCAATTCTGTCAACATGAACAATTTTTACTCTTCTCCACAATATAAATTTATACAGCAAATTTCACAGCTCTAACATAAGCAGTTGCAAAACAAAACACATTTTCAAAATTTTTGTGTAAACCAAGATGGCTACTCGGCCATGTAACATAGTGCCTCTGTATTACACACAATAGTGCTCACCAAAGTTGCCAATAAACATGGCAAAACTGAACAATACAAAAAGGCTGCCAAACCACATGATTGATCAATTTTTGGTGAACAAATCTGAGTTTAGGTCATAAGATAACTCTATAAACAAAATTTTAAGTCTGTCTTATAAGCGGTTTTCAGAGAAGATTTTTGTAGTTTTTTAAAAGTGGCTGCCATACCGTGCAATATATGACTTTCATATTGCACAAATGCTCACAATAGACCTCTATAATATGCTAAAGTTTCATGAAAATTTATAAATGTTCAAATTCAAAATGGTGAATGCGCAGTGTACACTTTGACCGCTATATTGCCTTTCAGGGTCGTTTCTGTACGTTATCATGTGTCTAATACACTGCAAAATAATTTAAAATTGTGAAATAGTGGAAAAACAGAAAATGTACGCAATTGAACGATGATAAAAAGGTTAATTGCTCGTGGCAGCCATCTTTATTCTGGAAAAATCACTGTTTGAACACCCTTGGTAGAAGACCTTGTCAGGATTACATATGCAAAACTGTGCTTAATTGCACTCAGTGGTTTCAGAGGAATAGATGTTTGACAATTCTCGCAATATCGAAGATGGTGGCCCACAACTTTTAACTAATGCACTTCTCTTGAACAATCATAAATCTATGTCACAACAGCAGTTAACACAGCAAGTTTCATATTTGTAACATAAGTGGTTCTTGAGAAAAAGATTTTAATATTTTTGTCAAAAATTGTTGCAAAAAGCAGTATGGCTGCTAGACCATGTGACCTATGACTTAAAGGGACAGTAAACCTAAAAAATAATGTTATAGAATTCTGCACATAGAGCAGAATTATATAACATTATTTTAGTGCTATCATTATAAACCCTTTTTTTCCCTTTTAATTTTTTTAAAATATGTCCGTTTTACAGACCTGCTCTCTGTACTCTGCTGAGCGGGTCTGTTTTTTTTATACAGCGCATCGGGCCAGCTGTTTAGTCACAGCCCGGCCTGACCGCGCCATAACACTAAGTGCAGCTCGCTCCTGCTGTCAGCGCATCGGGCCAGCTGTATAGTCACAGCCCGGCCCGACCGCGCCATAACACTAAGTGCAGCTCGCTCCTGCTGTCAGACAGAGCAGGAGCGATCTGCACTTAGTGTTATGGCGCGGTCGGGCCGGGCTGTGACTATACAGCTGGCCCGATGCGCTGTGTAAAAAAAACAGACCCGCTCAGCAGAGTAAAGAGTAAAGAGTTAAAAAGGTATTTGACCCATTTGCAACACATGACTTAGTACTTGGTGGCAAAACCCTTGTTGGCAATCACAGAGGTCAGACGTTCTTGTAGTTGGCCACTAGGTTTGCACACATCTCAGGAGGGATTTTGTCCCACTCCTCTTTGCAGATCCTCTCCAAGTCATTATGGTTTCGAGGCTGACGTTTGGCAACTCAAACCTTCAGCTCCCTCCACAGATTTTCTATGGGATTAAGGTCTGGAGACTGGCTAGGCCACTCCAGGACCTTAATGTGCTTCTTCTTGAGCCACTCCTTTGTTGCCTTGGCTGTGTGTTTTGGGTCATTGTCATGCTCGAATACCCATCCACGACCCATTTTCAATGCCCTGGCTCAGGGAAGGAGGTTCTCAACCAAGATTTGATGATACATGGCCCCGTCCATCGTCCCTTGGATGCAGTGAAGTAGTCCTGTCCCCTTAGCAGAAAAACACCCCCAAAGCATAATGTTTCCCCCTCCATGTTTGACGGTGGGGATGGTATTCTTGGGGTTATAGGCAGCATTCCTTCTTCTCCAAACAAGGCGGGTTGAGTTGATGCCAAAGAGCTCGATTTTGGTCTCATCTGAATCATTCAGATGTTCATTGGCAAACTTCAGACGAGCCTGTACATGTGATTTCTTCAGCAGGGGGACACTAAGGGCACTGCAGTATTTCAGTCCTTCAGGGTGTAGTGTGTTGCCAATTGTTTTCTTGGTGACTATGGTCGTAGCTGCCTTGAGATCATTGACAAGATCCTTTCATGTAGTTCTGGGCTGATTCCTCACCGTTCTCATGATCATTAAAACTCCAAGAGGTGAGATCTTGCATGGAGCCCCAGACCGAGGGAGACTGACAGTAATTTTGTGTTTATTCCATTTGCAAATAATCGCGCCAGCTCTTGTCACCTTCTCACCAAGCTGCTTGCCAATGGTCTTGTAGCCCATTCCAGCCTTGTGTAGGTCTACAATCTTGTCCTTGACATCGTTGGACAGCTCTTTGGTCTTGGCCATGGTGGAGTGTTTGGAATCTGATTGATTGCTTCTGTGGACAGGTTTATTTTATACAGGTAACAAGCTGAAATTAGGAGCACTCCCTTTACGAAAGTGCTCCTAATCTCAGCTCATTACCTGTATAAAAGACACCTGGGAGCCAATAATCTTGCTGATTGATAGGGGATCAAATACTTATTTCACTCATTAAAATGCAAATAATTTTATAACTTTTTTGAAATGCGTTTTTCTGGATTTTTTTGTTGTTATTCTGTTTCTCACTGTTCAAATAAACCTACCATTACCATTAAAATTATAGACTGATCCATTCTTTGTCAGTGGGCAAACGTACAAATTCAGCAGGGGATCGAATAATTTTTTTCCCTCACTGTATATAGTTTTACTATTACTGATTCTGCTTCATGACAGATTCCTCCTAACCACCCTCCCCTCCTAACAGTCTAGGGGTGAGATTACATATACGGCGTAAGTTTCAGCCCAACTGCTGAACACGTAAATTTTCCTTGCACATCTGGTGAATCACATATATGGCAAAGTAGGTGGGCGGAAGATTAGGGGTTAATAGGTTTATTTAATAGGTTTATTTAATAGTTTTAAATAGTGTTTGCAATGCGGGAGGGTGGCAATTTAGGGGTTAATAGATAGTTTATGGGTGTTTGTGTACTTTGTAACATTTTAGTTATGAGTATTGTGAAACATTTTTGTTTCGTAAAAAAGCATAACTATTCCTCTCAGATGGCTCAGATGGCAGTATGCATCGTGTCAGTATAGCGCATAACGTAAGGATTTTAGCCTGAACGCACAACCTGTAATACCGGTGCTATAGAAATCCCACACTCAAACGTTATTTTTTTTAGTGCAGAATGGATGTTGCGTTACAGGCTAAAATGCTTGCGGTATAGCTATGCCAACAAGATTTGTGAGATGCGTTCCTGGCCATTCCAGCATAATGGCTATTTTTTCAGCGTTAAAAGCCGTACCGCACTGTACAGCAAAACTCATAATCTAGCTGAATATTAGTTATTGCGGTGGGGGGATGGCGATTGAGAGGTACATATTACGCATGCGTTAGGTGTTTATTAAAGGACCAGTAAACTTTTCTAAATGTAGGTTTTTTATTTGTTTTATATACTTCTTTATAAATATGCATGAATATTAATTCAAACTGTTTTTCTAATTGTTTATTTCAAAGTTTCTTCAGATTTCAGTGTATTTTGTTTACCGGTCTTATTATGTAATCTCCTCCCCTTCAAATTTCCCTTCACTCTCATTTAATATTCCACCTATCAAATATTTTTCTTTTGCATATCTAATTAGTCTGTGCGTGACCCCGTGCGCATGCACAATTAAATCGTCCTTGTGCGCATGAGCAAAAGGTTTATGTATTCACTTCCTGTTTTACCGTTGTTTTCTCAATATACATACACTGCCCATTTGTGTACTTGAAGCGCCTCTTTGTGTGATGTAAGCGCTCTCTTCAAAACTTATCTATACTGTTACTGCGCTAATACATTTTTTTTTAGAATTAAATTATTTTTGATTTATATTCTGTTACTGCCTCCACAAATTGTCATCCTTTTCTTTATAAACGTTAATAGTATTACTCTTCTCCAGTTTTGCGATGCCAAATTTTTAAAAAAAATAATAATATTGCAACATTTTTTTTGAGGTGGTGTCATTATGCTAGTGCAAGCTTTACTAATAAACATATATTTGTGCGCTGTGCATCCATCTTGCCTACAGATGTAATTTTTCTCTATTCACAAAGTGAAAGTTTGCTGCGGTATCATTGTCTAAATTCCCTGCATGTAGTTTTATTTTCTCTTTTTTTGAATCATCCTCATTTGCTGAAAATGAACAAGAAAATAAATGTGGTAAAATATAAAAAAATGCTGACATAACTTTAGGTATAATAAAGAGCATAAATAAATATTGTGGGGAATACATATCAAGATGCAAAGCATGATTTTAAGGGTGATCAACAAGCAGTTACTTGGCCAGCATACTTTTGAGTTTGTGAAATGCCCAATATAAAATAAAAAAATGAGGTCAACAAGATCCTTTTTGTTGTTTCTTTTTACATGTCAACATGTGTATTTTCTTTTTGCTTTCTTATTGTATTATGATGTCTGTATTATTTGACTTTGACCTTAATAAAAAATATTTTAAAACAATAATCATGCACATGACTTAGCACCACCATGGACTGTGCCTTTTAATGCAGTGCAACTACCTCATTGTATGGCCTATGGACTATGTTATACCATACTTGTGCTTTAACTTGTGAAACAATTGTCATCATGGACTTAAGGGCTAAAACCCCTAAACAGACATTCTTTACCCACAGAAATAAAGAGACCAGACGAGAACTGGAGGTTAAGACCAACATGGTCGCGTTTATTTATAACAATTAAACATGACTACCATTTTAAGTAGTCATCCTCGAACGGTGGCGGCCAATGGAGTCCCTAAAACACAGAAACCCCAAACGGGGAGAGGGCGGGGCCAAAAGGTAAGATTTTCAGGTGGGGGAGCCATCGGTGGCTCCGCCCCTGCGGAACGGCTACAGACACCCTAGGGGCCCGAAAGGTCAGCAGGCCCGCGGGGTGTGGCACCCCTAGGTCACGACCCAGGGACATCACCACACCCATTAGCTCGACCCCCAGCCCCCTCTGGACTCTGCACCAACAAAACAGGCCCCGTCCTCCCGCCGAAAGGAAAACTATCAGCCCCCACGAATGGGAACCCCCTCCCAGCGAGACGAGCCATACAACACGCCCAACTGAGAGAGTTAAGCAACTAAATGCCAGGGGCTTACTAAGAAAAGTTCAACTAATCAAATCCCCGCCCTGGTACACAGCTATTTTCTAACTACTAGATCTGATGCCGCCACCACTGCACCTGCAACAAAACTGGTTAAACAAGGGAGGGAGGGAGGGAAAAATTTCACCACGACAGCCACCAGGAAAAGAGGGAGAGAAAATGGCCACCGCAGCTTAAATAGGTAAGCTTATTCCCCACCCCTAACATTGCAACAATGTTGCACTACCCAACCTAACACTCATTGCCTGTAGTGGTCAGGCCCTTAATTTGTTTCAGGCTGACAAGCAGCCTTCCACTTTCATAAGGGCTAAAACCCCTAAACAGACATTCTTTACCCACAGAAATAAAGAGACCAGACGAGAACTGGAGGTTAAGACCAACATGGTCGCGTTTATTTATAACAATTAAACATGACTACCATTTTAAGTAGTCATCCTCGAACGGTGGCGGCCAATGGAGTCCCTAAAACACAGAAACCCCAAACGGGGAGAGGGCGGGGCCAAAAGGTAAGATTTTCAGGTGGGGGAGCCATCGGTGGCTCCGCCCCTGCGGAACGGCTACAGACACCCTAGGGGCCCGAAAGGTCAGCAGGCCCGCGGGGTGTGGCACCCCTAGGTCACGACCCAGGGACATCACCACACCCATTAGCTCGACCCCCAGCCCCCTCTGGACTCTGCACCAACAAAACAGGCCCCGTCCTCCCGCCACAAGAGACCTTATAACAGAAAAGGACTCTTGCCGCCACCCTAAAGCAGCTTAGCCAATGCCTCCTTAACATCAGTCAAGAAGATATCAAGGCCCTCTTCTGTCAGATGCACCCCATCCGGGCGATACAAATGACGCTTATCTGCCGATAAGCCATCGTGGCGCACCACAAAACCTCCCGCAACCATGACCGCCTTCCCCAGCTCTCGGTTAATCTTTTTGCGCACTCTATAAGCTGCCCTCGGGGATGGAAATGAACGCCAGCAAAGCCGCGCCACCAAATTTGACCACCCTAGTTTTAAGCCTGGCAGTAAGGCGTGCAACCACCGCACGTCAGACTTCATAACATTGATTAAGTCCAAAGCCGGAAGCTGCCCCATGTCATTACCCCCTAAATGCAAAAGGATAATGTCTGGCTTCCCCCACCGGTGACAAGCGTCCACCAATACTGAAGGCAGCTCCGGCCATGTCATGCCTCTGCGCCCGAGCCATCGCAGCGAAACCCGGGACGGGCGAAAACCCAGCTGTGAACCTCCAGGCACTGCCAGGGCCCTAAGAAAGGCCCAATGCACGTAAGAGTGCCCCACGATCCATAGACGCTTGGGGCGACTCGCCAACCCTGAAAACAAACATAAATTGAATATAAACGACTGTCCTAACTTACGCGCACCTTTTGTTCCCCCCCCCCTTTTACTACCTGCGCCTCACGCATACTAGCCATTAAGCACCGGGCGCACATAGGATTGATAACGCCTAGATTTCCACCTACCCAGTCTCTTAATTGCCTCCCCCGACCAGCCTAACGCCGCTGCGCTGGTCGCCGCGCCGATCCTAAAAGAATGAGGTGCAATTTTTTCCGCATCTAGCCCGGCTGCTTTTGCCGCGCCCTCGAGTACCTTCCTAAATTGAAATCTAGACAGCGAAAGTCCGTCCCTATGGACCAGGAACTGGATAGCTGTCTCAGGGCGCATGGCCATATATGCCCTTGTCAGCGCTACCGGGCAAACTGCTCCGTCTCCCGCCGCCGACAGGGAAAGCCAAGCCCCTCTTCCTTCTTGGTCGGTTTTGGAACGCGACACGAACAGCAACACAGACTGCTCAGATATCCGCACGTGTCTAGCCATTAGCCCAAACCCCACCTTCGTACGAGATGGAGCCACCAATTCCCCTACTCTTAGCGCCCCATAAAAAGCCAACGCAAAGGCGCAACTAAACAATGCAACCTCATATTCTGAGGCACACACTTGAACGAGTCCTGCCACTATAACCCCCAAGCGCAGGGCCGTAACAGGCTCCCTCTGATCAGTTCCACGGGGTTTCAATCTACCCCAACCTTTCAGCGACTTTCTAACTAAAAAGGAGCTACCGAAATCATTAAAACCATACAGCTTGTTAAAGAATGACAAGGCTGCAACCTTACCCTGAGCAACCCCAGCAGACACACCCCGCGCACGCAAGCTAAGCAGCCATTCAACTACTAAGACCTGTGTACCTTCGGCCGGTGCCTGCCGGCGCAGCTGACAGAAATCCTCCCACTCCTTCCAATGTCTACTGTAGGCCTGCCACGTCTTTGGAGCTAACGAAGCCCGCACCAGAGGAAGAAGTGCCTCTAAAGGCCTGCTATCTGCCAAAGAAAGATCGGACATGGTACACCATCAACATCCGCTGATGGCACTAAACGCCTAAACTGACCCCACTGAAAGCGCGACAAAGCGTCGGCCACCACATTGTTAACCCCTGGCACATGCCTCGCTTCAAACTGCAAATTAAGCTGCATGCATCTCAAAACCAGGTGTCTCAAATAGGACACCACCACTGGAGAAGCCGCTGAAAGCCGGTTCACTGCGTAGACTACGCTAAGGTTGTCTGACCAAAAGAGCACAGAGCGATTCCGCAACTTCGAACCCCACAACTCCACTGCCACCACTATTGGGAATAGCTCCAGCAATGTGAGATTCCGTACTAGACCTGCCTCGACCCACGACACCGGCCAGGGCTCCGCGCTCCAAGCCCCTTCCAAGTACGCCCCGTACCCCGACGCTCCTGCCGCATCTGTAAACAAGTGGAGGGCCTGGCTGGAAACCACTGGCTCTCTCCACAGTAGCACTCCATTAAAGTGCAACAGAAACTTCTCCCACACCGCAAGATCATCCTTCATTACTCTTGTAATGCGAACTCTCCTCCTGCGAGCTAATCCCCCTTGCAGGAGACCCTCTAGCCGCCGGTTAAACACCCTCCCCATGGGTATCACCCGACAGGCAAAATTCAAGAGGCCCAGCAACGATTGAACCTGCATAAGGGTAAGCTCAGCCACCCCCGCGGCCTCCCGCACTGCCAAAAGCAGACGCGCCACCTTGTCCCTGGGCAAGCGGCACACCCGCTCGACCGTGTCAATCTCAATACCTAGGAACACCAGCCGCGTGCACGGTCCCTCAGTCTTCTCTTCCGCCAGCGGGACCCCAAACTCCCGCAGCAAAGACCGCATAACAGCCATCAGCCTTGCGCATTCCCCAGACCCCTGCCTCCCCACCAACAGGAAATCATCAAGATAATGCGCTATCAGCCCGCCCCCGGCCGCTGTTTCTACCGCCCAGTGCAAAAATGAACTAAACAGTTCAAAATAGGCACACGATATGGAGCAGCCCATGGGAAGGCATTTATCCACATAGAACCCTTCCTCAAAACGAAAACCCATCAACCTGAAGGATTCCTGATGAATAGGAAGGAGGCGAAACGCTGATTCAATATCCAGCTTCGCCAACATCGCCCCAAACCCAGCCCCCCTGACCAAGTCTAAGGCCTCCTCAAAAGACTGATATCTCACCGAGCTGATTGCCGGATCAATAGCGTCATTAACGGACCTCCCTTTAGGGTAGGACAAATGTTGGATCAGCCGAAACTTCCCCGGTTCCTTCTTGGGCACGACCCCCAGAGGGGACACTACCAATCCCGGAACCGGGGGCACCCGGAAGGGGCCCGCAATCCTTCCCACAGCCAGCTCCTTGGCCAACTTTTCCTTAACCACCTCGGGAAACTGGTATGCTGATTTAAGATTCCTGTGAGTGGCGGACCCCACCACCACAGATGTAACCGGAATCTTAAACCCGTCCCTGACCCCCATGAGAAGTGTGCCAGCGGCCACCCTATCCGGGTAGGCCGCCAGCCATGGCCCCATGGCGGCCAGGTTCAGAGGCGTGGGAGCCCTTTCCAGCAACCGCGCCCCTTCCTGCGCCCCTGCCAGCTCCCCCGTCCCTCTTCCTCTGACATTCAACCCCTGGGTGGGGACCCCCACAGTAAAGGCAGATGTGCCGAAAGGAACAATTCGTTCCCTTGTCGCACTGACGGTCATTAAACCGCCAACATTCCCGCCCTTTCTTCCGAAACCCAGTGGACGACGCCTGCCCAACCCCTTTCTGCACTGCGCCCCCTTGATTCGACTTATCTGCATCCAGACTCGTCCACAGATCCACATCCTTCATCCCAAACGTCAGAATGGGATTCCCCGCCATCTTTCTACGGAACTCAGAGTCATAAGACCTCCAGGCCCCTTCCGGGTACTTCCTAAAAATTTGCTCGATTATGTCTGTATACTTCAAGACATCGAGCGCCCTATCCGGCCACTGCTCAATATAGCAAGACGCCAAGACCTTAAAGCACCGGCGCCACTCATCAAATGTCTCGGGCCGCTTGACGTTTTTGGGGCCCGTACCGTCCTCACTCCTCTCCCTGTCCCTATGAGCCTCCATAGACAGCTCAAAGACGTTAACATACCTGCCTTCCCTAATTTTTGCTACAGTCTTTGGCTTCAGATGTGCATGCAGCGAATGGACAATGCATGGGTAGGTATCCCCATGCACCGCCACCTTCCTGGCCGACACTCCGGCCTCAACTCCCCCATCTAACTGGACACCCCTCAGTCCCCCAGGTGTCCCCTGGGGCGTAACCGGCAACACCCCAGCCACTGCTGGGCTGCAGCTCCTGCCTACGCCTGCCACTGGCATCCCTGACTGAAGCGCAAGCATGCGCCTCATCATCCTGTACATCTTACGCTGCCCTTTACTATTTAGCCCCAAAGCACGCTCCCCGTCTGAGTCTGACTCGCTACTGTCTAACAGTGTAGTGTGTGTAGTGCGTGCCAATGCATGTGTAAGCGCTCCAGGAGCTGTCTCACCTGCACCCGAAATCCCAGATGTCCCCGAATTTCCAGATGGCCCAGGTTGGCCCGAAATCCCAGAAGGCCCTGAACTTCCCGATGGCCCAGGCTGACTCCTCGGGGCATCCGATGCTGTCACCGCCACCAACGAGTTCCCAGCAGCAGGAACCCCACTGTCCGCCGACTCCATTGCCCGAACCTGCGAGGGAGACAAAAAGGAGATGGGAGCACCCAGAACACGAGTCCCAACACCACTCACACTTGCCCCCACTCCGGACCCGCTGGCACCCGCAGCCATCACATCCCCCACAGCAATCACATCCCTCTGCTGACTACCAGCCATTGAAACCGGCGCCACTGGACCCCCACTGCTTGTGCATCTGCAATGACTGCAAACCCCCCTTATGCTGACTGCCCCTGGAGGGTCCTGACTTTGTATGCTCTGATATCCATCATAGTGACCCCCAATCCCCCCACTGGGCCCCTGCCCGGTTGCTCTCCCATCCTCCCCAGACCTTCCCCTTGCCTCATGCCTGCTACCACTTGCCCCCTCCCTGAACACCTCTCCTCTGCTACCTCCCGCTAGCTTTCGCACTTTGCCGATACTAGCCTGGTTCCTGCCTTTTCCCCTTAGTAGTAAAGCAGCCCCCTTCACCACCCGCCGTGACCGATCCGCACCTGAACCCTGCCTGGGTGCCCCCACCTCACCTGCAGGCCTTTTCACCGCCGGTGAATCACCTCCCTGCTCCGGACGTCTGCGCGCTAGGACCCTGCGCTCCTGCCTGCTCCTACCCTGGACCTGCCTCTGACGCTCCCTGCCTCTCTGCGCAGCTGCGTCCCCTTTCGCCGCCGGACCGGAAATGACGTCAACCGGAGGGCCGGAAGTGACGTCACCCGGAGGACCGGAAGTGACGTCACCCGGAGGACCTGTAGCCCCAAGCACCACCACGCCCCCGCCCGACGCCATCCTTGAGGGCCCAGCATCCGGTGCAGCCTGCGCTATAGTTTGGCGCGAACGCACCTCCCGGCCTTCAACACCACCGGAACCACCACTGACGGCGGCCATGATACCGGGGTTGTCGGCGAAAGTCCTTACCAGCGTGAGGATCGCCGCCAAGGCCTCGGGTGGGAGTAAGTTCAAAACTCCCTCTTGGCTACCCGTTGCCCCACCGCCTCCACCCCCAGCCAAATCCCTTGACCCACCAGGCCTCCCTTCCCCACTCCTAACCTCCGCATCCACACTAGCGCTACCACCCGCCATCGCTGCGCTGCTCCCTGGAGACTCCCCTATAGGCCTCAAACCCTCCCGGCCCCCCACTACCACCCGCTCCCTTGACTGACAAGCAGGGGGGGAAGCCTGACCTAACCTGCCCTGCCGCAAAGGCCCCGACACCACCTCCTGACTAGAAGGTACAAAATCCGCATCCTCAATACTTATCTGCTCTCTTGCAGGCAACCCTTCCTGCGGAGCATCATCCACACCATCCCTGAACCTGAGAGGAGGAAGAGATGAACGACGCGACCGGTTCATAGCTGCACAGGAAAAAATTTCACCACGACAGCCACCAGGAAAAGAGGGAGAGAAAATGGCCACCGCAGCTTAAATAGGTAAGCTTATTCCCCACCCCTAACATTGCAACAATGTTGCACTACCCAACCTAACACTCATTGCCTGTAGTGGTCAGGCCCTTAATTTGTTTCAGGCTGACAAGCAGCCTTCCACTTTCAGTGTCTCTTATTGTTCAACTATAACCTTCTTGTATGGCCTATGGACTGTCTTATGCTATACTTGTGCTTTAACTTGCGAAACAATTGTCATCATGGACTGTGTCTCTTATTGTTCAACTATAACCTCCTTGTATGGCCTATGGACTGTCTTATGCTATACTATAGCACAAACACTTGCTGCCATGGAGTGTTCTTGTTTATGATATTTAATGGTAGTGTTCACATTTTGGCTCACTCGTAGTGCTAAAGCCTTTCTGAATACTGCCTACATGCACTGTGTAATGTATGTACTACTGTTATTATATATGTGATAGGATGTTCACATTTTTTTCCATGAGTGACTTTTTGTTTTTTGTTTATATTTGTTTTTCATTTATTTAAAGCAGACTCTTGCCCTATCGGACCATTTGGCTTTTATTCATTATTATTAAACAGACATACTTTAGAATTGTATCTGTTCTTTGCAATATGGATTTCTAAGAGAATTACAGTACTGTGATTGAAGAATAGTATGCCACTAAACTAAGTTAAACCTTGTTAATAGCTGAGGAAGTTTCTCATATGAGGCAATAACACTTGGATGCCAAGGTATAATTTGTGCATAAGACAAGGGGGCCGATTTATCAAAGCTCCAACTGATAATACGATGGAATCTGCTTGAATCTCGCGTCATATTCGACGCAAATTGAATCCGCCATAATTAACAAAGCATCAACATTGTCAAATGTTGAAATGTGTGACGTAATATACTCTTCCGCAATCTCAATACGACGCAGATCGATGCTTGTGTCAATCCAGATGTTTCGAATTCACATTCGACTCTATTTGACCCTCTTCCCAATTTATCAAACATTCAACAGGTACGCTTGCGTCTTTTCCTCCGCAGCGTACCTATCGTTCAAACCGCCACCCTGTAGGCCATGAATGCCATAGAAATCAATGGGAGTCTAAAAACCCAGAAAGATTATATTAGATGCTGCAAGAGAATGAAGCTTATTACATATTTATGTAAATTAGAAAGTTGATTACAATTGTATACTCTTTCTAAATCACACAGGCAACAAAGACGCATGTTCAGTATCGAAATAATATGTTAAATAATAATATTATAATCACATGTAATTTCAAGGGACAGATTAATTTCAAAAGTAGTTTTAATGACAGGTAATGTCTGTCTGGCAGCAGGACTAGTAGATATAGGGATACAAATGAAATATATACATTACATACTATATCTAACTTCCTTTTTTGATCAATTTAATTTCACCATGTTTAACCCATGTAATACAAGTCCCACTGCATTTCGCACCAAATTGGACGCAATACTCGAACTCCTAAACAACCCACGAACTAGTGAAATTTTCCACCACTTTTGATTGGGAAATGCATAATCACATGATTATTGTTTGTTCAGGTATAAATCTAGCTATTTCTTGGACATTAACAGGAGAAAAATAAAAGATTAGCTTTAGAGAAATGTGCTTGTTCATGGACAGTAATGATATGGTATAAATAAAGTTGGAAAAAACAGAATATCCGCGACATTGATGACTCTTAGTTATCCGATGCTCATCACTCCGAACTTGACGCGTGTGTTTTTTGACAGACTTTTTAATAAATAAGGGCGTTGTATGTGGATTTGCGGCAGCGATGTCTTGCGGTGTCTGGTGAGCGTATTGACTCCAGCAAATGCACCGAGATTGACGCTTTGATAAATCGGCTCCTTGATGTATTCATTCCTAAATAAAATTAATCCAAAGTTTATTGAAAAATGTTAATCGTACATATAACAAGGTATTAAACATTCTTCTACACACAATATATATGTGGATTAATAAGCTTTTATAATTACACATTGTAAAACAATAACAAAACAAACAAAAGCTTTTTAGCTCCAAATATTGTGTACATTTTGTAGGAAACCTCCTTGGAAATGTAAGGCACTAGTGACTTAAAGAGTCCTATGCACCACATCATTTAAAAGGCTTTTGAGGGGGAGAATTCCAACTTATAAAATTTGTTACGGTGTCGGTATGCCTTGTTCACTTCTAGGCAGCTTTGCTATACTTTCTAAGTATTGATCCTCCATATTTGTATATCTTTACTTTTCCAATTTTTGCAATCAGAAACCTAATTTCCTTAGTAAAATTTTGAAAAGTTTGCATTGCTATTTAACTGAGATTTTAGGGTTTTTATTTAGCAGACAAATTAAAAGGTTGACGGTCAATGAGACCTGAATAATCACCCTGAATTTCCTGCATGAGATAGAGCCAAAATTGGTAGACATGTAGACACCACCACATATGTACTAAACCACTATCCACATGCCCACCTATCCAGCATATATTGTTTTTCCTATGGTAAATTATATGAAGTTTACAGGGGAGGGGTTAAGATACCACCTGTGCAAAATTTTAAAATTAATCTCAAGCTGCCGATACGGAAGTGTACCTTGTATTTGAGAATATAGTGGCAGCCTGCTTAGGGTGGCTTGAAAATACCAAGTTCCTTCTCCCACCTTTCTATTGATTGAGGTAAATATTCCAGAGGGGACTGTTTGATATTGTTATATATTATAGACAAGGTATGAGTGATAGGTGGGGCCAATGTATAATTTTTTTCCAGCTTTGTTAATGGGTGAATCATGTTGTGTTGTGTGAGGTTGTCATATACACATCTCTACGTAAACCAGTTAGTTGCCCATGTAAAACCTCTCTCCTTTAATTCCGACTGGAAAGAAATTAGGTATTCTCCTATAAGGTGGCTGACATATAGTTTTTCAGTGTGGGGTTGCACAGGAAGTCAAAACATGTTTACCTAAAATAAATTCAGGGTTATCTATTAACCCCTTAATGACCACAGCACTTTTCCATTTTCTGTCCGTTTGGGACCAAGGCTATTTTTACATTTTTGAGGTGTTTGTGTTTAGCTGTAATTTTCCTCTTACTCATTTACTGTACCCACACATATTATATACCATTCTTCATTATGGAAAAAAACACACTTTTTCTAACTTTGACCCCCAAAATCTGTTACACATCTACAACCACCAAAAAACACCCATGCTAAATAGTTTTTAAATTTTGTCCTGATTTTAGAAATACCCAATGTTTACATGTTCTTTGCTTTTTTTGTAAACTATAGGGCCATAAATACAAGTAGCACTTTGCTATTTCCAAACCATTTCTTTTCAAAATTAGCGCTAGTTACATTAGAACACTGATATCTTTCAGGAATCTCTGAATATCCATTGACATGTATATATTTTTTTTTAGTAGACAACCCAAAGTATTGATCTAGGCCCATTTTGGTATATTTCATGCCACCATTTCACCGCCAAATGCAATCAAATACAAAAAATCGTTCACTTTTCACAAATTTTTTCACAAACTTTTGGTTTCTAACTTAAATTATTTACAAACAGCTTGTGCAATTATGGCATAAATGGTTGTAAATTCTTCTCTGGGATCCCCTTTGTTCAGAAATAGCAGACATATATGACTTTGGCGTTGCTTTTTGGTAATTAGAAGGCCGCTAAATGCCACTGCGCACCACACGTGTATTATGCCCAGCAGTGAAGGGGTTAATTAGGGAGCATGTAGGGAGCTTTTTGGGGTATTGATCTAGGCCAATTTTGGTATATTTCATGCCACCATTTCACCGCCAAATGCGATCAAATTAAAAAAAACGTTAATATTTTCTCAATTTTAGGTTTCTCACTGAAATTATTTACAAACAGCTTGTGCAATTATGGCACAAATGATTGTAAATGCTTCTCTGGGATCCCCTTTGTTCAGAAATAGCAGACATATATGGTTTTGGCATTGCTTTTTGGTAATTAGAAGGCCTCTAAATGCCGCTGCGCATCACACGTGTATTATGGCTAGCAGTGAAGGGGTTAATTATGTAGCTTGTAGGGAGCTTGCAGGGTTAATTTTAGCTTTAGTGTAGAGCTCAGCCTCCCACCTGAAACATCAGACCCCCTGATCCCTCCCAAACAGCTCTCTTCCCTCCCCCACCCCACAATTGTCCCCGCCATCTTAAGTACTGGCAGAAAGTCTGCCAGTACTAAAATAAAAGGTATTTGGCCCTTTTTAAAAAAAAAAAAAAAAAGCATATTTACATATGCTGATGTGTAGGATCCCCCCTTAGACCCCAACCTCACTGATTCCCCACCAAACAGCTCTCTAACCCTTCCCCTCTGCAATAATGGGCGCCATCTTGGGTACTGGCAGCTGTCTGTCAGTACCCAGTTTTGTAAAAAAATGTGCCTTTTTTTTCCAAAAATGCCCTTTTCTGTAGTGTAGCTTTCCCCCCCCCACCAAGACCAACCCCCAACCCCTTCCATGTCCCTTAGATTACATCTGTAATATTAAATTATTACTCGTTTTTTTAACGTAACTTTTTTTTCTTTCTGTAGTGTAGCGGTTCCCACCCGCTCCCGCCCCGTGCACGCGCCCGCCCACCACCCCCCCGTGCACGCGCGCGCTCCCGTGCGCGCCCCCGTAGGTGCCGCCCCCGATCCCGCCCCCCTCCACTCCACATAGAGCATCGATGGCCGCCCACCCGCCTCCCGCGTAAGCTCCCACCCACCGATACCGGCCATCGATGTCCGGTGCAGAGAGGGCCACAGAGTGGCTCTCTCTGCATTGGATGGCCAAGGGGGGTTATTGCAGGATGCCTCCATATCGAGGCATCACTGCAATAACCGGAAAGCAGCTGGAAGCGAGCAGGATCGCTTCCAGCTGCTTTCCAGACCAAGGACGTACGCCACACGTCCTCGGTCATTAACTGCATTTTTTTTGAGGACGTGTGGCGTACGTCCTTGGTCGTTAAGGGGTTAAGGACTTAAGAGGAGATGGTCTTGAACACAAGTAAGGATTCCTCTTATTAGTGAGTTCCCACATCAAGAAACATTCTTCTGTAATAGTGTTCAAAATGTATGTACTCACTAGTTGGGCATTTGTACACCAACAAAGGCCATGTAGGTTAGTAACCCCACTAACGCTGTTCTCCAAGGGAACCCAAAGTTTATAGTCTTTTTGTATTGGCTGTTCTACCATCCTCTAAAAAAAAGACTGCTTGCCTAAAAGCTGCAATATATAGGATCCCCATAACCCCCTAATAATTTAGGCATTTGCATGGTTGTTTTGTTAATTCTGGGAGGTTTCCTATTCCAGACAAATGAGCTAAATAGTTTTTGCATATTCAAAAAGGGTTTGCAGGACATATTACAGTCCCGGAAATATATAAATTTTGATCATGTTTATTCATCCAATCCAGGATATTTTTTAGACATCTACAAAGTAAGGTCTCCAAAAATTGAATCTCTAATTGGAATTAAATTTAGATAGTACACTTCATTCAGATTTTCAAAAAAAAAAAAACCCTAAGGGGCGATTTATCACAGCCCGAATGGCGCCGTCCGTATACCCCTTCAGCCTTGCCGGAAACAGGAGATAAGTGCTCCTTAACTCGTACACCTCCACTGAGGCGGCGGACACCAATCCCCCCGATCTTGATTTGATTGACAGGGGGCGGCATTGCACAAGCAGTTCACCAGAACTGCATGTGCAATGATAAATGCCAACACCGTATGCTGTTGGCATTTATCGATGTCTGGCAGACATGATTCGCTACAGCAGATCATATCCGCCAGACATTTGAAAAATCGGCCCCATGGTTTACCATTTAAAGGAGCAACTGTCTTTAACCTATCTGCTAGCCATTGTGTGTGTGTGTGTGTGTGGGGAAATATTTATTACTTCTGACTAATTAATAAGAAAGTTAGAAAGTTTATTAAATGTCCTTAAAGGGACAGTCTACCCCAAAATGTTTATTTTTTTAAAAGATAGATAATCCCTTTATTACCCATTCCCCAGTTTTGCCTAACCAACACAGTTATATTAATAAAAAATGTATTTGTATCTAAGACTTCCACCTTATCTCAGTGCTATTAATAAACTTGCATTTAAGCCAATTAGTGCTGCTTCACAAATAACTTCATGACTGAAAGTCCCCTTTATTTGTTCCAATGGTAAATCCTACCGTTTCACGGTAGGATTTGCCATCACTTTAACTGTCTGAGTTGCTGGGAGCTGTACAGCTGTCTATGAGTGCTGTTGAGTAACCAGGGATGTGAGTTTCACAGTGGGATGGGCTCTGCATCCAGTCCTGTTTGAGAGTGCAGTCCTGTTCTGAATTTTGTATCTGTCTCTGAAAATTAAAAAAGCCCTGCGTCACCCTTGGTTGCAGCTCAGTTTGTTTGATTGAAGGCATGCATTGTGTGGATGTATGTTAGGGACCAAGGACAAACAGGATTACTTTAGAGACCATTCTGGAGTCATTTGATGATCATCAAACTACTTTAGAAGTCATTTGCACATCATCAGCTATCATCAAGCTTGTTAAGTCATCAGCTAAGGTAAAAATTCTGGGTAATGACTTCAGAATGTGTCAGCCGTTTAGGAATCTGTCCTGGGTTTAACCCAACTGCTAGCGTGAAAGGTAAAACACACGCTAGCACACTGAGAAATAACCAGGACGTGACCCACTCAGGAAACAAATAAGGTAGGATACAAAAATATAAAAGTTCTTTTAAGCAGGATAGCAACAAAAGAGTTAACGTCCTTTAAAGTAGTTTTGAATCAAACAGAAAACAAGGTTCCATTAAGCAGGTTTGAAATGAATAAAAGTAAATGTCCCTTTAAGCAGGTTTGCACAAACAAATGATAATGTTCTCTTTAGCAGCTTGTAAAAGTAAATGTCCTTTTAAGCAGGTTTGCAACAAACAAATGTTAATGTTCACTTTAGCAGCTTGTAAAAGTAAATGTCCCTTTAAGCAGGCTTGCAACAGACAAATGTTAATGTTCACTTTAGCAGTAGAATCATGACAGCACCCCTCCCCTCAAGGACCCCTCCGGGGGACTGGACCAGGCCTAGTAGGGTGAGACTTGTGGAAGGCCTTCACCAAGTCTGGAGCGTTCACTTGATGAGCCGGCTCCCAGGATCGTTCTGTGACTGGATAACTTTTCCAATGAATGAGATAATACAATTTCTTGGCACAGAGTTTGGAATCCAGAATGTGGCTGACCTCAAATTCAGGTTGTCCATGAACAAAAAGAGGTGGAGGCTTGGAAATAGGTTTAGAATACCTATTAGACAAAATAGGTTTCAGAAGAGAGACGTGGAATACAGGATGGACTTTGAGAGTCTTGGGTAAAGCTACCCGGTAAGCAGTGGAACACACTTGACCCAGTATTCGGAAAGGACCCACATACCGTGGTCCCAATTTAGTAGAAGGTTGTTTGAGACGAAGGTGGAGTGAAGAAATCCAAACCTTGTCACCAGGACGATACTTGGGAGCCTTCTTCCGTCGAAGATCTGAAAAGAACTTGTAACGTTTAGAAGCTTTAGAAAGAATGATATGTATACTCCGCCAATGACGAGTTAATTTTCGGCCAGAAAAATCAGAAGCAGGATTTTCTGTGGAAGAAGTATGCAAAGGAAATGTTCTGGGTTGATATCCATAGGCCGCATGAAAAGGAGAGGTCTGAAGAGAGGAATTATACCGAGCGTTATGAGCCAGTTCTGCTAATGGGAGATAAGAAGTCCAGTTAGAGTGAAAATGATCCACATAGTGTCTAAGATATGTTTCAAGGCACTGGTTTACCCTTTCGGTCTGGCCGTTGGATTGTGGATGATGTGAAGTAGACAAGGAAATTGTTGTTCCAAAATGTTTACAAAGTGATCTCCAAAACCGGGAAACAAACTGTACCCCTCTATCTGAAACAATATCCAAAGGAAATCCATGTATTCTCACAATATGCAAAATAAAAAGTTCAGAAAGTCTTTTGGCAGACGGTAAACCGGGTAAGGGAATAAAATGAGCAGTTTTAGAGAACCTGTCGACCACCACCCAAATAGTGTTGTTTCCAGCTGAAAGAGGAAGGTCAGTAATAAAGTCCATGGATACATGAGTCCAAGGCTGATGAGGTATGGGTAATGGTTGAAGTAAACCTGAAGGAAGTTGACGAGGAGTCTTATTAGTGGCACATTGTGTGCAGACTGAAACATAATCTTTCACATCTTGAGAGAGAGTAGGCCACCAGACATGTTGTTTGAGATTTCGAGTGGTGTTACTGATGCCAGGATGTCCAGAGAGGGGACTATCATGAGCCCAATATAGGATCTTGGAACGAAGACGTTCAGGAACAAAGAGTAGACCATCAGGAGGTTTACAAGACAAAGGAAGGTTCTTCTGAGCAGACTGTAAATCTTGCAACCAAGAAGTTGATAACTGGGCTATGACTTCATGAGGTTGGAGAATGGTACCAGAGTCAGGAACTGAAGTATCTTGAAATTGTCTGGAAAGGGCGTCGGCTTTAATATTTTTAGAACCGGGTATATAAGACAAATTGTAGTGAAAACGTGAGAAGAATAAAGACCAACGTGCTTGCCTGGAATTCAATCGTTTGGCCGTTTGGAGATAAAGGAGGTTTTTATGATCTGTAAGTATGGAAAACAGCAAAGAAGTACCCTCCAGCCAATGCCTCCATTCGTCCAGGGCCATTTTAATGGCAAGCAACTCTTTATTGCCTACGTCATAGTTCAATTCAGAAGGAGTGAACTTCTTGGAGAAGAATCCAACAGGATGGATTTTTCCAGTATCAGGTATTCGTTGGGAAAGAACAGCCCCAGCAGCAACAGAGGAAGCATCAACTTCCAAGATGAATTGAAAATCTGGATTTGGGTGACGGAGAATAGGTGCAGAAGAAAAAGCTTCTTTGAGAGACTCAAAAGCTTCAACAGCCTCAGGAGGCCATTCTTTACAATTTTGCCACTTTCTTGTGAGAGAAGTAAGAGGAGAAGTAATAGTCGCAAAATTTTTGATGAATTTCCTGTAATAGCTGGCGAAGCCCAGAAAACGTTGTAGAGCTTTCAGAGAATCCGGTCTAGGCCAATCCAAAATGGCAGAAAGTTTAGTAGGATCCATTTCAAATCCAGATTCAGATATTACATAACCCAGAAAGGGTATGGATTTTTGATGGAAAGAACATTTCTCCAGCTTAGCAAACAGATGGTTATCTCTTAAACGTTGAAGTACCCTCTTGACGTGGTGCACATGATCTTGGTGGTTTTGAGAAAAAATCAGGATATCGTCAAGGTATATAATGACAAAGATACTCAAAAAACCACGAAAAATCTCATTCACAAAATGTTGAAAAACCGCAGGAGCATTACATAGCCCAAAAGGCATGACCAGATACTCGTAATGCCCAAATCGAGTGTTAAAAGCCGTCTTCCATTCATCACCCTTGCGCATACGGATAAGATTGTATGCACCACGTAGATCTAGTTTGGTAAATATGGTGGATCCTTGAAGATAAGTAAACAATTCAGGAATAAGGGGTAGAGGATAACTGTTCTTGATGGTAATTGGATTTAGTCCTCTATAATCAATACAGGGTCGCAGTCCGCCATCCTTCTTTCCTACAAAAAAGAAACCAGCCCCTACAGGGGAAGAGGAGGGTCGAATAAATCCTCTAGCCAGATTGTCTTTAATATATTCTTCCAAAGCCACATTTTCGGGTCTGGAAAGTGGATAAGTTTTGCCTCGAGGATAAGTAGCCCCAGGAAGGAGATCAATGGGGCAATCAAAAGGACGGTGAGGAGGAAGACGTTTAGCCTCTTTCTTGGAAAAAACATCCACAAAGTCATGATAAGGCATAGGTAGAGAGTCCGGAGTTTCGGTAGTGAGAGCGATAGTAAGTGGTAACTTAGTAATCCTTTGAAGACAATTAGTCTGGCATGTTGATCCCCAGGAGGTGAGTTCACCATAAGTCCAAGAAAAAGTAGGATTATGTAATTGGAGCCAGGGAAGTCCCAAGATTATGGGAAATTGAGGAGTAGAAATGACATCAAAACATATTGTCTCAGAATGAAGAATTTCAACGGAAAGAAGTAAAGGTTTAGTAGCAAACTGAATGTATCCGGAACCCAAAGGATCTCCACTAACCGTAGAGACAGAAATAGAATACCTTTTCTTTAATAAGGGTATTGTGTGAGAAGACACAAACGTGGAGTCAATGAACACTCCTCCAGCACCAGAGTCAATAAGAGCTTGGGTATGTATCTTACTATGTCCAAATTGAAGGGTTACTGGAACAAAGAGTTTCTTGTATAGGGAATGACTATTCTTTTGGCTTAACTCAGTTCCCTGGACAAAAGTTAAGCCCTGGCTTTTACTGGTCTGGTTGGACAATCCCTCAATAAGTGCCCTTTAAGGCCACAATACAAACACAGACCGAGAGAACGTCTTCTCAAGCGTTCAGTCTCTGTTAATTTTATGCTTCCCACTTCCATAGGTTCAGCTTGATCAGGCGTAGGAGAGGCAGGAGTTACTGGATTAGAAAAACGAAGAGCCAAACGAAAAGGAGTTCGAGTTGAAGGCCTCTGAGTTCTATCCCTTGTTGGCGTTCACGAAATCTGGCATCGAGACTGATACAAAGATTTATTAAAGCTTCTAGGGATTCTGGAAGTTCCCGATACACCAATTCATCCTTGAGACGCTCAGAAAGTCCTTTACGGAAAGCAGCTCTTAGTGCTCCCTGATTCCAAGTAGTTTCAGAGGCAAGAGTGCGAAACTCAATAGCATATTGAGAAACTGGTTGGCTACCTTGTCGTAGATCTAAGAGAGTAGCTTCAGCAGCGGAAGATCTTCCAGGTTTATCAAATACATTTGAGAATACACAGAGAAAAGCATCTACATCCAGTAGTATAGGATCATTCTTTTCTAGTAAAGGTGATACCCAAGCCAAAGCTTTTCCTTTCATTAAGGAAATGAGAAATGTAATTCTAGAAGAGGGGGTAGCAAAAAGGGTAGGGCTATTTCGGAAATGGAGACGGCATTGATTCAGAAAACCCCTACAGTCTTCAGGATTCCCATCATATTTGTCTGGAAGAGGTATCCTGGGACTCAGTTGTACTTGAGACTGGTTGTTAGGAATCGAAGGAGGTAATGCCTCAATAGGATTAGGATTGGGAGGTGTAGGAGCAACCAAGCTCTGTAACAATGTAGTTATTTGATCAAGCTTAGTGTCCAGGGATTGCAAGTGGGTAGCAAGAGATCCCAGTAGTTGTCCCTGGTGGGTCACGGGCCATGGATAATTCAGTGGGGTCCATTTATGGCCCGTTTGTACTGTCAGCCGTTTAGGAATCTGTCCTGGGTTTAACCCAACTGCTAGCGTGAAAGGTAAAACACACGCTAGCACACTGAGAAATAACCAGGACGTGACCCACTCAGGAAACAAATAAGGTAGGATACAAAAATATAAAAGTTCTTTTAAGCAGGATAGCAACAATAGAGTTAACGTCCTTTAAAGTAGATTTGAATCAAACAGAAAACAAGGTTCCATTAAGCAGGTTTGAAATGAATAAAAGTAAATGTCCCTTTAAGCAGGTTTGCACAAACAAATGATAATGTTCTCTTTAGCAGCTTGTAAAAGTAAATGTCCTTTTAAGCAGGTTTGCAACAAACAAATGTTAATGTTCACTTTAGCAGCTTGTAAAAGTAAATGTCCCTTTAAGCAGGCTTGCAACAGACAAATGTTAATGTTCACTTTAGCAGCTTGTAAAAGTAAATGTCCCTTTAAGCAGGTTTGCAACAAACAAATGAAAATGTTCACTTTAGCAGCTTGTAAAAGAAAATGTCCCTTTAAGCAGGTTTGCAACAAACAAATGAAAATGTTCACTTTAGCAGCTTGTAAAAGTAAATGTTCCTTTAAGCAGGTTTGCAACAAACAAGTTAAATGCTCACTTTAGTCAGGACTGTAGAAGACTCAGACAGGAAAAGGAAAATATAAATCCAGGAGTTAGTTTGAGGGTCCAGGAAAAAGCAAGGTCAGGCAGGCAATAGTCGGTATCCAGGAGTCAATATAGAGGAAAGGAAGGCTTGGTCAGAAAGATTTAAATAATTACTCACAGCACCGGAGTTAGTTAGACAAACGGGCACCGAGAAGATCTCCCGCTGAAGTTTAAAAGGCTGGAGCGGTGACGTCATCGGAGGGAGTGTCGGAGGACACGTCACGTTGCTAGGCAACGTGACGTCATTCACAAAGAGAAGATCCGGGAGCCGCGGCGACACGGCGATGAACGGTAGGATCATGACAGAATGATTTGCAGATCACCTTACTGATTACTTCACACGCATGAACAGCCAGTGAATGCCTGTAGAGTTATCTCAATTAAAAATTTCAGCCTATAGGCATACTTCAAAAACGTTTCTGATGACTAGTCTGGATTCATCGATTATTTCATAATCACTCCAGGAAGATTATCCTTTTTGACTAGGGGTCCCAGGGGGAGGAAGAAACCTTGGTGTGGTCCTGGGTTATCCTATTTATCAAGTCCTTCCTTATATCTAAGCATAAGCACACAATTTAGTCACTCTTTTGACGCCAATGAGCTACCATGTTTAAAATGATGTGCAGTTCATGAGTACGACAAGCTTCACATTTTGCCATAGATATAATTATGCTTATGGTATTTAATTATTTTTATTTTTTGCTCTTGCATATAAATGTTGTAAAGTACGCTGCCACTGGACTATGGAGCAATGGTTATGCGTCCTATGGAGTGATGAATCACACTTCACTATCTGGTGGAAAAATGTGGCCAGTAGAATGCTACCTACAGGAAAAAATAGTTCCTACTGTAAAGTTTGGTGTAGGGGACAGGGTTTGGGCTAGAATCCTGAGGTCCAGTGAAGGGTCATCTTAATGCTACAGTATACAAAGATATTTTAGTAAATTGGGTGCTTTCAGATTGTGGCAAAAACTTTGGAAAGGCCCTTTCCTGTTTTAGCATGTTTGTGCCCCTGTGCACAAAGCGAAGTCCATTATGACATGGTTTGACCAGATTGGTAGGTTGGGGAACTTGAGTAGCCTACTAGCCTGAACAGAGCCATGATCTCAAACTCATTGAGCACATTTTGGATGAATTCTCTTGGGATGAATTTGAATGCTTATTGCAAGCCAGACGTTCTCATTTAACATTAGTGCCTAACCTCACAAATTCTCTTTTGGCTGAATGGGCACAAATTTCCACAGACACACTCCAAAGTCTTGTAGAAAACCTTTTCAGAAGTGTGGCAGCTGTTTTAGCTGCAAAGTGGGGCCAATTCCATATTAATGCCCATTTTTTTGTTTGTTTTTTAAAGAAGCTTTATTGTAAATAGATGTACAACACTACAAAGGCAAAATTGAAGATACATTCAAAGGAAATGCTTTGTCAATAGTGTACATAAGCTCTGCCATGTTGCACGGCTTTAGTCCTTGAGAAGTTTAAAGAAGTTCCATCAAAAGTCTCTAAGAAAAGGTGGGATTTGTAAGTACATCAAATTTGAGCTTGTTATGTAACATTTTACTTTTTATAACACAAATTTCATTGGTATTGTAATCATCGCTAGGCAAAAACATATGTCACATCAGGTCGAGCTCAATAGTGCAGTGATAGTCTTGTTCCTAATTCTCATTTCATACTGAAAAGGACCTGATATGTTTGCTTATAAAGGTTGTTAGAGATGACACTGAAGGAGGTGGGCAGTGAGGACGAGGGAGAGAGGGAAAAAAATGGGGGGGGGAGTTTATGTGCATGTATGAGAGTTGGGGGGAGATGTGATAAGGAGGGGAAATCTGGATAACTCTACCAAGATGTGAGAGGGGGGGGGGGTTAAAACCTGGTTAATGATCTTTGCCTTCCCATGTTAGCAACATAATTTCATGAGTCTCTATTCTACCCATTTTCAGATAGTGGTATCTTTCCAGCTGTAGCAAGTCCCTGACCCAGGCCTTCCACTCCCGTAAGTTAGGGGTTTGTTGTGTCTTTCAATATTTGGGGATTATTTCTTTAGCTCCATTAGGCATCAGAAGAAAAAGGAGATATTTGTCTTCACTGGTTACTTTGGGTAATTTGTGGTAGATTAAATAGTTCGGTTTAGGTGTGATGACAATAATGCCCATGGTTTTTTAATGGAATGTCCAACAAGATTACATAGGTGTGATGGTAAGGTGTCCACATACTTTTAATGTTATAGTGTATATAAACTGTAGAGAATCCAGAACTGCAAATGAGACTTTGATGCAGGAGGATATGAAAGTTATCTGTCTCTATGAAGGCTGTGTTATTGGTACCATTTTAATTGAAAGGAGCCTAAAGTAACAGTTGACAAAGAGGGATAAACGCTCAAGCGCGAAGGAACAAAAGTTCAGTAGCTTGTTCTTTGGCGTGTCACCACCTGGGAGCAGCCTTGGTCATGATCAATTGCACCTTTATAAACTAAAATATTATATCATAGCAAAAAAAATGTTTACTTTTGTTGCTACCGCTTTTAATATGGTTTATTATTATTTATGTATTAAAATATAAATTTTGTCTTCAACCAAGAAGAATGTAAATCAGTGTTTGAACAACACAAGAACAAAATAGGGGGGGCGGCCTAAGTCAATAATAACAAATCTATAAGTATAAAAAATGACATCTTTAGACAATTGATATCAAAGAACAATTGGGAACCGTGTGACCCTATACAAACAAAAAAGAAGACAAATGTTATACAAAGATTGATATATATATATATATATATATATATATATATATATATATATATATATATATATATATATAATGGCAAAGAAAGTCCCATATATCAATATAGGGTAGGTTCCAAAACAACCAAATCAAATGGAACAGTCCAGGTCCAGGCTGCTATCTGTGTGGGATCGTAGGTCAAAATCCCAAAATCAGTAATCTGTGGAAGATGAAGAAAAACAGAAGCGCTACATGGCCTTGTATTGCATGTACTCTTGTGGTAAAGTGCAAAAAGTATTTCACTTACATGTGAGAAAACACCCCTCTTGGTGCAAGTATCGCAGACTGGAATCAAACAGTCATCCAGCAGACTGGACTCCCGCAAAACTCCAGCAGCAGTGAGGCAGATCCAGATGAATGTATCCCAAACGTCTGTTTAACCATTGAAGGTAATGGAGAGTAGGCAAAATAATTGTTTGGCAGCAAGCGGTAAGATCAAAGTTTACTTTAATAAAAATATAAAAACAGCAACGCGTTTCTCAGCGAATACATAGCTGTTTCATCAGGCTTAATCACTGTTTGAACAAACTCTATTCATTTATATTCCTAGAAAACAAGTTGCAGTTCAAGTAGTGAATCTTCTACAACTTAATAGGCAATTTACATAGATACCACAGTAGACATGCGCTGTTTTTGTGCAATGTTAATTAATCCCTCCTGCATAATCAAAGCAGAGTGTCAATAAATTTCTCTTAAAAAATGGCAATAACTATTTACAAATTATCACAATCATAAGGATGGCACATAAAAATGATTATAGCACATTAAAAATTGCAACATTTAATAACATTGAAACACATTCCAGCTGAGTAAGTGCCTTTAATGGTTCTGTATTTCTATGAGGTGTGTATTTCATGCCTTGCAAAGACACCACAATGTTTTGAAAGCTTGTAAAGCCTTTCTACTTAGTTCACATACATAAATTGCAGAATATTTCAGTGTTTTTATTGGACTAAACATCTTATATTCAAAGACAAGCTTTCAAGAATTTTCTCTCTTTCTCAACGCCTAGGGCAATACTGAACAGTTTGATGTGATTTTCAAAATTATAACTTAAAAGACACCATCAGGGTTAAAAACAAACAAACAAGATAAAAGAGATCTGTCAGGGAAATAAATACAGAGTGGTTGTCATGGGCTTCCACTGACATTTTTCAAGGGTGGGGGGCAAAAAAGTGAAATTATTCCAAAATGCTACTAGTCCAGGGAAAGTGTACTTGTTTATGAGTTCACTATAAATTTTGGAGTCACTATATGCTAAACTTTAATACACATTTATACTTTTTTTTACTTAGAGGGGGGGGGGGGGGGATAAAATGAATGTCTTTATCCAGACTCCTAACTTATAAATGATGGCTGGGATGTGTGCTGTACTTTTTTGTACCTACTTTTAAACATATCTTTTGTGTGCTGGTAGCCCACGCCCGTATAACTTTTTAAAAATAAAGTGGTTTTGAGTGAGCCGTTCTGGAGGTTTCTTCCTATTGCCTGTTTGTTTTATGGACTGTTCCACTGGGCTCTCATTAAACGTATCGAGTCTCTGACCCCTAACCTGGATATACCTGTGTTGTAGCATGAAGGATTTACACAGCCGAAGAAAACACAGAGGAGGATACGCAGCTGACTGGTAAGCGCTATGGTGCTGGTTACCTCAAGGAGGATAATCGTTTCCAGCCTGCTGTTTTGCAACTGACACTTATCGTAAGTTAATACGTTTGCTTCACTCCATTCTGTTGAACTGATGATAATACCTTCTCCAGGGTATCATTGAGGATTAATTTGTCATGGCTAGTGCTGATAGCTCATTTGCCGGTGTTTATAAACACATATTAACACATAAATATATAAGTATGTATTCATATACATACATAATTTAAATCTGCTGCCCATCGCTGCATGAGAACAAGGCTCCCATTGGAGCCTATGGAAGCGCGCTCTCATGAGCGCTAAGCCTGATCGCTATGCATTGCACATAACTTGTAATACCAGTGCATATTTGTGTTCACTGGTATTACTAAGTGGAGCACAAATATCGCCATCGCGAAAGCGATATTTTGTGCTCCACTTGCAATCTGGCCCTTAGAGTTTTGGTTTTGATTTGTTGCAAAAAACGCAAAAGAACCAACATCTATAACATAGACACATTTGTAACACGTCTGTCGCCGTTGTCAGTTGCAGGTGCAGCCTGCAGCACGTGACAGCTTCAGGAGCTCCAGCTAATAGCTGAAGCTCCATAGGTTCCAGGCATCTGCTGCATATGGAGCTGGAGCACGATTGGTGCTCTGTCTCCATATGAGGCCAGATGCCTGATCGTTATAGACTGTGACACTGTGTGTGTCACCGTCTGTAACGATCTTCTGCTAGTGCCAGCAGGAGGTGTGGGCGGGAGGCGGGTGGGCGGCTCAGCAGTGGAGGGGGGAGGGAAGGGGAGGGAGTGGGAATGCCCTACTACAGAAAAAAGGACAGGGAGGGATGGGGCAGCTACAAAGGGAAGGGGAGGGAGTGGTAGTGCCCTACTACAGAAAGAAAGAAAAAAGGATAGAGAGGGATGGGGCAGCTACAAAGGGAAGGGCAGGGAGTGGTGATCATGGGGGGCGGGGTGGGACCACTACACTACAGAAAAAAAGAAAAGAAAAAAAAAGAATAGAAAAAAGTATAAGATGGCGACAATAGAGGGGGGAGGGTTAGAAAGCTGTTTGAGGGGGGATCAGGGACAGAGGGATAGGGACAGGGACAGAGGGATAGGGACAAAAGGATGGGGACAGAGGTATAGGGACAGAGGGATAGGGATAGAGGGATAGGGTCAGAGGGACAGAAGGATAGGGACAGAGGGAGAGGGACAGGGGGAGAGGGACAGGGGGAGAGGGACAGGGGGAGAGGGACAGAGGAATAGGGATAGAGGGATAGGAACAGAGGGACAGGAACAAAGGAATAGGGACAAAGGGATAGGGACAGAGGGAAAGGGACATAGGGATAGGGACAGAGGGACAGGAACTGAGGGATAGGGACAAAGGGATAGGGACAGAGGGCTAGAGACACAGGGACAGAGGGATAGGGAAGGGATAGGGACAGAGGGAGAGGGACAGAGGAATAGGGATAGAGGGATAGGGACAGGGGAATAAGGATAGAGGGACAGGGTTAGGGACAGAGGGGAAGGGATAGGGAGGGATGGGGCAGCTACACTACAGAAAAGGGGTTTGGGGGTGGGGGGGATAAATGGTGATCACGGGGGTGGATCACTACACTACAGAAAAAAGAAAAGAAAAATAGAATAGAAAAAAAGTATAAGATGGCGGCAATAGAGGGGGAGGGTTAGAAAGCTGTTTGAGGGGGGATCAGGGACAGAGGGATAGGGACAGGGACAGAGGGATAGGGAAAAAAGGATAGGGGCAGGGATAGAGGGATAGGGTCAGAGGGACAGAAGGAAAGGGACAGAGGGAGAGGGACAGGGGGAGAGGGATAGAGGAACAGAGGAATAGGGACAGAGGGATAGGGAGAGAGGGACAGGAACAGAGGGATAGAGACAAAGGGATAGGGACAATGGGACAGGGACAGAGGGACAGGGATAAAGGGATAGTGACAGTGGAATAGGGATAGAGGGATAGGGACAGAGGGGAAGGGATAGGGACAGAGGGAGAGCGACAGAGTAATAGGGATTGGGACAGAGGGACAGAAGGATAGGGATAGAGGTATAGGGACAGAGGTAGAGGTTTAGAGACAGAGGAATAGGGATAGAGGGACAAGGACAGAGGAATAGAGATAGAGGGATAGGGACAAAGGGATAGAGGGACAGGCACAAAGGAATAGGGACAAAATGACAGGGACAGAGGGATAGGGATAGATGGACAGGTACAGAGGAATAGGGACAGGGATAGAGGGATAGGGACAGAGGATATGGACAAGGATAGAGGGATAGATGAATAGGGATATATGGACCTCACTTCCTCAAAAAATAGACTGCCCTCTGGGCAGGCTTATCACCTAGTATACATATAAAGCCTAAAATTGCTAACAGTGCATTGCTTAAAATATGCACTAACATTTGTGCAGAGGGTCTGACCATACAAATAAATATATAGCAGGGAGGTTATAGTGCAGAGTTTAAGATCACTGGTACACAGTGCATTCCTCTACCTGTGTAAAGGGTCAGACAATACTCCTCCGAGCTGCCTTCCCCAGTGTCTACAAGGGGCTCATATTCTTATACACACAGTGTATCTTCTGCATAGGACACATACACAGCATGGAGGAGGGGGCATGACCTAATGCAAAACTTTTTGCCTTCCAGAAAGCTCACTACTCATCAGTGGAAGAATACTGAGAGTGAAATAGAGAACTACAAATTCCTAAATGCTATGTAACTCCCAGAATACTGTACTTATAACTGAGCTTCATTCAGAGGAATTCAAATGAAAAAAAAAAAAAAAAAAACATGAAGATTTAATTGTCTTATTTTCTGCAGTTTGTACTCCAGGTTTGGAGGAAAATCCCCCCCTTGCGGATGCCCATTGTAGTTGTAAATTTTGTAATACTTCAAAATTATATAGTATCATCCTATTTGTTATTACTTAATTTACAACTAGATTACGAGTTTTGAGCGCTATAGGGAAATAAACGACGCCTCAAAAGCGGCGGTATTTAATAACGCTGCTATTACAGGTTTTGTAAAACCCGGCTTGTGCGGGTGATATGGTTGCATTGAACTCCATACCCAAATACAAGGAGTATTTTGACGTGCTTGTGCACGATTTCCCCATAGACATCAATGGGGAGAGTCGGCAAAAAAAAGCCTAACACCTGTGATCGCGGAAACAAAAGCTCCGTAACGCAGCCCCATTGATGTCTATGGGGAAAGAAAAAGTTACGTTTAAACCTAACACCCTAACATAAAAAACACGTCTAAACACCACTAATCTGGTGCCCCTAACATCACCGCCAACTACATAATGTTATTAACCCCTAATCTTCTGCCCCTAACATCGTCGCCACCTAAATAAAACTATTATCCCCTAATCTGCCACTCCCGATATCGCCGCCACCTACATACAATTATTAACCCCTAATCTGCTGTCGCTAACATCTCCGCAACCTACATAATGTTATTAACCCCTAATCTGCTGCCCCTAACATTGCCGCCACCTAAATAAAACTATTAACCCCTAATCTGCCGCTCCCGATATCGCCACCACCTACATACAGTTATTAACCCCTAATCTGCTGCCCCTAACATCGCCGCAGCCTACATAATGTTATTAACCCCTTATCTGCTGCCCCTAACATCGCCACCACCTAAATAAAACTATTAACCCCTAATCTGCCACTCCTGATATCGGCACCACCTACATAAGTTATTAACCCCTAATCTGCTGCCCCTAACATTGCCGCAGCCTACATAATGTTATTAACCCCTTATCTGCTGCCCCTTACATCGCCACCACCTAAATAAAACTATTAACCCCTAATCTGCCACTCCCGATATCGGTATTTAACCTCCCTATAGCGCTGCTATTACAGGTTTTGTAAAACCCGGCTTGTGCTGGTGATATGGTTGCATTGAACTCCATACCCAAATACAAGGAGTGTTTTGACGTGCTTGTGCACGATTTCCCCATAGACATCAATGGGGAGAGTCGGCAAAAAAAAGCCTAACACCTGCGATCGCGGAAACAAAAGCTCCGTAACGCAGCCCCATTGATGTCTATGGGGAAAGAAAAAGTTACGTTTAAACCTAACACCCTAACATAAAAAACACGTCTAAACACCACTAATCTGGTGCCCCTAACATCACCGCCAACTACATAATGTTATTAACCCCTAATCTTCATCTTCTGCCCCTAACATCGCCGCCACCTAAATAAAACTATTATCCCCTAATCTGCCACTCCCGATATCGCCGCCACCTACATACAATTATTAACCCCTAATCTGCTGTCGCTAACATCTCCGCAACCTACATAATGTTATTAACCCCTAATCTGCTGCCCCTAACATTGCCGCCACCTAAATAAAACTATTAACCCCTAATCTGCCGCTCCCGATATCGCCACCACCTACATACAGTTATTAACCCCTAATCTGCTGCCCCTAACATCGCCGCAGCCTACATAATGTTATTAACCCCTTATCTGCTGCCCCTAACATCGCCACCACCTAAATAAAACTATTAATCCCTAATCTGCCACTCCCGATATCGGCGCCACCTACATAAATTATTAACCCCTAATCTGCTGCCGCTAACATTGCCGCAGCCTACATAATGTTATTAACCCCTTATCTGCTGCCCCTTACATCGCCACCACCTAAATAAAACTATTAACCCCTAATCTGCCACTCCCGATATCGCCGCCACCTACATACAATTATTAACCCCTAATCTGCTGTCGCTAACATCTCCGCAACCTACATAATGTTATTAACTCCTAATCTGCTGCCCCTAACATTGCCACCACCTAAATAAAACTATTAACCCCTAATCTGCCTCCCCCAATGTCGATGCCACTATGCTAAAGTTATTAACATCTAAACCTCTGGCCTCCCACATCACTAACACTAAATAAATATATTAACCCCTAAACCTAACCGTAACGTAACCCTAACCCTAACACCCCTAACTTAAATATAATTAAAATAAATCTAAATTAAACTTACAATTATTACCTAAATAATTCATATTTAAAGCTAAATACTCACCTGTAAAAAAAAAAAAACTAAGCTAGCTACAATATAACTAATAGTTATATTGTATCTATCTTAGGTTTTATTTTTATTTTAGAGGTAAATTTGTATTTATTTTAACTAGGTAGACTAGTTAGTAAATAGTTATTAACTATTTACTAACTACCTAGTTAAAATAAATACAAATGTACCTGTAAAATAAAGCCTAACCTGCCTTACACTAAAACCTAACATTACAATAAAATAAAATAAATAAAATTAATAAAATACAATTATCTAAATTCCAAAAAAAGAAACACTAAATTACACAAAATAAAAAATGAAATTATCAAAAATAAAAACAAATTACTCCTAATCTAATAGCCCTATCAAAATAAAAAAGCCCACCCAAAATAAAAAAAAACCTAGCCTACACTAAACTGCCAATGGCCCTTAAAAGGGCCTTTTGCAGGGCATTGCCCCAAATAAATCAGTTATTTTACCTGTTAAAAAAATACAAACACCCCCAACAGTAAAACCCACCACCCACCCATCCAACCCCCCCAAATAAAAACCTATCTAAATAAACCTACGCTAACCATTGCCCTGAAAAGGGCATTTGGATGGGCATTGCCAATTAAATGGCATTTAGCTCTTTTACATTTCACATTCTATTGGCTGATTGGAATAGCCAATAGAATGCAAGCTCAATCCTATTGGCTGATTGAATCAGCCAATAGGATGAAAGCTCAATCCTATTGGCTGATTGCAACAACCAATAGGATTTTTTCACCTTTAGTTCCTATTGGCTGATAGAATTCTATCAGCCAATCGGAATGTAAGGGACGCCATCTTGGATGACGTCACTTAAAGAGAAACTTCATTCTACAGCAGCGATCGGAAGAAGAGGATGCTCCGCGCCGGATATCTTGAAGATGGACCTGTTCCACGCCAGATGGATGAAGATAGAAGATGCCATCTGAATGAAGACTTCTGCCCGCTTGGATGAAGACTTCTGCCGGGTTCGATGAGGACTTCTGCCCGCTTGGATGAAGACCTCTGCCGCCTGGATGAGGATGGATGTCCGGTCTTCGAAAACTGTAAATGGATTGTCGGGGGTTAGTGTTAGGGTATTTTAAGGGCTTATTGGGGGGGGGGGGTTATATTTAGCTTAGGGTTTGGGCAATGTAAAAGAGCTAAATGCCCTTTTAAGGGCAATGCCCATCCAAATGCCCTTTTCAGGGCAATGGTTAGCTTAGGTTTATTTAGATAGGTTTTTATTTGAGGGGTTTGGTTGGGTGGGTGGTGGATTTTACTGTTGGGGGTGTTTGTATTTTTTTTAACAGGTAAAAGAGCTGATTTATTTGGGGCAATGCCCCACAAAAGGCCCTTTTAACCCCTTAACGACCGAGGACGTGCAGGGTACGTCCTCAAAAAAAAGGCAGTTAATGCCTGAGAACGTACCCTGCACGTCCTCGGTTTGGAAAGCAGCTGGAAGCGATCCTGCTCGCTTCCAGCTGCTTTCCGGTTATTGCAGTGATGCCTCGATATGGAGGCATCCTGCAATAACCTTTGGTAGCCATCCGGTGCAGAGAGAGCCACTCTGTGGCCCTCTCTGCACCGGAGATCGGTGGCTACCTGCGTTGGTGGGTGGGAGCCGGACCGGGAGGCGGGTGGCGGCCATCGATGGCCCTGGTTATGTGCAGGGGGGGCGGGATCGTGGGCGGGGACGAGCAGGGGCGCGCACAGACGCGCGCGCGTGCACGGGAGGGCGGGGGCGGGCGCGTGCACGGGGAGGGAGCGGGTGGGAACAGCTACACTACAGAAAATGATTTAATAAAAAATGTATAAATATCGAAAATCTTAAAAAAAAAAAAAGATCAGCAAGGTGGTGGGGGATTGTCTGTGTGGGGGGGGGAAGCTACACTACAGAAAAAAGCCCCAAAAAAATAAAAAAAGCACTTTTTTTTGCAAACTGGGTACTGGCAGACAGCTGCCAGTACCCAAGATGGCCCCCAATGAGGCAGAGGGGAGGGTTAGAGAGCGGTTTTGGGGGGGATCAGGGAGGTTGGGGGCTAAGGGGGGGATCCTACACCCTAGCATATGTAAATATGCTAAAAAAAATTTTTATTTTTTTTAAAAAACCCTTTTATTTTAGTACTGGCAGACTTTCTGCCAGTACTTAAGATGGCGGGGACAATTGTGGGGTGGGGGAGGGAAGGGAGCTGTTTGGGAGGGATCAGGGGGTGGGATGTGTCAGGTGGGAGGCTGATCTCTACACTAAAGCTAAAATTAACCCTGCAAGCTCCCTACAAACTCCCTAATTAACCCCTTCACTGCTAGCCATAATACACGTGTGAGGCGCAGCAGGATTTAGCGGCCTTCTAATTACCAGAAAGCAACGCCAAAGTCATATATGTCTGCTATTTCTGAACAAAGGGGATCCCAGACAAGTATTTACAACCATTTGTGCCATAATTGCACAAGCTGTTTGTAAATTATTTCAGTGAGAAACCTAAAATTGTGAAAAATTTAACTTTTTTTTCAATTTGATCGCATTTGGCGGTGAAATGGTGGCATGAAATATACCAAAATGTGCCTAGATCAATACTTGGGGTTGTCTACTATACTACACTAAAGCTAAAATTAACCCTACAAGCTCCCTAAAAGCTCCCTAATTAACCCCTTAACTGCTGGGCATAATACACTTGTGGTGCGCAGTGGCATTTAGCGGCCTTCTAATTACCAAAAAGCAACGCCAAAGCCATATATGTCTGCTATTTCTGAACAAAGGGGATCCCAGAGAAGAATTTACAACCATGTATGCCATAATTGCACAAGTTGTTTGTAAATAATTTCAGTGAGAAACCAAAAGTTTGTGAAAAAATTTGTGAAAAAGTGAACGATTTTTTGTATTTGATCGCATTTGGCGGTGAAATGGTGGTATGAAATATACCAAAATTGTCCTAGATCAATACTTTGGGATGTCTACTAAAAAAAAATATATACATGTCAAGGGATATTCAGGGATTCCTGAAAGATATTAGTGTTCTAATGTAACTAGCACTAATTTTGGAAAAAAGTGGTTTGGAAATAGCAAAGTGCTACTTGTATTTATGGCCCTATAACTTGCACAAAAAGCAAAGAACATGTAAACATTGGGTATTTCTAAACTCAGGACAAAATTTTGAAACTATTTAGCATGGGTGTTTTTTGGTGGTTGTAGATATGTAACAGATTTTGGGGGTCAAAGTTAGAAAAAGTGTGTTTTTTTCAATTTTTCCTCATATTTTATATTTTTTTTTATAGTAAATTATAAGATATGATGAAAATAATGGTATCTTTAGAAAGTCCATTTAGTGGCGAGAAAAACGGTATATAATATGTGTGGGTACAGTAAATGAGTAAGAAGAAAATTACAGCTAAACACAAACACCGCAAAAATGTAAAAATAGCCTTGGTCCCAAACGGACAGAAAATGGAAAAGTGCTGTGGTCATTAAGGGGTTAAGGGCCATTGGCAGTTTAGTGTAGGCTAGGTTTTTTTTTTTTTGGGGGGGGGGGCTGTTTTATTTTGATAGGGATATTAGATTAGGAGTAATTTGTTTTTATTTTTGATAACTTCGTTTTTTATTTTGTGTAATTTAGTGTTTATTTTTTTTGTAATTTAGATAATTGTATTTTATTAATTTAATTTATTTTATTATAATGTTAGGTTTTGGTGTAAGGAAGGTTAGGTTTTATTTCACAGGTAAATTTGTTTTTATTTTAACTAGGTAGTTAGTAAATAGTTAATAACTATTTACTAACTAGTCAACCTAGTTAAAATAAATACAAATTTACCTGTGAAATAAAAATAAAACCTAAGATAGATATAATATAACTATTAGTTATATTGTAGCTAGCTTAGGTTTTATTTTATAGGTAAGTATGTATTTAGTTTTAAATAGGAATTATTTAGGTAATAATTGTAAGTTTTATTTAGATTTATTTTAATTATATTTAAGTTAGGGGGTGTTAGGGTTAGACTTATGCTTAGGGTTACGTTACGGTTAGGGGTTAATATATTTATGTAGTGATGTGAGAGGCCAGAGGTTTAGAGGTTAATAGTTTATTTTATTATATTTTGTTGTGGGGGGCTTGTGGATTAGTGGTTAATAGGTTTATTATACCGGTGCTGTTGGCGGACGGCGGATTAGGGGTTTATAATGTTTAAATAATGTTTGCTATGTGGGAGGGCAACGGTTTAGGGGTTATTAGGTTTATTTTAGTGGCGACGATGTCGGGGAGCAGCGGAATAAGGGTTAATACATTTTTTAAGTGGCGGCGATGTCCAGAGCGGCAGATTAGGGGTTATTATTTTTATTTTAGTATTTGCGATGCGGGAGGGCCTCGGTTTAGGGGTTAATAGGTAGTTTATGGGTGTTAGTGTACTTTTTAACACTTTAGTTATGAGTTCTATGGTACAGCGTTGTAACGTAAAACTCATAACTACTGACTTTAGATGGCGGTACGAATCTTGTCAGTATAGGATGAACCGCTCACTTTTTAGCCTCACAGCAAAACTTGTAATACCGGCGCTATGAAAGTCCCATTAAAAAATTACTTTTTTTAAAAGTACGGTACTGACGTTGCGTGACGGCCAAAAAGGTGTGTGGTACACCTATTCTGACAAGACTTGTAATAGCGGCGTTAGGGAAAAAGCATCGTTATGAAGCATAACGCTGCTTTTTCACTCATAACGCCAAACTCGTAATCTAGCTGTTATTTATTTTGCATTAAAAAATTGTGATTTTTTTTTTTTTCTTTAAAAATTGAAATTGCAATTAATAAAACTGTATTCATTTTGTGTAATCCCTGCTCATCCTCATTGGCTGATAAGCATTCTCTAATAAAGTTCATTGGCTAGCAGGTACTTCCTGCCAACATTCATTGACCAGTAAGACAAGACTTTAGTGCATACAAAGAGAGAAGCACTCTACCAGGAACGAACAACAGCTCAGTAGCTTGTTCAATGGCAAGTTACCGCCTAGGAGCAATTCTCCTCTGAAGACGAAACATGACAACCCCAGACAATAATTTTGGCCTTCTGTGGGCCTCTTCAGTGAGGTGCAGCCATATAAGCACACTGGGCAAGGAGTCCACGTCTGGTTTCCCACATCACTCTTATGGAAACTGCCTCAGGGTCATAATACAAATGCATACAAAGAGAGAAGCGCTTTACCAGGAATGAACAACACCTCAGTAGCTTGTTCTATGGCGAGTTACCACCTAGGAGCAGCCTCTATTAGCCCAGTTGTGCTTTTCACAGAAGAAAACTTTCCTGAATTATATCAGTCTGATCCCGCCGAGTAAGAATTTAGTGCTTTCTGATACCTGTATCTTTCTGTGCATACTAATAAAAGTTTACATTTAAAGGGACACTAAACCCAAAACGTTTCTTTTATGATTCAGGTCTACAATACAGTTTACACAATATTCCAATTTACTTCTATTCATCATGAAAGTTTAATTTGGCTTTACCACCACTATAAGTGCTTATATGGATGACAGTGGCACTTAAATTTGAAATTAGGTGGTGGATATTATTTTTATAAGTCATTAACTTAGGTGTGACCTATCCTGATATACTCTTTGCATGTAAGTTATTATAGAAGTCTCATTGGTTTATAAATATGAGGGTTAATTTTGTATTGATTATTTTTTGTATTTTTTTTAGATACATTTTTATTGAGGTTGTGCAGGAAATACAACATAAATGGAATACCATTAAACACTAATGGCAAAATTTATAACTTACATATAGTTTTTGAGAAAAGTCAGCGCTGCGGAATCTGTTGGCGCTCTACAAATAACCGATAATAATAATAATAATAAAAGTAAAAGTATCACAGTGGATCGCTATAGATAGGCGCCTTGAACCTCTGTTTTATGTTATTTCCTTTGGTGGGTTCCTCATGTGACACCGAGGGTTACTCTTCAACCCGACAAAACTTATGTAGTCTGGGAGAGGAAATTGGCCCTGGAAATGGTCACTTTTGAACCTAGTTAATTAATAGAAAATTAGCAACTGAGACTAAATGAGTGTAATAATGTAAGGTATGAAATATCAAATAAAAAGTTGAGATGGGTCAGAAGGCAAGAGCTGCTTTAGGCTAAAGGAGGGTGGGAGGGTTGGGCCTTTGATGGTGTTGTGCGTTATCTGAAGGAGAGGATATTAAAAAAGTAATACATTGATGAAACACAACTAGGTAATAGAATTAGAATGGAGTATGTTCTATTAGGAGTCTAGGGCTGAAGGTATCTGTATACCCTGGATAATGACTATGTATGTATATATAACAGATAAAAAAAACATTTAAAAAAACCCCATAAAATAACAGATTGCTAACTTAAATAGTGGGTTATGCTGAGGGAGTAACAAGTAGGGTGGTAACTAAAATAAAGTAGCATGTGTGAACCAAATAATAGGTGTTGTCTGCAATAGTGTGAGTAGCTTAAGGGAAGGTGACCTTTAGCAGGAACAACATGTTATCTACTAGGCTTTAGAGGCACCTCAGCCAACTACTCACTTAGGTTAGGTTGGGATAAATATTATTGTGCATTGGGTCTTAGTTAGAGACATATGCTAATTAGATACCTAAAATCATTGGACATTCAGGGCTTCATTAGTAGTCAGAATCAAGGTGAACAGTGTAGAGCCAAGTTGTTTAAATTCAACGTATTAAACTACTATATGAACAGTACCCAGCATTGTCATAGGATTCCTACATAAAAATCATATGTGATCTATAGACTTATCAAATGTAAATTTTCCTGGATGCAGAAGCTATAGAGCAACTTCACTCTTGGGTCCCCTGGTGTACCTGAGACCTTAAGGAATGACCTAATGTAGAGGAGATTCATATCTAAACAGTAGCAACTGACACATATCTAAATGCTTATAGTAGGTGTGCAAGATAGGTCAACCAACAATGTGAACCATTAAACGTACAACTGCAATAATATCTATAAGGCATAGAGCTCATATAATAAAGTGAGACTGTAGTTGCCTCTGTAAATTATCCCTAATGAGGAGTTACAGAAGTAGCAAGAGAGTGTACAGGAATGTATACGAACTACCTAAGGACTCAATAGTACTGTATATCTGCAGCCATGTTAAAAAACGAACTATAAGTATGATAGGCAGTTAATCTAGTTTACACAAAGAGCCCCTGTCCTCCGAGCATGTACCTAAGACAAACAAATAAAATAAAACAGTTTTCATAAGGTCACATAAATGTAGGCTTCTTATTTGTCATAGGAGCGTCTCCGTTTCTAGCATACTCCGGATCGGGTTAAGTCTGCCCCACTGTGAAACGAGTCCCACTCCCCATCAGCATTTTTGCAGGAAACTAAGGAAAGTTCTCAGTAGGTCCCTGATGCATAACATCTTTGGAAAATAGGTGTCAAGATCTACTCCAACCTGCTCAGAAGCACAGGGGCCATGCGGTTCCTGAACAACCCTGAATCTCCTGTCTGAGAGCCGCCCGTGTCTACCGATCAAGACATCCAGGGCAAGAGGATAAGTACCAGCTCCTCATCTGGAGCCGAAGTGGAAGTGAATGGGTGATCAAGTGTTGGACACTCCACAGCAGGAAGCCATACACAATCAGGTATCAGAGTAGTATTTGACCTCCTGGTATTGAGTGTTACGGTAGAGGGAGCCGGTTGGTGAGCTAAAGGGTGTGCCTCTGAGCTGCTTTTGGCACTTTCTCTCCAGACAGGACCTGGGGTCTGCTAGCACTCTTTGGGTCTATAGCTCAGAGTCCATTTTATATTGCATCAGACCTCTGCTAGTTCAGTGGTGTCACACTCCAATAGTGGTGGTTGTTGAGCGCCATCTTCTATGTAGGTCCCTTTGACAGTGGCTATTAGATCAGCAAACCCTTTATCCATTTTGCGGGGGGGGGGGGTTGAGAGTGAAGTTGCAGGCCGTCTTCTTACCCGACTAGTTATTCGGCATAGTACTCCAGATGATATAGTCCTATGAAGACTAAAATTTATTACTAGAAGCATGTAGAACCTTCTTGGATTCTCAGTGCGAGAGCTGCTTAGTTTGAGTCGTTACAGGGAGATTGTTACAGGCTTGAGGAAAGGTGACGGCCTATTATCGTAACTGGCTAATTCAGGTCCTGGAGGCTCTTATACATGGATCTGGGTATAGCTCGGAGAAGTAGTAGTAAAATGCTATAATTATAGTGTGAGACTAGAGCTATATCCCGTAAAAGCTTGTAAATTAGTAGAATAGCCCCAGGAGTTGTGACTGTTTATATTGATTATTTTTATAATTATTTTATTAAGTTTTCACAAAAAGAAAACAAATAAAAAGTATAGTATATCAAACCAAACAAACGCCTAGATTTAGAGTTTTAGTATCCTATCTTTTCAATGGGATCTTTCTAACGCCAGTATTTAGAGTCTTGGCTGAAGTAAGCGTTAGAAATCTAACGACAAGACTCCAGCCGCAGAGAAAAGCCAGGAGTTAAGAGCTTTCTGGGCTAACGCCGGTTCATAAAGCTCTTAACTACTGTGCTCTAAAGTACACTAACACCCATAAACTACCTATGTACCCCTAAACCGAGGCCCCTTCACAACGCCGCCACTCTAATAAAAATTTGTAACCCCTAATCTGCCGACCGCACACTGCCACCACCTACGTTATCCCTATGTACCCCTAATCTGCTGCCCCTAACACCGCCGACCCCTATATTTATTAACCCCTAATCTGCCACCCCCAACGTCGCCGCCAACTACCTACACTTATTAACCCCTAATCTGCCGACCGGACCTCACCGCTACTATAATAAAGTTATTAACCCCTAATCTGCCTCACTCCCGCCTCAATAACCCTATAATAAATATTATTAACCCCTAATCTGCCCTCCCTGACATCAGCGACACCTAACTTCAAGTATTAACCCCTAATCTGCCGACCGGACCTCACCGCTACTCTATTAAATGTATTAACCCCTAAAGCTAAGTCTAACCCTAACCCTAACACCCCCTTAATTAAATATAATTTTTATCTAACGAAATAAATCTTATTAAATAAATTATTCCTATTTAAAGCTAAATACTTACCTGTAAAATAAACCCTAATATAGCTACAATATAAATAATAATTATATTGTAGCTATTTTAGGATTAATATTTATTTTACAGGCCACTTTGTATTTATTTTAACCAGGTACAATATCTATTAAATAGTTAAGAACTATTTAATAGCTACCTAGTTAAAATAATTAAAAAAATTACCTGTAAAATAAATCCTAACCTAAGTTACAATTAAACCTAACACTACACTATCAATAAATTAATTAAATTAACTACCTACAATTAAACCTAACACTACACTATCAATAAATTAATTACATAAAATACCTATGAATAAATACAATTAAATAAACTAACTAAAGTACAAAAAATAAAAAAAAGAACTAAGTTACAAAAAATAAAAAAATAAGTTACAAACATTAGAAAAAGATTACAACAATTTTAAGCTAATTACACCTACTCTAAGCCCCCTAATAAAATAACAAAGCCCCCAAAATAAAAAAATGCCCTACCCTATTCTAAAATAAAAATAGAAAAGCTCTTTTACCTTACCAGCCCTTAAAAGGGCCTTTTGCGGGGCATGCCCCAAAGAATTCTGCTCTTTTGCTTGTAAAAAAAAACATACAATACCCCCCCAACATTACAACCCACCACCCACATACCCCTAATCTAACCCAAACCCCCCTTAAATAAACCTAACACTAAGCCCCTGAAGATCTCCCTACCTTGAGTCGTCTTCACCCAACCGGGCACCGATGGACCAAAAGAAGAAATCCGGAGCGGCAGAAGTCTTCATCCTATCCGGGCAGAAGAGGACATCTGGACCGGTAGACATCTTCATCCAAGCGGCATCTTCTATCTTCATCCATCCGGAGCGGAGCCATCTTCTTCCAGCCGATGCAAATCCATCCTCTTCTACCGACGCCTACTCGCCGAACGACGGTTCCTTTAAATGACGTCATCCAAGATGGCGTCCCTCGAATTCCGATTGGCTGATAGGATTCTATCAGCCAATCGGAATTAAGGTAGGAAAATTCTGATTGGCTGATGGAATCAGCCAATCAGATTCAAGCTCAATCCGATTGGCTGATCCAATCAGCCAATCAGATTGAGCTCGCATTCTATTGGCTGATCGGAACAGCCAATAGAATGCAATCTCAATCTGATTGGCTGATTCCATCAGCCAATCAGAATTTTCCTACCTTAATTCCGATTGGCTGATAGAATCCTATCAGCCAATCGAAATTCGAGGGACGCCATCTTGGATGACATCATTTAAAGGAACCGTCATTCGGCGAGCAGGCGTCGGTAGAAGAGGATGGATCTGCGTTGGCTGGAAGAAGATGGCTCTGCTCTGCTCCGGATGGATGAAGATAGAAGATGCCGCTTGGATGAAGATGTCTACCGGTCCGGATGTCCTCTTCTTCCCGGATAGGATGAAGACTTCTGCCGCTCCGGATGTCTTCTTTTGGTCCATCAGTGCCCGGTTGGGTGAAGACGACTCAAGGTAGGGTGATCTTCAGGGGCTTAGTGTTAGGTTTATTTAAGGGGGGTTTGGGTTAGATTAGGGGTATGTGGTTTGTAATGTTGGGGGGTATTGTATGTTTTTTTTACAGGCAAAAGAGCTGAATTCTTTGGGGCATGCCGCACAAAAGGCCCTTTTAAGGGCTGGTAAGGTAAAAGAGCTTTTCTATTTTTATTTTAGAATAGGGTAGGGCATTTTTTTATTTTGGGGGGCTTTGTTATTTTATTAGGGGGCTTAGAGTAGGTGTAATTAGCTTAAAATTGTTGTAATCTTTTTCTGTTTGTAACTTATTTTTTTATTCTTTGTAACAGTTCTTTTTTTATTTTTTGTACTTTAGTTAGTTTATTTAATTGTATTTATTTGTAGGTATTTTATGTAATTAATTTATTGATAGTGTAGTGTTAGGTTTAATTGTAGGTAATTGTAGGTAGTTTATTTAATTAATTTATTGATAGTGTAGTGTTAGGTTTAATTGTAACTTAGGTTAGGATTTATTTTACAGGTAATTTTGTACTTATTTTAACTAGGTAGCTATTAAATAGTTATTAACTATTTAATAGCTATTGTACCTAGTTAAAATAAATACAAAGTTGCCTGTAAAATAAATGTAAATCCTAAAATAGCTACAATGTAACTATTAGTTATATTGTAGCTATATTAGGGTTTATTTTATAGGTAAGTATTTAGTTTTAAATAGGAATAATTTATTTAATTATAGGAATATTATTTTGTTTCATTTAAATTATATTTATGTTAGGGGGGTGTTAGGGTTATAGTTAGGTTTAGGGGTTATTAACTTTATTATAGTAGCGGCGACGGTGCGGGCGGCAGTTTAGGGGTTAATACATTTATTATAGTGGCAGCGAGGTCCGGTCGGCAGATTGGGGGTTAATAAGTGTAGGTAGGTAGCGGCGATGTTGGGGGGGCAGATTAGGGGTTAATAAATATAATATAGGGGTCGGCGATGTTAGGGGCAGCAGATTAGGGGTTTATAGGTATAATGTAGGTGGCGGCGGTGTCCGGTCGGCAGATTAGGGGTTACATTTTGTTATTATAGTGGCGGCGATGTGGGGGCGGGCCTCGGATTAGGGGTACATAGGTAGTTTATGGGTGTTAGTGTACTTTGTAGCACAGTAGTTAAGAGCTTTATATTCCGGTGTTAGCGTTGATTTCTGTCTGCCGCCTCAGAGCAGGCGGACAGGTTATGGTGCAGCGGTGCTAAATGTGCCCCATAGCATACAATTTAAAAAAAAAAAGTTTCCAATTTACTTCTATTATCAAACTTCGCTCTCTTGTTATTCTTTTTTTGAAGAGATAACTAGCTAGGTAGCGTGAACTTAGCTTAAAATTGTTGTAATCTTTTTCTGTTTGTAACTTATTTTTTTTATTTTTTGTAACTTAGTTCTTTTTTTGCTTTTTTTGTACTTTAGTTAGTTTATTTAATTGTATTTATTTGTAGGTATTTTATGTAATTAATTTATTGATAGTGTAGTGTTAGGTTTAATTGTAGGTAATTGTAGGTAGTTTATTTAATTAATTTATTGATAGTGTAGTGTTAGGTTTAATTGTAACTTAGGTTAGGATTTATTTTACAGGTAATTTTGTAATTATTTTAACTAGGTAGCTATTAAATAGTTCTTAACTATTTAATAGCTATTGTACCTGGTTAAAATAAATACAAAGTTGCCTGTAAAATAAATATTAATCCTAAAATAGCTACAATATAATTATTATTTATATTGTAGCTATATTAGGGTTTATTTTACAGGTAAGTATTTAGCTTTAAATAGGAATAATTTAAGATAAAAATTATATTTAGGAGTGAGTCAGGCTATTTTATGGGAGGGAGGAGCCGGCCGTGGTGGAGAATGGCACCACGCATGCAGAGCTCCTGCTGAACCGTTCCTAATGTGGCAATAACAAAGCTTTCTGGTTCACAATACCCCAAATAAAAAGCAATGCTCAAAGGGTTTTTAAATAACATATGCCTGTAAAAGAATTGACTGTAACGCTATACAAGAAATATGCGCTGACTGCCAAACATAATATCTAATTGAAATGCACCTGTGCTCAGGTAGGAACATGCACCTGAGTAAGTGAGTTCAAGCTTCCTACTCTGGGAGAGACGCCGCAGGCAGCAGAGGAAGGCGGTTAGAGCGCACTCAACTCAACACAAAGGCTTGTACAGAAGGGTGGATTATTCAAGCTAAACCCACAGCTCAGCCGTATACCTAGTTACAGCGGACACAGAGGAGGGAGAGAGAGAGCCATTGTGCATAGTAAAAGCACTGTATAGCATACCTTACAAGAAAAGGACAAGTCTTTAAACAGCACCAGCACCTAAGGAGGACAGACCGGACGAGTCAGAGTCCGTGTACCTGCCAAGTCAAGCAAGCCGTAGGAGGAATACGGACACGGAGCCAAGCATGGTGCTGGAGTACGGATCACAGCTTACCTCTTGATATCAGGTGTGCCTTCAGCAGTACCCTGGTCGGATATGTAACCGGAGCGCTGGGATAAAGTTTACCAGATTACAGCAAGAGCCGGAACCCCAGGATAAGCGGTTGGTTTTCTTTCTCTCCCCAGCGGTGCAAGGCTTAGAGCGGACTGTAGCCATCCTCACTAAAGCTTGAAGAGTGCGTCCTGTGGATTCAGAAATACAGCGCTGCAAAGTGGCATATCAATCCAGAAGGATTAGGGGACTTGTAAAAGGTAACATTTCCTATTTTCTAACACATGGATATGTTAATAATGTGCCACAGGAAAAAAGGCAGTAAATAAGGGTTGCTGTATAGAATATAAGAGAAAAGGGGAGAAAAAAAAGAAAAAAAAAGGACTTTGATCTCCATTGACAAGTTCAAAAGGAAAAAAAAAAGAAAAAATAATAATAAGCGGGCTAGAAACCTCTCTGCTAATTTAAAGAGGATCTTAAATAAATTACTCATATCTGAAAGAGGAAAGAAAAAGGAAGAGGATAAAGGAGGTAAATCCAATCTATCACAAGTACAAAAAGTAGACTCTTACTTTAAAACCACAGAATCCTCTTTATTAAATCAATCCCCAGAACCCACCTCACCTAATAAAATATCTAATACCCCTGATCCTAAAACATCTCCTCTAACAAAAGCTGATCTAAAGGGCCTACCCACGAAAGCAGACATTCAAACTCTGCTGGAGGAAATAAGTCAGGTGAAATTCTGTATTAAAAACGAGTTTTCTGAAATTAAAAAAGACATTGGGGAGATTGGAAATAGAGTGGCCCAATTGGAAGAAGAAAGGGACTCATGGGTTAAACATACAGACAACATGGAACAGCAGTTGAGTCAGCAAGGAGATATCATATTGGCATTACAAAATCAGTTAGAGGATTTGGAGAACAGGCAGAGGAGGTCTAACTTACGAATAAGGGGGATAACAGAGGACATATCTGCAGATCTTGAAAAATATCTTTTACAATTCTTTAACACTTTAACAAAAGATAAATCATACACAATGAAGACAATGGAAAGATGCCATAGAGCCTTAAAACCTAGGTAAAAAAAAGGAGATCCCCCAGAGATGTTATAATTAAATTTGCACATTTTAAAGATAAAGAGGCCATTACACAAGCAGCAAGACAACAACAAAACATTATGTTCGAAGGCCAGCACATTCAAATTTACACCGATATATGCCCAAGGACACTACAAAAAAGGAGAGAAGTCAAATTCCTCACCCTGCATCTTAATAGTTTAAATATCCCATATAGATGGGAATTTCCCTTTGGATTAAAAGCTACAGTGGAGGGAAAGACTGCAACCTTGCATTCCTTACAAGAGCTTGGAACTTTCTGTGCTAATTTGGGTATTAGTACCCCGACACAGGATTTATCAAATAATCAAGGGAGAGGGAAGAACTTCTACCCATCTAATCAAAGGGCAACACAGGGTGCATGGGGGTCACAATGGACAAAAGTCCCGAAGAGGAATAAACAGCAAGAAATGTATAATAATGGCTCAGAGACATTTTCTAATAGCAGTACAGATTATAGCCCAAATCCTATTAGTTAGTGGTCAATGGGTTAGATAGCATCACTATAGAGCTAGTATAAGATTATTGTAAAATAACTGGAGATTCAAGAAATTTGTTAAGTAGGGAGGGAGGTTGTTTTTATAAGAATTCCTTTCTTCCCTGAGCTGTTGTGGTACAGGGGTTAAAGAAAGGTTTTAAAGCACTTGCACGATGGGGCCCTTTTTTTTTTTTTTTTTTTTTTTTATTCTAGAATCACATGTTGAAGGCTTAGGTATCAGAGTTTATAAGTTATTAATTGAGAATCACAAGTTGCATGTATCATGGATAGTATGTATCTATGTTATGTTTTTATAGGTATTCCTTTCTTCCCTGGGTTTTCGGTTATATAGGGGTTAAAGAAAGGTCTTAAAAGTATGGTCACAAAGTTTTTTTGTTTTTTTTAAGGGGTTATTTTTGAAAAAAAAAAAAAATCATATATTGTGTGCACTACGGTTAGATAGTATGTATTTTTGCCATGTATTTATAAGTATTCCTTTCTTCCCTGAGTTGTTGAGGCACAAGGGGTTAAAGAAAGGTCTTAGAGCACAGGTTTTTCAAGGGGTTATTTTTAAAAAATCATATATTGAGTGCACTATGGATGGGTAGTATGTATTTTTGTTATGTATTTATAAGTATTCCTTTCTTCCCGGAGTTGTTGAGGCACAGGGGGTAAAGAAAGGTTCTAGAGCACTAGCACAATGGGGGGTTTTAATATATTTATTTTTTTTTCCCTCTCACATTTTTTCACATTTTTTCATATTTTTCACATATTGTATGTCAGTCTAATACATTTTTTTTTTCTCTCACATTTTTTTTCACAGTTTTTCATATTTTTCACATATTGTATGTCAGTCTAATACAATTTTTTTTTTGTAGAAAGCAAAATGATTGGAAAGCACTTATTTATTTATGTTATATATTTACAGATATTCCTTCCCCCCCTGAGTTTTTGGTGGTAAAGGGGTTTAAAAGAAAGGTTTTAAAGCACCTGCACAATGGGGTGTTTTGTGGGGCGTTTTTTTTTTTTTTCTCCCTCTCTCCCCATCCTTTTTTTTACATTTTATCCCTAGACCATTAGAGTGTTTTTTAATTAGGGATTAGGCATATAAGTAGACCAGGCATATTAAAGTAGTATGCATATAACTGTCAAATTAGGTATCTCTATCTCCTTTAGGTTAGTATAGGGATCAGTTGAGGATATTTCTTAGAGCGTATTTGGGGTAATAATAATATTTTTATGCTTTAAATTGTTGTATTATTGCCACAGGGGGGGAAAATTACATCAGTAGGTTCAATTTTCCCTAACTTAGTGTTATGGATGGGATATGTATGGAGTATGTTGTGGATTTTTCTGTTCTTCCTTTTTTTTTTTTTTTTTTTCTCTCTCCTCTCTCTCTCTCTTCGGGGCCTCTTCCATGGTTATTTATGCTACCAGATCCCTAGGTAGTCCTTTAAAAAAATGAAAGCAGATAAAAGAGAAATATGCTTATTATCCCAAAACGCCAAGGGCCTTAATAACCCACAAAAACGTAACAAGGCCTTACACAGCTTTCATAAAGATAAGGGTGATATTGTTTTCGTACAAGAATCCCATTTTAATAGAGACAAAGAACCAAATTTTACTAAAAAAATTATCCAACTGTATATCAGAGTTCGAATAATTTAAAGAAAAATGGGGTTTGTATTTTGGTTCATAGAGATACACCATTTCAACTTATCCAATTGGATAAAGACGTAGATGGTAGATTTTTATGTTTAGTAGGTCTGTTATATAACAGGCCAGTTACTTTAGTAAACATATATGCACCAAATAGTGGCCAGAATCTATTCTTCAAGAAAGTCTGTAATCGGATATTAGACATACAGAAAGGAACCTTGGTGGTCGGAGGGGATTTTAATGTCCCAATGGAACCGGTAGAGGACTGTTCTAAATCCAGAAGCAATGTCTCCAAATATACTATCAAAGCAGTTAAGACGAGTCTTCTTTCTCTTTCCTTGTTAGATGCATGGAGGACACTCCGCCCAGCCATTAGAGATTTTACCTTTTATTCATCACCCCAAAAGTCTTACTCACGCATAGACTATTTTTGGATGGATCAAAATAGTTATTCATTAGTTCAAGAAGCTAAAATACATAATATTACTTGGTCAGACCATTCTCTCATCTCTTTGAGGCTGAATTGGCCTCAAAAACCAATAATACCATATCAATGGCGTCTAGATGACAATCTGTTAAAGGACCCCTTAATAAGACAGTCTATATCAATTTGTATATTTGATGGATTTACTTGATAATTCAGAATATAAACATAAGAAAGATCCATATAACAAACAACTGTCAGATATCCTTAGAAGAGAGCGAGAAAACCTCAATATTTATTTAAACAAAGGGGTACAACGCAGAGCTCTACAACTTAAAAAAGTGTTTTTTAATGGTGGAAATAAGGCTGGGAGATTGCTAGCCCGAGCATTAAAAAAAAGAACGCTACAAACTTACATACCTAAAATAACAGACAGGCTAGGCAAAGATAAAACAGGGAGTCAGGATATAGCTAAGGTATTTCAAGACTATTATCAACATCTACAGGGAGTGCAGAATTATTAGGCAAGTTGTATTTTTGAGGATTAATTTTATTATTGAACAACAACCATGTTCTCAATGAACCCAAAAAACTCATTAATATCAAAGCTGAATATATTTGGAAGTAGTTTTTAGTTTGTTTTTAGTTTTAGCTATTTTAAGGGGCTATCTGTGTGTGCAGGTGACTATTACTGTGCATAATTATTAGGCAACTTAACAAAAAACAAATATATACCCATTTCAATTATTTATTTTTACCAGTGAAACCAATATAACATCTCAACATTCACAAATATACATTTCTGACATTCAAAAACAAAACAAAAACAAATCAGTGACCAATTTAGCCACCTTTCTTTGCAAGGACACTCAAAAGCCTGCCATCCATGGATTCTGTCAGTGTTTTGATCTGTTCACCATCAACATTGCGTGCAGCAGCAACCACAGCCTCCCAGACACTGTTTAGAGAGGTGTACTGTTTTCCCTCCTTGTAAATCTCACATTTGATGATGGACCACAGGTTCTCAATGGGGTTCAGATCAGGTGAACAAGGAGGCCATGTCATTAGATTTTCTTCTTTTATACCCTTTCTTGCCAGCCACGCTGTGGAGTACTTGGACGCGTGTGATGGAGCATTGTCCTGCATGAAAATCATGTTTTTCTTGAAGGATGCAGACTTCTTCCTGTACCACTGCTTGAAGAAGGTGTCTTCCAGAAACTGGCAGTAGGACTGGGAGTTGAGCTTGACTCCATCCTCAACCCGAAAAGGCCCCACAAGCTCATCTTTGATGATACCAGCCCAAACCAGTACTCCACCTCTACCTTGCTGGCGTCTGAGTCGGACTGGAGCTCTCTGCCCTTTACCAATCCAGCCATGGGCCCATCCATCTGGCCCATCAAGACTCACTCTCATTTCATCAGTCCATAAAACCTTAGAAAAATCAGTCTTGAGATATTTCTTGGCCCAGTCTTGACGTTTCAGCTTGTGTGTCTTGTTCAGTGGTGGTCGTCTTTCAGCCTTTCTTACCTTGGCCATGTCTCTGAGTATTGCACACCTTGTGCTTTTGGGCACTCCAGTGATGTTGCAGCTCTGAAATATGGCCAAACTGGTGGCAAGTGGCATCTTGGCAGCTGCACGCTTGACTTTTCTCAGTTCATGGGCAGTTATTTTGCGCCTTGGTTTTTCCACACGCTTCTTGCGACCCTGTTGACTATTTTGAATGAAACGCTTGATTGTTCGATGATCACGCTTCAGAAGCTTTGCAATTTTAAGAGTGCTGCATCCCTCTGCAAGATATCTCACTATTTTTGACTTTTCTGAGCCTGTCAAGTCCTTCTTTTGACCCATTTTGCCAAAGGAAAGGAAGTTGCCTAATAATTATGCACACCTGATATAGGGTGTTGATGTCATTAGACCACACCCCTTCTCATTACAGAGATGCACATCACCTAATATGCTTAGTTCGTAGTAGGCTTTCGAGCCTATACAGCTTGGAGTAAGACAACATGCATAAAGAGGATGATGTGGTCAAAATACTCATTTGCCTAATAATTCTGCACTCCCTGTATATAATCTAGACATACATAACAACCAAAAAAACTCTCAAATTGATAAAGCTAATTACATAAAGGAGACAAAAGTTCCCACAATAACCGAGCCTCAAAAAAAAATGTTAGAAGAACCTTTCTCGCTCCAAGAAATTAAACAGACAATTAAAAAGCTGGTCCCTGGAAAAAGCCCAGGAATAGATGGATTCAGTTCAAATTATTATAAAACATTCACTGAGAATCTAGCCCCAAAACTTTTGCTTTTTTTTAATTCTTCAAGTACAGAACCTCTCTTTGCAAAAGAGATGTTGGAAGCAAAGATAATTGTTTTGCATAAACCAGGTAAAGACCCAGTACTACCAGCAAGTTATAGGCCTATCTCATTGCTGAATAACGATGTTAAAATATATGCTAAATTATTAGCAAATACAGGGAGTGCAGAATTATTAGGCAAGTTGTATTTTTGAGGATTAATTTTATTATTGAACAACAACCATGTTCTCAATGAACCCAAAAAACTCATTAATATCAAAGCTGAATAGTTTTGGAAGTAGTTTTTAGTTTGTTTTTAGTTATAGCTATTTTAGGGGGATATCTGTGTGTGCTGGTGACTATTACTGTGCATAATTATAAGGCAACTTAACAAAAAACAAATATATACCCATTTCAATTATTTATTTTTACCAGTGAAACCAATATAACATCTCAACATTCACAAATATACATTTCTGACATTCAAAAACAAAACAAAAACAAATCAGTGACCAATATAGCCACCTTTCTTTGCAAGGACACTCAAAAGCCTGTCATCCATGGATTCTGTCAGTGTTTTGATCTGTTCACCATCAACATTGCGTGCAGCAGCAACCACAGCCTCCCAGACACTGTTCAGAGAGGTGTACTGTTTTCCCTCCTTGTAAATCTCACATTTGATGATGGACCACAGGTTCTCAATGGGGTTCAGATCAGGTGAACAAGGAGGCCATGTCATTAGATTTTCTTCTTTTATACCCTTTCTTGCCAGCCACGCTGTGGAGTACTTGGACGCGTGTGATGGAGCATTGTCCTGCATGAAAATCATGTTTTTCTTGAAGGATGCAGACTTCTTCCTGTACCATTGCTTGAAGAAGGTGTCTTCCAGAAACTGGCAGTAGGACTGGGAGTTGAGCTTGACTCCATCCTCAACCCGAAAAGGCCCCACAAGCTCATCTTTGATGATACCAGCCCAAACCAGTACTCCACCTCCACCTTGCTGGCGTCTGAGTCGGACTGGAGCTCTCTGCCCTTTACCAATCCAGCCACGGGCCCATCCATCTGGCCCATCAAGACTCACTCTCATTTCATCAGTCCATAAAACCTTAGAAAAATCAGTCTTGAGATATTTCTTGGCCCAGTCTTGACATTTCAGCTTGTGTGTCTTGTTCAGTGGTGGTCGTCTTTCAGCCTTTCTTACCTTGGCCATGTCTCTGAGTTTTGCACACCTTGTGCTTTTGGGCACTCCAGTGATGTTGCAGCTCTGAAATATGGCCAAACTGGTGGCAAGTGGCATCTTGGCAGCTGCACGCTTGACTTTTCTCAGTTCATGGGCAGTTATTTTGCGCCTTGGTTTTTCCACACGCTTCTTGCGACCCTGTTGACTATTTTGAATGAAACGCTTGATTGTTCGATGATAACGCTTCAGAAGCTTTGCAATTTTAAGAGTGCTGCATCCCTCTGCAAGATATCTCACTATTTTTGACTTTTCTGAGACTGTCAAGTCCTTCTTTTGACACATTTTGCCAAAGGAAAGGAAGTTGCCTAATAATTATGCACACCTGATATAGGGTGTTGATGTCATTAGACCACACCCCTTCTCATTACAGAGATTCACATTACCTAATATGCTTAATTGGTAGTAGGCTTTCGAGCCTATACATCTTGGAATAAGACAACATTCATAAAGAGGATGATGTGGTCAAAATACTCATTTTCCTAATAATTCTGCACTCCCTGTAGAATAAATAAAATATTGCCGGACATTATAAATATAGATCAAGTGGGTTTTGTCCCGAATAGAGAAGCAAGGGACAATACCATTAAGGCCTTATATTTAATAAAGTACGCAAAAATTAACAAGATACCTATGGCCGCACTATCGTTAGATGCAGAAAAGGCCTTTGACCGGCTAGACTGGTCTTTCCTACAATTATCACTTAGAAAATTTGGTTTTGGGGAAAGCATAATACAGCGTATCTTTCATTTATATACATTACCAGCGGCTAGAGTAAAAATTAATGGAGTAATTTCAGATTCATTTATGATCACAAATGGTACCAGGCAGGGCTGTCCCTTGTCTCCCCTGTTATTCATTATCTCAATGGAAATATTAGCTGCCAAAATTCGTGCAGAGGCAAATATTAAAGGAATTAAAATAGGGGACCAGGAATATAAGATCTCATTGTACGCTGATGACGTGCTTTTAACAATAACGGATCCAGTAAGGTCTATTAAAAAGCTGGAGCTGACATTGCAGGAATTTGGGATTCACTCAAATTTTCTTATTAATAAAAATAAATCAGAGGTCCTAAAGTATGCAATTTCCCCAAGTGATTATATTAACTGCAAAGCATCCAGTTCATACGTGTGGAAAGAAACCTCCCTAAAATATTTAGGGGTACAATTATCACTGGATGATACACGGATGTATACAGAAAATTATGCTAATCTAATATCCAGACTCCAAATGGATTTGGACTCTTGGAGGCTGAAAATGACATCATGGCTAGGGAGAATACACATAGTAAAAATGAATGTGCTCCCTCGCATTTTATATATTTTTCAGACCGTCCCTATTAATATCCCGCGTTCCTATTGTACTAATCTTCAGAAAATAATTAATTCCTTTATTTGGAACAAAATCAAGCCAAAAATTAAAGCTTCTATCCTATATAGGACAAGGAATGAGGGTGGACTGGGTGTCCCAAATATAAGAAATTACCATAGAGCAATTATTCTTCAGAGGATATTAGATTGGCATATTAATCAAAAGAACAAAGCTTGGGTACAGTTAGAAAATAAATTAATATCATTCCAACCAATGCATAAACTAATTTGGACCCCAAGAGAGGGTAGACCAGAAAATATTATGCAGTTCCCAATGCTTAAGCATATATTTATGAACTGGGAACAAATTATAACAGAATGCCCCTCTATATCATCTGTCCCATCACCTTTACTTCCAATCATAAACAATGCTGAGTTCCAGGGGGGACATATACCCAGTCGGGTTAGCCAATTGAAATTACATCAATCCACACTGTTATATCTCTTTTTAAACAATGGAAAGCTCAAATCACAACAGGAGCTGGTAGACTCAGTAGGAGGTGCATATCATAATTGGCTAAAGTATTTACAGCTTCAGAATTTTTTGACATCACATCCAGGAAAAGTAAATTTAACTAGGCAATTAACCATATTTTTTTTTTAATAGTTTTTATTGAGGTTGAAATAGCATAGTGGCAACAGTCTCAGCAACAGAATACATTTTACAACATATATTATACTGGCATGACATAACAGATTAGGCACCTCATTTTTTAAATCTTATAGGTTTGCGAATTCCTCAGACAAGCAGGTCCAATCGTGGGACCAAAAGTTAAACAAAGCAATTGAGGACATGTCAACGTAGATAATAGTAAAAATTGCAATTTCAGCTTATGTGGGAGAAATACAAATTGTGGAGTGCATATACAATATCAATATAGTGAAACATAATAAAAGCATCTAGGTAGCTCAATGTAAATCGTCAATTGGGAAAATATGGAGCATAGCATCCCTCAGTTGTTAGTGTAATCCAATAACCATTAGCACTGAGCTTTTATTAAAACATAAGCAATCTTAAGACTATTATCTTGCATAAACTTCAGGAAAACAGGATATCACTGCAAAGACAATGTTCCTGTGTTGAATCCCCGTGAGCCATTCTACATTGGCACAGGGAAAAACTAAGTCATGGCTCTACGGGTTGGGCAGAGACTACTAAACTCTGCCAAAAGGGTGTGCAGAGAGAAAGGGAATCATCCCTGACCGCACAGAAGTAATAGAGAGGGGGGGGGTGGAGGGAAGGCCAAAATAACCGATCTTACTATTAATAGCTTACATTTCTAACATAGAGTCAGAGAATGTTGATAGAGCAACTTTAACATCATCCCGTGTAGTTAGGAGTCTCAAAGTATTACACAAGAAAAATTCTAGGGGTATTGGAGCTAGCCTATGGATATTCCCACAAAGCACAAGGTGACTGGGTTGCTAGTTAGATATGGCTTAGACTGGGTAAGGGTCAAATCTCCCTAAGTGTGAGATACGTATCTCTAGTTAAAACCACAGCCCACTATTCGTATCTTCCACTTAACATGCGATAAAATATACAATAATTGCAGATGATAGACACAGTCAGCGAAAGTATTGACAAGTCCTAGCTTTCATAACTGTTAACAGTAACATTAAGCCTTCAGTTCAGCTACATATAGTAAAAAAGGACTTTACTGCTCCATATTTAGAAAATGGGGGGGAAGGGGGGGGGGAAGGGGAGGGGGGCGGCTTCAGGGCTGGTGATGAAGTCCTCTATTTGGATTGAGCCATATAGCCTGGCCTATATGTGATGCTAGTGTTTTCCTCAGCACATCGTATAGTGTCAGGGGGGGACTATCAAAATTCTAAATTTTAAGGGAGCTGGCTGAATACATATGTATGTGTAGAAGAGCCCTAAGAAACATATAATAAGGGCTGTGGAGATGTGAGCTATAATGAGTGTCTGGTACAGAATAAAATTGAGCAGATCACCAGCACAAGCACTATGATCCCAACCAGCAAGGGCTCCACATAAAGTACTCATAAATCAGCTTGGCCGGGCCCTGAAATTATAGCTCATAGGTTTAACCCACAAATCGCTTAAGTCAGACTATAATATATTGTCAGGGCCTAGCATCAAAGAGGTGAAATACCAGGACATCACTTCATGACATAAGTTTAGACACCAACCATTAAGCATGCATACAAACATCAATGAACAAGTGAGAAAGATAACCCAAACATTTAAAAAAAAAAACCAAATAGTTTCCTATAGGAGATAAAATAGTTAAGGGCAGCAATAATCAATAATGCGGCATAAGGTTTTAGGGGAAACAATAATAATAGGAACATGAATAGATGACTAAATGTGTACAACTAGATGAAGGTACCTGCCAAGCATATGGCCTAAAATACCAGGTAGCTAGAGAAGCATAACTAATAGAGGTACAAATATAGAGTCTGGTCAATTGCAGAGCCTGTGTTATCATAAAAGCAGTGTACGTAAGTGAGAGAAGACATAGCTGTCCATCTATTATACAACGCTATATAACATAGTAGGTGCACACAAGCTGCGCTATCTTCCTGTCAGACCCTCCTGTTCACATGCATGTCCCATCCTTTGTGCAGGGTAGACCTATACACCAGGCGGTAAGGGTTTAGACATATACAGGAACTATTAGTAGGGGACAAGCTATTGTGGAGCTCTATATAGGTATCAACTTTTTTGGGTGGTTGGAGTACAAATAGTATAGTCCCCAGAGGGATTCAATTTCAAAGTCCGCATATTTTCAGACAGAAAATCTTCATGAGTGCAGATAACTCAGCTCCAAGTACTATAAAGTAATTCAGTGTCTCCATACCAGCTCAGCCAGGAGCGTTAAAGAAACTTGCTGCATACAAACGCATCTGGCTTTTATTGTCCCAGCAGCACTGTCACCCAACCCCAGCTTTCTTACAGACGCGGCCAAAATCTCCAGGGCCCCGAAAAGCCCCCTCAGGTGTGACCACGCCAAAGTAGCTGCACTGCAAGCCCAGGCCGTGAAAAAGAGGCGCCCACCCGGCAGAGCAATGAGCCTCGGAATTTGCAAGCTCCAAATCGGACCGGGCCATGGCTTCCCCCTCAGTCATCACAGGGACCTCATCTGCTTCGCTCACCACCTCCTCCCGTAAGTTCACGGAGCTCTTAACTAGCTCCCGGTCATCAGTCGCAGTTCCCTGAGCAGAGGAACATGGCGAGCGACTATCGCTTATGTTAGATGGGGCAGATTCTGGAAGATGGGCTGGCTCCAGTGTAGAGTATTCAAAGGTGTTCACCGGATCGCTTTCTTCCTCCGCATCCCGGCGTAGAGTCAGGGAGATGAGCCGGTCCAGCCTACTATGGATGCAGCGCTCATACTCCTCAAAGAGGGCTAAGATAGCCGCGCGGGAACACTCCATATTGCGCTGCCCCTTAGTTAGGCCTCAGTAAGTCTCTCTGAGCGTGTATTGCGAATAAAGTTCCCAAGTCTTCTATAAATCATAACCTAGGTTCTTAGAGAGGGATTCAGAGCCAGTCTGTGTCGATATGGACTAGCTGGTCGAAAATAACCTTTAAAAAACCCCATTGAAGCCAGGAGCAACAGCTATGTGCGTCTAGAGACTATGGCGTCTTGCTCCGCCCCCCCAATTAACCATATTTGAGAAAATCTGTTATAATGAATCTTCAATTAGAAGCTTGGTATCATTTAGCTATAAGCTTCTTAATACTTCAGAAGATTTTATAAAACATAGGTTTATGCAAAAATGGGAGACGGAGATAGTGACATATGTAGATGATTCAGTTTGGAGGACTATGTGTGTCAATGTAGCTAAATCTTCCTCTTCTTCTGACATCCAAGAGTTAAATTATAAAATATTTACCAGATGGTATCTAACGCCAGTTAGACTCCATAGTATATACCCTAACGCCTCCAAATATTGCTGGAGGGGGTGTGGGGGCATAGGAAATATGCAACATTTATGGTGGGAGTGCCCCAGATTGAAAGGGGTGTGGGGAATAATCTCAAATTGCATTAGAAAGATAAGTGGGAAGGAAGATTTTCAACTAGACATATTTACTGCCCTGTTAAATAAACCCATTAAGAATATTGGTAAAACAAAAGCTAAACTTATAACGTACGTTTTAAATTGAATAAAATCTTTGTTGGCTAGAAACTGGAAAAAAATTATGGTCCCGGACAAGGAAATGTTGTTTACTAGAATTAACGAATTATTAATATTGGAGGAATACACATATTTAAGATCCAATAGAGAAGAGGTCTTTCAAGAAATACGCTTTCATTGGGAAAGGACATGGAGGAGGGTGTTAATTTAATTTTTCTCTTTTTTTTTTCTTTTTCTTTTTTCTTTCTTCGTGGAATGTATGTCAGAGGACGGATGTGGTTAAATATATTGTTGTTGATTGTAGTTAGACATCAACAAGAAAAAGGGGTTTCTTAACTTCTTATGTTCTTTTCTCTTTGCACAGTCAGAGCCTGTGGGCTCGGTAAGGTATTATATAGAAGAGTATAAGCTTTGTTAAGAAATTTTTGAATATGTCTTAAAGGTTTGTACTTTGTTTTGTGTAAAATGAAAAATAAAATAAATAAAAAATAAAAAAAAATTATATTTAACTTAGGGGGGTGTTAGTGTTAGGGTTAGACTTAGCTTTAGGGGAGTAGTGGTGAGGTCCGGTCGGCAGATTAGGGGTTAATACTTGAAGCTAGGTGTCGGTGATGTTAGGGAGGGCAGATTAGGGGTTAATAATATTTATTATAGGGTTATTGAGGCGGGAGTGAGGCGGATTAGGGGTTAATAACTTTATTATAGTAGCGGTGAGGTCCGGTCGGCAGATTAGGGGTTAATAAGTGTAGGTAGGTGGTGGCGACGCTGGCGGCGGTGGCAGATTAGGGGTTAATAAATATAATATAGGGGTCGGCGGTGTTAGGGGCAGCAGATTAGGGGTACATAGGGATAACGTAGGTTGCGGCAGTGTACGGAGCGGCAGATTAGGGGTTAAAAAAAATATGCAGGGGTCAGCGATAGCGGGGGCGGCAGATTAGGGGTTAATAAGTGTAAGGATAGGGGTGTTTAGACTCGGGGTACATGTTAGGGTGTTAGGTGCAGACATAGGAAGTGTTTCCCCATAGGAAACAATGGGGCTGTGTTAGGAGCTGAACGCTGCTTTTTTGCAGGTGTTAGGTTTTTTTTCAGCTCAAACGGCCCCATTGTTTCCTATGGGGGAATCGTGCAGGAGCACGTTTTTTAAGCTGGCCGCATCCGTAAGCACCGCTGGTATTGAGAGTTGTAGTGGCGGTAAATTATGCTATACGCTCCCTTTTTGGAGCCTAACGCAGCCCTTCTGTGAACTCTAAATACCAACGGTATTTAAAAGGTGCGGGAGAAAAAAAGCATGCGTAGCTAACGCACACCTTTGGCCGCAGAACTCTAAATCTAGCGGAAAATGATTTCAGAGTGAGCACAAAGGTTCCCAAAATAAATGTAACTAACCAGAGCACTATCAGACAATATAAATCACCCCCAGACATCCTTTACTAGATCACAACTTAAATTTGGAGAAACAATATTTGCTATAAGAATTGCAGGTTTTATAATATGTATTAGTACTATTGTTTAACTGCTTTTTATCACAGAACTTTACTATTAATGGCCGAGGGCAGATACGCTCCAGAGAGTTCTGTTCTAATCAGAGCCTGGGGTGCCGCAACCGCCTCTAGGAACCTAAACATGGGTCCCACCCACCACAACATGCTTTTAAAGGTTCTAGGACAGACCGGACTGCTATCCAACGTACATCGTGGGGGGGGGATGGTTAGGTTCCCAGGGGCAGTTGTGTAGCTCTAGGCTCTTATTAGAACAGAACTCTCTGGAGCATATCTGCCCTCGGCTGTTATCTGATTAGTTGTGCATCCAGTGACCTCATGGAGACACGGACCAATCAGATCATGCATTAACAGCCGAGGGCAGATACCCTCTAGAGAGTTGTGTTATAATCAGAGCCTCGGGCGGCGCAACCGCCTCTGGGAACCTATGCTCTCAATCAACCACAACCCACATAACCTTAAACTTAGCTCATTCTCCCCTGTCACTGAGGAAGAAGTTTCGGCACTTATACTGTGCTCTCAGCTCACTACCTGTCCCTTTGACCCTATCCACTCACAGCTACTCCCCTCCATCTCTGCTACCCTCACCCCTTTTCGCACACACACTTTCAACCTCTCCCTCAGCACCGGTATATTTCCCTCATCACTGAAACATGCACTGGTCACATCTAAACCTTCCCTTGATCCTACCTCCCCATCCAACTACCGCCCTATTTCCCTTCTCCCTCTTGCATCAAAGCTTCTAGAAAAACTAGTTTATGCATGCCTATCATGTTAAGGTTACCAACGACCTACTTACAGCAAAATCAAAAGGCCACTTCTCTCTGCTTATCCTCCTTGATCTGTCCGCAGCCTTTGACACTGTTGACCACCCTCTTTTGCTCCATACCCTCCAATCCTTCGGCATCTGTGACACAGCCCTCAAGTGGCTCTCTTCCTACCTGTCAAACCATACCTTTAGTGTAGCCTTCTCTGGGGCCTCCTCTGCCCCGTCACCACTTTCTGTCGGAGTACCGCAAGGCTCTGTCCTCGGTCCCCTTCTCTTCTCAATCTACACGTCATCACTAGGTTCCCTAATAAAGTCCCACGGTTTACAATATCATTTGTATGCCGACGACACCCAAATCTACTTCTCTGCACTAGACCTATCTCCTTCCTTGCTAACCCGTGTCACTAACTGTCTTTCTCACATCTCTAACTGGATGTCCTCTCACTACCTCAAGCTAAGTCTCTCCAAAACTGAGCTCCTTATTTTCCCCCCTTCCTCAAAACTCTCCACCTCCAATCTCTCTATAACTGTTGACAACTCCATCATTACCGCTACCCTGTACGCCCTTGGTCTCGGGGTCACATTTGACTCAGATCTTTCTTTCACTCCTCACATTCAGTCCTTGGCTAAAGCCTGCCGCTTCCCCCTTAAAAACATCTCTAAAATTAGACACTTCCTTACACAAGACACAACTAAGATTTTAATCCACTCTCATTCTTTCCCACCTTGATTACTGCAACTCTGTCCTCTCTGGTTTCCCCACCTACCGCCTAGCTCCTTTACAATCCATAATGAATGCCTCTGCCAGACTCATCTTCCTTAAACGTCGCTCTTCATCTTCTGCACCTCTCTGCCAATCCCTTCACTAGCTTCCTCTTGCCTCTAGGATCAAACACAAAATTCTCATTCTGACATACAAAGCCCTCAACTGCACTGCTCCCCCTATATCTCAGACCTTGTCTCCAGATACTCTCCCTCCCGTCCCCTTCGCTCTGCTCATGACCTACTTTCCTCTCTTGTCACCTCATCACACTCCCTTTTACAGGACTTCTCCAGACTGGCTCCCATCTTGTGGAACTCTCTGCCTCGCTCCACAAGACTCTCTTCTAGTTTTAAAAGCTTCAAGTGCTCCCTAAAGACTCTACTGTTCAGGGATGCATACAACCTACACTAACCTTTCCTAATACCAGTTCCTCTCCTCCATTGCTATCCCCAGAACCCTCTTAGCATGTAAGCCTAAGAGTCCAGCTGTTTGTATATCACCTTCTTAAGAGCTGACTACCCATTTGCCTCTACCCATTTGAACCTTATAATTGTTTTGTTGTACTCTCCCTTTGTTTATAGCGCTGCAGAATCTGTTGGCGCTCTACAAATAACCGATAATAATAATAATAATAATAATAATAATAATAATAATAATAATAAAATAACCTAACTATGGGTCCCACCCCCACAACGTGTTTTTAAAGTTTCTCAGACAGAATGCGTGTGCGACAGATAATAATCTGACAGACAAATGTCTGTTGGATAACTGTCATTTGCTCACCCATGTGTTCAGTTAGAAACCAGTAGTGCATTGCTGCTCCTTCAACAAATGACATAAAGAGAATTAAGCAAATTTAATAATAGAAGTAAACTGGAAGGTTGTTTAAAATTGTATGTTCTACCTAAATCAGGAAAGAAAAAGTTTGGGTTTCATGTCCCTTTAACCTGTTTTCCTTTCACTTTATAGTCAGCAGCATATGCACCAGGGTGCAAGTGATACTTCCTGGAGAATAGGTTTGCACCCCATCACAACCACTATACTGCCTGCCACTTGTTGCCAACAGCCTGTTTTTATTTAACTGCAAGTACCATTTTCTCAGGCTGTTGCTGAAAGCAATAATTCCCAGAAATGTGTAGTCTAAGGCGGTGGTTCTCACCCAAAGTGACCTCAAGGACCAGTAAATGTCAGCTGGACATGTCCAGGGCCCGGCAATATGTATGTGTGTGTGTGTATATATATATATCTATATATATATACATATGTTTATATATATATATATAGAGAGACATTAGCAATACTTTGCTTGTTCGTTGGTGTAAATCCGCATCGCTGAATAATGCTGCTTCTTATTGTGTAATTAGTAAAATTATACAGATACAGCAAGGGTTCAAGGAGAGAGAAAAAACTACAAATTGTTTAGCTTTAACTGTGAAATTATCAGAATTTCCCCAGTTCTGGCTGCTTATGTGTACATGTGCTGAGGTGTGAAGCAGTTAACAAGTCAAGTGCAGCACAAAAATACTATTAAACAGCAAACTGCAGTACACTGTAACACTAATCAGTAAGGCATGTTCCTTACACATACAGACTAGTATATATATAGTATGGTTATTACCAGCAATATCTCAGAAATGTATTTAGAAGTAAAGAGCAACATGGTCAGTGATTTTATATAATAACAGGCTTATACTACATTAGTAAAAGGGAAATGTAAACTGGCACTACACACATAAGCTAAGTAAGGAAAAGAATCTGTGAAACAGATTCCGGTGCTGTCCCTTAAATTAGTATTAACAGGAGAGAGACAGAAAAGACAGGGGCTTAAATAGCACTCATCCTTACTAATTATTCGATATAAAATTAATATACTTTAATATTAGAAGTTAAAAATAGGGTAGTACATCCCTAATAAATCCTAAACCCACTACCATAGATACAAAAAGCAAAAACAAACACCAAACCGACAGTCACTTTTCTGTTTCCTGGCCGATAACAGGAGACGTCGGCATCAGGTGGCTGAAGTGACTGTACAGTATTGGAGTAAAGTAATTAAAACAAACGCGTTTCGGCTAATATATAGCCTTTATCAATGCTAAACTTTACAGTGTCAAATCGTTTAAGCCGAAGCTCAAGCGTGTATGGCCTTATATACTGGTCTATAGCTTCACAAACCGCCAATCCAAAGTGTCAAGAGGGAAACGCCTACGTATTGTCCAATTGTATTGTGCGGCCAGAAAACACCCTCCGTTTTGACTATTGTGTATGGCTAAGGAGTGTTACTTCCGCTATAACCTACACGCTCATTGGATGACTAAAAAGACCTATCACATGTGCCTGATTCTATGGTACCAATGTTACGATCATACTGTCCTGTCATGGAAACAAAAATATGCTTTTAAACACGATCGGTTATTTATAAAGCATCACTATGTGGCACAACTATATCATGTGGATGAATTAGTAGCGATCGTGATAAGCATAACAGTACACTGATGCGGACGTCTTAAAAACAACCAAATTACATCAAGATCCAACTGAACACACTATAAGTTTGTCAGATACAGGAACATACCAATTATAGTTATTTATATATTACTGGAGTATCCTATATCGTAAAAAGTGCGACTTAGTATTATATTAATAAATTACAATTGGATTTCAGGTTAGATGGTAAGTATTAAGACTATGATCATAAGCCTGAGCAGCAGTGTCAATATGTAACATTAAAGCTTTATTATAATTGACATTTTTCCACTAAGAACACAGTATCATTCCTACTTTTAACAGTAATGCAGATAATTGTGTACATCCCTTTATACTCGTATCCATATAAGTAGTATTAATGAATTTATGAGGATATTAAAATCACTTCTGAATAGGACTGCATCTGTATGTATGAGGATATTTAGATATATGTATATAGTGATCATTAATTCAATAATTCAAAGTATGTAAGGTATGTTACAGCTGACATAAGCTCAATATAATGCCATTATGGGTCATGTCATTAAGATACCAACATAACCGTAATGGACTCGGTTACCATATATAAAAAGGGGCATTAGGTGGTCTAAAAGTCATCCAATTAGATATACACCCAGTAATTATTATACTCATTCATACCATTAGGCATGACGGTATTTAGATTAAAAACCCACTTAGTTTCCATCTGTAATAATTTATTCTCAGTACTTCCCCCTCTTATTCCAGGCTTAAGTCTTTCCAAACCCCAACATTTTAAAGCATTGGTTTTTCCATTATGGGCATGTAGAAAGTGTCTCGCGACACTTGTGATTTGTTTATGTCTATCCACATCCCTCTGGGCAGTCCTTATATTACTAAGATGTTCTGTAATACGTGTTCCCATACTCCTTGTTGTCATGCCAACATAGTATAAATTACAGCTGCAAGAGATACAGTAGATAACATTAGTGCTCTGGCAGTTAATATGTTGTCTAATTTTACACGTATTACCAAATCTATCCACTATTGTTTGTTTTTTCACCATATGCTGGCATATTGAACAGTGCCCACACGCGATAGAACCCTCATATATAGGTGACTTGTTAGCATTTCTGTCATAATGGCTTGTTATAAGCGTATCCCTGATATTGTTTGCTCGCCTATATGTTAATAGAGGTCTATCTGGTAGCAATGGTTTCAATAGTTCGTCTCTGGTAAGGACATGCCAATGTTGTTGTAAAATGTTGGTAATTTTATCACTTTGTGTGGAATATGTAGTGATACATCGCAGGGGAGTATTGTTTTCTTTAACTTTAGGAGTTAATAACTCTCTCCTATCCTTTTGAAGTGCTCTGTTATAGGCTTTAGCCAATGATTTTCTAGAGTAGCCTCTTTCAAGTAGTCTCTTTCTTAGATCATGTGCAGCTTTTTTGAAACTGTCTAATGTACTACAATTTCTACGCAGGCGAGTATATTCCCCCATGGGTAACCCTTTGATTGTTGCAGGATGATGGTAACTGCTTGCATGTAGTATATTGTTAGTAGACGTGGGCTTTCTGTATGCATTTGTTTCAATTGAGCTGCCTTTCTTGTGGATAGTAAGATCTAGAAATTCTACTTTCGATTTTTGTATAGTAGATGTTAAAAATAATCCAAATGGATTATCATTAAGGATATCAATGAAATCTGTGAGGAGGTTCTCAGGGCCATTCCATATAAATAGAATGTCATCTATATATCTGGACCAGTGGGAGACATATTGGGTAAAGTGTTTTAGGTTTTCATTAAACACTACTGTTTCCTCCCACCAGCCCAGATATATATTCGCATATGTGGGTGCACATGAGGTGCCCATGGCAGTCCCACAAATCTGCAAATAGAATTTATCATCGAAAACGAAGAAGTTGTGGGTTAATATAAATTCTATCATATTAAGCAGAAATTCTTTAACCTCCTCACTCATACTGGTGTTTTTGTTTAGATAGTATGAAACCGCTTTACACCCCCAGTGTGTTTTTATACTGGTGTAGAGTGATTCTACATCGCATGACACTAATACAGAGTTAGTATCAATACTGATCTCATTGATTTTATTAAGTAGATGCATTGTGTCTCGGGTATGAGATGGTAATGAATCTACAATATATCTTAAACGTGCATCTACATATTTGCTTGCTTTTTCTGTAAGGGAGCCGATCCCAGACACTATCGGCCTTCCTGGTGGCTTGTGTATGTCTTTATGTATTTTCGGCAGCAAATATAATGTGGCTGTTTTTGGTTCTTTGACTTCTAGAAATTTGTATTCCTTTTGATCTATAATTCCATTAGTAAAGGCTGAATGAATAAGTGTATTATAACTATTCAAAAACATATCTGTAGGGTTACACAGAAGTGCCTTATAATTTGAAGGGTTATTTAGCTGGCGTGATGCTTCCTCACGATACATAGTATCTGGCCAAATAACAATATTACCTCCCTTGTCACTATTCTTTATTTGTATTCCTTTCATATTTTTTAGCTGTTTTAGTGCCAAACATTCTCCCTTTGTCAGGTTGTGATTAGTATCTCCATCATTACCTTGTATTTCTAGGATGTCTTGGCATACTAAATTAAGAAAGGTTAATGTGTTATGTGACGTGGTGTTAGGGGGTACAAATTTGGATTTGGCTTTGAGAATTTTACGCCAGCTACTATTATCCTCTTCAGAAGTAGTACTAATGGTTTGATCTAAAAGGGCAATTAAATCATTGATAGCCGTTTGATCACTAGCATTTAGGGTGTTGGTTTCTGAGTTACTAAAGTATTTCTTCAAAAGAATTTTGCGAGTAAAAAGGTGTATATCTTTAATGGCTTCGAATTTGTTGAATTTAGGTGTGGGTATGAACGACAGGCCTCTTTTTAGGACTGATATCTGATCATTAGTAAGAGTTAAATTAGAAAGATTAATAATATTAAGTTCAGGACTATTTACTTCTTCTTGTGTTGTGGTTTGTAATTGAACCTGACTTGTCTCCTGGTTCTGGGTTTTGTGCTTGCGGCCCCTTCGTGTTCTACGCCTAAAGGGATGTTTGTATTGTTCACTTTATGAGGTACAATTCTATTTTTCAAGATAGTTTTTGGTAGAGTCTCACCATCAGAGACTTCAGCATCAGTACTGTCTCCTTCCTTATCTGAATTGTCTATATCTAGACTGGCTGTTTTGTTCTGACCCCATGTGTATATTGTGTCTGAGGAATAGTCATTGAGGTCCCTGTCAATTTTGCGTTCTTTCCTTTCAGAGATATACCGTGCAAATTTCTCAACCTCTCCCTTGGTTTTATTATATGACTTTTGAAATTCCTCATTACATTCATATTGTTTGAGTTCATCACATAGTTTAGATATGCCCTCATTAATTTCATTTAGTTTGTCTAATTCATGTTCTGTTAAATATCCCATCAGTTTGAGTGAGCATTCAGTTAGTGCACTTTCCCATTTTAGTTTGAATTCAGGTTTATAGTCACCTTGAAAAATAGAATTGTACCCCATAAAGTGAACAATACAAACATCCCTTTAGGCGTAGAACACGAAGGGGCCGCAAGCACAAAACCCAGAGCCAGGAGACAAGTCAGGTTCAATTACAAACCACAACACAAGAAGAAGTAAATAGTCCTGAACTTAATATTATTAATCTTTCTAATTTAACTCTTACTAATGATCAGATATCAGTCCTAAAAAGAGGCCTCTTTTGCCTGTAAAAGAAAAATACAACCCCCCCCAACATTAAAACCCACCACCCACATACCCCTAATCTAACCCAAACCCCCCTTAAAATAACCTAACACTAATCCCCTGAAGATCATCCTACCTTGAGTCGTCTTCACTCAGCCGAGCAGCGATGGAACCGAAGAGGAGATCCGGAGCAGCAGAAGTCATCATCCAAGGGGCGCTGAAGAAATCTTCCATCCGATGAAGTGATCCTCCAGTCGGCGCTGAAGAAGTCTTCCATCCGGGTGATGTCATCTTCCAAGAGGCGCTGAAGAAGTCTTCTATCCGGGCGATGTCATCTTCCAAGGGGGGTCTTCAATCTTCAATCTTCATCCCGCCAACGCGGAACATCCTTCTTTACCGACGGACTACAGACGAATGAAGGCTCCTTTAAGGGACGTCATCCAAGATGGCGTCCCTTCAATTCCGATTGGCTGATAGGATTCTATCAGCCAATCGGAATTAAGGTAGGAAAAATCTGATTGGCTGATTGAATCAGCCAATTAGATTCAAGTTCAATCCGATTGGCTGATCCAATCAGCCAATCAGATTGAGCTCGCATTCTATTGGCTGATCGGAACAGATTAGGGGTATGATTAGGGGTATGTGGGTGGTGGGTTGTAATGTTGGGGGGGGTATTGTATGGTTTTTTTTTACAGGCAAAAGAGCTGAATTCTTTGGGGCATGCCCCGCAAAAGGCCCTTTTAAGGGCTGGTAAGGTAAAAGAGCTTTTCTATTTTTATTTTAGAATAGGGTAGGGCATTTTTTTATTTTGGGCGGGCTTTGTTATTTTATTAGGGGGCTTAGAGTAGGTGTAATTAGCTTAAAATTGTTGTAATCTTTTTCTAATGTTTGTAACTTATTTTTTTATTTTTTGTAACTTAGTTCTTTTTTTATTTTTTGTACTTTAGTTAGTTTATTTAATTGTATTTATTTGTAGGTATTTTATGTAATTAATTTATTGATAGTGTAGTGTTAGGTTTAATTGTAGGTAATTGTAGGTAGTTTATTTAATTAATTTATTGATAGTGTAGTGTTAGGTTTAATTGTAACTTAGGTTAGGATTTATTTTACAGGTAATTTTGTATTTCTTTTAGCTAGGTAGTTATTAAATAGTTAATAACTATTTAATAACTATTATAACTAGCTAAAATAAATACAAAGTTACCTGTAAAATAAATATAAATCCTAAAATAGCTACAATGTAATTATTAATTACATTGTAGCTATCTTAGGGTTTATTTTACAGGTAAGTATTTAGTTTTAAATAGGAATAATTTATTTAATGATAGTGTAGTGTTAGGTGTAATTGTAACTTAGGTTAGTTTTTATTTTACAGGTAAATTTCTCTTTATTTTAGCTAGGTAAGCCATTAAATAGTTAATAACTATTTAATAGCTATTGTACCTAGTTAAAATAAATTGAAATTTGCCTGTAAAATAAAAATAAATCCTAAGATAGCTACAATATAATTATTATTTATATTGTAGCTATATTAGGGTTTATTTTAAAGGTAAGTATTTAGTTTTAAATAGGCTTAATTTAGTTCATAATAGAAATATTATTTAGATTTATTTAATTAATATTTAAGTTAGGGGGGTGTTAGGGTTAGTGTTAGACTTAGGTTTAGGGGTTAATAATTTTATTACAGTGGCGGCGGTGTAGTGGGGGGCAGGATAGGGGTTAATAAATTTATTATAGGTGGCGACGGTGTAGGGGGGGCAGGATAGCGGTTAATAAATTTAATATAGGTTGCGGCGGGTTCAGGGAGCGGCGGTTTAGGGGTTAAACTATTTATTTAGTTGCGGTGAGGTGCGGGATCAGCAGGATAGGGGTTAATAAATTTATTATAGAGGGCAGCGGTATAGGAGGGGCAGGATAGGGGTTACTAGGTATAATGTAGGTGGCAGCGGTGTCCGGGAGCGGTGGTTTAGGGGTTAATACATTTATAAGAGTTGCGGCGGGGTCTAGGAGCGGCGGTTTAGGGGTTAATACATTTATAAGAGTTGCGGCGGGGTCTAGGAGTGGCGGTTTAGGGGTTAGTAACTTTATTTAGTTGCGGGAGGCTCCGGGGGCGCCGGTATAGGGGGTAGAACAGTGTAGTTTAGTGTGGGTGCTTAGTGACAGGTTAGCAAGAAAGCTGTAAAAAATCCGAAGAGCAGCGAGATCGGATGAGTGATAACTCTCACAGTCCGCTGCTCATCGCCCCGTACTTGGTGCGCGGCTTTTTGACAGCTTTTTTGATCTTAGGCAAATTTTTGCAGGTCCGCGGCGGCGATGTGAGGCGAGCTTAGGCGGGCGTATTGGGCCGGCGAAGGCAGGAAAAGTAGACAAGTTGATAACTACCCCCCTATGCTTCTTCCTCTTAAACTGAACTGATTAAAAGGAATAGAAACAGACAATACATTTTCTTTTTTTTCTGCAGTTTTACTCCAGGTGGGGAGGAATATCCAGGGGGGAAGGCACATGCCCCTTCTTGCCCCCCCCCTTGTGGAGTCGTGGACGCCCATATACATATATAAACATATAAATATATACATATATGGACATATATAGACATATATCTATACATACATATACATTTTTAGAAATGTTAAAACCCTTTGCATGTTTTTTTCCCCAACACCTAAGATCTCATATCTTTGATCCCTTATAACTTTTTTGTGCAATATGTTTTATGAATCATTTTTATTAGACAGTGTTATTATAAGTGTAAGTGTACTTTGTAATTTATTTTTGATGCGTTTTGTGGAACTTTTTAATTTCGTGAAATAGTTAAAGAAATGATAAACTTTAACTAATCAAATGCCATATATTTGCCATTAAAAAAGTAAATGTGTACCTTTTTAATTTTTAATCCATCTGTGAAAGGGTTAAATTAGTTCATATAGTATTGCTTCTATTGCAATGTTATGCCAGCCCACTTGGATGAACTATTTTTTTTTAAAAGGGATAGTCAAGTCCAAAAAAAACTTTCCTTTTTCAAATAGGGTATGTAATTTTAACCCCTTAACGACCGACGACGTATGCCATACGTCCTCAAAAAAAAAGCACTTAACGACCGAGGACGTATGGCATACGTCGTCGGTTTAACAGAGCACTGGAAGCGATCGAAATCGCTTCCAGCTGCTCTAACAGTATTGCAGGCTTGCCTTGATGTCTAGGCATCCTGCAATACTGTTCCCGAGTGCCGGGACTGGATTGATCACTCCCCCATGAGTGATCACTTCCGGTTTCGCTCCGGCAGTGTTTCAGAGCATCGGAAGCGATCGGACACGCTTCCGATGCTCTGCTTGTGTGCTAAGTGCCTCGGTGGGTCGAGGCACTTAGTTAGTTGTAAAATAAAAGTTAAAAAGTAAAAAAAAAAAAAAAGGAATAAAATAAAAAAAAGCCCTAAATAGCCCCCCCCTCCCCCTTCACTAGGCATCCAAGATGGCGATGCCCAGTGCATCATGGGGCCTCTGGGGGTGTCCCTAGCCTGCATCATCATAGGGGCAAGCTAGGGTCACCCAATCTGAGCCTCCCACCCTAAAAAAAATAATAATAATAAAATACCCCATTTGTCTGATCATGTCAATATTTGTAAATATTGACTATGATCAGTGTGGATCTCCCTCCCTCTCCTCACTTGCCATTTTGTTGGAGAGAGAGACCTGTATTTAGCAGAGAGAGAGATTTATTTCTTTTATTTGTTAAAAAATATAGAACCAAAGGCTCTTTTCAGAGCCATTAACCCCTAGCTTGCCAGTGATCACTATATATCACTGGCAGTAACATAGGTGCACTTTTTTTTTGCTGCATTTTGCTGTCTGTGCGTTTTTTTAGGGGTTAATTTTGTTGTTGTAATTTTTTAAAAACCCAAAGGCTCTTTTCAGAAACATTTAGTTAATTTAATTTAATTTTCAAAGCCATTAACCCCTAGCTTGCCAGTGATCACTATATATCACTGGCAGTAGCATAGGTGCACTTTTTTTTTGCTGCATTTTGCTGTCTGTGCATTTTTTTAGGGGTTAATTTTGTTGTTGTAATTTTTTAAAAACCCAAAGGCTCTTTTCAGAAACATTTAGTTAATTTAATTTAATTTTCAGAGCCATTAACCCCTAGCTTGCCAGTGATCGCTATAAATCACTGGCAGTTGCATAGCTGTACTTTTTTGCTGTCTGTGCATTTTTTTAGGGGTTAATTTTGTTGTTGTAATTTTTTAAAAACCCAAAGGCTCTTTTCAGAAACATTTAGTTAATTTAATTTAATTTTCAGAGACATTAACCCCTAGCTTGCCAGTGATCGCTATAAATCACTGGCAGTTGCATAGCTGTACTTTTTTGCTGTCTGTGCATTTTTTTAGGGGTTAATTTTGTTGTTGTAATTTTTTAAAAACCCAAAGGCTCTTTTCAGAAACATTTAGTTAATTTAATTTAATTTTCAGAGCCATTAACCCCTAGCTTGCCAGTGATCGCTATAAATCACTGGCAGTAGCATAGCTGTACTTTTTTGCTAGTTAATTTAGTTAATTAATTTAGTTAATTTAAATTAATTTTCAGAGCCATTAACCCCTAGCTTGCCAGTGATCACTATAAATCACTGGCAGTTGCATAGCTGTACTTTTTTGCTGTCTGTGCATTTTTTTAGGGGTTAATTTTGTTGTTGTAATTTTTTAAAAACCCAAAGGCTCTTTTCAGAAACATTTAGTTAATTTAATTTAATTTTCAGAGCCATTAACCTCTAGCTTGCCAGTGATCGCTATAAATCACTGGCAGTAGCATAGCTGTACTTTTTTGCTAGTTAATTTAGTTAATTAATTTAGTTAATTTAATTTTTTTTAGTAATTGTTTTCTGTGACAGATACAAAAATGTCACAGAAAAGATATAGTGCTGAGGAGGCGTATGCCATCCTTGCGTCAGAGTCAGATGCCTCTATTTCTGACTCAGACCCCAATTTTGACCCTGCCATGTGCTCAGATACATCACTAGATGCAGTCTCAACTGATAGTGATGTATCTGTGGCTGCTAGCCCCCCTGCCAGCCCCCCTGCTAGCCCCCCTGCCAGAAGGAGGCGTGTTGCTGCCATTGCTGCTGAAGAGTGGGTAACGCCTCATCTCCAGAGGCCAGATATCCCACCCTTCACAGCAAATGCTGGCATAAATATAGATGTGGCAGGTTTTAGCCCCCAGCAGTTTCTGGAAGTGTTTCTGGGCGATGATATATTGGGGAATATTGTCGCCCAAACTAATTTATATGCCCATCAGTTCCGTGCTGCAAAGCCTGGAACATATTTGGCAAAGCAGCAATGGGCCCCCATCAATGTGCCAGAATTCAAAAAATTCTGGGCATTGACTATGCTGATGGGCATCATAAAAAAACCCTCCATTCGCTCCTACTGGAGTACTAGCCCCATCTGCTCTACCCCCATTTTCTCCCAGACTATGTCGAGGAAGAGGTATGAAATGATTCTGCATTTCATGCACTTCAGCGACAACAGCCTGTGCCCCCCTAGGGAGCATCCCCAATTTGACAGGCTGTATAAAATCCGCCCCCTGATAACCCACTTTTCTGCCAGGTTTGCAGAGGCTTATACACCTGGAAGGAATATATGCGTTGATGAATCCCTAATGAAGTATAAGGGAAGGCTGGGATTCAAGCAGTATATTCCTTCCAAACGCTCCAGATATGGGGTAAAGGTGTATAAGCTCTGTGACAGCGAGACTGGGTATACTCAGGCCTTCCGGGTGTATGAGAGAAAGGATAGCCACCTTGACCCTCCAGGTTGCCCAGAACATATGGGAACCACTGGCAAGATTGTCTGGGACCTGATATTACCCCTAATGAACAAAGGGTATCACTTGTACTTAGACAATTTTTATACAAGTGTCCTTTTGTTCAAGCTACTGTATTGCTTTGATACAGTAGCTTGCGGTACAATTAAAAAGAACCGCGCAGGTTTCCCAGGACAGCTTGTACGCACCCGGCTACGAAGGGGGGAGACCTCAGCTCTGCGCCAAGAGGAGCTGTTGGCACTGAAGTACAGAGACAAGAAGGATGTATACCTTCTTACCACCATCCACACAGAGAGGACGGTGGCGGTTTCTGTACGTGGCAGAGCTGAGATCATAAGGAAGCCAGTGTGCATCAAGTCTTATAACCGGCATATGGGTGGGGTTGATCTGGCTGATCAGCTGCTGCAGCCCTACCTAATTATGCGGAAGACAAGGGCCTGGTACAAAAAGGTTGCAATTTACCTAATGCAGATTGCAACCCACAACGCTTTTTTGTTGTTCAAAAAAGCAAACCCCAGAGTTAAAAAGACTTTTTTACAGTTTCAGCTCCAGATTATTACGGGGATTTTGTACCATGATGCACCTGCTCCCCGGGCGGTGATGGGAGAGAGCAGAGTTGGGGCTACCCATTTTATTTTTAAAATCCCCCCTACTGCCACAAAGCAGAAACCACAAAAAAAATGCAGAGTCTGTACCAAGAGGGGGAAGAGAAGGGACACCATATATTACTGTCCTGATTGCCCTGGACAGCCTGCACTCTGCATTGGGGACTGCTTCAAGCGGTACCATACAATGGTCAATTTTTAAAAAAATAAATACATTTGCTGTTACATATATATATATATTTTTTTTGGTTATGTTTACAGTTAGATGTTTTTTTGTTTTTTTTACTTTTACTGTGCCAGATTTTTACATTTCACTACTCTATTTTTTTCTAAAATTGGGCCTGTTTTTTTTTAACCAAAACCCCTGTCAAACCTATGCATGGGGGACATAGGTGTTCTCAGGGTGCCTTGCAGAAAACAACCTGAAGTATGTTTTTGTAATAACTTACAACAGTCTCTCCTAAATTATAGTAAAAAAGCAATGTGTCTGTAAAAATGAAAATTGAAAAATTACCACCATACACTTTCTCCAATTTTTTGGGCTAAAACGGTTGCTTCAAAGGCATCAAAGCACACCATATACAATACCTTGGGGTGTCAACATTTAAAAAATATACACTTTGAATGCAATAAATAAAAGTGGGGTATGCGATAGGCCCCAAACTAAAGATAGGCCTATCAGAAGAAATACTCTCATTTTTAATAACTAAAATCACAAGTCATAAAATTGTAACATAACCTTCCCAAAATCCTGGCAAACCTATGCATGGGGGGCATAGGTGTACTCAGGGTGCCTTGCAGAAAACAACCTGAAGTATTCTTTTGCAATAACTTACAACAATCTCTCCTAAATCATAGTCAAAAAGCAATGTGTCTGTAAAAATGAAAATTGAAAAATTACCACCAAATACTTTCTCCAATTTTTTGGGCTAAAACGGTTGCTTCAAAGGCATCAAAGCACACCATATACAATACCTTGGGGTGTCAACATTTAAAAAATATACACTTTGAATGCAATAAATAAAAGTGGGGTATGCGATAGGCCCCAAACTAAAGATAGGCCTATCAGAAGAAATACTCTCATTTTTAATAACTAAAATCATGTAACATAACCTTCCCAAAATCCTGGCAAACCTATGCATGGGGGGCATAGGTGTACTCAGGGTGCCTTGCAGAAAACAACCTGAAGTATTCTTTTGCAATAACTTACAACAGTCTCTCCTAAATCATAGTAAAAAAGCAATGTGTCTGTAACAATGAAAATTGAAAAATTACCACCATATACTTTCTCCAATTTTTTGGGCTAAAACGGTTGCATCAAAGTCATCAAACCACTCCATGTATAATACCTTGGGGGGTCAACTTTTTAAATATAATCACATTTATGGAAAACAAATAAATTGGGGTATGTTAAAAGACCCCCCAAAAAAGACGATAGGCAAAGAAAATATGTTAAATGTGAAAAAAAATCACAAACACATGTCAGACATTTGGCATTGCACCGCCCAAACAAGCCACCAAACCTATGCATAGGTGGTATCACTGAACTCAGGAGATGTTGGTGACCACATATTGGTGTCTTCTTTGGTAGTAACACATAACAGGAGCTGTGAATCCATGTCTAAAGTACAATGTATGTGAAAAATAACACAAAGAAATGAATGCCCAATAGTTTGACAAAGACTAGTGGTTGAATTAGTGTATGGAAAGTGTTAAAACACCTGCATTTGAAATACCCTAGGATGTCTACTTTTCAAAAATATATGGTTTGATGGGGGTAAATTACATTGGCCGGCTTCAGAAATGTCTTAAATAGAACATGGGTGCATGGGATGTGAAAATGGGAAGTGTAAAAAATGGAATGCGCTTCCTAAAAATAAGGCCTTCTAGCCCCCAGAAAACCCAACACACCTATACATGGGTGGTATCACTGTACTCAGGAGATGTTGTTGAACACATATTGAGGTGTTTTTTGGCAGTAACACATAACAGGAACTGAGAATCCATGCCTAAAGTACAATGTGTGTGAAAAATAACACAAAAAAATGACTACCCAAAAGTTTGACAAAGACTGGTGGTTAAATAAGTTCATGGAAAGTGTGAAAATACCAGCATTTCAAATACCCTAGGGGGTCTACTTCTCAAAAATATATGGTTTTATGGGGGTAAATTTCATTGACCGGCTTCAGAAATGTCCCAAATAGGACATGGGTGCATGATGACCGATGTGAAAATTCCAAGTTGAAAAACTGGAATGCGCTTCCTAAAAATAAGGCCTTATAGCCCCCAGAGAACCCAACACACCTATACATGTGTGGTATCACTGTACTCAGGAGATGTTGTTGAACACATATTGAGGTGTTTTTTGGCAGTAACACATAACAGGAACTGAGAATCCATGCCTAAAGTACAATGTGTGTGAAAAATAACACAAAAAAATGACTACCCAAAAGTTTGACAAAGAATGGTGGTTAAATAAGTTCATGGAAAGTGTGAAAATACCAGCATTTCAAATACCCTAGGGGGTCTACTTCACAAATATATATAGTTTTATGGGGGTAAATTTCATTGACCGGCTTCAGAAATGTCCCAAATAGGACATGGGTGCATGATGACCGATGTGAAAATTCCAAGTTGAAAAACTGGAATGCGCTTCCTAAAAATAAGGCCTTCTAGCCCCCAGAGAACCCAACACACCTATACATGGGTGGTATCACTGTACTCAGGAGATGTTGTTGAACACATATTGAGGTGTTTTTTGGCAGTAACACATAACAGGAACTGAGAATCCATGCCTAAAGTACAATGTGTGTGAAAAATAACACAAAAAAATGACTACCCAAAAGTTTGACAAAGACTGGTGGTTAAATAAGTTTAATGGAAAGTGTGAAAATACCAGCATTTCAAATACCCTAGGGGGTCTACTTCTCAAAAATATATGGTTTTATGGGGGTAAATTTCATTGACCGGCTTCAGAAATGTCCCAAATAGGACATGGGTGCATGATGACCGATGTGAAAATTCCAAGTTGAAAAACTGGAATGCGCTTCCTAAAAATAAGGCCTTCTAGCCCCCAGAGAACCCAACACACCTATACATGGGTGGTATCACTGTACTCAGGAGATGTTGTTGAACACATATTGAGGTGTTTTTTGGCAGTAACACATAACAGGAACTGAGAATCCATGCCTAAAGTACAATGTGTGTGAAAAATAACACAAAAAAATGACTACCCAAAAGTTTGACAAAGACTGGTGGTTAAATAAGTTCATGGAAAGTGTGAAAATACCAGCATTTCAAATACCCTAGGGGGTCTACTTCTCAAAAATATATGGTTTTATGGGGGTAAATTTCATTGACCGGTTTCAGAAATGTCCCAAATAGGACATGGGTGCATGATGACCGATGTGAAAATTCCAAGTTGAAAAACTGGAATGCGCTTCCTAAAAATAAGGCCTTATAGCCCCCAGAGAACCCAACACACCTATACATAGGTGGTATCACTGTACTCAGGAGATGTTGTTGAACACATATTGAGGTGTTTTTTGGCAGTAACACATAACAGGAACTGAGAATCCATGCCTAAAGTACAATGTGTGTGAAAAATAACACAAAAAAATGACTACCCAAAAGTTTGACAAAGACTGGTGGTTAAATAAGTTCATGGAAAGTGTGAAAATACCAGCATTTCAAATACCCTAGGGGGTCTACTTCTCAAAAATATATGGTTTTATGGGGGTAAATTTCATTGACAGGCTTCAGAAATGTCCCAAATAGGACATGGGTGCATGATGACCGATGTGAAAATTCCAAGTTGAAAAACTGGAATGCGCTTCCTAAAAATAAGGCCTTCTAGCCCCCAGAGAACCCAACACACCTATACATGGGTGCTATCACTGTACTCAGGAGATGTTGTTGAACACATATTGAGGTGTTTTTTGGCAGTAACACATAACAGGAACTGGGAATCCATGCCTAAAGTACAATGTGTGTGAAAAATAACACAAAAAAATGACTACCCAAAAGTTTGACAAAGACCAGTGGCGGCTGGTGAATTTTTAGGATGGGGGTGCACAAGACCCTGCCCCTTTTAGAAAACCACGCCCCTTTGAAAAAACACACCCCTTTTTAAAAACCACGCCCCTTTTGACAAGCCACACCCATTTTTAATAGCCACACCCCTTTGCAAAAGTCACGCCCATGAAATGGCCCCACCCATTTGAACCAGCAGTGTTTTTGGTCATTGTCTTCTTGAAATATCCAGCCCCGGCCTGGGGGTAACTTCAACTGAAGTTTGTGACTGATTCCTCAACATTATTCTCAAGTATCTGCTGATATTGAGTGGAATCCATGAGACCCTCAACAATATTCCCAGTAGTACAGGTCTTTGGAGGTGGTCTGTGGGCTGTTTTTGACCGTTCTTATCATCCTTTGCCTATCCTATATTTTACTTGGCCTGCCACTTCTGGCCTTAACAAGAACTGTGCCTGTGGTCTTCCATATCCTCACCATGCTGACTATGTTCCTCACAGTGGACACTGACATCTTAAATCTATGCAATAGCTTTTTGTAGCCTTCCTCTAAACCATGATGTTGAACAATCTTTGTTTTTAGGTAATTTGAGAGTTGTTTTGTGGCCCCCATGTTGCCACTCTTCAGAGGAGAGTCATAGAGAACAACTTGCAATTGGCCACCTGAAAACCTTTTCTCATGATTGGATACACCTGTCTATGAAGTTTAAGGCTTAATGGGCTCACCAAACCAATTTTTTCTTCCAATTAATCAGTGCTAGGTAGTTACAGGTATTCAATGCAACAAAATAACAAGGGTGCACAAATGTATGCACCTGTCTAATTTTGTTTTGATGCATATTGCACATTTTCTGTTAATCCAATAAACCTAATTTCACTACTGAATTTCTACTGTGTCCTTCATTTATTTGATAGATCAAAATGAAATTACTGATCCAAACAGCCAATTATTTATAACTGAAAATCATGGAAATTGTCAGAGGTGCCTAAACTTTTGCATACAACTGTATATGATTTCATGCACTCAAACTGTATTAAAGTAATGTACTCAGATATGAAATATATTTTTATGAAATGTAACATCAATTATATATAAATACTATGCTCCAATACAGCTCACAGGCACGATATCTAAAAAATATACAAAGGGACCATTTGTTAAAGTTTAAGCTTCAAAAGATTCTTTACTTCATCGCTTAATGAGATTAGATCTCTACAAACAAGATAACCATGTTACTTCTCTGGGGTGACAGAGAAACAATTCTGTACTTTAGTTCAGATATGCTCAATCTTCAGGAAAGTAAGTAATTATCCCTTGTATGATATACAAATGATGAGACTAACAATACTTTTGAAGGTGTGAATCCACATATACGTCTGGAAAGGTTTTCTAGCTCAGAATCGATGCAAGCATATAGAAGACAAAATTTCATATGAAATGACTTGTACCTAATTTTCATATAGTTTTATATACTCCTATACTTTATTAAGCAATGGAATATATTTATATTAAAGTGGGATAATAAGGAAATATAAATATTGTTACAATAAATTAATCACTACAGAATTCTAATTAAATGCAATGTAATATCAGAATATGAAATGATTAATCAATTGATTTCAAATAGTTAATAGTATAGCTGATTATTATTATCATACTAAGTATTAAATTACAATCCTTTTAAGTCTCCCAATATGTAATGAATCATCGCGTTCATCATGTCCTCGAAGTGAAAGCTCAAATGCGCCGGAAAATAGAATACAATTCATAATTTTGGAAAGAACATAACGATTTGTGGTTACTTGATCATTGTGTTTTTTAACATTCAAACAATATGCACTGACAAGTTGTTGGCGAATATCAATCCTTCATAGCAAATTAAACTCTAATGGGGAGTATAAATGTGATTGGTAGCAATTATTTATATTTTTGGAGTTAAATGTGATAAATCGGCGACACCATAACTCACCCAACTTGAATCACCACTTTGTTTTTCAAACAGGAGACAATAAAAACAAGATCCTGTTTGTAAAAATGACTATTAAGTTAATCTCTTAAGATATTATCAGTAGTAAGTATATATATATATTTATATATATATTTATAATATTTAATATTATGACCATGTCTAATATTTACATTAATATACAAGAATCCATACTCTTCAGTATACTCATGTCTAGTCTTAAAATATACATGCTCAGTTAAATTATATAATAACATTATATTAACCAAATGATTAATCAAAGCTGCGAAATAATAAGTATCTTGAATGTACATTTATGAAAATATATATATTCCTGGATTTAAAGAACCTTCCACTTTATAGAGAAATAAAACCACATCTCAATTATTGTTGCCCTAGCCCCCAGTGTTCGATATTAGGCAATGCAGCCAAAGGCCGTGGCAACATTTATATAAATACACCAACATTTTACTTTCTACAAAAGAAGATTATTTCTATTACACTAGTGCTTAATAATTAACTTCAACGGTAAAGATTAAAACAGAATGTTGATAACTCAAGTACAATTTTTGTAAATTAAGTCAATCCGCCTGTCTTTTTTTGAGGCAAATAAATCAATAAAATTTTCGGTGAATGTAGGCATGTCATTGATCAATTGTTTTTCAATTGTGAGCATGGCTAGAGCAGTCAGTCTTTCCTCAGTCATGGTGCTCCTTAGAAATGTCTTAACTCGTTTTAAAGTTGAGAAACATCTCTCAGCCTCAGCAGTTGTCACGGGAATAGTCGAAATAATTTGCAACAGTTTGTAGGTCTCCGAGAAAGTACTGTCCAAGTTATTTTCTATTACAAACTGTAGAAGACTGATGGCACCATTCATATTTCGGAAATCTGGTCTTCTGTAAATTACTCCTAGTTCAGTTTTCAGGCGATCTTTCTGTAATGTGTGATAAACCGCTGATGTTTGTTCAAGAAGCTGATTTGGAAAATTTTTCTCGTAATCCGCAAATTTTTCCGCTTGGAGGAGAGAAACAGCCGAGTAGTGAGTTATAAAAGAAAATCTATCTTTTACTTGATTTGTGATAACATCGCATATCTCTTTAGCTGCCACAGTCTGAGCAATGTGAATATTTTCTCTCTTCCTTTTCCTAGATGTTTCCTCTGTTTCTGATATCGTCATGGTCACTGTGTCCATTCTATTCCTTTAGTTTTCCATTGTCTGCTGGAAAGTGTTAATATGTTTTCGAATAAGTGCCGCATCTGTTTGTGTTTTCTGAAGTTGGTTGTATAACACATCTACATGTGGCATAATATTGTGAAAAACTGTAAGCCAAAACACGAATACCGAGTCTTGTAACATACGCCGAATAGCCCCTGCTTGATTTATAGCTATTTCTTTTTTCGATGTTGACTCTATTTTTTCCATACATTCAATTAACTGTTCCCTGTTTTCAAACACTGTATTGACGGTTCGACTCTTGAAATTCCACCTGGTGGCTGAACCATGAGGTATCCTTCTTCTAACAGTTTCATCTAGAATAGCTATGCGTTGTGGCGAGTTACTAAAAAAGTTAGTAATGTCACTTAGGTTAGAAAAAAATACTCGAACTTGTTGATTCTGACTGCTTGCTTGGCTTACAATCAAATTGAGTTGATGTGCGTAGCAATGCACAAAATGTGCATTCTTGTAGGTACGTTTAATTATAGCCTGAACACCTGCATGCTGACCACTCATCACGCTTGCACCGTCGTAACTCTGGGATATCAATTTTTCCGGGTTGTCTATAACTTTTTCCAAAGTATTTTGGATACATGTAGCTATAGATTCTGCATCATGTCCAGCTGGATTAGTGAATTCCCAGAATCTCTCAACCGGTTGACCGTTACCTACAATGTATCGAAAAACAACAACCAATTGGAAGGCAGATGAAACATCAGTAGTTTCATCTGCTATCACTGCTAGAAAACTTGCTTTTGAGATTTCCTTTTTTATTTGGTTCTGGCAAACAGTAAGCATACAGTCTAATAAATCATTTTGAATTTCTTTTGACGTTCCTTTAAAAACAGTGGCACTAGCGAGATGCTCTTTTAGAGATGCATCAAGTTCTGCTGAGAAGTTTATAAGACCTCTGAAAATGCCTGGATTTAATGAATCCTCGCGTTCGTCATGTCCTCGAAGTGCAAGTTCAAATGCGCCGCAAAATAAAATACAATTAATTATTTTCGAAAGAACATAACGATTTTTTGTTACTTGCTCATTATGTTTTTTAATATTTAAACGATATGCACTGTCAAGTTGTTGTCGAATATCAACCCTTCCTAGCACATTAAACTCTAATGTGGAGTTTAAATGTGATTGTGAACAATTATGTTTATTTATTTTTTGATTTAAATGTGATAAATCGGCGACACCATAACTCACCCAGCTTGATTCACCACTTTGTTTTGCAAACAGGAGACAATAAAAACAAAAGAGTCTGTTAGATAATTCACAGCCACAAATCCATGGATATTTATCATATACCTCGGGTTTGAATTCTCTTTTGAAATCTCTAGTTTTACATTTTGTCACCTGGATAAGGTTAAGGCTAGGTGTTGGCCTGAGCATTTTAATTTCAATTTTTCTTTCCATGGGTAACGTTGAAAAATGTAATTGCTTTAGCTCAGACACACTGATTTTACTAAGTGCCATCTTAACTGTTAGTTTACACACAAAGAACAGTCCTTTGCTGTTATAAAATATATAACTTTAACTAGGTAAGTTGCCTTGCGGCTCTTATAAAATATATAACTTGTAGGTTAGTAGTTTTGCTGTTATAATATAGATATATATATATAACTTTGAGACAATTAGTTTTGCTGTTATAATCTATATATAACCTTTAGACAAGTAGTATTGCTGTTATAAAATATAAAACTTGACTTAATAGGCAAGTAGTTACGCGGTTGGTATCAAATATATAACTTGTAGGTAATTAGCTTTGCAGCTGTTATAAATTATACAACTTGTAGGTAAGTAGCTGTGAAGCTGTTATAAAATATATAATTGTTTTACAAACTATGAGACTCTATGCAATCTGATAATAATTCTAAACTAAAATAGTGTTTTAAATAGTATTATTACAGCAGGCAGCAGCAGCCGTGACAGCCGTCAACGGGCAAGGTCAACTACAGTCTAAAACTAGTAGGCAAGTAGTTATACGGTTGTTCTAAAATATATATAACTTGTAGGACTGTAGGTAAGTAGCTGTGAAGCTGTTATAAAATATATAATTGTTTTACAAACTATGAGACTCTCTGCAATCTGATAATAATTCTAAACTAAAATAGTGTTTTAAATAGTATTATTACAGCAGGCAGCAGCAGCCGTGACAGCCGTCAACGGGGCAAGGTCAACTACAGTCTAAAACTAGTAGGCAAGTAGTTATGCGGTTGTTCTAAAATATATATAACTTGTAGGACTGTAAGTAAGTAGCTGTGAAGCTGTTATAAAATATATAATTGTTTTACAAACTATGAGACTCTGCAATCTGATAATAATTCTAAACTAAAATAGTGTTTTAAATAGTATTATTACAGCAGGCAGCAGTGGCCGTGACAGCCGTCAACGGGCAAGGTCAACTACAGTCTAAAACTAGTAGGCAAGTAGTTATGCGGTTGTTCTAAAATATATATAACTTGTAGGACTGTAGGTAAGTAGCTGTGAAGCTGTTATAAAATATATAATTGTTTTACAAACTATGAGACTCTGCAATCTGATAATAATTCTAAACTAAAATAGTGTTTTAAATAGTATTATTACAGCAGGCAGCAGCAGCCGTGACAGCCGTCAACGGGCAAGGTCAACTACAGTCTAAAACTAGTAGGCAAGTAGTTATGCGGTTGTTCTAAAATATATATAACTTGTAGGACTGTAGGTAAGTAGCTGTGAAGCTGTTATAAAATATATAATTGTTTTACAAACTATGAGACTCTCTGCAATCTGATAATAATTCTAAACTAAAATAGTGTTTTAAATAGTATTATTACAGCAGGCAGCAGTGGCCGTGACAGCCGTCAACGGGCAAGGTCAACTACAGTCTAAAACTAGTAGGCAAGTAGTTATGCGGTTGTTCTAAAATATATATAACTTGTAGGACTGTAGGTAAGTAGCTGTGAAGCTGTTATAAAATAGTGTTTTAAATAGTATTATTACAGCAGGCAGCAGTGGCCGTGACAGCCGTCAACGGGCAAGGTCAACTACAGTCTAAAACTAGTAGGCAAATAGTTTTGCGGTTGTTCTAAAATATATAACTTGTAGGACTGTAGGTAAGTAGCTGTGAAGCTGTTATAAAATATATAATTGTTTTACAAACTATGAGACTCTCTGCAATCTGATAATAATTCTAAACTAAAATAGTGTTTTAAATAGTATTATTACAGCAGGCAGCAGCAGCCGTGACAGCCGTCAACGGGCAAGGTCAACTACAGTCTAAAACTAGTAGGCAAGTAGTTATGCGGTTATTCTAAAATATATATAACTTGTAGGACTGTAGGTAAGTAGCTGTGAAGCTGTTATAAAATATATAATTGTTTTACAAACTATGAGACTCTCTGCAATCTGATAATAATTCTAAACTAAAATAGTGTTTTAAATAGTATTATTACAGCAGGCAGCAGTGGCCGTGACAGCCGTCAACAGGCAAGGTCAACTACAGTCTAAAACTAGTAGGCAAGTAGTTATGCGGTTGTTCTAAAATATATATAACTTGTAGGACTGTAGGTAAGTAGCTGTGAAGCTGTTATAAAATATATAATTGTTTTACAAACTATGAGACTCTCTGCAATCTGATAATAATTCTAAACTAAAATAGTGTTTTAAATAGTATTATTACAGCAGGCAGCAGTGGCCGTGACAGCCGTCAACAGGCAAGGTCAACTACAGTCTAAAACTAGTGGGCAAGTAGTTATGCGGTTGTTCTAAAATATATATAACTTGTAGGACTGTAGGTAAGTAGCTGAGAAGCCGTTATAAAATATATAATTGTTTTACAAACTATGAGACTCTAATATAACTAATAAAAAATTATAAATTATATTTAAATTTATAATAAAATGTATAATAAAATTAAAGTTAATAATGCAGCACAGGCAGCAGTTAACTGCTTTTTTGAGAAAAAAAAAACTTTTTTATTTTTTTACAAGTACTGAGTCAGTGTCACTGTCTGTCACTCTGATAAACTGAGTCTGAGATAGACCACTCTCTGACTGACAATTGACAAACTAGAAAATTATCAGGGCAGGGACAGGGCCCCAGCCAGGCAAGAAAGAACTAAGGATTAGGAATGGGATCCTCTCTCAGGAAATTAAATATATATATACTAATTAATTATTAATTTCTGCAGTCTCAGGCTCTCAGCAGGTTAACAATAAATTCTGCCCAAAACTTAATTGTTAATAATATATAGAAGAAATAGATATATTGCTCCAGCTCAGCAGCCTCCACCACTCCCTCTCTGAGCTCTCTCTCCTAGGCAAGGGAGGCAAGCAAGCCGCTCTGTCTTAGCTGTCTAGCCTGTCTAGGGCCTCCGCTCTAGGCTACAATAATATTCAGTATTGGATTTTAATTTTTTTTAAATTTTAACTAAACTAAAGTCAATGTCAGTAACACACTGGCTGCTAATGCTATTAGTAGTAGTAGCTAGTAGTAGAGATGATATCGATTATTAGCTCAGCTAATAATTTGTTTAGGAAGCTGTAAACAATTCAAAGAAATTCGACTGAGAAACACTGTGAGTCACAACACACTCCTCTCCGCTCAACAGCAAACTCAAATATGAAGTTTTCGCGCCGTTGATGCGGGGGAGGAGCTGTTGTGACGTCACGTACCCGGCAAAGTGGCGTGCAGGCGCAGCCTATCCACAGGCTGGAACACTTGTCGGAAGATCTCAGACTCGGCTGGTCTCGTATTACCTCGGCTCGGCCTCGTAGTAAGCAGCATCTTGTTGTTGTACCCGCCTCCCCACTCTCTGACCGTGACGTATGCGGTGCAGCCTATCAGGGCACAGGCTGAACTTGTCCCTCCCCACTCTCGCACAGTTCAGCCTGTGCGATAAGGCAATGTATACAGCCTGGTTTGATGCCTGCAGTGAACAAGTTAGAAATCACTGACAGGCAGATAGGGCTCTAACCGCACGTGCGATAGGGACAAAATAACAGTCAGACACTAGTGACACTGAAATTTTTTTGGAATATTATATTAAAAATAAAATCAGAATTTCATATTTGGGGGTTAAAAATAAAATATAATTTTTTCAATAGGGGGATATTGGAAAAATTATATTTTATTTTTTTTTAATATTTTTTTTTTTCCTCTCACACTCACAGGGGGGCACACTCACAGGGGGGCACGTGCGAGTGTGCACACATGGAGGAGCCTCCACTGACAAAGACTGGTGGTTAAATAAGTTCATGGAAAGTGTGAAAATACCAGCATTTCAAATACCCTAGGGGGTCTACTTCTCAAAAATATATGGTTTTATGGGGGTAAATTCCATTGGCCAGCTTCAGAAATGTCCCAAATAGGACATGGGTGCATGATGACCGATGTGAAAATTCCAAGTTGAAAAACTGGAATGCGCTTCCTAAAATTAAGGCCTTTTAGCCCCCAGAGAACCCGACACACCTATACATGGGTGGTATCACTGTACTCAGGAGATGTTGTTGAACACATATTGAGGTGTTTTTTGGCAGTAACACATAACAGGAACTGAGAATCCATGCCTAAATTACAATGTGTGTGAAAAATAACACAAAATAATGACTACCCAAAAGTTTGACAAAGACTGGTGGTTGAATTAGTGCATGGAAAGTGTTAAAATACAAGCATTTGAAATACCCTAGGGTGTCTACTTTTCAAAAATATATGGTTTGATGGGGGTAAATTCCATTGACCAGCTTCAGAAATGTCCCAAATAGGACATGGGTGCATGATGACCGATGTGAAAATTCCAAGTTGAAAAACTGGAATGCGCTTCCTAAAATTAAGGCCTTTTAGCCCCCAGAGAACCCGACACACCTATACATGGGTGGTATCACTGTACTCAGGAGATGTTGTTGAACACATATTGAGGTTTTTTTTGGCAGTAACACATAACAGGAACTGAGAATCCATGCCTAAAGTACAATGTGTGTGAAAAATAACACAAAATAATGACTACCCAAAAGTTTGACAAAGACTGGTGGTTGAATTAGTGCATGGAAAGTGGAAAGTGTTAAAAAAATACAAGCATTTGAAATACCCTAGGGTGTCTACTTTTCAAAAATATATGGTTTGATGGGGGTAAATTCCATTGACCAGCTTCAGAAATGTCCCAAATAGGACATGGGTGCATGATGACCGATGTGAAAATTCCAAGTTGAAAAACTGGAATGCGCTTCCTAAAATTAAGGCCTTTTAGCCCCCAGAGAACCCGACACACCTATACATGGGTGGTATCACTGTACTCAGGAGATGTTGTTGAACACATATTGAGGTGTTTTTTGGCAGTAACACATAACAGGAACTGAGAATCCATGCCTAAAGTACAATGTGTGTGAAAAATAACACAAAATAATGACTACCCAAAAGTTTGACAAAGACTGGTGGTTGAATAAGTTCATGGAAAGTGTGAAAATACCAGCATTTCAAATACCCTAGGGGGTCTACTTCTCAAAAATATATGGTTTTATGGGGGTAAATTCCATTGGCCAGCTTCAGAAATGTCCCAAATAGGACATGGGTGCATGATGACCGATGTGAAAATTCCAAGTTGAAAAACTGGAATGCGCTTCCTAAAATTAAGGCCTTTTAGCCCCCAGAGAACCCGACACACCTATACATGGGTGGTATCACTGTACTCAGGAGATGTTGTTGAACACATATTGAGGTGTTTTTTGGCAGTAACACATAACAGGAACTGAGAATCCATGCCTAAAGTACAATGTGTGTGAAAAATAACACAAAATAATGACTACCCAAAAGTTTGACAAAGACTGGTGGTTGAATTAGTGCATGGAAAGTGTTAAAATACAAGCATTTGAAATACCCTAGGGTGTCTACTTTTCAAAAATATATGGTTTGATGGGGGTAAATTCCATTGACCAGCTTCAGAAATGTCCCAAATAGGACATGGGTGCATGATGACCGATGTGAAAATTCCAAGTTGAAAAACTGGAATGCGCTTCCTAAAATTAAGGCCTTTTAGCCCCCAGAGAACCCGACACACCTATACATGGGTGGTATCACTGTACTCAGGAGATGTTGTTGAACACATATTGAGGGTTTTTTTGGTAGTAACACATAACAGGAACTGAGAATCCATGCCTAAAGTACAATGTGTGTGAAAAATAACACAAAATAATGACTACCCAAAAGTTTGACAAAGACTGGTGGTTGAATTAGTGCATGGAAAGTGTTAAAATACAAGCATTTGAAATACCCTAGGGTGTCTACTTTTCAAAAATATATGGTTTGATGGGGGTAAATTCCATTGACCAGCTTCAGAAATGTCCCAAATAGGACATGGGTGCATGATGACCGATGTGAAAATTCCAAGTTGAAAAACTGGAATGCGCTCCCTAAAAATAAGAGCTTTTAGCCTCCCGAGAACCCGACACACCTATACATGGGTGGTATCACTGTACCCAGGAGATGCTGCTGAAGACATATGAGGGTGTTATTTGGCAGTAACCCTTAATATTATCAGTAAATGTATTCTTAAATTGCTATTTTGTCAAAAAATCAAATTATTTTTTCCCCCCCCCCCCCAAACTTTGGCATAGATTGGTGGTAAAATGGTTGCATGAAAAAAGTCAAAATACCCCAAGTTTAATACCTTAGGTTGTCTTCTTTTAAAAAATATATACATTTGAAGGGTTATTCAGGGATTCATGACAGATATTGGTGTTACAATGTAACTATCGCCAATTTTGAAAAAACATGGTTTTGAAATAGCAAAGTGCTACTTGTACTTATTGCCCTATAACTTGCAAAAAAAGCAAAGAACATGTAAACATTGGGTATTTATAAACTCAGGACAAAATTTAGAAACTGTTTAGCATTGGTATTTTATGGTGGTTGTAGATGTGTAAGAGATTTTGGGGCTCAAAGTTAGAAAAAGTGCATTTTTTTTCATTTTTTCCTCATATTTTATATTTTTTTTATAGTAAATTATAAGATATGATGAAAATAATCATATCTTTAGAAAGTCCATTTAATGGCGAGAAAAACAGTATATAATATGTGTGGGTACAGTAAATGAGTAAGAGGAAAATTACAGTTAAACACAAACATCGCAGAAATGCAAAAATAGCCTTGGTCCCAGATGGTCAACAAATTGAAAAGTGGTCTGGTCACTAAGGGGTTAAACAACTTTCCAATTTACTTTTACCAACAATTTTGCTTTGTTCTCTTGGTATTCTAGTTGAAAGTAAACATAGGAAGGCACATATGATAATTTCTAAACCCTTGAAGGCCGCCTCTATTTTATTTACTTTTCACAGCAGGGGAGAGCAAGCTCATGTAGGCCATATAGATAGCATTGTGATCACGCTCGTGGCTAGTGGAAGACACTGAACTAATTGGCTAAAATGCAAGTCAATAGATAATAACTAAAAGTCATGTGATTAGGGGCGGTCAGAAGATGCTTAGATACAAGTTAGTCACAGAAGTAAAAAGTGTATTAAAGGGCCATTATACACTCATTTTTTCTTTGCATAAATGTTTTGTAGATGATCTATTTATAAAGCCCATAAAGTTTGTTTTTTTCAAAAATGTATAGTTTTGCTTATTTTTAAATAACATTGCTCTGATTTTCAGACTCCTAACCAAGCCCCAAAGTTTTATTTGAATACCGTCAGCTACCTTCTCCAGCTTGCTCCTGTTTGTGTAAAGGGTCTTTTCATATGCAAAAGAAGAGGGAGGGGGGAGTGTCTTATTTCCCACTTGCAGTGGGCTTTCCAATTGCCTTTTCAACAGAGCTAAACTGAAAGCTTCTAAGTATGTTTTTAAACCATTTTATACTGGATTTTTATATCAGTATCTGTGCATCTTATTCTTTATAGTAGTGTCTATTACATGCAGTTATATGAAAATGAGTGTATACTGTCCCTTTAATATAACAGTGTTGGTTTTGCAAAACTGGGGAATGGGTAATAAAGGGATTATCTATCTTTTTAAACAACAAAAATTCTGGTGTTGACTGTCCCTTTAATGACAATTCCAGTGAACATCCAATCAACGTGTGTACCATTTGGCAATCTTGAAGTATAGCCCCTTTAAAGCCCTTAGAAAGCCTATGTAGAGAGTAGATGTGACTGCTCTATACATCACAGCCCAGCCAAAAGAGGAAATGAAGGCGGGCGGAGGAGCAGACAATACCAATTAGGATTATAAATCTTTTATTATAAAATATATATACACTTTAAAAAAAAAATTATGTGGTTTTACTTGAAAACTAATATATTTTTCATTGTAACATTCTTATAGTCTGAAATTTACCATCACTTTAACCACAGCTCTGAGATCGCGGTATTGATTCTAGAGTAAATCGCGACTGTACTCAACTTGCAATATGAGCGCAATTTAACCTGCGCGCAAACGATTGTGAAAACCAAGAACAATCGTTTGCTTGCCACTTGTAATCTAGCCCTAAATGTTTCCATTCGAAGAGAGACGAGCAATTTGTTTTCTTCCAATATGGAGGAATTAAATATTTGGCGCTGTTTAACATTATTTTAAAAAAGGTGAGTTTGTATTTGTATTTTATTTGAGGGGGATAGTTTAGCTGGAAAAACAAAGGATTATAATCGATGGGACAGCCCAATCTTGATTTAATATGAAGGATGACCTGGGACCAACAGGTCTGGAGCACCCTGCCATTCCCACCAAATGTCTAAACTGTCTTCAATGGCTTAAAAATTGGCATATGGGCCTACCTAGGTTTAGCTTTAAATAAAGAATACCAAGAGAACAAAGCAAATTTGATGATAAAAGTAAATTGAAAAGTTGTTTAAAATTGCATGACCTATCTGAATTATGACAACTTAATTTAACTAGACTGTCCCTTTAAATATTTATTTAAAAAGATTAGAAGTGACAGCAATATCTTTGATGTTTCTTTATTACATTCATGATTTTATTTCATAGAGTTTTAATAATTAACATTATCGCCTAGATTTAGAGTTTAGCGGCCAAAAGGGTGCGTTAGCTACGCGTGTTTTTTTCCCCCTGCATCTTTTAAACAACGCTGGTATTTAGAGTTCTCAGAAGGGCTGCGTTAAGCTCCAAAAAGGGAGCGTAGAGCATATTTACCGCCACTGCAACTCTCAATACCAGCGTTGCTTACGGACGCGGCCAGCTTAAAAAACGTGCTCGTGCAAGATTCCCCCATAGGAAACAATGGGGCAGTTTGAGCTGGAAAAAACCTAACACCTGCAAAAAAGCAGCGTTCAGCTCCTAACGCAGCCCCATTTTTTCCTGATCGGAACAGCCAATAGAATGCGAGCTCAATCTGATTGGTTGATTGGATCAGCCAATCGGATTGAATTTGAATCTGATTGGCTGATTCAATCAGCCAATCAGATTTTTCCTGCCTTAATTCCGATTGGCTGATAGAATCCTATCAGCCAATCGGAATTCGAGGGACGCCATCTTGGATGACGTCATTTAAAGGAACCTTCATTCGGACTTAGGACGTCGTTAGAAGAGGATGGACCCGCGACGGCTGCTTCAAGATGGTCCCGCTCCGCGCCGGATGGAAGAAGATAGAAGATGCCGCCTGGATGAAGATGTCTACCGGGTCGGATGCCCTCTTCTTGCCGGATAGGATGAAGACTTCGGACCCTCTTCTTGCCGGATAGGATGAAGACTTCGGACCCTCTTCTGGACGGATCGGTGATACCCAGCGTGGTGAAGATAAGGTAGGAAGATCTTCAGGGGCTTAGTGTTAGGTTTTTTTAAGGGGGGTTTGGGTTAGATTAGGGGTATGTGGGTGGTGGGTTGTAATGTTGGGGGGGGGTATTGTATGTTTTTTTACAGGCAAAAGAGCTGTTTTCTTTGGGGCATGCCCCACAAAAGGCCCTTTTAAGGGCTGGTAAGGTAAAAGAGCTGTTTAATTTTTATTTTAGAATAGGGTAGGGCATTTTTTTATTTTGGGGGGCTTTGTTATTTTTTTAGGGGGCTTAGAGTAGGTGTAATTAGTTTAAAATTCTTGTAATCTTTTTTTATTTTTTGTAATTTAGTGTTTTTTTTTGTAATTTAGTGGGTTTTTTTTGTTTGTTTAGTTGATTTAATTGTAGATAATTGTAGGTAGTTTATTTAATTAATTTATTGATAGTGTAGTGTTAGGTTTAATTGTAACTTAGGTTAGGATTTATTTTACAGGTAATTTTGTAATTATTTTAACTAGGTAACTATTAAATAGTTATTAACTATTTAATAGCTATTGTACCTGGTTAAAATAAATACAAAGTTGCCTGTAAAATAAATATTAATCCTAAAATAGCTACAATATAATTATTATTTATATTGTAGCTATATTAGGGTTTATTTTACAGGTAAGTATTTAGCTTTAAATAGGATTAATTTATTTAATAAGAATTATTTTATTTTGTTACAATAAAATTATATTTAACTTAGGGGGTTGTTAGTGTTAGGGTTAGACTTAGCTTTAGGGGTTAATACATTTATTAGAGTAGCCGTGAGGTCCGGTCGGCAGATTAGGGGTTAATAATTGTAGGTAGGTAGCGGCAACGTTGGGGGGGGCAGATTAGGAAGTAATAAATATTATGTAGGGGTCGGCGATGTTAGGGGCAGCAGATTAGGGGTACATAGGGATAATGTAGGTTGCGGCGGTGTGCGGTCGGCAGATTAGGGGTTAAAAAAATTTAATAGAGTGGCGGCGATGTGGGGGGGCCTCGGTTTAGGGGTGCATAGGTAGTTTATGGGTGTTAGTGTACTTTAGAGCACAGTAGTTAAGAGCTTTATGAACTGGCGTTAGCCCATAAAGCTCTTAACTCCTGGCTTTTTTCTGCAGCTGGAGTCTTGTCGTTAGATTTCTAACGCTCACTTCAGCCAAGACTCTAAATACCAGCGTTAGAAAGATCCCATTGAAAAGATAGGATACGCAATTGACGTATGGGGATCTGCGGTATGGAAAAGTTGCGGCTGGAAAGTGAGCGTTAGACCCTTACCTACAAGACTCTAAATACCAGCGTTAGGACAAAACCAGCGTTAAGACCCCCTAACGCTGGTTTTGACGGCTAACGCAGAACTCTAAATCTAGGCGTATGATTTTTAACAAAACAAGTAGTATGGTGTGTAAGGATATTTTTAGTTACTTTTTTTTTTGGTCAAAATATTTGCAAAATTAAAGGGACACTTGCTCTAATTTGCTGTGTTTTATTTTAGCACTCGCATCACTGGCCCTTTTAGGTTTTGTGCTGCCCTAGGCACATTTCTGCTGCCCCCTCCACCCCCTCAGGTTTTAAGCATTTTTAACAATAATATTTTTTGGTCAAGTTGTAACATTACATTTTTTATTTCAGATATATAATAATAATAATGTCCCCTAAGAGAGAGAGAGACACAGAGAGAGAGAAAGACAGACAGAGGGGGAGAGAGAGAGACATATGGGGAGAGAGACAGATGGGGAGAGAGACAGAGGGGGGGAGAGAGATGGAGGGAGAGAGAGACAGACAAATGGGGAGAGAGACAGAGGGGGAGAGAGAGACAGACAGATGGGGAGAGAGACAGAGGGGGAGATAGAGAGACAGATGGGGAGAGAGACAGACAGATGGGAAAAGAGACAGAGGGGGATAGAAACAGACAGGGGGAGAGAGACAGACAGGGGTAGAGAGAGAGACAGACAGGGGTAGAGAGAGACAGAGGGGAAGAAAGAGACACAGAGACTCCGGGGGGGGGGGGGGGAGAGACAGAGGGGTGGGAGAGAGAGACTGGATAGAACCAGCCCTACAGTTTTACTGGGGACAGTCCTGCTCTGAGGAGCTGAATTGATTTTTAGCTTTCTAAAAAATGATCTATTATTCCTATAAAGATTTTGTACACAAAAAAAAAACTTGCAGGGCTACAATAAAATACTATTACCTCTGACAGATCTTATTTTTCTGGATAGATTTCCCCTGGTTTTCGAAGTGTGCTTGAAAATAAGAAGTGGTTAGTTCTGTTATCGTCTGTCATCTGAAGAACTTGAAATTCCAACAATATTTACCTATATTATTTTTAATGGGACGGTGTACTCAGAAGCCTCCAAAGTCCAGTCCTTACTTTGCTAGCTAGTACCACGACCCACGAGTTTGGCAAAACTTGTCAGATGCCTCACACCACTGAGTAACACACACGCTGTCCCCTTAGTGTGACTGACGATAGCGCAGCAGCTCCTTTCCCTGGGTGGGTGGAGCTGGAGCGTGAAATATGTGGAGCGAAGTTATCCACCTCTGCGGATATTTCTACATATTGCAGGCTGTGAATTTGTGATGCTTTATTATTATTATTCAGATGTCAGCCAGGTCAGGACTTACCTGCTGCTTCCACACTGCAGTCTTTACACGGACAATGGAGCGCTCCACTAACACCCTCCCAAACGTTCCGGTTTTGAATTTGAAGTTTTATTCATTTTATACAAAAATCTTTAAATAAAATAAATACAATTATTTTTTATTCATGATCTAAATTAAAATGGTGGCAGTGACATAGAGAGGCTCCAAAAATTGCTGCCACTCCCCTAAGCTGCTGCCTTAGGCACATGTATTGTTTTCCTAGGCAGTAATATGCCCCTGACTAGCATCCCTTGCAAAAGGTATAATGTTAAGCCCCTGGAATGTGGATTTTTTGTATCGCTAAAAAAAGTTTAGAATCAGAGCATTTTATCTTGGCCTTAAAACATTAATTGAAATATTTTTGTGCATGTAAGAAACTCGCCGCCTGGATTTAAAGGGACATTTAACACCTTTTAATTAAAATACATTTTGTTGTCTTGCCATATAATTAAGTGTCAGCCAAGTCTAAATATTTTTAAAACAAATTAACATCTTGTTTGCTGCAATTGTTTACCAAAATCTCCACCCACTACTTGACATATTTGAGGAAGTCAATATGGGATTGCTTCTGGAGAAGACAAGGCTAGCCACAGTCATTATGTTATTATAAAGTGAATTGTTTTGCAGTTATCATCTGCTTAAGCCACTTAGGGGAAGATATGTCGCAGGGTTAGCCTTGAGATTTAGGGTTGCCACCTCTGCCATGTTTTCCTGAACACTTATGAGTTACACATGCTGAAGGGTATGCAGGGGGGAACATTAATAGTGCTGTCTAGAATCACTTTTCGTGTGCTGTCCAGGAGTGCAATTCATGTTCCCTTTTGCACACCCTGCAGCATGTGTAACTCATAAGTGTCCAGGAAAACATGGCAGAGGTGGCAACCCTAGGTGCATTCCCAGCTCTAAGATTTAGAAAATCTGACATAATCTAAATTATGAAAATATATTGCAAAGTTGTTTTACTTCACACAAATAAACAATTTATATCAAGATCTAACACTGTTTACTGTACCTTTATGCTGCATGTACATGCTTCTGTAGTGCTTGCTTGCTGTGCCTAGAGGCAAGCTAGCTGTTGCACTCTCACCAGCTCTATGAATATGCGCTACACAGATGAGGAAGCACTCAGCTTACTTTTATATAAGCAAAAAAATTGCATTCACAAAAAGAGGGGCAGAAAAAGGGGTTCATTTTATTTCACAGCACCTTGAAAACAAAAACTAACATGTTTATAAAACAGTGCATACCATGTCATTTCCATTAGACCATAGCAATTAAAGGTATAGAATTCCCTTCTGTGCATTCTATTTATGACTTTTTAGGCTATTTGGTAAAATTGTTCTAATTCACTTCGAAGAATCCCACTTGACTTATCACACTTTATTCAAACCTGTTGATTGCTGTAATTTTCAGCATTTCTTCTTCATAGTATTTATCCATTCAACCTTTTATAAGGTCAAAGCAGTTAATCACTATATTGAGTAAAGAAGAATGATGTTTTTCCACATCATTAGTTTCACACTGTACAGTGGGAATGAGTTCCTTTAAATCCTTGCTTAATTACTATAGAGGCACTGGCTTAATAAGAGTTCAGTTTGTTTGCCTAATTTTTTTAAGGGAATATTAATTTAATTCAACATAAAATGTTTCATTGTGCATATTAAAAATGTGGCAGCTGCAATCTAATTTCATTATTTATTTCTCATTATTTTTCTGTAATGTCATTCTGAAACCTGTTTTTTTTTCTATTGCCCCCAACTTCATAACACTTACACAATGATTGCTTGATAAATCCAGGAGATCGAAGCTGGAAACAGCAACAATTATAAGAAATGTGCTATTATTACTATTATTTATTTGTATAAGCACCGCCAAATTATGTATTGCAAAAATGTACTCGCTGTTATCAAGAAGTATGTCCCTGGAGTGCCTCGTGAGCCAATGGTAAGAAACAATGTATGTAGCCCCTGACTCATACTATACTATTGAAGAGGATATGTACATATGCTTTTCAAGAAAGGGTTTTAAGAGGACAAAGTAAATTTGGTAATAAGAGTGAATTTAAAGGTGCCTAAATAATTTAAAATTAAAGTTTAATTTTGACTTTCATGTCCTTTTAAAATAGGGACTGACAAAAGTAACAATTGGGAAGAATGCCTTCCATAATGTGCTAGGTACATGATGAAGTAAATGAAAGACTTTGGGGCCGATTTATCAAGCGCCGTATGGAGCTTGATGCCCCTGTTTCTGCGAAAGCCTTCAGGCTCACCGGAGACAGAAGTTATGAAGCAGCGGTCTAAAGAGCGCTGCTCCATAACTTGTCCGCCTGCTCTGAGACCGTGGACAGAAATCAACCCGATCGAATACTATCGGGTTGAGTGACACCCCCTGCTAGCAGCTGATTGGCTGTGAATCTGCAGGAGCAGCATTGCTCCAGCAGTTTACAAGATGATGTGCAGTGGACATGATACGCTACATCATATCATGTCCGCTCTCATCATGATAAATCTACCCTTTTGAATTATTGCTTAGTAAGGGAGATTGTGAAACCTTGTTATGTTTTGTGTGTATAAAGGGAAAATGTGTGTGTAACAAACTGAGTCATTACCAGATGGTACAAGCACCTAAGGCTCTTTGAGCAAATGGTGTGTTTAAAACAATGGTGCACAGTGCACACTTAAAGGGACACGAAACCCACATTTTTTTCTTTCATGATTTAGAAAGAGCATTCAATGTTAAACAACTTTCTAATTTACTTCTATTATCCAATTTGTTTTATTCTCTTGATATTCTTTGCCGAAAAGCATATCTAAATAGGTTCAGTAGCTGCTGATTGGTTGCTGCACTTGCTTTTTCTTCAACTAAGGATATCTAAAAAATGAAGCAAAATAAATAATAGAAGTAAATTGTAATGTTGTTTACATTTGTATTCTCTATCTGAATCATGAAATAATTTTTTTGGGTTTAGTGTCCCATTAAATACACTTTTGAAACAGCTATAGCTTTTTTTAAAAAGCATTGTTGCCAATATATGCATATTACAAAGATGTGAAGAGAAAGAAAAAAGGACAAATATCCTGTAGACCTATAGTATATACTAGGCCATATGTATGTGCAATAATTAGGGTACCTCTATCCTCACCTCCTCATAAACTATATGCTGGAATCACCATAACAGACAAAATTCATGAGAGATGTTCTCCTACCATAGGATTCAGGGCTCAGGCAAATCACTGTGGTATCATGCAGGGAGTGAGGTGGCAATTCGTACTTAACTTGTCCTCAAGTCATGGAGAACTTTCCGTATCCAGCCCAACTCACCTTCACAACCCACTATCCATTTCATGTATGCCACCCCTCGTCTGCTTCTGACTTGTCCCTCAGCTGAAGGTAGCGTAATGACGTCCTTGCTAGTCTGCCGGTTCCAGGTAAGAGGTAGGAGAGATCCCCCCGCAATGTCCACTTGGTGTCATGTAGCGGGAATGCTGGTAGGCAAAGGTAAAAAAGTAGAAAAGTTCGGGCTACGTGTAAAGACAATTCTTTATTGGACTTAATTAAAAACATATAAGTTGCATCACAACAAAAAAGTGTGAAAGAGTAAGCGTAGCTCCAAACTGGCTTACGCGTTTTGGTGGAAGGCCGTAATCATAACCATAGCGTAAGCCAGTTTGGACCTACGCTTACCCTTGTGCACTTTTTTGCTGTGATGAACCTTATATGTTTTTAATTGAGTCCAATATAGAACTGTTTTTACACGTAGCCAGAACTTTTCTACTTTTTTACTATTTCAAAGAAGTTTCTATTTAAAACAGAAATGCATCCAGTTTTGGATGGAATGTCCCTTTAAGATGGTAGTATTTTATTAGGTATATAATGAATCATAAAGACACAGAATTTTCAGTCTGCAAACATTGATTCCAACGTTTCGGTCCTCTTGTGAGCCTTTGTCAAGGTTACAAACGTTACCCAAAATCCCCTCCTTATATATCCACAGTGTCCCATAGAAACCGAATTCTCAATATCATTGTGCACCATCTAGTGGTAACAGTTCAAATAGAATTATTTGCCTTTATTTTTGTTTGTTACTTTTTCTTGTTAGAAGGAACAAAGTATCATGCTGTTACAATTTGGAAACAAATTAAATAAATCCATATTCAAAGTTTTTACCAATTATGTACAATTATTTACCTAACGCATCACCCAAAGCAAAGCATATTTACAAACAGTATTGCAATTTAAAGAGAGCATGCTAGAGATAAATAGTTATTTAAACCCCTAGGTTGTATAGTGTCTAATTCCCTCTGGAGTAATAGTTTCTTTCTAATCCCTCCTCTCTTTAGGGGAGGAATATGATCTATTGGGCTGCAGCATAGAAAAGAGACTGGGTGTCTCCTCTCCAAAAAATGTTTAGCTACTGGCTGATCAGTTTCACCATTCTAGATAGCCTGCCTAATACTGCTTTTGATGTTAATCTTCATAATATCAAACACTGCATCACAAATAAAATTATTTGCATTCTGAAGTAAATTCAATAGATTAGAATATTCAGGGTCAGTGGATAACTGATGTGCAAGACTGGTTAGCCAGTAAGTAGGAGCCACAGCAATAGATATAGCTGGTCTAAGTATATAGCCAGTATGTAAAAATGCCCTTCTCAGATAAGGTTCAAGTTTTCTGTCTAAAGGGTCTTTCAAAGAAGTACTGTCTTCTAGAGGAATAGTAATGCATTTAGCCAGAGTGGAAATGGTCCCATCAACTTTGGGAACCATTTCCCATACCTCTAAATTAGCAGCAGGTAGAAGATATAGTTTCTTAAACCTTGTAGAAGGATTAAAAGAGCCACCTGGTTTAGACCATTCCTTAGCAATCATATCAGAGACAGCATCAGGTATTGGGAAAATCTCAGGGAGATGACAACAGTTTTATATTCTGAATTTAAACGATTACAGGGTTTATCATCAGAAGGCTTAGATTCCTCAACCCCTAAAGTGACTAAGACTTCCTTCAAAAGAGAACAAATATGTTTCAATTTTAAATAAAAAAGAGGAATTAAAAGGTTCTATATCAGATGAGGGAACCTCACTGTTAGAGGAATCCTCATTGTTTGAAGATACTTCAGTATACTGTATGTCAGGACTTATATTACTCATAGAAGGTAAAATTTGAACTGAACTTTTTTGCTTATTCGAAGGCGGTAATGCAGCCAGGGCCTTAGTAATGGCAGTAGAAATATTTTTTTCATTCCTGAGGTATGCCATCTGCATCTATCTGTAAGGAGGAGACAGTAGGTGCATTAGTACACATAGAAACATCATTAGATTAATCGGTATGCAATAGAAAATCTAAGCAGGAGTCACATAAATGAGCTGAAGAAGCACACTTAGCTTTGGTAGAAAGGTGTTCAGTACCCTCAGTTCCAATGGTAAATGTAGGGACAGATTGGTGCAGCTCCATTATGGCAAAAAAATTTTGTAAAAATATATGCAATAATTACTATTATTACCCCCTTAAAGGGACATGCCACCCACATTTTTTATTTTATGATTTAGAAAGAGAATGCAATTTTAAACATCTTTCTAATTTACTTATATTATCTAATTTGCTCTATTCTCTTGATATTCTTTGATGAAAAGCATATCTAGATATGCTCACTAGCTGCTGATTGGTTGCTGCACATAGAAGCCTCGTGAGATTGGCTCACCATGTGCATTGCTTTTTCTTCAACTAAGGATATTTAAAAAATGAAGCAGGATAAATAATAGAAGTAAATTGTAATGTTGTTTAAATTTCTATTCTCTATCTGAATTATGAAAGAAAGATTTTGGGTTTAGTGGCCCTTTAAGCCAAGCTTTTTGAAGAAAGGAAAAAATATGCCCCCTTTATGTAGCGTTGCATGGACGTTAAAGCACTAAGCAAATGCAGCCTAGATAAGCAGTTACTGTCAGTGTGCGCATGAATGCTGCATCAAGTATTATAAGTGTTGGATATATATCATGCGTTGGTTTTGACGTGCGTTTCCTGCGTGTAATATAGTGCATGAACCCAACGAGCATTATATATGTGTCTATTTTGATGCGTGCATTGGAAAAAAAATTGCAGAAAAAAATTGCAAGGGGACTCGTAAGTATCTGTCCCAGGGCCTACATACACACATACATATATAGTTAAACTTATAAACATCTTAAAAGTGCCCATAAACATAGCTGTGAGTGTCTATTAAAAAATACAAAACATACTTACGCATAGTCCACATTTCAGCACAGGTAATGGAATAGGAGTATAACGTTGATCAGTAAAGGGAGGTAGAAAACAAGTCCCTGAGACTGAAGTTACAGAGAGCCTATGAAGGATTTCCCATGAGGTGAAAACATTGTATCATGAGGCAGTAACTCCCTTCACATCCCTCTGACAAGCACTGTACTCTGAGGGGAACTGGGCTTCAATATGCTATGAAGTGCCTTTCACTGAAGAAATCAAGCACATCATCATGCTTCAACCACATCCAACTGAGACCAAGTAAAAACTAAGTTATGAGTAAGGTGGGAGGGGTTTTATAGGCTTTTGGAGTATGGAAATCTTTGCTTCCTTCTGGTAGGAATGTATATCCCATACGTAACATGTCATGGACTCTCACCACCTATATGAAATAAATTAATATTTAATTTCAGGTTAGCGCACTTGAGAAAGCGCAATTGGATTTGCGTGACTTGTTGGGTGTTTTTCCCCCCACTTTTCATGCTCCATTAAAGTCTATAGGGCATATGTATCAATATGCGAGTGGACATGATACAAACTAGCGAATAATGTCCTCTGCACATCGCTACACATCGATAAATGTCGACAGCATACGCTGTCGGCATTTATCATTGCACCAACAATTCATGTGAACTGCTGGTGCAATGCCTCCCCCTGCAGATTCGCTACCAATCAGCCGCTAGCAGGGGGTGTCAATCAACCCGATCCTATTCCATCGGGTTGATTTCTGTCCGCGGCCTCAGAGCAGGCGGACAAGTTATGGAGCAACGGTCTTTAGACCGCTGCTTCATAACTTCTGTTTCCGTCTAGCCTGAAGGCTCGCCGGAAACGAGAGGCATCAAGCTCCTTATGGAGCTTGATAAATATGCCCCTAAGGGAGAATACATAAACACAGCCACGATATTGTAACCTGCTCTTTGCACACGTGAGTGAAAACATTTTTCTTTCAACTTTTAATATCCGCAGTTAGCACATGAGAGATTGAACGATAATTAGCGCTCCAATCGTAATCTAGCTATAAATACATTGTAACATTATTGAGGTTATTTCCCATCTCCCTCTAGTCATGGATGCCACCATGTTGAAACCTAGCGTTCACTGCATTCCAGTGCTGACTTGTTTGCACATGTGATACCTGCACTATAACCTAGATTCCAAAATGGCAGCACACGTAATTAGAGGGAGGTGCATCAAATGTACTTAGGGCTCGATGATTGAAAGCTCTCTGGGCTGGCGAGATTATTAAAGAATGCTCGACAGTCCTTATATTTCCCTGGTGGAATGATCTAAAGCCACTTTTTACCCTGAAAACAGGGTGTCTCGCTAAGGGGCGCATACTGCATGTTGCAGAATTTAATCAGTGTTTCCAAAGTTGCATAATGAATTATCTCTAAAAACTTAAACATACAGTAAAGTCAAAATTAAACTTTGTAAGTCATATAGAGCATGCAATTTTAAACAAATTTCAAGTTTATTATCAACTTTGCTTGGTTCTCACTAAAATTACGAAAAATTAAAAAACCTAACATTACAAAAAAAACACTAAAATTAAGAAAAATAAAAAAACACTAAGATTACAAAAAATTATCAATGAAATTATCCAAAATTAAACCTTATCTAATACCCCTATAAAACCAAAAAAGCCACCCCAAAATAAAAACACCCCCTAAGCTAACAATAAACTACCAAAAGCCCTTAAAAGGGTATTTTGTAGGGCATTGCCCTGAAGCAATCAGCTCTTTTACCTAAAAAAATTACAAAGTCCCCCCTAACAGTAAACCCCCCCACCCAACCATATTTTTTGTAATATTAGTGTTTTTTGTTGTTGTAATGTTAGGGTTTTTTTTTTTACGTAGTGTTAGGATTTTTTACTATTGTAATTTTTATTTTTTTATTTTTAGTTTAGGTTAATTTATAGTTTAATCTTTTTTTTTTTTATTTCACAGGTACGTTTTTATTTATTTGAAGGTAGTTATATTGTGTTTAATTTAAAGTTAGGGGTCTGTTAGGTTTAGTGGTTAATAGTTTAATTTAGTGTGTTGCGATGTGGGGGACCAGCGGTTTAGGGGTTAATAGGTTTATTATAGTAGTAGTAATGTGGGGGGCGGCGGTTTAGGGGTTAATAAGTTTATTATAGTAGTAGTGATGTGGGGGCGGCATTTTAGGGGTTAATAGGTTTATTATAGTAGTAGCGATGTGGGGGGCCGGCGGTTTAGGGATTAATAATTTTAGTTTCGTATTAGCGATGTGGGGAGCCGGCGGTTCAGGGTTAATAGGTTTATTATAGTAGAAGCGATGTGGGGGGCTGGCGGTTTAGGGGTTCATAGGTTTATTTAGTGTTGGCGATGTAGATGGGCGGCAGTTTAGGGGTTAATAGGTTTATTATAGTATTTGCGATGCGGGGATGGCGGTTTAGGGGTTAATAGGTAATTTATGGGTGTTAGTGTACTTTGTAACATTTTTGTTTCACAAAATCCATAACTACTGGTCTCAGATCGCGGAATGGATCGTGGCAGTATAAGCTATAATGCTAGCGTAATAGCCGGACTGCACAACCTGTAATACAGGAGATCTAAAAATTCCACTGTCAAAAGTCATTTTTTGAGTGCGGAATGGAGAGTTGCGTAAAGGCTAAAATGCCAGTGGTATAGCTGTTCCGCCGTGACTTGTAATATGGGAGACCTGCATATTCCGCACGCAATGGTCAATTTTTCAGCGGTATAGCCGTACTGCACAACTTGTAACCTTGCCAAATGTTACAAAACACTGCTGCCAGAGTGCTAATGACACATGGATGCACTTCAGCTTCTATGAGCCTACCTATAAATGTGATAGTAAAGGTATACTGGATATTTGCTTAAAATTACATGCTGTCTTTGAATCATGAAAGCAGAATTTTGACTTTACTGTCCCTTTAAATGTATTAATACACAGACCTCTTCAAATGATGCTATGGGTAGAAATAATCTTTTTATAACAAGGGATTAGTAATACTGATTTTTGGTTTATTTTAACATTTTCTATTTAATGTGGTTCTATTTTTATTCATGAGACTTCAAACATATTTAAATTATAGCTGCACTGTAGTGCAGGTTTAGTTCAACTTTAAAATTTAAATTTAATATGAAACCCTGTTTTTTTAAAGACAGGATGAATGTTTTGATGACTAGAAATTCTGACAATGTAAAGTAAATTGGTTGAATATTTTTTAATGTATTAAATGTAAAAAAAAAAAAAAAAGACTTTTCAGTGTTATGAGATCATTACATTAGCTTAATTTATGGCAAAATGGCTGCACTCATTTAAAAAATATGTAGACTGTAGTGTCTAGTAAGTGTTTTTCCTTAGAGGAAGAGAAAAGTTGTGGTTGGTTGCAAAGTTAAAGGGACAGTCTAGGCCAAAATAAACTTTCATGATTCAGATACAGCATGTAATTTTAAACAATTTTCCAATTTACTTTATCACCAATTTTGCTTTGTTCTCTTGGTATTCTTAGTTGAAAGCTTAACCTAGGAGGTTCATATGCTAATTTCTTAGACCTTGAAGCCCACCTCTTTCAGATTGCATTTTAACAGTTTTTCACCACTAGAGGGTGTTAGTTCACATATTTCATATAGATAACACTGTGCTCGTGCACGTGAAGTAATCTGGGAGCAGGCACTGATTGGCTAGACTGCAAGTCTTTCAAAAGAACTGAAAAAAGGGGCAGTTTGCAGAGGCTTAGATACAAGATAATCACAGAGGTTAAAAGTATATTATTATAAATGGGTTAGTTATGTAAAACTGGGAAATGGGTAATAAAGGGATTATCTATCTTTTAAAACAATAAAAATTCTGGTGTAGACTGTCCCTTTAAAGGGACATAAAAACCCAAATGTTTTATTTCATGATTCAGATAGAACATACAATTTTAAACTTTCTACTTTAATTCTATTGTCATATTTTCTTTGTTTTCTTGTTATCCTTTGTTGAAAAGCAGGAATGTAAGCTCAGGAGTGTGCACGTGTCTGCAGTACAATATGGCAGCAGTTTTGCAACAATGTTATACAGTAGCAAGAGCACTAGATAGCAGCACTATCTCCTGTTATGCAGTGCTCCAGATGTGGACACTGCCTATCTAGATATCTCTTCAACAAAGAATAACATGAGAGCAAAGCAAATTTGATAATAGAAGTAAATTGGAAACGTTTTAAAAATTGTATTATCTACCTGACTCATGAAAGAGAATTGATACATTGATATGTTACGTTATTAGTGTTTAATAGACGTTTGGTAAACATCAGCAAGGGCAGCAGTAGTTTTGTATAAGATATTGGGGTAAAGTCTGAGTTTAGAATGATAAATTATTGTCTCAGCCATAAGGAATTATTTTACTGTGAAAATTGATACAAGGATTCAAATAAGAGCTACCAACAATACTTCAGTGTCTGTGTCTTCAAGATATGAGCTCTGCTCTCCCACATCAATACATTGTTTCAAACAGGTGGCATGCTAAATTATCGCACGCCCGCAAACGGGCAAATTTGTCCACTGGTTATTGCGGTAGCAATTAGCGCTCAGAAAATTAGAGATCCAATATCTGGTTAGTTTTTTAAAAGTGCCCCAAATGCCCTATAAAAATAGAGGGCATTATAGTTTTTTTATTTAAAAAGGCAGTTTTTGGGGTCTAAAGTTGGTGAGAGTGGGGTGTTAGAAAAAAACAACGGCACTGAAAAGTGCCTTTATATTGCGGTCTATGGTAACTGTGTGTTACCTGTAAATATATGCATATGCTTATATACATTTTTATTTCTGTGTTAATATGTCTATATATACACATTAACACATAAATATATATCTATATTATCATATACAAATATATTTACAAATGCTGCCATCGCTGCGCTACTTATCCCATTCGCTGCGCTTAGGTTCTGATGCCATCTCTGACGGCATCAAAACGAAGCTCCCATTGGAGCCTATGGAAGTGCGCTCTCGTGAGCACAATGTATCCCTGCAATGCGAAAGCGAGCTCGCTTTCGCATTACTGCTAACAGTGGATCGCAAATATCGCTTTTATGAAAGTGATATATATCGTTCCACTTGAATTCTGGCCCTTAGCCTACAAATCTTCATACATTTATAACCCTATGGTTTACAAAGAAACTTAAAGGGACCCTGCAAATACTGACTGTAAAGTCACTAAATGCACAGCCTTAAAGGGACTAATCACACCACATGCACACCCAGTATTAAAGGGACAGATTACAGTAAAAGTACACAACACATAAACAGAGCCTTAAAGGAGCAGACACACTCACAAAATGCAGATAGCCCTAAAGGACCAACTTATTCCATAAGCACAGTCTTAATGGACCAGGCACACTCACATGTTACACATAGCTTTAATGCATGCATAAACACAGACTTACATAGTATGCATAAACATACACAACATACACAGCCTTTAAAAAGATTTTTTTTAAAGCAACGGGTGCAAATATAAAGTACACAGCCTTAAAGAATCAGTGCATAAAAATTGCAAAGATAGAGGCACGCACAAAATGCACACATCAATTTAAAGAGGCAGATCCCACAACATGAACACCCAATTTTAAGGGATATTGTACACTAGATTTTTCTTTGCATAAGTGTTTTGTAGACGATCCATTTATATAGCCCATCTGGTAGTGTTTTTGTAAAATTTATAGTTTTGCTTATTTTTTAAGAACATTGTGCTGATTTTAAAACTCCTAACCAAGCCCCACAGTGGCAGATTTATACATGCGTTTACAGACTCCTGCTGTTTCCTGTTTGTGTAATCTGTCGTTTCATATTCAGGGAGGTGGGAAGGGGGATTGTCTGCTGTTCTTGTTTTCCCAGCCCCTTTCACTGGGTGTCCCAGCCTAACCTCATCAACAGTGCAAAACTGGGAGCTTCTAAGTAAGTTTTTAAAAGGTTTTATTCTGGATTTTTATATCAGTATATGTGCATATTATGTTATAGTAGTGTACTACATGCAGTTATATAAAAAAACAAAATGTATGTTTACCTGATAAATTTCTTTCTTTCCGGATATGGTGAGTCCACGGCGTCCTCAATTACTGTTGGGAATATCACTCCTGGCCAGAAGGAGGAGGAGGCAAAGAACACCACATCAAAAGCTGTTAACAGAGGCGTAACTAGAAGCCTCAGGGCCCCGGTGCAAATATATATGAAGGGCCCCCCCAACTTGCAATATATATATATATATATATATATATATATATATGTATACACACACAGTATATATATATATATATATATATATATATATATACACATGTATATATATATATATATATATTTACACACACACACAAATAATACATTTACACACTGCACATATAAACACACACACACATAAATATATATATATACACAAATATACATACACACACATATATATATACATACACACATATACATATACATACACACATATACATACACACAAATATATACATACACAAACACACATATATACATGCACACAAATATATATATACACTCACACACACACATACACATACATACACACACACACACATACATACACACACACACACAAATATATATATATATATATATATATACACTCACACACACATATACATACATACACACACAAATTCAAATATATATATATAAACTCACACACACATATACATACACACACATATACATACATACATACACACACACACACACACACACAAATATATATATATATACACTCACACACACATATACATACACACACACTGTAACTGCAGCTTATGTCAGTGTGACTGTGTGATATAAACTTTAGGACAGCAAGTAAGAATGAAATGCTTTTTAAAAAAATGTTCTTAAAACTCTTCTCAGTAGCTTAAGACAGCTGCTGGTTTAACAGTCCCTACTGGAACTAGAAGGGATAATTAGCAAAAGTGGTTCCCTGCTTACTTTTAGAGAGAGGCTGGCCAGATTTATTTGTGGAGGTGACTGTCAGCTCAATACAAACAATAAATCAGAGATTCAGTTCAACACATGGAAGGTCCTTACCTTTATAACCCTGCAGGTCAAGACAGCCATAAAATGCACATTTCTGTTAGAGAAGCGCTGCAGCAATCTCTGTGCACAATTTCATCAACAGGCTGCTTAGATTTATTTGCCGAGGTGACAAATACAATTGCCTCGCTAACGGCTCCCACCATGCAGCAATCCCTTAACATGTACTATACATACACACAACTTGGAAGGAAGTCCCTGTGCTAACTATCTAATTACTTGCAACGTCGGGGTAAATAATCAAAAACACACTGACTCAGTCAGCAGTTGTACCAAAGGGAAGAGGGACCGTCTGTGGCCAGATTAAGTGCTGTCTAATTGCTGGGAGTGCGGGGACAGGTCGGGGACCCACATGCAGTGAAATGAACGTTACTACTAGCAGTCAAGGGTCAATCTTGGGTAAAGCCTTTACTGAGGGTTGACCGCTAGTTCATTTCACTGAATATGGGTCCCCGGCCTGACCCGGTCCGCACTCCCAGTAATTAGACAGCACTCAATCTGGCCACAGACGTTCCCTCTTTGGTACACCTGCTGGCTGAGTCAGTGTGTTTTTTATTATTTACCCCGACACTGGAAATAATTAGCCGTGGATGGACCCGGGGTGGTTAAACATAATTTACCTCTGAGTGAGCCACACTGGAGAACTGTCTAAGACTAACAGTCTTTAGCACCCACCTAACAGAGACGACAGTTAAAGTTCTACAGCTCGCCACATACACTTCACCACTACTAAGTGAGGAGCCCGGTTGCCGCCAAATATGTGCAGACACTGCAGAACTATTGGGTGACATCACATAGGACATTAATCAGGAGGACCTCAATAGGAAGTTGTTTGGTTTTTAAACTCTAGTGCAGCAGGCAAGGCGCAATAAATAAATACAAGTTAAAAGTAAAAAAAAGTTTCTTGTGCTGACGCTTGGGCCCTCCTGAGGGCGGGACCTCCTGGTCCCGGTCGCAATCGCGACTTCTGCACCACAGGTAATTCCGCCCCTGGCTGTTCATTCAACCAAAGAAAAATTGAGAAAAGGAATAACACAAGGAGTAGAGGTGCCTGAAGTTTAGTAAAAAAAAAAACAACTGTCTTTAAAATACTGGGTGGGGCCGTGGACTCACCATACCTGGAAATAAAGAAATTTATCAGGTAAGCATAAATTTTGTTTTCTTTGCTAAGATATGGTGAATCCATGGCATTCTCAATTACTGTTGGGAACCAGTACCCAAGCTAAAGGACATGGAGGATGAGGGAGGGACAAGTCAGGTGAACCTAAACAGAAGACACCACTGCTTGAAGAACCTATCTCCCAAAAGAAGCCCCAGCCAAGGCAAAAGTACCAAATTTGGAAAATTTGGAAAAAGTATGCAAAGAGGACCAAGTTGCAGCCTTGCAAATCTGTTCCACAGAAGCTTCATTTTTGAAAGCCCATTAAGAAGAGACAGCCCTAGTGGAGTGAGCCGTAATTCTCTCAGGAGGCTGCTGACCAGCAGTCTCATATGCCAAACGAATAATACTTCTCAACTAGGGAGAAAGAGAAGTAGCAGTAGCTTTCTGACCTTTATGTTTTCCAGAAAAACAAACAAACAATGAAGAAGACTGGCGAAAATCCTTAGTCGCCTGCAAATAGAATTTAAGAGCATGCACAACATCCTGGTTGTGCAACAAACGTTCCTTATGAGAAGAAGGATTAGGACATAGAGAAGGAACAACAAATTCCTGATTAATATTTCTATCCGAAACAACCTTAGGAAGAAAGCCCAACTTTGTACGAAGAACTGCCTTATTAGCATGAAAAATTAGATAAGGGGAATCACACTGCAAAGCTGAGAGTTCAGACACTCTCCGAACAGAAGAAATAGCAAAAAGAAACAAAACTTTCCAAGATAACAACTTAATATCTATGGAATGCAGTGGCTCGAACAGAGCCTGCTGCAGAATTCTAAGAACCAGATTAAGGCTCCAAGGTGGAGCAACAGACTTAAACACAGGCCTGATTCTGACCAAGGCCTGACAAAAAGATTGCACATCTGGCACGTCCGCCAGACGCTTGTGCAGCAAAATAAACAAAGCAGAAATCTGACCCTTTAGAGTACTGACAGACAAACCCTCCTCCAGACCTTCCTGGAGAAAGGACAAAATCCTTGGAATCCTGACCCTACTCCAAGAGTAGCCCTTGGATTCATACCAATAAAGATATTTACACCATATCTTATGGTAAATCTTTCTAGTAACAGGCTTGCGAGCCTGAATCACGGTCTCAATGACGGAATCAGAAAACACAAATCTGTTCCATAGAAACATCATTTTTAAAGACCCAAGACGAAGTGACAGCCCTAGTAGAGTGATACGTAATTTTCTCTGGACGCTGCTGTCCCGCTGTTTCATAAACCAATCGAATAACCCTTCTCAACCAGAAGGAGAGAGTAGAAAAAGTAGCCTTTTGACCTCTCTGTTTACCAGAAAAGACAACAAAAAGAGCAGAAGATTGAAGAAAATATTTCATAGCCTGTTAATAGAACCTTAAAGCACGCACAACATCCAGCTTGTGCAATAACCGCTCCTTCTTAGAGGAAGGATTAGGACAAAATGAAGGAACAACAATTTCTCGGTTAATATTGTGTTCTGAGACCACTTTAGGTAGAAATCCTAATTTAGTACGGAGAACCGCATTATCCGCATGAAGAATAAGATAAGGAGAATCACACTGTAGAGCTGAAAGCTCAGAAACTCTACAGGCAGAGGAAATTTCCATCAGAAACAAAACCTTCCAGGACAATAACTTGATATCAACTGAATGCATAGGCTCAAATGGTGCCTGTTGCAGATCTTTAAGAACCAGATTAAGACTCCAAGGAGGAGCAATTGACCTAAACACAGGCCTGATTCTAACCAAAGCCTGGCCAAAAGAGTGAACATCTGGCAAAATTGCCAGATGCTTCTGCAGAAGAATCAACAGAGCCGAAATCTGACCCTTTAGGGTACTGACTGATAAACCCTTCTCCAGGCCCTACTGAAGAAAGGACAGAATACAAGGAATTTTCACCTGACTCCAAGAAAACCCTAGATCCGCACCAATTAAGGTATTTATGCCATACCTTATAATAAATCTTGCGAGTAACAGGCTTACAAGCCTGAATCATAGTCTCAATAACTTTCACAGAAAAACCTTGTCTGGAAAAGACTAAGTGTTCAATCTCTAAGCAGTCAGCTTCAGAGAGACTAAGTTCAGATGGAGGAAGGGATCCTGAAGTAGAAAATCCTTCCTCAGAGGAAATTTCCACGAGGGAAATGACACATCCTTACTAGGTCCACAAACCAAGTTCTGCAAGGCCACGCTGGAGCTATTAGAATCACTGAAGCCTGCTCCTGTTTGATATGAGCTATCACCCGAGGAAGGAGGACAACCGGAGGAAACAGATAAACTAGACCGAAATTCCATGGCACTGACAGGGCATCTACCAGATCTGCTTGAGGATCTCTTGATCTTGGAAGCTTGTCATTTAGATGAGATGCCATTAGATCCAGCTCCGGAACTCCCTACTTGAGGGTTAACATTGAGAAAACTTCTGGATGGAGAGCCTATTCCCCTGGATGAAACGTCTGCCTGCTCAGATAATCCCCTTCCCAGTTGTCTACCCCGGGATATGAATGGCAGAGAGATGGCAATTGTGGGACTCTGCCCAACGAAGAATGCGAGTCACCTCCTTTATAGCTAACAAGCTCTGAGTCCCTCCTTGGTGGTTGATATACGCCACCGAAGTGATGTTGTCCGATTGAAATCTGATAAACAGAACTAAACTCAGTTGAGACCAAGCTGATAGAGCATTGAGTATTGCTCTCAATTGTAGGATATTTATAGGGAGGGCAGACTCCTCCTGAGTCCAAAGTCACTGAGCTCTTAGGGACCCTTAAACTGCTCCGCAGCCTAACAGGCTGGCATCCATTGTCACAATCTCCCAAGAAGGTCTTAGGAAAGCAGTGTCCTGAGACAAATGGTCCTGGGAGATCCACCAAGACAGAGACATCCTTGTCTTAGAGTCTAAAACTATCCTCTGAGAGAGATCTGAGTGGTCTCTGTTCCATTGATTGAACATACATAACTGTAGAGGTCTCAGATGGAAGCAGGCCAACGGAATAATGTCCATGGATGCCACCATGAGACCAATTATTTCCATGCATACAGCCACCGACGGACGAACAGAGGACTGAAGAGAACAACAGGCCTCCAGAAGCTTGAATTTTCTGACCTCCATCAAAAAAATCTTCATAGATACTGAGTCTATGATTGTCCCCAGAAAACATACCCTGGCACCAAGAAACTTTTCCCTTGATTCACCTTTCACCCGGTGAGAATAGCTAACAGAAAATCTTTATGGGATCTTGCTAACTAAAAAGATGGCGCCTGGAACAAGATATCGTCCAGGTAAGGAAACACCGCAATCCTTAGAGATCTGGCAAAAAGAGCAAAAAGAGCCCCTAGAACCTTTGTAAAGATTCGAGGAGCAGTGGTGAGGCTGAAAGGCAGAACTACAAATTGGAAATGTTGATCCAAAAAAGCAAACCTCAGGAAATTAAAATGTTCCTTGTGGATAGGCACATGAAGATACACATCCTTTAGGTCTATAGTGGTCATAAACGGACCCTCCTGAACTAGAGGAAGAATAGAACAAAGTCTAGAATAGGTTGAAAAGGTCCCTCCTTTGTGGGAACTACAAAATGATTTGAATAAAATCCCTGACCCTGTTCTGCTAGAGGAACTGGGATACTCATTCCCAGAGAGGACAAATCCCTTACGCAGTTTAAGAAGGCCTCTCCCTTTACCTGGTTTACAGATAATCTTGATAATAGGAATCTGTCCCTGGGGGGGACAAGACTTGAATCCTATCCTGTATCCCTGGGAGACTACATCCACTGCCCCAGGATCTGGAACACTGCGAATCCAAGCCTGCTGAAAAAAGGAAAGCCTGCCCCCTACCTGATCCAGAACTGGATCGGGGGTGGCCCCTTCATGCTTACTTAGCCTCAGTGGAGGTGTTTCCGGATTGCTTACCCTTGTTCCAGGGCTGGCTAGCTCTCCAAGAAGTCTTGGCTTGCTCAGATTTAGAAGACGAGGAAGATCTCTGTCCCTTGAAGTTACGAAAGGAACTAAAATTAGAAGACTGATGATTCTTGGGTCTATTCTTCTTATCCTGTGGTAAAAAAAACCTCCCTTTCCACCAGTAACCGTGGAAATTATCTCTGCCAGACCAGGACCAAATAAAGTCTTACCCTTGAAAGTTAGAAACAGAAGCTTGAATTTAGAACTCACATCTGCAGACCGAGACTTTAACCAAAGGGCTCTGCGGGCTAGTATCACAAAACTAGAAATCTTGGCTCCCAGTCTAACAACATGCATACTGGCATCACAGATAAAAGTATTAGCCAGCTTTAGAGCCTTGATCCTATCCTGGATCTCCTCTATAGTAGAAATTAGAAATGGGCCCAGCACTCACCATCCAATTTAGGGTGCACGCTACAGGGGTTTCTGCACCAACCCCAGAAGTAGACAGTGTTGTAGAAAAGAGCAGCAGCACCACACTTTAGGAAATTTTAACTGCTTTTAATAATGAAACATACAGAAAGACAACGACGTTTCGGTCATTAACTGACCTTAATCATGTTGTATACAGAAGTAGCTAAATACACTGTTTAAATAGCTATAGGGGGAGGGGTTACAAATACCTGTGTGGGTGTGTACCCTTATAGTTAACACTCTCATATACCAAACATAGTATGATTCTCAAACTCCCTCTAGTGGACAAAGGTACTCCATTTTAAACTTCTATAGTGACCTATAAGACAAAATATAAATATATACATATATATATATATATATATATATATATGGTGAGTGCTGGGCTCATTTCTAATTTCTACATTGACTGTTTGCACTGGGCTCCGTGCACTCCCTGCTTCAAATAAAAATATGGAGAACAAGAATGATGGAACAGAACCACAGACTTTTACTTATAGTGACCTTGAGGCGGCACGGATTACTACCTTAGTACGAGGCTCACGAAACTTTCTCCAAACTCCTCCAACAGAGGTATCAACTAAAGAATTTGAAAAATTATCCAAGAAGAATCTGGCTTATGGGCTACATGCCACGACTCTAGCGGAGTACCACAGAGTGAGACGTATACCGAGGGGCCTCCGCATGAGTGTGAGACCAACACTCATGCGTGACAACAAAGAATACTGTGAAAAATTCACCTATATTCTAAATAAGTGTTCTTTTGACCTCTTGGTACTCACAGTGGACTATCTGCAGCTTGACCTTGATATGCAGAAGGAGGAATTATCACGCCTGGAAGCAGCATTGAGAGCGATGATGTCAGCTGAGGATATGGATAAACTACTGCAATCGATAAACAGTAATATTGCAGAAATGAAGAAGGTCATCGAGGCACGAAAACGCCAAAAGTTCCAGAGGGACGAAGATGATTACCGCAGTGGTATGGTGTATCGATGGGCAACGGATCCCAATCACAACGATAGGAGGCGACAGGGGTCGACCAATTGGAGACGGCAACGTCGGATGCGCGACACAGGCGCATCTTCTACGTCATCCACAAGCGACACGTCGGGGGACTCCGAAGGAGACGCAGGGGCGGTCGGAAGCACCGCCGGAAAAGCAACAGACACCAAAACGAAGGAAGCCAGGCCACAGAGGACGGCACGGAACAAGACCAAGCGGAATTAATGGTGAATATTTCCAAACACACTCTAACAGACATAGAGAAACAGGTAGTCAACAAAGGACTGTCATTTTGTCCCGTATCAAGATGTGACTTTTTTCAGCTACAGAGAGAACTACATACTTTATTCCGCAATATTAAATTAAAGGCATATTTTGGACAATTACAGGGTGTTCAAGGACATAATATTAATGCGGACTTTGAGTATGGTAATAAACCTTTGTCTCTTAGAAATTTGGGTCTTAGATCCAAAAGTAATTTTAATCCTCAGGTGCATAATAACAGCATAGAAACCTTTATACAGCTAGTTCTGAGGGACATAGATGTACTTAAACAAAAACAGCTAGTCACGGATAGGGACAGGAAAACTCTACAGAGTAATTTCTCTAGATCTGAAAATGATGCACTATTAAATTTGAAAAACAATAGTGATATTATTTGCAAGCCAGCAGATAAGGGCGGAGCCACCGTCATTCTTGATAGGAAATATTATGTTCAAGAGATCGGGGGTCAATTACAAGATAAAACAGTGTATAAATTACTAGACAGAGACCCAACATTTGAGGTACAACGTGAGTTGGCTAAATATATTAACAAAGCAATGTGTAATGGGGTGATAACTGAAAAAGAACAAAAATTTCTGTTGATTGAAGAATTTGTTACACCTGTATTTTATACATTACCGAAAATACACAAGAATAGAGAGGCTTCCCCTGGCCGTCCAATTGTTGCCAGTACAAATTTGATCATGACAAATGTATCCAAATATCTTGATAAGCTACTTAGACCATTAGCTATGGAATCTATGTCCTATATTAAGGACACAGGTGATTTCCTTGTGAAATTAGAGGAATTTAGTGTGTCAAGTGAGAAATTCATCCTTTTTACCCTCAATGTTAATAGTCTATACACATCCATTACCCATACAAGTGGTTTAGGGGCTATTGGACAGGCTATCCAGAGTAATGATAGATTTTCTAACATTCAATGTGAGTTTATTCTAGGATTATTACAACTCATCCTCTACTGTAATTTTTTCCTTTTTCAGGACCAATTTTACCTACAATGTCAAGGTACTGCGATGGGGTCAAATGTCGCCCCCACATATGCCAACATTTTTATGAATGTGTATGAGGAGAGATTTGTATACACTAACCGGTTGTTTCAACAATATGGACTATGTTGGTTCAGATATATCGATGATGTGTTTGGCATATGGGGGGGCGACATTGACTCCCTGCAGGAATTTGTGGCTGATTTGAATGTGTCTACTAGGCACATCAAATTTAAATTGACCTTTAGTGAAGAGTCAGTGGCTTTCCTAGATACTAAGGTAATCAAAGATGGGAGGACATTAAAAATAGACCTATATAGGAAAGAGAGTGACAGAAATAGTCTTCTGAGGTATGAAAGTGCCCACCCCTCCCATTTGATTAATAGCCTTCCTAGGAGCCAACTCCTTAGGGTCAAGAAAATTGTCTCAGATGACAATACAGCACATACCAGATTACTTGAAATGGGTAGATTATTTATTGAGAGAGGTTTCCCCAAACAACTTATCCAGAAACAGATAGAAGAAGTCAGTAAAATTCCTAGACATTCTATCCTGAGAGGCAATATAACAAAGCAGAAACAAGATAACAAACGTATGGTCTTTGTCTCACAATTCAACCCTCTTAGCAAAAACATTAACAACATTATTAGGAAACACTGGTCTGTTATTAAAGACCTTAACCCTCAAATTAAAGAATTTGAATTACCACCTATGCCAGCCTATAGAAGGTGTAAAAACCTAAGGGATAGATTAGTAAGAGCAGACTTAGGCCCTGGTAAGAAACAGACACAGACATATATATCTACACCAAAATTTGGATTTTTCCCATGCTTAGGGTGTTGTAATTGCAATAATGTAATTAGAGGTGACTGTTTCTTGCATCCCCTGACCGGCAAGAAATATAAAATCCCTGGTTACTTTACATGTAACTCAGAGTATGTGATTTACTTAATCAAATGTCCATGCTCAAAGATTTACATAGGTGAGTCT